>NC_080839.1:25132390-26332390 GCF_030435755.1 Ochotona princeps
GGTCGGGGTTCGGCGGGGCGGAGCGGGGCGGGGGGGACGCCCCGCTGCGGAGGGCCTCCCCGTTACCATAACAACGGCACCGCCCCATCCTTCCCACCCGCAGTCTGGAATCTCCGGGGCACAAAGGACCTTTCCGAAGAAGGCCCGGATGGCTCGATCGACCCGCGCTTACCCGGCTCCGGCGCCTCCATTACCCCAGAGGTGCTTCCGCGCCGCCACAGCTTACTCATGGGGTCCTGTAAGGCAAGGGGAGGGGAAAGGCCCGGGACATAGGTAGACATGCCGTTTCCGCCCCGCGGAAGAACGGATGTCAGCAAAAGAACCGGCCACTTCCGGTGCGCGGCAACCATGTTTGTGAGGGGCGTGCCTGACAGCTAAAACGCTCCCCTGAGAAACAACAGCAATTAGGGAAGAACGTTCCGGGCGCCTGCCGAAAGTCACAGTTCCCCAGGGCTCGGCCGCTCAGAAGCCGGCGCACACGCACACGCACACGCACGCGCACCGGCCGTCCTCCCCGCGCTGGGCCCACCTCAGGCTGGGGTCCACGGCCGTCCCCGGACCGGGGCGAGCAGGCCGCCACCTCCACCCCTGGGAACCCGAAACGAGCGGTGCTGCCGGCAGAACGACAAAAACGCCCAGCAGCGGCCAGGGCAGGAAGACCAAGGCTGACGATAGTTCTGGAATCCGGAATTCTCTTCAGGAGTGAGTGATGGCAGAACGCCACCTTGTCAGGATTTAAATCCCAGCCAAGTGTTCTAATGGGACCCCGAAATAGCCTTGCTACGCTTGTACTGTAGGAAGCTGCGGAAGACTCAGGGCTTCAGAAGGTTATCCCTACCATTGCCACGGGTTAGCTGGGAAGTGTTTCGGAAAGCACCCTGTAGTACCTGCTGAATTTTGTAAAGAAAAAAATAGTGTTTTATTTAATTAACACACACACACACAGAAGCCAAATTTGTGTTTGCTGACAAAAAACGTTGCAGGTTTCAAAGTAATACCTCCCATTTTAAAAGGCTATTGTGTACATAAGAAAAAAGGAATGCAGTGATGGGCTTCAGGAGGTGACGTTAGGGAATTTTCACAATCTAGAACTGTAATGCATTTCCCCCTAACCCACTGTGTATCACATTAAGTTATTTGTATTTGAAAGGTAGATTTATGGAGAGAGAGAGAGATCTTCCATCCGCTGGTCCACTCTGCAAATGGCTGCTGCAGCTGGGGCAGAGCCAATCTGAAGCCAGGAACCCTAGGTACAGAGACCCAACTACTTTCTTTTTTTTTTTTTTTTTTTTTTTTTATTGCAAAGTCAGATATACAGAGAGGAGAAGAGACAGAGAGGAAGATCTTCCCTCTGAGGAGTCACTCCCCAAGTGACCATAATGGCCACAGCTGAGCCAATCAGAAGCTAGGATCCAGGAACTTCTCCTCCAGGTCTCCCACATGGGTGCAGGGTCCCAAGACTTTGGGCCATCCTCAACTACATTCCCAGGCCACAAGCAGGGAGCTGAATGGAAAGTGGAGCTGCCCGGATTAGAACTGGCGCCCACATGAGATCCTGTGCTTTCAGGGTGAGGACTTTATCTGCTAGGCCACGCTGCTGGGCCCCCAAGTACTTTCTAATGATGAGCTTAGCGCTGGCCATTGTGGCCAGTTGAGGACTGAACCAGTGGATGGAAGACCTCTCTCTCTCTCTCTCTCTCTCCTCTCTGTAAATCTGCCTTTCCAATAAGAATAAATACATATTTTTTAAAGACTTACTTTATTTTTATTACAAAGTCAGATATACAGGGAGGAGGAGAGATAGAGAGGAAGATCTTCCAGCTGATGATTTACTCTCCAAATGACCTCAACGGCCGGTGTTGCGCTGATCTGAAGCCAGGAGCCAGGAGCTTCTTCTGGGTCTCCCATGCAGGTGCAGGATCCTAAGGCTTTGGGCCGTCCTCCACTGCTTTCCCAGGCCACAAGCAGGGAGCTGGATGGAAAGTGGGGCTGCCAGGATTAGAACTGGCGCCCATATGGGATCCTGGCACATTCAAACCGAGGACTTTAGCAGCTAGGCCACCACGGCAGGCCCAAAAAAATAAATATTTTAAAAACAAAAAGACTTGCACCACGTATCAAGATATATGAGATGGTTGACTGAACAAAGTAACATTGGTAAACTGTTTGCTGTCCTGCAGTGATGGACTTATTGCACAGAGCCTGAAAATAACACGTGTGGATTACCGGCTTGGTGAGATAGCCAAAGTTTATTAATGGCATCAGACTTTTATGGACTGAGAGTCACATAGGATAGGGAAGGATGCATGAACAATCAACTCAATAAAGGCAACGAAACTCATGAAGCTTCCTTGAATTGCACAGATAGCCTAAATCAGATGGAATGGCACAGAAACGGTGAAAGGATTATCATTGAATCAGACTATAAGTCCATCATATATAACAGCTGAATACAAGTTTAACATCGAGTTTTCTATGTAGTTATATCTTGTTTAGTATTAACAGTTTTGAATTGAGCAAAGTTTTTTTGGGAAAATCTTCAAGTAAGATTTTATGGAACTTCATGCACTTTAGGATAATCAAAATAGTTTTATAATTCTAACAAGCCATATATTAACAATTGAAGAATAGAAAAGTTTTAGCAGGTGAGCAGAGAGATCCCCAATAACTTAGCAGGTGAGGAAGAACTGAACTCTACATTCTACCCAGTGAAATCTAGGAAAAGCCAGATAGGAAGCTTGACCAGTAAATACAAGCTGAGCGACTATAGGCTAGCTGGCTTTTTTCCTGGCTGTTCCAAACTTTATATATTAGTCTCTCTCTGTCTGAAAAGCCAAATAGGGGGCCCGGCGGCGTGGCCTAGTGGCTAAAGTCCTCGCCTTGAAAGCCCCGGGGTCCCATATGGGCGCCGGTTCTAATCCCGGCAGCTCCACTTCCCATCCAGCTCCCTGCTTGTGGCCTGGGAAAGCAGTTGAGGATGGCCCAATGCATTGGGACACTGCACCCACGTGGGAGACCCAAAAGAGGTTCCAGGTTCCCGGCTTCGGATCAGCGCGCACTGGCCTGTTGCGGCTCACTTGGGGAGTGAATCATGAGCTGGAAGATCTTCCTCTCTGCTGTCTCTCCTCCTCTGTGTATATCTGGCTGTAATAAAATGAATAAATCTTAAAAAAAAAAAAAAAAGGAAAAGCCAAATAGGAAGCCTGATCAGTAAGGTACAGGATGAGTGATTATAGGCTAGCTGACTTTTTTTTATTAGTCTCTCTCTATCTGAACTAATTTTGGGGTTCCTGAGCGACCCTGATGGTCAGTGCAAGAGAGGACTGGGAGCCAAGCTGGAACTAAGTAAGGATCAGAAAAAGCTCCTCAGTCCAGGAGGAAATTTACAATCCTTTTATCTCTGAGAAGCACGCAGGGCTCCTGGCTGTTGTTCTGGTGTCACCAGACCCTGTGAGGAGGGTACTGGGCTTCTTTAATTCCATGTGGGAAATCCGATAGGAAATGACTGACCTCAGAGTTCTTCGCCTATCAAGGCACTGAAATTTCTTGTGATCCCTTTGGCAGTCAGGATTTGGTCCTTTGTGTCCATACTGATAATCCTTGAAATATCCGCTGCTTCTGCAGCAAAAGCACTTGGAGGCCTCCGGGGGACTCCAAGACTAGGATACAAACCTCCTCTTATCTTCCTGTTCCGCCCTGGGATCCACTCCTGCTCTGTACACAGGACCTTCTTTAAGAGGCTATCAGGATTGCTCTTGGATCCCACTGCAGTTTCTATACTTTTTTTAATGTCTAAGGCAGTTAAGAATCTGTTATCTATAAATCACCTATTACAATCTTAACAATTATACATTCATCAAACATTCTAAGAAGGTGGAAGATTTCTCTGCACTCCTGACCTGTTGTGGAATTAAAAGAATATTATAAACAAACCTGTTTGTTTTTGTTTGTTTGTTTTATTTATTTTTCAGTTCTTAGAGGCAGTTCCATTGGGGATTCCATCTTGTTCTCCTGGGGCAGTGTTGTATTCAAGGGAATTGTTGCACTTCTGAGGTCAGATGAGCCATAGGGAAACCCACAGTTTTTAGGATTCATCAGGAAATTCTAGAGACGAGAATAACCTTTTCCACAGGTTATTGGTGTTCCAGAATACCAATTGTTAGTAGTTTTATCTATACAGGAATCTGTAAAGTCTTACCAGTGAATGTAGAAAAATGTTTATCAGCAGGAATATTAATGTCTCCTTGAGGCAATTTTTTAAAATGATTTATTTTTATTGCAAAGTTAGCTATACAGAGAGGAGGAGAGACAGGAAGATCTTCCAGCTCATGATTCACTCCCCAAATGACTGCAATGGTTGAGCTCATCTAAAGCAGGAACCAGGAGCTCTTCCAGGTCTCCCATGTGGGTGTAGCATGCCAAGGCTTTGGGCCGTACTCCACTGCTTTCCCAGGCCACAAGCAGGGAGCTGGATGGGAAGTGGAGCAGCCAGGATTAGAACCGGCGCCCATATGGGATCCTGGTGCATTCAAGGCGAGGAACTTAGCTGCTAGGCCACTGTGCAGGGCCCAAAAGGCAAATTTTTAAAGTTGTGTCAAAAACATAAATAAAGTGTCTCTGGAGGGCATCCCACCCCTTTTTATTAATTAATTATTATTTTTAAACAATTGGGTTTATAAGGTGTGATGTGCACATTTAACAAGTATGAACCACCAGGTTGCTTACTCTCAGTAAAAAATATCAATGAAAACTATCAAAAGTCCGATGTCTGCTGTGAATTCAGAAACGAGCAAAGGTTAACAATTAGAAGTAAATTGTATATTAGAGAAAGTAATGAGAATCAAACTTGAGCACAAATGCATCAATGAATTAAAATATTTTAAAAAGAACCTATTAGAAATTTAAGTTGCATGAATCAAAGAAACCTCTGTTTGCAATCTTAGTTCAAGACAGATCAATAAATCAGTTTTGATAACAGTTTAAGATCTGATGCTCTACCAACTGAGCTATCCGGGCTGAATCAAAACCTTGAGAGAGAAAAAAAAAAGGTAATTACTGTGAAATATAGCTGTTAAACTTAAGACCTGTATTCCAGCTTCCTCAGCAATGTAAATTATTCCTAACAGACATGCAGTAACAAAACTGCAAACATTCACCTTATCCTGACATCATGCCATCACCCAAATACTCCTTAAAGCAAGAACATAACTTCTGTTAATTTTAAACAATGAGAACTCAGTGAGACAGAGAACATGTGAATAACATGCATTCACCACAACTGATTGGAATTTCATCCTCCAGGATTTATACCTGCAGGGTGAGGAGCACATATGGGGCATTGAGACAGTAGCAGTTTTAAGTCTGTACTTCTCTGCAGACACAAATTGAATAGGATATTATTGTTTTGTAAACCTCTGAATGTGTGGGACCTGGGGCTGGCCCCTCCAGGAATTTCCTAGTCACAGGCATGCTGGCCTCGTTGGCATGTAGGATATATTCTAGGAGAGTGACAGAAGTACCAGCACAGTACTTTTGAGTTAAAGGAAGCATTTTGCGTTGTTTTCTAAGGTGTCTGGCTTGCCACAATTAAAACATTTAGCCTTCATTTGTTTCTGAACAGCAAAGGTTTCTATCACTGCCAGAAGGGCACAATGTTTGAAAGTCCCTATGTTCCGGCAAGCTTTCAGGTAACCCACAAGATCTTCTGACTCTTTTATAGGGCTACTAGCTGCCTGACAGTCTTCATTGGCATTATCAACAGCTAGTTGCTGTAATAATAATTTCCTAGTGTCCTCTCCGCTAAATAGTTTTTTTCTATGGAATCAAACCGCATAAGCTTCTCTAGCCCCCTGTATGACTCTTGTATAACTGCCTGCAAATTCAGACCCAGTTTCAGTTTTCTTCCATGTCCACAGTGCTGCATCCCTGTATGGGTGAGCTCAGCTTGAGGTAGTTGTATTTTCTGCTCTGTAGTAATCCACTGCATCTCCAACCAACATAGAATAAATCAATTGTTCCCCCTCCAGGAAGTTGCCAACCTGATGCTCCTAAGGATCACAATTTTTCCTTAGCCATATCACTCCTACACATTTTCCACTGTAAATATTGAGAAGGAGAAAGCCCTATTTTTGCTATTACTTCAAAATCGTAAGGAGTCCAGTTTGCTCCCTGGTTCCAGCCTTTATATATTCCAACACATATGAAGAAGTGGGTCCAAAGGATGCACAAGCTTTTTTTTTTTTTTTTTTTTTTTAAAGATCTATTTTATTTTTATTACAAAGTCAGATATACTGAGAGGAGGAGAGATAGAGAGGAAGTGGAGCTGCCGGGATTAGAACCAGCGGCCATATGGGATCAAGGCGAGGACCTTAGCCACTAGGCCACACTGCCGAGCCCCACAAGCTTTCTTAAAAGCTGTTGTGATAGTGCTTGGCCTAGTGGCTAAGGTCCTCGCCTTGATCCCATGTGGCTGCTGGTTCTAATCCCGGCAGCTCCACTTCCTCTCTGTCTCTCCTCTTCTCAGTGTATCTGACTTTGTAATAAAAATAAAATAAATCTTAAAAAAAAAATACAGATCTATTTAAAAAAAAAAAAAAAAAGCTGTTGTGATATTAAAGTCTAGATTCTTGGACCCGGTGTGGTGACCTAGCTACTAAAGTCCTTGCCTTGAATGCACCAGGATCCCATATGGGCACCTGTTTTAATCCCAGCAGCCCCACTTCCCTTCCAACTCCCTGCTTAAGGCCTGGGAAAGCAGTGGAGGACGGCCCAAAGCCTTGGGACCCTGCACCCACATGGGAGACCTGGAAGAGGATCCTGGCTCCTGGCTTTGGATTGGCTCAGCTCCGGCCGTTGAGGTCATTTTGGGGAGTGAATCATGAGCTGGAAGATCTTCCTCTCTGTCTCTCCTCCTCTCTGTATACCTGACTTTGCAATAAAAATAGTAAGTTTAAAAAAAATCTAGATTCTCACATACAGGTTGATTATTTTCTTGGTTAAGTATGATTGGGAAAAGTGATCGTAACTCATGAGGTCTACGGGGAATATCAAACACTGGGACACGTCATTGACCAGATTTAAGAATTAGATGGCATGGGCTGATATTTAACTGTTATTTTATCCCATCCTCATTTACCTCACTAGAGGATTCAGAGAAATCATGGGACTTTAGCTTTAACATGGAAAGCTTTAGTTTCTTTTCTAGCCACGTTATAATGGCACCTCCCATTAGGGAAGTCTCTCCTGAGTTTTCTTTTTCTAATTTCCGCATCTGAAGAATAAGGCCTTTCTCTTTTAGATGTGTTGCGTGGCGCTTCCTGTTAGGAGGGTCTATCACATGTTCTTTTTCATCTTCCTCATCTGTAGCATGAGCTATTTTTTTCTAGCCGTGTTACAGCAGCTTTTCTTGTTAGGGGGACCTCTTAAGGGTTCCCTTTCTTTTTCTTCCTCATCTGTACTATAAGACATTTCCTTTTTAGTTACATTTTGGCAGTGTCTCCTGTTAGAGGAGTTTCTTGCAGGTTCCCCTTCTAAAATTATTTTAACAGCTTTAATTAAAGCCCATGTAATCCAAAAACTAACTTGAATATCTTCTATTCTTCTGGACTTTTCACCATTTTTCTGGGTAAAATTCTTAAATCCAGTTTCTAATGTCCCTTCATCTGGGGATCAAGGGTCACATTCACAAGAAACCTCTAAATAAGAACACAGTTACTGCCTAGTTACCTTTGCTCCACTTTTCACTAAAAATTTCTGCATAAGAGAGATAAAAGACTGTGCTCTACACTGGTTCTGGCCCATTTTCCCACTCACCTCTTTCTGTGAGGGTTTCCGCCGCGTTTTCTTTTCTTCATTCACTTCCCTGTTCAGGCGCCACTTGTTCGTTAGCCTGCAGGGATGGACTTGGTACACAGAACCTGAAAATAATATGCATGTTCTGCTGACTGATAGTCAATAGCCAAAGTTTATTAACAACATCAGACTTTTTAAAAAAGGGAGGAGGGGCTTGATCCATTTACATTTCAACAGCAAGGGACATTCTCTAAATACATAGCTTGTTCCTCTAGCAGGTCCTTTAACTAACCTATGAACCAGGAGGTTTCCTGTTCATTCATCTCCATATCAACTGCTCTTGGTGCCTTCAGGGGAGATTCAACTGGCTCTGTCTCCCACAGTAGCAGATTCTGAATGTCCTACAGTAAACAAAGAAAAAACTGACTGACAAATCATGAGTTGTTGGGCAGGGCAGGCGTTTGGCCCAGCAGCCAAGCCACTGCTTGGGGCAGGTGGGTTCCCATCCCACCTCCACCTCAGCTTCCTGCTAGTGCACACCTTGGGAGGCAGCAGGTGATGGTTGCTGCTGCCCATCATGGGAGATGCAGTGTCAGCTCCTGGCTTCAGGCAGCCCCAGTCATGTCTCCTGCAAGCATTTTGGAGACTACACCAGTGGACAGAAGTTCTCAGTCTATCTGTTTTTTTTTTTTTTTTAATTATTTATTATTTAACTTCATTAATTACATTGTATTATGTGACACAGTTACATAGATACTTGGGTTCTCCCCACCCCTCCCCAAACCCTCCCACCATGGTGGATTGTTTTTTGCTTTTTTGTTTTTGCTTTTCAAATACAAAAAAAAAAAAAAAAATCCAGTTATATATGGAAATTCATGATGAGATCTACACAGTCTAATGAGAATGATCGCAGGAATGAACTTTAAGCTTATTATCAAATCCCAGTTCCACCATTTAAGTGCGTTGCAACTTTGGGCACAAAGTTCTTTAGGCTTTCTCTCTCTCTCTCTCTCTTTTTAACATTTATTTGTTTTATTGGAAGGGCAGATTTACACAGAGAAGGAAAGTTGGCTTCTAGTTTAAATTCTAGCCTTATAAGGTGAAATAAAGTAGAATGTATGTCATGGGACTCTTTTTTTTTTTTAAGATTTATTTGTTTTTATTGCAAAGTCTGATATATAGAGAGAGGAGAGACAGAGAGGAAGATCATCTGTCTGATGATTCACTCCCGAAGTGACTGTAATGGCCAGAACTGAGCCAGTTTGAAGATAGGAGCCAGGAACTTTCTCCAGGTCTCTCATGGGAGTGCAGGGTCCCAAGGCATTGCGCCGTCTTTGATGGCTTTCTCAGGCTACAAGCAGGGAACTGGAAGAGAAGAGGAGCTGCTGGAATTAAAACCAGCATCCATATGGGATCCTGGTGCATTCAAGGCGAGGACTTTAGCCATTAGGCCACCACGCCAGACCTGTAACTCTGTTTTTCAAATTGAAGAAGAAAAAACGGGGGAGGGTTTGGGAAGGGGCCTGGCACGGTGGCCTAGCAGCTAAAGTCCTCACCTCGAACACACTGGGATCCCATATGAGCACCGGTTCTAATCCCAACGGCCCTGCATCCCATCCACTTCCCTGACTTTGCAATAAAAAAATAAAAACAAAAAAACTTATGAAACATAGTGAAGTCCTTAGGGTAACATCATTCCCTTAAAAGATGTTTCTTGCAAGTGATAATGATAATAAATAACTTCAAGATATGGGCACTAGGTTCTAATCCTGGCTGTTTCCCTTCTAATCCAGCTCCCTGCTTGTGGCCTGGGAAAGCAGTCAAGGACTGCCCAAAGCCTTGGGACCCTGCACCTGCCTGGGAGACCAGGAAGAGGCTCCTGACTTCGGGTTGGCTCAGCTCCAGCTGTTGCCCCTACATGGGGAGTTAACCAGTGGATGGAAGATCTTCTCTGTCTCTCCTCCGCTCTGTAAATCTGCCTTTCCAATAAAAATAAGTCAATCTTTTTTTAAAAGGAGGAAGATAATAATTTCAATTAAAAAAAGAGAGAATTGGAGAAGCAAGTAAGAAGAGATTAGTTTGTTTTTATCCAAAAGGAATTTGCAGTGTCTCTGGGAATACTCAGGTGGAACTAGAAAAGCTGAGAGAATACCGTACTGAGGTGAGTGGAGTTGTCATTTAGCACAACAGGGTCAGGGTTCCCAAAGGAAGAGCAAGTTGATGAAGAGGAAAAGGAAGGCCAGAACAAGTTTGACGGATCACCTGACCTGGATTGGCAGGCAGAGAGACCCGACAGGTTGAAAAAGTTTAGGAGATGCAGAGACCATGGGCAGGCCAGGGCTGTGGTCAGCATGCAGTCCTACACGGGGCAGTTGGGAAGGCAGGACTTGGGTGGCCAGGAGTTAATGTGAAGGTTCGTTGGCAGTTGCTCATGCGACCTTCGCAGCAGCTCCATAAGCAAGAAGCTGCTGTTCCCCGCTTAGAAATAAGGAAACCGAGGCTCCGAGAGGTTAGCTGTTCTGGCTGCAGTCACACAAGCAGGGCATGACAGAGCTAGCTTGGGACAGGGGCTTCCTGATCCCTGACCCTGTGGTGTTTCAGCTACATCCTGATGCCCAGCAAGCAGGAAATGGTGACAATGACATGAGGCTGTATTAGTTGTGTCTTGTTTTTAACGTTGCTTTGTTTGGTGTGGGAGCGATTTGAGCATGTTTGTAGGCTGAAAGGAATTCTCCCATCTGAAAGCATCCCTAGTTCTCTTTTTAAGAATTAATTTATTTGAAAATATTTCAGATTTACACAAAAACTGCAAGAGTGCAAAGAACTTCCATCCCTTAGGCCAAATTCTGTAGTTAGCATTTATTCATACTCATGCTTTTTTTTTTTTAAATGCATTCCAGTGTATGAAGTACATAGGAGTTGGTAACCTCAGGATGATCTCTTACACCTCACCTACCCCTTTATTTTATTTATTTATTTTTAAAGATTTATTTATTTTTATTAGACTCAGATATACAGAGAGGAGGAGAGACAGAGAGGAAGATCTTCCGTCCAATGATAGACTCCGCAAGTGAGCCCAATGGCCGGTACTGCGCTGATCCAAAGCCAGGAGCCAGGAACCTCCTCCAGGTCTCCCACACGGGTGCAGGATCCCAAGGCATCGGGCCGTCCTTGACTGCTTTCCCAGGCCACAAACAGGGAGCTGGATGGGAAGTGGAGCAGCCAGGATTAGAACAGGTGCCCATATGGGATCCCAGTGTGTTCGAGGTGAGGACTTTAGCAGCTAGGCCACACCACAGGGCACAATATTCATGCTTTTTTTAAAAAAAGATTTATTTTACTGCTTTTTAAAAAAGATTTATTTATTTTTATTGCAAAGTCCGATATACAGAGAGGAGGAGAGACAGAGAAGATCTTTCATCCTTTGAGTCACTCCCCAAATAACTGCAATGGCTGGAGCTGAGCCAATTTGAAGCCAGAAGTCCAGAGCTTCTTGCAGGTCTCCCACGCGGGTGCAGGATCCCAAAGTCTTGGACCATCCTCCACTGCAATCACAGGCCACAAGTAGGCAGCTGGATGGGAAGCAGGGCTGCCAGGACTAGAACCAGCGCCCATATGGGATTCTGGTGCAATCAAGGCAAGGACTTTAACCGCTACGCTATCATGCCAGGTCCTCTCATAATTCTTATATTAGGCCTCTTAATAGTGTCTTCCAATTCTTGAATAGTTTTTTTGTCCTGATCCAGCTCTGCTTCCAGCTTTTTGTTTGTTTCCTTCTGGTGACAGGAAATATCTTCCGATTCTGAGGTTCTTTCTTCTGCCTCTTTAATTCTGTTTTGGAGACTCTCCACTGTACTTTTAATTTGCTCCACTGTATTCTTTTTTTTTATTTTTTAAAGATTTTTATTTATTTATTACAAAGTCAGATATACAGAGAGGAGGAGAGACAGAGAGGAAGATCTTCCGTCTGATGTTTCACTCCCCAAGTGAGCCGCAACGGGCTGGTGCGCCGATCTGAAGCCGGGAACCAGGAACCTCTTCCAGGTCTCCCACGCGGGTGCAGGGTCCCAAAGCATTGGGCCGTCCTCGACTGCTTTCCCAGGCCACAAGCAGGGAGCTGGATGGGAAGTGGAGCTGCCAGGGTTAGAACCGGCGCCCATATGGGATCCCGGGGCTTTCAAGGTGAGGACTTTAGCCGCTAGGCCACGTCGACGGGCCCTCCACTGTATTTTTCATTTCTAATGTATCAGCTTTCATTTGATTCATTTCCAGTATGACATATTCCTTAAATTCCCTTAATGCCTGTTTTAAGTGCTTCTCGCTATTGATAAGAAGCTTTATAACAAGTGTTTTGAAGCAGCTCCTGACAGTGTGGCGGCTGTGAGGGATGCCCCTGCCAGGCTGGACCCAATGCTGAGGACTCAGGCCAAAGCCACTGCTGAAAGGCAGTGACTGAGTCCTTGGCTTTGGGCAGCCAGTGCACCAAATGGTGCCAGGCTCTGCCTGCTGGCCACACAGCAACGAACTCTGGGGTTTTTAGGATATGTAATTGCTGCCTAGGGATAAGCACAGTATTAGTGGATAAGGATAGTGTTAGTGTAGGTGAGAGATGAATTCTAGGTGATTCCCAGTAATGGGGTCATGAAACTTTCGAACAAGCGTGGGAACTGAGACCTAATGGTTTGGAGGGGAATGTCCATAAGATCTGTTTGGGCCAGATTGATTCACCAGCCCAATTAGCAATCCTGAGATGGGCTGTTAGCATAGAGCATCACTGCCACACACCAGTCCACACCAAAGCTATGGATGGAGGCCTGTCTAGCAGGGCTAGGTACCAATATCTGACTGGGTGGTGGAATAGTGGACTGGTCACACTTGGCAGGTCAAGACACTTATCAGCATGCAAGAGAACTCAAACCTGGGGTAAACTCTGTGGGGGAAGTGTGAGCCCAACCCTGTGGAAATACGAGTTCCGTTGGTTAGCTTGCGAGCTGTGGTGGTGATGGGCTGAGCTAGGTGTGACCATGGCACTTGCCATCACTTACAGGTAAAGGAACCAATAGCAGTCTGGGCAGGTCAAGGCAGCAGCACCCAAAGGTGCATCCTAAAATAGGATATGAGGTGGGCCGGGCTGCAACTGGAAGGGGGTGGACCGGGCAGGGCCAAGCAAACCCCAACTGACAAGAAAGAATAGAAACCAGGATGGAGCACACGTCATGCCAAACTAGGCTCTTATTCTGGTCTACATAAGCCAAGGATACTAGGCCACAGCATCGAAGGCAAAGGTTGAAACAGATGGGGGTCTTAGTCAATTGGGTCAAAATAACCACTGGTACGCGCGTGTAATCTAGGGCTGGGAATAGACTCAGTTGGGGAGCTATGAGAGTACACCCCTGCTGAGTTGAGATTTCCACGGGAGAGTGCAGGGGCTGGAGTGGGGGCTGCATTCTGGTCTGGTATGGCTGCAATCTCCCTTGGCACAAACATGAACTGGAGCTGGGCGCACCAAGCCGGGCTAGATGCCAGTACCATCTGATCCTCTGGAGAACCCGGGTAGATGTAGGACGGACTAGGCTGGGTCTCTGTCCCTACTGAGCCATGTGTGAGCAGTGTCTGGGTATGGATAAGCCTTGGCTGGGCTGAAACATCCAACATCAAGAACTGGAATGGATTGAAGGCCAGCAATGAGAGCTGACCCATGGAACCACCAGTATGCGTAAGATCTGACATAGGGAGAGGTTCTGATGGAGGAGCTTGGGAAGCTCCTCCTTCGAACACAGTCCCTACAGGTGAGCGCAAAAACCGCAACAGGGAGCAACCTAGACCAGGCCAGAGGAAGATACCCACTGGCATACATTTGGCATAGGTGGGGGGCAGACCACGCTGAACCTGTTCACATCACCTGCTGGTGAATCTGAGTACCAGAATAGAGTGTGGATCAGGCCAGGTTTGGTTGCGACACAAATCAGTGCACGTCACGGAATGCCAAGGTGAGATGACTCGTACTAGATGTGGTCGCAGTGCCCCATCAGCACATGTGAGAACCAGGGAGGGAGGGGGCGGAGTTGGCAGGGGGAATGTGGGTTCCCCTGCTGGACAACCACTCCCATTGGGAAGCGTGAGTTAGGATGGGGGCAGACCAGACCAGGCAGGGCTACAACACCTGTTGGCCTCATGTGAGCTGAATCAGGGAAAAGCCAGGCTGGGCTGACTGTTCCGACTGGTGCAACCAAAAATTAGAATGGGTGAGGGTTGGTTGGGCTTTGCCAGAGCACCACCTGGCAGAGGCTGGAACTGGGGGCTTAATCTGTCAAATTCAATTCCAGAACCATCTGGAGAGTGCATAATCCAGAATTTGGAGTGGCCTAGTATGCAGATAGTGGGCACATCCCTCTTGGGTCACCACTCCCACTGGAGAGCATGAGAACCAGGACAGGGACGGGGTGGCTAGACAGAAAAGCACCCATCAGTTTGTGTATGGACTGGATAGTAGGTTGGTTGGGTTGAACTAGGCTTCAATGCCCATTGACATGTATGAGAGCTAAATGAGATGTGGGAGAGACTGAACAAATCCGTGGTACATACTGGCAAGCATGGGAAACAGGGCAGGAGGCAGGCCTGGTGGGGGTTATGGGGCGTCGCCCCAACTAGCCTGCAGTTCCCACTGGTTTGGGTGAGGGTCGAGTATGAAGTGGACAGGATCGGGCTGGACTGCAATACCCATCGGTTTGCGTGGAAGACAGGGCTGGAAACAGAACTGACCCAGCAATTGCAACGACCAGCATGTGCATAAGCTGATTGGCGCGACAGACTGTGCTGGACCCTGTACTGGCAAGCACACACAAGAATCAGGTCTGGGAACACCTCAGGTGAAGTTTCTGGAGATCCCTCCAACTGAACTGCCGATCTCAGAACCCCAACCATGAAGGGACTATGTCAGCCAATAGATTCTGAATATATTTTGTTGCAATTGGAATGGCGAGATTGGAATGGTGAGATTGGCAACAATTCAGACCTGTTGAACTGTCAAAACTGCTTAAGCAGGACCCTCAGAGCGCGCCTCACATCAGGGACCTGGGACGGGAGGGAGGCTGGGTGGGATTTTTCCCTTTATTTCTCCCCTGATCCCAGATACGGGGGGGTGATATTAGTGTGGAAACAATGGTATTACCCACTTTCCTGTAACCCTTGACCCTTAGTACCCTAAGCAACTAAGTAAGATTAATAATAATAAAAAAAAACCAAGTGTTTTGAATTCTGTATCCTCCATTTTCTCAATGTCTTCCTCAGTGAACTCTGAAGTTGGCATAGAGTTTTGCTCCTTTGCAGGCAGGTCTTCAGTAATATTCATTGTGCCTTTGTCTATTCTTTTGCTCTTGGTCATTGTACTTCTGGTTAGCAGAATCTTCTCCTTGGGGCAGGTTTCTAAGCTGTGTCACCCACAGATCTAGAATTCGATTTTACTATTGCAGTTTGAACAAGACTCTTTGTTTACAGTCACTCATGTCACTCCCTCCAGCGAGTTCCAGATCTGGGTTCTTATGTTAGATTTCCACCATGATCTCCATAGCCCCAGCTCCTGGCTCACCAGTCTCCACCTCCTGTGACACTGCTGAGGCAGCACCGTTGTCTGTACAACTTTTCTCCCACTTCCGATTGGAGCAGGTCTCAGGATTAGGAAGACACCAGGAGTCCTACTTAGCCAGGTTGTTGGTGGTGGTAATCTTGCAAGACCCCAGGTACTTTCACAGCAAGGACTTTAGCCGCTAGGCCACAGCTCCAGAGCTTCATATTCATGCTCTTACAATTACTTTTTATGATCAGTGTGAAAGTTGTCATGATATAACCATAAATTCTTTTTTCCAATTTTCTGAACAATTTATACTGGAAAGACAGATTTACCAAGAAAAAGAGAGACAGAGACAAAAATTTTCTGTCCACTGGTTCACTCCCCAAATGACTGTAATGGCTGGAGCTGGGCTGATCTGAAGCTGGGAGCCAGGAGCTTCTTCCGAGTCTCTTACATGGGTGCAGGGTCCCAAGGCTGCTGCTAACCCAGGCCACAAGCAGAGAACTGGAAGGGAAGTAGAACAGCTGGAACTTCACCCAGCACCTATATGGATCCCTGCAATTATTGTTGTTGTTGTTGTTTTTAGAATTATCTATTTTTATCACAAAGTCAGATACACAGAGAGGAGGAAAGACAGAGAGGAAGGTCTTCCATTTACTGGTTCACTTCCCAAGTGACTGCAACAGCTGGAGCTGAGCTGATCCAGAGCCAGGACCCAGGAGCTCTTCCGAGTCTCCCACGTGGGTGCAGAGTCCCAAGGCTTTGAGCCATCCTCAACTGCTTTCCCAGGCCACAAGCAGGGAACTGGATGGGAAGTAGAGCTGCAGCAATTAGAACTGGAGCCCATATGGGATCCTGGTGCGTTCAAGGTGAGGACTTTAGCTGCTAGGCCACCATGACAGGCCCGGATCCCTGCAATTGTATGGGGAGTATTAGCCAATTGAACCATTGAGCTGGACCCAATCCTAAATAATTCTGCGTGACTAAATGGATTTCAGAAAGAGAAATTGAAGTTTTATAATTTATTTTACTCTTATTTGAAAGGCAGAATTACAGAGAGAAGGCAAGACGCAGATATTTTCCATTCACTGGTTCACTTGCCAAATGAATATAATGACTAGAGCTAAGCTGATCAGAAACCAGGAGCTTCTTCTCGGTCTCCCATTGCAGGTGCAGGGGCACAAGGACTTGAACTGTCCTTTACTGCTTTCTTCAGGCCATAAGCAGGCAGCTGGATTAGAAGTGGAGCAACTAGGACAAAACTCAGTGTTCATACAGGATTCTAGTGCCATAGGCACTAGATGTAGGCACTCTGATTAGCCTACAACTCTACAGTCCCAATCTCCCGAAGGGGAATTTAAATATAAATTTACTGAGGGCTGGCCTGGTGGTATAGCAGATATAGCCATCTCCTACAGTGTCAGAATTCCATATGGGCATTGGTTTGAGTCCTGGCTTTCCACATTTTTTTTTAAAGATTTATTTATTTTATTACAAAGTCAGATATACAGAGAGGAGGAGAGACAGAGAGGAAGATCTTCCATCCGATGATTCACTCCCCAAGTGAACCGCAACGGCCAGTGCGCGCCGATCCGAAGCCGGGAACCAGGAACCTCTTCCAGGTCTCCCATGCAGGTGCAGTGTCCCAATGCATTGGGCCATCCTCAACTGCTTTCCCAGGCCACAAGCAGGGAGCTGGATGGGAAGTGGAGCTGCCAGGATTAGAACCGGCGCCCATATGGGATCCCGGGGTGTTCAATGTGAGGACTTTAGCCGCTAGGCCACGCCGCCGGGCCCACATTTTTTTTTTTTAAAGATTTATTCATTTTATTACAGCCAGATATATACAGAGGAGAGACAGAGAGGAAGATCTTCGTCCGATGATTCACTCCCCAAGTGAGCCGCAACGGGCCGATGCGCGCCGATCCGAAGCCGGGAACCTGGAACCTCTTCCGGGTCTCCCACGCGGGTGCAGTGTCCCAATGCATTGGGCCGTCCTCAACTGCTTTCCCAGGCCACAAGCAGGGAGCTGGATGGGAAGTGGAGCTGCCGGGATTAGAACCAGCGCCCATATGGGATCCCGGGGCTTTCAAGGCGAGGACTTTAGCCGCTAGGCCACGCCGCCGGGCCCCGGGCTCACATTTTTTAAAAAAGATTTATTTCTTTTTATTGGGAAGGCAGATTTACAGAGAGAAGAGACAAAGATCTTCCATCTGCTGATTCACTGCCCAAGTAGCTACAATGGCCAGAACTGAGCTGATATGAAGCTAGGAGCCAGGAGCTTCTTATGGGTTTCCCAGGCAGATTCAGGTTCCCAAGGCCTTGGGCCATCCTCTACTGCTTTTGCAGTCCACAAGTAGGGAACTGGAGGGGAAGTGGAATAGCCAGGACACAAATCAGTACCCACATGGGATCCCAGCACATGCAAGGTGAGGATTTAGCTCCTAGACTATTGTGCAAAGCACCCCCCCACGCACACCAACTTCAGTTACTCCGCTTCTGATTCAGCTCCCTGCTAATCCACCTTGGAAAGCTGTGGAGGATGGTCCAACTGGCTCCTGCACTCACATGGGAGACCCAGAGGCAATTCTTGGCTCCTGGCTTTGGCCTGTCCCAGCACTGGCCATTATGGTCATTTTTGGAGTGAATTAGCAGATGGAAGACCTCTTTCTATAATTCTGCTTTTCAAATAAATAAATCCTTAGATACATATACAGATATATATTTGTATGTGTGTGTATGTTTCTTTTGGAGAATGTACATTTGAAATCCATCCAGTTTTTTTTAATAACATACCTTTCCCATGAATTTTTTTTAATTATATTTGAAGTGCAGAGAAAAAGAGGAGGAGGGGCATACAGATGGGGAGAGATCTTCCATCTGCTGGTTTGTTCCTTAAATGCCCACAACAGCCAGGGCTGCATCAGCCTGAAGCCAGGAGCCGTATACTTGAGCCAACATCTGCTGCCTTCTAGGATATGCAGCAGTGGGAAGAAGGATTGGATAAACATCAAGCATTCCAGTATGGGATGTGAGCATCCCGAGCAGTGACTTAACTGCTGTGCCAACTGCTTCTCCCTCCCTGAAATTTTTTGAAGATCTTTGTATTTTCCTAACACGGGCGCTGTGCTGTAATATTCTTACAATCAGGAAACTGACCTTGCTAATGTACTACTGTCTAATCTTGAGACCCTCA
This sequence comes from Ochotona princeps, assembly GCF_030435755.1. NCBI lineage: Eukaryota > Metazoa > Chordata > Mammalia > Lagomorpha > Ochotonidae > Ochotona > Ochotona princeps. The sequence continues at coordinate 25,150,948 of NC_080839.1, forward strand.
TCACATTTTGCCAACATTGCAGTGTCTCCTTTTTCTTTCTAGTCCAGGATCCCACATTCTGTGTCTTTATCAGGTTCCTGTAATCTGGAACCTTCTCTCACTCTTACCCCATCCTTCATGACCTTGACAGTTTTGAAGAATACGTCCTTGTAGAATGTTGCTTAGCTGGAGCCTGTCTAGTGTTTGCTCAGGTCCCGGCCTAGAAATTCTTGGCATGATCACCAAACAGAAAAAAATTGTGCTGTGTTCTAAGTGTGTCACACCAGGAGGCACATGCTCACAGCCAGCATGGATGAGGTTAACCTTGGACAGCTGGGTAAGACAGTGTCTACCAGTTTCTTCCACTTTTTCCCTTTGTAAATAATTATTGTCTGGGAAATACTTCGAAACTGATGCAACATAGTAGTTCCCCATCAGACTTCCACCCACACACCCACAGAATCTATTGATGAGTACCATATGAATCAATGTACTGTAATGATTGCCTCATGCTGCTTCTTATTTCTAGTATTGCATTTATGTGTATTAGTTGGCATTCTCCTGTAAAGAAGACCTTTCTCTTCCCCATATGTTTATTTTAAGAGTGTTTGATAGGGCTCGGCGGCATGGCCTTGCAGCTGAAAGTCCTCACCCTGAATACGCTGGGATCCCATATGGGCGCCGGTTCTAATCCCAGCTGCTCCACTTCCCACCCAGCTCCCTGCTTGTGGCCTGGGAAAGCAGTTGAGGATGGCCCAATGCCTTGGGATCCTGCACCCACCTGGGAGACCTGGAGGAGGTTCCTAGTTCTTGGCTTCGGATTGGCACAGCAGGGGCCGTTGCGGCTCACTTGGGGAGTGAATCATTGGACGGAAGATTTTCCTCTCCGTATCTCCTCCTCTATGTATATCTGACTTTCCAATAAAAATAAAATCTTTATAAAAAAAAGAGTGTTTGATAAAACATGGATTTCTATTTTTCTCAATGGTTTGTAACCCACTGCTGGGTTTTTTCTCAAGTTTGTACCTTATTTGAGCAGTAGGCATTCCTCTAAGCTGACTTCTGTATCCTTTTGACATGCCTTCATCATTATTCAAATGCACTTTTGCTTCCCAGTATTTCCTTTTTCTTTTTGGGCTCCCCTTGTGCTTTCCCTCAATGACGATCAGGAGCCAAGCAGGTCAGGCGGCAGTACAGGACTGAGGTTCTGCCAAGGTCATGCTGAAGTCATACTTCTGGAACTTGCTGATGAGGTGCTCTTGCTGGCATCACCACCACTCCTCAGGGTCTGCAGGTGCAATGAGCGCATTGTGAACTCTCACTTGGGGCTTGTCTGCACTCCCTCAGAATTCAAAGTCCAGTTGGGAGCAATCCAGTTGGCGGGGTGAGGCTGGGTGCCTGCCACTGAAGCTGTGAAGAAGTGAGACGGGGAGGAGGGAGTGGCCAGAGTTCACCCAACCCAGGTAGTCCAGGGTGGGGGATTGTGCAGAAACAGGTTGATGATTTTAATTTCCTCTTCCCCAAAGATCTGCTTCCCAGTTAGGGAGTACAGAGTAAGCAAAGGGAAAAAGTTAGGAAATCTCTATGCCAGGTCTTTGGCGTGCTGGTAAATGTTTAACAAAAGCTTCCTAAGGAAAAGAACAGCCCTGATTTGTATTGTCCCATTGTTTTCTGTTGTGTAAATACTCCCACAATGGCTAGGTTTTTTTTTTTTTAAGATTGATTTATTTTTATTGCAAAGTGAGATATACATATATATAGAGAGAGAAAGAGAGAGAGAGGAGGAGAGACAGAAATATCCTCCGTTCAATGATTCACTCCCCAAGTGACCACAACGGCCAGTGCTGTGCTGATGTGAAGCCAGGACCCCATATGGGCTTTGGGCCATCCCCGACTGCATTCCCAAGCCACAAGCAGGGAGCTGGATGGGAAATGGAGCTGCTGGAATTAGAACCGGTATCCATACGGGATCCCTGTGTGTTCAAGGCAAGGAACTTAGCCGCTAGGCCATGGCGCTGGGCCTAACAATGGATAGTTTTAAACGGGACATCAGTGAGCACGGAGTTTGTAGATGTGCACACACACTCACACAGACAACTATGGCATTTGTACCTACACACACTGAAGATGTGGATAACCTCAAAATGTCATAGTACAATAACTAGAAAATGATGGTTTTTCACTACTTTTTCCACCTTTCCTTTAGTGTAATATATTTAATTATAAGATCTTTATTATTGTTTCATTTGAGAGAGAGCCAGAGGAGCTCCCTTCCTCTGGTTCTTTCCCTCAATGCTTTTGACAGCTGTGGAGGGCTGAGACCACAGCCTGGAGCCTGGAGTTTAGTCCATTTCTCCCCCATGGGTGTCAGGAACCAACTACATGACCCATCACTGCTACTTCCTAGGTCTGCCGCAGCAGAAAGCTGAGGTCAGGAACCAGAGGCCACTATCTAGCCTGCTCACTCTGACATGAGATGTGGACATTCCAGTTAGCATCTTTTTTTTAAAATGTTGATTTATTTCCAGTTTGTCCATAACCTCACAGTGCCGTGTTGGTGAACGCTACTGTGACTTACCTGAAGCCTAGATTGGCTACATTTTGGCACTACACCAAGGTTGAGCTGCTGCTTCTAAGCCCTGCTGGAATTCCTACAGCAATTCAAAGCCTAGTAGCTTCAAAGGGCTCACAGTTAAGAAGCTGTGCTGGATGATTTGGTGGTTATTGGGGTGTGGATGTGGTTTTATATCAGAGCGATCATAGGCAAGTGTGGCATTGTTGATTATAATGTTTAAAGACCAATGATTAACATCTGATTTATTATTTGAGTGGTTTTGGACCATGTGTGTTGAAACTATTATCTGAATAAAATATGTCAAAAATAAATTTCAGAACCTAGCACATTAGCCTAGCAGGCTTGCATGCGCCAAGATCCCATATGGATGCCGGTTCTAATCCCAGTGGCCCCACTTCCCATCCAGCTCCCATCTTGCGGTCTGGGAAAGCAGTCAAAGACAGCCCAAAGCCTTGGGACCCTGCACTCATGTGGGAGGCCAGGATGAAGCTCCTGGCTCCTGGAGTCAGATCAGTGCAACTCTGGCCGTTGTGGCCGCCTGGGGAGTGAATTAACAGATGGAAGATCTTATTCTCTGTCTCTTCTCCTCTATATATATCTGACTTTGCAATAAAAATAAATAAATCTTAAAAAAAATAATAAAATTCTTGGGCCTGGCGGCGTGGCCTAGCTGCTAAAGTCCTTGCCTTGAACAAACCGGGATCCCATATGGGTGCCGGTTCTAATCGCTGCAGCTCCACTTCCCCCATCCAGCCCCCTGCCTGTGGCCTGGGAAAGCAGTCAAGGACGGCCCAGGGCCTTGGGACACTGTACCCACGTGGGAGACCCAGAGGAGGTTCCTGGTTTCCGGCTTCAGATTGGGGTTCCCAGCTTCAGATTGGTGCAGAACCGGCCGTTGCGGCTCACTTGGGAGTGAATCACCGGACGGAAGATCTTTCTCACTGTCTCTCCTCCTCTCTGTATATCTGACTTTATAATAAAAATAAATAAATCTTTAAAAATAAAATAAAATAAAATTCTCTCACAGATACTAAAAAAAAAAAAAAAGAAGAAGAAGAAGAAAGAAAGGCAGTGTTACAGAGAGAGGGAAAAAGAGAGAGAGAAAGATATCTTCCATTTGCTAGTTCACTCCACAAAGGGCTCAACTGGCTGGCACTAAGCCAGGCTGAGGCCAGGAGCCAAGAGCTTCTTCCAGGTCTCCCACACAGATGCAGGGTCCCAAGGCTTTGGGCCGTTCTCGACTGCTTTCGCAGGCCACAAGTAGGGAGCTGGATGGGAAGTGGAGCTGCCAGGACACAAACAGGCTCCTGTATGGTAGCCTGGTGTTTAAGTGGAGAATTAGTAATTGCAGCAGACTAAGAGATTTTTCATATGCTGGTTCATTCCCCAAGATGGCTACAATGGCAATCTCTGGGCCAGGCTGGAGCTGGGAGCCAGGAGCTTCTTCTGGTCTCTCAAATGGATATAAGGGACAAAGCACTTGGGCCATGTTCTGCTGCTTTTCCCAGGTCCTGAATAGGGACCTAGATTGGAGATGGGGCAGGTGGGACATGAACCAGTGTCCATATTGGATCCCAGTATCACAAGCATCAGCTTTACCTGCTATGTCACAGTACAAGCCCCTGTCTCTATCATTTATTTTTTTAAATCTTTATTTGAAAGGCAGAGAATATCTTCCATGTACTCGTTCATTCCTCACATGGTCACAGTGACCAGGACTGGGACAGGCTGAAGCCAGGAGCTTAGAACTCCATCTGGGTCTCCCTCGGGGGTGGTACGTGCTCAGACACTTAAGTCATCTTTTGCTGCTTTCCCATTTACAATAGCAGAGAGCTGGGTTAGAAGTAGCGCATCTGGGCCCGGCGGCGTGGCCTAGCGGCTAAAGTTCTCGCCTTGAAAGCCCCAGGATCCCATATGGGCGCCGGTTCTAATCCCGGCAGCTCCACTTCCCATCCAGCTCCCTGCTTGTGGCCTGCGTACCTGCGTGGGAGACCCGGAAGAGGTTCCAAATTCCCGGCTTCAGATCGGCGCGCATCGGCCCGTTGCAGCTCACTTGGGGAGTGACTCCTCAGAGGGAAGATCTTCCTCTCTGTCTCTCCTCCTCTGTGTATATCTGGCTGTAATAAAATGAATAAATCTTTAAAAAAAAATAAAATAAGAAGTAGCGCATCTGAGTCTGGAACTGGCATCACTGCAGGTGGCAGCTTAACCTGCTGCTCTGTGATGCCAGTCCCCGTCATTTAGTTTTAAATGAAAATAGTGCTGAACAATGAATATTTTTTGATTGTGGATGTCAGTGCTGATCTCTCACTAGCCACACTTGATGGCACCAAACCCAGGATTTGCCTCTGGGAATAGAATTGAAGTTGGGGAAAAACATATTTTGAATAACTTTTAAAGTCTTTATTATGTCTTTAATGTTGTATAACTGTGTGCTTTCAAGTGTTTTTCAAATAAATACTTAATAAGCCCATGGAAATCATGGCCCTTGGGTCTCATCCCTTAGTTGAGAGCTATGTTAACAGGCTTATCTGACCCTCCATGACTCCTCCAACTGATTTATTGTAAAGGCTGTTGCAAAATTATGATCTCTACCACATGACCATGTGCTGTGATTTGAATTTGACTTGGCCCATGAATTCATACAGTTTAAATCTCAGACTCTTACTATGCCAATAGTACTTAGAGTGGAAACATAATACAATGATAGTGATTAGAGGTGGCTTTATAGGGACAGAAATAGAGACATGGACAGACATGGGTACTCCCTGTGTCCTGGCATGCCAGGTGCCACTTGGAACTGTTACCAGGCATGCCATCACTAGAGGCCAACACAAAAGAGGCCTGCTCAATTTTACATGGCTCTGCCTCCAAGACTATGACTCCTGTTAGCCTGTCTTTCCTTTCCAAGTAGCCTGCCTCCCGGTGTCTCAGGACAGGAAAGGAAACCAGAGTAACACCATCATTCCTTTCCAAAACAGTCACAGTGGCAGTGAGTGCAAACTCAGGCAGAACATGACTTCAGCTGCCTTCTCAAGCACTCTCCCTCTACCTCCTCTCAGGCCTTGCCAGTCCTTTCACAGAGCCCAGGTTCAGTGAGGAGGAGGAGGAGGAGCAGGGGGCAGCGATGGCCTATGGGGGAAGACAAGGCATGAGGTTCCGACACCTGCTTCAGACTCCCACAACCCAGGCAAGCTTTCATTCTAATAGAATGGGTTCTGGGCTTGTGAAGGAACTGGGAGTCCAGCAGATGGCCTCCCCCAAGGGCCCTTGAGTAGGCTTGCTTCTCCAGGCACCCCCTGTTGATTTACTTCACTTAATATCCATAAGTGCTTGCAGTGTGCCAGGCAGGGGAACAAAGAGTGGACAAGACAGACTGTCCCTCCCTGGGGAGCTTGCCTTGTAGAGGAGTGACTGTCAATACTTGAGGCGATGAAAAATGCCTTTCTTTGCCTTTCGGTTCCCTTGCATCTTCCTCAGCATAGCTCAGATGCCATGGGCTTTAGAAATTTCTGAGGTTCTAGATTTCCTGATCTTCCCTTCCTACTGGCCAGGATTCCCTGTGTGCATGAATGTTAGTGAGTACTGGATGTTTGTGTTTTGTCTGCCATGTGTTCCCTTCCCCTCAGAGGGTAGTGCCTGGATCATTTCTTGGGAAACAACTTTCTTCTCCCCTCTTCTCTGGTTCCCAGCTCATTGGGTTCTAGCTGGTCTGCTGGGATGGGCATGCGACCCAGGCCTGGCCAGCCAATACCCTGAGCCCACAGTGATGAATTCATGGCTGCCGCCAGGACTTGGTTTGGGATGGATGAGTGATCCCAGATGACTCGTTCTGAATCCCAGACATGTGTTGGAGGTTCAAGAAACAGATGTTCTCTTTTCAACTGAAGTTAAGCCAGAAGAAATGTAGGCACAGAGGTTTTTTGGCAGCAATGTTGTTATGCTAGGAAAACTGAAGCCACCATGGAAAAAAAAAAGATGAAGAAGAACCAAGCAGTGGGAAGGGACTGAATCCTGGTGACACAGGAGGCTGGGACAAGCCCCATGGGAAGCCTAACCCCTGGATATCTCAGTCCACAAGCCAGTAAATCTCCTGTTTTGCTCAAGGAGATTGAAGCCAGCCTTTCCAAAAGAAAGTTTTCCCCAGCAAGGTCAGAAGCCTCAAGAAAGAGGTACACTCTGCAAGATCATCCACTGCCTTTCTTTTTCCACTGGCCTTCCTGGAGGAGGGGAGTGTGGGATGGAATGACCCTGTTTCTTTAGGAACCGAGAGTGGCCATTCTGTCAAAACCACCCAGGGCAGTTTGAGAGCTAATCAACTCTAAGATCAAGAAAGACTTCACCGTCTCCAGGCACTTAAGGTGTGAGTCCAGGGAGAAAGAGGTAACTACATCTGTGACTTTGTCTCGACTCTACCTTGGGGTACTGCCTCTTTACACTGGTTTGCATATGTAGTTCTAGCAGTTTAAGGCAGCAAAGAGATGGAAAAACCGAAGTGCAGAAAGATCAATGAGAGGGGAGCAAGGTTCTACAGAACAGGGTGGCAAGAAAGGCTCAAGCACCGGCTTAGGAAATAGGCTAACTAGGCAGGTGCAAACAGCCCTGAAAGGGAGGCGAGGAAGGGATGCTTGGGACTGTAGGGATTCGAAAGAGTTCCTTTGGAGGCTGTCTGGGGGTGAACTTGGGACAGTCCCAGGGCCCGCAAAAATCCTTGTGGCCCTTGGGGTTTTCCCGCTTGCCAGGTGGGAGCGGTTGATGGGGTGGGGCTTTTCTGAGCCCAGGTGAGGCGCCTGGGACCCAGGACGGAAGAGAGTGCGCCCCCGCAGTGATCCCGAGGTGCAGGGTGCTCTTGGCTCCCGCCTGCTTGCTTCGTCTCTGAGTGCCGGCTGGGCGGGCCGGGGCTTTTGGCTGAGGGTGGAAGAGGAGGGTGCAGCGCCCTGCCCGGCCCAGGTGTTGACTCCAGGGGCGGGGTTTGGAAACCCGGCAGCGGGAGATTCCGGGCTGGACTGGCCGGGGCGGGCGTCGAGGGGACAGAAGCTAGGAAAGAGGAGAGCCGAGGCGCGGCAGGGAGCGCACTGGGCAGGCACAGGCGCGTGGCAACCAGCATGTTTTCTCGAAACCACCGAAGCCGGGTCACTGTGGCCAGGGGATCCGCCCTGGAGATGGAGTTCAAACGCGGCCGCTTCCGACTGAGTGTCTTCAGCGACCCCCCCGAGGTGAGTGCCCCGCGTCTTGGCCAGCCTCCCGGCAGGGCCCACGCAAACTGCCCTGGTCACCTCGGCCACTACTCCCCGCCTGGGGCGGAGACGCTGGGAGTTGTTGACTTGCAGCAAAATAAGGTGCGGGCCGTCTGCCCTGAGATCGGACCCAGGCTCCACAGAGGTGCCCTGGCCTGCTTGGAATGACTTGCCTGCCCTAAGGGGTAGGGGAAACCTTGACTTGGCCTCAATTTTAGGGGTTTCCCAGGTTTGATTCCCAAAATGTGTCTTGGGTCCGGCTCCCCACCCCCGGCAAAGTGCAATGAGCGCCCGCTCGCTTGTGCCCTGCCCGCCAGCACCATACTACAGCTGGGCTGGCTGCAGCCACCCGGTCTACACCGAGGGCCAAGGTTTGCCTGCTTTCCTGGAGTCCTCCCCAAAGGGCTCCCCTTGTGCCAGCGCCAGTGGAGGCAGTCTCCTTTTTAACTCTTTGGGGGGTTATGTGCCACACCCAAACTTTCAACCTCTTTGCCAGGGACGGGAAGAGGACTCCAGCTTCTGGGTAGGCCAGTTGGCTCCGAGTTGGAGGCGTTTGAGTCCCCCTTCTACCTGCGAGTTCCTAAGGAGATTGGGCAGGTGCTGGGACTGCCAGGGCTAGTGGCCACTCCGAAGGCGCCTCTGTCCTCCCACTTGGGACGCCCAGTTCCAAGCGGTCCTTCCCTTCATGGGCTTGGAAAGGGTTAAGGGAGGTGGGCCACGTGCCCGGCCCCCTCTCATTCCGACCCGGGATTCCAGGCCTGGCTCCTGTCCTTCCCCTCCAGCCCGCTCAGAACAAAGGCTCTTTCACACCCGAGTCTCAGGGTCCCGAGTTCTCTTGGAGTCAGAAGCTGCTGGCACTGACAGCAGAGGCCTTTTGTCGTAACCCCTGAGCCACCCGGCCCGCGTGGGCAATCCGGGAAGGGGGCGAGGTCCGCGGGCCAGGAGGAGGGGCCTGCGAACTGGGGCCGCCCCCGGGATCGGCCCGGCCTACAAGGCCGGTGCGGATTTGCCCCGGGGCGGAGACGCACGGCCCGGCCAGGGCCACGGGCGTGTGAGAGTGAGCCGAGTGTATGTGTGTGTGTGACTCCGTGGACCTGGAGTGGAGGCGGGGGGGGCGGGGGCAGGCTGCAGCTGGCTGGGAATCGGGGCTGGTTTCCTGTCTGGAAGGGAAGGGGCCTGCAGAGGGGAGCGGGGGCAGCCGCAGGCAGGCACACCACAGCCTTTCTCCCGCGCTCTCCTCCCTTCTGCTGGAAAAGCGAGGTAATGCTGAGCCTCGGGTGGGGCGGGCTGGATGGGAGCCCCGAGTTGGCCCCGGGGTATATGCCACTTAGGGGACTCACCTCTCTGTCCCACTCCCTGGGTTCAGAGTCCCCGTCTCCGTGGCTCTCCTTTCTAACTTTCTCAAACTAAACCAGAACCTCTCCCGGGAGCCCCAGGGCCCTGGCAGGGCCCTGCGGAGGCTGCAGGAGGCATCCCGCCCCGCCCCCTTCCAGCTGTGCCTGCCCCTCACTGTCTTCTTGGGCACACAGGTTCTCTGTCCGACTGCCCAGGGATGTGGGCGGGGGCTCGGGAGGGGCCAGAGTGGGAATGAAAGGGCCTTTTTCTTCCACAGCTGGGAGAACAGCTGCCACCAAAGCCAGCCTGGACACTGTGTGCCCAGAGCCCGCTGGGCAGCTGGCCTCCTCCCCTCCCAGACCCCCACTCTTTCAGTCCTTTCTCACCTCACTTTCCTTTCCTGACCGCTGCTGCGGTAGAGGAGTACAGTTCGTCCCCTCACCCAGAAGGGTCCGGCAGGAGTGCGGGGCCAGGGGGCAGCCTCTGCCAGTTCCGCTGCCGTGAGCTGGCCACCTCTTTCAAGACCAGGGAAGCAGTGGGAGGAGGAACTGTGGGAGCCCTCCGGAGGGGTCGTCCGGGGAAGGGGCCCTGGGGTGCAGAGAGAGATGCAGGACAGATTGCACATCCTGGAGGACCTGAATATGCTCTACATCCGGCAGATGGCACTCAGTCTGGAGGTAATGTGGCCCCCCGCGCTGGTGCCCCAGCCACATTTGGCCCTGTTGTCTCATCCCTGCTGGTGCTGAGGGTGGTGTGGGGCGGGGCCTGCTCAGAGTGGGGAACAGGACAGGTGGCTGTGCATGTGCCCACTGCCTTGGTTCTCTGACCAGAGCACTGTGTTGGCATCAGAGGCCTTTACAGTGATTTCTGGAAGTCCACAGGTGGATGTGAAGGTCAGCTCTGGGACCAGGGCTCCTTGTAGGTATGGGAAGGAGAGAATACAACATGGGAGACACCAACAGGGAGGATGCAGCCTGGCTAGGGTAGGGCAAAGGGGAGTGTAGCCCAGGGGGAGCAGGACTTCTCCAGGCCCTGGAGGAGGGAGGGAGCTGGCTGATCAGTTTACTCATCCTTAAACACGTTTGTGGAGCAGGTGCTATAGACCAGGCTCCTTGCTAGGTCATGTCAAAGGTCAGTGAACAAGACAGGAAAGGCCCATTCTGGTGAGAAAAGGCAAGTGCATAAACCGCAGCACATGGCAGGGTTAGGATGGAGATGCTGGGTGTTGTCAGAATTGGATGGGTGAGACAGCGTGCGATGGGGAGAGCAGGGGTGCCCCTGCCAGGGGATGTTTGAGCTCAGATGGAGGGAAAGGCCCAGCCAGTGTGTGGCTGGGATACAGGAGTTAAAATGGAGCTGCGAGGCCTTGGAGATGGGACCAGGCACTCTGAGTTTGCTCTGCATGTGGTGATGGGCCTCAGGCAGTGGGCTAGGATGTGTTTTCCAGTGCTGGCTGCCATGGGCATGAGTGGGATGGGTGGGTGGCTGATGGTGTGACAGTTGTAGGGGAGTGATCCTAGTGGGGTGTGGATTTCATAGGATGCTGATAGATCTGCTGGGGTTGGTGGAGTGACTGGACAGGAGTGGCAGTACAGGGAGAACCCTAGGAGATCTTCCAGGTATGCAGCCAAGCTCTGTCCTAAGGGAGGGGAGACAGAGGAGGCTGAGGAAGAGACTGCCGGACCAAAGATCAGAGGCTGGAGTGCCAAGAGTGCAGATATGCAGTGGCAGCTCACTGCATGTGTGCTGCACCCTCTCCCAGTCCCATCTGAGACCCTGAACTGCTGTTGACCAGCGCGCCCTGAGGTGGCCTCAGAAGTCTCCTTAGCACATCCTTGGGGCACATCATGCCAGAGTCCTGACCTGGTTTGAGCTGCTTCTGGAGGTGGCCACTTTATCTCACTTGTGTGCCACCTTTTGCTAATAATATACAGGCTGGTCCCGATGCACCTGTTGCAGTTCTGATGTGCCTCGCTGACCTGTGCTGGCACAGGAGACAAAACCCATTCGCCATTCGCAGTCTTGTGTGCAATCCTAGTCTCTCGTGGCTGCTTCAACTTTAACTTTAGTTATTTGCCTCCTGCCCTGGACTAAGCATGCTGTCCTTTTTTTTTTTTAGATTTATTTTATTTTGATTGGAAAGTCAGATATATAGAGAGGAGGAGAGACAGAGAGGAAGATCTTCCATTTACTGGTTCACTCCCCAAGTGGCTGCAACAGCTGGAGCTGAGCTGATCTGAAGCCAGGAGCCAGAGGCTTCTTCTGGGTCTCCCATGAGGGTGCAGGGTCCCAACTTTGAGCTGTCCTCAACTGCTTTCCCAGGCCACAAGCAGGGAGCTGGATACTTGGCTTATGCAAGGCGAGGACTTTAGCTACTAGGCTACTGCGCTGGGCCCAAGCATGCTGTCCTTAACCCACCCAAGGTCATCAGGCTTTCTAAAGAGAGCCATTGGCATGCAAGAGAGGTAGTCCTGGGAAGTAACTAAATCCAAGATTTCCTGGAGGAGGATATTTAAGTTCCCGGGAGAAGGGAGGTGAGAGTGAGAGGAACTTGTTTTTTTTAAAATATGTGCTACAGACAAGTAGAGGTTAGATTCTCTCATTGACTCCACAAATAATGCTGTGGAGGTGGGATAGTTTCCTAGTCTGCACAGGAAGCCTCTCCAGTTGAAGTCCTCCCCACTTGTCAAGTCTGCAGCTGGGCCCTGTTGAGATTGGGAAGCGCAGCAGAGGTGATGAGAAACAGAGCAGAGCCCCCGGGACTGGAGTGAAGGGAAGGGGGTTGGGGCTGTGTCTGGCCCTGTGTCGGCTGGCTCCCAGATCTGGGCGCTTTCGCAGGAGAGTCCGCCTGCTTGGGGACAGGGAGGGGTCGGGGAGGAAGCCCTAGGAGCTATCCCACGCGGTGGCAAGACCGAGGTCTTAGTTCTGCTCCCGGGGTGGGAACCGCGTTCCTGGGGTCACTCCAGGTCGTGGGAAATGTGGATCCGGAGCCGCAAGGTCATGGGGAAGTGGCAGAGGCGGCTGGGCCCTAGTCCTGCTCCAGAACCCCATGTCTCCGGGCAAGAGGTCACCGTGGAGGACAAACGCAATGTAGGAGGGGTCAGCCGCCTCCCACGGGGCTCTGACCCTTTCCCTTGCGCTGTGACTGGGTCGCGCCGCGCCCTCCCCAGCACCCAGAGGAACCGCCTGCGCCCCTGGACCACTCTCGCGGCAACTGGGAGCTGATGTCACGGGCGCCTGGAGCGCCGCGGGAGGGCGGAGGCCGGTGCGGCTGCGCCGCCCTGGGGCCCCAGCAGTTCCCCGGATCCCGCACGCGCGATGGACAGGGCCAGGGAAGAATCCGTGAGTGGTGGTGGTGGGGGCGGGGGGGAAAGGCTAGGAGGTCAGCCAGGAGCTCATCAGCTGTCAGGCATTTGGGGTGTTTGGAGTGGGAAGGAGCTGGGTGCAAACTAAGGTGGCGATCGGCAAGCAGAGAAGCTTGGCAGAGTGGAAGCTTGATGCAGACTTACAAAACCGAGCTGGGAGGGGCTCTGCAGTCTGTGAGGGCTTCCTGGTGGAGGGAGCTTTGGGAACCGCTTGGTGAAAGCGAATGGATGCAGGGTTGTGGCAAGTGTAGTCCAGCAGAGTGGCCCAGGAGGTATAAGGTGAAGGAAGAGTCTGTAGGCAGTGTGGACAAAGTTTTGGGGAGAGAAAATTTAATGCGTTTAGGTCTTGGAGACTGGAAGGCTGGAGCCACCAGGGGCAGCAGCCAGGGCTGGAGAGGTGGAGGGGTGCAAGGGCGAAGGCAGGTGGGTGGCCACGCCCCCTTGTCTGATTGGTTGACTGTCTTGCCGGTCTCCTGGCCCCATCTATTAACAGTGACTAGATGAGTCTTTCCAGATCACCTCAGCCAGAAGCACACAGGGTCCCAGGCGTGTTTATGTCATGAGCTGGCACCTAGGGGGCAGCCATCCCTGCTAGCATCTCTCACCTTTCGGTGGGATTGTGAACGGGGAGCCTTGGGCTGCTCCAGGGTTCACTGCTGCCAGTGTGACAGCATTAAAGCAAACATGCCCATCATACACGGCTCCTTTGTGCTAGGCGGCGTCTCACTGGACTCTCCCAGCCGGGGATTTTAGAGATGGGGAAACGGAGGCCGGGGTTTGTAAGCACCGGGAGCCCAGGGTTCCTTTCTGAGCGTGCGATCTGGCGCCTCGGCCATCCCTCTCGGCCCTTCTGCACAAGCCCCAGCCGTGGGAGGCAGGGCAAGAGGCAGGATGTGGTGGATCCCCTTATGTGGCATGTGTATGGGGTTCCGTGCAGCACGGGTGAGCTCCTTCTCCACTGGCCTTTGTCAACTAGATGTCACTTGAATCTTCAGGGACAGCTCTGGTGGCCGACCTTGAATCTCTGTCCAGCCCTTTTAGTTCTTGGCCCTCAGCCCCTGCCACACCTCAGCATCACTTGGGGAATTTTTTCTAAAAATCATTCTCCAACTTTTATGTGGGATTGGATAATTTCTAACTCCAAAGATTCAATGTTTACTATTTTTAAAAAGGCAACACACTTTCAGAAAGTACGAAAGAGTATATACAAAGTATCAAATTGTTTCCCATTGCTGGCCCTCAACCACTAGTATTCTCACTTGATCTTAGCCAAAAGGCTGAGAAGCTATCCGCTAGTATTCTCTATGTAAAAATGCATAGCTGTGTATATGCAGATATAGACATGCATGCATATGCATACACATTTTGAGCAAATGGTATGATTCTGCTTTCTTATCTCATCACTGTTTTGGGTTGTATGTCTGCACGTGTCTACCTCACTCTTTGATGTCTGTGATATTATGAGTTTAGATGTGCTATAACTTAGTTTTGGTGCTTAAAGTCAGGCTGCAATTAATACTTTGGCAGTCTGACTTTTTCCGATTATATTTGTGACTACATCCAGAGGATGTAGATATTGCAGAACTGGCTCACAGGATACATGAATCTGCTCTTCTTAACAGACTTCTAAACTGTACTCAGAACAAGGCAGAAGGAGCCTTCCCTCCCAACCCTTGGTGTAGGAGGACATCTGTGTTTTTACAGAGTGTCTCCATCTATTCTTGGGGAGCTGAGGCTGAAACTCAATGCTTGTTCTTGAACTGCGCAAAACATTAGCTTCCTGTTAGTTTCTCCTGGGGAATGCAGCCCACTTGGGAACGGGAGGGTGGGGAGCTGGGGAGTCGGGGGGGAGGAGGGTGCTTCAGTCTGTCCCCTGACTGACATTTCCTTTGCCCCCTTCCTTAACCTTGCCTAGGACACGGAGTTGCAGAGGAAGCTGGACCATGAGATCCGGATGAGGGAAGGGGCCTGCAAGCTGCTGGCAGCTTGCTCCCAGCGAGAGCAGGCACTTGAGGCCACCAAGAGCCTGCTGGTGTGCAACAGCCGCATCCTCAGCTACATGGGCGAGCTACAGCGGCGCAAGGAAGCGCAGGTGCTGGGGAAGACAGGCCGGCGGTGAGCAAGGGGCAGGGGCGGTGTGCCTCAGCCTCCACCACCATGAAGCCTCCCTAGGGCCTGGAAGACACACCTTGGGGCTGTCCTTATTGCTTGGTGCCAGCCAGCCATCTGAGAGGCAGGGAGTACTGCAGAGCCCCTCATTTGCTAAGCCCTGCCTGTGAGCTGATGAGTCTCACTGGCTGGCTTCTGAACAGGAGAATCTTCTTAAAGCTGTTCACCAAATGGTCCATTTGCCAAATGGCCAATTTACTACAAGCTGACAAATAGGGTGTTGAAATTGGGGTTTACCACCAAGGGGCAGGAACTGGGAAAGGAAAGACTACTTGGAAAGCCTGGCCATTCCCATAAATGTGTCTGAGCATGCTCCAGGAGCCCGGCTTCTGCTGGTGTAACCCAAGCTACCTGGACGTCAGACTGCTGATTGACAGCCCTATGGTGACGTTTGAGGTGATGCTGTGGCAACACAAATCTGATGGAGAAAACACTGGACAAAAGGCTCGTTCTGAGAATTGGCCATTTTGGTGAATTGATCATCTGGATAACTGGCTTGTGTTGGAGGAGCCTGCTTGTCTCATTAAGCCTGTGTGGAACATGGTCCCCGGCCACTGCCAGGAGGGCCCGAACAAGGAAGGAATTGCATTAGTTACCTGGTGGGGCTAAGCTGGCCAGCCCCTTTAGGAGTGGGGTACATGCTCAGGAAGTCCTGATGATGGGTGGGGAGGAGAGAAGGGCTGGGGTCTAGGGTCCTATAGTGGTCAGTTGTGGGCCAGAGGGGGCTGTGTGAGCACTGGAACACAAATAACCCCTTCTTCCATCTTTGCTTTCCATTGAGTTCAAACGTTTTTCTGGCTGACTCAGTTCTTGTGGCAGTGACGGTGTGGAAGGAAAAACAGCCTCTGTACTATTAAAAGGACAGCCTGCACTGTCTCCCTGTGCCCTGTTCCCATCACCTGTGCCAAGCTGGGGAGTTAATAAAAATCTCTCAGAAGGGAGCCTGTCAAGGCCCTGCTTGTTCCTGGTACCGTTTCAGAGAGGGGTCTGGCTTGAAGGGGGAGGAGCCCTGCACCAGAGTGCAAGTTAATGTAGTTCAAGTATTCCGAAGCTCCCGAAGCCCAGCCAGTCTGGATTCAGCTGACAGCTCCTTCTCATAGATTCTCAGCCTTGCCATGGGCTTGGCTGGGGATCTGGTGGCTGGACCCCTGGCCCTGGGGAGACCCAAAGCAAAGCGATAGGTGTGGAGGTCAGGCCAGCAGGCTGTGATTTACCCACAGGCCTTCTGACAGTGGACCACCGGCTGAGCGCTCCCCGTGCCGTGGACGTGTCTGTATCTCTGGTAAGCAGCATAGCGTCCCAGGATGCTGGCACCTGACACCCACGCACAGGGTGTCCCACCCCATCTCAATGTCTCTTCCCATCCCTCTGCCCCCCAGACCTCAGGATCCCACTAATGTGGAAGGACACCGAGTATTTCAAGAACAAAGGTGGTGAGTTCCACATCCCCTGGGGCAAGCCCAGGCCCCCCCAAGGCTAGAGGCTGGAGCCTGGGGGGTAGGCTTTGGCCAGCTCAACCCTCTGTCTCCAGACCTGCACCGTTGGGCCGTGTTCCTGTTGCTGCAGCTTGGGGAACAGATCCAGGACACAGAGATGATCTTGGTGGACAGGACCCTCACGGACATCTCCTTTCAGAACAGTGTTCTCTTGTGAGTCCTCCTCCCTGGGCTTCCTCCAGCTTTCCGATGTGATTGCTTGAGGGAGGAATGGGCAGAGGAGGGACACGGGTGTAGACCTTCCTTGCGGAAATGCCCTGGACTTGCCCCCAGCCTGTCTCCTGGGACCTCCATGACCGCTCTTCTCTCTTCCTTCTGTAATACTGTAGCACCGAGGCAGGGCCTGACTTTGAACTGCGGCTGGAGCTGTATGGAGCATGCATGGAAGAGGAGGGTGCCCTAACTGGTGCCCCAAAGAGACTAGCCACCAAACTCAGCAGCTCCTTGGGCCGCTCCTCAGGGCGGCGTGTCCGGGCATCGCTGGACAGTGCTGGCAGCTCAGGGGGCAGCCCCATCTTGCTCCCCACACCGGCTGTGGGGTAAGGCCATCCCTGGTGTGTCCTGCTAGCAGGGATTGTTGTGTTGAGTGCACAAAATCCATTTGCACTACTGCCAGGACCTGCAGACAGATATTATGAGCAGTGGCTGCACAGCTGGGAGGCATTCTGGTCCTTGTTGCCCAAAGCTGGCCAGCCCAGGAGACCCCTTAGGAAGGCAAGGAAGAGCTATGTGAATAGAATGGAGTTCCTGAGCTGGAGTCAGGTGGTGCATGCCCCCTGATGGTGCCTTATAGGCACCTGGAGGCACCCTGTGGAACCACCAGAACTCAGAGTGGCTATAGATCACAGGCAAACTCCTTAACCTCTCTGCCTCATCTGTCACCTGAAGCATGCCACTAACCTCACAGGGTTGTTGTGTGGCTACAGTGAGATAACAAACTAAAGCCTGGGCCAGGGTGCTCAATCTATGTTCTCAACCCTGCTGGGGAGGCAGGCTAGGTCTGTGTGGGGCAGCCTCAACAATGGGCAGCCCTGCTCAGCCCTTACATCACCTACTTTCTAATGCACCTGACACTCCCTCCAGTGGTCCTCGCTACCACCTCCTGGCTCACACTGTGCTCACCCTGGCGGCAGTGCAGGACGGGTTCCGTACACATGACCTTACTCTTGCCAGTCACGGTGAGTCTGTGGGTGTGAAGGTTGCACCGTGAGGACACTGGTGGTGGGAAGGAAGGCCCTTCCTACTCTCCACCCTTACCATCTATGTCCTCCTCTTCCTCCCCCAGAGGAGAACCCTGCCTGGCTGCCCCTTTATGGTAGCGTGTGCTGCCGCCTGGCAGCCCAGCCTCTCTGCATGACTCAGCCCAGTGCAAGTGGTTCCCTCAGGGTGCAGGTGAGGAACCCCGCGGGGTGGGAGGGAGCCAAGAGCTGGGTGCCTTAGGGACACGACTACTGAGAAAGCAGATCTGGGTGGAGGAAGAGGGACACAGCTAGGCCAGAGTAGTAGAGGGTGGGAGGAGGGTGGACAGAGGGCACTGCTCATCGTTGGCGGGGGGGTGGCTGGGAAGTGATTTCCCCAGGAAACGTTGAATCATTGATGCAGCAGGCTGGGGAGCGGCAGTGCTGGACACGGGTCCATGCAGTCCTGAAGGGCACGAGCATCTTTTGCTACCGGAGACCTGAGGACGCAGATGCTGGCCAGGAGCCACTGTTTACTATTGCCATCAACAAGGTGATGGGTCCCCTGGCGATGAGGCTGCCAGGCCTCTGGGCCCAGGGACCTCTCCCTCAGGCCCCAGGAGGGTGGGTACAGGTCTCTCTGAGGGGTGAGAGTATGCAGCTGGCATCTGTGTTTGTGCCCTGCCTCTGTCCTTCCCTTCCTCGCTCAAGCCCTTCTTCCCTGGCTTTAGCTTGTCTGCCTACCTCATCCTGCCTCTGCCCCTGTTCCTGTCCACTCAGCTTAGCAATAGGCAGATGAGAAGGCTCAGCCAAAGCCCCACAAGCCCCTCTGTTCACTTTCAACCTTTACGACCTCCTCTCTCTCTCCTGCAGGAGACCCGTGTCCGGGCAGGGGAGCTGGACCATGCCTCAGGTCGGCCCTTCAGCCTGAGTATCAGTAACTGGTATGGGGACAATGAGGTGACGCACACCCTTCAGACAGAAAGCCGGGAAGCCCTGCAGAGCTGGAGGGAGGCCCTGTGGCAGCTTTTCTTTGACATGAGTAAGAGAGAGAAGGGACTGGGTCTGTTCTTTGGCTCAGTGGAGGGAAAGGAGAAGGTTGTGGCAGAGGGCAGCCTGGCATGCTCTTCCAGTTTCTGCTCTTCCTCCAGGCCAGTGGAAGCAGTGCTGTGATGAGATCATGAGAATCGAGACGCCTGCCCCCCGGAAGCCACCCCCAGTGCTGGCCAAGCAGGGCTCCCTATATCATGAAATGGGTGAGTGGGTGCATGCTCTGGGGACCTAACAGGAGGGGAAGAGGGATGGTGGGGAGTAGTTTAGTTCCAGGCAAGGCAGGTCACAGAAAGGCAGAAGGCACATTTTGAGCTAAGGCAGACCTCCGGGGCCCCAAGTCCATGACCACCCCCAACCTGGCAAAGTCCTCTCTCCTCTCCAACTCTTCCTAGAGAACTTCTTCCACCAAAGTTTCAAGCTGACCCATGATGAACCAGATTTATTTCATGGATTTCTTTCCTAACTTCTTCTTTTCTGTTTCCCTCTCTGCATGCGGATTCCTGTCTTTTCTCTGGCCCCTCCCTCGCCTGGCATGGCTTTCTCCTCTTTTTCGGTTTCTCTGCCCACTCTTGCTCCTATTCCTTCTCCCCCTCTGCTCTGTGCCCTGCGTCTCACAGTCCTGTCAGAGCCGCTGGCCTCCGGGGGCCCAGGTGAGGGGCTGCTCCTGCACGATAACGCCATCTCAGCTGAGATCCAGGCTTTGCTTTCCTCCTATTACAGTGACAGGTGATGCTCGGGGCTGGGGAGGCCTGGGCCTGAGCTCTGACCAGCCCTCCCCTCACCCCCCCTCCTGGTGCCACAGCTATTGAGCCGCTGGATGACATCGCAGCGGTGACAGACATTCTGGCCCAGCGAGAGGGTGCGAGGCTGGAGACGCCCCCACCCTGGCTAGCAATGTTTACAGAACAGCCTGCCCTGCCTACCCCCTGCTCAGCTGCCTCAGTGGCCCCGGCTCCAGCCTGGACCCAGCCCCTGGCCTGGGGGCGACCCCGAACCTTCTCCCTGGATGCAGTCCCTCCGGATCACTGCCCTGAGGCCTCTCGCTCAGTTGCTCCTCTTCCCCCGAGATCCCCACGGCCCCGTGGCCTCTGCAGCAAAGGCCTACCCCGCACTTGGCTCCAGTCACCAGTGTGAGAGAAAGGTGGATCTGGCCGGAAGAGAAACTGACCCAAGTGCAAGTGGGTGCTGCCTGCAGCACTGTCCCAGCAAGCTGCCCAGCTGGGCCTCTTCTTCCTCTGCTGGACCGGGGAAGCAGAAGACTCCCTAAGCTGTTGTTGCCATGGTACTAAGGGACTGGCCGGCACTCCCCAAAGCTTTCCTGGGAGAAAAAACTGGAAGCAACCCTGCCCTACCTCCCTGCATTAACCAGCTTTGAAAATGACACTCGGGGGGCCATGGGAAAGTGCACCTCCCTGGGACTCCACACTGACCATTAAAGTTATTTAACAACAGCCTTCCCCTGGTTCTTGGGGATGGGTGACTTTGTTGGCTTGCTCTGGACCCCACCCCAGCCCCAGCTCCCTGGAGCCCCTTTCCCCAGCTGTGAAGGTTAGCTGTGCTGCCGAGTAATCAGACCAGGGCCAGGTGGAGGGGGTACTTTATAAATACCAAAGGGAGGAGGAGAGGCTGCTGGCTCTCACATGCTGCCAAATCTCAGGATCTCGGCAAGGTCGTAGCCCGTCACGGCGAAGGAGCTGCCCGATGGGTCACAGAAGCGCGCGCCGCACAGCTGGGTGTTGGCCACGCACTCCCCATGGCAGTGTTCCACCTGGGGAGAGGAGGAAGGCTCAGGGCCTGCCTCCCTATGCTCAGGGTTCCCCACAGCACTGCTCCCAGGCCACACACCTCGATAGAGCCATTCTCAGGGCTTCTTCTCAGCTTCCAGATGTGCACAAATGTGTCCTCGGCTGCCGAGAGTAGCTACAGGGAGGATGGAGGAAGACTGGGGGTGAGGACGCAGCCCGGGGGGCAGGCGGGGCAGGGGCTGCCTTAAGTGGGCAGTGACAAGCCCGGGTTGTTTCTCTCCCCATTGCAGTGACCAGGAGGAGGGGAACACAGGGATGTGGGAGGAGACTGACCTTTCCCTCCTCCGGAGCCAGATCCAGAGCAGAGACAGCCCGGGCGTGAGCGCTGATCTGGACATGAAGCATTCCCTGGGAGGCCTCATAGAGACGCACTTGCCCATCTCCGTAGCCTGCTGCGACAATCCCCTGCCACAGCTTCACAGAGGGACAGGGCACCCTGCATGGGGGACACTGGACTTGGATTTTCCCAGGGCCAAGCCCACTCTCCATCCATCCTGCATTACACAAGAAAGGCCTCCCAACCTCCTTGGCCTCACCTACCCAAACCCTGCAATACGGGTCAGCAATGTGAATTCAGGCCCTGATCGCCACACACACAGCAAGCCTGAGTCATCTGCTGTCACCACGTCTGCCCAGCAGTCCTGAAAGGGAGAAGAGAGGATTGGGTCTTCCCATTCTCCCCTCCTAGGGTCCTGTGTCCTGAGCAGGAAGCACGCATCTTTGCTGCTCCAGGGAAAGGGTGAGATGTGAAGCACTCAAGGGTTGCAGTCCACTGTCCCACCCCAGTTCCCTTGAGAGCACTAGCATCACTTAGGGCCTCAGAGCCGACCCTGGCTGTGTCTAAGTGTTGTGGTGCCTAAGTGTGCTCACTGGGTGGATGACCTAGTGTCACAACCTGCCAGAGGCCTTGCAGTGAGCCAGACTCAGGGCCCCTGAGCCTCCCAGGCACCAGGAGTGCAGGAGGAGCTGGACTAGGGGGAGGCTTCCTGGAGCTGGCAGCACTGGAGCTGGGTCTGTGCAGGTGCACCTTGCCCAAGTCCGCAGAGGTACACTGCACACATCAGAGGTAGAAAGCATCTCAGGAACCACTTCTTGCCACTCTTGAGTTCGTGCCAGGATTGAAAAGTCTCTGTGAACTATACACAGAGAGTCACGTAAACATGAAACATTTTTGGCTGCTCAAGTCCAGGTAAGTGCAGAATTGCTCAAAGCCACTCAGCTGCTTAGTGGCAGAGCCAGGACTCAAGCCAGAGTTCCTCGTCTCTCAGGCTCGCTGGGACAGGCAGGGGAAGCCACTTACCTCTCCCTGGGAAGGCTCGGTGGCAATGTCTGTGATTGGCATCTGGTGCCCGGCCAGCTCCTCACTCAAGACGATGTTGGGACCCTTGGCTGGGATGTCAAATACCAGCACTCGGCCTGACCATGTTCCTGCAGCCAGACCATATCCAGTTGATGGCTTCCTGTTCCTTCTGGGTCCCCAGCCATCACACCCAGCACTCCCTTGACCCCAAAAACCTTAGTGACAACCACCTGCGCCAACAGCCCTGACCCCTGGAACCCTTTTTAGTTGTGGGCCACAGCCTATATCTGAGCATCCCTCAGTCCCCTGCTCCTGGCTTCCTCACCCACACAGATGAAATGGCCACTGGCAGCAATTCCTCGGGCAAACACAGCCTGTACTGAGGACGAAAGGAGAAAACTATCAGAAGTAGCATCTCTCCCCCACTCAAGTCCCAGTCAACGTTCCATTTCCCCCACTCCCACCCCATCCCACCCCACAGGGTCCCCAGTTACCCGGAGGGGCATCTCCAGAGTCCAGTGCATGCCAATACACCATAACGGAGCCATCAGACTCAAACATCTGGAAGGCAGGGACAAGGATGGGGCACAGACCAGCTGACCCTGGCTGAGTTCTATGCTGTCTCTTGCAGCTCTGTTAGCTTGATGCTATTTGGTCCTCAATACCATTCTGGGAGGTAGGTGCTATAACCCCATTTTACAGAAGAGGGCGTTGAGGATCTAGCTAGTAAGGGGCAGATGTAGTAGGTGGCCATGGGGACCTGGGGAAGATGGAAAGAACCCAGAGTGGGCTAAGCATGCAAAAGGCAGGAAAATGCTGAGAACTGGGTGGAGAGAAAGGGCCTGGGGTGGGAGTGGGGCAGTGTAGAAAAGACCCTAGCAGAAAAGGGCAGGAGGCTCCTTTTCTTACCTGGATTCCCCGCTGGGAGGTGAGAACCAGCAGGACTCGGAAGGGGAGGACACACCAGTGGACCTGTAAGGGGGAGGAGCAGAGAAGGCACCGCTCAACGCCACTCAGAAGGCCTGTGTGTCCCTTAAGGCTGGAAGAGAACAAGCGGTCAGCCGGGCTGGAATCCACCAGGCGCCATGCCTCACCTGAGTGATGAGTGAGGGGCTCACTCCCGGGCCCTCCTTCGCGTGGAGCTGGCGCTGGACCAGCGACCCATCCTCAGGGGCAGCGCTGAGAAGCTGGGCGCTTGTGCCATGGACCACTGCAAACTGCTTGAGGTTTCCAGCCGGCAGCTGCAGCACGCTGAGGTTGTTGCTCAGGGCAGCGGCCGAGTCCCGAAGGGGGATGGAGAGCTCGCGCCGGAACATCCTGAGGAGGAGGACACCCGAATCACCCCGGCGCGCGGGAAACAGCCGAGATTCCGGGGTCCGGGGAGCACCGCGGAAGGCCCCTGAGACAGGGTCATGGAGAGGGTGCCTCGTGGACAGTAATGGCGGGAGAATCACTTGGCGTGGGCACGGTCCCGTGGAGCAGACAGGAGTTCCAAGGGCTGAGTCATGGGGCGATGGGGGCAATCCTAGAGGAGGAAAGATGATGGCATAGGACCCGGCGACCCTAAGCACCCGAGCCAGGAAGGTTCCTTCTCACTCCGTTCGGCTCCACGAATCCTCCGGCCCGGGTCAAAGGTTACAACGGGTGCCCCAGAACCGCTGGCGGGATCCCGGGAACGTTTGGTACCTCCGAATCCGCCGCCACCATAGAGACGACGCACAGACGCACGGCCACTAGGCGGGGCGAGCGGACGGAAGGTGCGGCGCGCGGCGGGGTTGCCGGGACAACGGCGGGCGGAGCGAAGGACCAACACGCCGCGTCGTTGCCGAGGTGACGGTTAGGCGGCGGAGGCGGCGGAGGCGGCGGAGGCGGCGGAGGTGGCGGCGGAGGTGGCGGAGGTGGCGGCGGAGGTGGCGGCGGCCACCTGGCGCAAAGGGTGCCGAAGCGCACGTTGGAGCCTCCCACGGCGGCAATGGCGCACGAGAGCTCGGTGAGTTTCTGCTCAGCTGGGGGGAGGACGAGGGTGCTGCATGAGAACCCGGGTTGGTTTTTAAGGTCGGTGTCTCGAACTGTGGGGTCAACTCCGCACCTCCCGACACACCTCCTTGCTCCCGGAGGCTCTCAGGATGACCAAGGAAGCCACTTTAAGGGGTACTTGGTCAGGAAACCTACGCCTACACCGTGCCCGCTCATACGCTTTGGCACTCTCAGGCCCTGAGGAAAGGGGTCAGTGAGTGGTGTAGAGGCCGAGAATGAGTGAATTGGGAAACTTCCAGTGCATAGTAGTAAGCTTCTTAAACCGAGGTGCCCATTGACATGACCTGAGTTGGTCAGGCAATTGAGACGAAAGTATTGACAGATAAATCATGTATTTCCAGAACTGTAGGAGAAAGAAGAGGATTCAGCAACAGCAAGGCTACACTTGAAAGTCAAATTGTCTCAAAGATATTTAGGGATGGGGTTTTTTTGCGTGATAATTGAGGTGCCTCCTGTCCCATAAAGGAACCCATGGGCTTGTCCCTGGTTCAGATGCCTGATTACAGCTAATGCAGACCTGGGAGGCAGCGAAGATACACTCAAGGAATTGAGTTCCAGCTGCTCACGTGTGGGATCAGGGTTGAGTGCTTGACTCCTGGCTTCAGACAGTTCCCAGCGGAGGCAGCTTTGTTTCTCTCACTTACTTGGTCCCTCTATTTCTCAAATAAAAACCCTTTAAGAACAAGTCAGAAATTTTCAAACGCAAGAGAACACATTTGTATCCTCTGATCAGATTCTACCTGGGCATGATCACCATCAAAGTGTCAGATGAGGAGCTGGGAGAGAAACCAACTCTAACCCCCTCCTTGTCATTCTGACTCTGGGCCCTGGGTCAGTCCCTGGGCTTGGGGTGGGGTTGTGTTCACAGGAAGAAGGCTTCTAAGAGATTATTAGCAAATTCCTGCGACTCTAAAGTAGGTTTGGGAGACAAGTCTTTTTCTTTCTCTGTGGGTTTTTTCTTGATTACATTGGAATACAAACTCATTGTAGAGAACTTACAAAACAGAGGAGTGCCTAGGAAAGAAACGTACTATTGTTATGGTCTGTGGTATTTTGCTTCTCTTCAGCACAAGCTGATCTTCACACCTGAGATCCTAAGGTGTGGCTTTGTATACTTTCCTTTAAGTAGTGTTACATCTGAAGCATTTCCAGATACTACCACAAATTTTTCCTCAAGATTACTTTCAATCATTATAGAACATTCCAGTTATAGATGTAGCAAATTAACCACCAATTATCTTTTTTCTTGGACATGTTTTCAGTGTTTTGCTATTATAGGTTTGATACACAGTGAACATTTTAGAGATCATTCCATTTGGATAAATCCACAGAACTGAAATTATGGGGTTGGGGAAGTTAAAAGCATGTTTATACTCTTGATACATAGTGTGGTATCGCTCTCCAAACACACTATTCTAGCTAGTATTCCCATCAGCATGGTGCTACAGTATGGACTTGACCAAAACTTTACCACCCTGGAATATTTCTTTTTTTTTTTTTTTTTAGATTTATTCATTTTATTACAGCCAGATACACACAGAGGAGGAGAGACAGAGAGGAAGATCTTCCATCCGATGATTCACTCCCCAAGTGAGCCGCAACGGGCCGATGCGCGCTGATCCGATGCCGGGAACCTGAACCTCCTCTGGGTCTCCCACGTGGGTGCAGTGTCCCAATGCATTGGGCCGTCCTCGACTGCTTTCCCAGGCCACAAGCAGGGAGCTGGATGGGAAGTGGAGCTGCCGGGATTATAACCAGCGCCCATATGGGATCCCAGCGTGTTCAAGACAAGGACTTTAGCCGCTAGGCCACTGCCGCTGGGCCCTGAATATTTCTTATTTTAAAAATAATCCAGTACCAGCACATTGGCTCATTGGCTAAATCCTCGTCTTGCATGTGCCAGGATCCCATATAGGTGCCAGTTTGTGTCCTGGCTATTCCACTTGCCATCCAGCTGTCTGCTTGTGGCCTGGGAAAGCAGTTGAGGATGGCCCAAAGCCTTGGGACCCTACACCCTCATGGGAGACCTGGAAGAAGCTCCTGGCTCCTGGCTTTGGGTTGACTCAGCTTCAGCTGTTGCGACCAGCTGTGGTGTGAATTAGCAGATGGAAGATCATCCTCTCTATCTCTTCTCTATGTATATCTGACTTTGGAATAAAAATAAATCTTAAAGAAAATCTGATTTGATAAACTAAAACTCAGAAGTTCAATAAAGTCAGCACCTTTGTATTTTAAAAAAATACTTTAAAAAATTTTATTTGTGTGTTTGAGTAGTGGAGGTCTTCCATCCTCTGGTTTACTCTCTGAATACCCATCACAGTCATGGCTGGGCCAGGAGCCAGAGATTACATCCATCCAAGTTTCCTGTTGTGTGGCAGGAACCCACGGACGCAGCTGTCCTCTGGTAGCCTCATGTGTGCATCAGCAGTGATCTGTATCAGAAGCACAGAGTAGCCAGAACTCTAACCAGGCCTTCTAGATGGCATGGAGGCATCCCAAGGGATTGTTTAACCAGCTATGGCACAACACCTGCCTGTCTCCTGATATTTTTAAAGACTGGGCATTCTTTTTCAAATATTTATTACTTGTTTATAGTTTCTTTTTTGTGTGAAATATTGTTTACTAACCTTAGGGAGTCTTCAATAAATTTTCTTTTATATGAATTCTTTTTTTTAAAGGTTTATTAATTGATTTTAAAGGTAGAATTACAGAGAGGGAAGGAAAGCGAGATATTCCATCTGCTGATTCACTCCGCCAAATGCCCACAAAAGTCAGAGCTAGGCAAGGCAGATGCCAGGAGCCTGTTACTTCACTTGGGTCCCTCTTAATCGGGAACCGGAACACAAGTGTGTAGGTTGTCATCTGCTGCCTTCTTAGGCATAATTGCAGGAAGCAGGATCCGAATTGGGTAGCTGGACACTCTGGTACTCTGATAGGGAATGTGGGTGTCGCAGGCAGTGGCCTAGTATGCTGTACTGTAGTATCTAATTCTTTCTATGAGTTTTTACTATATGTAGAAGTATTTATGTTGTTACACAAATCTTTTTTTTTTTACACAAATGTGTTTTAAAACACCACACAAAATGATTCAAATGTAGAAGACTCAGTTTTTCTGTAGTTCCAGCGCCATTAACTTACCTTTTTTTCCCGCAGTACTCTGCCCTCTTAAGAACTCTGAACACTGGTAGCAAGGCCACATAGAGCTTGCTTTTCTTTGATTTTTTAAAAGACTTATTTATTTTTATTAGAAAGGCAGATTTACAGAGAGAAGGAGAAACAGAGAGGATGATCTTCCATCCTCTGGTTTACTCCTCAAGTAGCTGCAATGGCTGAAGCTGAGCTGATCTGAAGCCAGGAGCCAGGAGCTTCTTCCAGGTCTCCCATGAGGGTGCAGGGTCCCAAGGCTTTGGGCCGTCCTTGACTGCTTTCCCAGGCCACAAGCAGACAGCTGGATGGCAAGTGGAGCAGCCAGGACACGAACTGGCACCTATATGGGATCCTGGCGCATGTGAGACGAGGATTTAGCCGCTAGGCTATTGCCCTGGGTCCACACACAGAGCTTTCTGTAGCCTGGGCTTGCCAGTTGTGTTCTCCCAAGCACATGGTATTGAATTTGCTTTTTAAGCTTTAGTTTTTTGGTCTATAAAATCAGATTGATGGGCTGTTGATGGAAATTAAGTTAGATCAAACACCTAGCTTCCATCCCGTTGCACTGCTGGCTCTTAAGTCAGTTGTTGGTCCTTCTTGAGCCTATAAAGTACTCAAGGGTGCTCAAGGTTCTTTACTACAAGGACACTCCACTGGCTGGTGACTTGACTGCCCTGTTTGGCTCCCACAGAGGCAGGAGAGGCAGGCCCGTGACCGTGGGGTGACCCGATCCAAGGCAGAAAAGGTGCGACCGCCCACAGTCCCCGTGCCACAGGTGGATATCGTGCCCGGACGGCTCAATGAGGCAGAGTGGATTGCGCTCATGGTTGTAGAGGAGGGCGAGGACGTGGTGGGGGACATCCTGGCTGATCTGCTAGCTCGAGTCATGGACTCTGCCTTCAAAGTCTACCTGACCCAGCAGGTGAGCCTAGGCCTGGTGCCCCCAGACCTTTCCCCATCCCTGGCCTGCTGCTCCATGTCTGCCTGAGACCTTTCCTCTCTGCAGTGCATCCCATTTACCATCAGCCAGGCTCGCGAGGCCATGCTGCAGATCGCCGAGTGGCGCTTTTTGGCCCGGGACGAGGGAGAGTCTGCTGTGGCTGAGGACCCCACGTGGGGTGAGGATGAGGAGCCCTTGCCATGCACGACTGACTCCTGGGCTCAGGGCTCCGTGCCTGTGCTACACACACAGTTCACAGAGAGCCACGAGGAAACCTTCGAGAGTGAAGTAAGGCCAGCTGCCATCCGCCTTTCTCTCGGGACTCCTCTGCCCTTTGAAGCCTCTCACTACCTGGGTGTACTCCTCCTAGGACTCTGGAATCCTGGACCATATTCCGACGGGAAGATCGTGGCTGGATAGATACTCCCAGGATCAGACGGAATCTTGGGAGCCCTCTTCCGAGCTGAGAGGTGCCTTGGGCCTCCCACCTACCCCGGAACCATTTCAGGGGTCAGGGCCGGGAGATGTTTTAGAGGAAGCCGACAGCCATCACTCCTCTGTGGAGTCCTTGGGCAGCTTTGAGCTGCCATGGCTGGAGGTGGGGCCAAGCGAAAGTTCCCACTCTCTGGAGCTATCCCAGCTAGCCAGCCCCCAGACCCTGGCCCAGAGGGGACAGTCCCTCATCTATGGCCTGTCACTCGAAGACCTCTACTATTGCATGTGCACAGCTGACACTGCCGCAGCTGGGGACCAGATGGAACTTAAGAAAGAGGGTCTGCCCCTCATCACTTCGGGCATGGCTGTGTCAGGGCCCTCCAAGGACCGCCCCACCCCACTCAGCCCCTCGGGACCCTGCAGGTGGCAGCAGCCAGGGCGCTGGCATGCACGGTTGAACCTGCTGCAATCCAGGACAGACCATAGGGCAGCCAGAAGGCGCCTGGATCCTACCAGGTTCCCATACCACTGGGTCCAGCCCCTGACCACAGTCCTGATTCCAAACTTGGAGAGATACCCTTTGGATGCCTACTGTGAGCAGCAGCAGAACAAGAAGACCAAGGCCCAGGCTGTGCCTCAACCCCCTTGTCCTAGCGACCATATGTCCCCAGCAGGGTTCTTCTCCCTCCATCCTGGCACTCCTTTCCGTGCCCTTGGCAAGGGCCGCCGACTCAGATTCCCCACTTCCAACTTGGGCCCACTGGAATCACCTTCTACATCCAAGAAGTCACTCCCCAGCCCTAAGCTCTGCTTCCTGGCCAAGAAACCGGTACTTGCTAAAGAGAATAGCAGCGCCAGACACCAGCTGTGGCCTGACGCCAAGTGGCCCAGGGGCTGGGAGCAGGAGGTGGGGCTGCTGGATGAGCTGTGGGCGGGCCACGCCCAGGCATCGCCCCAGGGCCTGGGGCCCACAGACAGGGAGGGCCAAGATACTGCCCAGTGGCCTCAGCCTGCTCAGGTTCTTGAGGCCACCACCCAGTTGCTGTGGAAGCCCTTGCTGCAGCCGGAAGCTGTGAAGTTGGCTCCTGGGGTCAGCCTATGGGACCCCAAAACCCAGATGCTCTTCAGTTCCACTGTGCCCCAGGAGGAGAACAGAGAAGGTAGCAGCTCTCCTTCCACTGAGCAGCAGCACCCCATCCAGACAGTTGCACCAAAGCCTTATGTGACTGCCACTCAGCTCATTCAGAACTCCACCCCCAAGGTGTGGCTGGTCCCCTCCAAGGCCCCACCCCCTGCGAAGCCCTGAGCCCAGAGCAGTGAGGGCAGTGGGCCTGGGCTTCCCCTCAGAATAAACATCTGAATTGCTACTGTCCTGAAGTCCCTGTCAGTTTCTTCCAGGAGCATCGGCTTGTCTCCATGGGCGTCTAGGGATGCATTTGGCCTGCAGGTCTGGAAGAAGTTGGCACACCTGTTGTGGGCCATAGCGCCATCACCACCCCCAGGAAATCCTGCTTTGCAACTAAGGATGCTGCCCTTCTGGGGGACATTCTGGATCCAGCCCTTCTTCCAACGGAGCAGACCTTAAGCTGGAAGTGGGGTCTACATTAGTAGGGAGAACAGATAGATGGTCTGTTTCCATTAGGGCACCCTGCTGACCCTGCGCAAGTCAGAGGGACTCAGTCCGAAAGTCCTCGGTTCTCGCCTCCTCACTCCTTGATGCTTAGTCAGTTTACCTCAGATTGTAAATCCCAGGTTTTACTTTTGCGGACAGATATGGGCCTGTGCAGGAAGCAGGAAGGACTAAGGTAAGACAACCAGGTTCCATGGACACAAACAAAATGTGTTTTAAAAATCTGTTTATTTTATTTGAAAGGCAGAATGACACCAAGAGTATGTGTTGCGTCCTCCGGCTCACTCTCTGAATTCATGTGGCAGCTGGGACGAGGCCAGACCAAGTAGCCAGGAGTCTAGAATTCTTTCTGGGCCTCCCATGGCAAGGGCTAAGACACCATTTGTTTGGTTTTTTTTGTGTGTTTGTTTTTAAAGACTTATTTATTTTTATTGGAAAGGCAGATATATAGAGAGGAGAGAGAGAAAAATCTTTAATTGTATAAATTTTATTTTTGATACTTTTTACATATTTGATTAGGGTGCAGAGGATCAAGGACTAGAGAAAAGTGGGTGGATCCTTTGTTTTGACATTTTTTTTTCCTCCCTGTATCTGGGGGAGGGGAGAGATAAGGAGAGAAGCCACACCCAGCGTTCCAACCATCCCAGAGTCCCCCATGTGGGGCATACTCTGAGGGTTCTGCCCAAGTGGTTTTATTCCAATTTTAGTGTATGTGCTGCTGGAGCAAGTACATGCTGCTCAAGTGGTTTTGATAGTTCAACAGTTCTGTAATTGCTGCCAATCTTGCCACTCTAATCACAGTGAAATCTCTCCAGAATCCATCAGCTGACATAATCCACCTTAGAGTCTCTGTTTGCCCAGGTATTCACTGCCAAATTTGGCTGGAGTAGTTGATTTATTCTGTCTTCTGTCCTCTGTCATGGTCAGGGGCAAACCAGGCAGGGTCAGTGCACATCACCCGCTGGTGAATCCAAGCACCAGAACAGAGTGTGGGTCGGGCCAGGTTCAGTCTCAACACATGGCAGTACAGATGAGGGCTGGGATTGGGGGTCAGCTGGACTAGGCTAGGCTAGGCTGTAGCCCCCACCAGCATGAGCTGGAATAGGGGGTGGGCCGGGCCAGGCCCCAGCACCCACTGGCAAATGCTGAGGTGAGGTGGGTCATGATAGACTGGGCTGCAGTGCCCAACCAGCAAATGTGACACCTGAGAGGGGAGGGAGCAAAGTTGGTAGGGGGCCTCACGGGGCTCCTTTGTAGGACCACCACTCCCACTGGGGATCGTGAGTTGGGATGGTTGCAGACCAGGTAGGGCTACAACACCTGTTGGCCTCATGTGAGCTGAATCAGGGAAAAACCAGGCTGGGTTGACTGTTCCTTCTGGTGCAAACATAAATCAGAGTGGGTGAGGGTTGGTTGGGCTGTGCCACAGCATCAGCTGGCAGATGCTGGCATGAGGAGCAAATTCTGTTAAGCTAAACTGCAGTACTACCTGGAGAGTGCAAGATCAAGGGGGTGGGAGTGGACCCAGTAGGGAAACAGTGGGCACCTCCCTCCTGGGTTGCCACTCTGTCTGATGAGCATAAGAACCAGGACTGAGGCAGGCATGACGAGACAGAGTGGCACCTGTCGGCACCAGTATGGGCTGGATAGTGGGGCTGGTTGGGTTGAACTAGGCTTCAATACCCATTGACATGTATGAGAGCTGAATGGAATGTGGGACAGACAGGACCAGTCTGTTGTACATACTGGCAAGTACAGGAACCAGGGCAGGAGGCAGGCCTGGTGGGGGTTATTGTGGGTCACTCTGACTAGGCTACAGCTCTTGCTGGTTTGTGTGAGAACTGAGTGTGTGTGGTGGGCAGGACTGGGCTGGACTGCAACACCCATTGGTTTTGTAGAAGACAGGGCTGGAGGCAGAACTGACCCAGCAATTGCAACCACCAGCATGTACATAAGGCTGATGGGGCGACCGTTTGTTTCGGACCCTATATTGGCAAGCACACATGTTTCTATCAACTTAAGTTTAATTGAGACAAACACAAGAAGTGTTGCAATGGTTGTGTTTGTGGGTTACATGGATTCACTTAATCTTCTTGCTAACTCAGTGACATAGATACTGACATTAACTCCGCCATTTACCAAGTGAGGAACATAGGCAGAGGGAGGGTGAGTCTCACAAAGATAGGAAGTTACACAGTTAAGAATCAGAAACTATGGTATACAACCCCGCCTTTCTCAATATCCTGTGCAGGTATCTTTGCACACGCCAGAGATTTTTCTTTAAAGATTTCATTAGAAGTGAGTACATTTGGTCAATAAATTTATTGTTACAACATAAACATTTTTATTGTTTCACATTCCCATTATAAGTGCATGGGAATTTTTGCATCTTCCATGATGGGTCGCACTGAGCAGCAGCAAAACTGAATTTTTTTCCCAAGCTAAGGACAAGGACATGACCTCTCGCTACTGCTTCCAGACCCTCTGCGCTGTCTCCTCTGCGCCGACAGAGGGCGGTCGCCACCGCGCGCTTCTCCCTGACGGTCCTAATGGGCTGCTGAAGCACAGTGCGCATGCGCAGATCCCACCCTAGGTGTCCGGTTTTGTGCCTGATCGATGTGTTCTCGACCGCGCCTGGCACGCAGTTTTCAGGTCGGATGGGAAAGCAGAAAAGAATAGCGTGCTCCCCGGATCCATAGCGCCTCTGGGTCTGAGAGAGGAGGGGTTCTGTGGTGCCACTGGCGGGGTCGGGCGGTGCGTCGGGCAGCCCAGGCAGGCGGGGCGGGCCCCGCTGGGTCCTGGGCGTCGGTCGCCGGTGTGGCCCGAGCCGGGCGCGGAGCCCCTGACAGGACAGGTACGGAGGCGGAGACCCCGCCAGCCGCCGGCTCCGTCGCCCCTCGAGTGTTCGAGAAGCTGCGGGCGGCGGACCGGGAGCCCGTCGCCGGGCCGCGGCGTGGCACGGAGCCCGGCGTGCGGGGCGGGGGCTGGCGGGGCTGGGCCGAGGCAGGGGTGGGCGCCCGCCCGGGTCGGGGGGGTTCGCCGGCAGTGTTGGAGCCCGGGCTCGTCCTCCCCACCTGCGCCCCTCAGCCTGGCACGGTGACCCGCGGTTCCTCCACAACTGCACGGCTCTCCCTTTAGGGCTGGGAGCGGCCGCCGCCACCCAGAGTTCCACGCCGTGCCGCGGGGTTCCCTGTGAGCACTTGGCTGAGAAACTTGTCACACGGAAAACAATACAAACAAGCAAGCAAAAAACATTCCTAAAGAGCTAACTCAAGCTTGGGCGTCTGGATGTGAGCTTGGGGTGTGTGTGTATCTTTGCAGCCCTGGGTCCGCCGACCCTATAGCAGGCACGTTATACCTGCATCTGTGGGGTGTCAAAAGATAGCAGGTGTCCTCAGATCTGTTGGAGTTTTCCAATCGCCCGAGTGTTTTCGAGCCTTCAGCGTGCTGATGATATTGACCTAAGTCCCCCACCGAGGATGTGGCTTGGAAGTGCCCAAATTCTGCTGAGAAGGAACTGCTTTCCTGGGGTGCTGAGAAATGCACCTCCAGACTTAGGAACTCGAGGTTGGGAAGGGACGCAGAAGGTCGTTGCCTTTCGGATGCTGGTGGTGCCTACATTTAATGGGCCCTTATTAGAAGACAGCTGTGGGTTCTGCATTGCAGCCTGGTTAGCTCTCAGGTGATGCTAATGCTGCTGGGGGGTGGGACGGGCACACCAGACTCCTTAGCAGGATGGCTATAGAGATGGGCTGAGAGATGGTGTTCCGCTCCCTGCTGCCCAGAACAAACTGTTGGCAGCCTTGGTCAAGTCCTTCATCTCTCCAGGCCTCTTGAATAAGTCCGGGCTAGACAGATTCCAAGGCTCGTTGCGGAACCGTGGTGTGGTAGCTCTAGCCCAGCCATCCTTGTGATGGTTCAATTCCATCTAAAAATATTCTTGTCATTTGGATCCTTTGGTAGTT
This sequence comes from Ochotona princeps, assembly GCF_030435755.1. Lineage (NCBI taxonomy): Eukaryota > Metazoa > Chordata > Mammalia > Lagomorpha > Ochotonidae > Ochotona > Ochotona princeps. The sequence continues at coordinate 25,184,594 of NC_080839.1, forward strand.
TCTTTTGGACATTCCTAGTAACGTAGAACTAGCTATGTTCAGCATATTGCTTTATTCTTGGACTGCCCCAGGAAGGAATTCCTGTGTGGCTGAATGCCTCTCTGCCCCTCCTCTGTTGGTCCTAGGTTATGTCTCAGAATCACACAGGGAGACAAGAAGTGTCATCTCTTTATGAAGTTGACTCTCACTTTCTTACCACACTGTCTCCAAAATCATGCTGGAGACGTTCCTTTCTTCACTTGTTTTTTTTTTTTGGCTTGCAGTATCCTGGCCCTGAAGAGGGTGCCTGAAGGGTGGGTGTGGCTCACCAGGCTGGGGAAAGCAGCCAGCCTGTGTAAGACCCAGGATGTTGATGACAGCCAACAGAGATGTCGGGCAGAGGAGTGTATGCACAGCGCAGTGTTTTAGAGGCTGTGTTTGTGTCACTGGCATCCCAGGGGCCTGGAAGTGGGGAAGGAGACAGACTGGCCTCACATGTCAGGAGTAGCAGACTTAGGTTGATGACAACAGTGATGCCTTGGCTTTATTCCTAATACTCTGCAGATGAGAGAACTTGTCACAGGAGTGCTCTCATCTCCCTGGGGGGTAGACTGAGTAGCAGTTAGGTGTTTGAGAGATGAGTCCCCGAAGAGGGTGAGTGATGTGCCTCAGTGTTCAGAACTGTCAAGGCCAGAGCAAAGTGGTGAGAGTGGCAGTGAGGAGAAAGAAGGGGAGCAAGAGGTAGCATTAAGGAAGAATTGATAAGTTGGGTCTGACTGGATGTGACAGTACGAAGGAGAGGTTGTTGAGGATTCAAAATACATGAGGGAGGGCCCGGCGGCATGGCCTAGCGGCTAAAGTCCTCGCCTTGAAAGCCCCGGGATCCCATATGGGCGCCGGTTCTAATCCTGGCAGCTCCACTTCCCATCCAGCTCCCTGCTTGTGGCCTGGGAAAGCAGTCGAGGACGGCCCAAAGCTTTGGGACCCTGCTCCCACGTGGGAGACCTGGAAGAGGTTCCTGGTTCCCGGCTTCGGATTGGCGCGCACCGGCCGTTGCGGCTCACTTGGGGAGTGAAACATCGGATGGAAGATCTTCCTCTCTGTCTCTCCTCCTCTCTGTATATCCGGCTTTCCAATAATAATAATAAAATCTTTAAAAAAAAATACATGAGGGAATACTGTCAACGAATGCGACTATTGGTTTTGTTCTGTTGATGCTCGTTGCTGCCTGGAGTTACAAGTTGGGAAAGGTTGTGAGATGATTGCCAGGTTGCTTGGCTTGTTTGCAGCAGCTAGGTGGTGCTGGAGGAGTTGGGATAACCCTCCAGAGGCAGTGGGAGCTGAGGGATGGCCTGACCCACATCTGCCCTAAGGCCCTTGCCCTCAGGAAAAGTCGGCTTGTGGCTTTCCATCAGGCTTCCTTTGAAATTCAGGCTGATACCAATTGAACTTGGTCAGTGGACAGCCCTGGCTACGGACCCCCAGATCCCCCAGTAGTTTCAGTGTAGCAGAGCATGGGCCCCTGCTGCTCCCACAGCCCCACACAGGGGGTTCCCTGGAAGGTCTGCGCTTCCCTGGGAGCTGGGAGCACATGGGTGGTTATTTTTCACTCTGCAAGCAAGAGCTTGAGATTTAGCATTTGTACCAAATTTCAGAGAGCCTGGCACTCTGTCTGCACTCACTGTTAATTTCTTTTTCTTTCTTTTTTCATTTTACTTTTAAATTTATTTATTTGAGGGCCTGGCCTGGTAGCCTAGTAGCTAAAGTTCTCGCCTTGAGTATGTCGGGATTCCATATGGGCGCTGGATCATATCCTGGCTGCTCCGCTTCCCTACCAGCTCCCTGCTTGTGGCCTGAAAAAGTGGTGAATGGCCTAAGGCCTTGGGACCAGCACCACGTGGGAGGCTTGGAAGAAGCTCCTGGTTTCAGATTGGCTCAGCCCTGACTGTCATAGCCATTTGGAGAGTGAACCAGCCAACAAAAGATCTTTCTGTATCTCCTTCTCTGTAAATCTGACTTTCCAATAAAAAAAAATTTTTTTAAGATTTATTTATTTGAAAGGCAGAGTTACACACACACACACACACACACACACACACATCTTCTGTCCATTTTTTCATTCTCAAAATGGCCATGATTGCCGGGACTGGGGCAGCCTGAAGCCTGGAGCTTCATCTAGGTACAGTGGGCACAATAGTCCAAGCTCTTTATCCTCCACTGCTTTCGCAGGCACATTAACAGAGAGCTGGATTGGAAGTGGAGCAGCCACGTATGGCACCCCTGTGGGATGTTAGCATTGCAGGTGGAAGCTAAACCTTCCATGGATTTTAATAGCCCCTAATAAAGTGCCCAGAAGAAGATTCAGTATCGTAGGGCAGGGATGCCTACTGGAGGGTTTAGGAAGGTGGCATGATTGCACTTTGGGAAGCTAATTGTGGAACTGGTCTGAAGGAGGGGGGACCTACCTGGATCAGGGGCATCAGGATATTCTTAGAGTAACAAGGGCATGAGTTAGGGTTTCACCAAGGGCTAGGTCAGTGGGGATGGAGGGGGGCCCAAGTCTGAGACAGGCAGTAGAGACAGAGCTAACCTGATGTAGTGTTTAATAGTTGTTGAGAACAAGAGAGAGGGAGTTGTTAAGGGTGACTCATTTTCTATTTTGAGTGGGTAGCAAAGGGAGCAAGAAAGATGCCAAGTGTGTTTTGGGACACAGTGAAACGAGGGATCTGTGCTGTGCATTCAGCAGACAGGTAGAGACGCGGTTCTGAATGAGGGTCTGAGGCGCCAAGGTCAGTCTCTGCCTGTGGGTGCTAAGTGGGAATTGACATGGTAGGAAAGGATGTACTCACCCAGCCATCATGATAGAAGGTTGGAGATGACAGAGGAGGCGGGAAAGGTTGGTGTGCAATCTTCAAAGGTAGCACTACTCAGGAAGTTGGGAAAGGAGAACACTTCAGGAAGATCAGCAGTTTCAGTTGCTATAGGGAGTTCAAGTGGCGGGAAGTTGGCAGATGCACCTTCAGATTGTTCCTCAGGCTCCTTCTCTTTTGTGAGCAGCTGCAGAGGAGTGCTAGGGATGGGAGTGAGATTGCAGTGGATGTAAAAGAACCAACAGAAGTGGTATAGCTGGTAGCACAAGAGGAAGAGATGGTTGCTAATTAGAGGGTGGAAGTGGCAACTTTGAGAAGGAGACACCATTTCCTTAGGAAAAGGATGGTGGAGGGAAGAAGCAATTTAGGAAGAAAGAGGCAGTGATAGAAGCAGGTATATCCAGATTTGCAAAGGAGTTCTACCTCCTAGTCTCAATTTTCTTGCTAGGCAGGATCATTGGTTGAGGGGTGGAGGGCGCTGCAGTGGGCTTGGTAAAGGAAACTTGAAACAGCTCTTCAGAGGGAGGGGCAAGAACAGAACTGAGAGAAAGTCCAAGAACGTTAAGGGTTCTCTGCACTGAAACACTATGCTCGAGGCTGTCCTTGGTCTGGCTCACAGTAATGATGGCTGGCACTTACAAGGTGCTTCATGCCAGCTGCTTTTTAGCCATTCTCATACGATCTTTACAACAATCCTGTTGGAAAGATATTGCTATTATTCCTGTTACTACAGAAGGGGGTAATTGAGGCAGGGAGGATTGCTCAGGCTTCGTTTATGTTGAATGAAGCCTTTGCCTCTGTAGAAATGGGATTCCTTCTGCTGAGGCAGCAGCGAAGGCAGAAACTTGTTTCCAGCTCCCAGTCACAGGCCCTTGAGGGGCAAGAATCTAGGCTTTGCTAACCAAGGGAGTTCTGCCATGCTCCGCTGTGAACATGGTGATGGCCCAAGTGGGCAGGGCCGTGGGGTCAGTGTTGCTGCCCTAACAGGGGAACTGAACCCCTGGAGTGCTTTTCTAGCATCCTGAATAGAAAGACAAATGACTGACAGCATCAGGTTTTGTAGCCTGCAAACCATGTCCCCTATGACAGAAAGCTCTGTTCCCATCCCTGCAGCCCAGGAAAGATTTTTTCCTACCACTTAGTTATGAAATGAAGCATGCCTGTGACCAGATATGACAATGGGATTAATAATGATTATTAACTCACCTATATGTTTTCTGAATTGATGTGATAGAATTTGAAGGTAAGGTGCACACCTGACTTGAGTGAAAGGGGAGAATGGTGGTGGAGGCAAGAGAAACAGACTTACCTTTTCCTGCTGCAGTCACTGGAGCATCTGTGTCCTTCCTCTTGAGGTTGCCATGGATACGCCTTTGCATGGTGGCTTGAGGAAATTGATTTCCATTGTAATCAGATGAAAAGAGAAAGGACAGAATGGATCTGTTTCTGGGGAGTGGCCAGCGAGCTGCCCACAAGGCAGAGCCCAGCACCGCTGGGTGCCTGTGGCTTTGTTGGCTGCTTTGGTTTTTGCTGAAGTTGGGAAATGGTGCATTTCTCTCGTTACAGCGCAGGCTCGGGCTGCCTGTCTGCAGGGTCCTAGTGCCAGGAACTTACTGGTTGATTTGGGAGAGGAACCAGTAGGAAGTGAAAAGAGCTAAGTGGGATCCTTGCTACTCTTGGGAGATTGCAGTTCTTAAGTACAGGACTGAAGTGCCCCTTACCTTCCTAAAGAAGTTCCTTTATTGAAATAAGGGAGGTATATTGTGTAGCTTTCCTTCCTGACTTTGGTGAGGGCCTTTGAAGGTGAGCCTGTGTGTACCTTAGGAGCGCTTGGGCAGTCCAACACTGTGGGAGAAGTGGGAGAAGTCTTTTTAGGATCTAGGCCTGTCTGTATGAGATCTGTGAGGCAGATACAGGAGTAGGACCTAGGAGTAAAAGGCTCTGTGTGTGTGGTGTGATCCTGCTAGGTTCGGCGGGGGGGGGGGGGGAGGGGGGTTGGAATCCAGTTTTCTAGGCTTCTAGGTTCCCCCTCCTCCACTCGATAAGCACACCATTCCTGGTGCCTGAGGGACTTATGTCCACCTTATTTCTTCCTTTCTAATGCTATCAGAGATATTCGGGGTTGCTGAACTGTCAGATTGGGTTTCAGATCAGCCCTGCTGGGAGTGGCAACAGTTGGCTTAGCACAGAAGCGGAGTTTGGTGGTGTCAAAGGATGTTGGGGGTTCCAGGGAAGGCAAGGTAGATGAGGCAGAGAGCATTTCCTCCTCTCTTGTTCCTCCTTAACTCCCACAAAGCTACTTGCTTTCCTGTCATTTCCTGAAAATTTTCCCTTACTTTCCTTTCCTGAAAATTTTCCCGAGACTCTTAGTACATTTCCATCCACAGAGATTTTTTTTCCCCTCTCCTCTTCCCCTTTTCCTAAATATTTTAACATCACTTAATAGCATCAGGAAGAAAAGTAGATTAGAAATCCACAGACTGCTTCCTCACTGGCAGCGTGATCCAGGATTGCCCTGTGGGGTATGGAGTAGTCCCAGTCACAGTGTGGAAAGAGCCCATGCCTGTGCAGCTAGCCAGGTGTGTCCTTGCCGTGTTTTGGTTACAAGACATTATTCTACTGAGATTCAGTTGTCTCATAGAATGGAGGTAATAGAATCTGTTTTGGTTGTATCGCAAATTCATTTTTGAAGGAGATAGTGAAACCCACTGTAATGTTTGCAGTTAAATTTGTTCCCCCAGCCAGAGGACCCTGAGGACTGATGTTCTTTCTCCTAAATGCACAGTTTCCCTTCCCATTTTCTGAATTCTGTTAATGATTTCAATGATCGTTCTTACCTCACTTGAACTGCTTACTCCTTTGCTAATTTCATGCGTTCATCCATTCTTCCGTTCATTCTCATAACGTGTTCTTACCTCACTTGAACTGCTTACTCCTTTGCTAATTTCATGCGTTCATCCATTCTTCCGTTCATTCTCATAACGTTTGAGTTCCAATTATGTGCGAGTCATTGTTGTTGATGCACCTTCACAGTAATGAGGAAGACAACGTTTACAATTTGTTCAATGCATATTTGTGCCAGGCATTGTGCTAAGTGCTTTACTAAATTATGTTGAACTCTTCCAGCATCCCCATGAGATAGCACTATTTCCTTTTTTTTTTTTTTTTTTAAGCAGATAGGGTAACTGGAGCTCAGAAAATTGAATATCTTGCATGGCAACATATAGGTGAGGAACAAGGAGGGCCAGGGCTGACTGGCTTTGCATCTCATCGTTCTCAGGGCCCCTTGGTGCTGTGTCTGAGTCAGCTGGTTCTTTTCTCTGTGTGGCTCTGTCTCTGGCCCCCCTTACTCCTTGGTGATGACTGGTGACAGCCTCTTGGCTGTGATGCCTGCCTGGGCCAAGTTGCTCCGGCCTCCACTGCATCCGGCACGTGGCACTGGTTTGGTGTTCCTAGAACAGTTTCACTGCGTCCTGCTGGCCAGGACCGAGACCATCCTGTGGGCACGGGTCAAGTCCAGCTGCCTGTGCCTCATGTGAAGCTCCCTTCCTGCTCATACTTACCTTGTAGTACAGCTCAGTGTGTTGATTTATTCAGTAAAAACCTGACTCCAATTGGTAAGAGTGATCATAAAGAAGAAAAGTTGTGGACTCTGGAGGGCCACAGTTTTGTAGAAGAACTCATCGTGAATTCTTCACTTTAGTTAAGCTAGTCTTATAATATTCCCTCGTCAATCAGAATTATTTCTGTTTTTGCTTAGTGCCCTTACAACTTAAATGTCTAGGTAGATCTTTCTTCTCAACATAGAAAAACAAAAAAAGCCAACCCTCCCTAATTTAAGGCATAGCTAGTACTTTTGTGCTGTCTACAATTCCGTTAGTGTTTATTTTCTAGGCTTGGGTATTTGACATAGTTGTTAAGTTGCTGTTCACTTTTGTCCCATATCAGAGTGCCTTATTTAAGTTCTGGATCCTGTACTTCCAAACCAGCTTCCTGCTAATGATGGTGATTCAAATATTTGGGTCCGTACCATCCACGTGGGAGACCTGGATTCAGTTGTGGACTCCTCGCTTTGGTTTGGCCTGGCCAAACCCATCTAGGCAGTGAGTGAGCAGATGTAGAATCTGTTTTCCTTCTCTGTCTCTCTCTTTCTTTCAAATAAAGTGAAAATAAACACAACTGGGCCCAGCGCTATAATGTAGCGGCTAAAGTCCTCACCTTGTATGTGCCAGGATCCGATATGGGCACCGGTTCTAATCCTGGCAGCCCTGATTCTCATCCAGCTCCCTGCTTGTGGCCTGGGAAAGCAGTTGAGGACGGCCCAAAGCCTTGGGACCCTGCACCCACATGGGAGACCCGGAAGAGCTCCCGGCTCCTGGCTTTGGATTGGCTCAGCTCCAGCCGTTGCGGCTCACTTGGGGAGTGAATCATCGGACAGAAGATCTTTCTCTCTGTCTCTCCTCCTCTCTGTATCTGCCTTTCCAATAAAAATAAATAAATCTTTTAAAAATAAACACAACTTTAAAATTATTATACAGATACTTTAAGATGCTTTTATTATGTCAGATAACTTTTTTGTACTTTTATAGCTTCAGTGCTTTTTATAAAAACTCAGTGCTTTTATCTTTTTAAGCTGTATAACACTAATATAGATGTGGCAAGTATTAGTCCTATTTTACAGGAAGGTAAATAGTTTCTAAGATGTTAGGAGGTGACTGTGTGGCTAAAATTGAGGCATATGTTTCTTAGGTCTGAACTCTCCTGAATTTTTAAAGGAAATGTGATCTAGAAGAAGAGCTTGGCTTTGGAAGATTAGAGGTGTGTGTGAGAATAGTGGGGGGTAGTGGAAAGCACAGGTGGTCGGATTTTGGTTCTGGTTTTGGCCCTACTCCGGTGTAACCTGAGGGGAATTGCTGAGCTTGTTAAGCGTTGCTCGCCTGGTCAGTGTCTACATGGCCCACCTATCTGTGGGGTTATTCCAAAATCCAATCTGGAAGCCAATCTGGTGATGATGCTGTTTTTGTTAGCTAAGTTTTCCTGAGCACTGCCTGGAATGTTTTCCATGGGTTATCTCAGTTAATCCCCACAGCACTTTTTGGAGATGTGTTCTTTTGATATGCCCAATTGACAGATGAAACATTGAGGCAACTGTGCAATTGCTTCTTGGGGCTAAGCCAGGAAAGCAGTGGGCGTCTAGAAGCAGTAGTCCTCACCGTGGTAGTGGGAAGTGCTGTTGGCTAGGGTGCTCTGTAGACTCCACAGAGCTCTGGGTATCTGAGGTCCAGGCTGTGAGGACCTGCGTGGGCCTGCCCATCTGGGGAGATAGGATGGCGGCAACATGGGGGCTAGTGAGGAGGAAAGAAATGGCTTCCTAGGGAGTCTGACCAGCACTGAAAATAAGAAGAGGTGTACATGTGTCGCTGTCCTGCAGCAATGGACTTGGTGCACGGAGCCGATAATAACACGCTTGGACTACTGACTGATGATCAATAGCCAAAATTTATTAGGGGCAACAGACTTTATATGCTGAGGGTCATACAGGATTAGGGTAGAGATACTTTGTTCATCAATAGAACCATCAACTGTTTCTATGCCTTAGTTTGGAAGTCCTTTTGCCTTGTATATTACTTCCCACTCAACTGTTCTTATACAAATGATATCTCATCAGGTATTCAAAAGGTAGCCATACAGTTGTTCTAATGCAAAGGATATCCAATCAGTCACACACAAGACATCCATTCAGTTGTTTATCATACAAATATTGTCCCATCAACTGTAATCCTGTGCTCGCTGACTACGGTCGCTGACCTATGGTCACAATGTCCTCCTACATACATGACCCTGTTTCTGGCTGTTGCCTATCATCATTTGGCTCCTTGGTCTGCCTTGGAAAGAGGGTGCAGTGGGGGAAGTTGCTGTTTTGCCAGAGGAGGAAACTCAGTACAGAGAGGACAGATAGCCCCAGGCTCAGGGGGTCTAAGAGGCACCTTGCAGCCAGTGGAGCCAGTCAGACCCAGTCAGACCTAGTCAGCCTCAGCCTTGGTGGTTGCACGGGAAGCAACAGCTCTACTTCTTGGTTTCTAGTTCCAAACAGCTTAAATGAATAAGTGATATTGATACATAACTCCTTGGAGACCTGTCACCTGAATTTATAATCTCATTAATTAAAAAATTATTTGAAAGGAATAATTACAGAGAGAGGGGGAGAGGGGGAGAGAACAATCTTCATCCAATTTATTTGAAAGGTGTAGTTACAGAGAGAGAGGAAAGAGCAAGATCTTCATCCACTGGTTTGCTTTTTAAATGGCTGCAGTAGTCAGGGCTGGGCCAGGCCAGGCCAGGAGGCGTGGAACCTGGAGCTTCATTCAGGGCTCCTACCTGCAGGGGCTAAACACTTGGACCATTTTCTGCTGTTTTCACAGGCACATTAGCAGGTAGCTGATTTGAAAGTGGAGTACCTGGGACTTGAGCCAGTGTCCATTTGGGATAATGGCTCTGCAGGTGGTGGCTTAACGTACTATGGGATGCCAGCCCCTCATTAAATTTATTTTTTTTTAAAGATTTATTCATTTTTATTGGAAAGCCGGATATGCAGAGAGGAGGAGAGACAGAGAGGAAGATCTTCCATCCGATGTTTCACTCCCCAAGTGAGCCGCAACGGGTCGGTACGCGCCAAACCGATGCCGGGAACCAGGAACCTCCTCCAGGTCTCCCACGCGGGTGCAGGGTCCCAAAGCTCTGGGCACTCCTCAACTGCTTTCCCAGGCCACAAGCAGGGAGCTGGATGGGAAGTGGAGCTGCCGGGATTAGAACCGGCGCCCATATGGGATTCCGGGGCTTTCAAGGCGAGGACTTTAGCCGCTAGGCCACGCCGCCGGGCCCTCCAACATTACTTTTATGCTTTTTTTTCTTTAATTTAATGAGGTGGGCCCTCCAACATTACTTTTATGCTTTTTTTTCTTTAATTTAATGAGGTGGGCCCTCCAACATTACTTTTATGCTTTTTTTTCTTTAATTTAATGAGGTGGGCCCGGCGGCGTGGCCTAGCGGCTAAAGTCCTCGCCTTGAAAGCCCCGGGATCCCATATGGGCGCCGGTTCTAATCCCGGCAGCTCCACTTCCCATCCAGCTCCCTGCTTGTGGCCTGGGAAAGCAGTTGAGGAGGGCCCAGAGCTTTGGGACCCTGCACCCGCGTGGGAGACCTGGAGGAGGTTCCTGGTTCCCGGCATCGGTTTGGCGCGTACCGACCCGTTGCGGCTCACTTGGGGAGTGAAACATCGGATGGAAGATCTTCCTCTCTGTCTCTCCTCCTCTCTGCATATCCGGCTTTTCAGTAATAATAAAATCTTTAAAAAAAAAAAAAAAAGTAATGTTGGAACTTTGTGAAATACAGAATTATAGAAAACGGTCTCATTGGGCCTGAGAAGCTGGAAGGCAGGGCCAGAAGTATGAAGGACAGGTGGTTAAGCTGGCCTGGGCCTTGTGCTCCAAGGCGAAATTTCCTGACTATAGCTTGTCCTCTTGGGGTCCAGAGCCTGGTCCCCTGTAACAGCTGGAAAGGAGGAGTGACTGGGGCACCTTGGCCAGCCATGGAGTCCAATGGTGTCTGACCTGCTTTCCTGTGTGCATTCGCTTACCTCCATTACTGTCCTTTCTTGGCTGGTTATTGGGGGCAGGACCTGGCTCCCCTGGCCCCTGAAATTCAGATGCTTATCTCACAGACTTGACTCCTGAAAGGGAGGAAAGGGCCCCAGAAAGGGAGGCCAGAGACCCTTATTTGTGGAGGCCCTGAACAGCTGATCATTTTGTAGTGTCACTTGATGCTTATGGGCCTGCTGAAGCCTCATGCCCGGCGGCAGGTGGTCAGTGAAGTGAGAGGTTGTAAGCTAAGAGGAACTGTCAATGATAATGTGTGGTGTGGGCCCAGCTGGTGGGCCCTGCCCTTCTTGTCTGGCTCAGGTGAAGCAGGGGGGCACTAGGACCCAGAGGCGAGCACAGAACCTGACAAGTCTAGAGCAGCACTAGCGCAGAGTGAGTCTCATCAGCTGGCAAGCAGGATTCAGTGTCTGTGGGTTCAGGAGTCCTCGGGCAGCAAGGGGACTTGATCCTCAGTCCCCATCACCGCCCCCTCCCTTCCCTACCAGGCAGCCGCGAGAGGCCCCTGGCCCGGGGAAGGCCATGCCTCATGGCTCCTGTGTCTGTCCATGAGGGCCTGGCGCCCTGACCCTCCTGCCTAGGTTCCTGCTTTTTCTCTCTGTCTTTGGCCAGCTGGGGGAGGGGGCCAAGGCTGGGTGGGCAACATGGCCCAGAGCAGGAGGCACGTGTATAGCCGGGTAAGTGGCCCTGATCTGGGGTGGCCCTGGGAGGGCTGCTGGGGAAGGCCTGGGTGCCTGTGGACATTGTTGCTGTGGGGGGGTGGGGAGATGTGCTGGAACTCGGCTGGGGCACTCACAGAGAGTGTTTGCAGGGAACCCCCAGGGCCTGGTTGTGGGTGAGCTGGGCCGGCTTCCTCTCCCGGATTGGGCCCTGGAGGGAGACCAGCAAGGCCTGACTTGGGACCCCACTTAGCTCTCAGGCCAGGGCTTCCTGAAGATGGGCAGATTGTGGTGGGCATGCAGAATGGGGCTGGAGGGTCAGCAAGGCCCTGCAGGGAGGCCTGCTTTTGGAGCTGCTTTGTTGCTCGTCACCTGCTTTCTCTTCTCTGAGAGATTGGATCTGTACCCTCTGTGGTCTGTTGTATCTGCCTAGTTCTAGGAAGCTCGTCACGGGGGTGGGGGTAGGGGATGTCTTGGAGTTTGAGTGTAATACTGATGTCATTGTCAGGTCCATGAGAGCCAGCCTGCTATCGCAGGTGTGCTTGATCTGGGATTCCCAGAGCTTCTGGGAGCAATGTCTTCACATTCCTGTGCAACCTTTTGGGGTGGGAGTTGGGGAGGACAGCCTGGGGAGTGTCGTCGTTCTTCCTTAACTCTGGCTGGGTTCTTCCTGAAGCCGAGTGATGGGAGGGGGTGTTCAGAGGGAACCCTGTGGAATCAGTAGGACTGGGGTGTTTCTCCTCTGTTCATCTGTTTCCTGTAAGGCCTTTGGTTCATGGAGGTGCTGTTACTAAAAATAGGTGAGGTGTGATTTTCTTCTAAACTGTAGGCTGATTTAGGACCTAGTTTCATGCTATGTCCTGTTGCCTGGGGTGTGTCAGAAGCTGGGAGTTACCCAAGGACAGTGTTTGCTCTGATAAGCCATCTACTTGGACCACCATGCAGGGTTTGGGACAGAATGAGGGATAACTCTGAGGCATCTACTTTACTAGACCTGTGCGTCTTTTCTTCTATTTCTTTCCTAGCATGTGGGAAGGATTTGCAGAGCTTGAGGACGGAGGGGTGACAGAACAGGATGCAGGGCAGGAAGAAGGGAGGTGGGTGGCTGAATGGCTTCAGTAAGGCATGTGGAGTGGTATGCTGGGTATGTGGATGGAGGGGAGAAGAGTCAGGTCAGAAAGAACTGTGATAACCTTAGAGCCTGGAAGCAGGCACGGAGAGAGCCAAGTGAACTGCAGGGCGGATGGGTGATGGTGGAGAGGGCAGCAGAAGCCAGTATGGTCCCCCACTGAATTCTGGCTTTCCATTTAGGCTCCTAAGTCAGGGCTGTGGGTTGAGGGGAGCCTGGTCTACCCAGAGTTACTTGCATCTCATTCTCCGCCTTGAGGACAGTGCTGTTGAGCAAACAGTCATGTATGGTGACATTGCCTCAGCAAATTCTAATTGTTGGAAAATTAAAATACAAACTTAGCATTTCTAGAAGTTTTTAAAAATAATTTGGAGAAGTCTTCAAACACATTGTTGACATTAAAAAAAAAAAGATTTATTTTTTAATTGGAAAAACATTTAACAGAGAGAAGGAGAGACAGAAAGATCTTCCATCCGCTGGTTCACTCCCCAAATGGCTGCAGTGGCTGGAGCTAAGCTGGTACAAATCCAGGAACCAGGAGCCTCCTCCAGGTCTCCCATGTTGGTACAGGGTCCCATGTCTTTGGGATATTCTCTACTGCTTTCCAGGGCACAAGCGGGGAGCTGGATGGGAAGTGGAGTAGCTGGGACATGAACCAGTGCTCATATGGGATCGCAGTGGATGTGAGGCGAGGATTTAGCCACTAGGCCATCACGCTGGGCCCCTGATGTTTTTCAAAGGAGAATTTGATACCTTGCCCTCACCCTGAGAATGGGGTTTAAGGAAATGACTTTGGTCCTTTCCGCCCAGGTTACTGGCTGGGGCATTTCTTGTGCAGGACGATGATACTCTTGACCTGACTCCTATGTGTGTGTCATGGCTCTACTTTCTTTCAGACGCCCAGTGGCAGCAGGATGAGTGCGGAGGTGAGCGCCCGGCCTCTGCGAGTGGGCTCCCGTGTGGAAGTGATTGGAAAAGGCCACCGAGGCACTGTGGCCTATGTTGGAGCCACTCTCTTTGCCACTGGAAAATGGGTCGGCGTGATCCTGGATGAGGCAAAAGGCAAGAACGATGGAACTGTACAAGGCAGAAGGTATTTCACATGTGAAGAAGGACATGGTATCTTCGTGCGCCAGTCCCAGGTACTCATGCCCTGCTCTGTTGTGTGTGCAGCTGGAATGGTGGTTCTTCTTTTTCCTGGGCGTGGGCATAAGCCTGTGGCTGGGAGAGTGGGAGGTAGCAGAGGAGGGAAAGTTGGAGAAGTTACCCTGTGTCTTGGCTCTTTTGGGTACTGGAGAGGGGCCCTACTACAGCCACTCTTGAGCTAGCTGTATGGAGTTTGTTCTCTGGCCACAGATCCAGGTATTTGAAGATGGAGCAGATACTACTTCCCCAGAGACACCGGATTCTTCCGCCACAAAGGTCCTCAAAAGAGGTAACAACCACCCACTTAAATTGTCTCCCCCCATCCAGGAGTTTGCAGGGCTTCTGCCTATGCCAGGGGGCCATCCTGAGATTGTTCTGTCACCACCAATTTCCCTTGCTAGAGCCCCCCCCCCCCCCAAGCCACCACGATGTTCTGTGCCTCTGCCCATCTGTGTGGGCACACATGTTATTTCTGTTTGCTTTCCACAGAGGCAACTGATGCAACTGCAAAAAGTAGCAAACTGGTAAGTGAACTGAGGGCTGGGCATAGGGGAGTAACAGAGTGGGAGATGAAGGAGGAAGAGAAGAGGGAGACCCAACTCTAGGCAGGGAGGAGCAGTGAGTCTGAACTGAGCTACCTTCTGTTCTCTTCAGTTTCTCTGAGAAAGTAGCTTCTGATTTGCCTTATTAGGGCTAGAATAATGGTGAGATCAGGGAAAAATTATTAGGTTCCAGAAGTTCAAGGTCAAATGGGGTTAACCTGGGGGTGATAGGAAGGACCCTAGTAGTGTAGCCAACTTCCTACCTCTTGGTACCCCGAATGCTGAAAAGGGCAGAAGATACAGGAAGAAGAGTGTGAGGGGTGGGGCTCTGGATTGCAGCTTTTCTCAGTGAAGGTGTGACCATCCTGGAAGCTGATCTTTGGGAGATCCTTCAGCTCACTGATTCAGGGCTTGACAGTGGCCTGCTTGACTTCCCCCGCCGTTACCTGTGTATACCTGAGTTGATCTTAATGCTACGCCCTGGATGTGTGGCCAGCTAGCACAGTGTGATGTCTGTTCTCTAACTCTGTCCTTTCCTACCCCTCATGCAGCGGGGATTGAAGCCTAAGAAGGTGGCGTGTTTACTCTTCGTGCCTGGGAGGTTGAGGGCCATGAACCCCCTCCCCAGCCGTTGTGCATGTCCTTGGCCTGCTGCATGCATGTGCGTGTCATTTTGGGGCTCAGATGACCTGAGGAAATGGCAGCTGTGACTTGCAGAGTTCCTTTGAGGGATTCAGTGACGTCAGCATCCGTGTCCAAGCCCAAGTAGCATTCATTAGGAGTGATTCCCCTGTCCTGGGACTGCTAGTGAGAGATTCCAGGCATTTAGCTGTAAGTGGCAAGAGCATGAATGAGCATATTTACTGGGCTACAGTGAGTACTCACCGTGCCCTGGTTTGCAATATCTTGGAAAACTATGAGGAGGGGCTGGGAAAGGTACCTAGCAAGGTGGTCGTGCGAGGAGACAGGAGGTGAGTGGCAGAGCGTAGAAGAAGCAGTCATAAGTTGGAAATCCCAAGAGGCTGTCTGCCTGCTTCCAGGTGGGTACTGCCAGGAATGCCCATTGCCACCTTGCCTTCTCCCACGGTGAGAGATACCGCCCCCTACCACGGGAGCCACTGGCACTGGAATGGAGCTCACCTCTGCCACCTCCCATTTTTGCCACAGACTTTTAAAAACTCTTCAGTTGCTGCTGTGCCCACTTCCTCACACCAGCCTGTGCCTTGGGCCTCTGCCTGAGTTGTATGACTTGCATGTGCCTGTCTGACCTGTACTTACTGTGCTGTGTGTACAAAATACTGTGATTTCCTTGTTGCCAGCCTGTCCTGGGTGTTTCTGATGTTGCATGGAGAGCTGTTAGATTGGGGCAGTGGGTGGGGAAAGGAAAAGCATCTCCTCGACTTTTGGTTGGTCATGGGACCTCGCTTTGGAATCTTGCTATGGTAGACACCACATACTGGTACTTTCTTTGGGTCTGGGCCCAAGGGAATGGGGATGTAAGGAAAATATTGTCTCAAAGGATACTGGGCCCTTTCCAGAATTTTTGGAAACTTGGCTCCATTCCTTGATTGTTGTTTTCTGATTGGGGCTCCCATCTTTACCTCAGGCCCCTTCACAGAGAAGAGCATGAAACTGCAGTCTTCTGTGTTGGGTTCACACCACACCTGATCTGTGGACTGGCCTGAGCAGTGCCCAAACTCTGGGTCACTGACAGCTTCCCAGGGAAACATGACAAAGTCCGTGCTGGGGTACAGCCCTTCTCTGCTCACAGTGGTAGTGTCAGTCAAACGCCCCCTTGCAGTCACCCAGTGTGGAGCAGGGAGCCAGCTCCAGAGTGCACAGTATGCTTTGAAAGGGGAGAGTGCCCATTCCCTTGTGGAACCTTTTTAGGGGCAGGCTTCACCCTTTCTACAACTCAGGCCCTGTTTGAATAGGAGCCCAGAGCCATCACTAGAGCTGCTGCTGCCCCAATAAACTGTTCCCCAGGGATTCTCCCTTAGTTCTGATCTGAAGTCCTGGAGGGGTGCTGCGGGTGTGTCTGAGAATCAGGAGACTAAAGGCTAGTGTCAGCGTGCCTATGAGAAGTGGTGTTGAAGGGGTTGTATGAGAGACATGGAGAGAACGGAAAAGCCCCGTGTGCCTTCCCAGTGATGCCTTGCCTTCATGGGTGCCATTTCTGGGATGGCCCCTGCCCATTTCGTGGGCGCAAACTCTGGAAGATCTACGGTGGCGAGTGGGGGAAGGCGGATCCAGAGCCTGTTCATTGGTGGAGGAAGCAGGATGGGCTCTGCGCAGGCCGTTGTCCAGTCAGGAGGAGGAGGAGGAGGAGCCAGCAGAGCCCGGGCGGTTGCTAGGTGACTGAGGAGCAGTGGCTCCACCCCCGCGGAGCAGAGGAGGGTGGGTGCATGACGTCAGGTGGAGCTGGTGCTGCGGCCACTGAGGCTGCCATCAGCCTGAGGTGGCGAGCTGGGCCAGGCAGCGCTCCGGTGTCTCCCGGAGTCTGGCTGTCTCGCCGTGCATCTGCAGGGGCCTGTTTCGGAACGACAGCCATTTACAGGCTGGGAAGCTGCTGGCCAGGAAGCTGAGGCTGCATTGTTGGGATTTGATGCACTAATCTCCTGTCTCCGCCGCCTTTCCCTGTGTTCGGTCTCTTTCCCTCCCTCCCTTCGTCTGTCCTTCCTCCCTGTGTTTGTCTATCCTCCTCTGTCCCTCCTTCTCTTTCCTCTCCTTGCTTTCTTTGATTTTCTGCAATGATGAGACAGGCACCGACAGCCCGAAAGGTACTCTTGCTTGCTCTGGTCCTGCTGCTGGGTTGCCAGGGCGATGGTGGCAGCAGGCTGCTGGGGTGGGGGTGGGGGCTGACTGACTTCATCTGTCTACCTGGTTTTGAAGAGGAGGTGAGGATGAAGGTGGAGGGTGGAGAGAAGTGTGTGTCACCACCCTGCTCCCTACCCTGGACGTTTGCTCTCTACCCTACCTGCTTTGGGCTCTGAGTACCTGGTGGCCTCACTGGCCCGGACTTGAGGCAGCCTCTGCTGCAGAGTGGCCCTGGGGGAATTTTATGTGGTAGATCATGGGGAAGCAGGTGTCTTGGTGCCTCTAGTGGGCCTACTATTTCACCTAACCTCAGCTGGAATGACTGCTGGGTGTCATAGCGTCCCTGCTTCCCCAGGGTCTGTGTTAGGAACATCCTTATGGTGGTATTGGGACCCTGGAGTAGTTTGTAACACACAGCTGTGGAAGTGTAGTTCAAGGTAGCAAGGGTGGGGGATTGGTTGGTCTGCATGGGCTCTGTTGCTCCTGGGTACAGAGCCCAAGCCAAATATTGTATCTGCCAGAGCAGAGCTGTACTGAGTAGTTGGGAGTTGGAGTTAAGCATCCATTTTTTACTTTACAGTAACCCAAAGGGTTCTGGATTTGATTTAGGACAATATTTCTGTATGTTGCTGCCTGCCCTCCCTCCCCTCTCCCCCCCACTTTGAAGAGCTGGGTGTGGTTACTTTGCTGAGTTCTGAGCTTCTGCTAATGCAATATTCATAGTCCTGACACCTGAGCCCTCTGCCTGGGGGATAGGAACTGCTGCAGTCTCTGGTCTGGGGTAGGGTGGGGGTGGGCAGCAGTGCTGGTCTGCGGAGGGAGCTGGTCTCTAGGCTCATCTTATATCCTGTAACCAGGGGTTTCTTGGGATCTTCTGTGAAGTCTAGCACTTGAGGAAGAGGCTGACCTGGGAAGGTCCTTGGGAGGGGTAGATGGGCGGAGCCTTTGGCTCTGGGCTGGAGTGGGAGAGGTTGTTTCCTGAAGGACTGGTCTTTAGAGACTTCGCCAGCTGCTGCCCTTGGTCTCCTGTGGCCCAGCCTAGGAGACAGGGACTTCTGGGATCTCCAGGGTATCTGCAGGGGTAAGACCTGAACGGGGTTGGGCAAAGAAGGGAGCAGAAAGCAAGGGCAACAGAAGTGTGGGTTCCTGGAGGAGGAGGATGGGAATTCCCTGGAGGGAGGAGGAGGTGGGGGGGTGGTGGTGAAGGGGTGGTGGTGGTGGCGGCTAGCTGTAGCCCCATTCCTGTTACTTCTTCTGCTCTCACCGCTGTCCCTTTGCTGTCTTTCTGCCCTCACCTTTCTTTCCTGACTACTTCTCTGGCTCCTGTTGCCTGTCCAGACCACAACTCGGCGGCCAAAGGTGAGAAAAAACAGGTCTCTGCACAAGCCTCTAAGTTACACACACAACCCAGTCTTGTGCATGTGTGTGGTTGTGTGGACGGCAAGGAGTGGTTGGTCACTGTATTCCTGGGTTCCCTTTGAGGGAGTCAGGGGCCTGCAGTGGTGACAAGCCTCTTCTGGGTTAAAATGACTTACAGCTCTTAGATTGTCTAAACCAATAGCTTGCATGAAGAAGAGAAGTGAGAAGAGTTGTGATTCCTGAAGGCAGACTTCTGCCAGTTTTAGGGGGAGGGCTTGGAAGAGTGGTCAAAAACCTGGTATTGTAAAATGTCAGGAGGTGAGGAAGTGAGTGTGTCAGTGAAAAGCTTTAGGTGGAGTGGGGCCTCAGGATCGCAGGTGGTCTCCGAGTGTCCATCCACCTGGAGTGCTTCCAGGCTCAGTTGATTCAGAGAGTACTGAACAGGCCTGTCCAGTCCAAGGCTTGGAGCTTCAGGGCAGCTCCACAGGGGCCTCAGTAAGATCCTGATTAAGAGCTCTTTGTCAAGGGACAGAGAGATGACAAAAGGTTGGCACTAAAAACTTTGTTTCACGATAGAGGAAAGTGATATAACTCTTAACCGTGGCTCTTTTACCTATAAAGCCTCCTGAAATAGACCCAAGATATGGAGGGTCAGAGACTAAGGGAGGGTATGGTGGGTTTAGAGAGTAAAGTGCTTGGTACCTTTGCTTTTAGGTCAGCCTTCTTTAAGAATGTGAAAGAGAACAAACTCTTTTTTCTGGGAATGACATTGAAGGCAGCACTTTTTCGTCCCTGAGGAGGAGAGCATAGACATGGAGCAAGGATAGGACTGGAGATATTAAGAAATTGCTAAGAATGATCACAAGTGGGTCACAGAGGGGAGTTCTAGGGAGAAAGAGATTCTGCTGTAAAAGATGGTGCCAGAGTTGGGAGGAATGTGGGGTAAGTGCCAAGGGAGTAGCCTTATAATCTTATGTCTTCCCCTATTCTCTCCTCCCTCTCTCCTCCCCTTGTCCTTTGTTACTGTCTGTGACTTTCTGTGTCATTTTCCCTCTGTGTTCTTATGGTGCTTTCACACTCTCTGTGCCTTTTCTCTTGTCTGTCTTCCTCTGTTGCCATATTCCCTCTCTCTCCTTTTCCTGACTCGCGTCCTCTGTTCCCTCTCTGGTCTGCCCCATCCCCTGAGTAGCCCACCCGCCCAGCTAGTACTGTGTCTGGGGCCAGTAGTTCCTTGGGCCCTTCTGGCTCAGCATCAGCAGGTGAGCTGAGCAGCAGTGAACCCAGCACCCCAGCTCAGACTCCACTGGCAGCACCCATCATCCCAACACCAGCCCTAACTTCTCCTGGAACAGCACCCCCGCTTCCTTCCCCATCCAAGGTAAGGACTGGGGTTAGGGTGAAGGAAAATCAAGATGCCAAAGGGCCTCTGACATCTGTTGGGTCTTCGAAACTTCTGGGCTTGGGGAAGAGCCAGAACTTAAATCTGGAAGGGTAGGAACGTGGGCCTGTGGATATCTTGCTACTAACTGAGCTATACCTTCCTTTCCTGCCCTTCTGTTAGACTTTCCCTTTTAGGCATTTGTATGCCACTTGCTTTTGACAATGGAGCTGGGGCAAAGTTTGCACATATTGTTGTCCTCTCTGCTGTGACTCATTCTCACTGGGGAGGTGGGGTAGACTGCACAGAACACAGGGCCGCTCCTTTGCAGGAGGAGGAGGGACTGCGGGCCCAGGTGCGGGACCTGGAGGAAAAGCTAGAGACTCTGCGGCTAAAACGGGCAGAAGACAAGGCAAAGCTAAAAGAGCTGGAGAAACACAAGATCCAGCTAGAGCAGGTGCAGGAATGGAAGAGCAAAATGCAGGAGCAGCAGGCAGACCTGCAGCGGCGCCTCAAGGAAGCACGAAAGGTAGGCCTTGGGATGAAGGGGGTGGCAGAAGAGGTTGAGGGACCCAAGGGGGTGTCCTGGAAACTGAATTGGCTAGAACCAGGAATACCACGTGGGAAGGGGTAGCCTGTAACTGCTCTGTGCTCCTCCTCCCACCCACTTCTACTCCTTCCTCAGGAAGCCAAGGAGGCACTGGAGGCAAAGGAACGCTACATGGAGGAAATGGCTGACACAGCTGATGCCATCGAAATGGCCACTCTGGACAAGGAGATGGCTGAAGAGCGGGCTGAGTCTCTGCAGCAGGAGGTGGAGGCACTGAAGGAACGTGTGGACGAACTCACTACTGACTTGGAGATCCTCAAGGCTGAGATTGAAGAGAAAGGTAAGAGCCTGGGAACTGCTAGGGCTCACGTGGGGCAGGAAGGGCCTTGCCTGAAAGTATTGGTGCTCTCCTGCAGGCTCAGATGGGGCTGCATCCAGTTATCAGCTCAAGCAGCTCGAGGAGCAGAATGCTCGCCTGAAGGATGCCCTGGTGAGGTAGGGTCCTCCCCTCTGCTCGGCTTGGCACTCCCCAGTCTCCACTGGGCTAGAGCACCCATCCCCTGACTGTGTCCCTTTCATCTACTCCCCCTTCCCCTCCCCATGGCTGTCCACTTTATCTCCTCCGTACTTCCCCAGGATGCGGGATCTTTCCTCCTCTGAGAAGCAGGAGCATGTGAAGCTCCAGAAGCTCATGGAAAAGAAGAACCAAGAGCTGGAAGTGGTGAGGCAGCAGCGTGAGCGATTGCAGGAGGAGCTGAGCCAGGCAGAGAGCACCATTGATGAGCTCAAGGAACAGGTCAGGGAGCCCAGCCTCCTCCTCCTCCTCATGCTGGTGCTTCCTCTTCCTAAGTACCTCCCTGCAGCTCTCACCCTGTTCCCTTACCACAGGTGGATGCTGCTCTGGGTGCCGAGGAGATGGTGGAGATGCTGACAGACCGCAACCTCAATCTGGAAGAGAAAGTGCGGGAGCTGAGGGAGACCGTGGGGGACTTGGTAAGAAAAGAGCTGGTCCCTGACTCACCTGCTGAGAGAGATGGACACATGACCCTGACCTTGGAGTGGGTGTGTGGTAAGGGAACCACCCTGACTCTGCCACCTTGACCCTGTATTTTCTTTGTCCCAATTACCATGTGGTGTCCTAGGAAGCGATGAATGAGATGAACGATGAGCTGCAGGAGAATGCACGTGAGACAGAACTGGAGCTGCGGGAGCAGTTGGACATGGCGGGCGCCCGAGTGCGTGAGGCCCAGAAGCGCGTGGAGGCAGCCCAGGAGACAGTTGCAGACTACCAGCAAACTATCAAGAAGTACCGCCAGCTGACTGCCCACCTACAGGTGTCTGCTCCCCTCCTGCTTTCCTCAGGCAATCACCCCAAGGACCCCCCCATGACTCAGTTGTGCCTCACTGTCTATTTCCAGGATGTGAATCGGGAGCTGACCAGCCAGCAGGAGGCATCTGTGGAAAGGCAGCAGCAGCCACCTCCAGAGACATTTGACTTCAAAATCAAGTTTGCTGAGACCAAGGCCCATGCCAAGGTCAGGAGAATGGTGTTCAGAAGTCCCTCATGAGTGTTGGTTTGGGCTGACCTGGTGTTGGGGTACTGGGCTTCAGGTTCCTTGGGGAAGAAATGCTTTGTATACGAGTTTGGAAGATTCCTGCCCTGGGCTTGTCCTTTAGAAGCAAGGAACCTGTGGGAGTTCTGAGACTCTTTGCTACCATAGCTCAGAGCCCTCTTCCCTATCCTCCTCACAGGCAATTGAGATGGAATTGAGGCAGATGGAGGTTGCTCAGGCCAACCGACACATGTCCCTGCTGACAGCTTTCATGCCAGACAGCTTCCTTCGGCCAGGTGGGGATCACGACTGTGTCCTGGTACTGCTGCTTATGCCTCGTCTCATTTGCAAGGTATGGCTAATAAGTTACAGGCATCTGCTGGACTTTCTGTGAACCAACCATTTCAACTGAAAATTGCCCAAAGAGTTCATGAGGATCACAGTTAACAAGGTCACAGATGAATATATCCAGTCAGCCCTCTGTATCCTTGATCCCACATCTATGGGTTCAATCTCTTGTGGATCAAAAATATTAAGGGAGAAAAAAGTTAAATTTGTATTGAACATATGTAGACTTTTTTTCTTGTCATTATTTCCTGAACAATACAGACTAAAAAATATTTATAAAACATTTGTATCTTATTTGATATTATAAACTAGAGATTATTTGAACTGTAAGTGATGATGTGTATAGGTTATATGGAAATACTTCATCATTGTATATAAGGGACTTGAGTCATCATGGGATTTGTTATTGGAGAGGAATCTTAGAACTACTACCCCATGGACTGCTGTCCTTAGGAGCATCAGGTCGGCAACTCCCTGGTGGAGGACAATTGACTTATCATATGTTGGTTGGAGATGGACAGTGGGTTACTACAGAGCAACAGATACAGCTACCTCAAGCTGCGCTCTTGCATATATGAGACGTAGCATTGTGGGCATGGGAGAAAACTGAAACTGGGTCTGAATTTGCAGGCAGTTATACAAAAGTCATTCAAGGAGCCAGAGAATCTTATGCTGATTTTGACAGACTCTATAGAAAAACAAGTTAGGGGAGAAGGCACTAGGAAATTGTTGTTAAAGCAACTGGCCTTTGATAATGCGAATGAGGACCTCCAGGCTGTTATTCGTCCTATAAAAGAAAGAGAGGATCTTCTGGGTTACCTGAAAGCCTGTCACAACATAGGGACATTCAAACACTGTGCCCGCCCAGCAGCACTTGAAGCTTTTGCTATTCAAAAACAAATGAAGGCTAAATGTTTTAATTGTGGCAAGCCAGGACACCTTAGAAAAGATTGCCGAATGCTTCCTTCAACTCAAAAATACCATGGGGATACTTTTAACAGTCACTCCCCTGGAATATGTCCTAAGTGCCAAGAGGCCAACACTGGAAAAAAGAATGTAAATCCAAATTTTACCGTGATGGCAGATGCCTGTGGCCAGAAGACTCTGGGAGGGGTCAGCCCCAGGTCCCAAACATTCACAGGTTTACAAAATGGGAATCTGCAGAGAAGCTACAAACTTAAAACTGCCACTGTCTCATTGCCCCACCTGTGCTCCTCACCCTGCAAGTATAAATCCTGGAGGCTGAAATTCCAATCAGTTGTGGTGTATGCATGTTATTCATATAGCACTTTTTCCTATACAGCATTGCTTAATTATGTATACTAATTTTTAAGTACAAGTCTTTATATTAAGCTAATTTTTATGTTCACTGTCTCATTAAAAATTGTTTAAAATTAAAAAAAAAAAAAAAAAAAAAAAAAAAAAAAGAACTACTACCCCATGGATATCCAGCAATGACTGTATTACAAAATTGTGTATGTTTTTGTGGAGAGCACAGTTGGGGAACTGATTTAGATGGAAACAGGATATGACTGAAGAATAACATTGGGACTCAGAGATAACATTCTAGCCAGAGAGATAGCAGGATCATCGCTTTAAGTTAGGGAGTAGCTTGGCCCTGCTGGTCTCCTTGTCCTCATCCTGTGTCCCCATAAGCTCTGAAGATGGTGTTGTTACCCTTGCCCCTCAGGACTTCCTACCTGTCTAAGAACTGTGTTGGTTTTTTCTCCATGCGTCTATATTCCCTACATATTGTCGAGCTGTGTGTCTTAGGTTCCTAAGTCTGTGTCCTCTGTCTTCTGCTCTGAGTCCCAGGTCTTCTTCCCACAGGCAGAGCTGATTCGGAAGCAGGCTCAGGAGAAGTTTGAGCTAAGTGAGAATTGTTCAGAACGGCCTGGGCTGCGTGGAGCTCCGGGGGAACAGCTGAGTTTTGCTGCTGGGCTGGTGTACTCGCTGAGTCTTCTGCAGGCTACCCTGCACCGTTATGAGCAGTAAGTGTCTCCTGACCCCCACCCCAGGACCCTGGGTGCAGGAGTGGCTGCAGTTGAGGTTGCTTGGCAGAACTTGGCCTCACAGAAGCCTTCTCTGGTCTCCAGTGCTCTCTCTCAGTGCAGTGTGGATGTGTATAAGAAGGTGGGCAGCCTCTACCCCGAGATGAGTGCCCATGAGCGCTCCTTGGACTTCCTCATTGAGCTGCTGCACAAGGACCAGCTGGATGAGACTGTCAACGTGGAGCCTCTCACCAAGGCCATCAAGTATTACCAGGTCTGGGGAAGATTACAGGCTTGGGGCATAAGGGAGGGAAACTTACCTGATGGTGGCCATTGCCATGTAGTCAAGATGGTATGTCCCGGACCGATTTTTTGAGACCTGGTTTGCTCTTGGATGAATTTACCTTACGATACAGCTGCTTGTACCTTTGGGGACCTGTGATGACCAGGGAGGAAGCTACTGTTTGGGAAGAACTCTCTGCTCTTCCAGGGGTAATAACTGTCTGTTTATTCCTTATCCCTCCTCAGCATCTGTACAGCATCCACTTGGCTGAGCAGCCCGAGGACTGTACACTACAACTGGCTGACCACATTAAGGTGCAGTGTCTGGGCTGGTGGCTGAGCCCCCTGTAGAGGACAGAAATGGAGGATGTAGATATGGCCCCCCGAGTTCATTCCATTAGATTAAATCAGGGTTACCAAATCCAGAGGACTCAGGTTTGGGGTGGGCAGATGGTTACTGATTTCTTAGGAATTATAGTGGGGCAGAAGGGCTTCTGTTAGGTCTTAAAGCATGTGTTTCTGCCTTCACAGTTCACTCAGAGTGCCCTTGACTGCATGGGTGTAGAGGTAGGACGGCTGCGTGCCTTCCTGCAGGTGAGAGCACGTCTAGATCTTTCCTCTTAGGTCTCACCTTCTCACACCTGGCCCTGATTGTTGACTTGCTTCCCTTCCATTTCTTGAGAAGGGTGGGCAGGAGGCTACAGATATTGCACTCCTCCTCCGGGACCTGGAGACGTCATGCAGTGACATCCGACAGTTCTGCAAGAAGATCCGAAGGCGGATGCCGGGCACAGATGCTCCTGGGATCCCAGCTGCACTGGCCTTTGGACCACAGGTTGGGGCTGGTAGTGGGGAAGAGTGGGAAGCTGAGTAGAACCAGGATGGCCTAGACCATTATGGTTGGGATGTGGAGAGGAAACGTAAATGTTTTGGGGATAGCTGAGAACTGTAGTGCTGGACCCAAGATGGGTTCCTGACTCTTGGCCTGTCACATAGGTGTCCGACACACTCCTGGACTGCAGGAAACACTTGACGTGGGTGGTAGCTGTGTTGCAAGAGGTGGCAGCTGCTGCTGCCCAGCTCATTGCACCACTGGCGGAGAACGAGGGCCTGCCTGTGGCTGCCCTGGAGGAGCTGGCTTTCAAAGCAACTGAGCAGGTGGGCCTGGGTGAGTGGGCCAAAGGGAGTCGGGGAGCCAGCAGCTGGCATGGCACTTCACTGTTGCCTGTGGCTCTTGCAGATCTATGGGAGCCCTTCCAGCAGCCCCTATGAGTGTCTGCGCCAGTCCTGCAACATCCTCATCAGCACCATGAATAAGCTGGCCACAGCCATGCAGGAGGGCGAGTACGATGCAGAGCGGCCTCCCAGCAAGGTGAGTGGAGATGTCCTTGTGGGGGTTCTGGCAGGCCTGGAAGAGCAGGACTTGCAGAGCTGCTGTTGGTTGTGGGAGGGCAAAGAGGCAAGAGGCAGGTGTGTGGAGAGCACCATTCTTCTAGAAGGCAGGTTCTCCTCTGACAGGAGCATGTCGATACCCTGTCTGATAGCCTCCTCCAGTTGAGCTGCGGGCTGCAGCCCTTCGTGCAGAGATCACAGATGCTGAAGGCCTGGGCTTGAAGCTCGAGGATCGGGAGACTGTTATCAAAGAGTTGAAGAAGTCACTCAAGATTAAGGTGAGGGTGAATTAGGGTCCCAGTCCGGGAACCAGAAACTGTTGGGATTGTAACAGACTGCCCGGGGGTTGTGGGGAAAAGTGGGGCCTGCACTCACAGTGGAAGCTCTAGCCCAGGACCCAGGAGCTGTGCGGGGTAGAGGCTGGCAGGGAATGAGAAGTTCTCTGTCCTCATCCAGGGGGAGGAGCTGAGTGAGGCCAATGTGCGGCTGAGCCTGCTGGAGAAGAAGCTGGACAGTGCTGCCAAGGATGCAGACGAGCGCATCGAGAAAGTCCAGACTCGGCTGGAGGAGACCCAGACGCTGCTGCGGAAGAAGGAGAAGTCAGGCACCGTCCTTGGGGCCCTTCCTTCTGCTGCAGCTCTGTCCTCCTGTCCTGGGTGCCCCTGCCCAGGCCCTCTGACACTGAGACGCTCCCTGATTTCCTTTCCCACTTTATCGCCTCAACCTAGATCTGCACTGCCTGCCCCGGCTGCTCACCAATGGCACCTGTTGGATTGAAAAGTTGGGTTGGGGCAAGGGGAAGGGATGCTGTTAAAGCCCAGATGCTCTTTCACAGGGAATTTGAGGAGACGATGGACGCTCTCCAGGCTGACATTGACCAGCTGGAGGCAGAAAAGGCAGAGCTAAAGCAGCGGCTAAACAGCCAGTCCAAGCGCACAATTGAGGGGCTGCGGGGGCCCCCGCCCTCAGGCATTGCTACGCTAGTGTCTGGCATTGCTGGTGGTGAGTATAGTGGATGGGCAGCAGTGCCCAGAGGAGATGGACTGCCCTTGGTGTCAGTCTGTGCGATGCTCAACCAGAAATGTGCTTTCAGCAAGTTTTTACTTTTCCAAAAAGAATATGCTGAGGCCCTCTGATGGAAGTGGACTTGAATAGATGTCTGGGTCTGGAGTTTGATCTTTTTGTCCTGTTTGTATCCTAGAGGTCCATCAGCCTGCACACAGGCTGTACTGACTCTCCTGGCATCCAGCCTTGCCTGGTGCCTGTCAGGATTGTTTCTCTGTTGGGGTATTGTTTCCTCAGAGTGCGTGTGGCTTCCACCTGTGGTGTACACAGTTGCCTCCTTTGTTGCTGAATCTGTGGTCTGCTCACTCAGTATGATCAAGCTTCTTACCTGGAGATTTTCAGAGCCATTCTCCCCAATTTCCTGACTAAAGAGGTTACTGCTGCCATCTTGGTTGTCATCTGCCTTTTAGTTAGCTTTTGCTCTCTTCAGTGTCCTCTCCACTCTTCTCACCTCCAGAAGACAGTCTCTTTGCTCTGGAATTAAACCCCCAACGTCCTTGAGACTCCTGCTGCTCTGTGTCCCGGTAGCTGACTTCCCCTAGGGTCTTGTTTCTCATTACACTTCTGTTATTGGCCCCATTGAATACAAGAGATGACCAAATACTTTGCTGACTTGACCTCCTAAAGTATAGAGAACTCTGTTCTTTTGAGGGAATCACTAGAACTGTTACATTTTGTTGTTTTAGCACAAGCCCTTTGAACCAGCACTGGTTCTGAATTTGTAAAACTTCCCACCAAATAAAAGGGGAAGTTTTGCCTTAGAGGCACAGGGAAGCCTTCTTTCACATATACTTGTCCTTTCCCAAAGATAGGCAGGGGACTGAGGCAGGGCCTTGTTAGGGCAGTTGCAGTGATCAAGAAAAAGATTTTCTTACAGGTTGTACTCAGGATTCCTCTTAGGAGCCCCTTAACTTAACCTTTCAGTCTTTAACTCCTCTCTCCTCTTTCCCTGCTCCCCCGTGGGCTGTCCTGAGCACAGAAGAACAGCAGCGAGGTAGAGACCACCTTGGCTAAGAGTTACCAGGGCTGGTGGGAAGAGGGCCTGGGGTCATAGGGTGAGGCTTCCATCTTGGGAGCAGTCAGACCTGGAAGTGGAGGGAATGAAGAAAGGGGAAGAAGAGAGATGGAGCTGGTTTTTCAGCCCCCTCCATGGAGGACTGATGACATTTGTTACGGTACCCACAGGAGGTGCCCCTGGGCAGGTTCCAGGATCTGTGCCAGGCCCTGGACTGGTGAAGGACTCACCGCTGCTGCTTCAGCAGATCTCTGCCATGAGGTTGCATATCTCCCAGCTCCAGCATGAGAACAGCATCCTAAAGGTGAGGGCTGCAGGAATGACTGGACTGTGTGCCAAGTGCCTCACTCATGATAAATGGCAGGGCCTTCTAGCACCTTCTACTGCCCTTCTCTTTTCCTCTTCAGGGAGCCCAGATGAAAGCATCTTTGGCATCTCTGCCCCCTCTACATGTTGCAAAGCTGTCCCTGCCACCCCGTGAAGGTCCCAGCAGTGAGCTGGTAGCAGGTGCACTGTATCGGAAGACCAGCCAGCTACTGGAGACATTAAATCAGCTGAGCACGCACACCCATGTAGTAGACATCACTCGCAGCAGCCCTGGTGTGTACTCACCAATTCCCGAGATGAGGAACACATCCTCTTTCCTTGCCCCAGGAGTTTAGCCCCTGCCTAGACGGTCTCTGCACCATTGGATCTTAGTGTTCATTGGCTCCAGTGTTCAGTTGGCTTTGTTCACCAACTCACTCTTAAATGCCTGTTCCCTGAGGGGCTCTGCATGCCTAACCCTTAATATGGTGGAGCTGCCTGCCTGGGCTTCACTGTTTTCTTTCCCTACAGCTGCCAAGAGCCCGTCGGCCCAGCTTATGGAGCAAGTGGCTCAGCTCAAGTCCCTGAGTGACACCATTGAGAAACTCAAGGTCAGCTCAGACCCTGCCCTTCCCTATCCTCCCAACCTCACCTCAGAGCATTCGTTGAAGGGGCATGTTCCTCTGGGCTCAGCCATATGCTAGACAGACATTAGGGAGTGAGAGGAAAGGGTGGGCAGAGTTCTTGCCTTAGGAGGTCACAATCTCAATAATGCAGAAGGGCAGATTCTCATTAACAAAATGGATGAGTAGGACTTGTCTTAGGGTATTTGGTTGAGTCTGCAAATTCTTTCAACTGAGATTACCATGAATGATACAGCTGGATTTGGCTTTTAAAGGTGGTAGACACCAAGTGAAATGCTGGGGTGGAGGGTGGGGTTGGAAATGAGAGCAAAAGTATAGTGACAGAGAGGCCTGAGTCCCTTCCCCTCAGTATTGGTGTCTGTGGAACCAGGGAGGTCTTGTGCTGGCCCGTGGGGGGACCTAGAAATGAGCCCTTGTCTTCCTTTCCCCCTCTCCAGGATGATGTCCTCAAGGAGACAGTATCCCAGCGCCCTGGAGCCATGGTCCCCACTGACTTTGCCACCTTCCCTTCGTCAGCCTTCCTCAGGGTAAGAGGGAAATGAGCTAGGTAGGGGATGGGCAGCGTGGTGGGCTCAGTTGTGTCCTTCCCCATTACACCCTGGGTTATTTTGCCAAGTCTTACTTGCAAATAACTCAAAAGTGCTTGGAATGCTTCTAGAAATTTCATTAGTTTAGCATGCGGACAACATCTTTCATGGCTTATCAGGCCATGTATTCCCATTCTGATTTGAAAAATTGGAGCAGTCTGGCCTAGGAACTGAGGCCTCAGTCTCCTGGTGCTGTCTTGGGTTCAGCGACTGTTTCACTGACTCACAATTCGAGTGAATCCCTGACCTGGGGTCCTATTCCTCTTGCTAACCCCCAGGCCAAGGAAGAGCAGCAAGATGACACAGTCTACATGGGCAAAGTGACCTTCTCCTGTGCAGCTGGCCTTGGACAGCGACACCGGCTGGTGCTGACCCAGGAGCAGTTGCACCAGCTTCATGGGCGCCTCATCTCCTAAGCACTCCTTGTCCCACTGTCCCCTTCAGCCCTCAGCACCCTGGTGCTGCTCTGCCCGATGCACAGCCACCATGGCCAACCCCCAGGTAGATCCGTGTGGTCTCCGCTGTTCCTGCCCTGTTCAGCTTCACTCGCAGCCTATCAGTGCCCTGATCCCATCCTTTGACCTGGGGTTTCCTGTCCCCGTTCATTCCTTAGCCTCTACCATAATCTGTGGTTTGGCTGCTCTCTCCTACCTGAGGGGCCTCAGGGCATGTGGTGGGTAGGCTGAGACCCCACCACCAAAGGTTGAGTGAGGTCCCCTGACTGAGGACTTCACCCCTTGATTAAAGCGACTTCTGCTTCAGTGCCTTCTGTGTGGTGTTCGGAGTGGGACTTGGGCCCGTGGACAGGAGCAGGAGTTGAGAAGGGTTGTTAAGAAAGTGTCTTCTGTGAGAAATCCAAGGACCCGTTTGTTAGTGACCTGTAGAATGCTGTGTCCCTCAACTTGTGTGCAGTTAAGTTACCCTGAGCAGCAGGGAAAGACCTTGCACTTAAGTTCCTTTACAGAGTTTGGTGGTTCAGCAGCATGTAGCCTTTTCTTAAAGGCAGATTGTAGCGAGAAGGAGGGAGAGACAGAAAGATCTTCCATCCACTGGTTCACTTCCAAATGGATATGATGACCGAAGCTGAGCCGATCTGAAGCCAGGAAATTCTTCCAGGTCTCCCACACAAGTGTGGGAACCCAAGGACTTGGGCCAGCAGCCCCTGCTACTTTCCCAGGCCACAAGCATGGAGCTGAATGGAAAATAGAGCCGCCGGGACACAGACTGGTGTGAATACGGGATCCCAGCACTTGCAAGCGGAGGATTAATCAATGGAGTCATTGCTCCGGGGCTTAAGATGTAGCCTTTGACAGCTCTGATGTGCTTCCTGGAACTTCCATTGCTCTTAAGCATGATTTTGGAGCCAGAATGATGATGTTATCACAAGCGTGGCCAGTTGTGATGCAGTGGCCAGAATCTCTCCCGACTGAGACCTGGCCTTTCTGAGGAAACATTTACTCAACAAGGGAAGACTGAATCAGTAGACCAGTCAGAGAGGCTCCAAGGTGCAGAATCTACTCCCGAACTTTACCGTAAGTTAGTACTACCTCTGCTGTGCTGTTTTAAAGAAAAAAAAAAAAAAAAAAATAGGGCCTGACATGGTAGCCTAGCGGCTGAAGTCCTCGCCTTGAAACTACTGGGATCCCATATGGGTGCTGGTTCTAATCCCTGCAGTCCCGCTTCCCATCCAGCTCCCTGCTTGTGGCCTGGGAAACTTGTTGGGGACAGCCCAAGGCCTGTACCTGCATGGGAGACACGGAAGAGGCGCCCGGCTTTGGATTGACACAGTTTCGGCTATTGTGGCCGCTTAGGGAGTGAATCATCAGACAGAAGATCTTCCTTTCTGTCTCTCCTCCTCTCTGAGTTTCCAGTAAAAATAAATAAAACTGTAAAAAAAAAAAATACGGATTTCAAGTCTTCACCCAGACCTGCTAAAAACACCTGTGGGAATGTGACTCATCAGGTGGCACCAGAGCATTAGAGCTTAACCCCAGTGGAGTGGAGTTATCTGCCTGCTTGATTCTCTCTTGTAATCTCCATTTGGGAAAAGGTGTGTAGCCCAAGCCCCCAAAGGCCATTCATGTGTGTGCTGCTTCCCTGGAGAGTACGAGGCAGATAGGAGGAGTCAGGCTTGCATGTATGTATGAGCCTTGGCTCCACAGCCCCAATTGGGGCATCCTCTGGGAAGGTAAGTGGTTACCTTTGAATGCTTCCTCTGTTCCATAGCCTTTCTTACCTGGGATTCTGGGAGAAAATGACTTGGGTAGCTTTTCTCAGATTCCAAATGTTTGGGGAGTCACTCTCAATGCACAAGGGATGCCCCAGGCCGTAGCTGTCACAGAGCTGGTTGGGGAGTGTTGCTGTGTCTTGATACTAGAATCCTCACGTCACCTCTCTCATAGCCAGCTCCCTTGGAGCTAAGGAAGCCGCAGGTCACACTGGGTGTTCTCTAGGAATGGACTGTGCTCCTGTCCTTTCTACCCAGACTACCTTCCTCCCTTGTGATTGATGATTAAGATGCCAAGGGCCAAGTCTGGGTAACTGCTGGTGGCTTGTAAAGAACAGGGCTTTTTTGTCCCATCCGTTTCCCTTGATGGTGATTTCTTCTCTTTGAACTACTCTTCTGATGCCAGACTTACCTAGTCGATTGTTGATTACTTCCCTACACATGTCCCACAAGGGTCAGTCTCAAGGTCAACATGCCTAGAACCAGAACTGCCTCTTCCATGTCTGGAATGCAGTGAGCCACACATCTCTGTGTCTTTGACTCCTTTC
The DNA here is from genome assembly GCF_030435755.1 of Ochotona princeps. Classification (NCBI taxonomy): domain Eukaryota; kingdom Metazoa; phylum Chordata; class Mammalia; order Lagomorpha; family Ochotonidae; genus Ochotona; species Ochotona princeps. Next base: position 25,216,636 of record NC_080839.1, read on the forward strand.
TTCAGCCAGCTTAAGGACTTAACTCTCAGATTGTCTACTTTTCCCACTGTTTTCTAACATGCTGTGTAAGCTCTTGGTCTGGGTGCTTCTGCATTCTTTACCAGATTACCTGTCACCAGCACCTCTCTTCTAAGTCCCACTTAGTGCCAGAGGGACCTCCCAAAGTGTAAACTGGCTCATGTTGCTGCCTGCTTAAAATTCTGAGGTGGTGCCTCCAGCTGGATTTAAAACTTTAAATAGGGGCCCAGCGTGGTAGCCTAGCAGCTAAAGTCCTCTCATTGAATGCACCGGGATCCTATATGGGCACCAGTTATAATCCCAGCAGCCCTGCTTCCCATCCAGCTCCCTGCTTGTGCCCTGAAAAGTAACTTAGGATGGCCCAAAGCCTTGGGACTTTGCACCCGTTTGGGAGACCCGAAAGAGGCTCCTGGCTTCAGATTGGCGCAGTTCTGGCCATCGCGGCCACTTAGAAAGTGAATCATTGAACAGAAGATCTTCCTCTGTCTCCTCCTCCTCTCTGTATATCTGACTTTCCAATAAAAACAAAACAAATCTGAAGAATAAAACCTTAAAAATCTGCAGTGGTTCTTCCAGTGTCTAGAATCTAAACTTCCATTTGGGATGGCGTTCAAGGCTGCTCGGGATTTGGCTCCTGCCCACCGTCCAGCATCCCAGGGGCTATATCTTCAGATGTGGGTGGTGGCACAGCTCCAGTGAACCAGGCCATCTCCCACTGCCCAGATTGCCAGGCATTCCTTCCCCCGCCCCCACTCCACTTTGCCACCAGTAGCCCACTCCGCTCCTATTTGTCAGCTGACATCTTGTTCATTTATTAAGATGGCTCTGGCATTGCCCTCTCAAAAGCTGTAATCCTTGTGGCCTGTTAAGTGCTCCTTTTCTGTAGACCGCAAAGAGTATAGACATTTTTTTTTCCTCACACAGATACGCTTGGGTTTAATTGCTTTGTGCTCTTAGCAAAATTTCTAATCTCTTGTTTTCTTACTTGCAGAATGGCAACAATGATTCCTTGCAGGTTAAGTGAGATAACGCATGCAGGCTTCCAGCTTTGGGCCTTGCCCACAGCAGGCTTCTCTGGCATGTGTTCCTACCACACTGCTTGACTATAGTAAACATCTGCTTCCATTGTAATTGGCAGCTAACTCCTTTGTCTCCTGCTTTAGAGAGGTTGAAAGTTCTGTCAGGGTGTCTTCTGTCTGTTCAGTCCCTAAAGCACAAAGGACACGTGTTCTCGTGAGGTGCCTGTGAGAATGGATGGCAGTGTCCAGTGCCAGTTGGAGCCACCTGGATCTGGAGCTCAATCATGAGAGAAGTGTGGGTTGGAGGTGAAGCTTGTGGAATGCATTGGGGGTTGTTGGCATGATGAAAGATGTTGTTTGGATGAGGCTACCTGGCTTAATTCAGGTTACTTCAAGTGCTACTGCTTTGGAAGGTGGGATTCCTGAATAGTCAGAGAGAGGAAAGGAGGAGAAAATGAAAGGATTGTTGTAGCTGTTGCTTCTCAGACGCAGCTGGCCGCTTGTCTGCGTGATGCTGCCTGGATAGACTGCACAGAAACAGTGCCTGGCTAGTATGTGATACTGGGATGATGGAGGACTGGATGGGAAATTCACTTGCTTTATCTCCTGTCTGATAGTTTGCCATGGGTGTTAGCTCTCTCCCACTCACCAGGAATGATGATTTGGCCGCAAGGAAGGCCACATCCCATGTCTTACAGCAAGACAGTCCATCCAAGTCCTTAGGCAGATAGAAGGGGATGCAGAATGTGGGCACAGACCTGTGGGAGTCAGGTAGAGCGGAGAAGGCAGCTGGAGGCCTGGAACTGAAGGATGTCTGAGAATCTGCAGCAGGTGCCTGAAGAGCATGCACAGCAGGAATGGGAGGCAGTGTCCTAGCCGCTGTGAGTCACAGAGCCTGCAGAGAACTCAAGGGATGTGCCCTGAAACAGAAGATTGAGAGAGAAAGAAGAATGCGGGAATGCAGAGGGCATTTGAATCCTGGGAGGTGACTACTGTGATTGGTGAGCTAACATAGTCTGTATAGTAAGGATTACTCAGCAATTTGAATTCACTTTTTCTGGTGTACTTCAAGGTGGGGGCAATGCAAAGACCTGAAGCTCCGGCTGATAATAGGAGAGAATCTTCAATATCCCAGAGCCGAGGGTCTATCCTGCTCAGCAGGCAGCCAGCTGGGGAAATGTCTGTAGCAGTAAGCTTGCCCCCTGTCCGATAGGCGTGGACATGTGGAGAACCCGGCACCTGAAGGTGAGCAGCCACTCCTGCCTCTCTACTGCTGCTTTGTTCTGTAGCTAGCAACCCAGGGAGCACTGAGACATGTATCGTTCACCCAATTTCTTGCATCTCTTATCATGTGTTATCAGCCGGAAGAGGCACAGCTGCTCCCAAGGACAGCCTCTACTGAAGAGGGTCTGTTCCATTCCAGAAAGCTGGAGAGTTTGGGTGTGAGAATTGAGCTCTTCCTGCTCTGATATCTGGTCCCAGAGTAAATATGGGCCGCTCTGTGCTTAGTAACTTATTATTATGGAAAAATTTGCCATACAAATGAGTAGAGTGGAAGGAACCTTGCAAGTGCCATAACCACCTCACCCTCCATCTTACTTCATGTGTATCTTCTCTTCACTCCCTTCCCAGCCACCGGATTATTTTGAAGCAAATCTCAGATTTCTTGCTGTTGCATTCCAAGGTATTTTAGTGCCCTTAAAAGAGCTCTTAGAAAACTACACCTAAAAAATAAATTTATCAAAATTTGATGTTCAAATTTCCCTGATTGTCTCATTAACAATTTGTTTTGCAGCTTATGTGTATAGGTAAGGTTTAAGATAAAGACAATATGCTACAGATATACATTAAAGTCCCGTTTCCCCCATGTTCCAGATGAGCATTATTGTAGCAATATGTATCCTTCTTAAACTTTATTTTGAATGTGTCAGCAGTTCAACTGTGTGCCATATTATCACCTTGAGAATACAAAGAATGCCATGTGGAGGAAGATTGTAGATGTGTGTTTCCTAGACGTAGTCACCAACGATTGTAGAGATTTTCCTTTTGGTATTTTTTACTGGAATTTAGGCTACATTGCTGTGACTTTTCAGGGATATATACCTGGAAAGGGAGTGAAGTAGGAGAAATGGACTCCAAGTGAGATAGGCAGATGAAAGTCAAGAAGAGAGTATATTTCCAAGTAAATTCAGGATTTCCTTCATTCAGAGTGTGGACTTCCAAATAGATGTGAAAGACAGAAATTTTGTTGTCTTATTTCTTCCCCAAATAGCCTATTAGCAAACCAGATAGGTAGCATCTATGAACCTAAGGAAGTGCTTTGCAGTCTTGGTGATAAAAGGTTAGGATGAGGGGCGGGACAGTGGTGGGAGGGTGACTTGCTTTGAAGGTATTCTTGGTGGTTGGATTTTGCAGCTTTCACTTCAGGAAACCTGTCAAGAGCCGAAATCATGACTCTCCAATTTTACAAACAATGGTTGACATAACAAATTTCTGCCAAGATGCTCATGGATTGGGCAGAGTGGTTGTGGAACCCATGTACAGTTCAGCTCAAACTCAGCCTGTTGGTTTTAGGTTAGATCATAGGCAAGTGTAAAGTGAAGGCTTTGCCTCACGTGCAGCAGCCGCATGTTGCTACAAGGAAAGGAACACTTCTTCTAGTATCTGATTTACAACAAGCCCTGGGCATCGTGGCTGATGATACTGCCCATTTGGCAGACAGAACAGAATATAGTGGAGGTGCCACCAGCACAAACCTCTTACCATTGGAAGAATATGGGAACATACAGAGGGTGATGGAGCTGCACCAGCACTGGTTGCAGCAAGGGCCTGCGAGGGCTCTTCATCCTCACCCATTCACCCATTCAAAATTCTGCTTAGAGGGGAGCGTGGTAGCAGTGTTTCGTTTGTCCCCTGATAGTGCTATAGAGGACTTTAGAGAGGACACACAGGGCTGTGAGGCGACTGATGTAAATTGAGGAATGTGAACGGTGGAAAAGAATTTTATGGAAGCTAGATGTCATTTCCTGCTGGCCTTCTGAGCTCTTCATAGCCACAATATGGTAAGACCCTCTATTTCCCATGCTGCTAATGAGCAGATGACAGTAACCACGAAGAGGGTGGCATAACCAGCCTGAGTGGATCATGGAATCTCAGAGAGGTGTGTAATTTTATTTCTGGGAAGGTCGAAGAGGCTCTAAGCCTCTGACAGATTCATGTTCCCAAAGATTTTTTTTTTCTGTTGTTGACTTTATTCATAGTATCAATAGGTTATAAAGTAGTTTTTCAGAGTACCCACTTATGGGTGACTTAAGACACATGAAACATTCACAACCAGATGAACAATAATATTCATTGATTTTTTTTTTTTTAATATAGACTCGGGAGACAGAGATCTTTCATCTATTGGTTTACTCCCCCAGATGGCCAAAACAGCCAGGGCTGGGCAGACCAAAGCCAGGAACCAAGAGCTGCTTCAGCTCTCCCATATGGGTGTAGGGTCTCAAGCATTTGGGCTGTTCTCTGCCATGTTTCCAGGTGCACCAACAGGGAGCAGCCAGGACTCAAACCTACACCAGTATTGGATGCCAACAAAAGCAGAAGCTTAACTCACTGCACCACAGCATCAGTCATTCACTGATTCCCTTAAAGGCAGTTTTTTCCTTTTTTTTTTTAACATTTTTAATTTTTTATTTGAAAGGCAGATTTTACAGAGAGGCGAGACAGAAAGAGTCCCTCCATCTGTTGGTTCACTCCCCAAATGGCCACAATGGCCAGCTGAGCTGATCCAAACCCAGGAGGTTCTTCAGGTCTCCCAACTGTATGCAGTTCTAGTCCCTCACAGCCTTGGGCTCAGAAATACGGCTGTTGGTTGTGATGTTCCCTTTAATGCAGCTTGATGGCCTGATCTTTGAAGCTCAGATTCAACTTGGGCTGAGCATCCATCTTCTGAGAGTGCCAATCTCTGCTTTATCTGCTTAATCCAATTTTACAAGGGGACAGTGAAGTCGCTGCCAGTTAAGGCACTGTTCCCTTCCCTCCTTGTCCTGGAGCCACATTACAAAGCAGGTGCTGGAATCTGTCTCCTGAGCAATGTTGGAATGTTTCACGGGTGTCTGAGCAAATATTTTGTTTACATTGGCATAGGCAGTATTTCCTTTTTTTAAAAGATTTATTTATTTTTATTGGAAAGGCAGATGTACAGAGAGGAAGATCTTCTGTCCGATGAATCACTCCCCAAGCAGCCACAATGGCTGGAGCTGAGCCAATCTGAAGCCAGGAACCAGGAGCTTCTTCCACGTCTCCCACGTGGGTGCAAGGTCTCAAAGCTTTGGGCCATCCTCGACTGCTTTCCCAGGTCACAAGCAGGGAGCTGGATGGGAAGTGGGGACGCCAGGATTAGAACCAGCGCCCATATGGGATCCTGGCACGTTCAAGGCGAGGACTTTAACTGCTACGCTTTCGCACCAGGCCCACAATATTTCCTTTTGAGTGATCTGGAGGTGATTGGCCCTGGGTGGCTCACACTGCAGCCTGTAGTCAGATAGAGACCTGGGGCCAACTCTGGTAGATAGTGGCACCTAGCCGGCTCCTACATAGGACAGGCTTATCTTCTCATTGGCCTGGCACCTTGGCTGTGCTCTCTATGCATATTAAGTTTCCTCTTCAGATTATTTTTCACTTCCTTGCTTTTTCCTTATAATTTGTTGAAGGAACTGTTTCTCAAACTCTGAACTTTCAAAAAGTTGCATTCTCATGGTATGAATAGGTTCTGCTTTGTTTGCATGATTTCCCTTAAAGGTGTATTGAATAGATTCAGAGCAGTGATTTTCAAATGTGGTCCCCTGACCAACAGGGTCAGCATCACATAAGGACTACAGGAAATGCTAATTCCCACTCCGCTCACAGAGGCTGGCGGTAAAGGGTAGCCTTTGGATAAAGCCCAGCATCCCATTGCTGGGAAGTCACCCACTGAAGTGGAAGGATTCAAATAGCTGGGGTGGGGAGAGTAAATTTTAAGAGGATTACTGACTAGTTTCATGATAAGTTGGTGTACTGGGTGTTTATACATTTTTCTTTTCTATCAGTGAAAACATGGTGTTTTTGCATAATGTCAGAACAAATGGAATGGTGAACTTATTGCTAATCAGCCTACTCAGGTGATTTAGTGTACTTTGAAACCTCATTGCTGATGGTGGTGTTCCCTGACCTTCACAGAGGAGTAAGGGCAGCAGCACTCAGCGCTCCCTCAGGCTTAGGCCGCCAACTATGGACTCTAGCAAACAGTGTAGCTTAGATATGGAAGACCCTCTTCTCTGTTAGGTCACCTTCACACGCAACAGACAAAGGCTGCTGGTTTACATAGGTCCTTGCTGGCGGCTATTAGCTGTGGTAATGACTCATCAAAATTCTGCAAAAAGGACAAAGCACAGAGGGGACAAAGCAGAAAGAGCTCTCGGGACTGGCCATCCTGGCAGGACATCAGGATCTGCTTAGGTAAGGAGTTGAGAAAGGATCAACTGGTAGAGATGACCTTCTTTGCAGGTGTAGAGTAAACATAACTTGCCTCTAAGCCATGAAATCAAACTTTGTTTTTCAGAATCTCAGGGTACAAAAAGCTAAAGTTATTTTAACTTATTTTGATCGAACAGCCAAGGATCAGGCTATGTGCATTTGTTGACACAGAATCAAAATCCAAAAATGGGTGAATTTTACCCATTTTTAAGAAGTTAATAAAAAGAAGGGAGCATTTAGATTAACACATGATAAAGCATGTTAACACCTTATCAGAGTTTACATACACATTAATGTAATAAAAATTCATTTTTCTATAGGAAAAAAAAGTCCCAACTCTCTTTTGGGAAGTAGGTAGGTAGTTTGGCTCCTGTTTTAATGAAGACAGATTTACATCTGAAAAAGTAACAGGCTCACCTAAGCTTGTAGTAATGTGTGGTAGGGAGGGACCAAGTGAAGAAGAGTAAAGACAGTGAAACTTACTATTCTACCTTGATGGACACTTGTGTTGCTTCCAAGTTCTAGTACCTACAAACCGTGCTGTATAAACAGCTTTCCTTGTCCCTATGCTGCAGTACATATGCAGAAATTTCTGTAAGAAGTGAAACTGATTGGTCGTTCAGTGTGTGTATTCTATTCTTTTTTTTTTTTAAAGGTTATTTTATTGGGAAGGCAGATGTACAGAGAGGAGGAGAGTGAGGAAGCTCTTCCGTTCGATGATTCACTCCCCAAGTGACCGCAACGGCCAGTGCTGCGCTGATCCGAAGCCGGGTACCAGGAACTTCTCTCCAAGTCTCCCACGCGGGTGCAGGATCCCAAAGCTTTGGGCTGTCCTCGACTGCTACTTTCCCAGGCCACAAGCAGGGAGCTGGATGGGAAGTGGAGCTGTGGGATTAGAACCGGTGCCCATATAGGATCCCAGCGCGTTCAAGGCGAGGACTTTAGCCACTAGACCATGCTGCTGGTCCCGTGTATTCTATTCTTTATTAAATACTGCCACATTTTCTTTGCAGAGTGGCTGTTCCAGTTTTCACCCCCAAGTCTGCCTTTTTGGGGAGTATAGGAATGAGGAAGCCAGGCAGGGGAAGGCCATCTGGGAAATCAGACTTTCTTTGACTACAGTTGAAGCCACTGGTAGCTGTGGAGCAGGGAACAAAATGCAAAAGTGGGGTTATAGAAAGGTGAGTCTTTAAAGTTCTCTATTGCTTGTGTTGAAGGGAAGGTGGATGGTGATGGGGATGGTGGTACGGTTGGCTTAGCCAGGCAGCAGATTCCAAGCTCTTGGGTAAAAGGAAGTTTGGTTACAGAGGACACAAGGATGATGTTGGTAAATGCTGGAATATAGAACTGAACATTCCACATCGACCAACTCTTGTCATTTAGAGTCCAGTTATGTCTGCTAGTGCGGACATAAACTGCCACAGCCTCTCCAGAAAACAGCATGGCATTATTTAGCAAAGATGAAGACACACACACCCAGTATCCCTTCTGGGCCCACAACACACCAAGCAAACAGGAAAATAAACAATGCCAAATAAAAGAAGCAAAGAACCATCAGATGTGATAAAAAGGTCTATGAAGAAGAGATCTGGAAAGTGTGCACTGACAGGTGTGTGAGTAGGACTTGGCAGTGGTTTGATGGGTAAGTGGATAGAAGGAAGGGAAACTGAATGCAGGGGATGCTGTCGGGATGTGTAAGAGCAGACACACACACACGCACAAGGACACTTATAGTATGTGATCGAGGTAGTGTTTCAAACCTATGAGCCTATAACTTGACAAATGTGATATTACGCTTGGGAAAAGCAATAGATTTATATCTTTATCTTTTACTATTCATAGAACCAAAGTCTAGATGAGTTGAATACTTATAAATTAAAAGAACTAGAAGAAAGAAATGTAGATGAATATATATATATATTATATATTACATATATATATATATAATACATATATATAAAACTTGGTGATAGATGAAACTCCATAAGATTGACAAGGAAGTTAGAAACCTTAAAGGAAAATGATTTCATCAAAACTCATACATGTGCAATCCTTCTAGAAGGAGATAAGATCATAAACAAAATTGAATGACAAATAACAAATATGTTTGTAATAGTCATCCCTCTCTGTTGGCAAGTTCCACAGATTCAGCAGATTCAGATAGGAAATATTTTTTAAAAGTTGCATCTGTATTTTTTCTTGTCCTAGAAAATATTCATACATTGTAACAATTATTACATGATACATATAAATAAAACATTATAAATAAAGATATTTTAAAGTAAACAGGAGAATTGTGGAGGTTACTATGCCATTTTAAATATATATATATAGATTTAAAGGCAAAGTTACAGAGAGAGGGAGAGAGACAAAAATGAAGTTCTTCCATTCACTGGTTTGCTCCATAAATGTCTGTAAATCCCAGAGCTGGGTCAGGCTGAAGCCAGGAACCAGAAGCTTCTTCCAGGTCTCCCTTGTGGGTACAAGGATCCAAGGACTTGGGCCATTTTCCACTGCTTTGTTAGGTACACTAGTTAGGCATTGGATCATAAGTAGAACAGCTGGGACTTGAACTGGTATCTCATATGGATGAGATACCACTGCAGATGGCAAGTTTACCCACTACCTCAACTATGTCATTTTATATGAGGAATTTGACCATCCTTGGATTTTTGTGGAAGAAGTGGGGTGTCTGGAAACAACCCTCCTCAGATACCAAAAGATAGCTGTGCACAATAAAGAACTCGTAATTAAATAGGAAAAAGACAAGCACACCAATAGAAACATGAATATGAATTGGCAGTTTAAAAATAGAAGCTTGAAAAATAATGAACCACATGAAAAATAATTCAGCCTTAACAGGAATTTAAAAAAAAAAAACTAGTTCAAGATGGTGAGCTGACCTCTTGAATTTATTTCTATTTCCTTTCCTACTCTGGAATTACTATTTTTTTTTAAGAAAGGAAAACAGAAAAAAAAGGAGAAATAGGGAAGAATTACCAGTAGACTTCTTAGATCCTGCTCCCTTGCACCTTTCCCTTCTGCAGTAGAGCTCACCGCCCTCACTCCAGTCATGTCCTTACACACGTGTCATGTCCTTACACCCATGTCCTTACATGGCTGTCCCCGCCATGCCACAGTTAAGGCTGGGAATTCCTCTCACCACCTTCCTCTTGGGTCCTGCTTTATGGACCCAACACACAACAGTCAAATGGTCAACAAAATGTGACCTTGGTAAATTGGTAGAGTTAGAAACCCTATGGTAGAATGGGGAGGGTGGAAGGGGAAGTCCCTGAGTCTGTGGAATTGTATCATTAAAAACAAGAGAAAAGAAAAGAAACCCCATGTTGGCTTCTGGGGTTGGGTCTTTAACCTCTTTTTCAGTCTTCTAACTGGAGAAGTTGACAAGCCGTTAATGTTATTTCCCAGAATTCCTTGTTGATGGCGTTCTGGATGTGCACTGAATTCTGCCAATAAGAAACATCCCGTTTGCTGAGCTGTCTGCCTCCAGACTCACAGACATGAGGGAGTCGCCTAGGAAGAAAGCCGAGTGGGAAACTGCAAGGCTCAGCAGATCCAGGGAGCAGCCAGGTCATGGGGAGACTTCAGGCTGAGCTCCCCTCCCCTGTGCCCCACCTCTTCCTTTGTTCAAACACAGCAGTCAAGTACTCACAGAGCAAGGCAGAAATGCTCTCAGAGGAAGTCAGGAAGATGCTTTGTCAACAGCTAATTCATGGTGTTAGGGTTGGACAGGGGACTGGCAGTTGCCAGCCAGGTCCTAGTGGACAGTGGCCACAATGATGCCAGGGTCAGTTCTTCCCTCTTTCTTCCATCAGGAAAGGATCCTCAGCCTGCAAACTTGATCCTTTTGTGAATCCTGGAGGAAAAGCTCCCCACACTACACCTTTCTGTCTGTTCATCAGCCCAGGTAAAGCTCACCCTCACATTCCTGACTTGGAAAAACAACAAAAACCAAAAACCAAGCTGGGAAATACATGAAATAGATGTGCAAATAGTTTGGATAAAACGTGAGTGGCTAGGAACCCAGAGTTTTCACTTGAACACTTGGCAGTGATCTTTTCATCTGTGGGCCACTCTGAAGTCCCCTCCATGCAGACATGCTTTCTACTTCTCTGCCAACTAGCCCAGCGTCTCCATGGAGCACGGAACTTTCTCTCCCCAAGTCTGTTCTGTACCCGGGGAAATGGCTCCCCTGTTTGCAAGGTATCTGTGCCATGTCGCCTGCCTCTCAGGTCTTTATTCTTAGGGCTCTTCCCCCTGCTGCAGAGGCTCTTCTATACTTCTGCTGTTCTAAGTCCTACCCTTCCCTTGGCATCTCCAAGGCCATTTTCTCCATAAAGCTTTTCTTGAACACGCAGGGCTGAGGCTAGGGCCTGGCTCTGAGCAAGCAGTCAGGAAATGTTTGTGAAATGAATGAAGCTTCCAACCCCCCACGGCTTTTTTTCTTCCCCAAACTCCCTCCTTCCCTTTGTGCCATCTTTAGAGGACCTCATGGTCTTCTGCTTGTGCCATTGCCTAATTTCCAGTCAACTGGAAGCCTACGGCCTGGGAGTGTTTCTGGCCCTCGGATATCCTGATCTGCGCAGGACCAAGGCGTTTCCTAGTCACAGGATCTGCCATGCTAACACCAGGAAAGCCCTGGCATCCCATGAGACATTGATCTCAGAAACAGGGTATAAAGTTAAATGTGGGCTCAGCCGTGCTCCTGGGACACATCCTTCCACATGGCTGCCTCAGGCAGGCCCAGGCCCAGGGTGTGGCTTTTCTACCGAGGAAAATGTCACATGGTCCAGAACTGAAGTGAGAAGGAGAGATTCTACAAGCTACTTTTTATTATTTTTGAAGATTTTAAAAATTAGTGTGCTAAGTTATAGTTTATGAATTTTTCAATGTTCTTTTTATTTTCATTTTATTTTAAAGGCATAGTAACACAGAGAGAAAGAGAGAGGAAGAGAAGATGAAAGAAAGAGAAAGAGAACTACTACTGGTTTAGTCCAAAATGGTTACAATGGCCAGGCTGAAGTCAGGAGTCCAGAACTCCTAGGTCTCCCACCTGAGTGGCAGGGCTCCAAACAATGGAGCCTTAGCCTGCTGCATTCTAGAGAGCAGAGGTACTAGGGCTTAAACCAACACTCTGATGTGGGATGTATGTATTGTAACTGGTGGCTTAACTCAGTGTATTACAAGGCCACCTATGTAAACACACTTTTAAAATATTGAATGATCTGTTCTACTAATGTAAAATATTGCCGTGTGTGTCAATTTGTTAGTTAAAAAAAAAGAAACACAGAGTCTTGGTACGGGAGTTAGTTCTGGAACCTACCTGATAGTGATACTAACATTATATGAGAACTTGAGCAAGTCAGTCTGACCTGAGTCTTATTTTCCTCTCTGTAACAAGAGAATACTACAAGTTCCACAGAGACCTCCTAGGTGTACGGCTCTGTGTCTCCAGCAAGTCACTAGGAGTCAATCTGTTAACAAACTTCACTAAAGAAGTTATCTAGGGGCTGTAGGTACTGGGATTCTCAGTCTTCTAGTTCATTCTGACTTTTTAAAGATGTATTCATTTTTATTGGGAAGGTACGTTTACAGAGAGAAAGAGATACAGAGCGAAAGAAGGAGATACAGAGAGAAAGAAAGAGATAGAGAAAGGAGATACAGAGAGAAAGATTCTTCATCCTTTGGATCACTCCAAAGCGGCCACAAAAGCCAGAGCCAAGCTGATTCAGAGCCTCCTCTTGGTCTCCCATGTGGATGCAGGATTCCAAGGCTTTGGGCCGTTCTGGACTGCTTTCCCAGGCCACAGGGAGGGAGTTGGATGGGAAGTGGGGCCACTGGGACACAAACCAGTGCCTGCATGGGATCCCAGCATATGCAAGGTGAAGATTTTAGCCACTAGGCTACCATGCCGCACCCTCATTCTGATTCTTAAAGTCTGTGTCTATTTCTACTGCTAGACATACATATATATTTTTTAAATGATGTATCCTAGCCTGCAACAGGAAGATTCCGGTCAAGGCTACTTTTCATGTTAATAGTATGACTAATATTAGTAATTGTTTTCTTCCTAAAATTGAGGACTACTGATTAACAATCATTAACTATTTTAGAATAAAAAACATAAAAAGACCTACCCAAGTGGATCACACACAGATACACACGCATGCACACACAGACACAGGCACACACATGCATGCGCACACATACATTCTTCCCACTGATGATGCTTAATGCCTGAGATTCATACTACTCTGCTACATATTTTTTTTCACGGCAGTACATCTTCAGTTCTTTGTTTATTATTTCTCTAACAAAAAGCCTACTGTAGTGATATATTTTGTTATTAGGAGATGGTATATCTGATGGTGTTTCGGAAAACATTTTCCACTCCATTTCAGATGTATCTCATTGTCACATAATTACATTAAAATTTGAATTCTAATGTTGTTCTGCTATATTTTTACATGAAAATTTTCCTGAAAATATTCAAAAAGAAAGACAAACCTACAAAAAGAGTAAAAGGTCAAAGCCCAACTCTGGTTTTACATCTATATAAAAATAATTTTGGGGTGGAGTGTTCCTTGGGGCTTGAGGATGGTATTTTTCCAGATTTTGAAGATGGTGATGGCTTATATTTATGCTTATATGAATATAAAAATCCACATGATAATTCTAGTATTTTTTCCTGATTTTGTATATGGCTTTATTCACTTAAATATCCATTTCTATTAGAATTGATATCTGTTATATATGGCGGGGCTATTCAGAGCAATGTGAGGGAGCGCAGTAAAGGGGTTCACTTACAACTACTGTTTTACTCATACTTTTTGGTGAGATATTCTTTTTTTTCTCTCTCTCAAGATTTTTTTTTTCTAAAAGGCAGGTTTACAGAGGGAGGGAGGGAGGGAGAGAGAGAGAGATCTTCTAACCTCTTGTTCACTCCTCAAATGGCTGCAATACCCAGAGGCTGGTTGATCCACAGCCAGGTGCCTGGAGCTTAATCTGGGTTTCCTATATGGGTGCAGGGGCCCAAGGAACTGGACCATCCTTCACTGCTTTTCCAGTCCAAAGCAGGAAGCTGCATCCAAGGTGGAGCAGCAGGGACATGAACCAGCTCGTATGTGTGATGCTGGCACCAGAAAGTGGAGGATCCGAGGAAGTGGAGGAGTCACAGTGCTAGCCCCATTGATGAGATATTCTTCACATTCACTTTCATTGCATCTTTCTGCTTGTGGAACTCTTTGGTGACACATTTTCTCCACATCTACTAGTTAGTTACAAATTCAATCAACTGGTGGGGAGGGCATTGCAGTAGTGTAGTAGCCTAAGCCTTCACCTGTGGTCCCGGCATCCCATAGGTGCTGGTTCAGCTCCCCTCTAATGCTCCACTTCCAATCCAGGCCTGGGAGGGCAACAGAAGGTGGTGGCTCAAGTCCTTGGGCTGCTGTGCCCAGTGGAAGACCCAGTGAGGCTCCTGGCTTTGGCCTGGCCCAGTTCTGGCACTAGTGGCCATTCGGGCAGTGAAACGGATGGGGGCATCTCTCCATGGCTGTACCTCTCTCTGTAACTCTGATTTTCAAGTAAAATAAATGGATCTTTTAAAAGATTTGTTTGTTTTTATTAGAAAGGCAGATCAGATTTACAGAGGGAAGGAGAGACAGAAAGATCGTCCATCTGCTGGTTCACTCCCAAGATGGCCACAATGGCCAGAACTGAGCTGTTTTGAAGCCAGGAGCCAGGAGCTTCTTCCAGGTCTACCACACTGGTGCAGGGTCCCAAGGCTTTGGGCCATTCTCTACTGCTTTCCCAGGGCACAAGCAGGGAGCTGGATGGAAAGTGGGGCAGCCAATCAGGACACAAACGGGTGCCCAAATGGGATCCCGATGCTTGCAAAGTGAGGATTTAGCCATTGAGCCGTTGTGCCAGGCTTAAATGGATCTTTTTAAAAATATAAATCAAGGGACCAGCACGATAACGTAATGGTTAAGGTCCTTGCCTTGAAGGCACCTGGGATCCCATATGGGCGCCGGTTCTAATCCTGGCAGCTCCACTTCCCATTCAGCTCCCTGCTTGTGGCCTGGGGGAGCAGTTGAGGACAGCCCAAAACCTTGGGACCTTGCATCCACGTGGGAGATCTGGAAAGAAGTTCCTGGCTCCTCGCTTCAGATTGGCGCAGCACTTGGAGAGTGAATCATCAGACGGAAGATCTTCCTCTCTGTACATCTGTCTTTTCAATAAAAATAATAAATAAATCTTTAAGAAAAATAGAAATCAAGCAGCAAGCACCAATAGTGAGTGGTTTCTTGTTTAAAACTATGCACTAATAATAGAGTAGATAATATTCACTAATACAACATTGCAGGAATGGTGACAGAACTTCATACTAAATTTACTACTCTTAGATGTTTGTTTATATGCCTATTTTCATTAATATCTATATGAGGGAAATTTGAAAGTTCATAAATGTGTAATGAAAAGGTAACTTTGTCTTCATGTGATAATTTTAAATCCATTCATGTTTTTTTAAATACCCATTTTCAATGAACTTATGAAGACAACTTTGTGCATTAATTTTCAAAATATTTTGGACCCAGCATGGTAGCCTAGTGACTAAAGTCCTCATATTGCATGTACTGGGATCACATATAGGCACCCATTTGTGTTCCAGCTGCTCCACTTTTCATCCAGCTCCCTGCTTGTGGCCTGGGAAAGCAGTAGAGAATGGCCCAAAGCCCTGGGATCCTGCACCAGTGTTGTAGACCTGGAAGAGACTCCTGGCTTTGGATCAGCTCGGCTCTGGCCATTGTGGCTGCTTGGGAAGTGAACCAACAGATGGGAGATCTTTCTCTCTGTATCTCCTTCTCTGTAAATATGACTTTCTAGTACAAATAAATAATAAATCTTTAAAAACAATTTCAAAATATTTTGCACCAAAGTATTCATATTTTTAAATCAAGTTTTCCATGAATTGTTTGAAGCACCCTTTAATTCTTCTGATTTCTGTGATACTATGTTTTTTCATCATTTTTTTGTCTGACTTTCCAGAACTTAGTATATATTCTCCCATGTAAGCCACATGAAAAAAAGCCACTTTTATTCATATATGAATTGTCACTGTTCAGATATTAACAACTCTTATAAAATATCTTGTCACTTTGGGATCAGAAGCCAGGTTTCAAGAGGATAGAGAACAGCCCTTTGATCACCAGTTGAACTAGGTTATATATAAACTGGGCAGTGGAATATAGCCTTCACCAACAAAATCAGACACGAAAGATGATAATGGTCATTGCTATATTGTCAAAGGTGACACTTTTTAAAGAACAAAAAGTGCCCATATTCACAATTGTACCCTTCTAGTCTCTGGTGTCCTGGGAAGGAGAGTTGCTGCTGTAAACTGGTAGTGATCCTAATGTGATGCAAGAACTTCAGTCATCTTGAGTCTCTTAGCTTCATATTCCTCTTTGTAACTGAGTGTTAGAGCTTATGTAGACACCTCCTAGTTCAACACTGCTTCTCTCTAGAGCCTCGATATGTGTCAATATTGGTACAGTGTTTTGGGAAAATCAAGACAAAGAGAAAGTTGTTTCCAGTCTAGGCAACAAGGTAGGAATTGAAATTCTTGCACATTGATGCAAAAGTCAAGACCAGACAGAGTTCATCCGAAGGACACCACTTTCTAGAGCATTTATAACCAACCACAAACTGTATGGTTCTTGGGGACTGAGAGAGTACTAGTGTTAAACTCTTTCTGATTACAACAATATTAAGATAATGGTAAGAATTCCTCAAGCTCATTGAAATTCGCATCTACCTCTTGTTTCCTACAGAGAATTTCCTAAATCCACCTTTACTTGGGACTGCAAATGCTCTGCAGCTCTCTAATCCTGTGGTGAGCAGTGCAGCTTCCCCAACAGGAAGCATCACCAACTTCTCTGGAGTGTCTGCCCCAACTGTTGGCTCGACATGGCAACTGCCATCAGCTCCCGGTACCTCTTTCCAGCCACTCCTGGGCAGTGCCTACCTTTGCCAACATTCTAGCACAATGATGCTGTCTGGAGTTAGTGACCAGAGCAGATCTCCACATCTGCTCCCTCCTACCCACATGTTCTAGTCTGGGACATCACAGGAAGCACTGAAAAGTCCTCATGCCTTGAGCGCTTCACTCGGGTAACTCTCACCAACCAGCACGCAGGTGTTTCTTCTACACCTATGGCAGCCCAATGTGACCAAACTGCAGATGCCAATGCCATGGTCGCTCTCTTTCCATCACTCACTCAGGGGATGACTTCTCAAATTCCAAATCAGGGATGTGGCCTGTCACTTTCATACCAGCAAGCAAACCAGCTCTATTACTCTAATCCAGGCACAGTAGGGCCTCCAGTGACTGGAGAACTTGGCACTTGCCTGCAGTCCTATGGCTCTGTGACACACACAGGAAGTGTGGCCTCTGTTGCTTACTCAGAAATGGTGATGGTGCTAAGAGAGATTCAGCCCACACAAGTCCTACCACCAGCCTTGACCTCTGAAATCTACATCCCTGTGTATGCACATCCTGTCACAAGAACAAGTTTTCAAGGTAAGTGCAAACAAAGAACTTCAAAGAAATAAGATCAAAAGAAGATCTTCAGTCCCTTGAAAGATCTGGACTAACCTTCCCAAGAGTGACCCCAACAGCTGGAGTTGAGCCAACTCCAAGCCAGGAGCCAGGAGCCCCCTCCAGGTCTCCCACCCGCGTACAGAGTCCCAAAGCTTTGGGCAGTCTTCGATTGCTTTCTCAGGCACAAGCAGGGAGCCAGATTGGAGGCGGGGCCACCAGGATTAGAAACGGTGCCCATATGGGATCCCAGTGTGTGCAAGGTGAGGACTTTAGCCACTAGGCTACTGTACCGGGTCCAAAAATAAATAGAAACCAGTTATAAGACACTTGCTTCTCATATCAGAGCATGCAAGTTCTATGCTTGGCTCCACCTTCTGACTCCATCATCCTGCTGATGCAGACCCTGGGAGGTAGCCAGGCTGATTCAAATAATTAGGTGCTTGCATGTATGGGAGAACTAGATTGAGTTCCCAAATTCTAACTTTGGCCCAGCCCAGACCTGGCCATCTATTGTGGACATTTCAGGAGTGAACAAGTGGGTGGGAGGTCTTCTGCCTGTTCAACTTAACTTCTCTCACTCCCCCCATTCTCTCTATTTGCTTACAAGGACACAAACTATCAAAGTATAAAATCTAGAATCATGGCTTATATAAGGTGTTTGTTGCAGTGTTTGATATGTTTAAATGCCTCCTTTGTTCTCCTTGTTCACAGTTTTGAAGAGTCAGTATTTGAGGTTTGCAGAGCTGAGGTGGTGATGGAGTATGGAATGTTCTTCCTAATCTCTGCCCCATGGAGTGAAGATGCCAGAGTTCTGACATCTTTTCAGAGAACTGCTTGTTTTAAAGGAGCTGGTTCTCCTCCATCTAGACCTGGTTTCTGTTGTGCTTGGGAAAGCCAGACAGGCAAGTAATAGACCTCCCTAGAACAAACTGATTAGATAAGCCCATGAGAACCTCTGAAGGCCACCATTAGATTGAAAAACAAAACAAGTGTTACTTTTACAGTGTCTGTGAATAAACAAGGACTTTTTGGTTTGAAATGGTTGGTGAGGCTGTAGAGGAGGAGTTATGCTAATAGCAGAGGGGGTGGGGGAAAGGACAGGTGGCTGAGTCCCAAACACCAGGCTCACCCGAAAGAGACTGGATTCAAGGGCCTAGGATCCACAGGTCACTGTGCTGGAGGTGAGTACAGCAGGGTTTTCATATATGGAGTTGCAGGTTAGTTGCTACTTCTGGCTTGGGGATGTGTGTGAGAAGGTTGAGTAGGACAGGCAAGAATCTCTAGCCCTAGAGGTTTCGAAAGAGAATGGTATAACTGCTAAAAACTTGTGCAAGACCGAGAAAGCAAAGATGGAGGACAATCTGATGGTGTAAATTAACCTGTAATTGTAAAGGATGGCATCAAAAGGGGTGACAAGGCCACCCTGTTGTAGTGTTGTCGTTTTATGTGCCCTCCCCACCCCTAGTCTAGTGCCCTTATTTTTTGGTGTATGCACATCTGTGCAGTGTCAGGCTTTGGACGTGAGGGGCTGAGACCTTTACTTAGTTCTGCTCTTTGCACAGAGGTTTAACTACCCCCTCTTCAATGCATGATCTTGAGTTAAAGAAGTTACGTCATTTGGTCTTGTGCTTATTTCCTGATTTCTCTAATTCAGGATGGGTTATTAAGACTCTCCTCCAAGTCTCTGGAAGTCCAGAAAAGAGAAGACTCACAAAACAATCCCCATTTCAAGTAAGAGTTCTGACCCAAAGAAGCCATATATTCACCATATATTAGGAATTAGAGGGAGGTAAGAGGTGAGGGGCCAGCAAGCTAACCCCAGCTCTGCACCTGAAAGTAACAGGCTATGAGGGTCTTCTGTGTTGGGAGCCTGTAGCCTACTTGGCTTTCCCGAGAGTCACCAAGCCTTCATAAAAATCTGGTGTAGAAACCCGCTGTCCTTAGCTTTGTGGGTATCTGTCCCTGAGAAAGAGTGTTTTACCCTGACTCCAAGCAGGCATGCTGGGATCTGGAATTCCATTCTGAGCTCGTAAGTTGAGGAACATTCCCTGGGGTACCTGGAAGGTCACCAGTCATACCCTTCCCAGCCCCCACCCCAATTTAGTTTGGAGGAAGGGGCCAGTCTGAGGTGGGACGTCTTTTACTGAGGTGCTCTGTGAGTGGTTATTGCTTGACTCACTGCACCTCCCCTCCCATCAAGTCTGTCTTCCTGGAGAGACAGCAGTGAAGCAGTCAGTAAGAGACACTCACCCGTCTCTCCTGCTTCTGCCGCACTAGGAAAGAGGTGGCGGCCATGCCAGCAAAGCTGATTTGGCAGCACAGACGGGGCTGCTGCAGAGCCTATTCTCCAGTGTTACCAGTCAGTGAACCTGAATTAGCTGGCCGTGTGTTCCCATTTGGCAGCTTTCATTTGTAGGGAAGTGTATTTCTTGAGCTACTTCAGATAATGCTCCCTACCAGGAGCATTAGTCTTTGAGCAGCTTCTGCTAATTTACTCTCAGGAATACACAGCTTGGATGAAGGGAAGAGGCAGGCTCTTTCAGGTGTCTGTCACTGTCAAAGGTATGCAGCCTGGGGTGTGGCCTCATAGGTCTTTGCATTGCTCTTGGTATCATAGGGCACGTTGTGTCATGTCTTAGTCTTCCTCTTCTTGCTCAAGAAGGAGGACAGCTTACCAGAGCAGTGTAAAATGGCCATCGACATCTACTTCATTTCTGCCCCTCTTGCCCTAAGCCTTGGCAATCTTCAACATCATATTTCTGTCAGATTTCCCAAACGCAGGCTCTGCTTTTAGGACAAATCAGTTTATCGTAGCCAGGACTTACTACATGCTTGTGTAGGGCATGGTATGAGCACGGCCACGAAGCCATGTTGCCCACATTGTTGCCCTTGGTCAGTAATTCAGCAGGCAGCCATTTTAGTGTCTGCTCTGCACAGTCATGCACAAATTTCACCAGCCTTGGGCAGCCATGCAGGATCCATGGTCAAAGCTTGCGGGTTGATGTGAGCTCAAAGATATGTGCATGTTAATTAGCAATTGAGCATAATGTTATGTACCTGTTCCATTGAACACACAAGGGTTGGGGCAAAATCAGAGCCACTCAAGATGGTGGGCAGATCTTGCTCTGTCTCTGTGTGAAATTTAAGGCTTATCCTCTGATTGTTGTGGTCACCCTTGGTCTAAGTCTGACTGCAATAATGATGATGTCCAGTGCCAGGTAATCCACCTGACTTCAATTCTGCTTTATAGTTGAGGCTCCTCCCCATCCCCTAGGTTGGTGCCATTGAAGGAAGGAAGCCTATGTCAGACAGTGGACTGGCTGGGAGGGTCATGGGGCAGCTTAAGGGGTCTCCTGATTTCTGCCCACACCCTCTACTTGTTTATTAGCTAATAAGAATTCCAGCCTCTTCAGAGTTTGAGCCTAGGAGGCAGGAGAGGAGAGCTTTTGTACATATTTATGGTCTCCAGTGCCATTAGGATCCTCAGTGGAACATGGTGATTATTTCATAGGACTGCGGTCTGGCCCCTCTGTTATGCCCGACAAAGGCCAACCTGTCTCATCCCCCTAACTCTCCCCTTGTGCGGAAACTAGGTGTTCAGATAGGAATGTTTCTGCTTCTGTCCCTGCCCTCAACCTGTTATCCCTCTCTTCCTTTGACTCCCCAGTTTTGGGAGGAGCTGCCTTCCTCTCCTGCTTTTCACCACCACCCCACTTTGTACCTCAGTGCCTCCCAAAGCCAGCCACTACAGCAGAGCAGATTCCTCAGAAGGAAATTTAACTGTCTTTGAATAGGGAATGCATGCATCATTATGATGGACAATAGCAAAAGTATACAAGAACCTACAGGGAGCCCTGAACTCCTCCCTCCTGTTCTCTCCCCGCACCGCCCTAGCCACACCCGCCCCCCAGCAGATTTTGTGACTTTCTGCTGAGAGAGACCATAAAGTTTTAAGCACGCCCACACACAAGCCATGGCAAGTCTCTACATCCTTTTTTGCTATGGTTTTTTCCCATTCAACCATGCTTTTTTTTTTCTTAAGACATTTATTTTGCTTGAAAGTCAGAATTATAGAGGAAGGAGAGACAGATATAAAGATCTTCCATCTGTTGGTTCACTCCCCAGGTGACCACCATGGTCAGAGCTGGGCCAGTCTGAAGCTGGAAGCCAGGAACTTCCTCTGAGTTTCCCATGTGGGTGCAGGGGCCCAAAGCCTAGCATCATCCTCTACTTCTTTCCCAGGCCATTAGCAGGGAGCTGGATCAGACATGAAATAGCTGGGACACAAACAGACACCCTTACGTAATGCTGGAGCTGCAGGCAGAGGATTAGCTTGCTATGTCACCACACCAGCACTTCAGCCATAATTTTTAAAGTATCCTCATTCTCTTTAAAAGTGTCATGATATTACAGACAAAATTCTTTTTTTGGTATTTAATCAGTTTTGCATTGATGGACATCCACAGGTTGTTTCTCATTATTTTCTTCCATGAACAATGTCATAACAGTGGTATCTGGCATTTACTGTGTGCCAGACTCTCATGAAAATTCTGAGTATTTTATCTTTTAATTCCAATGATGAGTATCTTATATAAGTTCAATAAAATGAGCAACTGGTCCAAACCATACATCTGTTTTTATTCGCAGGTGTTTTCATACAATAACTTTCTTGACAGAGCTGCTGCTGCCAAAAGGTATGTGTATTTTAAAGTTACATAAATGTTGCCAAAATGGCTCATTTCACAATAGTTGTGAAAAATGAAAATGGTTACCTCATTGTGTCTCTGTTATTTTTCCTTAAATGGGTGAGGTTGAGCTTTTATATTCAAATGTTTACAGGCTATTTCATTGTTTAAAAATGCTATTTATTTTTTATATAGGCCACTTCTATTACTAGTGAGGTTTTACAAAAATAATACGATGATGTCTTGGTTGATTTAGGAGAATTTGTACACACAATAGATAGACTGGATTCCTGTACAGTTTAGTTATATATACATACATACATATATATATATATGTTTCAGTCACAAGTTTCCAAAATGCGACAGGAGTAAGTGGCTGGAGACTATCCCCTTCCCATGTCTCCTTACAGCCACCTGTGTGGTCTCCACTCTCAATCCACCTTCATTTCTCCCACCTGTGCTCTAGCCTGGCCTTCGCTGTAATCTGAAGCTGCTGCATCTCTCAAATAGCATTCCACTGTGTCCTCTCAGCTCCACGCAGCGTCTTGATTCTCATCACACAGCGCCTACTCTTTTTCTTTGGCCTTGCCTGTCCACCGGGGGTTCTCTCCCTCTTCTGAGTCTCCACCTGCTCACCCACTGGCCTCCCATCATACCTGCCTGGAAAAAACTGCTGTTTTCAAGGTACCTGGCTCCAAGCTGGTGCATCCATGGGACACTCTCTGCTTTTGTGTCTTCAGCAGGTAAACAATGGGCAAGGAGCCTGGCAAATGGCATGTTGCGTTTGTCCGCTGCCCAGGCTTCACTTCTAAATTGATTATTCAGGTCATGCATTTCCTCAACACTATCTCAAGACACATATTGTTAAGAATATCAGCTTCACCCTCTGTTTATCTCTGAAGATCACCTTTGTTTTCATTTTGAGCCTGTCTTTAAAAAGGTGCTGCTGACGTGATCTATGGCTGGGAACAGGCCCAGTTGGGGAGCTAAGGGGACAACCCTAGCTGGGTTGAGGTTCCCACCAATGGGCACGTGGGCTGAAATGGGGGCTGCGTTCTGATCAGGATACAGTTGTAGTCTCCCTTGGCACAGTTGTGGACTGGGATTGGATGCACCGAGCCGGGTCAGACTCCAACACCTTCTGGTGTCCTGGAGGACCAGGGTAGATGTGGTATGGACTAGGCAAGGTCTCAATCCCTACTGAGCCATGTGTGAGCCATATGTGGGTATGGACGAGCCATGGCTGGGCTGAAACATCCAACAGCAAGAACCAGTTTGGGTTGAAGGCCAGTCAGGAAAAGTCACTGTTCCTGCTAGGACAGGAGGTGAACTGAGTAGGGCTGGCTCATGGACCCCGTGGTATGTGCGAAATCTGGCATTGGGAGAGGTTCTGATGGAGGAGCCTGGGCAGCTCCTCTGGCAGGATACAGACCCGGCAGGTAAGCGGAGGAAACATGGTGGGAAACAGCCCAGAACAGGCCATGGGAAGTTACCCACTAGCATACATTTGGCATGGGTTGGGGGCAGACCAGGCTGCATCAGTTCTCATCATCCACTGGCAAATCCAAGCACTAGAACAGTGTGGGTCGAGCCAGGTTCAGTCGCAACAAAAACCAGTGCACAATACGGAATGCCAAGGTGAGGTTGCCTGTACCAGATATGACCGCAGTGCTCAACCAGCACAAGTGAGAACCAGGAAGGGTGGGAGCAGAGCCGGCAGGGGAATAAGGGGTGGTTCCCTTGCTGGACAGCTACTCCCACTGGAGTGCATGGGCTGGGATGGGGGCAGACCAGACTAAGCAGGGCTGCAACACTTGTATGCAGACCAGATCAGGGAAAGGCTAGGCTGGGTTGATTATTCCTACTGGTGCAAACAAAATTAGAGTGGGTGAGGGTTGTTTGGGCTTAGCTGCAGCATCAGCTGGCAGAAGCTGGCACTGGGGGTCTAATTCTGTCAAGTCAAGCCACAGAACTACCTGGAGAGTGCATAATCCAGGAGTGGGAGAGGCCTGGGAGGGAAATAGTGGGCTCCTCCCTCTTGGGTTATCACTCCCATGGGAGGGCACAAAAACTAATACAGGGGCTGGGGTGGCTAGACAGATACCCAACAGCATCTGTGTGGACTGCATAGTGGAGCTGTTTAGATGGAACTAAGCTTAAATACCCATTGACATGTGCAAGAGCCGAATGGGGTGTGGAACAGACTGGACTACTGCTGCACATACTGGCAAACCAGGGCAGGAGGTAGGCCTGGTGGGGGTTATTATGGGTGGTTCCAACTAGGCTGCAGCTCCCACTGGTTTATGTGAGGGTCGAGTATGTGCTGGGCAGAACCAGGATGAACTGCAACACCTATTGGTTCCAGTGGAAGTTGGGGCTGAAAACAGAACCAACCCAGCAATGACAACCACCAACTGATCAGGGCGATGGACTGTGCCGGGCCCTGTATTTGCTAGTACATACAAGAATCTGGTCTGAGAACACCTCAGACAAAGTTTCTATTGGAGATCTCCCCAATCGAACTGCTGGACTCAGAACCCTAACCAAGAAAAGACAGAAGACAGAACAGGTCAATCAACCATCCCAGCTATATGTTGGCAACGAAATATGGGGCAAACGAAGACTCTATGATGGACTATGTCAATCAGTGGGTTCTTCAAAGACCTCATCGTGCTTGGAGTGGTGAGACTGGCAGCGATTCATAACTGGTGAACTATCAAAACCACTTGAGCAAGAACCTCGGAGCATGCCCTACATCCGGGACCTGGGGAGGGTGGAAAATTGGGTGGGCCTTCTCCCTTAATAGTCCCCTTTAAACATGAAGGAAACAATATGGAAAAAATAGTCTTACCCACTTTCCTATAGCCCTTGAACCTTTTTACCCTAATTAACTATGTAAAGATTGTCAAAAATATAATAAAAAAATTAATTAATTAGAAAAAGGTGCTGCTGACACACAATCCCAGTCAGTTCTGTTCCTCAACACTATCTCAAGACACATATTTAGAATATCAGCGTCACCCTCTGTTTATCTCTGAAGATCACCTTTGTTTTCATTTTGAGCCTCTGTCTTTAAGAAGGTACTGCTGACATACAATCCCAGTCAGTTTTGGGTTTTCTTCACAGTTTCTGGCTCGGAGCTGGGCTGGGGGAAAGTTGCAGGGTTCTAGACTCTTAGGGACCTACAAAGACACCTCTGATGCCATCTAGCCTTGTTCCATCTGGTCTGACATAGTTGATATCTGCAAGTCACCATGGAGATAAGTCTTTTTTCCATCTCTTCATGCTGCCTCAGCATGCTTGTCTAGGACACTCTTGGCCAACCATTCTCTGTTTCTCTGGGAGCAAGTGTGAGGTCCTCTTGGTCTCAGATGCCCATGAGAGGTGCTGCTTTCTCTCTGGTGTTCAGGGAGTAAGGATGACCTGTCTCCAGAAACAGCCTTTATGTATCTTGGCTTCCTTCTCATCCTTGTTCTTACCACAGGGAACACTTCTTGGATGGAGGGTAGGGGACAGCCTTAATCTTTCTCGTGAATCCTTTTTCTAGGTCTAGGTCCAGGAGTCTTTTCTATTCTCATAATGGAACAGGCTCCTAGTTCTCTCACTGTCTTTCATTTTTTTAAAAAAAATATTTATTTTTATAGGAAAGTCAGATTTACAAAGAGAAGCAGAGACAGAGAGAAAGATTTTCCATTCACTGGTTCACTCTCCAAGTAGCCACAATAGCTGGAGATAAGCAAATCAGAAATCAGGAGCCAGGAGCTTCTTCTGGATCTTCCAAGAGGGTGCAGCATTCCAAGGCTTTGAGCCATCCTCGACTGCTTTCCCAGGCCACAGCAGGGAGTTGAATAGAAAGTAGAACATCTGGGATATGAACCAGCACCCATATGGGATTGTGGTGCATGCAAGGCAAGGAGTTTAGCCACTAGGTTATTGCGCCAAGCCCTCTGTCTTTCACTTTTTTTTTAAAGATTTATTCATTTTATTACAGCCAGATATACACAGAGGAGGAGAGACAGAGAGGAAGATCTTCCGTCCGAGGATTCACTCCCCAAGTGAGCCGCAACGGGCCGATGCGCGCCGATCCGAAGCTGGGAACCTGGAACCTCTTCCAGTTCTCCCATGCGGGTGCAGGGTCTCAAGGCTTTGGGCCGTCCTCAACTGCTTTCCCAGGCCACAAGCAGGGAGCTGGATGGGAAGTGGAGCTGCCGGGATTAGAACCGGTGTCCCAGGGCTTTCAAGGCGAGGACTTTAGCCTCATTTTAACAATGTATGTATTTGGGCCTGGCACAATAGTGTAGTGGTTAAAAGTTCTTGCCTTGAACGCACTGGGATCCCATATGGTTACCAGTTCTAATACCAGCGGCCCTGCTTCCCATCCAGCTCCCTACTTGTGGCCTGGGAAAGCAGTGGAGGACGGCCCAAAGCCTTGAGACCCTGCACCCGCATGGGAGACCCAGAAGAGCTCCTGGCTCCTGGCTTTGGCCTCTCACAGCCCCAGCTGCTGCAGTCATTTGAAGAGTGAAATGGTAGGTGAAAGCTTTCTTGTTCTCTCTTTCTCTCTCTCTATTTAAAACACACACATATAAATATATATGATAAAGATTTATTTATTTTTATTGGAAAGGTGGATATACAAAGAAGAGGAGAGACAGAGAGGAAGATCTTCCGTCCGATGGTTCACTCCCCAAGTGACTGCAACAGCTGGAGCTGAGCCAATCCAAAGCCAGAAGCCTGGAACTTCTTCTAGTTCTCTCACTGTTGTTGGCAGAGGCCTAGGCACTTGGGCCATCTTCTGCTGCTTTCCTAAGTGCATTAGCAGGAAGCTGAATCAGTAATAGTGCAATAGGACTCATATGGAATGCTAGCTTTGCAGGTGTTTTAACCTGCTGGGCCCACAACACAGGTCTCATATTCTGCCAGAAGCAATGATCATGGAATAGTCTAGCTGTTTGAATGGACGAGAGAGTAGGTGAAGGAAATACCGGAGGTGTGGGGAGGCGCTGGCTGACATTCCAGATCATCACTGTGTGTGTCATATATAAATGTCTTATAGACCAGGTGCTTTCTGTGTTAACTTCTGTGATCTTACAAGTTTTAGAACTTGTAGGTAAATCTTTCTATTCCTGTTCCCAGGAATAGTTCAGGCATTTCCCATCTGTGTGGACTTGGACAAGTGACTTTATTCTCTTGAAGTTTTGTTTTCCTTATCTGTAAATGAGGATATAGACATTCATGTCCATTTACACTTGTCTGTGACAAGCACTGTTCTAAATGGTATATGCATTAGCTCTTTGAATCCAGACTATGGACCTATGAGGTAGTTCCTATTACTCCCATTTCACAGATGAGCAAACCAAGTCTCACAGTTATAAGTGACATGACCTCCTGCTCTTTACCACTGCCCATCTCTGCCCTTCATGGATATTCATAGTGACCTTAGAGGGCTGCTGGGAGGATTTATTGAGATAAAGTCTATAAAGCTCTTGGTCTAGCACCTAGCACACAAGAAAAGCTTAACATATTTTTTAAAAAGCTTTATTTATTTTCATTGGGAAGGCAGATATACAGAGAGAAGGGGAGACAGAGAAAGATCTTCCATTCACTGGCGCACTTCCCAAATGGCCACAATGGCTGAAGCTGAGATGATCTGAAGCTAGGAGCCAGGAACTTATTCTGTGCTTCCCATGTGAGTGCAGGGTCTCAAGGCTTTGAACCATCCTCCATTGCTTTCCCAAGCCACACCAGGGAGCTGGATGGGAAGGGGAGAAGCTGGAACATGAACTGGTTTTCATATGGGATCCCAGCACTCGGAGGTGAAAGATTAGCCAATTGAATCATTGTACTGGACCCAGCTCAATTCATTCTGAGATAATATTTTAGCCATAATTTTGTCCCGGGTCTTTCTCATCCAAAATGCCATTGGCATTGTATTTTAGACTGACCATGTGAAGATCACTGGGTGATCAAATGGTAACATATAGTGACAGTAAGTGACGTCCTGTGTGAAGCTTTCCAGGTTGGTGATCAGAGCACTGTTGCCTGGCAGAGAAAGTACAGCCTGGGAGAGGGGAAGAAGGGACCTGGACTGTAAGCCTGTTCTGGGTCCATTCTGGGACCTGAGGGATAAGTTCCCAAGTACCAATGGGTCTGATTCCCGATCACGTTTGCCAAACAATGGCTCCCATGGCAGCTTTACTGAGGACCGGCCTCGCCACCTTGCGGGTCTGGCTACCCAGAGGGTCTGTCATAAGGACAGTGTCACTGCCGGCCTCCAGGGGGCAGCAGAGAGCAAGCAAAAGAGGAGAGCAGGACCTGTTTCAGGGCCAGCCCAGGATAAGGGTTCCCAGACAAGCAACAAAGCCAGCTCCACCCCAGCCCTGTGCTGGGAGTGCCTGGCATCGCCCTCCACAGCTCCTCACAGCAGACAGCAGACAGTCTCCTGGGAGCGTAATGACTATAACCATAGTCTTAATTGGTATAAATTATTGCTTATGGGCTATTGACCTATTTCATGTACAATGGTTCACAAGATAATACCCCTGGTCTCTAGTGTCAAAAGACACAATCATCATTCCCATCTTTTCAGTTGAGTCAATAACAACAAAAAATGTAAATTACTTACAGTCTCACTGACAGTGGTGCTGGGATTCGAGCCTAACCATCTGCAAGCCAGGCTCTGTTCTAGATACCAGGGGACAAGACAAAGTCCACTGTCTAATGAAGAACAGAGGAAAAAATAGACAAATCATCACATAGAGTGATTTGGGATAGAAATGCCATATGGGCAAATGAAGCTAAGTTCAGAACTACATAGCAATATGTAAGACAGACTGGCCAGGGAAGGAGATCTCTGATAGAGAGTGTTTGGCCTCAGAGTTGAATACACAAGGGAGCAAGCTATGTTGCAGGTTGGAGAAACAGCAAGCGCAAGGCCCTGAGGTAGGAATGAGCTTTGAGTGTTAAGGAAGAGAGAGACACACTTTGTGTCTGGGGCCTAATGATGAGCCAGGGCCCCAGGCTGTAGCAGTGATCAGGGAGTTGATGGGGATGGGGCAGGAGGGCTCATCTACCATGTGGCCCGGGCTTTGCCTCTTTTTGTTGCTAGTTTTCTTTTTAAGCTCTCTCTCTGTTGTGTCATTTTTTTTTGGCCTTCCCATAGAGTTCTGACACCATCACGGTATGTTCTCTCCTTAGCCCTGGATATGGTTCAAGAGCAGCTAAAGCCCAGAAGAATCTGGAGCAGCCAGTTATTGTATCACCTGCCAAAGCTTGACACAAACAATCTGGGAGCCAGAAATTGCACTTTCTGGAGTGAATCTTGCCCAAGCTCAATGGGGGAACTTCTTGTGAGTGAAGTTTCTAGAAAAGCCTTCTCGGGCCTTCAAACAAATCCTAAGTCCCGCAAACAAGGCCTAAGCCCACAAGCCTATGCAGGATAGTGAGCATCTCTCTTTAGGGGAACTCTGCCCACAACTAGAGTCCAATGTCAAACCTGCCAGATGGCCTTAATGCTGGAGGCGGAAGAGACTCTTCCTGTGGACAGCCACCTGTCCACCAGGTGTCCCAGAAACAGGAAGGCACAGGGCAGATGCAGCTGCCCCTGCTGCTGGCGCCATGGCGAGTGAGGGGGACTTGATTGGAACCTAGGACCAAAGGAGTGTACATAGTCCAATCCAGGGTTCCATTTCTTCAACTCTATTGCAATGTTGGAGTTTGGGTGGAGGGAGCTTTTCTTAAGACTTCAGACAGGATAGAAACTTCCACTTTATAGCACAAGATCAAAGTGCTTGGAGGGGGTGGGGCTGGCATGATGGCTCAATGGCTAATCTTGTAACACCTACAAGTGCTGACTTCCCATACAGGTACCAGTTTGTGTCCTGGCTGCTCCACCTTCCATCCAGCTGCCTGCTTGTGGCCTGGGACCCTGCATCCATGTAGAAGACATGGAAGAAGCTCCTGGCTCCTGATTTCAGATGAACTCAGCTCTGGTTATTGTAGTCATTTGGGGAGTGAACCAGCAGATGGAAGATCTTTCCCTCTATCTCTCTTCTCTGTAAATCTGTCGTTTCAAAAAAATACCTTCAAAAGAATAAAGTGCTTGGAGGGAGAAAGGTTTTCCCCTAACAGCCATTATTTATTTATTTGTTTATTTGTCTATTTGAAAGATTTACTATTTTACTTGCGAAGGCAGAGTTAAACATGGGGGTGGGGAAGGCAGTTGGGAGAGATGGGTGTGTGTGTGTGTGAGAGAGAGAGAGAGAGAGAGAAAGAGAGAGAGAGAGAGAGATCTTCCAAATGGCTGCAACAAGAGCTGTGCTTGTCTGAAGCTGGGAGTCAGGAATTTCTTCCAGGTCTCCTATGTGGATACAGGTTCCTCACAACTTGAGCTGTCCCCTGCTGATTTTCCAGGTTGTAGATCAGCAGAGAGCTGAGTTGACAGTGGACCAACCAGGACTTGAACCGGCATTCATATGTGATGCTGGCACCAGTAGGCAGAGGATTGGCCTATTATGTCACCATAGCAGCCCCACAACCACTGTTTAATAAGTGCAAATTCCACTCAAAGAATACTGAGGTCAGTTGAGGTGAAGTGATTCCTTAAAAGCCACGCAGCTTTGGGAACAGGATAATGTTCAAACTCCTGATGCCAATAGTCACTGCAGATCAGGTCATCCAGGGATAGCAACAAGATAGTTCTAAGAATATCTACATATCTACTCCATCATTTAGGAAGACTTTTTTTTCTTTTTTTAATAACTTACTCATTTTTATTAGAAAGGCAGATTTACAGAGAGAAGGAGAGACAGACAGAAAGGTCCTCTGTCTGCTGGTTCACTTCCCAGGTGACTGCAACAGCCAGAGCTGAGTTGATCCAAAGCCAGGAACCAGGAGCCAAGAACTTCCTCCAGGTCTCCCATGCAGGTGCAGATTCCCAAGGCCTTGACCAGTCCTCTACTGCTTTCTCAGGCCACAAGCAGGGAGCCGGAAGGAGAGTGGAGCAGCAGGTGCCCGTATGGGATCCCAGCACATGCATGGCAAGGACTTTAACCACTAGGCTACTGCACTGGGCCCGAGGAAGATTTTTCTTAAGATTTGCTTTTAGTTATTTGAAAGGCAGAGTCGCAAAGAGAGACACAGAGAAAATTAGTTCACTTCCCAGATGGTTGCAATTTCGAGGGCAGGAACTCCATCCAGGTCCCCCATGTAGGTGAGGATTTGGGCCATCTTCTATTGCTTTCCCAGGCACATTAGCAGGGAGCTGGGTTGGAAGTGAAGCAACCAGGACTTGAATCAGTGCCTATATGGAATGATGTTGCACAGGTAACGGCTTCACCCACTATGCCACAGCCCTCAGGAGGACTTCTAACTCCTGTCCCCAACATTGCCTCTTCTCCCTGTGTCTATACCTCACCACTTCCATCTGCTCCTCACCACCTCCACCTATATTTCATCATCTTCACCCACACTCCACCCCACCCCACTGTTATGCTGCTACTCCTTCAGCCAACACTTCCAGCCCTGTCACCTCCTCCACTATCATCACTTCCTTTCCTGTTGTCAGCAGGAGGCCAGCAGCCACCCTATATGGGTATAGAGATACTTGAAAACTAGCAGATCACCCACATGGCTTTGCTCCAGACAGATCTCTAAGGTCTTGAGTTCAAAGGTGTCTCCAGTTTTTTGCTGTCTCTCAATCTGTCCGTGAAGATCCTCTGGGATCATTGGAGATTGAGATAGAGATCCCTGGACAGAAGGACACATATTTACAAAGACTCATTGACAACAAGTACAGATGGCCCCGTTTCTAAGCCATGCCCTGACTTGACCTGCAGCATGAGGAATTCCATCACCAGCATCCTACAATCTCCACAGCTCCACAGCCTGAAAGTGAAAGGCGTTCAGCCAACCTGTGACTTGGGCTGTAACAGCCAGTCTGGACCTCTGTAGGCTCCTGGAAATGCCATCAGCCCTCACTGGGCCTCAGGTTTTCCCTTGGGGCTAGGTCTGGATCAACTCTAAATGCTCTTCCAGCCCTGAGATCCCATCCAAGACAGCTCCAGGAAGGATCTGCAGTAAAAACCATGTAACAGGGCCCAACGCGGTAGCCTAGCAATTTAAGTCCTCACCTTGCATGCGCTGGAATCCCATATGGGCATCGATTCATGTCCCAGATGTGCTACTTCCCTTCCAGCTCCTTGCTTGTGACTTGGGAAAACAGTAGAGGACGTCGTAAAGCCTTGTGACACTGCACCTGCATGTGGGACCCAGAAGAAGCTCCTGGTTGCTGGTTGGTTCAGCTTTGGCCATTGTGACTACTTGAGGAATAAACCAGCAAACAGAAGATTCTTCTCTCTGTCTCTCGTTCTATCTGTAATTCTGACTTTCCAATAAAAATGAGTAAGTTTTTTTAAAAAAAGATAACACTTCAAAAATGAAAACTGAAACATAGTCCTGTCACTAAAAAAAAATACTGAGTAAAACTCAAGAAGAATTTTCAAGTACAGATACCTGTCTATTATCCTGGCGAGTTCTTGTCAGACCCTGCTCTGCCCCGGTCTGCCGGCCTACCAGGCATCTGTCCCTGACCTAGCAGGGGTGTCCCTTCCCCCACCCTGGTCACATGGCTGGCCACCACTGAGCCCCAGAAGTCAATCTCTCATGCCCCAAATACTGCCCAGCCTGGAAACCACAGCAAGTCTTTCTGACCACCCAACAGGAACAGAGTAAGTGGCTCTCGTCTCCCCTGGTTTTACAGCCAGTGCTAAGAACGCAGAGGTAAGTTTGCAGCCTGGAGCTTCAGGCAGATTAGGCAGAGCTGTGCAGACAAGGAGAGATACATTTCATTGCAGGAACACAGAATATTTTGAAGTGAGCTTCACACACAGCGAGAAGGAGAAAGCCAGGACGGTTAGATAAATCCTCCCAGCAAGGGATATTGGCCTTTCCTTTCAATGGGATAGTGTCTCCGTCACCCTGCTGCCTTGAGGTCTTGAGTTCTGGATACAAAACCTCACTCCAAACGAACAGAAATGACAGAATCCTGGTGAGTTC
Organism: Ochotona princeps; assembly: GCF_030435755.1. Classification (NCBI taxonomy): domain Eukaryota; kingdom Metazoa; phylum Chordata; class Mammalia; order Lagomorpha; family Ochotonidae; genus Ochotona; species Ochotona princeps. The sequence goes on from NC_080839.1 coordinate 25,249,551, forward strand.
ATTCTGTCTTCTTCTCATCCGATGGAACTGGGATGCTTGCTCATCTAGGCATCTGAATTTCTGTTGTCTTTACTCAACCTGTGAGTCTAACGTGGATGAAGTAAGCGAAATCTTGAGGCTCATCTCTTCCCCAGAGAACTGGGAAAATAGATGGCATGTGCTGGTGGGACACCTGGAAAATGGCTGGCCTTCTCTCATTACCTGCTTTTTCTTTTAGGTTTTAGATTCAGAACCTGCTTTTCTAGGGGGATTCTCTTGGCTTTTGGCCGTTTTCTGGGACAGGCATGAGTGTTCTGTCCGTGGGGCCTCAAGGCAGTGAGCTGATTAAGTCACCAGTTGGGAGGGTTGCATTTAGCTGGCTTCTACTTGAGTTCTCTCTTGCGCGTGCGTTTTCAAGATTGATTGGCTTGATTTGATTTGAAAGGCAGAGTTACAGATAGAGAATTGAGAAAGAGAAACACACAGAGAAACAAGAGATTACATGCGTTTTCATCTGCTGGTTCAATATGCAAATAGCTGCAACAGTCAGAGCTGGGCTGGTTGGAAGCTTGGAGCCAGGAGCTTCTTCCTGGTCTCCCACATGGGTGCAGGGGTCCAAGTCCTTGAGCCACTCCCTGCTGCTTTCCTGGGCACTTTAGCAGTGAGCTGGGATTGGAGCAGCTAGAACTAGAACCAGTGCCCATATGGGATGTCAGTACTCCAGACAGAGGCTTAACCTACTTAGCTACTAGTTGAGTTTTCTAAAAGCCCAGAATGACTCTGTGCTATTCTTGTCATTCAGATCACTACATAATCCCATATGTGACCTTGGGCAAGTTGTTCTATGAAATACTTCTGGCTTTCATGGGAGTTCACCAGACACTATGTGGTCTGATCTAGAGTTCTTTGAAATAAAGATCAAGTGGTTTAAAATATAAGGTAGGAAGAAATGCTCCCCAAGGCCAGTGAATGTGGCACAGTCTTTTTTTTTTCCCCCTGGGGACGTGATGTCAATGTCAATTCTTGAGGTTTTCTCACCATGTTTTACCTTTCTCCTCAAATAAGGGGCTGTTTTGTCCTGTTAGTTTCCAGTGTCTAGTGAAATATCTGCAACAAAGGGAATTCTCAGGAAGGATTTACTGGGTTGGGCTGAGGTACCCTTGCAGGTGGGCAGCGAGTGGGTGCCCATCTGGCAGGTGGCATTGCTGGAGGGTTGGTGGTTGGGCATTTGTAGGCCTGGTGGTGTCACTGCCTCCTTGCTGCTCTGCACAAGAAGGCTGCTTGGGCAGGGAGCTCTGTGTGTCTGCTCGCCGAAATGGCACCCTGGTCCTTAGCCTTTGTGGCTTAAGGTGTGGGTTTTGTCAGTAGGGTTTGGGATTCTCAGGCATTCCAAATGTGATCCCAGGAGAATGACAAGGGCAGTAAAATGGAAAGGGGCCATAGAGTAACACAGAACAGAGAAAAGTTTGGTTTGGTCACTCACCACAGAGCTGTGCTCCATGCCAAGATCATCTAGGGTATAACGATAGATGCAAGGAGCTTTGGAGCTGGTCAGGTGGTAGAGGGACTGCTGATGGGAGAAGCTGCTGTACGGGGTCTTCTGTCCACTGCATACATGCCAAGTGGGTATGTCACTAGCGTAACGGCTTTGGTGACATGTTGTAGTGGATGGTTGTTCTGGATAGTACTGATTGCATGCAAGTAACTCATACCAATTGAAGCCAGCTGAAGAGCAAAGGGGGATTTATTATAAGACCAATGTCAGAAGTCTTCGCAGGAATTCAGCTAGGTCCTAAAGAGCCTGTAGTCTACAAATGGAGGACTACACAAGACCCCCTCACCTCTTCACTTCTTACCTCCTCCCTCTCTTCCTCCCTTCATTCCTCCCTTCCTCCCTCATCTTCCTTCCTTCCTCCCTCCCTCTCTGCCTCCTCCTTCCCTCCCTCCTTCCCTTCCTTCCTTCCTTCCTTCTTTCCTTCTTTCCTTCCTTTCTGTCTTTCTCTTTCCACCCTTCCTTCAGTTTGACAGGAAGAATGCACTCTGAATCCCTACTCTGTTATGTTTGGCTCTGTGATCCAGAACAAATTTTTATTCTTTTAATCTTCAGGGGTGAAAATCATGTACCTCATTGAATGGTAGTGAGAATGAAATGAGATGTTGAAAGCAAAATATCTGACATTCAGTTGTAGGCGTTCTATGAAATGCTGAAAATAGGAATTCTGCTTTCTGGGTTAGGTCAAGGATCCTTGTAGTGGGCAGTGTCTAATGCAAACACTCCCTGTGAGGCCAGCCCTCCGTTTCAGATGCCTGACTTCTTTCGAAGGTGATCTGGGATGGCTTGCTTGCCCTCCCCCACAACTTCTGCATACTCCTGGAGGGCATTGCCTCTGACATTATGAGAAATTTGGATCCAGCACAGAGCAAGCGATGGGGGCTGATCTTAGCTGGTTCAGCAGCAGGGGTGTGTTCTAGCTCCTTGCTTCAGTAGTTTTGTAGAGCTCTCATTTCTATGAATTTCTATAGTACCATTTTGTATTCATTTGTATTTTCCATTCTGAGTGTCCACATTACTCCAAACAGGAAAGGACACATTTTTAAAACACACTGCAAAACTGTTTTATTTGTATCAGTTGGAAATTCTTGATTGTAAACATTAACAATCCAACTCAAACAGGAAAAAAAAAGACTAACAATTCTATCCAACTGATAAGGCCATTTTAGAGTCAGCTGACTTCAGGGTTCACAGATTTTCATTCCTTCCTTTCTTTCTTCCTTCTTTTCTTTTTTTCTCTCTCTCTGTTTCAATATTTGTTTTTGCTGAAGATTCAACAGGCTTACCTTCTGCCTGCAGCACCAGCATCTCATATGAGCATTGATTCTGGTCCTGTTTGCTCCACTTCTCATACAGCTCCCTGCTGGTGGCCTGGGAAAGCAGTGGAAAATAGCCCAAGTCCTTGAAACCCTGCACTCATGTGGTAGACCCTGAGGAAGCTCCTGACTCTTAGCTTTGGATCAGCTCAGCCCCAGCCGCTCTGGCCATTGTAGTGGTTTAGGGACTGAACCAGCAGATGGACGATCTCTCTTTCTCTCTCTGTCTCTCCTCCTCTCTGTATCTCTGTCTTTCAAATTAAAAATAAATCAATCTTGGCCCTGCGTGGTAGCCTAGCAGCTAAAGTCCTCACCTTGAACATGCCAGGATCCCATGTAGGCACCAGTTCTAATCCTGGCAGCCCTGCTTCCCATCCAGCTCCCCGCTTGTGGCCTGGGAAAGCAGTGGAGGATGGCCCAAAGCCTTGGGACCCTGTACCCACATGGCAATCCAGAGGAGGATCCTTTTTCCTGGGTTCTGATTGGCTCAGTTCTGGGCCTTTGCAGCTATTTGTGGAGTGAACCAAGGGATGCAAGATCTTTCTCTGTGTCTCTTGTTTTCTCTGTACATTTGCCTTTCCAATAATAAATTAAAAAAAAAAAAAGACTTATTGGTAAACCGGAATGATGGGAGGTGTGGGGGGGAAATACATATATATATATATATATATATAGAGAGAGAGAGAGAGAGAGAGAGAGAGAGAGAGATTCTATCTGTTGGTTCAGCACCAAATGGTTGTAACATCTAGGGCTGAGCTGGGCCAGACTGAAGCCAGGAGCCAGGAACTCCAGTCTCATCTCCCACATAGGTAACAGGGACCCAAGTACTTGGTTTGAATTCTGCTGCCTTCTCAGACACACTAGCAAGGAACAGGATCAGAGGCATAATGACCAGGATTTGAACCAGCACTCTGATATGGAGAATGGTATGCTGGCTTCACAATCAGAGGTTTAACCTTTTGTGTCACAATGCCGTTCTCTCACCATTGGTTTCTGATCTCTTTGGGAAGTTCTTTTCCCTTGATGTTTGGTCCTCCAGAATTGGTCTCTTTCTGGTTTCTTGGTTCCTTTGTCTTGCCTTAGTGTTTGTTTTTTTTTTAAGATTTATTCATTTTTACTGAAAAGGCAGATATACAGAGAGGAGGAGAGACAGAGAGGAAGATCTTCCATCCGATGGTTCACTCCCCAAGTGACCATGACGGCTGGAGCTGAGGCAATCTGAAGCCAGGAGCCAGGAACCTCCTCCAGGTCTCCCACGCGGGTGCAGGATCCCAAGGCTTTGGGTCATCCTCAACTGCTTTCCCAGGCCACAAGCAGGGAGCTGGATGGGAAGTGCGGACGCCGGGATTAGAACCAGCATCCATATGGGATCCCAGCGGGTTCAAGGTGAGGACTTTAGCCACTAGGCTATTGCGCTGGGCCTTTGCCCTAGTGTTTTTTAAATGTCTCTGTGCTTGTGTTCTATTTCTTAAGTTTTCTTTAAACTCTATATTCCAGCTCATTCATTAAAAATTTTCCTTCTAACATTTTCATTTTTGAAACTTGTATTTTCTCATTTTTATTTAATTTGCAGGTGACAACAGTCATTAACGAACACATTCATTGATTAGTTGTTTTAGTTGCTATCTTTCTAGGTGCCAGGCAGTCTCGTGCTAAGTGAACCACCCCTCATCAACACAAGCCTGTGATGCCCTAGCTCCATGGTCTGTATGGCAACCAGGCCAAGATGCCAGCATCTCAAACATCTATCCTGGCTCAGGGTAGGGGCCTTACCAGGGGGAAGCATGCCTCCACCCTGATCCTGCTCCCAGTGGTAATCTTGAGTTAAGGACCTGGTCTCTTAATAAATTGAGGTCACCTATGGGGTACACCTCAACTCCTCACATTTTAACTTTCCATGAGTTCCTTCCTATTTGAAACTTGCCAAGTTTATAGCGGTCTGATTTATTGTCTTTATTGTCTTGGTCCTATTCCCTGGAAAATATGAGACAGCTGTTCAGTGGCTTTTCTGGCTGCCTTCATTGTTCCAGTGTCTGAGTGGAGCTGTCTCTGTGGACAGCTGGATTCATTGAATGATGTTTGCAATGAACAATTAGATGGGGACATCTCAGACTTCAGCTTAACTTTCCTGTACCACAACACTACACAGTAATTTACTTCCTTAGATTGTTGAGAGGACTCAAATAGGGTCCGGTGCAATGGCTCAGTGGCTAAATCCTTGCCTTGCACATGCCAGAATCCCATATGGGTGCTTGTTTGTGTTCCAGCTGTTCCACTTCCCTTCCAGCTCCCTGCTTGTGGCCTGGGAAAGCAGTAGAGGACAGCCCAAGACCTTGAGACCCTATGCCCATGTGAGAGATGAAGAAGCTCCTGACTCCAGGCTTCAGATAGGCTCAGCTCAGGCCATTGCAGCCACTTGGGGAATGAACCAGTGGATGGAAGATCTTTCTGAATCTCCTTCTCACTGTAGATCTGCCTTTCCAATAAAAACAAATAAATCTAAAAAAAGAAAGAAAGAAAGAAAGAATATTTTTGAAAAAGGAAGAAAAGGCCCGGCGGCGTGGCCTAGCGGCTAAAGTCCTCGCCTTGAACGCGCTGGGATCCCATATGGGTGCCAGTTCTAATTCCGGCAGCTCCACTTCCCATCCAGCTCCCTGCTTGTGGCCTGGGAAAGTGGTCGAGGACGGCCCAAAGCTTTGGGACCCTGCACCAGTGAATCACTGGACGGAGGATCTTCCTCTCTGTCTCTCCTCCTCTGTATATCTGACTTTCAAATAAAAAAAGAAGGAAAATATTCAATTAAGTCAATATGCAAAGCAGTTAAAATTGAGCCTGGATAGAAGTCATGGTAACCATCATTATCTATAGCTTTTAAAAATATTTATTCATTTCTATTGGAAAGTCAGATTTTTCAGAGAAAGATCTTCCATCCACTGGTTCACTCACCATATGGCTTCAGCAGTCAAGGCTGATCCTATCTGAAGCCAGGTGCTTCTTCCAGGTCTCCTACTTGGGTTCAGGATCCCAAAGATCTGGGCCATTCTCCGCTGTTCTCCCAGGCGATAAACAGTATGCTGGATGGGAAGTGGAGCAGTCAGGACTCAAACTGGCACCTGTAGGGATGCTGGTGCTTCCAGGTGGAGGATTAGCCAATTAGCCAATCCCTATTATCTAATTTTAAAAGCTGTTGGGATATAGTTCTCTCGTGGGATTCTCTTACAATCTTTTAATTCTCTGCTATATTTTTAATAATCTCTCCTTTTTTATTATTTAGCTTTAAATACTCTTCTTCTTGATTAGTCTTTTTAAAGATTTATTTATTTTAAATTTTTCGTTGGAAAGTCAGAATTACAGAGAGGACAGACAGACAGAAAGATCTTCCATCCACTGTTTCATTCCTTAAGTCGTCGCCACAACAGCAGAGCTAGGCTGATTTGAAGCTAGGAACCAGGAGCTTCTTCCAGGTCTCCCACATGGGTGCAAGGTCCCAAGGCTTTGGGCCATCCTTTACTGCCCTCCCAGGCCACAAGCAGGGAGCTGGAAAGGAAGTAGAGCAGCTGGGACATGAAACGGTGCCCATATGGGATTCTGGCATGTGCAAGGCAAGGACCTCAGCCACTATGCTATCATGTCAGGCCCATTGATGAGTCTTATATAGCTTGCATAGTAATACTGTTTTCATACAGTTCCTTTGCTTTATTAATGCTCTTTGTGCTGGTGTTTTCTATTTCATCATTTTTTGCTTTTATCTTTTATGCTTTCTTATGTCTTATACTTTCTTTGAATTTCCTCTCCAGTTTTTCTGATGTCTTCAGTTGAGTGTTTCTCACATGTATTTCCATTCGGCTTTTCCATTCCTCCTTTTCTTTTTTCTTTCCTCTGCATGTTGCACCCCCTGTTTCATGTGTAGTAGTTGTAAACATTGAATTCTATGCATTCCATAATTTCTTTTGTGGTTTCTATAAAAGCTGTGATTAGAAAATATGTATCAGAAGTATGATAAATTTATTGGCCTAAATTTATCTGGGTTTTTCTAGGACCTAGCCTGTGTGCTCTTTTGGTAAATGCTGCATTTATCCTGGATAAGGAGGTCTGTTCCTAATTGGAGATATAGGAGATTCTTTTGCTTTAATTTTCTTTTATCTGTACTCAGCCTTCCACTTTGTACATTTGACCATTTCTCTTTCCATTCCTTGTTTGCCACATACATTTTAAGGCCATGCTCATGTTTTGCTTTATAGTCAAGAAGGTAAAGGAGGAGAAGGCTAGGTAAGAAAGCTGGACCCCAAAAGCCACAAGACTAGATGGTGGGAGCATAGTAAGATCACATTGAAAGCTTGCCGCAAGTCCTTGGAGGCACTCAGTATTCCTTAGTGACCTTAGCAACAGCTCTTCCAGCTGGAGCGTCTGGAGGGTCCAAACCCTTTTCCTGACTCACTCACAGTGTCTCCTGGACGCTGGTGTGATCAGCGTTTGTCATGTCCTAAAGAACCCTGTGGACAGGCTGGAGACAAGACACTGCCCTTTTGCCTGTAGGGATTGGGGCATAGCTCCCTTCAACACAAAATTAAATTCATCAAATTTCTTAAGATCTGCAAACCATAATAACTGCCAAATGTGACTATTTTATATATTCTGAATGTGGCCTCTCCATTGATAGCAGTGTAAGGTGGTGTTGAGAAGGGTATGTCTCTTGCTCCTGACTTGCTGACTACAAGGCTCCACGTCCCCTTCACTTGACAGAGAGGCAGCCAGAGTGGCTGCTGCCCCCACCGTAGCTGGGAGACAGACACTAACCTAGCTGTTCAGCTTGATGCTTGGTGAATTGTGGAGTTGGGCAGACCATTGTGGAACTATTCACTGAGAGAAATGCCATGAGGGTTTCCCAGGAGAGCTTGTTACATATCCTGAGCCAATCTTTGCAGATGTTCAAAAGTGAGAGGTGGGGTCTTGTCAACCCAGAAAGGACTGTGGTCTTGGGTGAAGGCAAATCAATACCGCAGGTTCATTAGCTCAATGCAGTGCTTTGATGATCAGCCTCAGAGCCAGCAAGAGGTATACAATTCAGATGCAGAGCGGAAAGCAAATATGTCCCTGACTGATGTCTCCCCAGATAACACATCTGGCTCCTAGCTTTAGCCTGGCCCAGCCCTGTCTATTGTAGCAAGATAGCAGCAGATACAAAATCTCTGGCTCTTTGTCTCTCTTTCTGTAACTTTGCCTTTTAAATAAATAAATAAATAAATAAATCCTTCGTATTAAAAAAAAGTTTTTCTAGTGGCTGCCTTGCAGTTTACAGTATAATTTTTTAAAGATTTTTTTTTAAATTGGACAGTCAGATATACAGAGAGGAGGAGAGGGGAAGATCCATCCGCTGATTCACTCCTCAAGTGGCTGCAGTGGCTGGAGCTGAGCCAATCTGAAGCCAGGAGCCTGGAACCTCTATCACACTGGGCCCAGTTTACAGTATAAATTTATAGCTAATCTAAGTCTACTTTCTGTTTCTCGGGAAGTACAGGTGCCTTGTAGCAGAATGTTCTCAATCTCTCCCTCTCACCTCTTATAAAATGACTTCCACTTATCTCAGTTATCCATATGCATAATCACTCAATACATTGTTTCCTGTGGTGTTAAGGTTAAGATACTGCTGCCCTCATCCCCCAGCCCCAGCCATGGTAGATGCATGCCATTGTGTATTTGTCCAAGCTCATAGAAATGTCTACACAATAACAGAAATGAACTTTCATGTAAATTGTTGATATGGCTAATGTTATATCAGTAATGACTCATTGGTTGTTAATACACGAACCACACTCACACAAGATGTTAATAATAGAGGAAAATCCTAGGGGTGGAGGTGAGGGTAGGTACATGGACTTCTGTGTACTGTCTGCTCAATTTTGTAAATATAAAACTGTACTAAGAATACTCAACTATTTTACAAGTTGTTGGCTGACTCAAGATAACACCGATGTTAACCTGGTGAAAGCAGGTCCTCCTGACAGCCTCTGTATGCACCTACGGGGATCTGCAAATATTACCCAATGTGGCATGGAAAACTGGCTTAATTTTAAAAAAATATGTATTGGTTCTCATTTTATTTGAAAGACAGAATTTTCCACCCACTAGTTCATTCCCCATGTACCCACAACAACTAGGATGTGGTTAGACTGAAGCCAAGAGTTCAGAGATCCAGCTAGGTCTGCCACACAGGTGGCAGAGATCCAAGTACTTGAGCCAACATGTGGTGCTACTCAGGGTGCATATCAGCAGGAAGCTGGGTCAGAAGCCAAGACCTCTATCTTACACTCCATCACGGGCACCCCAAATGGCATCTTTCATTTTTGAAAGATTTATTTATTGCAAAGTCAGATACACAGAGAAGAGCAGAGAAAGAAAGAAAGATCTTCCATCCGATGATTCACTCCCCAAGTGACCACAACAGCTGGAGCTGAGCTAATCCAAAGCCAGGAGCCAGGAGCTCTTCCGGGTCTCCCATGTGGGCGCAGGGTCCCATGGCCTTGGCCGTCCTCGACTGCTTTCCCAGGCCACAAGCAGGGAGCTGGATGGGAAGCAGGACCACCGGGATTAGAACCAGCGTGCATATGGGATCTCGGTGTGTTCAAGGTGAAGACTTTAGCTGCTGGCCACCACGCCGGGCCCAAGTGGCATCTTTTTAATGCAGATGCTTTTCAAAATTTTTACTCCACATCAAAGGTGCTTTATTAGCTTTCTTGGAACTCCCTGTTTACATACAAGACATGAGCTGTTAATTAAACCTGGTAGTTATAACCTAAGTGGTATGAGAATCATCGCTGTAAGAGTGAGCCAAGGTGGGTCTGGTGCAATAGCGTAGTGGTTAAGGTCCTCGCCTTGACCGCGCGGGGATCCCATATGGGTGCAGGTTTTAATCCTGGCGGCTGTTTCCCATCCAGCTCCCTGCCTGTGTGTGGCCTTGAAAAACAGTCGAGGATGGCCCAAAGCTTTGGGACCCTGCACCCGCGTGGGAGACCTGGAAGAGGCTCCTGGCTTCAGATTGGCTCAGCTCCAGCCATTGCAGTCACTTGGGGAGTGAATCATCGGATGGAAGATCTTCCCCTGCGTTTCTCCTCTCTGTATATCCGCCTTTCCAATAAAAATAAATCAATCTTAAGAAAAAAAAAAAGAATGAGCCAAGGTTCAGTACAAGAGGAAGAGCAGTTCAAGGACATATCGCTAGTAGGTGGCAGGGTTAGGAACCTGCCTGACCACTAATCCATTACATAGCACTGTTTAGATCTCTATTTGATTGATTTTAATTTTATTTTTGATGATATTTACATAGTTGATTAGGGTACAAAGGGTCAACGGCTACAGGAAAGTGGGTAAGAACATTATTTCCTCATACACTTTTTTCCTGTATCAGGGGAAAGGAGGGAGATAAGCGGAAAAATTACACCCCGCCCCTCCCAACCATCCCAGGGTCCCTGATGTGGGGCATGCTCCAAGGGCACTGCTCAAGTGGGTTTGAGAGTTCAACTATTCTGAATTGCTGCCAATCTTCCCATTCCAAGCATGATAAAATTTCTCCAGACTCTACTGGCTGACATAGTCCACCTTAGAGTCTTCGATTGCCCAGATTTTCACTGTCAACATTTGGCTGCGGTAGTTGACCAACTTGTTCTGTCCTCCATCCTCAGTTATGGTACCAATTGTCCTCTGCAGGTTCTAGTGTGTTGCCATATCCTCCATGTGCAACTGGCTGTGCTGTCCATTGCTCCATCTAAGCCAAAGAGGAGGCCCAACTCTGATACATGTACTCCACAGTCAGACCATAGAACCTGCAGTTCTCGCCATGGTTGGGGTTCTGAGTCCAGCAGTTCAGTTGGGAGATCCCCAGAGAAACCTCGTATGAGGTGATCCCAGACCTAATTCTTGTGTGTACTTGCCAATACAGGGTCTGGCATAGCCCTTTGCACTAATCAGCCTACCCGTTCACTGGTGGTTGCAATTGCTGGGTAAATTGGTTCTCCAACCCTGTCTTCTACGCAAACCAAAGGATGTTGCAGCCCAGCCCAACCCTACCCACCACATACTCGGCCTTCACATACACTAGTGGGAACTGCAGCATAGTTGAAGTGACTTATAATAACCCCCACCAGGCCTACCTCCTGCCCTGGTTCCCGTGCTTGTCAATATGTACAACAGACTGACCCAGTCTGTCCCACATCCCATTCAGCTCTCATACATGTCAATGGGTATTAAAGCTTAGTTCCATCTAACCAGGTCAACTATCCAGGCCCCATGGATGTTGTTGGATGCCTCTCTGTCTATCCACCCCAGCGCCATGTCCTAGTTTTTGTGCCCTCCCATGGGAGTGGTAACCCAAGAGGGAGGTGCCCACTATTTCCCTCCCAGGCCTCTCCCACTCCTGGATTATGCACTCTCCAGGTAGTTCTGTGGCTTGACTTGACAGAATTTGCCCCCAGTGCCAGCTTCTGCCAGCTGATGCTGCAGCTAAGCCCAAACAATCTTCACCCACTCTAATTTTGTTTGCACCAGTAGGAATAATCAGCCCAGCCAGGCTTTTCCCTGATCTGGTCCACATGCGGCCCACAGATGTTGTAGCCCTGCCTGGTCTGCCCCCATCCCAGCCCATGCTTTCCAGTGGGAGTAGCTGTCCAGCAAGGGAACCACCCCCCATATTCCCCCTGCCAGCTCCGCTCCCTCCCTTCCTGGTTCTCACGCGTGCTGGTTGGGCGCTGCAGTCACATCCGGTACAGGCAACCTCACCTTGGCACTCTGTATCACCCTAGTTCTCATGAGCTCCTCTGGGTGCTTGGGTCCACATCCATGCCGAGGGAGACCAGATCACAGCCCCCACTCTGGCCCTCAAGCTTTTTGATAGAGAACCACAACCTAGCCAGGGCATCCCCTTAGCTCCCTGGCAAGGCCTGTTCTCAGTCACAGATCTCGCATGTGCCAGTGGTGGCTCTGACCTAGTATGGCATATCCCCTTTCCTGTCATGGTCCTGCCTTTGGATGCCTGGCCCCTCCTTCCTGATCTTTGTATGAGCAGGTGAATGTTGCATTCTGGCCCACCACACACCCTGTTTTAGGGTACACATGCAGCTGCTGCAGCTTGGACCTGCCCAGCCCCAAACCAATCCCTATACCTGTGAAAGTTAGATTCCATGGTCATGCCTAGCTCATAGCTTTACCACCCCAACTTTTAAGCTAACCAGTGAGGCTTGTATTTCCACGGGGTTAGGTCCACATACCCCCATAGAATCTACCCCCGAACCTGCTTCTCTTGCATGCTGGTTCTCTTGCATCCCTCGCGTGACCTGTCCACTGTTCTGACACTCACTGTCAGGATCTAACCCTGCAGACAGGCCCCCAGCCCTAGCTTCCTGTGGGCTGGAGTATGGTGATCAGCAGTGTTCCATGTTAACAAGCCCAGCTCAGAACTCCCACGTGGGCTTATGCATTGCACTGACCCGTAAGGTCTTCTGGTCTCTCTCCTCCAAACCACCAAGTCTCAGTCTTCTCACTTACCTGCAAGTACAGTGGCCTTGTTGTTGGGAGTCCTTCTGGAGTCATTCCTCACCTACATGTATGGTGGTCCTATCTAAGGATGTCACTCAGTAATGATTCCTCACTGGGGCATGAATCCACAGGTCATCACTCACCCTCACCTGTGTGATCCCTGCAAATACATCACCCCAACCACCCAGAGTGGGCCACCAGACCCAGGTGGGGGAGGATGCCTCCTGCCCCTACCCTTGATGGTGGCCTGGGGCTGCCCGAGCAGCCACTGGACCCGGGTACTTTATTGCCTTTTATTTAAAAAGATTTATTATTTGTTTTTATTGGAAAGTCAGATATACAGAGAGAAGGAGACACAGAGAGTAAGATCTTCCATCCATTGAGTCACTTCCCAAGTGGCTGCCAACAGCCAGTGCTGGACCTATCTGAAGCAAGGAGCCAGGAGCTTCCTCCAGGTCCCCTATGTGAGTGCAGGGTCCCAAGGCCTTGGGCCATTCTCTGTTGCCTTCCCAGTCCACAAGCAGGGAGCTGAAAGGGAAGTGGAGCAGCCAGGACATGAACCGGCATCTCAATGGGATTGCAAGCATCACTGCTCTGAGAAAGCAGCAGCAGAGATGGTAGTTATGCTCACACCAACAGAATTCTAATCATGGCACTAAGGCTATCCCTGCCAACAAATTTTGAGTTGATCTAGAAATGGAATTCTTGGGACTGGTGCTATGTCACTGGGAGTGAAGTTCCCACCTTCAGTGCTGGCATCTCAAATGGGTGGGGGTTCAAGTGCAAGATGCTCTGCCGGAGACCTGCTACGGCTGACTAGATAGCTTACAAAGGATGAGTGGATCGGCGAGACAATATGAAGAAGAGATAAGATGTGGACCACTATGGCATGATGCTCATAATGGACAACTCAGAAAAGTTGCCTTCTTTATTTATACACAAATTATCACAAGCTTTTGCACAATATCCAATTGTTTCATTTTTACTTCATGGTTAAGAGAATACAAAAACAATCCTAAAAAATATTATTTTACTTCAAAGAAAACATTTTCAACAAACCATTACTCATTCAAACCTGCAGTCACCTAGCTTAAGCCAGGAACTCCACGGTTGGCAGAACATGCAGTTACATAATGACAAGTGGTTTACCTATACTCAAAATCAATTTTTACTAAACACAAACTAACTAATATTGCTTAAAATATTAAGAGTACAGAATTAAAAGTTCATAAATGAAAGGATTTTATAAAAGCATATAACATAGATTCTTTGCTAAATCTTATAATCAAATCAAGCATAAATTACTGTCACCTTCACCTAGTGCTGATTCAATTGTTTTTTGTTTTTAGTGCTGATTTAATTGTTTTTTGTTCTTTTGTTAAAGGGCAGTGAAAGGGATCAAGGCAACTCAGCCAATCTACAGAGGGCCTTGACAAGAAACTTCCTTTTTTCTTTATAAACTGTTTTCTTTCCCTAAGTATGAGTGCCAATATAAGATAGAAGTTTTTATAAACTGTTTTCTTTCCCTAAATATAAGTGCCAATATAAGGTTGAGATTTTAAGCCATTTTTGGGGGGTTCACATTTTTTCCCTTTAGAAGATGCCCCATATACTTTCTGCTTTCCGTGGTGAGAAACCAAAATGCGTCATAATAGTTCGAGGCACATGGTAAACAAACTCTTTGTACCTCCATGATTGCCATCTGTTCCAAGACATTATAAAGCCATTTCTTAAGGAAAACTTTACTTATATTAGGGCAAATTTCAGGACAAAAGTGGGCACATAACAGGATGTTTGGAGACATTGTGGGCTCAATTGTACTATTGTATACTTTTAGCTGTGTGTCATAGCCTTATGTCACCAAAGATGTTTTTATCATAATACGATTGATCAATTTGAGGTGTCATACCAGTTACAGGAATCACTTCACATTAGCAGAAAAACAACAACAACCCCCTCAGGAGAATTCTATGAAACATCAGAGAGGTGACTGACTGAGTGTCCATACAGTGGGGTAAGGCAGCAATGAGGTGACCAGAGACATTCTGCCGGGCCCTGCGACGCAGCCAGAAACTCCTCATAGCCCTGCTAACCAAGGAGCGGTGCTCATCACACACCCATGCCATCTGACCCAACTGCATGGCTTCCCACAATGCTCCTCTTCCAATCCAGCTCCCTGCTAATGCCCTTAGGAAAGCAGCAGAGAACGACCCAAGTGCTTGGGCCCCTACACCCACATGGGAGACCTGGAAGAAGCTCCACACTCCTGGCCGTGACCTAATAGATCTCCCCATCTTTGCCTCTCTCTCTCTCTCTCTCTCTCTCTAACTCTGCTTTACAAGTAAATGAATGAATGAATGAATGAATAAATAAATCTAGAAAGAAATGAAGGAAGGAAGAAACAAAGAAAGTGGAATTCTGTCAAACCCACGCATTGGGGCAGTGACCCACCCAGTCCCTCCAGGCCTTCCGTTTCTGCCACTGATGGATGTTTTAGAGAAATGCTAGTTTTTACTGATTCTGCCTCCCATCCCTTTTGTGCTGTGCCAACAGGCTGCCCTTCCATCTGCCTTGGGCTTCCATTCCCCAGTTACTCCAGAAGAAAAAGCAACAAGAAGGGGCATCTTTCAGGCCTGCAGCCAGACAAGCCGCCGCAGCAACTGATCAGCCCTGGGAGTGAGGTGGGCACCAGGACAGCAGCGTGGATCTTACCAGCAGGACCCGTAAGTTCCTTGAAGCACGTTTGGGGGAGCCATGCCTTAGCTGGGGCGTGGGGGGGTGGTCCTGCCAGCACAGTAAGGCAGAGAAGATTCCCTGGAGAATGTGTTCAATGCACCACATGTCTCTGACCTACCTCACTTCTCTGCTCTACTCACGCTGTTCATGGACAGTTTCTGTCAGCTTGATTCCCTGTCTGGTGAGTTTGAAATCCCCACTCAGACCCATTCCACATTGACTTCATGGTCTAATCCTCAGAATTGTTTCCCTCATTCCCAAACTCCTAGGAGCCCCACGACCCATTGTCCTAAGACACAGTTAACAAGCATGACTATTGAGCACCTGGTGTGCTTGGCGTATTGAACTCCTTGTTTCAGTCCTGCTTTCTCCTGATCTGAGCCTAAAGCAATGGGGTGGCTGTTTGTAGTCACTTTTTGAGACTATTTGGAAGCTTCCCGCAGGACAACGGAGACCCCCAGGCCACCTTCTTCTCCTGCAGAAATTAGTTTGGAGCTTATTAAAAGACAACCTTTTGCTCTTCTCTGTGGAAAGAAAATGATCCATCTTCAGAGAACTAAAAAAGGACTGGACTCCCTAGAGCAGAACTGTGGCGTTATATTCGTTCTAAACTTTCCTGGTGTTTTTGAGGACATGATTTCACTTATGCCTATCCAAAATCTCCCCAGTAAATGATATCCATCAGGGCCCCATGCGATGGTCTAACCATAAATAAAAAGAGGGGCAATAAAAGAGTCACTTGTGTCATCTGCATAATTGCCCGAATCTCCCACTTTCCTTTTCCTTGTGGCACCAGACCACATGTGTCTCTCCTCTCCTGTGTCTTCTTTATTCACTTAATCCTTCTGTGTGGCCTAAGCAGAAATCTAGCCAATCTGGCCACATAGCACAAGTGGGAATTCCCATGTCAAAGAAAGGGGAAATAGGGAAATCCCACAGAACATGAGGTCTAGATGAGGCAAGGGCGCTGGGCATGCCTGGCCCTGAGCATCAGACAGGCCACATAGATGAAAAATGGAGAGGAGGCCATTCCAACCTCACAGAACCGTAGCTAGGATCCAGCAAGGTAATGTGTGTGTGATGGGCTTGGCTGCTGTGAAAGCCCTCCACCTATGCTAGTCCATGAGAGCAAACTAACCATGTGCTATTAGTGCTCATGACTCTGAAGCTGCAACAGATGCCAGGTGCCTTGCTGTTGTTTCTTTTAGAGAGATCTGTGAGAGTGCCTTTAATAAATACCCCCACAGTTCCTAGCAACTGCTCAACAGGTTAGGGACAGAAAAGAGGCCAGCCCAGGCCTCTGGATCCTTCTCCTGGCTCCCTGCTGTGCACATGGAGCCCTTTCTCACAGTTGCTCTCTGAGTCATCTCACAACCTCCCTAGAGAATACAGGTCCACACAGAGAAAAACTGTGGTGTGTGGTGCAGGGATGGGGGTCTCACAGTGAACCAGGGAAGCAACAACAGGAGGTACTTGGAGGCCATAGCTGAGTGCAGTGAGTGGAGGCAACACAGGTTTTCCAGAGCAGGTGACACCTAAGTGAAGTCTTAACTGTAAAAATTATCTAGAGAGGGCAACTGGAGGAATTAGATAAAGGAAAATTTACTTTTTTTTCGATCTTTATTGAGGTATAATTGACAAACAAAAGGATAAATTATGGGGCCTGGCACTGATGGCTGTTTGGCTCATCCTCCCCCTGCAAGTGCTGACATCCAATGTGGGTGCTGGTTCATGTCCTGGCTGCTCTACTTCCCATCCAGCTCCCTGCTTGTGGCCTGAGAGGGCAGTAGAGGATGGTCCAAAGCCTTGGGACTCTGCACCCATGTGGGTGGCCGAAGAAGAGGCTCCTGGCTCCTGGTTTTGTTTTGTTTTAAGGTTTATTTATTTATTTTTTTACAAAGTCAGATATACAGAGAGGAAGAGAGACAGAGAGGAAGATCTCCCGTCCAATGATTCACTCCCCATGTGACCTCAATGGCCGGTGCTACACTGATCCAAAGCCAGGAGCCAGGAACTTCCTTCAGGTCTCTCATGTGGGTGCAGGATCCCAAGACCTTGGGCCATCCTTGACTGCTTTCCCAAGTCACAGGCAGGGAGCTGGATGGGAAGTGGAGTTGCCGGGATTAGAACCGGTGCCCATATAGGATCCTGGCGCTTTGAAGGCAAGGACTTTAGCCACTAGGCCACGCCGCCAGGCCCCTGGCTCCTGGTTTTGGATTGGCTCAGCTCTGGCTGTTGCGGCCACTTGGGGAGTGAACCAGCAGATGGAAGATCTTCTCTCTGTGTCTTCCTCTCTCTGTAAATCTGCCTTTCCAATAAAAATAAATAATAAATCTGAAAAAAATTATATATTACTTGTCCTTTCCTTATCTGTGAAGGATACATCCCCAAATCCCCAGTGGATAGCTGAAACTGCAGAGAGCACAGGAAACTGTGTATGCTGTGTTGTTTCTATAATAAGACCTATGATAAAGTTTAATTTATAAATTGCCTTGTAAGGGGCCCGGTATTGTAGCCTAGTGGCAGGGGTCCTTGCCTTGTGCGCAACAGGATCCCTTGTAGACAGCAGTTCGTGTCCCGGCAGTGCCACTTCCCATCCAGCTCCCTGCTTGTGACATGTGAAAACAGTCGAGGATGGCCCAAGGCTTTGGGACCTTGCACCCGCATGGGAGACCCAAGGGAGGCTCCTGGCTCTGGGCTTTGGATCGGCTCAGCTCTAGCCATCACCGTCACTTGGGGAGTGAATCACTGGATGGACAATCTTCCTCTCTATCTCTTCTCTCTGTAAATCTGACTTTCCAATGAAAATGAATAAATCTTTAAATTGCCTTGTAAGAGGTAAGTAATAACATAATAAAATGGAACAATTATAATAATATATTCATATAAAAGTTGGGTGTACATGGTCTGTCTTTCGAAATATATTATGGTACCTTTATCACTCTTCTTGCCATAATGTGAGACAGTATAATGTTCTGGTATTGATTGGAAGTGAGGTGACTGACACAGGTGTACAGTGGTATTAGGCTATGTCTAAGAGTTGCCTGAACACAAAACTTCATGCTGAGGCAATCCATCTGGTAACCCAGATATATTGATTTCATTCTTTTGTAAATACCCAGACACGGGATTTATGAATCATATGGCAGTTCTATTTTTAATTTTTTTGAGAAATCATCCTTTTGTTTTACATAATGACAGTGCCAATTTTCATTCTTACTGGCACCACTGCAGGATTTTCTTTTGTCCTCATCAACACTTGTTACCTTTTGGATTTTTGGTAGCAACCTTCCTAAGAGAAAGGTTTGATTAGTGATGTTCAGCACTTTTTCACATCTTGTTGGCCATTTATATATTTTATCTGGAATATGTATTTAGATCCTCTGTGCATTTTTATGTTAGATTCTTTGTGTTGGTTGTTGAGTTGTAGTTAAGTTCCTCAGACATTTCAAATTTCTACCACTTATTGGATGTAAGATCTGCAAATATTTTATCCATTCTCAAGATTGGTTTTTCATTTTGTTGATCAGGTTCTTTGTTATGCAGAGCTATTCCATTTGCTGTAGTCCCACTTGCTTATTTTTGCATTTTGTTATCTATGCTTTTTGGCCTCATGCTCAAAAAGTTTGCCATGAATAATGTCAAGAAGATGTTACTTATATTAGTTTGGGACTTTTACAGTTTTCAAGTTTTTACTTTAGATCTTTTTAGAAAGACTTATTTATTTGAATGGAAGAGTCTCAAAGAAGGTGAGCCAGAGACAGAGCTGTCTTCCACCCACTGGTCTACTCCACAAATGGCTGCAGCCCTGGGGCTAGTCCAGCTAAGAGCCCAGAACTCCATCGTGGTCTGTCACGTGCATGGCAGGGATTCAGATTCATGGTCCATCTTGCTCTGCTTTCCCAGGTGCGTTAGCAGGGAGTTGGATCAGAAGTGAAACATTTGAGTTCAAACTAGTGCTCCAGTGTGGGATGCCAGCATCATAAGTGGCAGTTAAACCTGTTGAACTGCAACACTGGCCTCTATGTTTAAGTTTTAATCTATTTTCAGTTAATTTTTATAAGTAGTGTAAGATGGGTGTCCAATTTCATTCCTTTGCATGTGGGCATTCTGTTTTCCCCCTACACTAGTTATTAAAGAACCTATCCTTTTTTATTAAATATTCTTGTCACTTATGCCAAATATTAGGTGGCCATATGTACATGGGTCTATCTGGGGCTCTTTTCTGTTCCATTTGTCTATGTGTCTGTTTTTATGACAGTACCTCACTGTTTTGATTACCAGAGTTACAGAGAGAAGGTAGAGAAAGAGTTCATTCCCCATATGGCTGCCTCTTCTCCTGAGGCAGGCTGTTTCAGACATTGGAACTAAGATAAATGGATTTCTCTTTAGAGTTTGGAGCTTTAAAGTGGGGTGACTTCATCGTTTTTGTCTGTCTAAAAATTTGGATCCTAGAGGAAGGAGGAAAAGGGAGAAATGAGAAAAGGAGGAAGGAGAGGGAGGAAGTAAGAGGACCATTCTATGCTTTCTAGCCCCACCCCTGGGAAGAGAGACCAAGAAGGCAAATAGAAATCTTCCTAAATAAGCCTGTATTTACAATTTACTCTTCTTGTCCTTTGATGACTTAAAATCTAGATCTGGAATTACCGACATTTACAGTGTTCCCTCCCTAGACATGAAGGCAGTTCTCTTAAGCACACAAATAAAAACATGCAAGGAAGCCCTGGTGACTGCAAGGGGAAACTGAGGAGAGGGACCCGGTCCGCAAGTGCTTAGAGTCCCGATAGATACTAAATTTTAGAACTTTGTTCTAACATTGCCTGGCACAATGGTTCAGTGGTTAAATCCTAACATTGCAAGTACCAATGTCCCATATGGGCCCTGGTTTCTGTCCTGGTTGCTCCACTTCCCATCCAGCTCCCTGCTTGTGGCCTGGGAAAGTAGTCAAGGATGACTGAAAGGGTTGGGACCCTGCATGCATGTGGGAGATCCAGAAGAAGCTTCTGGCTTTGGATTGGCTCAGCTCTGGCTATTGCAGCTGTTTGGCGAGTGAATCAGTGTATTTTTTTTTCCTGTAAATCGGACCTGCGTTTCCAGTAAAACAAATCTTTATATAAAAACAAATAAACAAAAGCTTTGTTCCCAGAGAGTCAGCTAATACAGGTTTGAGTCCTCATTGCATTTTGGGGCAGACCCCAGCTTTGACTTCCTGAGGCTGCCAGTCTGTGTCGTGTTGTCCTGCCAGGCTGCTGGTGTCACCTCTCTGGCCTCCAGGTGGAGTTCTGTCCTTCCAGACAGTTCAGGGCTGCATGTCAGCACACCTGGTCTGGAATGGTGGAGGCATTTTCCATTGTAGACACAGCATGTGAAGTAGCAGACAGCCCTCCCTTCAACGTCTGCTGGAAGCTTACCTTCAGCCACCTTGGTCTCCAGTCTCAGGCTCCTGAGCTCCCTTTTAACCCTCAGTTTACTTCTGAGTCTCCCAGCGTTTCCTTGTTTCTTCTGTTTCTGAACTCCTTGTCCTCAGCTGCTCTCCTACCAACACCGGCACAAAGATATGTCCCCTAATTTTATCTGTCACGTCTATCCCTGCCAGGATCCACTTTTGAACTAGACACGTGATGTGTTGAGTCAAGTCAAGGACCAGCTTCTCCAGGTCTGGCCCTAAAGCAACCAAGAACTGACAGAGGTGTTGAAATCTCCTACAGATCTTACTGAAGGAGGTGGGATTAAGAGTCTGCTTGCTCCCCACAGGTGTGAATTGGGCTGCCCTCTTGGCTTGCAAGGGAGAAGCAGCAACTATTTGAGTTTAAGTGCCAGTTTCTTCACTCACTGCATTTCTATTGCCTGAAACAAAGCAATAAGGACAACATGAACGTGAAAGCCTTGCTGGTGTTTTGTACCTCTTAAACTGTGAGCAACCCACATGTTACAGCAGATAACCTTCAGCTCTTCTGGCAAGATTTACTTATTTTGGGGCCTGGCGGCGTGGCCTAGTGGCTAAAGTCCTCACCTTGAACATGCTAGGATCCCATGTGGGCGCCGGTTCTGGTCCCGGAAGCTCCACTTCCCATCCAGCTTCCTGCTTGTGGCCTGGGAAAGTGGTCGAGGACGGCCCAATGCATTGGGACCCTGCACCCGCGTGGGAGTCCTGGAAGAGGTTCCAGGTTCCCGGCTTTGGATCGGCACAGCACTGGCCGTTGCGGTCACTTGGGGAGTGAATGATTGGACGGAAGATCTTCCTCTCTGTCTCTCCTCCTCTCTGTATATCTGACTTTGTAATAAAAAATGAATAAATCTTTAAAAAAAAAAGATTTACTTGATTTTATTGGAAAATCAGATTTACAGAGAGGAGAGACAGAAAGAACTTCCATATGCTGTTTTGCTCCCCAAATGGGCACAGCAGCCAAAACTGAGCTGATCTGAAGCCAGGAGCCAGGAGCTTTTTCCAGGTCTCTCACATTAGTGCAGCGTCCCAAGGCTTTGGATCATCCCCTACTGCTTTCCAGGCTGTAAGCAGGAAGCTAGATGGGAAATGGAGCATCTAGGACACAAACTGCTGCCCATATGGGAAGCTGGTACTTGGAAGTGAAGGATTAGCCAGTTGAGCCATTGCATTGTTCCCTGTACTCAGAGTTTTCACATGCATGATCTTGCTCTGTGGTGTTGACCATCCCAGGCCCAGAGGAAGTGAGTGCCTTGAGGACCCCAAGAACAAAGAGGCTTGTCCCATTTGAATTTCTCATGGACTTTTTTTTAAATTTTAAATAATACATATTTATTAAAAATTCAAATACAGAAATAAAAGCACAATATCCCACCCAGTATACAGACAGCCACATAAATCCCCTTCCCTCTAATCCCATTCCCCAGAGGTTATCACTGTGAACAAGTTAAAGTATATCCTTTGAAACATTTTCCTTTGTATATACAAGTATATATAAACACACATAAATGCACTTTTGCCTTTTACAAAAATGAAATCATGTAAATGTACATATTAATCTTCAATTTCTATATTCATTCATTCAATATACAGAAAATTCACAACAAATCTGATTATCAGTCCTCTTGGGTTCGTTTTCCATTATATAAAATTCATATTCAAGCATCAATTACAAAATTCTTGATAATATACTTCCTGCCATCTTTGAGTCTCGTCTCTAACCACTCCAGTATGAAAAGACTGGAACATAAATTACCTTAAATTCTTCCTGAAACAAAGGCAGTACAATCAAACAAACAAACAAACTAGGAACACACTCTGTCATTCCTAGATTTTGGCCTTTTCACTTTGTGTTACATTCTGCCTGGACTTTTCCATCTGGCAAGTCCCTAATTCTTCCAACAATCAGCTTAAAAATGATCTCTAGAAGACAAGACTTCCCAACTTTTTTCAAGACATAATCACTTCTCTATTTACCCCTATACTTTATAGCTAGCTTCTTAATTGTACTTATCTCACAGTACTGCAGTAATTCATTTACATGTTTTGAGTTACCTTTCCATCCAAAGGATCTGATGGAGTGTTTATCTTGGAGCAGGTACTCAGTAATTTAACTGTTGAGGAACCAATGCTTTAGGAACATTTGCTGAGTACCTACTATGCACAGAACCATATCCCAAGCATGAAAAAAAAACTTACCATTTTGTCCTAAGGAACTTACCATTTTCCTATTATTTCCCCTGGGTGGATGGGGGAGGGACAGAACACATTTATTATAAGACCACATATTGCTTCTGACATATAGTTGGTTTCAAAAATCTATAGTCATTTGCCTCAAATTCATTTAGGAACAAGGCATTGCATAATCAAATAAATCACAAAATAACGGGTAGTTTGTCCAGCAGGTCTGTTAAATGTGGCACAGAGCCTCCCAGATCCCAATTCTCTGTCCCAAACCATGGGAAGCCTCCCCACCGTCTCCCTCATAGGACATCATGCTTTCTTCATTTTCTTCAGTTTCTCATGGACTCTTAGCCAAGTTTCCCCTAATCTCCCAACATCTTCTCCAGCTTCAATGAGCACTTCTTGGGAGCCAGCAACACACCCACAAGGCTCTGCCCATGACCCAGGGAAACTTCCTCTCTTCTCCTCCTTTTCCCTCTTTAGCCTGCTTTGCCTTAGTTCTGTGCCCCCCCCAACTTTTTAAGATATATTTATTTTTATTGGAAAGGCAGATCTACAGTGAGAAAGAGATGCAGAGAGAAAGACCTTCCATATACTGGTTCACTCCCAAAATGGCCACAATGGCCTGAGATGAACTGATCTGAACCCAGGAGCAAGGAGCTTCCTCCACATCTCCCACAAAGGTGCAGGATCCCAAGGCTTTGGACCATCCTCTGCTGCTTTCCCAGGCCACAGCAGAGAGCTGGATAGGAAGTGAAACAGTGAGGATATGAACTGGCGCCCATATAGAATGTCAGTGCTTGCAAAGTGAGGATTTAGCCACCAAGCTATCATGCCAGGTCCTGTGTCCCTGTCTTAACCATCACTGGTCCCTTCTGATTCTGTTCTCATTATAGGGACTTAACATTCTTTTATAACTCTTTATGTTTTCAACAAGATTCTGTTTATTTTAGAATTTCATCTAAGGGGGAACTCATGATTAAAAAGGCAATTTATCACAGTGTCAGAAACTTGGCTTGGGCAAGAGGGAGGGGGAGGGCAAGGGAAAGAAAGAGGACTAAGAGAAGGCAGAGAGGGGAGACTTCGTGTTGGCTCCTTTCTTGCTGAGTCTAATCCCAGCTGATGTGCTCAGGAGTGTTAAGCAGTCACATTCACTCACCCAGCAAATATTTATTGAGTGCTCATGCTGTGTGAGACCAGAGTCAGAGGCCAGCAGCTTCTGCACAGGACAGAGCCTGACCTTGCAAAGCTGACCACTGGCAATTACTGTGACGCTTAAGAGAGAGGGAGTCTCTCAATGGACTCAACCAGAGCTGAGTGGCACAGGCCTATGTCCTGCTGCTGACTTGCTGGCCATCAATGCTTTGGTGCCTCTGGACCTTTATTAGGAGTTAAGGCTACTCTGCTTACCCAGCTGCAGTGCCTTAGAGCAATCTGAGCTTGGCTCATCTGGTGACGGCTCAGTGTCTCCCAATGAAAGCATGATTCTTGCAGTATATTCCTGAAGCTTCTGCCTGTTCGAGTCGTGTTTCTCCCATCAGCCACCGGTGGGATGCATACCTCCATTTGGGCCACATGATGGAACTCTCACTGTTAGCTACAGTACAGAGAGGTTATTGCCTCATTACAAGGATTAACTTGTAACTGCATGCATGTGGGACCACATTAGAAAGACCCAGATCCATCACCCAGAGTATGGTGCGCTAAACCTGTGGGCAGAAGGGAGAGGCAGGAAGAAGCAGGAAGCCTGGGGATAGAGAGGCTGGGGCCAGCCTGGGAGTTTAAAAACTGAAAAGGATCAAATCTTGCTATGCTTAGTGGATGCACTAGTGGCTGGTGATACGGGGGAAGGATTTTTGTGCTGGCAAGGATGAGATGAGAATAGCAGTCTCATTACTGAGTGACTGATGCAAGCAAAACGCTGTGCCACCCACATCAGATCAATTGTCTAATTCCCTCCACAGTTCAGGGAGCTTCATGTGATTATCCCCATTTTGTGGGGATGGGAGGTAAGACTAGAGGCGTACTGCCTTGCCAAGACCCTACTGCTATGACCAAGGAGAATCAAGAGATGAACTGGCAGCAGGGCTCTTAGGGCGTCATGTAGAACCGTTCTGGCATCCTTGGCTGGCTATCGGTGTTCAGCTCATCTACAGCTTAGTGTAGCCTGAAGTGTCTGCTCAGTAGCACCAGGAGGCTAGGCCAACCTCAGCCACAGTGCAAGGTCATCCCTAGAGTCTCAGACAGGGTCACCCTACCCTTGACTGCTCAACAAGGCAGGAACTCCTGAGGTGCCCACTCCAGGGATCCACATGCTGGCTGCTTTGCTTGGAGTCAGCACGTGACTCTAACCCTCTGCTTCTCTCTTCTCAGCTTTAAAATGGATATGTTTGGTCCATAAGCCTTCAGGATGAAAATGTGATCATTGTAGCCATCAAGTGGGACAGTGTGGGTGGTGTGGGTGGAGGATGTCGGGGTCATCAGCCTTCCACAAGGCTCCGCCCACCAGGATGTGTCCTCCATGTGTAAACTGGGTCTTGCTTTTCTCATCAGTGAAACAAAGGGTTTCACTAACCTCCCTTGCAGCTCCGAAACTTGCTGTGGATTCAGAGTTCAGAACTCCCTGGAGTGGCCACTGTTCAGTGACCTCTAATCAACCTTGGCACATTCTAAGTACTCAGCAAGCACTTGCTGGACCAGACCCAGGAGATTAGACGTTTCCCTGAAGGGCAGAGTAAGTCCCGTGGGATTTGCCACATGCTCTGCAGTGACCAGTTCCCCCTGTCCCTGTGCCACCACCTGCCAGGTGATGACATTCAGTACTTTCTCATAGAGGTGCCCAAACAGAAGAGGATCAGAAGCTTGAGGTTAAAGTCGGGAAGGCTGTGAGGAGCATGAGGACCAAGCCTTGCTTACTGTGATCTTTGAGGCCCCACAGCAAACACTCACCTCCCCCCTGTGGCTGGATGGCATTGCCAAGCTGCTCTCCAGCCGGCTCACCTGCATCAAGGCTCTCAAGCTGGCCCCAGGGAGCCTCAAGGCAAATCCTGCCTGCACCTTTATAAAGAGGACTGAAGAGAGAGGCAGCTGGGTACTACCTGAGCTCCCAGCATGGTGGGAAGGGTTCCTGGGGGAGAGTCAAGAGGCAGTTCTGCCAGTCTGATCACACAGGTTCTAGCTGGCACCTCCTCTGCTGTGTGGACACCCAGTCTCTTGCCTGAGCAGTCACTGTGGCTACAAAGTCTTTCTCCCTCCAGTGCACCTGCTATCTCCCTCACTCTCCTCTCTCGCTCTTTATTTCACTCTTAGTATAGTTTTCCTCTTGCATATACACAATTTCACATCCTCTCTCCACTATCCCATCTTTGTTGTCCTCCCACATAGCCCCCTCTCTGTACCTCCCAGGCCTTTCACATTCCTTCTTCTCTCTCAATCTCCTCTCCTCCTCCTCCACCCCCCCGCCCCACCCCTCCTCTCTCCTGGTGCTTAACTGGAAACAAGAGTGAGTCTGTTGTGTGAGGAAGAGGACTCCGTGGAGGCAGCCACCAGGGTGGCAGGAGCAGAAACAGGCTGGGGCCGGAGGCAGTGCTGACCACCAGAGACCCCAGCGCTCATCTGTTGCAGGGAGCAGGTAATGACCTGGAGACG
Organism: Ochotona princeps; assembly: GCF_030435755.1. NCBI lineage: Eukaryota > Metazoa > Chordata > Mammalia > Lagomorpha > Ochotonidae > Ochotona > Ochotona princeps. The sequence continues at coordinate 25,275,940 of NC_080839.1, forward strand.
GGCCCCCAGAGCTAAGTGCATGCCCTCCTCTTCCAAGAACTCCATGTGTGAGCTGGGGTGGCTTGGGTTGGGGTGCTAGGTAAGGGATGCTGAGAACCTAGGAAGGCAAGCTGAGCCAGATTGCGGGAGACATGAGTCTGCTCTCTGAGGCCAGGTGTAAGAGACAGAACTGGCAGCTTTTCACTTGGAGAGCACAGTGAGCAAGTCTACATTGTAAGTAGTGATTCTTGAAACTTGAGCCGGGGGTTTAAGCTCCTCAAAATCTGCTCAATTCTGTCAAAGTGTTCTCCCTATTTGAAGCAGAATAGGGTTATTCTCGGTTTTCTTCTAAAAAACTGTCTTAAACCTTTGGTGTCTGCTAGCAAGTGTTGGCTCGATAAGCCAACAGAAAGAATGTTTTCTGTAATAGAAAAGTTTAGAGACAGGAGGGTACTGCAAAAATCTCATGGAAAAAGAAATTAAAAAATAGCTTTATTTTGGTGTGTATTTTTCTTGAAATCCATGCACCATTTTTTAAATTTTTGTTTGTTTGTTTTTTGCAACACACATTCTCCATGAATTGTTTGAATTGTTTGAAGACTCCTGGTGAAATTCATTGATCTACAGAGAGATAACCTAATAGTGCTTTCTGCTAAAAAAATTACTTCTAATTCATGTGCACACCAAGAATTCCAGGAGCCCACTACATGAATGTGTCTGAAATGTTTTACAAACAGTTGGGAATGTGAAAGGAGGAAAGACTCAGAGGCAGTGAGACTATGGCAACTAGTGCAGTGCCAGGAACAGAAGGGGAGAGCCCACACCAAGATTGCCATGGTGGGCTGGGGCAAAGAGAGGGCTAAAAACATATCAGAGGCAAACAAAAGAAGTTAGTGTTGAGTGGCACGGGGATGGTGTGGGAGAAGGCGTCTTCAGCAGTGAGCCCAGTGTTTCTTGTCTGGAGGGCTGGGAAGCTAATGGGGCTATTAGGCTATCAGAAAAGTAGGGTGTTGGGGTGTTGGAAGAAGGGGTGTACAGCTGTGTTGATTAGGTTGGGACCAGCTTCCAGATGGGACAAAGCAGGTAGCAATTGGAATGCTTAACATGGATGGGGCCTGGAGACATGGGTAACCCAGTTTATAAATGATTCCATAAGGAGCCAGGAATTTCCCCCATGGGTGCGGGGTCCCAAAGCTTTGGGCCGTCCTCAGCTGCTTTCCCAGGCCACAAGCAAGGAGCTGGATGGGAAGTGGAGCTGCTGGGATTAGAACCGGTGCCCATATGGGATCCAGGTGTGTTCAAGGCGAGGACTTTAGCCGCTAGGCCACCACGCCAGGGCCCAGCAAAAGAGGTTTAAAGGAAGGCAGCAGGAAGGGAGAGCTTGGAAGAGAAGCAGAGTCGGGGAGGAGGTTTGGGCTTGGAGGAGCTGCTTACAGGAAGGGAGATAAAGAGGCTGGAGAGGGCATAATTGAGAGTTTGGGTAGGGAAAGGCTTGGTGATGAGTGAAGGATCTGAAAGAGGGGAGGAGGTAGATGTAAACTGGAATTAGGCTAGAGGAAGGACCTTTACAAAGGTGGATGGGAATGGGGATGAAGGCACAAAGGATCACAAGAGGGCAATTTAGTGGATTTCATATCCGGGGGTCTTTGTTTTGCCTTGATGAAATGATGCAGGAGATGAGCTAAGAAGCCTAAAGAGTAGAGAAGGTTAGAAGTGACAGCTGGAAGACCAGGAGGGGTCTGACACAGCTGAGAGGAAGCTGCTGCCACTGAGATATGCGGAGGCTAGCAACTCTCGGCTTATGTGGTTGGATGTTTTCTACTGTGGGACTCTTGAGCCTGGGTGCTGGCGTTGATGGTGAGAGCAGTTAAGTACCTGTTAACATTCCAAACCTTGTGTCTTGTGTTTGATTCTCCTTCCTTGGTTTCTTTTACCCAGTAATTCTGTTTACTCAGGAGTAAGTGTTGACCTTGAGATTGACACACATATCTAGCTGGATGATAAGCCCATTGTGCTCTCTGACTCCACCAGGTAGCACTGCCTCACCTTGGAACCATTGGAATCACCTGTAGAACGAAGCCTAGACCTATGGCTTCTTGTTTAGCCATTGACTTCTAATTTTATTGGGAAGTCAGTGGAAAGAAAGTGGAGGGGGTGGCAAAAGAGTAGTTGCAATTAGAAACCATTGGAGGTACCAGGGAGCAATGCAGTGGGGACAGAGAGAATGATAAACTGAGGAAACATGTGGGTAGAAAGAAGGGGAAGGATTAATGGGACCCAGAGACAGTCAGTGATGGACAGATTGAACCAGGCAGGGCAGTGGGGTTGGTGAGGAGTGAGTGTATTCCTGAAAATTTTAATATGGAATTGGAGGTGAAAGAGGAAAAGAACAGTGAGGTGATGATGACCCCAGGGTGTCCAGGCTGTGCAGTGGGGCAGATAGGGATGCCTTTAGCAAAAGCATTGGTCATCCCTTCAACATCTTATCAGCCCTCTCTCCACCTGCTCAAGCTGTACTAACCTGCACAATCCCACCTCAGGCTGACTAGAGCCTTCAGTATCCCCCTGTTTGTGATGTACAGAGGCTGGCTCTTCTCATTCAACCCATGGTTCCAGTGTCCTCTCCTCTGAGAGGCCTTTTCTGATCACACTGTCTCCTGTGGGCTCTCTGCTTGGCTCTGCTTGGCTCAGCACACTTTTCCTCGCCTGAAACAGTCATTTATAGATTTGTTTGCTTGATTATCTGGGTGTGACAATGCTCAGGAGAGTAAAGACACATGGGTCTGCATCACAGTTTTATTTTCCAATGGCTAAAAGCCTGTTTGTCTCATAGCAGGTGTTGATGAAACATGGAGTAAAAGAACAGGGGTTAAGTGAATGAACATTGGAGAAGTGTGTTTGGGAAAGTGGGCATGCTCACTATTGGAATGCTGAGTTTTCAGTTGCTCCCAGGATATAATATCTGGTGGGCAACTACAAAAAGGCTGGACACCCAAGAATAAGGGAGACACACACGCACGGTGTCCTTTTCCATGGCTGACTTCCTATGAGAGGCCAACATTGAGAGTTGACTGGTTTGGGCACCAATGAGAACAAAGGATTTCTCCTGGTTTATTTGTGCTGAACTTGGACCAGAGTGTTTCTCCTCTGACTTTGCTGTTTTGCTCCTGGTTTGTTCATTCATTCATTCTCTCTCTCACACTCTCTAAGATTTATTTATCTGGCCAACATTGCAGTGTATCAGGTGAAGCCACCACCTGCAACACTGGCATCCCATATGGGTGCGGGTTCGAGACCTGACTGCTCCACTTCTAACTATAGCATATGTGCTGCCGAAGTGAGCACTGCTCCACTTCCAGTCCAGCTCCTGCTAATAACCTGGAAAAGCAGCAGAGGATGTCCCAAGTACTTGAGCTCCTACACTTATGTGGGAGCCCTGGATGAAGCTCCAGGATTCCTGGCCTAGGCCTGGCCTAGCACTGCCTGGTGCCCCCATCTGGGGAGTGATGCAACAGATGGGAGATTTTCTCTTATATCTTTGTCTCTTCTCTATGTGTCTCTGTGAAACTCTAACTTTCAAATATATAACTACATTAAAGATCTGTAAGCAAAACAAACAAACAAGCAAAAAACAAGCATTCAGGCCATCTTGTGCTGTTTTCCAAGGCAAATTAGCAGGCAACTGAATCAAAAGTGGAGCAACCAGGGTCTGGCACAGTAGCCTTATGCACATGCCGGGATCCCATGTGGGCACCGGTTCATGTCCTGGCTGCTCCACACTTCCAAACCAGTTCCTTGCTTGTGGCCTGGGAAAGCAGCTGAGGACCACCCAAAGCTTTGGGACCCTGCACTCATGTGAGAGACCTAGAAACAAGCTCCTGACTCCTGGCTTCACGTTGGCTTAGCTTTAGCTGTTGTATCCACTTGGGGAGTGAATCCAGCAGATAGAAGATCTTTCTCTCTGTATCTCCTTTTCTCCAAAAAAAAAATTTATATATATGTTATATATAATTATATGTTATATTTTATATATATAATTATATATTATATATGTGTGTATATATATATATGGAGCAACCAGTACTTGAACTGCCACTCATGGGGTGCCTGCATCACACAGGCAGTGGCTTAACTCACTGTGCCACAATGTCCTCTCCTGTTCCTTGTTCTTGCTGCTACCCTGGCTTTGGTCCTTTTTTTTTTTTCAACCAGTCTTCACTGTCAATTGAAAGACTGAATACAGACGAAATCCTCTCATCTCTTCCATCTCAAAGGATATCTTGTCCACTTCCAACCCGTTGCGACATGTGTATAATTTCACCCAGGGGCTTGATATGATTTTACTGGATTAGGAAATATTTTCCCTTGCACTTGACTCCCGCTGCATTTTTGTTGGCCTTGTGGCCCTCCTGTCTTCCACAGTATCCAGAAGACTGTCTTCCTTGTACAGGGTCTCCAGCTGCTGAGCAGCTCCAGGACATCCTGGGGGAGGAAGATGAGACTCCCAACCCCACCCTCTTCACAGAGATGGACACTCTGCAGCACGATGGAGACCAGATGGAATGGAAGGAGTCAGCCAGGTGAGCCGGGGGCCTTGGGGGGGGAGGTGGAGGGGCCTCCCACTGCACTCTCTCCCAGTGGGAGCCTGAGCCCTTATCTTATGCCGGGAAGCCCCTGGTCCACAAAGACCCACATGCTGCCTTGGAGTCCAGTGATTGAGCACTCAAGAACAAACAGAAATGCATGGCTTAGTCTTTATCCTCCAAGAAATTAAAATTCAAGTGGGAACGCAAAATAGTCCAGCTTGACACCCTTAGAAAATAATGCAAGGGCACATACTCTTCAATGTCACATGGTTCTAATTCAACGCTAAAGAAGAAGGCATATCAGGAGATTGGGAGTAGGCAGGGAGGCTTCCTGCTGGAGGAGGGATGTTTGCCAAGCACCCTGAGTCTGGTGCAGATGGAGAGGTCTAGTGGGCCGTGGAGGGCTTGGCAGAGTACAGGGCTGGATAAGCAGAGTCCATCCTGGAAGAAAGTGCAGTTAGCAGGAAGTGCTATACGTAGGGAGAGTAGAAGAATCGCCTGGAGCAGAGCCAGGAGAGTCGGGCTAAGGAGTGGTTGGTGCTGCCCAGAGCCCCAGGGCCCAGGGCAGAGTGGCCTCAGAACTGACCTAGGCGGGGCAGCAGTGCCACAAGGAACAGGACAGCAATGGTGAGAGCAACGGGAGGTTCCCCAGGAAGGACACCAGGTCTGGGAGCCAGATACCCCTTTTTGCATTTTCTTCTACTCTACCCTTGCCCCCAAGAAGAAAAATGAATTTGACTTAAATTAACTTATTAAATTAAGATTTAATATGTTTCTAATTAGAGAAATTAAATACTAAAGAATATGATTTGTCAGGTGGGATTGGGCTATGTATGTAGTGCCTCAAGCCATTGTGGTGGCTAAAACTGTTGTACTCCCCCAAGAATCAGTTTGGGCCCCCTTGGGGGCATTAGTGCCATGGAAGAAAATGCATGGACTAACTCCCAGCTGCTGGGCCCTGTCCCTGTGTGGAAGCTGAAGAGCCCCTTCCTGTCAGCCTGTTAGTTAAACCTTCCCATGTCAGCCGTTCACAGGCTCATCTTGTTCTAGCTGCATAGTAACCCAGAGCCGATGGAAGCTACTGTTTCCATTTCACAAACAGGATACTGAGGTGTAGACACCCATGGCCAAAGCGTGTAACCATCTAAGTCTGGGTTCCAGCCCAGGCCTGTCTACTTCTCTAGCCCAAGGGCTTACATGCTTTGTCATGCTCCTGTTCACTTTTCTCAACCACTTCCCTTAGCTTTCCAATTTATAGGGACTCATTTTAAACTTCTAGAAGGAGACAGATCTGGAGGCGATTTTGTTGGATTTCAAGATCAATAGGGGTAGCTTTGGAAACATCTATCTAGGGTTGAGGAGATATAGCAGGATGTTTTAAATAACCAGGGCCAGCCTGGGCTAACTGTGACTTAAAGTACTGAGAGGCTGGGGTCTGAAGCCACTGCCTGCCCAAGGGGTGAATAGAATGCTGGGAAAGGACTCTCAGAGGCCCAGAAGGAGGAGAAAGTGCCTCCCCATCCCAAACCCCATCAGGCAGGATGGGCACCAGAACCCTTGGCAAGAATTGCCAGGGCAGACCTGCAGAAAGAGCCTGTCGCAGGGCCTTGGGACCCTCCCTCACCACAGGCAAGTCACACCTGCTTCTTTCCTCTCACTGAATATACACAGGGGTCTCTGTAATACAGACTCAGAAATGAAACTGCTGAAGTGTAAATGAAGTTCTAGAAGGAAGTGCCAATTGAAAATAGGAAGTGGTCTGGCAGTTGCTAGGTACAAGGAATGGCATGTTTCCCTACAAGGCAGGCTTTCTGAGATCAGCATAGGAGACCTGGAAGGGCCTTGACATAACCTGGCTCGGATGGACCTTGAAAGGACAGTGGTGGCTGATTCCAGGCAGCCCGGAGAGGAGAAGCTGTGGGCCAGCTTGGGCACTGGAGGCAGTAGAGGAGGGAACTGAGGGCCTTTTGCTATGAGTTCCCTTACTCTGCTTCTGCCCTGTGTCCAGTAGGCTTTTCTCCAGCCAGCCCCACCTGGTTTCCTGCTAATTGTTCCAGGCATTACCAGCAGGCCTCCAGGGCAATCAGCAGAAGGGCTTGGCCAGGACCACCGTGGCCTTGAGAGTTCTGTCCGGCTCTCTCCCAGGGAGCTACAGGAGTACAGTTGCAAGGTCAGACTTGTTGGGGACCCATATCACTCCTCAAAGCAAGTGGGCAACCTTTCCTTCTGCCCAATCTGTGGCATCTACCCAAAGGTCTCAGAAGTTTCTAGTATCTGAGAATTAGTAAATCCTTGTGGGTTCTGAGTCTCCTTGGAGTGCCAGCAGAGAATGACAAGGAATGGGAGCAACCCCCTCACAGATACTCAGCCCCATGTGAGCTGCAGGTCCAGTGAGAGTCACATCAAAAGGAATGGGGCAGAGGACCCTTTAATAAAAGCATGTAATTGGCCACAGTGAGTGTTTGCTTTATTGAGTTAGGAGATTAACAGAGTGAAAATCTCAAATCCGCAAGGAATTTTCCCTGGCGGTGCTTTGTCGGGGGTTATTAGTTTGGGGGATGTTTCAGGCCCTTGGAGGAGTCACTCCTGGACGGATTTAAATGGCTTTTTGAGCTCTGCTGAGCCTTTACCCATGCACATAATGGGGACTGTGTGTACAGCACCATTTCTAATGTGATCAATGCTTGTAGGTCAGTCTGTTAGCAAGATAGATTTTTATTAACTCTGTCTCTGTAGCATTCCCATGAGGGAAGTGCAGCTGACTGGTTCCTCTTACTGACCTTGCCTGAAGGGAGGGCTAGGTCCAGTGGGATTCTGGGAGCCGTCCACCCAGAAGTCTGCCCTCCCTCAAACCCACTATTTCCTCAATCCAAAAGGGTGATGAAAAGAGTGAGCCAGGTTGGAACCCGCCCACATGTGGAGGGCCCTTTAGGGTTACTCAAAAATAACCAGAGCTTAGCGCCTTCCAAGAGCTCTGAAAGCAAAATCCAAATTCAAGCCACCTTTGGTCTCAGCTCAGAGTAGCTACAGGAAAGCATACACTTGCCAGAAGGTTCTTAGGAGATATGTATACTATGAGAACATTCCTGCAGTGACCAGGACAGGATAGAAAGAGGGCATGAGAAGTGGGTCAGCTTAGTTGGCTCAAGCCAGATCAATGTGTTTTCCCCACATGCAAGCAGCTATGCTTTCTCATTCTGAGAAGGGTAGAGGAGAAAGCATGAATCTTCTGGCTTAGCTTTGAAAAGGCTCCCAATTTAGATCCTGTACACACCCTCCCAGAGTTATTACCTCTCTTGGCAGAATGTACCCTGAGCCCGAAGGCTGGATCAGAGGCAACCAGGAGAGTGGAGGAAGAATCCCTTGGAACAGGCTGGACACAACGAAAAATCTGCAGAATTTCCCAAAGGCCTGGCTGTAGAGTGAGGAGGAGTGTCTAGGCCTGCCTTGCAGATCCTGGGCAGGCCATGTTGTAGAGATTGGTTGTGATGCTCAGAGCTTCAGAGAGCCACAGCAGGATTTGCTGTGGTAAAGGGATAGGGAAACTATTTGAGAGAGGTGATCTGATTTTAGTGTACAGAGTGGGCAAAGTTAGATCAGTTAGGCCAGCCTCGGTCCAGGTGGAGATTGGAAACCTGGATAAAGATGTTAGCCCTGGGGCTAGAAGGAAGCAGGGAATGGGTTTGAGAAGTATTTAACTGGTGATATTGACAGGACTTGATGACAGACAACATGTGGGGGAAACAGCTAACTGAGGGGATGCTCAGCTTTCCAGCCTGAGAAGTGGGTACCTCATGGGAGCAATTTGGGAAACAGAAGGGGTAGCATGGCTTTGTCGTAGCAGGCATATTTCATTTTATTTTGAGGGTAGTTGATGAAGAGTTCCATTTGAACACACTGTATTTGAGGTTTATAACTAGTGGACAAAGGGGTGTGGAGTTTAATAGGGAAGAATAAATCTGTGAGGCATCAACATTCAGACATAAATCACTCATGGCAAAGGACAAGTTTTCTCTTGAGAACTGTGAATTGAGAAGAGGGACCTCTAAAAACTGCAGCCCTTAAGAACCCAGACTGCCACTTCTTAGACATGGGAGTGGAAGGACATTCAAGCTGGAGGGAGGCACTCATGTCTTCCTAGGAGATGGAGCTCCCAGAGCAGTCTCAGGAGGAGTGAGTGGAGAAAAAAGTCAGAGAGAAGGTGGCTTTGGGTAGGACTCTTGCAAAATAATTTTCTACAAAGGACAGGACTTCAGGCTCTCAGGGGGTCTTGGGTTCAGGGAGGTATTTGGCCTTTGTTTCTGATTATGAGAAATCTGAGCATACTGAATGCTGGAGGGAAGGGACCAGAAGAGAGTGGGTCACAGAGTTAAGAAACAGAGGCACTGCTGGGTGGAGTGGAGCCCCCGAGCAGGTGGAGGGGCTCCTAGCAGGAAGCTGAGAGAGTTCCAGGCTAGTCTGCCATGTGGAGAGAGATGGAATGGGAGAGCAGCCTGGAGGAGCTGTAGGTTGCTGGTGTTCCCATGCCAGGTGCACAGCTCCAGGCCCCATGGCCATCCTGTTGTACTGCAGTAGGGCTATGCGTGGGTATTTATAGTCAGGTGAAGGTTTTTAGGGTTATTTGACTCTCTATGCCTGTGGATCTACCAGTCCTGGGCAATCTCACTATTTCTCATTATCAATCTGTTTTTACGTTCAGTATCTAACTTGGTCCTTCCTTCTCTCATCAAACACTGATACTTATGCTTGGAAAGCTTATGCTTGGAAAGCGGGAAAAGGGGATTTTTTTTAAAAAAAACACCTTTATTTGCTTTAAAAACATAAGACTTCTTGTACAATAAAGCATAAGCATGTTTCATCTACAAAGTCAGAATATCTTCCTCATGGAACACACAGGAAGAAAGGAAAAACACACACATGGCAAAGTAGTCACAGATTACCTCTAAAATAATCAAGACTTTCGGCCAGAAAAACTAATCTTTTGAAAACAAAAGTATAACAATAACAAAAAGCCATATTTCACACCTGGTACTAACAGTAAACATTCATAGTACAAATTTATCTGTTAAAATCAAATTCCTTATTGAAAGTATTAATATCATCAAAATACCCATCGTACTTAAAGCAATTTACAAGCTTATTGCAATCTCAAAATACCAAAGACATTTTTTTCTCATATCTAGAACATTTTTTTAACTATTTTTCGGATTGACATCATTTCATAACAGCCACATTAATCACAGCATGAATAACAACAGCAACAACGTCAACAACAAATTGTAGCACCTTGATTAAGTAATGTGCCACTGAGTAGGCAGCACATACTTAACTAAAAGGAAACACAGAAGTCTCTTAGGAACTATGTTGCCATTGCATACTCCATGGGCACTTGATGAACTCCACTAGAGAAAAGAAATTATTTGGAAGCAAACAAACCGACATAAAAACATCAGAACATCTGAGACACAGCCAAAACAGCCAACAGACTCTCAATGGACTATTGGAGTTACCCTTTCCATGTTGGCTTCCGAAAAGGGGATTTTTAAAAAATATTAATCAGAACCTGAATCAACTCTCAAGTAAGAGGACAAGGTTCTCCTGAGGTTGCAGGGGCTCTGGGCTTCACCCAGGCCTCTCATCTGGTAGCTGTTAAAACACAAAATGGGGGATGTGCTAGACACTTCCAGCTTCCAGTCACTGCTGGAATGTCACTGCTGCACGGCCTAAGACCTGTGCGTGTTGGGGAAGCAGCCGTCCCACTCATGGGGTCAGTCAGGCAGAAGCACAAATCTGCTACGTGACTGACCTAGGCTGATAAGAGTGGACGAGCTGGCAGTGAGTGCAGCAGCAAGGCCAATGAAGTGAGGAGAAATGACAGGGCCTTGTGCCTTCTGGCTCTTCTCCAAAGGCTGGAGTGAGGACAGCTGGAAGCTCCTGAGAAGCCTGGGAGGGTGGTCAGCAGGAGGTACCATCTCCCCAGTCAAAGGCCTTTTTGGAGAGTCCTCAGTCACATTTGCCAGGAGGGGAGTAACCCACCATTAGGCTGCCTTCATGCCAAGAGCCTTGCTTGATTTATCTATGAAGAAACTCAATACCGAAAAGTAGAGAAAAGTGTTGTGAACTCTCATATGCACATTGCTTGCTTCATCAATTATTAAGATTTTATCCTCTACATCTTTTCTTTTTTTTGGGGGGGGCTTACTTTCAGATATTTTCTTTTGTTGCTCACTTTTTCTGGATTATTTATTTATTTATTTATTTGAGAAGCAGAGAGGCAGAGACAAAGTTCCCATCAACCAGTTCGATGCCCTCAATAGCTGGGAATAAGCTAGGCCAAAGCCAGGAGCAAAGAACTCCATCTGACTCTACCATGTAGGTGACAGGGACCCAGCTGCTTGGCTGTCCCCTGCTGCCTCCCAGGGTAAATGTTAGCAGGTAGCTGGAATGTGGAGCGGAGAGCTAGGACCATACCCAGGCACTCCAGTATGGCACACAGGTGTCCCAAGCAGCATACCAAATACCAACCCCTAGAGTGTTTTAAAGACACTCCCAGATGCTACAAACATTTTAGTGCTCACCTCTATGAAATTAGATCTCACAACCACAGTATCTTTCTTTCTCCTAACAAAATTGAAAATAATTCCTTCATATGACTAGAAATTGAATATGGATTCACATTTCTCAAATGGCCTTTACAACATCATTTTGATATTACTTTGTGCAACCAAGAATTTGAAAAAAAAAAAAAAGTCTACACGTTGATTTTGATGACTTTTCTCCCAGCCTGTTAGGATCAGAGCCATCAGACTCTCACAATACCAAAGGAACAATCTCCCCTTTGAGAATCACTTGACACCAGTCACTTTGCACTAAAGTTAAGTCTCCCCATCTGCTTCATCCAGCTCCACCTCCCACACCCTGATCTCAAGTGAGCTGTAGGGGACTGTGCTTGAGGCCCAACGGAGAGGGAAACACTGCTGTCATTGTCAAAACATTTTAAGCTGCAAATAACAGAAGCCCATTGAAGCTACCTTATGCAAAAGGACTGTCAGCAGAATACCCGCAGGGGGCAGTGGGGACTTCATGAGGCACAGAGGCAGTCAGATCTCCAGGGCTGGTCCTGGGACACAGGCTTGTCCTCTCTCTGCTTTCTGTTCCCTGTTTCTCTCAAGGTGTGTTCTTCACTCTGCTGCAGTTGACTTCCTCTGTTTCTTCATAGGTTAAGTAATTTTGGTCATGGGGTTTAATAGATTAGCCTTTGTGAACTCAGCATTAGTCAGCATCCCCAGACCTAATCATCCCTAGGTCACTAAGAAGGCAAATTTCTGTGTCTGGGCTGGGGTGCTACCTCAAAGGGCCTCTGATGTTCATCCCACCCTCCCAGGAGCTTCTGAACTTACATGTAAATTGACCCTCAATCCATGCCTAACTATTCAGCTTTTTATGATTTACAAGCTTTTTAAAGAATTTATTTGGAAGGCAGGGATATGGAGAAACAGGGGATGAGACAAAGATCTTTCACTCCCCAAATGGCCAGAGTTGGGCCAGTGAGAAGCAAGGAACCAGCAGAGTTTTTCCAGTTCGGCCACATGGATGTAGGGGCCCGAGCGCTCAGGTCATCATCTGCTGCTTTCCCAGGTGCATTAGCAAGGAACTGGATTGGAAGTGGACCAGCAGAGCCTTGAATTGGCATCCATATAAGATGCTAGTGTCGCAGGTGGTGGTCCTACTAGCTATACCACCACACTGATCCCAGGTAATTTCTTGCTGCTTTTGTCATCTAAAGATTATCTGGGGATTTCTCAGATACTGTTAGGGAAGTTTTTCATTGGCCTATATGTAAGTTAACCCTGCTCATCTGTTTCTGATGGGAAATTCAGGGTCCTGATAGGACTTTAAACTACCTTTGCTTGCTAATGGAGAAAAATTCACTTTAAGAAATGAATCTGGGCCTGGCGCAATAGCGTAGTGGTTGAAGTCCTCTCCTTGCACTCACTGGGATCCCATATGAGCACTGGTTCTAATCCTGGCAGCCCTGCTTCCCATCCAGATCCCTACTTGTGGCCTGGAAAAGCAGTCGAGCTTGGCCTAAAGCCTTGGGACCCTGCACCCGCATGGGAGACCTGGAAAAACTCCTGGCTCCTGGCTTCAGATTGGCTCAGCTCCAGCCGTTGCAGCCGCTTGGGGAGTGAACCATCAGACGGAAGAGCTTCCTCTGTCTCTGCTCCTCTCTGAATATCTGCCTTTCCAATAAAAATAAATAAATCTTTTAAAAAAAGAAATGTATCTGTGGGACACAGGTTAAGCCAGCTCCTGCATCCCTGGCATCCCATATGGATGCTGGTTCCATCTTGAAACTGGCTACTCCATTTCTGATCCATCTCCCTGTTAATGCACCTGGGAAAACAGCAAAAGATACCCAAGTCCTTAGGCCCCTGAACCCGCATGGGAGAGCCAGAAGCTCCTGACTCCCAGTTTTAGCCTGGTTTTGTCCTGGATGTTGTGGTTGTTTGGAGAGTAAGCCAACAGATGGAAGATTTCTCCCTCTGTCTATAACTCCGCCTTTCAAATGAATAAAAGAGAGGAGGGCGGGGGGAGATTTTATTCTACAGAGGTTACATTTTAAATTTTTTTAAAATTAGAATGCCCTAAGGGAGATTTTTCAAAACAGTTATATGGGACAGGTGTTGTGGTATAGCAAGTAAAACTGCTGTCCATGACACCAGCATCTTATATGAATGCTAGCTCATGTCCTGACTGCTTCAGTTCAAATCCAGTCTCCTGCTAGAGGCCTGGGAAAAGCAGTAGAACATGACCCAAGTGTTTGGGACCCTGAAACCCACATGGAAGACATGGCAGAAGCTCCTGACTCCAGTGTGACCCAGCTCTGGCTGTTGTGTTGCCATCTGTGAATCAAACCAGTAGATTGATGATCTGTCTCTCCCTCTCTATGCAATTTCATTCTCAAATAAATAAATTTTGTTTTCTATTATAAATTTATTTTATTTTTGATAATGTTTATATAGTTGGGAAGGATGTATGGCCATATGGACCAGTGATTAGGGTGGGGAGGGTCAAGGTATGGGGGAAAGCAGATGAGACGATGTTATTTTTTTCTTCCTGTTTCAGGGTGAAGGGAAGAGAGGAGAGGGCTGCTCCCAGCAGCCCAACCACACCAGTACTTGGGGGTGGGGGATAGCCACTTGATGTCACCCTAAGATTCCCAATGTGGAGCATTTTATGAGGGTAGTGCTTAAGTAGCTTTGATAGTTGATTTTGTTGCTCCAAGGTCCATTGGCTGACATAGTCAACCTGAGAGTCTCCGATGCTTGGCTGGGAGAGTTGTCCAATTTGTTCTACCCTCCGTCCTCTGCCTTGGTACTAGACATCCTCTGCAGATGTCAATGAGCTGTCATGTCCCCCATGTGCATCTGGTCATGCCATCCACTATACAGGCTTCAGCAACCAAGGAGGCACAGTTCTGACACATGCATTCCACAGTCAGAACACAGATCTGTGATTTTCTCTGTGGTAGAAGTTTTGAGTCTAGTGGTTTAATTTTGGGAGGTCCCCAAAGAAGCCTTGCCTGAGGTGACCCCAGGCCTGACTTCTGTGTTTGCCAGTCAGTGCGGGGTCGGGCTCAGTCTATCACTGCCATCAGCCTACACACACACTGGTAGTTGCAGTCACCCAGTCAATTCTGTCCCATCCCCCCATCTCATACACCAGCCAATGGATGCTGCATAAATAAGTACAGAAAGAAAGGACATCCCCTGTGGTCAAAACGTCTGTATTCTCAAGATTTTGCTCTTATCTATTCTCACTCAGCAGCTGCCTCCTTGTTTCCTCTTCTCACATATCTGGGTCTTCCTTTTTTAATAATGCGGGTGTCTGATTCTCAGACCCCCTGAGGCTCTAATGTAATCATCTTGGGGTTCAGCCTGAGTTTGGGAATTTGTCAACAGCTCTCAGATGCTTCAAATGAGAACTGCTAATACTAAACCCTGGGTGGTGCATCATCCACAGAGGGTTAACACTGAAGCTCCTTGGGGAGGGCTTTAGCCCTGGTCAGATGCTTTCTGAAGAAGGAGTTGGAGTGTTAGACACCTGGGCTCTGTAACACTGTCTCCCTGTCGTGTCATTAATGGAATAGCAGTGACCTCTAATCATCTCTGTGACCAAGTTCCCCGGGCACAGAGGAGGCTTCAGTTCTGGGCTCCACTTTGCGTGACTGGGAGCTGCTTTCTGTGCCGTGTGACTTTGTAGAGGCCCCATTCCATCCCTCCTAGGAGAGAGGCAGCTGGCGCCCTTCCTTGGCACATACAATGTAGAAGCCTCTGCCACTACCCAGGCCTGAGCAAAATCCCTAAAAGTCTGTTTCTACAACCCAGAGATTTTCTTTCCACTTGACCTGCCTCTCCAACTCTAATTCCTTACTTTTTGAAACCAACTGTGATATAAAGGTCACTTTGCAATGAGTTGATTGGGATTATGTGTTAATCATTTCATCGGGCTTCCCAGCAGTTTCTAAGCCTGGCTTTGGTCTGAGTGTTGTTGTTATTGTTGTTTTAATATTTGTGTATGTATTTGAAAGAGAGTTGCAAAGAGAAACATAGAGGGAGATGCAAAGAAAGAGATGTCCTATTCATTCATTCGCTCTTCAACCCACAACATCCTGGGCTAGGCCAGGATGAAGCTAGGAGCCAGGAACTTCTTCCAGGTCTCCCACATAGGCAACAGGGGCCCAGGCACTTAGGCCATCATCTGCTGCTTTCCGAGGCACATTAGCAGGAAGCTGGATTGGAAGTGGAACAGCCAAGACTTGAAACAGTGCCCTTATGAGATGCCAGTGCTGTAGGCTGTGTCTTAACTTGCTTTTCCACAACCATAGGCCCCAGATGAGCTGTTTAGAAGAGCCAGTTTCTTTATCTAATCTGGAAAATTCAAATTGATAATAAAATGGTATGTGGTGGAATGAAGACCTAGCTTTAGCAAGTACTTAAGGAGAACTGATCTGGGCAAGAGACCATGAAAGAGCATCAAAGAAGAAATGGTGGCCTTGGCCTCGTGAATTGGAATGTCCATGTGAATGTGACATGTGTTATATACTACAACAACAAGAGAATAAGATTGATTATAGTTCATTGGTATTTTAGGCTCTGAGCCTGAAGTTAGGAACTTGACCAAGAACTGGCTATATGACAGAGTTACCTGGGTCCCAACCCAAATGTTGTTATGTGAATTGATCTAGGGCATGACCTATTCACTAAATTTTAAAGCATGTATGATGTTCTAACATGAAACTCAATGTAGGGGGCGTGGCGTGATGATTCAGTGGCTAAATCCTTACCTTGCAAGTGCCAGGATCCCATATGGTCACCAGTTTGTGTCCCAGATGCTCCACTTCCCATCCAGGTCCCAGCTTGTGGCCTGGGAAAGGAGTAGAGGATGGCCCAATGTTTTGGGACCCTGCACCCACATAGGAGATGTGGAAGAACCTCCTGGATCCTGACTCTTGGCTCATGGCTCTGACTGTTGTGATCATTTGGGGAGTGAACCAGTAGGAAGAGCCTCCCTCTGTCTATACTTCTCTCTATAAATCTTCCTTTTTAAAAAAAAGAAAGATGGGCCTGGCGCGGTGGCCTAGTGGCTCAAGTCCTCGCCTTGAACACGCCAGGATCCCATATGGGTACCGGTTCTAATCTCAGCAGCTCCACTTCCCATCCAGCTCCCTGCTTGTGGCCTGGGAAAGCAATGGAGGATGGCCCAAGGCCTTGGGACCCTACACCCGCGTGGGAGACCTGGAGGAAGTTCCTGACTCCTGGCTTCTGACCAGCGTAGCACCGGCTGTTGCGGTCACTTGGGGAGTGAATCATTGGATGGAAGATCTTCCTCTCTGTCTCTCCTCTGTGTATATCTGACTTTGAAATAAATAAATCTTTCAAAAAAAAGAAGAAGGAAAGAAATTAAGTGTAAGGATCATCATCCTAATATGGGATCTTTGTTTTTTAAGATTTATTTCATTAATTTGAAAGGCAGAGCTTCAGAGAGAGAGAGAGAGAGAAGATATTCCATTTTCTGATTCATTCCTCCAAATGGCTGCTGTAGCCAGGGCTAGGTCAGGCTGAAACCAGGAGCCAGGAACTCCTTCTAAATTTTCCACATTGGTGACAGGGATACAAGTCCTTGGACCATCTTCTTCTACTTTCCCAGGTGCATTAGCAGATTGCTGCCTTGGAAATGGAGCAGCCAGGAGTCCCAGCTAGCACTCAGAGGGATGCCTACATTGCAGGTGGCAGCTTAACTCATTGCACTAGAATGCTGCACTACCAGGGCAGTATCTTAAAGTGTGGTCCCTGGATCAACAGCCTCTGGGACTTGGTAGATATATTCAGTGTTGACAACCCTTCCCCTACCCCTGGACCTTCTGAGTCAGAGACTCCAGGGATGAGGACTGCACAGTTTGTATTAGCCAAGTCCTTCAGAGGAGTCTGATGTTTGACAATTGAGGTTCTAGCAGAAATAAGCAGAATACCTGGGAGGGACTTCATGCGGAAGTAGCTCCCTCACTGAACAATGGGAAACAGAGAAATCCCGGAGGTAGTCTGCTGACCAGCAGCGCTCACATCCCTGGGAGCATGTAAGTGTTGAAACTTGGAGCCTTGCAGAACCTGCTGCCACAGAATCTGCCTTTTGGCAGGATTCCCGTGTACTTTAAAGCTTGAGAAACTCTGTTATAGAGTGTGTACTGTGTCTGACTTGCAGCTACAAAATCAGGGAATGATCAGGCTAGGAAGGAGGCCCAGAGAGTCATCTTCCATCTTCAGCTGGTGTTTCCAGAGCCATTCTAAGGGAGAGACCCTGGCCCTTCTGTAATAAGGTCATGCCCCTTGTTATATAAGGACCCTGGGACACTGCTGCACAAAGTTGCACTTTCCCACACTGGGAGCCAGACATATCACATGGTTTTTTGGGGGAATCCATGGCCAGGCTGCCCTAGTGGGGTAACCATTCAGTCTCCATTGTTTTAAAAGATCTCTGCAGGTCATTCTAATGAAGTTTGAAAGTCACTATTGTCCATCTTTGGTTCCCCACGTTTCTTTGTTCATTCAGTGTGGAAGAAGCTACATTTCTAGCAGTAGCCATTAAAAACACATATGTTTAACAGTTCAACATTTAAGTTCCCCAAATAGTTGCAAAGAGGACAAGAGACTTGTCCCTTAATGAACCTGTCTAGTGCCTGGAAACTTTACTGAATTAAGTTCTCAGAGATCTGGTAGCAAATCTAGTCCTAGTATGGCCTTGAAACCAAAGGTACCTTTGGCTTTTCTGCACACTTCGCACAGGCAGGTTGGTGTCTCTGGCTGTGTGTGTATGCAGCTGACAGTGGGCATGAGTTTAAACACAGTACAAATAGTAGAAACCCTGAGAGGTGGAGAAAGCAGTTGTATTTGCTCTGTGGAGTTACTAAGCGGTGTTTAAAAAAGGAGGCACTGACCCCAGCGTGGTGGCCTAGTAGCTCAAGTCCTCACCTCGAACACACCAGAATCCCATATAGGCGCTGGTTCTAATCCCATATAGGCGCTGGTTCTAATCCCAGTGGCAGCACTTCTCATCTACCTCCCTGCTTGTGGCTTGGGAAAGCAGTCAAGGACGGCCCAAAACCTTGGGACCCTGCACCCGTGTGGGAGACCTGGAGAAAGTTCCTGACTCCTGCTTCTGATCGGCACAGCAGCAGCTGTTACGCTCACTTGGGGATGGAAGATCTTCCTCTCTGTCTCTCCTCTCTGTATATCTGACTTTCCAATAAAAATAAATAAATCTTTTTAAAAAATCAAAAATAAAGAGGAGGCACACACTCACTGACTTCTCCTGGAGAGAGCAGCATGTGTACAGAGAGCTGACAAATAGGATTTCAGGGCAGGGAGCCTCCTGGGAGTGTTCAACCCAGGACCTTGCCAAAGGGCCAACCCATATGGCCCCATGCACTAGGCTACCTTACACTTTCAGGTGAGTGAGGAAAGCTCATGGAGTACTAAGGAGTTTTAAGTAACAGAGTAAAAGTATAATTTATCCTGTCTGTTTTTCAGCAAAGAAAAGAACAATATGAAAATGAAAGAGACCCCCAGGGGAAAAGGTTATGCATTCTCTCACCTAAATCATTTGAATTTGTCCTTCAGTCTCTTCTTGGTAAAGCTTTTTGCTAATACAACCTTAATTATTTTAGAATTATTTATTTATTTGAAAAGCAGTGTTGCACAGAGAAAGAAAGAGGGAAAGAAAGAGCACTTCCATCTATTGGTTCATTCCCCAGTGACCGCAATGGTGAGAGCTGGGTCAGTCCAGAGTCAGGAGCTTCTTTTGGGTCTTCAGTATGGGTGGCAGGAGCCCAAGGACTTGAGCCATCTCCTGCTATTTTTCACAGGCCATCAGCAGGGAGCTGGATCAGAAGTGGAAAAGCCAGGATTTGAATTTGCACCTGTATGAGATGCTATCACTTTAGGCAGCAGCTATATGGCTTAGACCACAATATTCACCCCAGTAATGCTTTTAGAAAAACCTTACTCTTAATATCACACAGGCTTGGCTCTACCATAATTTAAATAATGCTCCCCTAAACAGATTTCCCCACAAAACTAGCCAACAGCAACTTAATGATTTTTCAAGGCCATCAAAAGGCAAAGTATACAATAATGTGAATGGGGAACTTGAAGGAAAAGATGTTCAACCTCACTAATGACCAAAAAAATGCAAATGTGATCTGACTTTCTAGTTACCAATTGCTGTTACTAAAGATGAAGAATAAACATACTAGCATTTGAGAGACTTTAGGGAAACATGAGGTTTCACGCGTACTGGTGGGGTGTGCCTTGCCATGGACTTTCTGGAGAAGAGCCTGGCAGCATGAGTGTGGCCACCCCCTCAGGTCTGCCCTGACACAGGAAGCTGTCTGTGCTTTGAATTTCTGCCAGTATGAGAACAGGAGAATATCATTTTACCTGTGGGTGCTGCTAGTACCACAGAGCCTTCTTTCCTATGTTGATTGCTGCCTTTTTTTTTCAGAAGTGTTGACTTTCTTTCTTGTTTGTTTTGTTTTTTGTTTGTTTGTTTTGAGAGAGAGAGAATCTTTTACCTGGTCTATTCTCGGAATGGCCACAACAGCCAGAATTAGGCCAGGTCGAAGCCAGGGACTTTTTTCGGGTCTTCCTTACAAGTGATAGCAGCCCAAGCACTTGCACTATCTCCTGCTGCTGTCTTGGCTCATTAGCAAGAAGCTGGGCCAGAACCAGAGTGGCCAGACTCCCAAGTAGTGGCTTAACCCACTGTGCCATCATGTCCATCCCAGAATTGTTTACTTACGATTGGTATAAATAGCCTTCTGGATTCTTCCAGATATTTTCCCAGGTATTTACTTTTGTTTGAACTTGACTTATGTCATATTTTATTACATAAAAAATTTAGGTACCAAGTGTTGTGGCATAGCGAGCTAAGCTTCCCCATGAGGCTGGCATCCCATGTGGATACCCGTCCAAGTCCTAGCTGTTCTACTTCTTATCCAACTCCGTGTTAGTATGCCTGGAAAAACAGTAAAGGATGGTCCAAGTGCTTGGGCCCTGCAACCATGTAGGAAACCCAAAGGAGGCTCTGGGCTTGTGCTTTTGGTCTTGCTGAACGAGGCCATTTGTGGCCATTTGGGGAGTAAACCAATGGATGGAAGATTTTCTCTCTCTGTGCCTTTCAAACAAATTTTTAAATTTTAATATTTTTAAAAGTTTGTATTTATTCTATTTTTGTATCATCTGTCCATTTTTTGCTTTTGTAGTTTTACATCTTGTCTAAGATGTATTTCTACACAATATTCTCATTTTTTTAATCTCATATATTTTTTTAAAGATTTATTTTTATTACAAAGTCAGATATACAGAGAGGAGGAGAGACAGAGAGGAAGATCTTCCGTCCAATGATTCACTCCCCAAGTGAGCCGCAACGGGGCCGGTGCGCGCCGATCCAATGCCAGGAACCAGGAACCTCTTCCAGGTCTCCCACGCGGGTGCAGGGTCCCAAATCTTTGGGCCGTCCTCAACTGCTTTCCCAGGCGACAAGCAGGGAGCTGGATGGGAAGTGGAGCTTCCGGGATTAGAACCGGCGCCCATATGGGATCCCGGGGCTTTCAAGGCGAGGACTTAAGCCACTAGGCCACGCCGCCAGGCCCTAATCTCATATTTTTTAAATATTTATTTATTTTATTGGAAAGGCAGATTTACAGAGGAGGAGAGAGAGAGAGAAATATTTTCCATCCACTGATTTATTCCTCAAGTGGCCACAACAGCCAAAGCTCAGCCAATCCGAAGACAGGATCGTGGAGCTCTTTCAGGTCTCCCACGTGGGTGCAGGGTCCCAAAGCTTTGGGCCGTCCTTGACTGCTTTCCCAGGCCACAAGCAGAAGGTAGATGGGAAGTGGAGCAGCCAGGACATGAATCGGGCCCATATGCGATGCTGGTGCTTGCAAACATCCTGGCCACTCCACTTTTGAATGAACTCTCTGCTAATGTGCCTGGAAAAGCAGCAAAAAATGACCCAAGTCCTTGTGCCCCTGCACCCATGTGGGAGACCCAGACTCTCCTGGCTTCAGCCCATCTATGGCCTCGACAGCCATTTGGGTAGTGAACCAGCAGATGGAAGATCTCACTCTGTCTCTCCTCTGTAATTTTATATCTGTTAGTGCAGGCCCTCTTCCCATTCTTCTTTTTAAGTTTCCCCTAATATTTGTCAGGTATTTTGCTTTCTTAGAGTACTATAGAATTAGTCACGATCCAAAAATAATCCCTTGGGGTTTTTACTGGAGTGGATGGAAGTCATCCTACTGATTTGAGGCTAATATTTTTGTTTGTTTGTTTCTTAAGCACTTACTTATTTGAAAGATAGACTTACAGAAAGAGAGAGAGACTTTCTCTCTTAGTTCACTTTCCAGATGGCTCTAATGGGCAGGGCTGAGCCAGGCAAACAACACAGGAACTTCTTCCAAGTCTACCACATGAGTGCAGGGGCTCAAGCCCTTGGGCCATCTTCTGTTGCTTTCTGAGGCATGTTAGGAAGAAGCTGGTTTGGAAGTGGACCAACCAGAACTCAAACCAGTGCCCACATAGGATGCCAGGCTTGTAGGCCTCAGCTTAACTTGCTGTTCCACAATGCCAGCCCCAAGGCTGCCATCTTGAGAAGGTGGTTTAGGGGTGTCCAGGCAGGATTCGTTGCTTCTCTGATCCTCAGTCCCTCAAGAGATCCTCTGCTTGTGAGTCTGGGACCAACATCTCAACTGCATCCCTGACAGGAGCCCAAAGCCATGCGCTTTCCCCAGATAAGGTGGGGTCTCCTCCCAAGGACACTGGCCATGCTAAGCCCCCATATCTGCCCCGCCCCCTTCCAGGTGGATAAAGTTTGAAGAAAAGGTAGAGGAAGGAGGTGAACGCTGGAGCAAGCCCCATGTGTCCACACTGTCCCTTCACAGCCTCTTCGAGCTTCGCACCTGCCTGCAGACAGGGACGGTGCTGTTGGATTTGGAGAGTGGCTCCCTGCCACAGATCATAGGTAAGATGGGGGCGCCTTTGGGCAGCATTCTTGCTGTTCTCTCAAAACCAGGCACAAGTCTTGCCCTCCAATTCCTGCCAATTTATGTGCCTTGTACTAACCCATTCAACTTTGCTTGAAGTATGTTGCCCAAGAATTCATTTTAGGATCAAAGGAAGTTGAAAAGCAGTGTTATTCATAGTACCCTGGGAATTTTCTTACTATTTTATTTGCTCTTCATGGTAATACTGGGTGATAGAGCAGAGAACTGCCTATGCACATGCACATCCTTCCTCGTACATGAAGAGACCAAGAGTTCATGATGTGCCCAGGTTTGCCATTAGTGACAAAGTCCTGGTGTTTCTACTTCACCTGCCACCTTTCGCTCAGTAACAGGATCCCACACCCTGGGTGCATTAAGGGCCATGTGGACCAGGTGTGTTTGTTTCTCACTCAGATGACGTCATTGAGAAGCAGATCGAGGATGGGCTGCTGCGGCCAGAGCTCCGAGACAGGGTGAGCTACGTGCTGCTGAGGAAGCACCGGCACCAGACCAAGAAGCCTATGCATCGCTCCCTGGTGGACATTGGGAAGTCTGTCTCCTCTACCACCAGTGAGTCTGCCTGTCTGCTGCTAGGCACCAGGCCAGCTCCCTGCGGTGACTGGGATGATCTGGCTTCATGACGCGGGAGAAGTTCTGGGGCTCCCCCAGGCCCCTTTGCAGTCAGGGATGTAGGACCCCAGCCATACTCCAACACTCTCCCCATCCCCAGAGCAGAATGATTGTTTGGAAGAGAGCTGTTTCTCAGGCAGGAATGCACACAGGCATCCCTCAGAGGACCTGGAACATGTCTTCCTTGTGGGCCCCTCCTGGACCAGTCAGAGGCGGCCAGCCTGGGAACAGAAGCAGGGTGGGACATGGCGGGTCTAGGGAGCTCTACATGAGAGCCTCAGGTGTCCACAGCAGGAAACTGCTGCCAGAGGAGACTTGGTTAGGAAAAAGCCTGAAAGATGCTCACCAACCTCCCCTCCCCACCAACAAAGCAAGAGCTTTGGCAGAAGCCACGTGGAGGTGGTAGAAGGGGATGAGTTTATGACAAGGGTGCCAAGGCTTGCAAGACTGATTGGCAGAGTCGGGGCCACTCAAGGGAACTATATGGTCCTGAGTATATATCTCAAGCCTTCCACCCTCTGTGCTCAGTATGTGAGTCAAGAAGCCTCATGATACGAGCCCTGCTAACCTTGGCAGACAAATGCTGTCACCAGAGCACAGTTAACAGTCACTAAGAAAACACTCTCCAGGGAGCTTTTCTTTTTTGCTGTATGTGCATCTATTGTGGTTACTAAAAAAACAGAGTGAGGGACCCGGCATGGTAGCCTAGTGACTAAAGTCCTTGCCTTGTACACACTGGGATCCCATATGGGCACCAGTTCTAATCCCAGCAGCCCCGTTTCTCATCCAGCTCCCTGCTTGTGGCCTGCGAAAGCAGTCGAGCTTGGCCCAAAGCCTTGTATCCTACACTTGTGTGGGAGACCCGGAAGAGGGTCTGGGCTCCTGGCTTTGGAACAGGGTAGTTCCAGCTGTTGCAGTCATTTAAAGAATAAATCTTCCACTGGCTGAAAGATCTTCCTCTCTGTCTCTTCTCCTCTCTGTATATCTGACTTTGCAATAAAAATAAAATAAATCTTTAAAAAAAAAGAGTGAACACCAATCCTACATTCTGTAGTTACATTTCTGCGTATCATGGGTCACTTAAAAAAAAAGATTTATTTAACTTTATTGGAAAGGCAGATTTACAGAGGATAGAGAAATATCTTTTATCTGCTGGTTCAATCCCCAAATGGCTGCAATAGCTGAAACTGAGCTGATTCGAAGTCAGAAGCCAGGAGCTTCTTTTGGGTCTCCCATGTGCGTGCAAGGTCCAAGGCTTTGGGCCGTCCTCTACTATTTTCCCAGGCTACAAGCAGGAAGCTGGATGGGAAGTAGGGCAGCCCGGACACAAACCGGTGCCCTTAGGGGATGATGGTGGAGGATTATTAGCCAGTTGAGCCAAAGCGCCAGCCCGCATGGGTCACTTTTATTAAAAGCATCATGACTACAGATGGCAGCAATTCACAGTTTCTCTTACACAATAGCAATTTTCAAAGAAAGAAGCAAAAGGACATCACAACCAAAAACAACATGCATACAAAGTCATGTCTGTCAACCTCAAGGCTAGTTCAGAGCTGAAGTAAATTTTTTTAAAGATTTATGTATTTTTGTTGGAAAAGCAGATATACAGCAAGAAGGAGAGACAGATGAACCCAGGTAGTATGCTGTATCTAGTGCCTATTTAATAAGTTGTGTATCTATCTCATTTTCAGCAGTTCAAATATTTCTGTAATCTTGTTGAGGTCTCTTTCTCTCTCTTCCTCTCTCTATCACACACACACACACACACACACACACACACACACACACACACACACACACTCCACATTTTTCCTGTAAAGGGAAGAGGCATGTCTTGCTGACCAGCTTTATTTAGCTGAATGACTGTGCTGTGCCATTGGGCTGGTTGCCAAGTCAGGTGCCCTGCTCCTGTTTCCAGGTCGCAGCCCCGCCCGGAGCCCTGCAGGTGGCTCGAGTCTGCACCGCTCCACCGAGGACCTGCGCATTCGGCAAAGTGCAAATTACGGACGTCTGCGTGAGTGCTGCTGGCCGCCCTGTGTCTGCTTCATCCTGGCTGTTTCCCTGGGAGAATGTCCACCTTTTCCTAGGCAGGGGATAAAGTCAAGGACTCGCTGAGAGTCATGCATGGGAGAAATCTAACTGCAGCTCAAAGCCTGGGCTGTTCTCAGGGCCCAACACACTGCCACAATATTCCAAGGACTCTCCTAAAGATGAAGCTTTAATTCAAATCCTGGCATGATCAGTACTCAAGCCTGTGTTGTCAGCATTTAAACTGGGGGAGGGGGGAGACCTCTGGTTCAGGAACCGTATTAGCCCTGTGGAATCATTTGGTTTGACCCTGCCAGAGCAACTGTTTATGTAGGACTCAAATTTCAAGCAATAGCATGATTTTTTTTTTTAATTCTTAATATGGGGATCAGATATTTAAAAGAAAGATTCTGGCTTACTTTTTAAGAAGATTTATTTATTTTTATTTGAAAGGCAGAGCTGCAGAGAGAGACAGAAAGAGGGGGTGGGCAGAGAAAGAGAATGAGAAAAAGAAAGAGATCCTCCATCTGCTGATTCACTCCCCACTGGTTGCAATAACTGGAGCTGGGCTTCCCAAAGCCAGAAGCCAAGAGCTTCTACTGGGTCTCCCATATGGGTGCGGGGGCCCAAGGCTTTGGACCATCTTCCCCTGATTTCCCAAACCATTAATGGGGAGCTGGATTGAAAGTGGAGCATTAGGATTTGAACTGGACCCTATATGGAATGCTGGCATTTCAGATAGCAGCTTTACATGCTGTGCCACAGTGTGAGTTTCAGCAGGCTAATTTTTAAGCTGAAAATTTTGTGTGACTCACCAATTATGTTATAAATATCCTAATGGTCTTAGGTTTCAGTAAACCAATTAGCCTCCCTTCATCTTTTTTTTTTTTTAATGTAATTTAAAGCAGGTGAGCCCCTTTCCCCAAGGAGGCACAGACAATGTCCCCATCTGTGGGTGACAGTCTCACACTACCATAAAGGAGGAATGTGGGCAGAGTCACAGCCACATTTGCTAGGCCTGGGTTGAGGGGCTTAAGTGAAAGGTTGTAAACATTTCAGGCAGGTCACCAGCGGTTGCCTGACAGATGAGCTGTGAGGAAAGAAGACAGACCTGGAAATGAAGAGAGAAACGGGAGTGTGAAGGAATAAATGCGGGGATGTGAACAAGGGCAGCCCAGACTGGGTTCCTGACCATGCTCAGGGAAGGACTTGGGGAGGTAGCAGCCACAGCCTCAGCCACAGTACGCATTTGCCCCAGGGTGTTCTCTTGGCCCTAATGACCCCAGTGACGTGTTCACCCCATGAAGAGCCCAGCTTCCTTAGAATCCCAGAGGAGAATAATAGAGGAGAGAGATACGATTCTGGCTCTCCCTCCACCTCTCCAACAAATCCCAAGCTGATGGACACATGGTCTCACATCGGATAAGGCGCTTCTCTGGGCCTGACACACCTGAAGGTGGAGCTGAAGGGTAGAGGCTAGAGCGCAGTAGATTGAGAGGTGAGAAGAAAGAAGTGGAGGTGAGAAGAAAGAAGTGGAGCATAGGGTCTAGTAGCTCTTTCAAGAAAGCAAAGTGAGAGGACCCCGATTTGATGGGGCCCCAGGATTAAGGGCAGGGAATCTTGCTTTGGTCACGGACACGGAGAGGCACATATGGGAGGTCCAAGAGAAAGAGAGCTGCAAGGGTCTGCCTTCCCCTGCTGACCTGCTGTTTCTTCTCTCCTAGGCCATGCCCAGAGCAGGAGCATGAATGACATCTCTCACACCCCAAACACAGACCAGGTAGGGAAGCCCCTGCCCCTGGCTATGGCGGGGGACCCGGGCAGAAAGAAACTTGGTTTCTGCAGGCAGAGCAACAAGGATTTCCTGTGTGTCGTGAAGGTCCTTTTTGTCATCCGCATTTCAGTGGAAAGAGGACATTGAGGCTTGAAGCAGCTACATACCACAGAAGACCACACTGCTGAAGGGTGGCAGAGCCATAATCCAACCCAGGCAGTCTGACTCTAGAAACATTAACTTGGAAAGAATTTAGGAACCAGTATTTTCTGGAATATTATTATTATGTTCATGTTTGCATGACAGTGGTGCCTTGATAAGAAGGCAGTGGCTGGTGAAGAAGGTCTTTTATAACCTGCTCTAACAAGCATGCAAGTGGTAATAATGCTGGCTGTCACCCTCACCAGGCAATGCGGCCTTGTTATGTCTGGGTCTCCTGACCAAAGCCCAAAGCTGCTCCTTAGTGTTGGCAGTTTCCATAGCTGATGGGCCAGCGGGTACTCCTTGGGTGCCAGCCTAGAGGGGTTTGCTTTGCAGGCCTCCTGGTTGGTGCATGCCAGGCTAAACTCCTGCCCACGCCCAGACTGCAAATGGGCTCAGCAGTGGGCTGCTTCATTCCCCAAATGACTGCAACAGCCAAATCTGGGCCAGGGCAATCCTAGAACAAACACCAGCCAAGTCTCCATGGATGGCAGGGACCCAAGTACTTGAGCCATCTTCTGTTGCTTTCCCAGTACATTGGCAGGGAGCTGGGTTAGAAGTAGAGCAGCCAGGGCTTGAACTGGCACTCTGACAACCTAAATTGCTGGCATGGCAAGCAGCAGCTTAATCTTATGTGCTGCAACCAGTAGCTTGGCTCTACGTCTTTGGCCTTCCTGTCCTAGGCAGACAGCAATCAAAGGGACCAGAGGGAGGCCACATTGAGTTGAGTCTTCTAGGTGGTCTCTTGAGGGGGCAACTTGGGGGCACGGAAGTTTCTTACAGGCTTGGAAAGGAATCTGTGGTTTGCTGTGAGTCAGGAAGCTGGTGGCTGAGAGCAAATAAAGCCCCCCAACCCCCACCAGGCCTCTTCCTCCCCTTAGCCACCACAGGGGCAGGCTGAGTGGGAGGGCTGGGCAGCTGGAGTGCGGATGCTGAGATGCTGGCATTCCAGGTGGCAGGAGCCCACAGATGTGGCTGAGCATCAAATCAGCCCACTGTGTGGTTGGGTGATCTTCAGGAATACCTTGGGGTCATCTACAAAGGATAACCAGCGTCTATGACTAGCCACTCCCAAGTCTCCTCATTTGTACATTCAGAAGTAGTTATTTCTTTCAGTCTCCTAAAAAACTGTGGCAGCATTTTTTAAAGTTAGACCCGCAGAACAATCAGAAGGAGAGGAAGGAAATGAGGGCATTGCAGGGTGCTCATGGGCATCTTTTTTTTTTTTGCCTTCCCTGATCAGCGGAAAAACAAATTCATGAAGAAGATCCCCAAGGACTCGGAAGCCTCTAATGTGTTGGTGGGTGAGGTGGACTTCCTGGACCAGCCGTTCATCGCGTTCGTGCGGCTGATCCAGTCTGCCATGTTGGGAGGAGTGACCGAGGTGCCCGTCCCCACCAGGTGAGAGCAGTGGTGGAAGCCCACCTGCACACCTGTGCTCCCGGAGCCGGCTGTCTGGCTAGGTGGACAGGCAGTGCTATGACAGGAGCCTCCTGAGCATGGAGATTTGCTGGGGAGAAGGAAGCCTCTGACAAAGGGAAAGTTGGTTAAGTTATTTAAGGTCATCCCAAAGGAGAAGGAAGTCAAGCTGAGAGAGAAGCTACTGGGCCTGCCTGGGAGCAAGACAAAGGCCAGGAAGCTGGGGGAGGAGGAGTTTTGGGGGAGTAAGAAGAAGGGAGAAGGCTGCCTCAGACAAGTCCCGGTTACAAAGGAGGGAAGTTAGAAAGCCAAGGCTGAATGCTACTTAGGGCCAAAGCGTTGCCCTCAGCTGCTTCTCCTTTTCCTTCTCATCGTAGCCCTCCTCCTTCTCTCCACTTGTTTGTAGATTTCTGTTCATACTGCTGGGACCTTTGGGGAGAGCAAAGTCCTACAATGAAATCGGCCGCGCCATTGCCACCCTCATGGTGGATGATGTAAGTGGTAACCGGAAGCTTGTCCTCCTGCCTGTGCCTTCATCTATTTATCTAATGGGCATATCCATGGACCTGCTGTATACCAGGCCCTGTGCAGGATGCTGAAAGTGTTGAGCTTAGGGAGTTGGTTACTGTCCTTCAGGAGCACCCATCAAGGCTGGTGGGGCTGGGAGGGAGGCAGTGCAGGTCTAGAGTCATAACACTCACCCGGTGCCAGCTGCCCAGGGCATCAGGCAGGACTCTCGGGGCCTACATGTGTGTGTGGAAAGGCATGGAGCTGAGGGAGTGCAGGATGGAGGCAGACCCAGCATGAGCCTGGGACCCAGCATTCCACACAAAGGGAGTGGGAGTCAGGGCTTGGGGAAGCTGGACGCAAGCGGGTTCATGCAGGGTCTGTTGAAGAGCTCTGAGGCAGGAGACAATGCCAGGGAGGTGAGCCCAAGACTGTACAGGCTGTAAGCAAAGCTGAGGTTTCTCATTCTATCCCTGTTGCGATGAGAAGCCCACCCCAGAAGCTTGAAATGCAGAAAGAGTCCAGTCAGCTCTGTAACTCTGAGAGCAAGCACTAAAGACAACAGCAGCCTGGTCTCCAGCAGTGAGGGGCTGGGCAGCAGTAGATGGACCAGACCTACCTGAGTTTCTCTAGCTGGACTGAACAGAAGTTTTCTAATATGCTTCCCCTGTGGAAAACTGAATCCAGGGAGGCTAAGTCACTCTGCTGAAGCCCCACAGAATATGGCAACCCGGCCTTTAAGTCCAACACAGGCTAGAGTGTTTGGCGCCCATGACACATTGTATCCTGCTTCATCTGCCCTGCTGTGCTCTCAAAGGGCACTGGCCGTGGGAGCAGTGGTTCAAAGTGTGACTAGACATGATATGCCCCTGAGAGTCGGGTGAGTAAGAGAGGGCAGGAAGCTGAGCCTCTACCCCCTGTCTGCTCATCAGCTTTTCAGCGATGTGGCCTACAAAGCCCGCAACCGGGAGGACCTGATCGCAGGAATCGACGAGTTCCTGGACGAGGTCATTGTCCTTCCCCCTGGAGAATGGGACCCAAATATCCGCATTGAGCCTCCCAAAAAAGTGCCCTCTGCTGACAAAAGGTGTGTTGTGCGTGTGTGGGTGTGTGCACGCATGCACGCGCGTGTATGTGTGTATATGTGTATGTTTGTACAGGATCAGGGAGGTGGGAGGGGAGTAGCTGGGACAGTCAGTATCTTTTGGTATCTTTTTCTCTATTGGTATCTTTTTCTCTCTTAAAGATGTATTTTATTTATTTGAAAGAATGATAGAGTGAGAAAGAGAAACAGAAAAATCTTTCATCTGCTGGAACATTCCCCAAGGCCAGGTAGAAACCAAGCCTCTGTAACTACATGTGGGTCTCCCAATGGGTGACAGTGCCACAAACACCTGGGCCACCTGCCTTCCCAAGGTGCACTAGCTGGCAGTGGGATCGGAAGTGGAGCAGCCAGGACTCAGACTGGCTCTCAGGTGTCACAGGAAGTGGCTTAACTTGCTGTGCCACAATGCCTCTCATTTTCTTTTTTTTGAAACGCTGGAAATCAATACAGCCCCATGTTAGCATTTGTAAACTCTGGGAGACCTGCCTTTTTCTCTGCCCTTGAAGATACTGTGTAACTTTTGTTGGAAAGGGGAGGTGCTCTCCAACAGTCCTGGAGGGACTGAGCCCTGACCAGTAGGACTGTCAGCCTCACTCTCACCACATCTCTTGTGTCACAGGAAATCCGTGTTCTCCCTGATGGAGCTGGGCCACATGAATGGCTCTGTGGGAGGAGGCGGTGGTGCAGCCGGAGGAGGAGGCGGTGGCGGTGGATCTGGTAGTGGAGGGGCAGCCGGACCGAGCAGTGGGGACGATGGAGAGATGCCAGCTGTGCATGAGATCGGGGAGGAGCTTATCTGGACTGGAAGGTGCCCACCCCCACTTTACAGTGATCTTGCTGCCATTTCCACTTGTCCTCACCTCACCCACTCTCTGGAAATCTTTGCCATCACTCTCTGTGGTGCCCACTCCATGCCACTAGGTCTAGCCTGCTTTCTTTCCTTCTCTGTGTCCTGAATGCCCCTTCTGAATTTTGTAATGCAGTTGTCTCAGGAGGCCCCACATGAGAGTAGAGGAACCCAGACTTTTCTCTGGACAGCCATTGGTGCCTTATTTGTTTCCTAGGAGTGCCAGAACAATGCACACAAACCAGGTAGCTTCTTCCACAGGTCTGGGAACCCTGAGTTATAAATTGAGGTTTCTGCAGAGCTGTGGTGCATCCCCTGCCCCAGCCCCTGGGCAGACTCCTCCCCTTCCTCCTTATAGCTTCTGGTGGTAGCACACTACCCTGGTGTTCCTTGGCTTGTAACTGCATCTCCAGGCTCTGCTGCCACAACCTCTCTCTGTGTGTCTCTCATATCATGTTGGGGTAGGCCCCTTGCTGATGACTTCATCTGGATTATCTCTGCAAAGACCCTATTTCCAATAGGCATACATTCACAGGGGTGGAGGTCAGGCCTTTAATATGGCTTTTGTGGGAAATATGGTTCAACAGTACCTTCTTCCCACTCAGCTCTACCTATTCAAAAAGTTTCCTCTTAGGAAAAGGCCAGAGCTCCTTTGCCAGCTCTTACAGCAGCTCGGGTTGCTGCAGCTATAGGAAGGGAGATGACGCTGCAAAGCCAAGTGTGAGCATAACTTTGAGGGTGTACTTGTGTTTCTTATGTGCTTGGTTCTAACCCTTATATTCTCAGCAAGAAGCAGCTTTACTCCCTGACTTCCTCACTGCCTCCTACCCTTCCCTCCTTGCCCAAGCACTTTGACAGTGTCAAGGAACTTATTCCTTTGTCACAACTGGGAAAGAAGTGGAGACCAAGGATGCTTTTACAGTGCCTAGGGCACTCTCCCCCAACAAAGGATGATCTGATCTGAAATACCAATAACACTAAGGTTGAGGAACCCTCCATGCCAGATACTTATACAATGTCAGGAGCTATACATACTAGCATCCCCACTGTCCCCAGACTTAAGCTTCCCCACCTGGGTGTTTCAGAGAGCAAAGTAACCATTACCATTCCAAACCTGCCCTTGATGAATCTGTGTTACAATCTGGAGTGTCTCTAGGTTCAGACACAGCCTGTTTGTAAGTACAGGCCCTGTGGATTGTTTTGGGATGTAAACAGGACAACTTCCCCTGAACCCAGGACTTCTCTCCCCTGTGGGCTGTGAGGTCCACCTCAGGCCCCGCTCCTGTCAGACCTTCTCTTCTGCAAACTCTTCCTGCTGTGGATGGTACCAATGAGGCACTTTGAGTCTCTGATCCTAAATGTTCTGATAGGGTCATCCTTGTCTCTGACTGCCCCTGGCTGAATTCCTTCCCTCTCCTCCATGGTGCCTGTAAATAGCCTTGCCTTTCCCTGGTGTTTGTGGGGCAGAAAGTAGCCCCCAGGGGCATGTCTTAAACAGGTTCTTTGGTGGTCTCTGTCTCGATGTCAAGAGGAAGCTGCCCTGGTTCCTAAGCGACTTCTATGATGGCTTCCACATCCAGTCTATCTCTGCCATCCTGTTCATCTACCTCGGCTGTATCACCAATGCCATCACCTTCGGTGGGCTTCTGGGGGATGCCACCGACAATTACCAGGTATGTGGGGGAAGTGAGCAGGAACTTCAGCAAAGTCTGCCTCCATCTAGTGGCAGTGAGGCGCTTCACCCCTCACCCCATCACCAAGGTTTCAGCCATCATCCACTTGATAATCCTTCGTCCTTAATAACTTTTTAAAAATGAAAACAGAAGAGGAGGAGAAAAAAGAGATAATCTGATAGTATTAAAAGATGTCTAACTGGGGTGGGCATGCAGCCTAGTAGTCAAGACATCAGCATCCAACATCGGCTTCTGTCTCCAGCTTGGCAACGATGCAAACCTGGAGGCAGAGCTGATGACTCCAAGTAACTGGGTTCCTGTGACCCATGTGGGAAACATGGATCTCAATCCTAGCTCCCTGACATTACAGGTATTCAAGGGAGTAAACCAACAATAAGCTCACTCTCTGCCTCTCAGATAAAAGACACCAAAAGCTAGATCACAGTACTACAGACAAACTGTAAGGATGCTATCAGGGTATGTCAGACTTTTAAGAGGAATCTTCTACTTTGTCATTTGGCACTTTTCCCATCGCCTCTCAGGGAGCTTAGAGTTCCAAGGAAAAGACCCAACTTTGTAGAGAGAGATGGCTGCCTACCACAGCCTCCACCTCTCTCCTGGCCTTCAAAGCGAACATCCCGCTGCCTCAGGGGTGGGGGGTGCCAGGCGTCCACATGGCTGCTCCTCAGGATCTCCCAGCTCATACAGTTGAGTCTGCATCTGTGACCTTCCCTCCCGACTTGCTGTTCCTGGGCCTTGCCTGGCACAGCACACAGCACCACCATTCCCCCAGTTCTCCACACCAGATACAAGCATCATTCTGCCCCACATGGCCCTCGTGGCATGACCCCACTAGCACACAGGCCTCATTTCCTGACATCCTCCCTCTGGGCATTTCTGCCCCACTCACCCGTTCTCCTTTCTGCTTCCTGCCAATCCTGATCCTCTTTTTGGTTCTCAACTTGAGCCTGTGTGGATTCACTGTTCCTTATTCTGAGATCATCCTACTTTTTCTCATCATGCCTATTTACCCTATCCTCCTGGCCTAGTCCCTGTTTGCATGTTGGGTCTCAGCATCCACGTGACACCTTCACTCCTGCTGTGTGTTCCTATGGCTCTTGGATCTTCCTAGATCATCATTTTCAGGCCGTGGCTCTGAGCCAAGAGCAATCTTGACCTCGGGAAACATTTGAGAATATCTAGAAACAATTTTAGATGCTATTAACTTGGGTGGGGGTACTACTGGCATCTCCCAGACAGCAGCCAGAACTGCTGCCCACCATCCGCCAAGGCACAGGACAGACTCACACAACAAAGAATTACATAGCCAGAAATATCAGCCGTGCCCAAGTGGGAAACCCTGCTTACTTACTTGTGTCTCCCACTAGAGGGTGCCCAATACCCTGCACAATTCCTGCTACAGAGCAGGCAACTAATGGATTTGAATGCATGAATCATAGATGGTTGTATAGTATGTTATGTGGGAGTAGAATGAACACAGAGGCAAAATGCTACTTTTTTCCAAGGTTCCAAAAGAAAATCACACAGGAATTAGAAACAGTGACATTGGCCATGGTTGCAAGTTGTGAAATAGGACATGACTAGCAGGATTTGGGGAGGGGAGGGCCCGGAACAAAGGATGGAACTAGCCAGGACCCTGGAAAGAGTTGGGTTGCAGCCCTGTGGAAAGGTGCCTGCTCCAGCCTCTACTAAGCGTCCTCCTCTTGTGCCCCCCAGGGAGTGATGGAGAGCTTCCTGGGCACTGCCATGGCTGGCGCATTGTTCTGCCTCTTCTCGGGACAGCCTCTAATCATCCTCAGCAGCACAGGGCCCATCCTCATCTTTGAGAAGCTCCTCTTCGATTTCAGCAAGTAGGTGCCATTTGGTGGCCCTCAAGACCTGCCCTTGTATGCAGGGAAAGGCAGGGAAATGGGCACACGTGGAAGGCAGGCAGGCAGTGCCCAAAACCTCAACTACAGGAAGGCAGCCAGGTGGTCCCCTGACTCCTGCCAGCTGCCAACCTTCAAGCTATTTTAGTGCATATCAGCACAGCCTACAGGAGGCACACAGTCAGAACAAGAGCACAAAATGTACTCCCCTGTGCTTCTGCACAGCTGTGACCTGAAGGTTAGTGTGATGCATGCAGTGACTTGATCCGGACACCAGGCTGCTCAGTACCCTGGAAGCTCCTGTTGCCATTCCAGGCTCAGTTGCCTCCTCTATCATATGACAGTTTAGACTGGACCATTTCTAAGACCTGTTCCAGTCCTATATTCCAGAATTCCCCTGTTGTCCACTCTCTATAGGTGTCTGTTTCCTATGTGGGAGCTCTGACATCTTTTCTAGAGTTCTTAGAGACCAGACATCCCAGCAATCATTCCCTTGCCCAGCACTCTCATTGTCCCTGGGAGGGCACCTGTGCCACAAGAGGCTGATGAGCTGCTTTAGGTGAGTCTGGGAGCTGAGCAACTGCCAAAGCTCTGGGCTGGAGGCCCCTGCCTTTGCTCTGCCTTCCAGAGGCAACGGCCTGGATTACATGGAGTTCCGCCTCTGGATTGGCCTGCACTCAGCCATCCAGTGCCTTATCCTGGTGGCCACGGATGCCAGCTTCATCATCAAGTATATCACCCGCTTTACTGAGGAGGGCTTCTCCACCCTCATCAGCTTCATTTTCATCTACGATGCCATCAAGAAGATGATTGGTGCCTTCAAGTATTACCCTATCAACATGGACTTCAAGCCTGACTCCATCACTACCTACAAATGCGAGTGTGTCGCCC
The DNA here is from genome assembly GCF_030435755.1 of Ochotona princeps. Classification (NCBI taxonomy): domain Eukaryota; kingdom Metazoa; phylum Chordata; class Mammalia; order Lagomorpha; family Ochotonidae; genus Ochotona; species Ochotona princeps. The sequence continues at coordinate 25,311,077 of NC_080839.1, forward strand.
CAGACACAGGTGACCGGTAACTCCAATAGTCCCTCGGGCCCCTATCCACCCACCACCAGAGATCTGTTCTCTAATGTGGGAGGGTAAGCCTGCTTGGAGGGACTTTTTATTCTAGGATTTACTGTTCGCGGGAGCAAATGCAGGATCTCGAACCATGTTTTAGAAGGAAACCAAGGGAATAGTAGCTGTAATTTGAGTCAAATATCAATGACCAGGGTGACAATCGGAAGGGCAGAGGGGTCCCTCAGGAGGAGTAAGATGGTGAGGTACAGGCCATATGTGAGAGGAGTGCTGCAGAGGTATTCCTGCTCCAGGCCTGAGGGAGACCTGAAAGTCCCCCAGTCCCTCCCAGCCCCATCAGTACATGGTACAGTAAACTTCCCCAACATTGTTGCCTTTGTGGCCACAAGCCTTGAGATCACAGCAGAAAGTGAGCCTTCCTACAAGAACATATCCGGGGCTATTTGAGGAGTGGTTGGAGAACCTACCGTTACTTACCCCTTGGGAACTCACACACTCTCTCACAGAGAGGTCCAGGGAAGCATCATCATGCTCACATGGGACCCACTTCATTCTCTCTAATCACTAGATGCAGAGTAGAGAATGAAGAGCAAAAACCCTAAGGAGGTTAGGGAAGCACTAAAAGTGATGAGGGTTCACCACAGGGGAGGCACTAGCCCCCTCTGGTCAGGAGTGAGCTCCTTGGCCACTTTCCAAATGTGCCTGCACTGTGGTTACCATAACAAGGATTCTTGCACTGGTGTGGGAGGCTCCTTCAGTCAGCTGGTCAACCTGCTGATAGGGGCATTCCTGTGAGGTCATGTCAGGAAGTGAGCACATCAACCTGGCACTGGTGACATTATCGAACCCTACAGAGTTTGGACATGTAATTTCCTTCACAGTCATAATCACATACCTAAGAGCCATCAGTGAGATGTACCTGGGGGTGCCTGGGAGATGTGTGATCTACCCACATTCCTCCAAGCACCATCACACTGGGTTCAGAGATAGCAAACTGAGGCCCAGAGACCACTCAAGACCACCCAAACCTCAGTTTCCCCCAACTGTAAGGAATGGCTGTCAGTACCAGCCCTGTGGATCTCATGGGACTTTTGTGAGATTTACAGATCTATAATCAGATTGAGGTGGAGGAAAGAAGTACATGCTGGGCTTAATACATTACTATGTATAAAAAGTAATCGCAAGTCCATCAAAAAGATTTGCTGCACAACAGTGTAAATTCTACTTTAGGCTTTATTCTAGGGAAGATGAAGATACTCTGCCTTCCAGCAGTTTGGTTTTAATTACTACCCCCTTCCCCCGTCACTGCACTGATTTTGTAAGAAAGTATTTTTTATTATTTTTTATTGGAAAGTCAGATTTACAGAGAGAAGGAAATACAGAGAGAAAGATCTTCCATCTGCTGGTTCACTCCCCAAGTGGTCACAACGGCTGGAGCTGAGCCGATCAGAAGCCAGGATCCAGGAACCTCCTCTAGATCCTCCACGAAGGTGCAGCATCCCAAGGCCTTGGGCTGTTCTCTACTGCTTTCCTAGGCCACAATCAGGGGAGCTGGAATGGAAGTGGAACAGCCAGAACACAAACCAGCACCCATATGGGATCCTGGTGCATGCAAGGCGAGGACTTTAACCACTAGGCTACCACATTGAGCCCTGTAAGAAAGCTTAGGTTTAATTCCTATTCTTTCATTTTTCTTCTCCTTTGATGTTAAGTTACCCCTTTAGAATCAGTGATAGGGAAAGCTTGCCAGAGCACCAAGGGATCCTTCCTGCAAGGCTTTTCATTTGCCCTAGAGTGAATCCCTCATCTGCAGGCCAGCCTCTCTAGGGCTCTCTGTACTCTGCTTGCACGTTCTGAACACTCTGGAGTTATTGCACTAAGCATAAACTTCCCATCAATGTGACTGTTAGAAGTCTGTGGCTCTGATCTCTTTTGGAAACAGTCCAGATTCTGTGGACTTGAGGGGCTTCACTAAGCCCCCATGCCTCAAAATCTCCCCACTGGCTCCCCTAGGTGTCCTAGTTCCAGCTCCTTTACTCACAAGGAAGAAACTGGGAATCTGACTAGCTCCTGGTGCGTAATGTCCCAGGATCACTAACACTCCAACAGAGCAGTAACTCTCAGACATGAAAGCATACCCTTGCCTGGTGTTACCATGTACTTTTGGGTCATGCTGTTGTCATGGTCCCTGGACCAGCAGCACCAGCAGGGCAGTTGTTAGAGATTCACATTCCCAGGCCCACTCTCTGTACCCTCCAGCCCGCTCATCAGACCCTCAGGGGCAGAGGTCAACTTTCTCTGGATCAGCAAGCCTTTCAGGTCACTCTGATGTAATTGACAACCACTGCCCTGTCAAAGTATTGAGTAGAATCCTAAGCCATTGTTATCTGCTGAACCTGGGAAGAGAAGTTTCTTCACAGAAAGTAAGAGCTGAAGTCTGGACAAGTCACTCTTGATTAGGAGAGCCTGGAAAGGAAAGTTCTAGGGAGGGAGAACTAACTGTTCCGTGTCCTTGGGTCACCTGCCCACCCCGCATTCTGTAGTCCTAGTTTCACTACAAATGCAGTCTGACACTGTCATGCTCATTCTATCCTCAAGATACAAGCTCATCTGGGGGAACTCTTTTTCTCTTTAATTTTGTTTCCATTGTAACTGATTTGTATTCTGTTTATGGCTGCTGCACATACTGATTTGGCTGCTTTCAATCCCAAGTGAGTACCACTTTGTAAACAGTAGTTTTAAATATTTTTACTATTTGGAGCTTTTCTGGAATTTGCTATGTTATGGTTCTTCCATCTTTATCTTAAGAGGCTTTCTTTGCAACATTGTTAGTATAAAAGTGTTGAGAGTTCTAAGCAGAAGCCAGTGTCTGGTTTGAAAACAGACCAGAAAAATCCCCACGTTCCCTAGGCTGGAGCGTTAGCAGGAACTCCCCTCTGAGTCAGCCAAGCTGCCAACTTCCCTCTGTTCTTGCAAATGTGTCACCTTGTCTTGGTCAGTGTCGTGAGAAAAGGCAGTGGGTGTCCCAGAGTTCTAGTAAGCAAAGCTTCCTTCGGACAATTCCAACAAGCTTGTGGGTCTGGAGATTGAGGGGAGGGAGGATATTCTGTCCAAGTCCTCAGCCACCAGCCTAGCTGCCCTGGAAGTGAGCCCCACCAAAGAGTCCCATAAACACACCTAGGCCTTTGGCAGCTTGTGGGAGACTGGGAGCAGCCTGGTGACGGACGTCTACCCTCGGGTGTCCAGGAGCCAAGAGGGTGTGCTCCCTGCCAACAGGCTGACAGATGGGCCTTGGCCCTCTGTCCCAGGCCTGCTGCAAAGGAGCTGCTTGGTGTGCCTACACTGCCTGGCCTTCACCTCAGCCCGTGCAGTTCAGGAAGAGGACAGCGCAAACCTCATCCTTCAAAGCCCACCCTCTGCATAATGAATGAGCGGCTGTGCCCACCATGCAGCCCGACCTGTGGAGCAAGGGAAGCAGGACACCATGGAACTGAGAGGAGGGGGTGACAGTACCTTTCCACAGTCCTGACCCCTGAAGGGATCCCCAATATATCCTCCTTCCAACTGGAGACATGGAGACTGGAAGAGAGGAGTGCCCAGCAAGAGAGCAGGACCTGTGTGTTCCTGATTCTCTAGATCTTTTTCCCTGGTTTGTATGCCAGGGGTAGATCTGAGAACATAGTATCGAACGCCATACATCCTTACAGGCCTGGGAAAGTGCTGCCTGAGAGGACAGGAGGGAAGGGGCATGTCTGCAGAGGGCCACAGAGCTGGGAGGCTTACCAGCTCTGGGCCAGCCTGTCTGGGATGGGATCATGGCTGCAAGTGAGGGCTGTGTGATGTTGGATGCTGGGCAAATTACTTAATCTCTCTGGGCCGCAGTTACCTCGTCTACAAATGGGAGTGTTTCATGGAGATATAGCAACTTAAATGAATAGGAGTGAAGGTTTGGAAGTGTGCTTAGCATAGAGGAAGTTCTTGGAAACTTTTTTTTTTTTTAAGTCTACCAGCACAGAAATGGGCCTGGCTGCCACTAGGCACATTATCTACCAACTTGTCTTAACACCAGACTTCTTATTTCCATTATTAAAACCAGCTGCTCATCATCAGGCGGGAGCTGCCCTGTCCTGGTCCAGCCAGTCAGACTGGGCTGTGGCCCAGGCTATGTCCCCCCAGCACTTCCCTCCCCAGAGCAAAATGAGGAAGGTGATGGGGTCGGGGTGTGGGGAGCAGCCCTCAGCATGGAAGCTGGTTCTCAGGGACCAGAGGGAGATGGGGGAGGGCTGGGGCTGTGTAGGGCTGCACGCTGCGGCCCAGCAGCTGCTGACCTTGCCCATGTCATGTGCTCCTCTGCAGTGAACACAACCACGTTCAATGCCTCAGCCCCACTGGCACCAAACACCAACACTTCTCTGGTAAGTCCTGTCCTCGCGGATCAGACATTCAAACCCTTTTGTCTTTGGAAGGGATTGGGAAAGAGAGTGGGGAGACTGACATTAGCTGTGGTGACTCCAGCCTCATCTCATGGTCCCCTGCAGAGTTTTAAATGCACATTTCAATGTTAAGTATGTATTGTAACCAGCCCATTAAAACCAGATTTCACTACAAACCGTGTGAGTAGATATGATACGCACACTTGTGAATGAAGGGGAGGCAGGAGTGAGGAGTGGTGAATAGGGTTGCACAAAGCGGTAAACAGGTTCCCACTCAGTGTCCAACTTCCTTTCCTTCCCTTTCTACCAGAAACCCCCAGTCCCCACCCAACAATGCCACTCTCAAGCCCTGGAGCATCTGTTAGTCACCCCCACTCAAGGAATCTGCCCTCCTTATCCCGGGAGACCCTTTAATAAAGATGAGCAGGGGCCTTCAGGAGCTGGCATACCAACTTAAGTGTTTGTGACAGGGAGAAGTTCAAATCCAGGTCAAGGGCAGAGCCTGGAATGCCTGGCTGGGCTTATGTGGTTTTCACTGTCCCTGAGGTGGCTGCTTAAGTTCAACCTACCCAGGCAGTGGGTCCAACTACACACACCCCAGCCAAGATCCAAGACCCAAAGGGGAATAACTAAATCAGTTTCTGAATATGTTAGGGGCAAAGTGCTGGGTGCACTGAAAACTAAAAGGTGTTGACAGAACCAAGGTGATCCCACCCCTGAAACTTGACCTTCTTGTGCTTGTAGAGAATGGATCTTACTTTGGATGCCCTGGATTTTAAGATCTGGGAGACCAAGGGTGAAAGTAGATGAATAACCCAATAGGAGATTGACAAGAGTGTGGCAGAGAGGAAGGAAGGAGGGAAATCCAGGAGACTTCAGGAAGGATATGATCACAGGACCTCTTTTTTTATGTGCTAAGAGCTTGCCACACTTGCCCTCATTGCTAGCAAAGCCATGTGTCGTGTGCAAGCTTCTAGCCTTCCCAGGAAGCCACCTGCCAGCCATTCTTTGAGCTGACTAAGGGACCACACAGAGTGTGCCACACACCAAGTACAGGCCAAATGTGTACTTTCTACCTTGAGTTAGCAAGGGAGGTGAGCCAGGGAGTGCCTCCTGAAGAAAGTGGGATGCCAGCTAGTCTCCATGGTGGGGAGACAGATGTGGTTTGGTGGGAAGAAACACACTCTAGGATGAGGGAACAGAGGGCATAAGAAGAAAAGGACAAAATCAGTGGCGAGGGCAGTAGGTGGAGAAGTCTACCAAGACAGATGAGAATGGAGGGCTGAACAGGGAGAGATGTGGGTCAGACCAGTGTGAGCAGTACAGGAATGTTACTCTGCCAGGGTGATTGTCCATTGCTTCAGGGATGAGGAATGCAACTGATACCCAGGACACAGGGGCCAGGAATGCAAGACAGTCTCGTGAGGGATGGCTGCACATTTGAAGAAAGCTCTCTGGTCTCCTTGCTTGTTGTATCTGTTATCTACTGCTGCATGACAAGCTGCCATCACAAAGGGGAGGTGAAAGTCTCGTATATCTAAAGCTTGGCTGTCAGGCTGTTCTCCCCTGGACATGGTTGTGGGACCAATCAGCTGCCGGGCCTGCTGGGTTTGGGCTCAGGTAGGACAGTGGGAACAGTATAGCATCTCTTCACATGAGTTTCCATCTTGAACGTTTTGCAGCTCGTGGTCTCAGGTGCCTGAGAACATGAGGGCAGGAGCTGTGAGGCCTCTTGAGGCCTGTGCTCAAGGACCTTTTCACAGTCCCTTGCCTCCCACTCTAGTGGTCCCTGATTTCACAGTGGTGGGGAAATGGTCTTCACCTTTGGTGTGTCAAAATCACAAAGGAGTGCCGACATGGGAATGCAGGACTCACTGGGTGTATACAGTCATTCCTTGGTATCCAAGAACCCCTGCAGACACCACAATCCACAGGTCCATTATCCACAATGGATAATTGTGGATATCCTCGAGTCCCTTCTATACATGTCGTAGTGTTTGCATATAACATACACATGTCCTTCAATATACTTTAAATCATCCCAGATTATTTATCATACCTAACACAATGCACATCATTGTATCATTTAGGGAATGGTGACAAGAGAAGTCTGTACATATTCAGTATAGATGCAGTGTTTTTCCTTTTTTTACATTTTTGTTGCTTGGTTGACTCTGCACATATAAAACCATAGATATGTAGGGATGACTCTACACACACAGGACTTCAAAAAGCTTGTGGAGAATACATTTTCTTTTTATTCCATTTTTCACAAACTTTTGGAAGCCATATGTGTTGTGTTCACATGTTATCTAACATTTTGTTTTGGGGGGAGGGTTTTGTTTGCTTTTTGGATGCCCTGGCTTTCAGGATTTGGGACACAAGGCAAGAAAGTGTGGCTAAATAATCCAATAGGAGGTTGATAAGAGTGTGGCAGAGAGGAAAGAGAGAGAGAGAACAAGGGGGAACCTTCAGGAAGGAGGTGATCACAAGGCCTGTGCTTGGTTGTGTAACAGGAGCCTACTGCACGCTCCTTCCTTGCTAACCAAATGGTTTATCCTGGAGCACCTTGAGGAACCCTCACGGGTGCCACCTGCCTGTCATCCCTTGAACCAGCTGGTCTGTGTCTTGCTGAAGGCACCATGGGGTACAGGAGGGCTGGGGCCCCTCTGAGGCTGACAGTGTATAATGGGTCACCAGAGGACTGCAGAGGGATGGATGCAACTGACCCAACAGAAAAGCCCTGATCCTTTATCTCCTGTGCTTTGTCTCCAAGTACAACCCCCTTAACCTCACAGCATTGGACTGGTCTCTGCTGAGCAAGAAGGAGTGTCTGAGCTATGGTGGGCGCCTGCTTGGGAATTCCTGTCAGTTTGTCCCAGACCTGGCACTCATGTCCTTCATCCTATTCTTTGGGACATATTCCATGACGCTAACCCTGAAGAAGTTCAAATTCAGCCGCTATTTCCCTACCAAGGTAAGTGTCCCCTGCAGAGAGGAGGCCCCACTAAGTGTCCCCAGGCACTTCCCTAGGACTGATGCCACAAGAACACTAGCCCATTTTTTCAAGCATAGTCAGAACTAGATCACCTTGTCAAATACCCCTGACAACATTTGGTATTGTCTGTAGTATTTATTGTTTTTGTTTTCCTAATGACTACTGCAGTTAAGAACTTGATCTTGTGTTTATTGGCTGTGTAGCCATTTCACTTCTTGTTGGAAGTATCTGTTTAAATATCACGCACATTTTCTATCAGGTTGTCTTTCTGGTCTGTAACAGTTCATCATATATTCCAGGTAGAAATTCTTGAACAATCATATGTGTTGCAGCTGTCTTCTCCCACTCTGGGCTAGCCCTTCTGTTTTCTTAATGGTATCTTTTATTTAACAGAAATTCCTAGCTTTTATTTATAATTGAGAATATCAAAATTCTCCTTACTTAAAATGTTAGACCGGGTAAGGGAGCAACAGCCTGACACACATTCTTAAGAGGTAGAGTTTCCCACTTCAATAACAGCATGATGGACTTACAACTGTCCATGCAGGACACTCATTGTAAAACTAGAGGGGAAATCAACGGTGGTAGGGGGAACTTGGGGAGGGGGACAGGTAATCCCAGAGCCTGTGGAACTATATCATTAAAAAAAAGAGGTAGGGTTTCCTTTAGAGTGCCACCCTGGCCCTCACCACACCTGCTGAGTGGCCTGGTTCAGTCTCTCACCCCTGAGCATGTCTTCAGCAAGGGCTGCTGTGGCTACAGGGGTCAGAACAGCTCTCACTCTCACTGCCACATGCCAAGCCCTCTGAATGGGTGGTAGCTCCCCTACTCCCCTAAGGTAGGTGCCATGCTATTTCCACCTTTCAGAGGAAGAAACAGGCTGGCAGAGAGGACGTGCTTCCCCAGGGTCACACAGCCAGCGGAGGACAGAGGCAGGTCTTAAGTCTGGGCCTGCTGACTTCAGAGCCCCAGCTTCAACCACACACCTTTTTGCAGCCCGGAAACAGGGACTGTGATTGCTTGGACTTGGCTGGGATCTTGGCTCACTTGCCACTCTCATTTCTGTAGGTCCGGGCCCTGGTGGCGGACTTCTCCATCATTTTCTCCATCCTGCTGTTCTGTGGAATTGATGCATGTTTTGGCCTGGCAACTCCCAAGCTGAATGTGCCCAGTGTCATCAAGGTTTGCTGTCCCCCTGCTCTAGGCGCTTGCTGTGCTGGACAGCAACTGCAGAGCCTTTCCTCTCTGTACAGAGATAACTTTTGCTCATCCAGGGGGCTGTGTTGGTTCTCTGAGTGTGTTCCACCCCTTTCCTCTTGCACACAGTCACAGAGCTGGTCCTTTGAGATAGCAGGTACGGACATAGTCACCCTCAAACCACTTGTGTGGCCTGCAGACTTCTACTTGAGGGCTTCCAGTTCCCTAGCCATCTACAAGCTAGGCCAACTGGGAAGGATCCCTTAGGACAGTATTTCCTAAAGTACAGTCCATGGAGCTGTGCCACATTGTCACCTGGGAGTGCATTGGAAATGTACATTCTCAGACCTGTGTAATCAGAAGCACAGGGCGGAGCCCAGATTTCCCATTCCAACAAGGCCTCAGGCTGATTCAGGACGTATTCAAGGTTGAGTATCACTGCTCAGAAAGTCTCAGACTAGGGTTGGCACCATTGCAGGTAGCTCTGAGCTCAAACCATGCTCCCTACTGTGGTAGAGAGTTCAGGCCCAAAAACTTACCCACTCTGCCTTGCAGCTCTTGATCTTCAAAATATTATCTAGGGTTCTCTTAGGAGGCTTGAATGCATACAGTACAATTCATGCTGTAATTAAAATTGTGCCTTCTCTTCAATAGAAGGTAAACTTCAGAACATCCCTTATTCCCGACACACAGGTCTGAAGTGACATTTTGGTTTTAGAGACAGGTCCATAAGCTCCCCAGACAGGAGCTTCGGGAGAAGAGGAGGTGGCAGACACTGGATCCATAAGTCCTCTGTGCTTACTGTTGGGCCTCATTGCTGCTTTCTGCTAGTTTGCACTGAGTAACCGCGCATGTCCCAATGCCCCCTCTGTTCCACTCCTCCCTGTCCCACTGGCAGTCCCTGGGCACTGGCAGCACATCCTGTCTTTGGTCTGCACCCCTCCCACCTCTGTCTGCCTCTGCAGCCTCTAATGCCTCAGGTGCCTAATGTTTAAAGTGAAAGATGGCTCAAAAAGCACTCTGAGCATGGAGGATGAGGAAGTGGGAGAATGGGCTGCCAATGGGTACCCTGAGCCAAGGGAGAGAGGAAAGGGCTGTCTCCCTTTGCTCCCGCTCAGCCCACACGGCCTGACCGAGGCTGGTTCGTGGTTCCCTTTGGGAAGAATCCGTGGTGGGTGTACCCGGCGAGCATCCTGCCCGCCCTGCTGGTGACCATCCTGATCTTCATGGATCAGCAGATCACAGCCGTCATTGTCAACCGGAAGGAGAACAAGCTGAGGGTAAGGCTGCTGCTGGGAGCAGAGTTGGGGGGATGTGCCTAAAGAGGGGGTGCTGTTGCCTGAGGCATTTTGGAGGAAGTCTGGAGGTCCCCTCGCCTGTTTCATTTTGGATTGGAAAGGAAATTTGTTACTTCCAGGTGGGGGAAGGTTTACAGGGCTGGGGTGACTTGCTGTGAGGAATAGGAACACTGGACATAGCATCTTGCCTGAGTCCCTCCTGATGGTGAACTTGAGGTTCTGAGCAGACTGTGCTGAGGGTTCAGCTTGGAACTCTGAGGCCAAGACATCCTTTGCCTCCCTCTTCCTGTCTCTGGGTCCAAGACGCTGCCCCCATCGCCATTCCCAACCCCAAGCCTAAGGCTGCCCCTACTGGGGCCCCCCCTTCAGAAACTACAGAAGTGCTGGGCTGCAAGGTGGGTGTCCTTCTCCCCTGGGACATTAGCCCATGCCCCTCTAAGCCTGGGCATTCCTCTCGTCACGTGTGACCTTTGCCTGGCTCACCTTTCTCCATAATGAGAGGACTTGGGCATACACCTCCGGGGCAGGGTGGTGGCCCCCTTGGGAGTCCCCAGGTCCATGAAATGAGATGGCCTCCTGGACAGCTCTCCCTCTGCCCCCTGCAGAAGGCTGCTGGCTACCACCTGGACCTGTTCTGGGTGGGCATCCTCATGGCCCTTTGCTCCTTCACGGGGCTGCCCTGGTATGTGGCTGCCACTGTCATCTCCATCGCCCACATCGACAGCCTCAAGATGGAGACAGAGACCAGCGCCCCCGGGGAGCAGCCGCAGTTCTTGGGGGTCAGGTAGGAGGGGCAGCACCCACATTGCCTGAGTGGAAGAGGCTGGTGTCTGGGGCAGGGGAAGCCCGCTTTGCATCAAGGAATGTTAGCCAGTGCTTGGCCATCATATGTGTAAGAAGGAAGAGAAGGAGAGATGGAAATTCAGCATCAAGATGTACTTTCTTCTTGATGGTATCCAAACAGTCCACATCCCCACCTGCAGCCAGGCACACCTAGGCTCTGCTCCTGCTGTGCCCCCTAGCCCCCCTTGCGTTCAGGTCCTATTTAATCTCCAGAAAGCTTTCCTGGGCCCTCTCCTTCCCCGGGCTGTGGTCCTGCACTGTTACTTTTATCCCTTCTCTTACTCTTCCTCTCATGTCTCATGGAAGGTTCCAGACTATTTGGAGTAAGAAGTACATCTTCTACCCTTTAGGGCCCATGAGAGCCTGTGTCAGATCCCTGGCAGGAGTTCTCTGCCTGACTGCAGGGCTTACAGCTGGTCAGGGCAACATCCCCTCCCAGGTCCCTGAGTCCTCTGCCTCCAAGCCCCTGACACCTGATGTGCCTTGCCACGGCCATACTACCTTCTCTGGCCCTGCACCATTGAAGATATATGACTCAGGGCCAGGGGAGTGGGCACTTCTCATCCTAAGTCCATGTAACTGAAGCATCCTAGCAATTAACCACTGCACAGACACCTCCTTAAAGCCGCTACCAGACACCCTCACTTCAGTCAGGGGCTCCCCATCTTCCCATGGCAGTTCCACTGGACCACAAGCAACAAGTCCTGGCCTTGGATAAACACAAGCCAGGCCACAGAGGCAGGAGGGCCTGGGGTGGTCCCTGAGTGTAGCCTGCTGTCCCTGACTGTTGCTCTTCTCCAGGGAACAGAGAGTGACTGGCATCATTGTCTTCATCCTGACGGGCATCTCTGTCTTCCTGGCTCCCATCCTGAAGGTGAGGCTCTGCACCCCACCCAGGCTCACCTCTGCCCCACCCCAAGACAGCTCAGAGCTCAGGCCTGAGAGGCAAGGAGGAGATGGGGCCCCACCAGTCCTTGGAATCTCTGGCCTATGTCCCCCACCCCCAAACACAGGATCCCATTAGGTCAAAGTAAAATTTCAGCATTATCATTTTCTGTAAGCCTGCATCATTTGTCACTGCCTCCAGTCCTCCCTGGTCCCTGCCACCCCTCCCAGAGCCTGGCTCACCTTTCTGGAGGACAGAGCTAGGTGTGTCCACACTGTTGGGTTTGGGTCTTGTTCAAGGCCTCCATGCTCTCCCGTCTCCTGCAGGGGAGGCTTCCCCCACCACCCTCCAAGCCTGTTCTCTGCTCCTCTGTTCTGCACATCTTGGACACAGAGGGACTCCTCCCACACAGGCGGAAGAAGCTCCACTTACTCATAACCCACCAGGCCAGCTGGCCAAGGAAACTCAGGGTGCTATCAAGACGGGTGTCCCCAGAGCAGTCTCTGACCAAGAACAGGTGTTCCCACCAGCTTTCTCCACTACTGCTGAAATCCTGATCTGCACCCATGAAACTTTACTTCTTGAACTGAGCTTGCCCAAAATTGCCCTAAATGTCTTCCAGTATTTCCCTCTTTGAACAGGTCATTCAGAGTGGCCTTGTATGAAACAAAGGCTAAAGAGCCATGACACTGATGTATTTACAGTGGTGACTATTTCTGGCTTGGAACTCGAGGCTGGGCAAACCTGGGCAGCAGGTCTGAGCTTGACCATTCTTTAAAGGCTGTTTCTATTGTACAGGAAACAGATTACACATAGGTAGGCAGTCACCTTGTTTATTTAAAATTGTATTTTAAATGCCCAAGGAATCTTCATTTCTGTGGAAAGAGGATTCTGAAGAACCAGTGTGTAGTCAGTCCTAATGACTATTTACTAGACAAGGATTTGCTTTGGAAGGCTCAAGTTTGGGCCCAGCATTGTGGCACAACTACTCAAGCCTCTACTTGTAACACCAGCATCCCATATCAGAGCACTGACTCCAGTCCTGGCTGCTCCACTTCCAATCCAGCATTCCTACTAGTATACCAGGGAAGCCAATGGAAGATGACCCAAGTGCCTGGGCCCCTGCTACCTGTGTGGGAGACCCGGATAGAGCTCCTGGCTCTGGGCTGCACCCTGGTCTACACCTCATTGCTGTGGTCATTTGGGGAGTGAACCTGCAGGTGGAGGCTCACTCTCTCTGTGTCACTTTGTCTTCCCAATAAAGAAAGAAAGAAGTCTTTTAAGACAGAAAAATAAAAGCTTTAGTCTAAGGACAACATCCTTGGGGGGCCAAAAGTTCCTGGAATCACTTTGCTGGCAGCCACGTCTGTGTCCTCACGATGAAGAAGCTGACCTCAGGTGAGGCAGGGCTGCCCTGGGAGCATGTTCTATGGCACAGTCACGTCACACCAGCTCTTATCTGTGTTTGACTAGAGCACAAACCAGTTAGAAAATTCCACGATGGTGTCATCAGTGTGTGATCAGTGTGATCAGCTGTCTTATGAATACACTGGTTATATTATGCATCACATCTTCTAGATTTTTACTCATGTTGTTTACACATCTGATCTTAATAAATTCGTAATTTTTCACTAATATTGTACACTGAATGTAGGTAGTAACTTCATGATACTTTAATTAAAATAATTGAGATGTACAGTTCTGCGCATCCTATGTGACCCAGGCAAAGCCTTAGGCTAGTGGTTCTTGAAGTGCAGCCCAACTCTGTTGCTTGTTCTCGGGTGAGATGGGCAACCTGCAGACTTTGAGCAGCCAGGGAACTCCTTCTGCAGGTTGCCCTGATGCTATGAATTTTAGACTGTAAATCAAAAGCTACTTGCTATTGTTCTTTGTTTAGTAGTGTTCTTGTATTATGTATTAACTGCCCCTGTTTTTAACGATGTTCTCTACTAGGATTTGTCCCAGAGTGTCTCCAATATTAATGTGTATAAAAATCACCCAGGAATCTTGTTTAAAAACAAGCACTGTGCCTGGTGCTGTAGCCTAGTGGCTGAGGTCCTTGCCTTGAACGCGCCGGGATCCCACATAGGTGCTGGATAGTGTCCTGGTGGCCCCAGGGTGAACTATGGCATAAACCCCAACAGTCTGCATTTTTAACAAGCTCACAGGTAATGCCAATGATGCTGGTGCAAGGACTATACTTTGAGTAGTGAGGAAATAAATATTCTCTCTTCATCCCCTCGTTTCTCTTCTCCTGGTGTTCCCTTCTTCTCGCCTCACCCCTACCTCCTAACCCCTACCATAGGCAACACTATTTGTGGTTAGAGAATCCGTTATCACCTTCAGTCCTTCCATCACCAATTTGCACACATTTGTTCATCTTGTCAAGCAAAGGTACTGGGGCTGGAAGGCGCATGTTTGATGGCCAGCATAAATGACTTGCACATTTGGCCCTGCTCAGTCAGGCTCTGAAGCTTGGTTTTGACTCATGTTTATTTTTTGCTCTTGTTTTTTAAGGTATAGAGACATTCAGAGATCTTCCATTTGCTAGTTTACTCCCCAAATCCATACAACAGCCAGAGCTCGGTCAGACCAAAGCCAGGAGTCAGGAACTCAATCCAGGTCTCTCGTGTGGATGGTAGGGGCTGAACATTGGAGCCATGGTTAGCTGTTGCCTCCAAGAGCACATATTAGCAGGAATCTGGAAGCTATGGAAGCTATGCCCCCATTTGAATGGAGACACTCAGATGTGGGATGTGGGTCTTCAGCCACTGCACCAAACACCTGTCCACAGTATGGTTTGGCCTTGTCTCTTGCTCACCCTTGGCCATGGCTCTTTGGATCGGTCAGAAGCCCCTCTCTGGGGCCCATGCTGCTGTCATGCTCCCGGTCTCCTGCAGGAAGGCCTTGACCTCCTACTGCTGGTGCTGTGGAGCTGCGGAGACTGCTGGGTCCTTCCACCCGTATGCTGAAGCTGGTGCAAAGGGGCACTTTTGTGCCCTTGTTTATTTCACTGCTATTTGGGAAGGGTCTTTCCCTGGGGACCCAAGGAAGATTGGTGCTGATGAGCAGAATGCTAGATCACAGCCCTGCTGCTGGTAGGAGGTGATGTCATGGCCTTTGTGATTGGCTGGGGGAGCTGCTTGAGCCTGCAAGTGGACAGTGTCATCCGTTGGATAAAGCAATGACTACATGATCAGTCACTGGTAATTAGATATCATGTAACCTGCCACCTACCTCTCTCCTTTGGTGTAGTTTTCACATCCATTGGGGCAAAAGAGAAGTTTTAAGCCATGTTAAATCATGTTACAGCTATGCTTTATCATTTTTGTTGTTTCCTCAATTGCTGCTACAATTGAGAGTTATTAGGACAGAATTATTGTTCCACAACCAGGCAAAAAGTCTCCTAAATCATTGACGGAAGGAAGCAATGAAACCTCTAATTCCTACTTTTTTTAAGATGTATTTATTTTTATTGCAAAGTCAGATATACAGAGAGGAGGAGAAACCGAGAGAAACATCTTCCATCTGATGATTCACTCCCCAAGAGACCCCAGTGGTCGGTGCTGCACCAATCTGAAGCCAGGAGCCCTGATCCTCTTCCGCGTCTCCCACACGGGTGCAGGGTTCCAAGGCTTTGGGCCGTCCTCAACTGCTTTCATAGGACACAAGCAGGGAGCTGGATGGAAAGTGGGGCTGCCGGGATTAGAACCGGCGCCCATATGGGATCCCAGCGTGTTAAAAGCAAGGATTTTAGCCACTAGGCCACGGTGCTGGGCTCCCCTACTTTACTTTAAGTTCAAGTGTCTTGAAGTCACAGCATATGGGTCCAAATCATGCTTTGTGTTCTGAAACGAACATAATTTATAAGAGAGGTTAGAATTTATCAATGTTCTCAGGTGGGATCTCTGACTCGGACAGCCTGTGTCTGCACAATGTTGTGTGCTTGCCAGAGCACTCCAACACAGCCACCCTGAGACCAAGGCAGGGCACCCTGGGGACTGTGGAGAACCACGGGAGCAGAAAAGGGGGAGAATAAAAGGGGCAGAAATTTAACTTAAACAGAGGGTGGAGAAATGCCCAGAACAGCTTTCAGAGATCTGCACTGATAATGGCAGAACAGTATGAATTCTAGGATTAGTTGATTGATTATTTAAAAGGCAGAGCTACATACAGAGAGGAGAGACAGAAAAATCTTCCATCTGCTGACCCACTCCCTCAAATGGCTGTAACGGCCAGAGCCAGGCTGCTCTGGAACCAGGAGCTTCCTCCTAGTCTTCCACATGGGAACACAGGTCCAAGGACCCAGGCCATCCTCTGCTGCTCTCAGGTACATTAGCAGGGAGCTGGATTGGAAGTGGTGCACCAGGGCTGTAAACAGTGCCCATATGGGATGCCAGGGCTGGAACCAGCAGGTGGAGGTTTAGCCTACTATACAACAGCTCTAACCCCTGATCCCATATTTTAAAGAGCAGCAAACCACCTGTGTGCGTGTTTGGACGGCAGGGTACCCACCAATCTACTCATGGTTCTTTGGTTACTGGAGGTTATTTCACACCATTCTGTATTTTCGTCTCTGATAGTAGATGATGCATGAGTTTTATTAAGTGGTCTGGTCCTGCCGATGTAGGTCAGCTCACCCAAGTCCACAGCCTCCAGCAGGTGAAGCAGCTTTGGGGGACCCTCCACTGAGGCTGGCCGTGAGAAAGCACTGTCAGGAGAGGGCAGAAGGCAGCCTATGGAGGCACTCGCACTTGCCACAAATCCACTCCCATCAGATCACATACATGGCTTCTGCAGGGCGAGCAGAGGAGCCACATGCTGGGCTCCTTGTCCTCTCTGACTCCAGATTTGCTGAACCCTCAGTACCGCCAAATCACACGGCTCCCCAGCTGCTGCAATCCTGTCCCCCAGTACTGGGTGACCAAGGCCCCCCACCCCACCTCAGGCAGAGCCCTGTCCAGAACTGTGCTCTCGTTTCAGTTCATCCCCCTGCCGGTGCTGTATGGCGTCTTCCTCTACATGGGCGTGGCCTCCCTCAACGGCATCCAGGTAAGGCTGTCCCAGCCCAGACTGGTACCACTTGCAGCCAATGTTGCCCATCTGGTCCTGTGTCACTGAACTCCCAAAATCCTGCTGTCCCAGTTCACTGAAAGAGTATAAGTAATGATACTGCCATTTATTTGCACCACGCACCAGGGCACATAGCTGTAGTGGGCATTTTACAGGTGCCATTCATTTACTCCCTATAATTAGGGGGTAAATGAGCTCCTCTGATCCCCATTTCACAAATGGGCAAACTGAGTCTCTGAAATCAAACCTAGGTCTTACTAACTCCAATGAGCATTTTACTGTTCCTCCTTTCTCTTCCCCAAGGCAACTCCACAGAGGGAAACATTTTCTTCTACTGTATTTATATGAAACCCCATCGCCCATCTTGGATAGTTTGTGTTGCGTTGAAGTTGCACTTTCCTTGGATAGGGGCGATGTTCGTCTTGTGACCAGCTACAGGGATCTCCCCCCTCTCTCCAGCCTCCCCCCCATGTGTCCCTAAGTTCCAGATAGGGTGTTCCTGCTCTAAGACCCACCCAGGCACCCCTGCACCTAGTCCAAGCCCTTCCAGGCTGAGCCTCACACTGTCTTCACCAGTTCTGGGACCGCTGCAAGCTCTTCCTGATGCCAGCCAAGCACCAGCCAGACCATGCCTTCCTGCGGCACGTGCCCCTGCGCCGGATCCACCTCTTCACCCTCGTGCAGGTCGTCTGCCTGGCCGTGCTTTGGATCCTGAAGTCCACAGTGGCTGCCATCATCTTCCCGGTCATGGTAAGGCGGCCACAGACTCCCCACCCTGGCCTGCTCTGTCGGGAGCACCCCCCTCCCACCTGTTCTTGGCCTTCTCATGGGGAGCCTGACCCAGAACAAGCTGAGAGCTGTGAGGTCCAGGAGGGTGGTGAGCGGGGGTCCTGTGGCACAGAGGAAGCCCCATCCCCCTGGGGGTGGGAGAAGCCATTCTCCACTGCTACCTGTCAGCACTTCCAATTCAGAAGTAGATCTGTTTGCAGGACAAGTCTTCCCACCATCCCAAAATAATGGAATTGAAAAACATAACTGGTGAGGGAAAAGAACCAGGACCAGAGATCAATCAAAAACCTCAGAAACCAGTGTCAGCATCAAGTTTGGGACTGCAGGAAGGCACACACGAGTTCTTTGACTATTCTGGCCAATTTCACCTAGATGTGAAACCATGTCAAAAAAATGAGTTACAGGAGCATAGGCCCCTAGCACAGGCCACTGGACACCTGGCCTCAAGGTTGAGGACAGCTGGAGGCCCAAGTGGACACAGGTGAGACTTGAGGTGTGCGCTTCAGGGAGGGCTCTGGTCAGGGCCTCCTGACCTTGGCTACTGATTAAGCTTAATCCAGATGAAGTCAATCTGAATCTCTGCAGTGGGGAGCTGGGCCTGCAGGTGCACCTGGGTGTGCAGCCAGGCTCACCAACAGCCTCTCTGAGCAAGAGAAGCAGGTCTGCCATGGCAGCATCCTTCAGGCCTCGGCGATGGCCAAGGACACTGCACAGCTTGTGGTTCCTGCGCTGTCCTGTCTGGCAGCACCATTGGTGACCCTGCCTTATGGCTGAGCCAGCTGAACCTCAGGGAGCACGAGGGAGCAGGGTGCAAGGAGCAAGATCAGAACCCCTGCTGATTGTCACAGACACACAGGTAGGTCCCTCTCTGGTCCCAAGCTTTGACAGATACATGGAATGGTGATTCCATCACCAGAGCCAGGACACAGAATGGCTCTGTTACCCCAAAATACCCACCCCTCCCCACTGTCTGGCATCCACTGGTTTGTTTCTGCAGCCTGGTTTGTCTTCTCCATCTCTGCTCTATCCCAACAAGCAGCAAGTGATGAATCTGTGCTTGACTCAGCTGAGAGCCAGTTCCAGTCTGATCCTTATTAGCTGGTTCTTGGGGATGAAGGGGTAATATGTGTGACTAGCCATCTGGGCTTGCTGAACTTGTAAGAGCTCTTTGCTCTCTCCCAAAGAGCACTTGTTTCTTAGGGTAATTTGTTGGTCCTGAACAGAGCAAAATGTTGAAACTGACCATTGGAAACTCTGGATGTCCTGCCATACTTTACTCAGCTCTTTGAAAGTGGAGATTATAAACTCCCAGAAGTAGGGCAGACAACAATGGATCTCTAAGTGTGGTCCCTGGACTGGCAGTATCGACATCACTTGAGGGACTCATTGGGGATGTTAGTTCCTGGGCATCACTTCAGACCTGCTGAATGCAGATACCCCAGGAGGAGCATCCCCTAGTTGTGAGCATGCTCAGCTTTGAGAACTGCTGATGTACAGAATTACTGTGTTCCCCTCTTGCCAGTTCCTCTTGGTCACTCACAAACTTGGTCACCTACCTGAGGAAAGGCCAGCTGAAGGAAAACAAAGGTGGGGGATGGTGGCTAATGGGAACTTGGGGGTGGCTGTAGAAGGTCGGCCCTAGAGAGCCCACATCCTGCTGATGGAGGGACCCTGAGCCCCCAGTTCTCTGCAACCCCCACAGGCTCAGATTCCCTACACCCTCCACAGATCCTGGGCCTCATCATTGTCCGGAGGCTGCTAGACTTCGTCTTCTCCCAGCACGACCTGGCCTGGATTGACAACATCCTTCCGGAGAAGGAGAAGAAGGAGACAGACAAGAAGAAGAAGAGAGGGAAAGGGGCCCGCGAGGACAGTGACAATCAGGTGGGAAAGTTGTGAGACCTGGGCAGCCAGGAAGCGTTGAGAGATCTTGCAGTCACTTCCACCGGGACAGGGAGGGGGCTCCTCAGGTGGCATGAAGCTGCGCCAGGGGTGAATCCAGCAGAGGGTTCAGTTATAGGTGTATGTGGCCTCCAGGCAGGTCAGAATGAAGCCTGCTATTTGGACGCCTCTAGTCCTTGACTGGGCAGTCAGTGAAAGAGTGGGGTGGGCACCAACATGCAAGGAGACCCTGAGGGACCTCCCAAGGATGGGAGCAGGCCTGGGGAGAGCTCCTGGCATGCAGGAGGAGCTGGGCACATGCCTTCCTTGGACCTGCCTGGGAGATATTAGAGACGCAGGGGATGGGAGGGAGAGAGTACTCCTGGCAGTGGCTGCATCACCCAGGTGCCTGGGACTACCTGCTGCCCCATTTGCCTTTTTCCTCCCTGCTTCCTTCTCGTCCCACCCTCAAAACTCTCAGAGGTCCACAAAGAGCTAGGCCAGAAATCATATTAGCAAAATGTTAAAAGGCAAGATTGACTAGTCCAAGTGCTTGTTATAAAGAATGAAACTGTCCCTAGAAGGGACCTGATGTGCCCAAGATGGGCACAGAGCTGAACAGCTAAGAGGGGAGTAAGGAAACTCCTCCTGACTAGGACATTGTTGCTATCCAGTATGCTGAGCTGTCCAGGCCGTTCCCTAACACCACACCTAGCCTGGAGCTCACCTCCCTGCTCCCTCCTTTCCCTTTTGCGATCTTGCCTTTGTCAGACGTGAGCTGCCCATGGGCAAGTGGTAAGTGGCAATTATATCATCTTCTGATGGCAGCAAGCAACCCAGACTTCCCTGGTCCTTAATTACTTTCTGCTCCCATTCATATGCTTGTTGTAGATGCTTTATTTAGGTGGGTTCTGAAAACAGAGTCTGAGAGATTTTTTTAAAGGACATTTCTTTGGTGGATTCAGCCCCTGAATATTTGAGGAACTTCCGTGTGCCAGGAACTATTCCCAGGCTGAGAAAACACATCTCTGGATGATGGTGTATTCGATGGGAATCAGGACTGGGTTTGCACTAGATCACCTGACACGGCTTTACAGCAACTCGGCTAGTGTGTGGGATTCAGTCCTCAGAGACGGGTTCTGTGACAGGTGAAACTGTTTCAAGGGAAACATGCTCAGAAGAGTTCCACGCTATGGGCTCGCATGTCTAGTATAGCGGCTAACTCTTATAGCGGCTAACTCTGTCCGTGTCCCTGGGGGTCCCGGAGCACATGGCATGCCCCTCATTGTCTAGTCTGTATGGAGGATGGTAGTTTGCATGCTACAAAGCATGTGGCTTTCCAAGAAGGCCAGAGTTGTCATACTGGTGGTGTTTATCAGCTTTTCCTACTGTTTCTCTCTAGCCCCAGTTCCCTCCTCCCTCAGTTACAAAGATCCCTATGGAAAGTGTCCCATCAGATCCCCAAAACAGTATCCAGTGTGTTGCCAGTAAGTAAAAGACATAGTATCTCTCTCCTGCTACTCTCTACTGCTCTCAGCTCTTCCTTCAAGTGACTTCTGTCTGTATCGCAGGAGATTCAACACTGTGCATGGGAGAGAACCCAAGTGCTGGGCAGAGAGTGCAGGACACTAGGACTCCCCACCCACTCCAATGGCCTGACTTCACTTCACTCAGGCCCTCCCCTGGGTTGCTTCAGAACATGTCCATCCTAACATGGCCTCTGAGCCTTTCATGTTTTCCAGTTGTGGGTGAAATGGTTGAGAATGCAAATCAGAGGCAAGCTTTCCATCTGAAGGATAGTTATGGCAGAACTGCTGACCCCTTGGTTGTGCTGTGATTGGCCCCGCAGGTGTCTGCCTGGGAGGGTTCAGACTTTGTTGACCATCCCGGAAGCCCCTCTTTCTGCTTGTCCCTAATGCTTTGAGCCTTGCATTCTTCTTGAAGAGGCAGATCTGGGTGGGTAGCAGGGTATCCTTCCAGGACTTCCTGTAACCTCCAGTCCCATCGTGGACTCTTCCTGTTCTCAAACCCGCTTTGCATCTCCATCCTACCATCCCCTGTCTTCCTTCCTTGGCCCTCCCTGCTGCCTCACACCATTCTGGCCTGGCTGAGGCCCTGTGTGTGAAGGAGGAATTGGACCAGAAGCTACCGTCTTGGCAAAGCCCTAGCCTTCCTCTTGGGGGTATTGGGCACAAGGTCAAAGAGTAGAGAAGTGGAGAGAAGGAGGGATGGGGGAGTCCTAGAGAAGTAGGCTCTTCTGCACAGAGCTCAGGCCCACTGCACAGCTCACACTTTGATTCTCATGCCAGGGAAAAGATCTTCCAGTTGGAGTTACTCACTCTGATGCTTCCTTCACTGGCTCAGAACTCGATCGCAGGTAAAGGCCACTGGGTAGATTCCTTGGGGATTAGACTCAGCCACAGCCAGGAAGGTGAGGGACTAGGATGTCTCAGCCTGGACCATGACACAGTAAAAGGCCTTAGCTAGGAGACAGAAGAGACAAAGGTGGAGGGATCTGATGACAGTGGGGGCCAAGTAACCAGTGTGTCTTCTTGCCATGTACCATGGGGTTACAGCCCACAAAGTTACCCAGTTCTAGAAAAGGAAGACACTGAAGGCCAGTGTTGGGGGAGGGGGGAAGTAGAATGGTGGGAAACCTGACCTGATTTTAATACACACATTGAAACCAGAATGAATGGACACTAGAGTTGAAATACTTGAGGATGTGTGGACTAAAATACCAGTTTTACTGGTTAGAGCAGTCGCCAGGAGAACTAACTAAATAGCAAAGATTTAGTAGAGGTAGGAACAGGAGTCAAAGGGCTAAGGCCCTGATGTCAGGGACCCCCAAGCAACCGTGGTTCCAGAGCTCTTAACAGAATTCCATGTATATGCACAGAGGAAACGGCTTGATGATGCAGCACAGGGGGGCTCAGAATGGGAAAGGGAAACTTGGAGACCAGAAAGCTTTTATCTCAGTTCTTTCTGTAGACTCCAGGGCCTGGCCGTCCTTCTCCTACCTGGGCCTGGAGTGGACAGGAATGGCTCTGAACAAGAACGAGCCCAGGCAAGGGCTCAGACTAGCCCAGGTCTAGAGGCACATGAATCTCCACCTAGACAGCACTCACTGTGTTTGTAAGAAAACACTTATGGGATCTTCTAATGATGAGGCAAAGCTGTCACTACAATGCCAGGACACAGCACTGGGGCAGCCCTCCTCCAGGAGGCTGCTGGCCAGGAGTTCCATGGCCAGTGTACGTCTCTGCCTTCCTTCCCATCTCAAACCTGCAACCAGGGCTTCATGCCCTAATCCACTGGTCTTCATGTACATACACATTAGGAGAAAAGCAGTTTAGCTCTCCTGAACCATTTTCATTTAAAAATAACTTATACCAAGTCAGATTTATAATTCCCCAGTTTCAGGCAGTGGAAGAGGATTTGGACCAGGACATAGCACTTCCAAAACTCTGTTAAAATCACAGCCATATGGAGATGGCACTGTTCAGCCACACTGGTGTTTTGCCAAATCTATGAAACTAGAAGGATGGAAAGATCACGAAGTAGCAAGATTGCCTTTCAGGGAAGAGAAAGCTCAGCAACATGGTCTAGTTTGATAAGGATTAAGCGTCAGTGATCTGAGAGCATGATGCTTACTCCTGGGGGGTTAAAGATGTGTAAACTGAGACAGCACTGTGCGTGAAAACAGAGTGGAACACAAAGCAGAGAAGGGCCAGGGGCATCCACAAGGACTCAGCCTTCTGGAGAATCTAGGAGAGACCCCATGGGAACCAGCCCAAAGGAGGGCAGAGGTGTAGCACAAGCCTGAAGCACCATGTGAACATACAGGGCATAGAACAAGTAGAGGCCACCAGTGAAGCTCCTGCCTGGCCACCCAAAAGAACTTGGATTCTATCCTCTAAACAGAGAACTAGGCAGAACCATGACTTAGAACAGCGTGACAGTGATGTGGGACAGGGAGAGACCAGTTAACATTCTGTGGCTGAAAGGGAAGCAGATCATGATGTGTTCAGGGTTCCTAAGGCAAGAGCACTTTGATCAGAGCCCTGCTCTGAGGAAGAACCAAAAGCCAGCTGAATCATTCTTCCTTCCTGCCTCTTGTCCAGCATCACCTTGCACTTCAAAATTTCCTGTCCATCTTCACCTGCTTTCAACTACTCCAGGAGCCCAGTGTTCATGGTGCCACAAGTGAAGATAGAGATGGAGTCAGACTATGACTTCACAGACAAGGACAAGTACGGAAGAGAGGTGGACGGCGAGACCACTCTCTAGAGTGGCACAGCTTCTCCCAGATCTGGGGCAGCGAGGGCCTGGCTTAGTCCTAAGCACATGAGAACATGCCCAAACTCTTCGCTTCTCTGTGCCTATTTCCTGTTTCCCCATCAGGGAGATTCCTGATAGAAAACAGACATCTGTGACAAGTCCTGTTTAGATACAGCACTCTCACCTTCCCTTTGCAGTTGAGAGCCTAAACATTAGACCAGATTTTAAAATGAAGTCCAGCATAGAAATACATTCTTTCGACATGAAAAAGGCCTGTCTCTCCAAACTGTAGCTAAGATGAAGGGGCAACAGCTCATTTATATCTAAAATATCACTGTTTTAAAGGTTAGATTTAGGTCTAGATGGTTTGGAAGAATTCTTAAAATACTCTTATGTCGATAGGTCACAGTTAGAATATTTGAAAAGTTCTGTCTTTTCTGTCTTGCTCCTTCTTCAAAGTTTGGACGACCTGCATTAAGGGTCTTATTCCAGAAATGTGATGGGTGGGCGGGGCCTTCCCCAAATGGATAAAACAGTTCCAAAGTCTGCTGGAGGGAGAGCCAACACTTGGGTTTCTACAATAAAACAATTCCTGTGAACTCTTAAGTCACTGGTTGGACCAGCCAAATGAACCTTCAACTGCTTCACTGGTTTCTCACATTAAGAGTCAAGTTTCTTTCTCCATTTGGATGGGTTTTCCAAAATCAAACCTCCATTCATGTGAACATCCCATATTAAGCAAAGCTAATTTAGAAATTATAACTTTGTAACATTAACTGAGCTAGGACTTGAACAGAATTAGATGCAATTTGGGTAGACTAAAACCTGTCACTGGAGAAGCAAATTGTTTTTCCATGAAACTTTGACACTCATTTTACCTTGAATCCACACCTAATGAACAGCCAAGCATTTTACATTCACCATCTCCAAAACAAGCATCGATTTTGAGTATATCATTCTGGTTACTGCATTTACTCATGACAAATGCAGGTGCTTTTTGTCTCCAAAGACAAATGACAGTTGACTATTAATCTGAGTAGCAGAACTCATTGTCCTTGCAACCCTCAGGCCTGGTATAATGCAGGTTATACAAAGTCCTTGGTTAGTGGTCTCTCTTCACTTACCTCAGAGCACCCTTCCAAGATACTGCTGAGGTAAAGCTCTGTAGCCTACCCATCCTGGCAGCACATTTACTTAGCTATTCAGCAATGCAGTGATATCACTTGGGCTTACATCTCATTTTAAATCTTCCTCTGTATCCACCCTGGGAGAACTAACATTCTACCCCTAATGTGTGTTTCAAAGCCTGGATGATTTGGAATAGCATTTTGTCCAGATTAAATTGTAGAACTGTTATGGATTCAGGAGTAACTGTGCTTGATGAATCAAACAAACTGTAAAACTACAATGTTAATTTTTTGTTGTAAATTAATCAGTCATTTTTACCTAAAATGGCATTTCTATTTTGTATATACACATTTTTATCTTGATAGCTTTTAACAGATCGACGTATTGCAAGTCAGTAATTTCATTCCACCTGTAATGTAACTGTCATTCAATAAAACTTAATACTGTCTGCCCACTGTGTTCCACATTCAGTAATGCAGGTGAGCAGTTATAACATGGGCTATAGCTCACTGATCAAAAATACTCCCAACAAACTGTCATCTTTCTTCCCCAGAAAACTACCCAGCTGGAAGAACAAGGAGTAGGTCAACTCCCTGATAATTCTCTCTCCCGTCTCAACATGCCCAGAGCAGGCACCATCTCAGCCTACACTATACCCCTGACACACGGCTCTAGTTGAGAACACAGGGAGGACCTAGCTGGCTGGCAAGCACCTTCCTAGCAGCAGATCTGTGCCAGAAACACATATCAGAAAAATGGGGACTTGCACCAGGCAAGCACATCAAGAAGTGCTTTGTAGCAACATGTAACTTCAACCATGGTTTAGCAAGCACTCAGAATAAGAGTCATCACTTAAATGCCTCTTACTAATTGAATCCCTAGTTCCACACTAACCTGTTGGAATATAAGACTTAAAAGGAGAAGGCTGGTGTCTCCAGGGGTCCTCAAACTATTCTGTTATAGGAACAGGTATCACCAAATATAAAGATTATACTCAATGAGGAAAACTGTATCTGGTTAGGTAATAGTGGCAGGAACACACAGGCTTTCAGAAACTCATTCCACACCAGACAGATGTATTTTATTTTATACGCACTCATACATACAACCTCTCACAGAAAATCTGATTAAATTTAGAATTAAGCTCTTCAAACCTGGGAAAGCCACCACAGCCCATGGTGGAGAGCGGACAGCTACCAGCAAGTCTTTGGTGGAAAAGGAAGCTGGAGACTTGTACAAGCTGCTCTTGTGATTATCAAGCCCACGTGGTGGTTTCCAAAAATAGGTTTTAAGAAGTATCAAAGATATCATAGCATTCCCACCTCCCAACACCCGCAAATAAAAACTTAACAATGAAGTCTAAGGAATAGCAAAAGCCAGACATCACAATAAATGTGAATAATTTACAAAACAAATCTTCCAACTCTAGAAAACTAAAATGGGGAGGCCTCTTGGAAGGGTAACAAACCTACAAGGAGAGCTAATAGCAGCCACAGAACTCCAGACACTGTCCCAGAGACAGGGACACCTCAGGAACATGACTATGTGGACTCTTCTTTCCCATCCAGTTCTGTTCTCCTTACACAAATCTGGCTATCCATCAGCAGGTACAGGCATTTGCAGTTTTTACTACTCAGTTACCATGATTTCCTCGTCACCTTTTCCCTAATTCTCCCTAGCAACATTTTTTTTTCCTTTGGTTTGACTGGTTGAACTCAGAAGGTTTGGAACCTGAGATCAACTCTTATTGGAATAGCACTTAGGAAAGGTAATCCTGGAAAAGGCAAACTTTCAACTGACGTGACCTCACAGAGTTATCATCCATTCCCGACAGGACAGTGGCTCCCACACTAACCATTAGGCTACTTGCTTGTCTTGGCTAGAACACACGCCCCAGTGTGCCACTGGCCTGCCTCCCTGTGGCACGACTGTAGAGCCATGTGTGCCAACTGCCACCCATTTGAACTTTCAATAAATACACAGCAATCATTTTAAACCATCACAAGAGAATAAATTAAAATATATTGCATTTTCTGCCAGCCCGCTTGCTTCTTGAGTTGGTTTGGAGGGCTACCCCTGGCTCGTGGGCACCAGTTAGCTAGTGGCTACTCCACGCTCTGTAGACTTGAGCACTTCCCGTTCTTCAGCTCTCAGCACTTTCTTGGCAGCAATAATGGTGTTCTTCATCAACATTGCCACAGTCATGGGACCCACACCCCCAGGGACCGGAGTGATGTAGCCGGCTTTCTTCCTGACACCTACGTGGGAACAGAGATAGGCATGACAGATGCATGTAAATAAAGAAAAAGCAAGAGTGCACATGGCACCTTCATAACCATCAAAGTCACCCAGAAATCATATTCTCAAGAGTAAGGATTTTTTACTTTTAAATTTTTATCGGGCCTGGTGTCGTGGCCTAGCAGCTAAAGTCCTCGCCTTGAACGCGCCGGGATCCCATATGGGCGCCAGTTCTAATCCCAGCAGCTCCACTTCCCGTCCAGCTCCCTGCTTGTGGCCACAATGGCCAGAGCTGAGCCAATTCGAAGCCAGGATCCTGGAGCCTCTTCCAGGTCTTCCATGTGGTGTAGGGTCCCAAGGCTTTGAGCTGTCCTCCACTGCTTTCCCAGGCCACAAGCAGGGAGCTGAAAGGGAAACGGGGCCACTAGGACACGCACCAGCACTTATATGGGATCCTGGAGTATGCAAGGTGAGGACTTGAGCCAGTATGCTACTGCTCTGTTATGATCCAGCTTCCTGTTTATGGGCTGGGAAGACAGCAGAGGGTGGCTCAAGTCCTTAGGACCCTGCAACCACATGAGACTTTGGATCAGGTCAGCTCCAGCCATTTCAGCCACTTGGGTAGTGAACCAGCAGATGGAAGATCTATTCTCTGTGCCTGTGCCTCTTTCTGTAAATGTGCCTTTAAATAAAGTCACAAATCTGTTTTACTTGTGATGTAAGTCTAAAGAAAAAATCAACTCCCTAAAAAGTTTCTCTCTGCTCTCCACATTTTATTATATACCTAAATGATCCTAAAATGGCTAAAATAATAAAAAAAAAAACTGTTTCTTATGAAAACCATTTCAATGTTATTATCAGGATAACGTAAGTTTAAAAGCTAAATTCAAAATATGTTCTAAGTGTCCATTAAAGACAGTACTGATTGGCTTTCTATTTTTTTATAAAAACTAAGCCATTTACCTTCAAAATCCACATCGCCAACCAGCTTGGGCTTCGCAGTTACGGGGTCTTGAACTCTGTTTATGCCCACATCGATCACTGCTGCTCCCTCCTTAATCATATCTGCAGTGATGAGGTTTGGGATGCCTAGAGACAGAGATGGGTGAACAACTCAGGACTGAAAAGGAGACTCTACCTGTCACATTCTCATGAAAACTGTTCAGTAGGAAACCACTGCAGAGATTTTGAGGCTTTAGGAAAAACATTCAGTCTGTAGTAGCACTACAGTGGAATGCCAGAAACCAGTGTCCCTTCCCCTGATGTAGCTGTGTGTGAGTACAGGAAGTCTGGTCATCAGGGAGTGAGACGAGGTGTGACCTCACTCCTTCCCTCCCCAGCTTCCTTACCTGCAGCGGATACCACAATATCTGCAAGAATGGTGTGTTTCTTCAGCTGCTCTTTGGGAGTGTAGCGATGGGATATTGTCACTGTGGCATCACCTACACAGGGAAAAGCAGATGGCTTGACTGCCAAGCCAAGGGTAGGCCAGGATTGAGTCCCAACCTGTCACATCACTGTACAAATTCAGAATCTTGCAAAACTAATGCTTCTGCCACAGTTTCTGGACAGCTAAATAACCTCTATTTTTTAAAGTTAAACCCAGTTTCTTATAGCTCGCTCTTATGGTCCCAGCTCTGTCTTTAAGAGTCATCACAATGAAATTTACTCCTGCTAAGCAGATTCTCAATTTTAACTATTTTAATATCCTTTGTTTTATTAATTATGGCAAAAGATCTCTGGAAAATAGTTGTTCTGTTATTTCTGATATAATCAGGGAAGGCCATAGTTGCAATAATGAGCAGTAACCAATTTGTCTTTCAGTTAAATTTAATAAAATTTGGCATGACATAATCCAGTCATCAGTTCAGTCATTTGCCACAGCCCAAAATATTTCTTCTGCTAAATTCTAACTTTAAATGAAGAACCGCTTCTCAGCTCCCACTACCAAACCTGTAACTACACGATTGTAAAACCTACTTACACTGAACACTTGAATTTATTTCTGAGGCTAGTTGCACAATAAATGAGTAATAAAGATAAACTCTCAGGACACAAGCCGAGCTTCTCTTCCAGGGTCACCATCTACATAGCTGTGAATTCATCACGACACATACACACAGTAGAGTGAAGGGAATACACCATCCAACTGTCCACTAGAAAGCTGTTGAAGCTTCTCATGGCAGGGATGAGAAGGGGCATGGCTGGGAGGGCAGGTTCCTTACCTCCGGGCCGCTCATGTGCCCCATCCGTGTGCAATAACATTGCAATGGGCATGCCAACATTTTTGGACCTTCCAGCCACAACCACATTCTTCCCCAGGGTTGGGATGCCTAGGAGAACATTTCAAATACATACATTTACATGCAGCACAGAGTCAGTCTATGCTGAGAATGAACATCAAAGGAAAAAGAAGTCAGATGGCCCAGCCACTTTTATGTATATGGGCATTTCCATCAGGTTGGGAAGAGACAGGGAAAGAGAACTTAACTTTCCTCTTCAATAAAGGGAGCAGGCTTTTTGATTATTTAGTATATTTGAAAGACAGATAGACGGAGACTTTCCAGCTACAGGTTCCCTCCTCAGATGCTTCCAACAGCCAGGCCTGGGACAGACTGAAAGCCAGGAACCAAGGGCTCAATTTGGGTCTCGCATATGGGTTACAGGGACCCAACCACCTAACACCATCACCTGCTGCCTTCCCAGGGTGTGCACCAGCAGGAAGCTGGAATGGATAGCAGGGCCAGGACTATAACCAGGCACTCTGATATGGCTTACAGAACCCTAAGAGGCATCTTAACAACTGCGCCAACTCCCATCTCCATCTCCCCAGTGAACCCCATTCTGACTGTGGAGGATTTCCTGACCTTATTGCCTCACCCATCAGCTGGAACTACCACATCCAGCGAGGGCTAACAGACAAGAGTAAGTACTGTGTGTCCACAGAACGATTTGACTGTGCACTAATATTGAATCTCAAGTCTCCTGTGCTGAGGCTCTTGATTAAAGGGCAAAACCCATCCAGGTATCTGAGAGAGAGAGGTCAGCTATGGTGTGTGGTATGCACCCTGGGTCTGCAGGAATTCTTAACACTTGCAAGGTCTTCTTTTCTAACACTGACCAAAACATCCAACTCTGGGCAATACCTACCTGTTCGCTTAATTATCTCCCACACTCC
The DNA here is from genome assembly GCF_030435755.1 of Ochotona princeps. Classification (NCBI taxonomy): domain Eukaryota; kingdom Metazoa; phylum Chordata; class Mammalia; order Lagomorpha; family Ochotonidae; genus Ochotona; species Ochotona princeps. The sequence goes on from NC_080839.1 coordinate 25,341,321, forward strand.
CCACGGGGTGGCCGGGAGCATGGAATCCTGGTCCAAACACATGCGCCCAACATTGATCACATGAAAGCCGTCAACGTCCTTGTAGGGGGACACAGCATTACAAATCTTCCTCTCATCGATATGTTCTGAGGGGAAAAAAAAAAAGCCCTGTCATGCCAATCCAGTCCTGTGCCTCAATTTACCTCCCCAATAGACCTCATCATCTGCAGAGAAGGGATGCACGTCCAGCAGGGCCCAGCTACCAGGGTCAATCAAGGCCAATATCCTCTTTTTGAGGTTTATTTATTTTTATTGGAAAGTCAGATATACAGAAAGGAGGAGAGACAGAGGAAGATCTTTCATCCGATGATTCACTCCCCAAGTGAGCCGCAACGGGCCGGAGCTGAGCCGATCTGAAGCCAGGAGCCAGGAGCTCTTCTGGGTCTCCCACATGAGTGCAGGGTCCCAAGGCTTTGGGCTGTGCTCAACTGCTTTCCCAGGCCACAAGCAGGGAGCTGGATGGGAAGTAGGGCTGCTGGGATTAGAACCTGCGCCCATATGGAATCCCGGCACATTCAAGGCGAGGACTCTATCTGCTAGGCCACTGTGCTGGGCCCAAGATCCTCTTTTACGACAGACTGCTTCCACTATCCTTTGTATCACGGCCTCAGTGTTGAGAGGAGGCATTGGTTTTCTGAGCAAGTCGGCCCCGTGTCTTAGGAAATCCTCATCCAGTTTACCTTGGCTTTGGGTGAACCCCACATTAAGGGCTGAGCATATGAATTTAAACCTCTCTACTGCCCGGCAAACATTTGAACCCCAAACCCCAAACCCACCTGGAAGAGGCAGCTGAACGAGGAGGCCATCTACATTGTCATCATTATTGAGTTTGTTAATTAAATTCAACAATTCTTCCTCTGAGATAGACGCTGGCTTCACAATTGTCTCGCTGTTGATTCCTGAGGGGAAAAAATATGGTTTAAAACACATTGGCACATTCCATGGGCATGGCTAAGCCGCTAGCCACGCTTGGTATCAAGCAGGCTTCTTGTCATCACCCCGCCCTGGTGGCTAAGGAGCTGACTCGGCTCCCAAGAAACATAAACAAAGAAACTTCTCAAGTGTACAGGCAGGAAAGTACAGGCCTCACAGCCCCACACTTCACATAATCAGTCTTTGCAATCTTTCTTAACCTTATTTTACAGGCCAGAACAACTAAAAGCATTCATCTTGCTAGTTCTACCATGCTAGCTCCCAATGTCCTCACAAGAGGCAGTGTGAAGGTTTTTAATTTTGTCAGTGAAAAAGGCAGGTATGCAGCAGCCCTGCCCTGCCCTACAGAACAGAAGGGCACCTGGTGCTCAGGCCACTGGCGCAGAAGCACCAGATGAGTGGGCAGAAGCAATCCCGAACCTCCCCATCTCCTGCCTGTAGTCCCAGCATTCTATAGTACCGCACAAAGCATGACAGGTTTTGGACTCAATCAGTGAAGAAAGAGAAAGCTGAATTGTCAGAAGTCCTCAGCATTTCCTGCACCTCCAGGACTGCGGTCTCAGCCATGGACTCCCTGATGCTTCCAAAGAGCCTGTTGCTCAAACTTCCCCGACCCCAGCCCCTTGGCCTGCACGGTACAGGTGCCCCAACATAAAGCCACTCAGTGTCACTCAAGGAGACAAGCGTAAAACACCTGCAAGGTCACCTGCACCATGCTCATACCCAGAACTGAACTTACACCTCTGGACACCCCAAGAATCTCAAACAAATGCCTCTCCACCCTAGTCCCTCCAGCCTCCCACACAGATACAGCCCAGTTTCCTCAGGACAAATTCTAGCACACTGGCCTCCTGCGCTTGGGTTTTCCCTTCAGAAAATGCAAGCGCACTAACAATGGCATGCACTTCAGATAAACCCTGATGGAACAGTGATACCTACCCACGTCAGCAGCTGCCCTGGTTTTGTTGAGAACGTAGGAGTGACTGGCAGGATTCTCGCCCACCAGGATGACGCTCAGATGTGGTCGCTTGTGGCCAGAGGCCACCCACTCTTCCACCTCCTGCCGTACTTCCTGCTTGATCTGCTGGGCTAGCTTCTTTCCGGAAATGACCACAGCCTCGTTTCTGCAGAAGGCAACAGAGTCATACAACCAAACATTACCCTGACATTGTACAAAAGGTAAAGCCATGGCTATGCAAAGTTATTTTTTTTTCAAAGATTTTATTTTATTGTTATTGGAGAGACAGACAGGAAGATCTTCCCTCCGATCATTCACTCCCCAAGTGAGCCGCAATTGCCGCTGCTGCGCCGATCCTATGCCAGGAACCTGGAACCTCCTCCAGGTCTCCCACATAGGTGCAGGAATCCAAGGCTTTGGGCCGTCCTCAACTGCTTTCCCAGGTCACAAGCAGGGTGGATGGGAAGTGGAGCTGCCAGGATTAGAACCGGCGCCCATATGGGATCCCGGCACGTTCAGGGCGAGGACTTTAGCTGCTAGGCCACGGTGCTGGGCCCGCAAAGTTGTTATGAATACCCGAAGCTTGGGTTCAAAGACCCTGGTGCCCAACCCGAGTACAAATGAAAGCTCAAGGGCAGATTCCAAGGGGCAAGTGTGGGTTCAGGTACATATCGAAGGGGACAAGGCTGATGGAGTTGAAGCAACTGACACCTAGTTCTCAGCCCCGACCAGCTGAGTGCCCTACCTCCTACACTGCTGTCTCCTCGTTGAGGGGTTCCACTGTGTTTCTCTGACCTCTCTCCACCATGACCTTCCAATTTCTCCTAGATCTACCCAGAGTTCATCGAGTCGTATGTTTCAGATGATTTCTGTTAGTGGACTGGCTCTTAGTGTTTAATAGTGCTTTTATTTTTTTATTGCCTATTTTTGTTAGTTTTTAACTTTAGTTTTATGTTTGCATTTTACTTCAAAGGCAGAGAGACAGAAACACAGAGTTTATCACAACCGAGCTTGCTCCCCAAGTCCCTGCAGTGGCAGGGTTAAGCCAGGAAGGAGTCAGGTGGCTGGGACCCCATCTAGGTCTCCCGTGCAGGTGTCAGCAACCCCAGCAGAGAAGCACTATTTGTTGCCTTCCATTGTGCACATTAGCAGGTTTCCCACTAGGCACTCTGATGTTGGATGTGTGGGGGCTGGCAGTGTGGCATAGCGCATAAATCTGTTTCCTGCAGCACCAGCCTCCCATGAGGGCACTGGTTCAAGTTCCAACTATCCCACTCTAACCTAGCTCTCTGCTAATGTGCCTAGGTGGGCAGCAGATGTGGGAGAGCCCGATGGAGTCCTGAATGCCTAGCTTTGACCTAATCTACCCTTAGCCATTGTGGCCACTGGTGGAATGAACCAGAACTTAGAAAATCTCTCTCTTTCTCTAATTCTGCCTTCTTCTTCTTCTTTTTTTTAAGATTTATTTTTATTGGAAAGTAGATATACAGAGAGGAGGAGAGACAGAGAGGAAGATCTTTCATCCAATGGTTCACTCCCCAAGCGGCCGCAATGGCTGGAGCTGAGCCAATCCGAAGCCAGGAGCCTGGAGCCTCCTCTGGGTATCCCACATGGGTGCAGGATCCCAAAGCTTTGGGCCATCCTCGACTGCTTTCCCAGGCCACAGCAGGGCTTCTAGGATTAGAACCGGCACCCATATGGGATCCTGGCACGTTCAAGGCGAGGACTTTAACTGCTACGCGCTGGGCCTAATTCTGCCTTCTAAGTAAGTGAAAACATCTTGAAAATCCCATGAGATCAAGGCATTCCCTTTAGTTTCTGTCCTCAATATCATGAATTCAGTATCATGCTCCAACCTGGAGACCAGTGAACATCAGCTTCCTTGGAACAACACAATTTAAATTCTCAGAAATGACATCACACTGGACATCTCATATGGTCAGACAGAATTAATTCTCACGGCCACTTTTAGAGCTTTAGTAAACTGTAAACCCCCAGGTCCACTCTTTATTTGCATGATAAAATAGCATAAATTTTAAGCTAAACTGTAGTATCTTAGACTTTTTAAAAAAGATTTATTTATCCTTATTGGAAAGGTAAATCAGATTTACAGAGAAAAAGAGATACAAAGATCTTTCATATGCAGGTTCACTCCCCAAGTGGCCACAATAGCCGGAGTTGAACCTATCCTAAGCCAGGAGCTTCTTTCAGGTCTCCCACATGGGTGCAGGGTCCCAAGGCTTTGGGCCGTCCTTCACTGCTTTCCCAGGCCACATGCAGGGAGCTGGATGGGAAGTGGAGCAGCCAGGGCATGAACTGGTGCCCATATGGGATTCCGGAGCTTATAAGGCAAGGACTTTGGCCACAGAGACATGGCGCCGGGTCCAGTTTCTTAGATTTAATGCAGTATTTTATAATCATCTGTTTTGCAACCTGTAAGGTATTTAGATTTCATAATTTGCTGGCTCAAATTTTATGGAATGATGTAGCATCGCAGACAATGTTCTTAGCATTTAATTTTTATGTATAGTATGGTCAATTGAAATAGTATTAAGTCTACATAACTACTCAACAGACCTTTTTTCTAATCATTATTTCTTAATAATATAGCTAGACAACTATTTACATGGCATTTACATTGTATTAGGTATCATCAGTAATCTGCAGATGATTTAAAGTCGTGAAAAGATGTGCACACATTATAGGCAAATATTTGTCATTTTATATAAGGGACTTCCATACCTGAGGATAAGATACAAAGGGATTACTGTGTGTATCCACAAGTATGCATACACACACACACAGACATACACATGCCTAAGACGCACAGGCATCTTATACGACTGGTAAGGAGATAAACTGCATTCAAAATAATATTCACTGAGAAGGATTTAGCTTGCACTTCATACAAAGTTGCTTTGGAAATGATGCACTTTGCATTTGGACCAAAAGCAACAATCTACACTTAAGGACACAGGGTTCTGGAAGAAGTCAGCGTTCCAAGTCCCAAGCTTTGCTTTCAAGGGCAGGTTCTGGATGTTATGCCAGTTTACTTTTAAAACACAGCATTGTCAAAGTGACACAGGCCAAAAACAAAGCCACAATGCATGACCAGATTTCACAATTCAAATGTGCTCCAGCCGACCCCTGCTCCCCACATCCTATGAAACACGACATAGCCCTGTGAGTCACTGGCACACTCATGGATTTCCCATCATCTCTTGTGCCCAGAGAGGAAGTCGGTAAAGTAACAGTTACCTCCCCCCAAAGGAAATAGGCAACTGAGACTCAACCATCTCGGGAAATCAAAATGGTTTAGCCATCATTTATTTAGGAATTCAACACTCGCATAAATGTCATTAGAAAAAAAATAATTAGGGCCCGGCACGGTAGCCTAGTGGCTAAAATCCTCGCCTTGCACGCAGGGATCCCATATGGGCACCAGTTCTAATCCCAGCAGCCCCACTTTCCATCCAGCTCCCTGCTTGTGGCCTGGGAAAGCAGTCGAGGATGGCCCAAAATCTTGGGACCCTGCACCCATGTGGGATACCTGGAAGAGGCTCCAGGCTCCTGGCTTCAGATCGGCTCAGCTCTGGCCATTGAGGTCACGTGGGGAGAGAATCATCGGACAGATCTTCCTCTGTCTCTCCTCCTCTCTGTATATCTGACATTCCAATAAAAATAAATAAATCTTTTTTTAAAAAATTAAAATCAATGAATCAACAGACTAGGCAGATGATTTGTTCAATGCAAAATGAAAACCTGCTAGGAGCATCTTCATCTCCCTGACAGCTTTCAGGACTGCCATTGGTCGTTTTGGCAAGAGTTCTGTTATATATTAATAGGGAAAGACACAAAGGGAAATAGCACTGAAGTGCTTATTGCTAAGTATTATAGTCAGATTTTTCTCGTGGCCACCTGTGAGCTCTAATAACCCTGTTCTACGGAAGACAAACTCGAGGCTAGCAGAGACAAGCAAAGCTCTGCAAAGCCCAGCCCGCCTGTGACTTCAGCACCCCCTTCCCTGCGTGATGAGCTTCACAGCCCTGGATGCTCCAGAAGGAATACATAGAATGGGATTTCTCACACTACAACTGGCAGTAGGCAAAGCAGCAGGTGGGAGCAGCATAGGCAGGTGCATGTTAGGATAACACAGACTGCCCACAGAGGCATGGCCTCCCTAGGACCCTCCAGCAGGCAGGGGAACATTTGTAAACAGCAGTGTAAGCATCACGTCCTTGTTCTTTTACATTTACCTGTTTGTTTGACTTTTATCTGGAAGGTCATGACAGAGGCAGAGACCTTCCCTTCACGGTTCACTCCCCAGATGCCTGCAATAGCTCAGGCTGGACCAGGCTGAAGCCAGGAACTTGGAACACATTCCAGGTGTCCCAAGTGGGTGGCAGGAAGCCAAGTGCTTGAGCAGCCTGCCCGCCAGAGTGCACATGAGCAGGAAGCTGGATCAGAAGCAGGGGTAGAACTTAACCCCAGGTACTGTGAAATGGGAAGGGGGCGTCCCAAATGGTGTCCTAGCCAGCCCTGAAGTGGTCTGGTTCTTTAAGTAATGCAGCATCTTTATACAGAGAGGTGTGATCACAGGCATACGTGGCCAGTGCCCAGAGGCTTGGCAGAGGATGGAGAGTTACGGGAAACGGGACTGGAGAGGTGGGCCAGGATCAGTCCACAGCAGGACTCTGAACATGCCCTGCAGATGTGGCTCCAGGGCTCCCAAGGGGCCAGTCTCTGCTGCTGGCACCTGGGAGGCGTCCCCGACAGCGCTTCTACAGCAAGTGAAAATCATCAGGTGTTCGCTCCCTGACAGGAATGTTTACTCCCCCACGGAGATATTTTTCATCACCTCTGAATTTACACACCTGGCACAGCGTCTGCTACACGGTCCACATCGGCTAGAGGGAAAAAACGAGCTGCACAAGGCATGGGTTCCAGCCATGCCAATGTCCTAAGAATGTGCCAGGCGAGCCCAGAGCTGGGGAGAGAAACCACAGCCCCTTCACAACTCTTGAAACCCAGGCTTGAGATTGAGTGGGTATTTGTGATGCCTGGTTTCCACCTCACTCAGCCCTGGCTGTTGCTGGCACTTGGGAAGTGAACCAACAGATGGAAACTCTCTTTCTTCCTCTCAGTGTCTGTCTCTCAAACAAATCTGAGGTCTAGAAAGTTCAGGAAAACCTAATGAAAACAAAGAAAGCTTTTCCTTTTCTCCAGAACATTTTATGTTTCTATCTCTCTGTCATTATAATAAAACACAAATAACACCCAAACTGGCCATCCTAAACCTCCCCCCCCCCCCCCCCGTTAGCTGCACATCTTCATAAAGTTATGCAACCAGTACCGCCATCCATCTCCAGTACCCTTCCTCTCGTCAAACGCAAACTCGCTCTGCACGGCACAATCTCTCTCCATTCTCTCTCCCCTCCCCCAGCCCCTGGCAACCTCGGCCTCCTCAGCCTGGCACTGGCCCGCTCGGGGTGGGCTGCAGTCAGAGCCAGGGTGACCACAGGACACCCATCCTGCCGGCGGCGGGCAGAGGCGCGCGGGCCACGCCTCCGGGGCGGGCAAGCGCGCCGGGCGATTTCATCAGACTGCACCGACCGCGGCCGCCGCTAGGGCCCCGGCAGGGCCGGCTCGCCCAGGGCTGCTCCGCACGAGCCCTGGCCGCCGCTCTCCCAGGAAGTCCTCCCTGCTTCCTCCGAGACAGCTCTCTGCATCCCAGCCCGGCTCGCCCGGCGGGCTTCCGCTCGGTTCCCTTTCGTCAAATTCCCACACACATCCCGGGCGGTCCCACAGCCCCTCGGTGCCCGTCGGCGGACTGGCCCCGTGCGTCACGGGGAGACCGGCTCCCTCTGCGGTCCCAGCCCACCTGGGAGCGAGCACCTGGGTGGCGGACTGCGGCCACGGCTCGGGGCCACGGCGCCTCCCGCCACACCCCCTCGGGCGCCGGGATGCTCGAGATGGACATCCCTCGGTGCGCCCTCGGGAGCCCCTGCAGTCCTCACCTCCACAGGCCTCCAGACCCCACTCACCGGACTGCAGCGAGGTGGAAGGCACGATGCCGCAGGCGGCAGCTCTGCGCGGGCCGGAGCAGCCTGGCAGCCAACACCGAGCAGAAAGTAGCCGCAGCCATAACCCGCACCGCTGCCCGCGCCGGGAGGGAAGCGCGCGCGCTGCCTGCTCGGTTATACCGGCGCCGCGTGGCAGACCCCGCCCTCCGCCGGCGCCCATTGGTCCGCGCCCCGTTCCTCCGGCTGTCGTCCGGGTGGATGGCGCCGAGGAAACCAATCGGTGGACTTCATCAAACGTAAGCCAAGTCCCTGGAGCGAAGCCCCGGGGGGCGCAAGGCGGGGGCGCGAAGGACTCTATAGCTGACCGCGATTGGCCGAGAAAGTCAAGCCCCTGCCGGACGCGGCTGATGTTACCAAAGCCGGGACCCCGAGCGACAGCAGGTTCATTCATTCCTTGAACAAATGCCTACTGTGAACCAGGTCCGTACGGAGGGGATTACAAACACAGGAAGGTAGAATACCAACGAATAGAGAAATGTAGCCTAGAAGGAAAGACGGAGTAGGAAAATTACTATTTGGGGTGCTGGTGCGAAGGCATGACTGGCTAATCCTCCGCCTGCAAATGCCAGCATCCCATATGGATGCCAGTTCCTGAGCTCCAGCTGCTCCTCTTCCCATCCAGCTCCCTGCTTGTGGCCTGGAAATGCAGTGGAGGACGGCCCAAAATCTTGGGACCCTGCACTCACATGGGAGACCAGGAGGAAGCTCCTGGATCCTGGCTTCAGACTGGCTCAACTCTTAGCCACCTGGGGAGTATACCAGCAGATGGGAACGCTGGCGCTATCTCTCTTTCTCTCTCTCTCTCTCTCTCTCTTTCTCTCTTTCTCTCTTTCAAATACAGAAATGACTTTTTAAAAAAGAATTTGGGAGCCTATAGAATTGTAGCATAAAATGAAACAATAAAGAATATGGGAAAATGTACACACAATGCTTCTCAGAGAAAAAGATTACACCCTACTCACACACTCCACAGCAAGCAGTTCTCCACTAGATAGTTCCAACATGTCTTGCAGGCAGCATCAGATCTCACTGACTCAGGTCTCAGTCCCACAGGACTGTCCCTGCCTTTAGATGCCAGTCACAGCACTATTACCTGCATAACTGATCGACTGGCTATAAACCAAGGCCTTCTTTCTTTCTTTCTTTCTTTCTTTCTTTCTTTCTTTCTTTCTTTCTTTCTTTCTTTCTTTCTTTCTTTCTTTCTTTCTTTCCTTCCTTCCTTCCTTCCTTCCTTCCTTCCTTCTTTCTTTCTTTCTTTCTTTCTTTCTTTCTTTCTTTCTTTCTTTCTTTCTTTCTTTCTTTCTTTCTTTCTTTCTTTCTTTCTTTCTTTCTTTCTTTCTTTCTTTCTTTCTTTCTGCTGGGACACCTCATGGAAACCAGAAACACACTTGTTGATCAGTTTATTATCAAGAACATTAATTAGGATCCAAAGGAAAGGCCATAACACAAAGCTCAGCCCTGTGTAAACCAAGGACTGGGGCTCAGGAGAAACCAGTGCTGCCAACACCCTGAGCTCACACCTCAGCTTCCCAGATGGCAAGAAAGTGAACGTGCAGTGTTCAAGCCACCTGGCTTCTGCTGTTCCACTAGGGCAGCCTTAGGCAGCGCCACGTGCAAGTGCCTGTGGGTGTTTTTCTCTGAACCCCTGGAATGCATGGAGCAGACACAATGTCCCTTTATCGTTAGGGACTGCACCCTCTCATCATATGGCCACATTGGGACTGCAGGCCAGGCATTTGTCAGAATGCACTGGCCAAGGTACAGTACAAGGTCAAAGGAACCTCCGCAAGGTCACATGGACTTAAGGAAATGGTTCTTCCTGAAGGTAACACTCTACCAAGCCTCCCTCACTCCCTGGCTCCCTCTCTCTCTCCCCCCAGCCTACCTAACGTAACCTTCTCTCCTTTTCTTCTCCCTCTTTTTTTTCTTCTTTTTGTTTTGCTGGGGGGAAAAAAAGCCCCTTATTAATGTTTTCTATTTACAAAAACATTGTATGGTTGTTTCAGATCGTAGAGATGATGTTCTACCAGAATCATTAAATATTCTGTCAGCAGTGCCAAAAAGCTGTTGTGGGAACGGTCACTTGTCATCCTCAGCTGGGTGACAACTCAGCATGGTTTCACTCATGATCTTACTATCAGTTACAAATAAATTATATGAAAAACATTGTACACTTTTTCCTGTTTAACCCGATTTTATTGCACTCAACATTCTGAAGGCAGTAGTAATTCTGGAGGAAATTATGTCTTGCCAAGAATAATGAGACTAAGAGGTAGCACCTACAATGTGAGAGTTGCTGCTCTAAGTGCTTTATGCTCAATCACTTAGTTAATTCCCACAATAACCCTATAAAGTATACTGCCATCATCTTCTGTGAGATTCAGAGATTCTTTGGACCCTCCCCAGGACCAGGTGACTTGTTAATGGCAAATATAATTTTCAAATCCATTTTCTTTCTTTTGCAAGACACAGGAAAAAGGAAGTTCTTAGCTTTTCAAGAACAGGATAGAAGTCAACAATGCAAGAGTTGCTCTCTGAAGCTAATCATAAGGAGGTAGGAGTGGGATTGGGGGCTAATTTCTCAGAGGAGGGAGCTCCACAAAACACAGCCGATGTACACCCATTGTTAGAGCCATTTTACATGTCCCCTTGTTCAAAGGCAACCTGTTGTCACTACAAGGCACTTGAAACCACCTTTCCCATTAGGAGGCTGGGCAGTGGCAAGATAGTCCTGATTTCCCCCAGCTCCTCCCACTCCTGTCAGGGTCCTGTCCCTCGCCCACTCCCCACCTCACCCGATAGCTTCCACCGTTTCTTGCTCCTGAACAGCGCAATGGAGCCGGAACAGGAGAAAAGAATCCAGACCTCCCAAGGTGACCACAGGCATCAGTTTGTAACTTCCAGTCCACATCCGGGCGGGATCCTTCAGTGGAGTGCATCCCTCTTTAAACACTCTTGCCTTTATAACCCACCCTCCTTGTTTCATTCCTACTTCATTGCTTGCTTTCAGATTCCTTCACAAGTTTCTTTTGTTTATGGTGTTCAATTCTCAGAGTCATCCAGGCTCTGTTGGGGGGGAAGGAGGGCTTTCACTCTCTCCTCCCCCAAGGCTGTTTTGTCTGCTGTCCTGGCTATAAACCTCTGTGGTCTGTTAACTGCTAAGTTTATTGATTTTATCTCCTCTCTGGCCTATTTATTGAGTTCCAAATCTGCGGATACTTCAGAATTAATGCATTTGGAACAGACTTCTAAAATTGCATTTCTCCTAGTGTCTTGCACCTCAGTAAACACAAAGAATCAGCTACTTGTACTATGTCTTCCTTCCATTGCCCTAGTCCAGGTCAGCTTTCTCTCCTGCCTGTACAAATAGAATAACTTTACTGTGGTGACTGTGTGTGTGTGTGTGTGTGTGTGTGTGAGAGAGAGAGAGAGAGAGAGAGAGAGAGAGAGAGGAAGAGAGAGACTTCCCCTGAAAACCTGGTAACCGTTGGTCATTTTGTTTTAAAGGTTCTTCACCACTGCCTTCATTGCCTTCACTTTCTCCTTTGCCTACCATATCCTCATCAGGTCGGTTTCTCTCAGTTCCCCATTCACAGTAGACACTCACTTGCTTTGAAGCTTTGTTCGTGCTGTTCATGGAACACACCTCTTCTCTTATACCGCAAACTTCTCTCTTAGAAACCACACTTAAATGATCTCTCTGAAACTCTGGTCTCTCCTGTCACATACTTTTATTTTAAAGATTTGTTTATTTATTTATTTATTTTTTTTAAGGAAAGTCAGATTTACAGAGAACGAAACACAGAGAGAAAGATTTTCCATCTACTGGTCCACTCCTCAAATGGCTGCAACAGCCAGAGCTCAGCCAATCTGAAGCCAGGAGTCAAAAGCTTTTTCCAGATCTGCTATGTAGGTGCAGGTCTCCAGGCTTCAGGCCACCTCTGCTGCCGCAGCACCAGGGCAGTGGCCATGTGAGAGGGCCTCAAAGTGGGGGCAGGCATAGGCTATTACCGGAAAGCCGGAGTTTTGCAAATGATAGGGCTGGTCCTTACTCAAAATGAAAATGCAAGTTTGCAAATCCTGCCCTAACCCGGCTCAGAAAGGGAACTGAGTGACTGGGGGAGGAGACAGTATGGGAAGAGAGTAACCAGCAGCTCTATAACAAGTCGCTTGGCTTCTGCTCCCTGCACCTGCTGTGGCCAGATGGTGTGCACAAATCCCTCCAGCCTCCAGCCTGCTGAGTCAAGGAGAGAATAAAAGGTCCCTGGTCTCTGGAGAGTCCCAGTCACCCTGAGTGAGGAACAGTTACTCTTTCGAGGAGAGTTTCTCTTTGATCCCTAAGTGGACTTGGTCAAATACTGACCTCCAAATTTCCTCCTAATGCCAAATTCTAGCATACATCTCCCTAAATCTAGCTGTCCTGAAAGGTTGGGCTTTCGTATCCTCAGTTGTTCTCCAACTTGAAGAAGAAATCCATTGAAAGGGCATCCATGGGTCCGGCGTGATAGTGTAGTGGCTAAAGTCCTCGCCTTGCACGCGCTGGGATCCCATATGGGCGCTGGTTCTAATCCTGGTGGCCCTGCTTCCCATCCAGCTCCCTGCTTGTGGCCTGGGAAAGCAGTTGAGAACCGCCCAAAGTTGAGGACCCTGCACCCGTGTGGGATACCTGGAAGAGGCTCCTGGCTTCAGACTGGCTCAGCTCCAGCTGTTGCGGCCCCTCAGGGAGTGAACCAGCAAAGGGAAGATCTTCCTCTCTGTCTCTCCTCCTCTCTGTGTATCTGCCTTTCCAATAAAAATAAATAAAAAAAAAAAAAGAAAGGGCATCCATGTGTATCATGAATTCCTTTCTTAAGACGTTGTGGAAATGTTCACACTGACATATATTATCAAAGGTGCACAAAGTTTGAAGAAAGTCTAGGTGTTCTTGCTGTTAATAGTTTTTGTAAAGCTTTTTCGAATGACACATAATTGTAACTAAAATGCCAACAAAATTGCAAAATCTGAAAAATAAAAACAGTATCAACTTAATGTGATGAGAGGTGCATAAATGAAATCACGAATATCGAATATAAAATGACAGGTACAGAATGAGCTCTTTTTTCTTTTCAAGATTTATTTATGGGCCTGATGGGATGGCTCAACGGCTAAATCCTCACTTTGCAAGCACCAGGATCCAATATGGGAGCCAGTTTGTGTCCTGGTTGCTCCACTTCCCTTCCAGCTCCCTGCTTGTGGCCTGGGAAAGCAATGGAGGCTTGTCCAAGGCCTTGGGACCCTGCACTTATGTGGGAGACCTGGAAGCTCCCAACTCCTGGCTCCTGGCTTTGGATTGACTCGGCTCTAACCTTTGCAGCCACTTGGAGAGTGAATCATCGAACAGAAGATCTTTCTTGTCTCTCCTCTTCTTTGTATATTTGCTTTCCAATAAAAATAAAAATAAATCTTTGACAAAAAAATAAAAAGCAATTAAGTCCTGAAACATACTATCACCTGGATAAAACATCATTTACATCATGTTAAGTGAAAAAAGATGATCCCACAAGACCCAAATCGTATTGGATGATTCAGTTTGTAGGAAACGTTCGGGTTAGGCAAAACTATAGAAATGAAAGAATAGCTATCAGGAGAAGAAAATCTAATTAACCTGTGCTGATGGGATCATGGACTAGTGTAGAATTTGAGAACAGTGATGAATGGACAACTCCATGATTACATAAGGAAAAAAATAACAATAACACTGGAGCGTAGATTTGCAGTGAGTGAATCTCAGACTAAGGGCATACACCCCGATTTAAAAAGCAAGTTGCAGCGGTGGACAGCGCCAATAAAGGCCGCTCTGCCCGGCCACCAGACGGCAGCCCCGCCGCCCCAGGTTCCACCAGGCCCGCGGCGGCGGCCGGCTGCCCTCCCTCTTCGCCACCCCGAGGGACGCCCCGCTCCGCAGCACGCTCATTGGCCGAGCTCGCGGCGGGAGGCGGGGCGAAGAGGGGCGCGTCCAGTCCCCCTTCGTGGGGGCGGGGTCGGCGCCAGCCTCGGCTCGCGAGACTTGGCCGGTTCCGCATTTCGAGGCTGCGAGGCGGGGGAGGCAGCGAGGCCGGCGCCGCCGTGTGCCCGGGACTGCAGCCGCCGCGGCCCTGCCTGCGCTGCCCGCGAGTGAGGAGCGGCGGGCCCCGCGTCGCCGCCGGACGCGCCTCCGAGTCCTGAGCAGGGCGGGGGCCGGCGGCCCTCCGTCCCCTCCACCGACCGAAGATGAGCTTCCTCTTGTGAGTGAGGCCGGGCCGCGGTCGGGGAGCGCGTCGGGCGGCCCTGGGGCGCGGGCCGTGTGGCCTTCCTCCCGCCCCGGGCCCCGGGCGAGGCCGGGAAGGTGCCGCGGACGGGCGCGAGCGGCGAGGCCGGCGGCGCCTCCCAACTTTTCCGCCCGAGCGCGCCGGGGGCGGAGGGAGGCTGGGGGCGGAGCGCAGGCCCGCCGATGCGCTGGGTGGACGCCCGGTGCGGAGTCAGCCGCTTCCTCCGCCGCTGGCCCGGCTTTCTCGTGACCCCCGCGGAAAAGGTGGCAAGATAGGCCTGGCTGCAGACCCTGGGTTCCTGCTCGGATTCTACTTGCTTGCGGGTTGGCTGCCTTCTCTTTTATTTTTAATATTTCTGTTTTTCATTTTTTTTTGTTTACTTAGCTGAGGGATGCATGCCTAGGTGGGCCTCTGATTAGGGTGGAGAGGGGAAGGTATGGAGGAACGTGGGTGGGATACATTTTTTTTTTCCTCCTTCGTCCTTATGGGAGGAGGGAGAGGGACATCAGCACTCTGGTATGGAAGACGAGCCTTTGATGCCTCAAAGACCCCAACGTGGAGAAGAGTTTTAGTTGAATGGTTTGGTAGTTCCGAGGAGTTATAGATTTTGTTGCTCCATGTTTGAAAAAAATCTTTCCAAATCTGTTGGTTGACAGTCTATCTTAGTGCGTCCGCAGACCCTGGAACTTGCAGCAAAGCTTGGCCAGGAGAGCTGTCCAACCTGTTTGCTTTCTAGTTGCCGTCTCCTGCTGACCTACATGAGCTGACTGTCATGCCCCGTGTTCATCTGGGCATGCTGTCTGCTGCACATCAGCAGCTGAGGACGCCCTGTCATGACACATGTACTCCGAGGTTGGGCTACACATCCTGTGATTGTCCCCATGGGCCAGGTGTGAGTCCTGTGGTTGAGCTGTGGAGGAATCTTGTCTGGGGTGACCGCAGACTTGACTCTTCTGTGTGCCGGGCAGTGCAGGGCTAGGTCAGGTTCGGCCAGTTGACTGCACCAGCAGCGCACATAGCTGTGGATGCCAGCTTGCCTGGTCAGTTCCACCCTGGCGCCATATCATGTAAGCTGACAGTTACTGTGGCACCACCCATCCGACCCACCACAAACTTAGTCTTCATGAATACCAGTGGGTCCCACAGCGTTGTCGGGACGCCCGGCAATAACCCCTACCAGGTCAGCCCCCCCCCCACCCCTGAATTTGTGTGTTGCAGCCTACCCTGGCCCGGCTCACATCCCATCCAGTTTTCAGGTACACCCAGGAGTTCTGTGGTGTACCATAGCCTGACCTGACCCCCAGACGTGACCCACACGTATGCTGACAGGTGCTGCCTCCTTGTCAGCCTGGGTTCTTGTGCTCGCCAGGGGGAGGTACAGCAGGCGTGCTCCCAGGGTCTTGTGCCTGCCAGGGAGTTCTGTGGTCCAGCCTGACATGACTCCCACCCAGTCCGGGAACTTGCCTACTGTGCCTCGGCCTAGCCCAGCTGACTTGCACCCATTCTGGATCTCGGGCGCACCAGTGGGTGCAGGTGGTCTTCTCTTGTTCATAGAATAAAGTTTTATGGATAGTATCTGGACTCAAAAAGGCTTAAATGGAAAAGCTTGTACTCCATGAAATGTGAGCGGCATAGCTCTGGCATCATGTACCTTAGCTCAAGGGGCTGCCTCTGCCTTGGATAGCGCTTCAATGTGTTGCACAATGAAATAAATACCCAGCTGCAGTTGGGGACATAACATACTTTACATTTTAAGTACTTCATGTCCAGACTTTATTGTTAAAATGTTATTCTTTCCTGGGCCCAGCGCCCAACATGGTAGCCTAGTGGCTAAAGTCTTTGCCTTGCATGTTCTGGGATCCCTTATGGACACATGGATGCCAGTTTGTGTCCCAGCTGCTCCAGTTCCCTTCTGGCTCCCTGATTGTGACCTGGGAAAGCCATCAAGGACAGCCCAAAGCTTTGGGACCCTGCACCCGCGTGGGAGACCTGAAAGAAGGTTCTGGCTCCTGGCTTAGGATTGGCTCAGCTCAGCTATGGCTGTTGGGGCCACTTAGAGAGTGAAACAGTAGACAGAAGATCTTTCTGTCTGTATCTGCTTTGTATATCTGCCTTTCTAATAAAAAAGAAAAAAATGTTCTTTTTTCCAGCGTTTTGCTGTTATAGCACTACTTAAAATACCTGCAGTCACCATTCCTCATATCTACCTTCCTTTGGGTCATTAAGGAGAAGTCTCCAAAATCCAATTATCATGTCATTAAAAACTAAGGTTTAGGTTTAATTGCCAGTTTCCATTAGGGTACTGTTAACCCCAAGGCTTCTGAGCTGATGTTTTTAGTTAGTGGTTGGCTTGTGGATGCACAGTTGCTTTTTAAACCACAGATTGAGGCTTTCTTTTTTTTTTTTTTTAAGATTTTATTATTATTGGAAAGCCGGATATACAGAGAGGAGGAGAGACAGAGAGGAAGATCTTCTGTCTGATGTTTCACTCCCCAAGTGAGCTGCAACGGGCCGGTACGCGCCAATCCGATACCGGGAACCAGGAACCTCTTCCGGGTCTCCCACGCGGGTGCAGGGTCCCAAAGCTTTGGGCCGTCCTCGACTGCTACTTTCCCAGGCCACAAGTAGGGAGCTGGATGGGAAGTGGAGCTGCCGGGATTAGAACCGGCGCCCATATGGGATCCCTGGGCTTTCAAGGCGAGGACTTTAGCCGCTAGGCCATGCCGCCGGGCCCGAGGCTTTCTTTTTAATTGTAATGTCTGTGTGTTTTATTTATTTGCTTTTAAATATTTATTTATTTTTACTGGAAAGTCAGGTTTACACAGAGAAGGAGAGACAGATCCTTCATTCACTGGTCTGTAACAGCTGGAGCTGAGCCGATCTGAAGCCAGGTGCCAGGAACTTCTAGGTATCCCACGCGGGTGCAGGGTCCCAAGGCTTTGGGCTGTCCTCGACTGCTTTCCCAGGCCACAAACAGGGAGCTGGATGGGAAGTGGGGCTGCCGGGATTAGAACCGGCATCCATATGGGATCCCGGTGCATTTAAGGCGAGGACTTTAACTGCTAGGCCACGCCGCTGGGCCCAAGCACAAAAATCTTAATCATCATGAAGTTCATACTGAATCTTGACAAAAAAACTTTGTATTGCTTTTCCGTACTTGATTTTTTGCCATTCACAGCTTTTTTATTCTCATAAGGCTTACTTATCTCCACTGGCTGACATAGTCCATCTTAGAGTCTCTGTTTGCCCAGCTATTCACTGCCAATGCTTGGCTGGAGTAATTGATCAGTTTGTTCTGTCTTCCGTTCTCTGTTTTGGTACTAAGTGTCTCTGCAGGTTCCAGTGTATTGCCATATCCTCCATGTGCACCTGGATATGCTGTCCACTGCTCCGTCTGAGCCACTGAGGAGGCCCAGCTCTGATGCAGGCATTCCACAGTTAGACCATGGAACCTGCAATTCTCGCCATGGTTGGGGTTCTGAGTCCAGCAGTTCAGTTGAGGGATCCCCAGAGAAACCTCATCTGAGGTGATTCCAGACCTGATTCTTGTGTGTGCTGCTTGCCAGTACAGGGTCCGCACAGACCGTCACCCCAGTCAGCCTATGCATATGCTGGTGGTTGCTATTGTTGAGTCAGTTCTGTCTCCAGCCCTGTCTTCTACACAGACCAGTGGCTGTTGGAGCCTAACCCAGTCCTGCCCGCCACACACTCGACCTTCATGCAAGCTAGTGGGAGCTGCAGCCTAGTCACAGTGACCCGCAATAACCCCCACTAGTCCCGCCCCCTGCCCTGTTTCCCATGCTTGCCATTATGTACAGCGGGCTGGTCCAGTCTGTCCCACATCTCATTCAGCTCTCATCCATGTCAGTGGGCATTGAAGCCTTGTTCGGCCTAACCAGCCCCACTATCCAGTCCACTGGTGCCGACAGTTGCCACCCTCTAGCCATGCCTGCCCTAGTCTTGGTTCTCATGCTCACTGGCATAAGTGGCAGCCCAAGAGGGAGGTGCCCACTGTTTCCATACTGGGTCCACTCCCACTCTTGCATCTTGCATTCTCCAGTTGGTTCTGCTG
Source organism: Ochotona princeps (assembly GCF_030435755.1). NCBI lineage: Eukaryota > Metazoa > Chordata > Mammalia > Lagomorpha > Ochotonidae > Ochotona > Ochotona princeps. The sequence continues at coordinate 25,359,693 of NC_080839.1, forward strand.
TTTAGCTTAACAGAATTTGCCGTTTCCTCCAACCCCCCCCCCCCCCCCGCAGTGCCAGCATCTGCTGTGGCAAAGCCCAACCAACCCATACCACTCTGACTTATGCATGCACTATTAGGAACAGTCAACTGAGGATAGTTTTTCCCTGACTCAGCTCATATGAGGCCAACAGGTATTGTAGCCTCTCCCTGCCTGGTCTGCCCCCTATTCCAGCTCTCACACTCAGCAGTGGGAGTAGTGGCCCAGCAGGGAGGTCCCCGTAGTCCCCCTTCTGTGTTTGCTACCTACCCCCTTGGGCCTTACATGTGCGGATTGGGCTCTGCAGCCCAGTCTATCATGGCCCACCTCACCTCAGCATTTGCCAGTGGGTGCTGTAGCCTGGCTCAGCCCAGCCTACCCCCTATTCCAGCTCGTGCCAGTGGAGGCTACAGGCTAGCCTAGCCTAGCCAGCCAGCCCCCAGGCCCAGCCCTCATGTCAACTGGAATGTGTTGTGACCAAACCTGGCCCGACCCACACTTCGTTCTGTGTCCCAGTAGAAGAGTTTCCCATGCTCCTCCATCAGAACCTCTCCCAATGCCAGATCTTGCCCCCATTAGTGGATGGGTCCATGGACCAGCCCTACTTAGTTCACCTTCTGTGCTAGCAGGAACAGTGGCCTTTCCTGACCAGCTCTTACCTATTCTAATTCTTGTTGGGTGTTACAGCCTAGCCAAGCCTGGTCCACACTCAGACTCAGCCACACATGGCTCAGCAGGGGCAGAGACCTAGCCCAGCCCATCCTCCAGTTACCCTGGTTCTCACGAGCCCCAGTGGGTGCTGGAGTCTAGCTCAGTCTTGCACGCCCCAGACCCAGTCCACAGTTGTGCTGAGGGACACTGCAGCCATGTCCAGACCAGACCTCAGCCCCCACTCTCCAGTCCTGCTCCTAGACCCAGATCTCACACATGCCAGTGGGTGCTATGCCCTTACCTGGCATAGCCTGCCTCCTCCATCCTGGCCTTTGTATGAGTTGGTGGATGTTGCCGCCTGGCCTGCCCCACATCCTGTTTTAGGGTACGTGTGCGTGTGCGGGTGCTGCAGCTTGGACCTACCCAGCCTGTTTTCAGTCCCAGTACCCATGAGTGTTGGTGGGTTCCTTGGTCATGCCTAGCTTGGACTATCACCACCCCAACTTTTTTTTAAGATTTATTTTTTTATTTGTTTATTTTTATTTGAAAGTCAGATATACAGAGAAAGTCAGATATATACAGCCACTCCCCAAGTGGCTGCAACAGCTAGAGCTGAGCCGATCTGAAGGCCGAAGCCAGGAGCTTCTTCAGGGTCTCCCATGTGGTTGCAGGATCCCAAGGCTTTGGGCTGTCCTCAGTTGCTTTCCCAGGCCATAGGCAGGGAGCTGAATGGGAAGTGGAGCTGCCGGGATTAGAACCAATGCCCATATGGGATCCAGTGCGTGCAAGGCAAAGACTTTAGCTGCTAGACTACCACGCTGGGCTCAACCACCCCAGCCCTTAAGCTGGCCAGTGGGACTTGTGATTGCATAGGGTTAGGCCTGCATATCCCCCAAAGAATCTGTCCCCAGATCTGCTTCTCTTGGCGTGCTGATTTGTGTCATGGCCCCGCCTAATGTGACCCATTCCCTGTTCTGACACTCACTGTCAGGTACTGGGAGCTAGCCCTGCCAAACATGCCCCCAGCCCTAGCTTTCATGTGTGCTGTGTGTGGTGGTCAGCATTGATCCATACTAACAAGCCCAGCTCAAGTCTCCCGTGTGGCCTGGTGCATCAGTTTGACCCAGAAGGGTCTTCCTGTCTCTACCCTCTAAAACACCAGGTCTCATTCCCCTCGCTTATTTGCAAATACAGTGGCCTTGTCGTTGGGAGTCCCTCAGGAGTCATTCCCACCTGCAAGATACTTCCATGGCAGACCTCTCTACCCTCTCCACCTCGTATCCCCTCGCTCTTTTCCCCATTCTGTCCCCAGTCCTTGTTCCCAGAAATGCATGGGTTCTCCAGCCCAGCCTTTAGAAACCCAGCAGGTGGTATGCTGATCTGAGGTTCTCCCCACCCACCAGAGTCCCAAGCTCCTGGCACGTGTGCTGGTCTGGTGTCTTACCCCTTCCACACACCTAAGATCCAGGCCCATTGATGTTTCCAGGCCTGGTCCACCAGCACACCAGGACATCGTGCTGACCTGGCACTCTCTCCTCCCCCCTCTCCCCTGCCCAGGAGCCAGCACATGGGGAAATCCCCAGCTTTGCTCCACCTGCCTGGAGGTAAGCTCCCAGGTCTCCACATACCCTCCTGTACTATACCCTACACCCTTCCCTGTCCCAAGCCCACACCCATCCACCCACACAGGCTCCCCACTGCCTCCAGCTGGCGGTTTGTTGGTATAACAATCTGAAAAAGTTTGATTTGGATAGCACCAGTGCCGTGCATAATAGGGTAAATGAAATTGCACTTCTAATCCTGTTTTTATGTGTTGGGGGAAAAATACGTGGAACATTATTTTGTTGTGATTATCATTCCCTGCTCTCTTCAATCTGGCATTTTTTTCAGATAGTAATTGTTTTATAAAGCAATTTCTGTGCCTGTATTGATGCCATTTTGTTTGTAACCATAAAAACTTGCATGCTTTTACTTTTAACCTAACAGCAGCAGCCGTTCTTCTAAAACATTCAAACCAAAGAAGAATATTCCAGAAGGGTCCCATCAGTATGAGCTCCTGAAGCATGCGGAAGCGACTCTAGGAAGTGGGAATCTGAGACAAGCCGTTATGTTGCCAGAGGGAGAGGACCTCAATGAGTGGATTGCTGTTAACAGTAAGTATTTTGGTGGAAAATTGTAAACAGAAGTAGACAAAACTAATACAGTGAATTTTCAAGGATATATCTTCTCATTTCAGTAGATACCAGTCTGTGACCAGTTGAGTTTCTTCTATACCCCCACCCCTGATTATTTTGAAGCGAACCACAGACTTATTGTTTAATTTATAAATAATTGAGTAAATATCTCTTAAAACACAGGAAGCCCTTTTAAAGAAGACTGCAGCACTGTGGTCTTCTGTTTTTAAGTACTTAGAGATAGATCCCCCACAGCAGTGAGACTGGGCCAGGTTGGCACAAGAAGGTAGGAGCTCTAGCTGGGTTTCCCACACAGGTGGCAGGAACTCAAGTACTGAGTCATCATTTCCTGGCTTCCTAGTCACCTCAGCTAGGAGCTGGGACAGAGACCTAGTGGCCAGGACTCCAGCCAGTACTCCAGTGTGGAAGGTGCGGTGCAGGGGCAGCTTCACCTACCACAGCGCAGAGCCTGCCCCTGCTGTTGTCTGTCAGTGAAGTCAGCTACCCATTCAGTCTGCACAGTGCTTTTTGGCTTGGTTTAAGTCAGGATCCAACAGGGCCTACAGGTATCTCCTCATTGCAGCGTTATTCTCTTGCCATTTTGGTGTTTTTGAAGAAACCAGGATGCTGGCATATCCAGTGTGAATTTCACTTGCTGTGTCCCCAAGGCATCATTGCCATAATCTGTTCCTTCATTTCTTTCCTGTACATCTTACATTAGGACTTCATACTGTGACAAAAATGCTTTTTATCATCGCTGTAGGCATTTAATCCATGAAAAAGTAGCTCATGTGACTGAGGAACTAAATTTTTAATTAAAGGTAAGTTTATTGTAAGATGTAGCTGTGATACCATGTTTGTGAAGGCTGAGTCCTGGATCAAACTCCAGTTTGATTTTGTGGGTCGGTGAGACCGCTTCATAAACGGTGCTATATATTTCCGTAGTAACCTTGTCTTTTTGTTGTTGTTGTTCAAAATCCAGCTTACTCTAGGGAATGCTGTTGGCATTCTGACAGGTTTAGAACGACACACTTCCTGAGGACTTTCATGTACTCTGCCTGTGAATCCTTCCATCTCTGGTCTCTGGCAACCACTGTTGCTGTCTGCATAGTTTTGCCTTTTCCAGAAGATTACGTAGTTGGATTCTTACAGTGTGAATCCCTTTCATATGGCCTCTTTTAGTTAGTAGTATATATCTAAGTGTCTTTAATGTCATTTCATGGTTTGAAAGTGCATTTCTAGTCCTGACTGTTCTGTTTTCTGGGTGTTTCACATGTATTTATCTATTCATCTACTAAAGAACATCTTGGTTTTGTCAGGTTTTAGCATTATGAGTAAGGCTTCTGTAGATATGTATAGGTTTTTGTGTGGATGTAAGTTTTTTTTTTTTTTTAAGGATTTATTTATTTGTTTTTTATTGGAAAGTGAGATAAACAAAGAGGAAGAAAGACAGAGAGGAAGATCTTCCATCTGATGGATCACACTCCCCAAGCGGCCGCAATGGCTGGAGCTGAGCTGATCCAAAGCCAGGAGCTTCTTCCAGGTCTTTCATGTGGGTGCAGGGTCCCAAGGCTTTGGGTTGTCCTGGACTGCTTTCCCAGGTCACAAGCAGGGAACTTGATGGAAATCGGGGCCACCAGGGTTAGAACTCATGCCCATATGGGATCCAGTACGTTCAAGGCGAGGACTTTAGCTGCTAGGCTGTTGGCACTGGTCCCAAGTTCCTTATTTATTTCGGTAAATGCCAGAGAGCATAATTACCTGATCATGTGCTAAGTAGCCGTTCTGTAAGAAACTACTGAACGTATACAGTGCCTTCACCACATTATGTGTTCCCATCAGCGATACATGAGAGTTGTTGCTCTACATGCTTACCACTTTTGTTCTTGTCATTGTTTTGGATTTTGGTCATTCTGATAGATGTGTTTTTGTTTTGTTTTAAGATCCTATATTGATACTGATTGTGTCCTGGCTGTTCCACTTCTCATCCAGCTCCCTGCTTGTGGCCTGGGAAAGCAGTCGAGTATGACCCCAAAGCCTTGGGACCCTGTACCTGCTTGGGAGATCCAGAAGAAGCTCCTGGCTCCTGGCTTCAGATGGGTCAACTATGATCGTTACAGCCACTTGGGGAGTGAATTAGCAGAGGGAGGATCTTTGTGTCTCTCCTCTCTCTGTAGATCTGATGTGCCTTTTCCAATTAAAAAGAATTTAATTTAATTCTTTTTTAAAAAAAAGATCTACAGAGAGAGGAGAGACAGAAATATCTTGCATTAGCTGGTTCACTCCCCAAGTGGCTCAATGATCGATCCTAAGCCAGGAGCTTCCTCTGTGTCTGTCACATGGGTGCAGGGTCCCAAGATATTGATCTATCCTCCGCTTTCCAGGCCATAAGCAGGGACTGGATGGGAGTGGAGCAGCCAGGACATGAACCAGCGTCCATTAAGGATCCTGGTGCTTGAAGGCGGGGATTAGCCAATTGAGCCATTCACCAGGCCTGTTTCATTGTTTTAATTAACATGGTTCTGATGGACATGTCATGTCAAGTACTGTTTTATGTCCTTCACATTATTTTGATGGGGTATCTGTTAAGGTCTTTATCAGAAATGCTGTTTACAAATATTTTCCAATCTATAGTGCTTTTTTTACTTTAAAAAGTTTTAATTTTTATTTATTTTCATGGAAAGGCAAATTTACAGAGAAAAAGAGAACCAGATATTTCATCTCACCCACTGGTTCACTCCCTTAATGGCCGTAACAGCTTGAAGCCAGACTGAAGCCAGGAGCCAGGAGCTTCTTCCAGGTTCTGCACGTGGATGCAGGGTCCCAAGGCTTTGGGCCGTCCTCCACTGCTTTCCCAGGCCACAAACAGGGAGCTGGATGGGAAGTGGAACAACCAGGACACACCAGAACCAATAACGGGGTACTGGTGCTTATAGCTGAAGATTAGCTAGTGAAGTCATCTTACCATTGTGCTGGTAGCATCCATGTTGTATTGTTTTAAAACTTAAAATTTGTTTATTTGTGGGCCTGACATGGTAGCTCAACAGGCTAATCTTCCACCTCCAAGTGTTGGAATCCCATATGGGAAGTGATCCAGCGGATGAAAGATCTTTCTCTTTTTCTCTCCCCTCTGTAAGTCTTTTTTTTTTTTTAAGATTTACTTATTTTTATTGGAAATGCAGATCAGATTTTTGGAGAGAAGGAGGTAGAAAGATCTTCCATCTGTTGGTTCATTCCCTGGCTGGTTGCAATGGCCCCAGCTGAGTTGAGCCAATCCAGTATGAAGCCAGGAGCTTCTTCTGGGTCTCCTAAGTGGCTGCAGGGTCCCAGGACTTTGGGCCATCTTCTGTTGCTTTCCCAGGCACAAGCAGGGAGCTGGATGAGAAGTGGAGCAACTGGGGCCTGGACTGGTGTCCATGTGGGATTTTGGTGCTTGCAAGATAACAATTTAGCCATTGAGCCATTTCACCTGGTCCAAAAATAACTAAAAACAAGGGTTGAGGAAAAGCTGAATTAGAGGCAGAGCTAGGGCTGCAACCCCAACAGAATGAAGGCATCTTGACTGCTGCCCTCCATCTGTCTATTTATCTTTTTTGTATGCCATTTGATAGAAACTGAATGTGAACTACATATGTAATTTTGAGTTTTCTAGTATATAATTGTTTTTAGGATTTATTCTCTTTGAAAGTTACAGCAAGAGGAAAGACATGTCTTCCATCTGTTGATTGATTCCCCAAAATGGCCCAACTAGGCCTGTCCAAAGCCAGGAACCTTGAGCTAATTCTGCCTCCCTTCCCTTGGTCAGGGGCCCAAAGACTTGGCCCATCCTCTGCTGCTTTCCACCACATTAACAGGGAGCTAAATTGGAAAGGAAGAACCAACACTCAAACTGATGCCTACGTGGGATGCTAGCACCTCCAAACACAGACTTAATGTTCTATGCCAGGGCACTGGCCTCTAATATTCATAATTTATAAGTTTTCCTTGTTGCCTGGTGTGGTGACCTAGCGGCCGAAGTTGTTGCCTTGAATGTGCCAAGATCCCATATGGGCATTGGTTCTAATCCCAGCAGCTCCACTTCCCATCCGGATCCCAGCCTGTGGCCTGGGAAAGCAGTCGAGGACAGGCCAAAGCCTTGGGACCCTGCACCCGTGTGGGAGACCCAGAAGTTCTAGCTCCTGGCTTTGAATTGGCTCAGCTCCGGCTGTTGCAACTGCTTGGGGAGTGAACCATTGGACAGAAAATTTTCCTCTTTGTCTTTCCTGCTCTCTGTATATCTGCCTTTGCAATAAAAATAAATCTTTTTTTTTTTTTTTTAAAGATTTATTCATTTTATTACAGCCAGATATACACAGAGGAGGAGAGACAGAGAGGAAGATCTTCCGTCCGATGATTCACTCCCCAAGTGAGCCACAACGGGCCGATGCGCGCCGATCCGATGCCGGGAACCTGGAACCTCTTCCGGGTCTCCCACGCGGGTGCAGTGTCCCAATGCATTGGGTCGTCCTCAACTGCTTTCCCAGGCCACAAGCAGGGAGCTGGATGGGAAGTGGAGCAGCCGGGATTAGAACCGGCGCCCATATGGGATCCCGGGGCTTTCAAGGCGAGGACTTTAGCCGCTAGGCCACGCCGCCGGGCCCAATAAATCTTTTTTTAAAAAATTCATTTAAAAATAGCAATAATAAGCATGTTACATGTTTATAACAAATGACTTATTTTCCAAAACTTTAGTGAAATGTGTAGTCTTTTTTATATTTTTGCAAATCTTTAATGCCTAGTTCATTAGGTAGTTGGCTTTGTTTGTTATCTGTTGTGATGTGACACATCGTGGAGGCTCTGGAAAACCCACTGTGCCCTTTTCAGAGGAAGGAGAAGGGAGCAATTGAAGTAGTTTAGACCTCACAGGTCTGAGGTAGGGGTACCCTGGGCCTCATTCTGACACCACACCAGTGACAGTCTGAGCACATTGTTATGTTTTGAGTAAGTATTGGTCTTAATCATTGTTTTCCTAGAAACATGATTAATTAAGGGAAAGATTTATAACTAAGACCTTTGACAAGATGGAATTTTAAAAATTTTGTTTTTAAGAACTTGAAAAGCCATTGTTGATTTTTTTAGGTGCTCTTTTATAGAGAAACTAAACCATTTTATAACTTTCCAAGGCTTCTGTGGCTTTCTTTGCATAGAGTAGTTGTGTTTCAGTCCATTGTGGCTCAGTTTGGCCTCCTCCACTTCCTCCAAGCCTAGTGAAGCTCACGTAGGGAGAAGGCCCTCTTCCCCAGCTTTTCTTGGAACTTTCTTGTATTATTGTTGTCCTTCGAATCCTATCTTCTTATGTCCTATATTGTTTTTTTCTGTTTAAGTTTTTTGCTGTTATTAGGTAGCAACTCCAGGGAAAGAGACTTTATTCCAAGATTTTTTTTTATGTCCTCACTGTGCTGTAGACCACAAATGTTTATACTGAATTAGATTGTTTTCAACGTACCTGCCTGCCTCCTTCACATTTTTGTCTCTTTCCTAATATGGGTGCTATTGTCTGGTCTGCATTGATAAGGAGCTATGAATTTTTATAATTTCCATGTTTATAATGAAATTGTATATTCTGATGTATAATAGGCAGTATTGAGTTAGAATTTTCCTAATGTTAGATACTGGTTAAAAACTGTATTAAAAGTTGACCTTGGGCCTGGCGGCGTGGCCTAGCGGCTAAAGTCCTCGCCTTGAAAGCCCCGGGATCCCATATGGGCGCTGGTTCTAATCCCGGCAGCTCCACTTCCCATCCAGCTCCCTGCTTGTGGCCTGGGAAAGCAGGAGAGGACGGCCCAAGGCTTTGGGACCCTGCACCCGCGTGGGAGACCCGGAAGAGGTTCCTGGTCCCGGCATCGGATTGGCGCGTACCGGCCCGTTGTGGCTCACTTGGGGAGTGAAACATCGGATGGAAGATCTTCCTCTCTGTCTCTCCTCCTCTCTGTATATCCAGCTTTCAAATAAGTAAATAGATATTTTTAAAAAAAAAAAAAAAAGTTGACCTTAATTTTAGGTGTGATCAGATCATTTGATTTTCCAAGGATTCAGCCAAGAGCTTCAATTTGTTTTTTTGTTTTTGTTTTTTTTCACCTGAGAGGTCTGCTGTTTTGTATGACACAGATGTTCTAACACAGTTCCACTATTTACAGCTGTGGACTTCTTCAACCAGATCAACATGTTATATGGAACTATTACGGAATTCTGCACTGAAGCAAGCTGTCCAGTCATGTCTGCTGGGCCAAGGTATAAATATTGCCTGCTATATGGGTGTTTACATGACTATTGTTTTATCAATAATTGATATAAATTTAAGAACAAAGTCTTAAATGCTTTGGTAAGCCGATTCTCAGTGTCTTAAAGCTTACTGCATGATGGAAGTATACTGTTACAGGAGTATAAGAGCAGAAATTGGAGTTTTATTTGTAGTGCATTGCAAAAATTTATTTTCTCAATTTTATTAACATTTATGCTTCCTATTTATAGTTTTTAACTGAATTTCTTAGAAGAGTTTGACCATTTAACATTTGATTTTATTGTGTGCCTTATTTAGTGTTATTGGAACACAGCTTTAGTTATCTGACTAAAAAGTTGCTAAGTTAAAGAATATTTTGACTAACACACTTCAAGAAATACTGAAAAAAGAAACTTTTATCACCTCTGGTGACTGGTCAGTGTGTGTTGTGATGGAGTTACTGTTGGACGGCTTCGTTTTTTTCACTGCAGTGATGAGAGTTTATTTGCTGATAACTAGATTCTCAAGAAGTTTGTCTCCTAGAAAAGACTGTCCTCTCTGGTATTACTGCCTTGTATAAAGAAGTCCCAGTGTTTGTAGTCCTGTTTTGTTGCAGTATTTCGGGAAGAATGTTGTGATTTTGTGTTCAACTTTATTCTTCAAATTTTAAAACAAAGAAAATAAATTGGAAAATTAAACTCATCTGTGGCTTAAATGCCTTATACATGTTAATTGTCTCAGCTAAGGTGGTGGTAGGGGGAGAAAGCATGCATGCCTCAGAATATTTCTCCAACAGCCTCTTTAAAAACAGGCCATCAGGGTATAGTGGATATCTTACTACCTTACCCATTCATGAGCAACTTTTGGGCTTAGACAGGAATGCATTTCTCTTAACTTTCCCAGGCTGAGTTATAAAACATGCACTCTGGCACTGCCAGCTGTCACGTAATTCCTGTTTCCTTTGCTAATTACAGAAATACTCCATAGGGAACTTTTAGTAATCTTCAGTTGAACTTTAGATAACTTACTAAAGAGGCAGATGAGTTTTGAGTGACAGAACATGAACCTACTTTGATTACAAGTTGTACGTTTCTTAGTGCTTTTGAAAGCCCTCAGTAAGCTATTTTTCTTTCCAGATATGAATATCACTGGGCAGATGGTACTAATATTAAAAAGCCAATCAAATGTTCTGCACCAAAGTACATTGACTATTTGATGACTTGGGTTCAGGATCAGCTTGATGATGAAACACTTTTTCCTTCTAAGATTGGTGAGTTAACATAGAACTTTTTTTTTTTTTTTTGATGATGATTTTTTTTTTTTTTGAATGATGATACTTTCTTTTTAACATTCATTTACTTAAAAAAAAAAAAAATCTAATGGGCCTGGTGCAAGGCTTAGTGGCTAAATTCTCACATTGTGTGTGCCAGGATCCCACATGGATGCTGGTTTGTGTCCTGGTTGCTCCACTTCCCAGCTAGCTCCTTGCTTGTGGCCTGGGGAAGAAGTAGAGGATGACCCAAAACCTTGGGACCTTGTACCCATGTAGGAGACCTGGAAGAAGCTCCTGAGTCCTGGCTTCGGATCGGCTCAGCTCTGGCCGTTGTGGCTATTTAGATGAACCAGCAGGTGGAAGACATTTCTGTCTCTCCTTTCTGTATATCTGCCTCTCTAATAAAAAGTAATTTTCAAACAAGTATACTATCCTAATGTATTTAACTGTTTTAATGTATTTTAAATGAATAAAATTAAACATTGCCTCTCTACCTTTTGGCTAAGATCAAGTATAGTAAACTATCTTTCCACAATATTTCAGGAATTTAAAAATTTCCTGTGTTGATAGGTTGCAGTGCCTGAGCATGCAGGCTTTTTGTTTTGCTTAGGAAAGTTTGTATTAAATGTATAAGTGTTATTTCTTTTAAGTTAAAATGACCAACTATAAAAAATTTATATTTGCAATTAGAATACTCATTCTTGTTGCATTTTTAAAAAAGATTTACTTTATTTTTATTTGAGAGGGTGGAATTAGAGAAGGAGAGACAGGAACAGTGTAATTTTTTTATCCCCTGGTTTACTCCCAAATGGCTGCAATGGTCCACACTGGACCGGTCTGAAGCCAGTAGCCAGAATCATCTTCTGTGTCTTCTGTGTGGGTATGGTGGCCCAAGAAACTGAAACGTTCTCTGCAGTTTTTCCAGGCTGTACATGGGGAGCTGGATTGGAAGTAGAACAGCTGGAGCTTGAACCAACACCCATATGGGATGCCGCACCATTCTTGTTCATTTCTTTTTTTTTTTTTTTTTTTTTTTTTAAGTTCTTTTTGACAAGATTTGTTTTATTTTTATTGGAAAGTCAGATTTACAAAGATTAGGAGAGACAGAAAGATCCTCCATCTACTGCTTCACTTCCAAAGTGGTTGCAATGGCCAGAGCTGATCTGAAGCCTGGATCCTCTTCCGCGTCTTCCACATGGGTGCAGGGTCCCAAGGCTTTGGGCCATCTTCTATTGCTTTCCCAGGCCACAAGCAGGGAGCTGGATTGGAAGTAGAGGTGCTGGGATTAGAACCGGCGCCCATATGGGATCCTGACGTGTTCAAGGTGAGGACTTTAGCTGCTAGGCCACCACGCTGGGCCCTTGTTCATTTCTTAAGGAAGACACTGTGACAACTAAAAAAATGTTTATTGAATTTTGGCTGAGTAATGTCATGTATAATTTTAATGCCTGTGCCTGTTCTAAGGCAATCAGAGCAAAGTATGTAACGATATACTTAGGTATGAATATTTTTCTCTGTATTAAAAAAAAAACATACAGAAGTAGGCTTGTGTATTTGTACAGATGTGTATTTTTTGGTTATAGTTGCTTATGGCAGTATCTAAACATCCTGCTGTTCATTTAGACAGAAGGTTGAGTAATATACACATATATTTGATTACAGGTGTCCCATTTCCCAAAAATTTTATGTCTGTGGCAAAGACCATCCTGAAGCGCCTGTTCAGGGTTTACGCTCATATTTATCACCAGCACTTTGATTCCGTGATGCAGCTCCAAGAGGAGGCCCATCTCAACACCTCCTTCAAGCACTTTATTTTCTTTGTTCAGGTGAGTTGGATCAGATTGATCTCTGTGTCCTTGGACTTGAGACTAAGTAGATTTGGTACCTTGTCGTACTTAGAGATATGGAGCTGAGTTCAGCCAAAATTATTTTCTGGTGTGTTCCCATCCACATCGTTTCACTGTTGTGTTGACAACACAGAAAGTTTTCACTCTCGTTTAGACCCTTCCTTGTGCCTCTGGCTTTCACGGTTTTGTGGTTAGAATATGTCATTTAGGGACATTGCCTGTTGCATTATAGGCTCTTTGAACAGAAACTTTTAAAAAATGTAATTCATGTTGTTTGAAAGGGGTGTCAAAGAATCAGGGCTACTGTAGCATAACTGTAAAGATAGCATAGGTTTTTAAGTAAACTGTTACAGTGTGTCTATATATCATTGTATTTGGTTAGTTATATAGAGTGACTCATGGAGGTCAGGGAGCACTCAGCATTTGCTGGTTTATTATAAAGGGCATCATGTAGGATGCAGGTCAGCAGCCAGGTAGGATATGCTTAAGGCCAGGTATGGGAGAAGGAGGAGGAGCCTCTGTTACCCGGTGAGGCATTGTGCAGGAACCTGCACGTATTCAGCTATCCAGAAATTGTCTGGACCATTTCCTTTGGGTTTTTAGGAGAGCTTCGTTACTTGTCCAGTGTAGATTGCGTCATTGGCCATTGGTAATCAGATCAGCTTTCCCCTACTTTCCATTCCTTGGGGACTGGGTGTGGCCCTGGAAGTTGCAACCTTGTAATGCATGCCTTGGTCTTTCAGTGACTGTCCCATGTGCTGTTTCCCCCAGAAACAGAACTGAAGACCAACATGTCACTCAGTGTTATACCTGTGTTTTTTAAGAAGGACATAAGAACAGTCCTATTGTAAAATGTTCACAGAAGTTATCTGATCATTCCAGAAGGCTGTAGCTGAGAGTATATAAAATACAAAAGGAGTTTAATTTAGAGATGTATTTAAATTTTTATTTTTCTTCTCTTTTTAGGAGTTTAACCTGATTGATAGGCGTGAGTTGGCACCTCTTCAGGAATTAATTGAGAAGCTTGGATCAAAAGACAGATAAATGGTTCTTACAAACCACAACTACCTTCTTGCTTCATCTACTGCTAGAGCTGTCTCCATGCTATCTGTTATAGACTAGTGATACAAACTTTGAGAGAACAGTATAAAAAGTTTCTTGTTATCTGTATGTCTACAGATAAAATTGTCCCAAAGGCAGGTTTGCCTTACAGCTTCAGAGTGCTACCCTAAGGACACAGCGAAATCTGAGGTACCTTCTGATGACCTTTATGTTCCTGTCGCAGAGTCATATTTGGTTGTAATTTGTGGTGACTGACCTGTAGTTTATTGGTTTACTTACTACTTCATTCAGGAAAATGATTGAGTCTTATTTCAGGTGATAGCATAGTAGATACCAGTAATTTATTAGTAAGTTCCCAAAACAAATTTTATAATAGCACAATCAGATTGATTTTAACATGCTTTTAGTTTTTTTAATAGATATTTTTTAAGTTTTTTTTTTTTTTAAGATCTAGAACATTTGCATCACTTTCAATAATCCTTTAGTTTTAAGTCTGTACTAGTATTTTTGTAGATAAGGCTATATATGTATATTTCAAAATCCATGATTATGGTTTAAATCATCATATGGCAAATATGAAATGAGAGTAATCAGAATTATTTTAAAGTGACTTTATTTTTAATTTTTTATTTGGGATTTTATTCATATCTCTGTAAATTATTAGTAGTGTGTTTCAATTTTTTACTGCTTCTAATGGTAGCCCTGGAGGTTTTATTTTGAAATGTTTCGCTCAGATTAATGTGTAGCTTTTGTCTGAGAAAAAGAACTTCCAGAAAATTATGGCAAGCTTAGATGTCTCAAAGCTATTATTTTCATTCACATTTTTTAGAAACCTTGTAATGCTAGGTAAGAGAATAGACATACTCAGTGCTTGATGGCCTCGTTTCCTTTTTTTTCTTTATTCTTTGTTTTTATTGTGACAGCTAAGAATAATGGAGAAATGCACGAACTTTATCCCAATATGATTTAAGGAAAGCCACAATGAAAAACTTTGAAAATGTGCACATTTTATAAGAGCTAGTGTGCAGCTTTGTGTGTGTGTGTGTGTGTGTGTGTGTAAGAGAGAAATCTAAAGGAAACAAAATGGGAGGAATAGCTAAAAGAAAAATCACATTGAGTCTTGTTGTTAGTGTTCACAGGTGGATTGAGCCTCCATGGGGAGTTTATTTAGGTTCAATGGCTTTTGAACTCAAAATTCTTAATTTCTATTGGATAAAAGAATCTTCCCCTTTAGTGAAGAAAACCTTTCTTTCCCGTTGGTCCCCAGGATTTAGTCACCTGTAGCTGACCACTTAATATATAATGGGGAGTAGGGAGAATGCTAGAAGGCCGCCTGGTCCACAGAGCTTCCCAGACACACACTGTGTGTCCAAGTTGTGATTCTTACTAAAAGGTACCTCCCTTGTATGTTTGATAAGGGGTGGATTTAAGTGTTTATTATTTACAAGAATATAAAGAATTGCTTAGAAATATCCCTTATAATTGGGTTTTAATGAATTCTGAAATACATACAGAATTTTTTCATTCATCTGATTAAGCTGGAGCCATACAGTATTTGAGGAGTTAAAATAGTAGGGTAGTCACTTAGGGATAAAAAGAGCAAAACCCCCGTGAAGCATTGAGGCTTACTGGCAGCCCAAGAGCTCAGCCAGTCAGTTGGTGCTCACCACTGGCAGCCATGGAAGCGGGTGTCTAGGATGCAGCTGCTGGCGACTGTAAACTGTGGCTTGAGTTTGCTTATGTCTGCAAGGAATGTGTGACGGTGTTTCTCACCTGGAGTTGTGCTTTCATTTCTGTGTCCTCAAACAAAAGCGTTCTCACTTTTCTCCATTTTACTTTCAGTGATAGCTATCCTCCCACTGGTCTTGACTAGCCCCAAAGAGCCCAAGTTGGTCCTCCTCGTTCTGGGAGAGTAACAAAGATGGCTTATTAATGAGACAGAAGTCAAAACTTCGTGGTAATTGGAGATTCAGGATATCCTTTTTTCCCCTAGTAGAAGCATTTCAGATTCCTAAAGCCAGTGTGGCGTAACCAGCAGCGCAACTGTTACTGTTTACATTATTTGTTTACTTCCAAGGCCAGGGAGTGTGGAGCAGGAGGAGGACTGGAGGAACGGGAGTGGGAGGGACCGTCCTAACTTGGCTAGAGGAGTAACCTTTGGTAAGAGGCTGAAGAACAGTCTCTGCCTTGTGATGGGCCTCCCACACCCAGGCTCTGTCTGTTGCACAGCACGCACTGTCCTGCCCCCTCCCCCACTCAGTCATCTCCTCTGAGTGTCTGATCTCCACTCCTCAGTGTGATTACAATCATGGGGTGGAGAGGACTTGGTAAATGATGCAGCTAATCCTATGGTGCTTTATTCTCCAGGCCTTTTTAAGAAACTTTATTCTCCAGGCCTTTTTGTTTGGAATCCACTTCGCTTCTACTCTGGTGACTGTAGTGATGGCCCTGTGTATCCTTTCTGCGTGAGATTGTGGAAAAGTGACTTATAGGGCTGCCAGCTACCAAGGTATTTTTTTGGTAGCTGCTTACTTGAGAAATGCAAATCTGTATTCGGTGTGGCTTGGATAGCAAAGATAGTTTTGCTTCTAGGTTGGAAGCCGGAGGAGCAGTTCTGGTGGTGATGGTAACTTTGGCAAGCATTGTTGAGTTTTCTAATTTCACTCCTGACCTTCTCTCTGAACAGTGTGATTCTCCCATGAGTAGAGAAGTGCAGCATCCTTGCCTCAGAAACATAAGCAAGGCAGACCCGCAGAATGTTAGGTCCTACAAGTCTGTAGGTAACCCCATGGCTGGTGCTGGTGCTACCCTGTCTTAGCAGGGCACCTGCCACCTGTCAGTGAGGCCCCGGCCTGAGAAACGCTAGCGTCAAAACACCTTCGATGGGCACACGAGTCCTCCTGATACTAGTTCAGTAAGTGGATTTATTTTTTGTTGTGGAACTCGGGCAAAAGCGGAAAATAATCATTTCATGTTTGGTTCTTTGCATTTGATTTTGATATTTTAAGCTGCAAAAGACTTTGGGGAGTGATATTACATGTGGTAATGGTGATTTTATTGAACCAACTGCATTGAAGTTTACTTGGATATTTTTTCATTATCAGATTCTATTCCAAACAAGTGTTCGATAATCCAAATGGATCATCAGTGTGCTCTAGACTCAGTACACAGCAACACTTTGCATTTGGTGTACATTGGAAATAGTTCACATAATTTAGTCTTGGTTACCATTTAAAATATTTTTAAATGTTCTTACATAAAAATTTATGTTGTATTTTTAAACTGTTAGGGGCTTTATCTATTTTTCTAAGTCAGTTAACTGTACTTTTTGAAAAAGTATTTTGTATCTACTTTTGTAACTTCATCAGAATAAAATATATTGAAGCAAAAAAAATATGTGTGTGTGTCTCAAAACATTTGTTTAAGAAAGATTCAGGTGTTTAATGGAAAAGCTGGCTGACAGGATCTCCCGTGCTCTGGGTCATTCCCTAAATGTCAGTGATAGCTCAGACTAGACGAAGCCAGAGCCTGGAGCCGGGAAGTCAGTTGTGGTCTCCTCCTGAGGGGGTGTTAGGTGCAGGTGCTTGGGCTGTCCTTTGCCTTCTCAGGCACAGTAGCAGGAAGCTAGGTGAGAAGTGGAGTGGCAGAACTAACCCTGGCATCCACTGTGGGATTTGGTATCCCTGGCAGCAGCCTGACTTGCTGTACCACAGCATCACCTCTCTACAATCTTGTATTGAAGTTTGGAAATCTGAGATTTTTGAAGATTTGTGAATTTTAAGTTCATTTTAAATTTGGAAAAATTTCCTTTATATCATTTAGTAATTTATATGTTTTAAATAAAACCCTTGCAAAAAGGGAAGTTTCTAAATAAACTAAATATCATAGATTACTTGGATACCATCTCCCAAGAATTGTTAAGTCTGTCCCAGAGAAAATCTCAGCTTCTCCAGATCTTGGTGTTTTTTGAACATTTCTGGTTATAAAATAGAGTAAATGGAAGGCTCATGAACTTTTTCACCTTAAAACCAATTACTAAAGTATAGCTTTACAACAGGCCCCTCCAGGGGCCATTGTGCTGGCATGGTGGGATAGTCCTCTGCTTGTAGCAGCAGCATCCCATAATGGCACCAGTTCAGGCCCTGGCTACTCTACTTCCAATCCAGTTCTCTGCTTGTGGCCTGGGAGGGCAGCTGAGGATGGCCCAATGCCTTGGAATCCTGCACCTGCATAGGAGACCTAAAAGAGGCTCCTTGCTTCCAGCTTCAGATTGGCATAATCAGGGCCGTTGGCAGTCATTTGGGGAGTGAACCAGTGGTTGGAAGGTCTCCCTGTGTCTCTCCTTTCTGTAACTTTTACTTTCTAATACATAAGTCTTAAAAGAAAGAAAAAGCCCCCTCCAATAGCTTTTTGTTGTTATAGTAGGAGAAACACTGAGTAGTTTTTATAGAGACTGAAATTACAGAAGCTTTAGGTCTATTTAATGCTAGAATTGTTTAGACTATTGTTCTGAATAGAAATAAAAGTAGAAACTTTATGGGCCTGGCACAATCAATAGTGTAGCGGCTAAAGTCCTGCTGGCCTTGAATGTGCCAGGATCCCATATGGACGCTGGTTCTAATCCCGGTAGCCTTGCTTCCCATCCAGCTCCCTGCCTGTGGCCTGGGAAAGCAGTCAGGGACAACCCAAAGCCTTGGGACCCTGCACCCATGTAAGAGACCCGGAAGAAGCTCCTGGCCCCTGGCTTTGGATTGGCTCAGCTCCTGCTGTTGTGGCTGTGTGGGGAGTGAACCATCGGATGGAAGATCTTCCTCTCTGTGTATTTGCCTTTTCAGTAAGAATAAACAAATCTTTAAAAAGAAAGAAGCTTCGTGAATGTATCTGAGTAAGTTGGCATTGACACTCATTTTCTGTAAGCTGGTATTTGATTATTTTTGCAGTAGCTAGATGTTTACTCTGAAAGCTATTTTTCAATTAATTTTGTTTTGAAAGAGACACCTTGCATTTTGCTAGTTCAGTCCTGAAATGCTCGCAGCAGCCAGGCTGAGCCCAGAAACTTAAAATTGAAATCTGGGTCTCTGACACGGGTGCCAGGGACCCAAAGTGTTGCAGCCACAATCTACTGCCTCAGGTGGTAAATTAGTGGGAAGCCAGAAGTGCAGGCAGAAGCTAAACCCAAGGCACTCATGGGATGCAGGCATACTATGTAGTATCCTAACCACATCACCAAACACCTGCCCCTGAAAGGGAGAACAGCTGGATTATTTTTTTTAAGATTTATTTATTTTTATTGCAAAGTTATACAGAGAGGAGGAGAGGCAGAGAGGAAGATCTTTCCGACCAATGATTCACTCCCCAACTGGCCGCAATGGCCGTAGCTGAGCCAATCTGAAGCTGGGAGCCAGGAGCTTCCTCTGGGTCTCCCATGCGGGTGCAGGGTCCCAAAGCTTTGGGCCATCCTTGACTACATTGCAGGGCACAAGCAGGGAGCTGGATGGGAAGTGGGGCTGCCGGGATTAGAACCAGCACCCATTTGGGATGCCAGGCTCGAACAGCTGCATCCTCAGTAGGATTGGGTCAGACTTGAACCCTTCAGGAGCCAGATCCTGCATTGTCCACCTCCCTTATTGTCCGCTAGGTGTCAGTGTCTGCTGATTTGCCTCCCTAGAACAAGAATAAGACACTGTCCACAGGAAAGGATTTTATGCAACACCTTCTTTGGTGTGTCTGGTCAGTTACACACATACCTCTTTATTAGCAGGTGCTAGGTCATATACCTCTGTCCTTGTTGCAAGAATTGAGGAAAAGTCTCTACTTTCCTTGAGGGTGTGCAGCAAACTTGTTTGAAAAAGAGCGAGGCCAGAAGTTAGATTGCTGTGCTGGGTGGGCCTTTTGTCCTCCATCAAAGAATGTATATGTGACAGCGCACTGGTGTAGCTCAGCTTGCCCACTCAAGCAAGTAGTTCGCTGGCTTAGATTCTGACCGAGCTTCTTACCTTACGGCCAGCTGGCACTTTGCGTGTCAGTTCCTAAGGAGAACTTAACTTTTTAAAGTGAAGTTCTTCAGTAGGTTATCTCATTGTTTTTTTTTTTTTTTTTAAGATTTGTTTATTTTATTACAAAGTCAGATATACAGAGAGGAGGAGAGACAGAGAGGAAGATCTTCCATCCGATGATTCACTCCGCAAGTGACCACAACAGCCGGTGCTGCGCTGGTCCGAAGCCGGGAACCAGGAACCTCTTCCGGATCTCCCACGTGTTTGCAGGATCCCAAAGCATTGGGCAATCTTCGACTGCTTTCCCAGGCCACAAGTAGGGAGCTGGATGGGAAGTGGAGCTGCCGGGATTAGAAACGGCGCCCATATGGGATCCCGGGGCGTTCAAGGCAAGGACTTTAGCTGCTAGGCCACGCCGCCGGGCCCTATCTCATTGTGTCTTGCAGAAACCTGGTGAAGTGGTCGTAGTTCAGGAATTTTTTTGGTAGAATTTTAAACCAGGTCACAAAAGCTCAGAAAAAAGCGGGTGGCAAACACAAGGCATGGTGCAGAGTAGTAGAGAATTATGAAGTTAAACTGGGGCTGCTGCCATGGCTGGATAGGCTGTTTCTCCCCCTCAAGCTAGCATCCCATATGAGCACTGGTTCATGTCCCGGCTGCTCTGCTTCCCATCCAGTTTCCTGCTTGTGGCCTGGGAAAGCAGTCCAGGATGTCCCAAATCCTTGGAGCCCTGCACCCATGTGGAAGACTTGGAAGAAGCTGCTGGCTTTGGGTCATCGCAGCTCTGGCCGTTGTGGCCTTTTGGGGAGTGAACCAGCAGATGGAAGATCTTTCCTCATAAATCTGTCTTTCAAATAAAAAATCTTTTTAAAAATGTGTGAAAATAGACTACATAATTTTAAAAGCCATCGCAATGAAGGAAAAAGAGAGGTGCATCTAAGAAGCTACCTTCAGAGTTTGCCCCCCACTGGCTCAGATGTGTCACGTGAAAATGAGTAGGCATAGGAGTGAAGATAGGAGAATCGAGTTCACAGCTAAATAGTAAAATGCAGAATTGACCCATTTCTGAGACTAAAGACTTCACTTTTAGTTGTTTTTTTCTAATCATAATGTTTTATTTGCTTCTGTCAAATTACACTTCATATGTTAACATTGGAACTAACTTGGAGACCCAAGATTGGTGAAGTTGTCTTGCAAGTCTTGAAAGGCTGGGATTCAGACGTGTGAGGCTGGCTTTGTAAACCTCTGTCACGTACTCAGGAATACAGTGTGCACTTCTGTCCATGCTGTGCTGGGCTGTCGGCGTTGATGCCTGGAGTTTTGTGTTCATCTGATTGTTCGAAAGGTGATGACAAAGAAAATGATCTTACATCCACTAGTTCACTTTCCAAATGACCATGACAGCCAGGGCTGGGCCAGTCAAAGCCAAGAGCCTGGAATTTTATCCAGATCTCCCACATGGGTGGCAGGGCCAAAGTACTTGGGCCATCTTCTAATGCTTTCCCAGGTGCATTAGCAGGGAGCTGGCTTGAAGTGAAGCATTTGGGACTTGAACTTGGATGCCTGCATCACAGGTAGTAGCTTCAGCTACTGCAAGTATGGGGCTGAAGCTCCCTGTGGGGTGGTGGCCTGGTAGCTCTTGTCTGAGACGATGCAAACCCACTGCAGGGACTCGATGCTCGGAGGGATACCCACATCTTGTAACAGTATAGTTCCTGGCTTTGGTTCTTTTTTTTTTTTTAAGATTTATTTACTTTTATTGCAAAGTCATATATATATAGAGAGGAGGAGAGACAGAGAGGAAGAGCTTCCTTCTGATGATTCACTCCCCAAGTGACTGCAACAGCTGCAGCTGCGCCGATCTGAAACCAGGAGCCAGGAGCCTCTTCTGGCTCACCCATGTGGGTGCAGGGTACCAAGGCTTTGGCCATCCTTGACTGCTTTCCCAGGTCACAAGCAGGGAGCTGGAAGGGAAGTGGGACTGCTGGGATTAGAACCAATGCCCATATGGGATCCTGGCACGTTCAATGCGAGGACTTTAGCCACTAGGCCGCCACACTGAGCCCCTGGCTTCAGTTCCTAATTCCAGTCTCCCACCAATGGGAGACAGCATTGATGGCCTGCGTTTTTGGTTCCTGCCTCCCACGTGAGAGACCTGGATTGCATTCCCAGCTCCCTGCTTGCCCACTGCAACCCCAGCTGTTGGAGGCATTTGAGGAGTGAACTGGCAAGTGGGAGTGTTCTGCTCAGATAAATAGAATAAACAGTTTGTTGAAGCATGTGTAATTGTGTCACTTCATAGCTTGTACAGGTAGGTCAGTATTACTGGCAGGTGGGCATCATTTGGAGAGGTAGAGGTCGTGGTTAGCTCGTACCAAAGAACTTGAGTGTTTGCCTGTAGATGAAGGGGAGTCCAAAGGATTGTAAGTAATAGATGTTTACAATCCATTAGGCTCTGACAGCTGTGGAAACGGTGTGTGTGTGTGTGTGTGTGTGTGTGTGTGTGTGTGTGTGTGTGTGTGTGTGTGTGTTTAGGGACTGTAATTCAGAGTAACTGTGGATGTGGTAGGTGTTACCTGAGAGGTTGGGGAGGAAGGCTGGAGGTCAGCCCAAGTGTCAGTGTGAACCAAGGGAAGGGGGTTGTGCAAGCACATATCTGTGAGTTGAGCATGCAGGCTCAGCCACATTGGCATTAGTGTTCAGTGCCAGGACTGCCAGTTGCATATGCCTGCTCAAGCATCTCTCTCCTCCTGGCATTCCTTTCCTCTGTTTGCTTCATGTCCAAGGGAGCTCTGTCCACAGGTTGTGAAGATGGTCTGTGGCAGCACAGCTGACAAAGGTCACTTCTCACAGTAAACCACAGCCCATCTGATTGGTCAGACCTGGGTCATGGGCCCAATTCCTACAGCCAGAAGATGAGTCCACCTCATCCCCACCCCACCTCCTCCCAAGCCATGCAATCTGAATGATGAAGGAGCAGTTTACCACTACAGCTCTGGAAAAAATATTTAGGGGTATTTATTTATGTAGTTTATATCAGTGAAGAAAATGTAAAGGCAAATTATCTTTAATCATATCAATCACTACTTTTTATTTACATGAGAGGAAGATCCAGAAAGATCTTCTGCCTACAGGTTGACCATAACCGCCAGAGCAGGACCAGGCAAAAGCCACAAACCTGGGAACTTCTCCCACATAGGCACAGGGGCCCAAGGAGGACCAGACCAGCCTCGGGTAAGAGCTTAGTCCTTGTGAGCTACAATGCTGGCCCCACCAAACACTTCTTTTAAGGCATTTATCAGAAAACATGAGACGCTGTGAGCAATAATCCAAAGGAGAAATTAACAAAGCTAGAATATAGTCATTCAGTTAGGACCAGCCCCTTGGCTCAACTGGCTAATCCTTCACATCCAAGCGCCAGTGTCCCATACAGACAGTAGTTCTTCTCCCAGCTGCTCCACTTCCCATCCAGCTCCTTGCATGTGGCCTGGGAAAGTGGTGGAGGATGGCCCAAAGCCTTGGGACCCTGCACTTACGGCTTTGGAGAGTGAACCAGTGGATGGAAGATCTTTCTCTGTCTCCTATCTCTGTAAATTTGACTTTCCAATAAGAATAAATAACTTGTTTTTAAAGACTTATTTTATTTTTATTACAAAGTCAGATATACAGAGAGGAGGAGAGATAGAGAGGAAGTGGAGCTGCCGGGATTAGAACCAGCGACCATATGGGATCCTGGCGCACTCAAGGCGAGGACCTTAGCCACTAGGCCACGCCACCAGGCCCAATAACTCTTTTTCTAAATTCATTCAATTGGGCCTGGCACACTAAAGTCCTTGCCTTACGCACACTGGGATCCCATATGGTCGCCGGTTCTAATCCTGGCAGCCCCACTTCCCCTCCAGCTCCCTGCTTGTGGCCTGGGACGGCATTCGAGGATAGCCCAAAGGCTGCGCCCACATGGGAGACCTGGAAGAAGCTCCTGGCTTCAGATCAGCTCAGCTCTGGCTGTTGGAGCCACTGGGGGAGTAAATTAGTGGATGGGAAATCCTCCTTTGTATCCTTTTTGTATATCTGCCTTTCCAATAAAAATAAATAAAATATTTTTTAAAAGTCATTCAATTAGTACTAGGGTGAATGAACTTTTTTTTTTTTCTGAAAGGTTCGTTTATGTGAAAGAGTATCAGAGATTGCAATGAGATGGACACACTGGCCATGGCTGGGCCAAGTTGAAGCCAGGAGCTTCTTTGTCTCCCAGGTGAGTGCAAGTGCATTAGCAAGGAGCTGGAACAGAAGTGGAGCAGCCAGGACGCAAACAGCACCTATATAGGATACAGTTTTAGCAGGCAGGGGGCTTAACTGCTACACCCCGGTGGCCACTCCCTTTGAAGAAGCAGGTCCAAAGCTGGCAAGCCCAAGGCTCAAAGTGTTGATTACACACCCAGAAAGCTAAGGCAAAAATCCTGACCACTGGAGAAAGGGCTAGGCAGGATTTCAGCCCTGACTGTCCCGAGGACGCAGGCTTCCACTGCCGCCTCCCCGGGCCCCTGCTGAGCCGCGTATGCAGCTCCTTTAACTCCCCGCCTGTCCCCTCACTCCTGCCATTGCATCGTCAAAGGAAAATCCGCGGGAGGAACCTCTTGCCTCTACTACCCGAGCCCCAGGACCCACCTCGCAAGCGTCCGAACCCGTTTTTCCGTTTGGGCTCCTCAGGCCGAGGGATCCCCCAAACCCTTAGTTTGGAAGCTGGGCTGCAGGCCTTGGGGAGAGGAAAGCAGGCTCTTCCGAGGGCACTTCAGGTACTGAGATACGGAGAGGCCGGGCTCCCTGGTCCATGACCTTGCAGGGTTTCTAGGTGGCTCTGGAGGGACGTTCTGATCGGTGCTGGAGGACCCGGTCGAGGACCCAGGCGCCCAGCAGGCGGGGCGCTGAGGCCGGCAGGTGCAGCGGCCTCCGGCCAGCAGGGGGCGACCTCGCTTGCGCCCGCCGCACTCTGGGCTCTGCGCCTTCCCGGGCGACCTCGGCGACCTCCGGCGGCGGGCGGCGGCGGCCGGGCATGGCGGCGTGGGGCCCGGCCGTGGCAACGCGTCTGCTCCGCGTGATCCGCGGGGTGAGCGCGGGCGGTACCGGAGTGCTGCTCCCGGGCGGGAGCTGCGGCGGGGCGGCAGGGCCGGTCGCTGCAAGGGCTCGAGGACCGGCCGCCCTTGCTTTCTTGCTTCTCCATGCCCCCCGCCCCCGTCCCTCACATTCATTCCTTGAGTTGTTCTCGCTTGGCAACGTGTGGGGCCCCGGCGCCATCTGGGGGCGCTCCGGAGCTGGGCGGAGGTGGGGGCTCCGGGGACACGGGAGCCCAGCCGAGGATGCAGCGGTCGCAGCTCCGAGAGGAGGCGTGGGGTGTCTGGGACTGCCTAGGGGCTGGGGCTCGGCTCGGACCTGGACCCTCGCGGGCGGGGGAGGCCCAGCGGAGGGCTGTGGCCACGCGCTCACCTGACCCCCTGTCCCTGATAGGATGCCTTACCTCGCAGCTCACCCACTTCTGTGCTTTTCCGCTGCTGGTTCAAGTTGTTTTTAAAACAGAGACGGCTCCGATCTGCTGACTCACCACTCTCCACCCCCACTGCCCGAATGCGGGTCATGGCCCAGACTGGAATCAGTTGAAAGCCAGGAACCCAGTCCAGGCCTGCTGCGTGGGTGGCACATACCCATCACTCGAGCCTCCACTGCTGCCTCCCAGGGTCTGTGTTTGCAGGAACGCTGAGGTTCGGAGCCAGAACCAGGAATAGAACGCAAGTCTTCCTAAGTGGGACACAGGCTAGCCCCGCACCTGCCCCTGATGCCTGCCTTTCTTCACTCTGGCCTCACCATGTCTCTGTTCTTACAACAGCTCCATGGTTCTTCGCATCCCCTTCCCTCCTCCCAGCGGTCCTACCCAGGCTCACAGTGTCAGGTTTCCGACCGGCTGTACCGCTGAGATCTTACTTGGTCTTTTCTCTTGCCCTGGACATGGTCCTGCGCCTAGGAGGTTCTCTCTTGCCCAGGCCCTTCCTCTTCCGCTCCTGCGTTCTTGTCGCATCGTGAGGGGCAGCCCTAGGGTCAGCTCTGCTACAGGGTGCCCTCAGTCTTCACCCCTCTGCCTGGGTGGGGAGAAGGCCAGCACACAGGTTGCTTTCAACAGCCATGTGATGGCGCTGTGCGCCATCAGGCCAGGCCAGTGGGTGGACAGCTCTGGGGTCAGCCGGCACCCACGTCCAGCCAGGGGCCAGCGCCTGGCATGTCTTCCCTCGTGATACCTCTTCCAGGGCGCTGTGTTCTGTAGCTTAGTTTGCTACCAAGAACCTGGGCTACATCACCTGAGGTCACCTCACCTGTCCTTTATTATTGTTGTTGTTGATGTGAAAAGTAGTGTGACAAGGAGAAAGAGAGAGAAAAGGAGATCTCCCATCCCCTGGTTCATTTTTTTTTTTCATTACAAAGATATACAGAGAGGAGGAGAGACAGAGAGGAAGATCTTCCGTCCAATGATTCACTCCCCAAGTGACCACAACAGCCGGTGCTGCGCCGATCCGAAGCCGGGAACCAGGAACCTCTTCTGGGTCTCCCACACGGGTGCAGGGTCCCAAAGCTTTGGGCCATCCTCGACTGCTTTCCCAGGCCACAAGCAGGGAGCTGGATGGGAAGTGGAGCTGCCGGGATTAGAACCGGCGCCCATATGGGATCCCGGGGCGTTCAAGGTGAGGACTTTAGCTGCGAGGCCATGGCGCTGGGCCCATCCCCTGGCTCACTTTCAAAACAGCTGGGGCTGGGTCAGGGTGAAACCAGGAGCCAGGAGCTTCATCCCGCTCTCCCGGGAGCTCACCTGTCTTACACAGGGTTCGAGGCCTGGCCTGCCGCTGGCTCACCGCCCATTCCAGCACGTGCTAGACCTGGCTGTGTGACTGCCAACCTGGTTTTCTGTTGCTTCACCCCTAAGGGCTGACACCTGTTTCATCAGAGGCACTGATGCCCTATTACCATAGAGGGGGTGGAACTATAGGTGCTGGTGACAGTGAGCTAATGGTGTTCCCTGTTGGGGTCCTGCGATGGGATTGTGCCTCCACCCTGAGGGAAGGCCAGGGCTGGGGATGTGCAGCATGTTCATTCCAGGAAGGGTGAGATTGGGTCCTTCATGGCTGTGCAGCTAACAGAGGGATCCAGCTCTGGGCCTACTAGCTCAGTAGTCCTCAGCAGGGCCTAGCAGTGAGCAATCAGATGGCTGCTGAATCATTTGGGGGCCTCATCGTTTCCGGACTCTGAGGGAGTGCTTTACAGGGATCACCCCTGCCTCCTGCTCCCCACAGTCTGTTCCGTGGCCTGGAGAGCTTGCCTTGCCCCCAGCCCCCTGGATGTGGTCCCTGGCTGCACTGTTGAGGGCCCGGAGCCTGCGCTGTGTATCGCCCCTGGGGGAGGTTGGCTGTGACGCTCTGCTCTCTTCTCCAGCAGTTTCCTCTTGGCTGTGTCCGGCGCACATTGGCCTCCCAGACCGAGGGGGAGCTCAAAGTGACCCAGATTCTCAAAGACAAATTTCCTCGAGCTACAGTGATCCAAGTCACAGACATCTCTGGTAAGGCTTTCTCTCTGCTCTGCCTTCAGGGCCTGGGACAAGGGGCTTCCCTCTGGCCTGTGGAGGACTTCAACGGCATCTGGGGAACTGGGGTTGAGGTCCGGCTGGGAGGACTCCAGGCTCTCTGCCTGGCCTGGCTCAGCCACCCCAGGGTTCAGGTCTGCGGCCATACACTTGACTGTGAGGTGGGACCTCCCATAATTCCCCCCCACACACCCTCCTGACACCCTAGGATATCAGAGGTGTACTGTGCCCTAGGAAGGGTTTGTCCAACTGCCTCCTGTCCTCAGAAGGAACTAGACCCAGACAGGTAGCTAACTTACAGCTGCTCCTGGGAAGGAGGCCATAGATGCCACCCAGGGCTCCGCGTGAACTCTGTCCCGAGCCGAGTTACCAGCCCCAGCCTGGCCTCGCCTCACTCTCGTAGCTGATGATGGCACAGGCTTGGGCATGCTGGGGGAGATAGGCCCTTTATCCAAGCCCCCATGGGCTGCAGACCTGAACTGCTCCCCACCTTGGCAGCACCATAGATGTTCACCAAGAGTGTGGCATTTGTAAAGATCCAGGAGGACACTGAGAAAGTAGGTTTTATTCTGGAAATAATGGGACATGAGTTGATGGAAAGATCCACTTTGGGAAGGGTACCCTGAAGGGGGCTGTGCAGGGACCCCGCAGCCCCAGCCTGTTCCTACTCTGGACCCAGGGCAGAGCTGGGATCTGACTCTAGCCTGCTGGGCAGAGGGCATTTCTCCAGCAGTAGCTGCATGTGCCCAGCACGGGGGTGGTGTCTTCTGACCTCTCCTGGCAGCATCGGTGCCAGCTGCAGCCACAAGGAGCTGGAGTTTGGGCAAAGGAGTCTGCCATCAGGGCTTTGCTCCACCCAGCTGGGGATGAAGTGCTGGATGCTGTGCTGTGGGCAGGGGGCGCCAGAGAGCCCTGGGGCCGTGAGCTTGCTTTCCTGGTGGCTTGAATTATACGTTGTCAAATCAAATGTAAGTGTATTTTTACCCATTTAAAAGCTCTGATGCTGCTGCTTTGGAAGGTGCGACTCTGGAATTCAGTCCTCTTCCTCTTTCATGCTGTTTGTTTTCCAAGAAAATGGGACATCATTAACCCCACCTATGCATGGCCCATCCAACCTGAACTCAGGAACAAGCCCATAAGGCTGTCTCTATGCTTGACATACAGATTTTGGTTTTGCCTCTTCATTATTTCCTAAGCAGTACAGCTGTTTATGTGACACTTGCATCATATATTACAAGTAATCTGGAGGTGATTCATAAAAATATCATATTTGTTATAAATTTGAGAGGCAGACAGAGGAGGGGGAGAGAGAGAGTTCCGATTTCCTGTCCGGGCCAGGTTGGCAGCGGGGACCTTAGTCCGGCCGTCTCGGCAGCTTTCCTTCCTGGAGCATCTCTGGGTTGTGGATGCTGGGACTTGGTCATGGAAGTGCTTGTGACGTGTTTCATTTTTAGGGGGTTGCGGGGCGATGTACGAGATCAAAATCGAGTCAGAAGAGTTCAAGGAGAAGAGAACCGTCCAGCAGCACCAGATGGTAAATCAGGTCAGCGTCCGGCCACGGGCCTGCTGAGCAGAGCTGGCCACGCGCTGCTACCCTCGTGGGATCCGAGTGGGGGCAGATAGGCCCTGTATCCCAGTTATGACCCAAGCCACCCAGGGGGCAGTTTGCATTTCCAGTGTGATGCTGTTGATGTTTTCTGTTACTGTCAGGTACAGAAGAGGATTTATAAACAGGCGGTGCTATGAGACGGCCCTCGAGCAAAGAGGGGAAGGTGTGAGGGCAGGGCGGGCCTGGTGGGCGGGCCCCTTGAGCCTTGGTGTGGTTGAACCTGGCTCCAGCTCCCCCAGGACATGACGTGTGAGCAGGCCAGGGCCCATGCTTGCTTCAGTCTGTACAGCCTTGACCCTGGGGCTGCGTCCACCCTCACCGCTCTGTGGCAGGTGCATATGAAACCACCTGCACACCCTTCACACGGCTCTGCCCTGCTCTGTGGAGTTCAGGTGTCCCTGGCAGCTGCTGTTCCAGGACCCCTGCCTTCCTCCTGGCCGCCCACCACCTGCTGCTCTCTCAGCGTCAGCACCTTTGCCCTGCTCCGAGCTACTGCACCAGCCCAAGCGCTGCCTGTCCCTCCCCTGCAGCACACCCTCCACCTCACATCCTGGATACTTCCACCCCCACCCTGCGTACCCTGGGACCCCTTTGCCCTTTGGTTCCTCTTTAGAGTCATCCTGGGATTTTTCACAGGTTCTCGCCCTTCACCTGGGACATGGCACCCACAGCTAGTGTACTGAAGGGAGTGCTGAGACAGAACCCCAGAGACTCCATGAATGACCATGAGAGTTACTCAGCCACCCTGTCCTCTTTCTTCATGTGTAACCCAGTTTGCCCCCAAAGGGTTGTCCTGGGAATTAGTAATGAGGGCAGGTGGTGCTCAGGGTAGGTTCTAGTGGGTGTGGACCTGAGAGGGGACAGGGACGTGGCTGAACTTTTCCCCTGCTTAGGGTCTGCTCCCAGCCCTGTTGCCTTCTCAAAGTTCTTTAGGAGCAGGGTGAGAGTGGGGGAATCCGGTGGCCCCAGCAGATGCATCAGACTTTCAGGCTGTGGGGTGGGGACGAGGCATGGGCCAGGGTGACACTTTCCTCCTTGATCTTGCCAGGTCACCCTTGTGCTGAGTGATGGCTCATCGTGGCCCCCTAGAATCAGGACTAGGGGTCCTAAGGCCCTGCCTGACAATATCTGGTGCTGGAATCCATTCTTGGGTCCCTGAGGGAGGGGCGTCCCCTGCTGGTGGGAGGCTCCACCTGCCAGAGAGGACTCCCTGGGGCCCTTGGATTTGCCTCAGCCCCTCCACAACCATGGCTTCCCCAGCCTCATCCTTGCTTTGGGCTGAGCCCCAGGGAGCTGCCAGCAGACGAGGGGGCTGTGTGAGCAGCAAGTTGGGTGAGGTGGGTTCTGAGCTTTGATTTCCCCACTGGCAGATTCCCCGAGGTACAGGCTGCTGGGGCCAGGCTCTCCGCCCCTTCTGACACCACAGCCATGCTTGTCCCTTGCCTAGAGCTCACCCCTGGGTGCCCTGGTTGCCTGCAAGCTTTACCTTCTCCTGTGTGATCTGCCTAGGTCTTCGCCATGTGCACCTGACTCAAGGCTGGGTCCCTGGGGAAACTATTGACCTTCTTCCTCACCTTGCTGCCTGAGCCGGATGACAAAGCCCCTTGCTGTTCATCCCCTTGCTGGGACTGGCTGCAGGGTGGTGGGAACACCATCATGTGGCTTCACCTGCCAGAGCCCGCCACTGCAGGCCTGGACTCTGCTCTTTTGTGAGCTCGTGTTACTTCCGTCTTTCTGCTGTGACTTTTCCTCTATGTCCCCAACACATTGCTATGGGCACAGCTGGTGCGAACCGAACAGTATTTATCCAACACCTTCCTGCCCTGGAGACGTTGGCCAGTCCACTTGCCCAACCTGCCCAACCAGGGCCTCAGTTTGTTTATCTGTGAAGCAACCCAACTCTCAGGAGTTACTGTGCCATGGCTGGGCAGCCCTTGGAGCGGCATTGGAAGCCAGGAGAAGACACTGGGAAGGGGCCACGTGCCTGGCCCAGGGAGGCAGAGCCTGGGGATCACCCGTGCCCAGGCCCCCACCTGGCTGGGGAGGCTGCCTGCGCTCAGGTGACCCCAGAGCGTGTGCTCCTTGGGCAGCAGTAAAGGGAGGTCCACTCTTTTTTTTTTTTTTTAAGATTTATTTATTTTTATTACAAAGTCAGATATACAGAGAGGAGAGACAGAGAGGAAGATCTTCCATCCGATATTCACTCCCCAAGTGAGTGCAATGGCCGGTGCTGCGCCGATCCGAAGCCGGGAACCTGGAACCTCTTCCAGGTCTCCCACACGGGTGCAGGGTCCCAAAGCATTGGGCCGTCCTCGACTGCTATCCCAGGCCATAAGCTGGGAGCTGGATGGGAAGTGGAGCCGCTAGGATTAGAACTGACGCCCATATGGGATCCCGGACGTTCAAGGCGAGGACTTTAGCTGCTAGGCCACGCTGCCGGGCCTGGGAGGTCCACTCTTGAGTGCAGAGAGAAGGGAGCAGTGCAGGCCAGACGGGGCCCACACAGGAACTCGGCGGAAGGTGGGGCAGCCATCTCAGGATACCTGAGCTCAGATCTTGGTTCTGTGGGCTTTGGACAAGGATAGACTTTTTTCTTCTTTTTTTCCTTTGAATAAAATAAGGAGCTAGGCGTGGAATGTCTAAGGATCCTTCCTTCTGAGCCTGTAAACTGAGCATGTGTCGGGCTTGTGGGTGTGACAGAGTTCAGGGTTCAACTAACCTGAGCAAACCCTGGGAACGAATGGGCCCATGGAATGCAGTCATTTGGTTTCTGGCACAGCCAGACTCGAGGTCTTCAACTTTCAGCTTCTGTGTGCTGGCATCATTTTTCTCCCATTGGAGACAGGGTTTCTCCCCTCAGTGGGGGCCATGTTCCCAGACACCTCCCAATGACATTATTCCAGCAGTGTGTTTGAGACACTCGCCATCCGTGTTGCTTAAAGACAGGAGGCTGGAGTATGCCTGTATGTTACTGAGAGAGGCATTTTTACATTGCTGCGAAGATTCACAAGGAACTAACAGCAGTGGTCCCTGGGGATGGGAGTGGGAACAGGGAACATGGAGGAGAGGCAGGGGAGACCTCCCTGCAGGCCTTTTTGTACTATTTCATTAAACACATACACACATACACAACAACAACGAAAAAACAAGATTTATTTACTTGAAAGGCAAAGTTATAGAGAAAGAGAAAGGGACAGTGAGAGAGAGAGCTTCCATGGTTCACTTCCCAGAAGTATGCCATGGCCAGAGCTAAGCCAGTCCAAAGCCAGGAGTCAGGAGCTTCCTCCAAGGCTCCTACATGGCTGCATGGGCCCAAGGACTTGGGACATTCTCTCACCTTCCCAGGTCATTAGCAGGGAGCTGGATGGGAAGTGAAGCAGCTGGGGCACACAACCAGTATTAGTATGGGATTACTATATCCCAGGCATCAGCCTGATTTACTCCTCCACAATACTAGTACCCGGTATCTTTTGAATTTTAAGTCACATTAGATATTTACTCCAAAAGAGGGTTTGGCGCAGTAGCCTAATGACCAAAGTCCTCGCCTTTGAACGTGCCAGGATCCAATATAGGTGCCAGTTCATATCCTGGCAGCCCCACTTCCCTTCTAGCTCCCTGCTTGTGACCTGGGAAACCAGTGGAGGACGACCCAAAGCCTTGGGACCCTGCGCGTGGGAGACCTGGAAGAAGCTCCTGGCTCCTAGCTTTGGATCGGCTCAGCATCAGCTGTTCCGGCCACTTGGAGAATGAACCAGCAGATGGAAGCTCTTTCTCTCTGTCTCTCCTTCTCTCTGTAAATCTGGCTTTTCAATTAAAATAAATAAACAAATCTTTTTAAACAAATGGTTTTCCCACAAAAGGAAAAATTGGATAGTCACAGCATACACCGTCTGCTCTCCTTTAGGCACAGAGCCATGTGGAAATATTCTGGGGCAGGTGTGCGGTCAGTGTCCAGTGTACAGAAGGTCCTGACACTCTCCCATCTCCACAGGCACTCAAAGACGAAATCAAGGCGATGCACGGCCTCCGGATATTCACCTCCGTCCCCCGAAGCTGACCGCCCTGCCACGTGCCTGTGCTCGCCCCACTGGTCCTACATGATCCTGTTCTTTCCCAGGGATTTGCCACAGCAAGGAGTTTATCTATTTTGCTCATAGAGGTTTCCATATTGTAATTCTAGAATCTCTGTTTAGAGGTCAATTAAAGGCTATAACCACGGACGACCTGGAAGTGTCAGTTGTGATGCCATGAGGTGCCACGAGTGAGAAGTCATGTCCCTCTGTCCTGGTGGTCTTGCCCCCTTTTCTGCTGCCCCGCTGCCACGGCAAGAAGGAGCAAATTCTCATCACTCCCTTCCTCTGAAACTGTGTACGCCCTTTCCTCTGCCCCAGAAGGAAGAGTCCCAGTTGGCTCTTGCTGTCCTTGGTGCCAGTCCTTCCTGTCCCATCTAGATGTCCTGGATCCTTAGTTTCTTACACTGTATCGACTGACAATTTGGAAGTGCCCAGCTCTGACCCCCAACCTGCTTCTGCATCCAGGTATAGGGCAGAGCCCGCTTCCCACAGTGGAAACCAGGAGGGCTTGTCCGGCCTCCCTTGCAGCTAAGGAACAGGCCATCTTGACTCAACCGATGCAACAGGGCCGCCCTGGACTTGGCAAGTGAGAGACGCTGAGAAGAGGGGCTTCGGGCACCCATGTGGGCAGCTGCAGCCGGCATGACTCTGGACCTGGATTTTGGGGAGCAGCAAAATTTATGTCCCATGCTGTGCCCTGTTTTGTGGTTTACACATGTTCCCTAGCTACATGGTGTGGTTGGAACGACTGGCATGTCATCTGGCCAGACCTCCTCTCACTGGGTGTAGAGCTGCTCTCAATATCAGACTTGGGGAGACCAGACAAAGCTGAGGGGACTACACTGCCATGGGCAGAGACCCCCACCCCCAAAGACAGCTGTGTTGTTGACTTATTGAAGAGAATAATCTCCCATCCTCTCGTTCACTCCCCAAATACCCACAACAGGCTTGAGTGGTACAGGCCAAAGCTGGGCAGGAACTCAGTCAGGGTCTCCCCCAGGGAAGCATGGGGGCTCCAGCCCCTGAGGTACCCCCACTACTCTCCACGTGGGCCTTGACAGCAGCTGGACTCCACAACTGGAGCCAGGGCTTGATCCCAGGCACCCCGACATCCAAAACGGTGTCTTCGCCACTGTGCTGAATGTCTGCCCCGGAGGCTGCTTTCTGGTGGTGTGGCGAGCAGGCCCCTGGTACCGCGGTCCCAGTGGCCAGCAGGAAGGCAGCGGCGGGCAAGAATGGAGAGAGTACAGGATTAGGCAGGCGCCTGGGGCCTGACACAGAAGCCTGGGTCCTTGTGAGCACAGCTCATTACTGTCCCCTGCTTTCTTTTCTCTTTTTCCCTCCCTTCCTTCCTTCATTCTTTCTTTTTTCCCTCCCTCTCTTTAAAGATTTATTTATTTTTATTGCACAGTCAGATATACAGAGAAGAGGAGAGACAGGAAGATCTTCCGTCCAATGATTCATTCCCCAAGTGACCACAACAGCTGGTGCTGCGCTGATCTAAAGCCAGGAGCCAGGAGCTTCTTCCAGGTCTCCCACACAGGTGCAGGGTCCCAAGGCTTTGGGCCATCCTCGACTGCTTTCCCAGGTCACAAACAGGGAGCTGGATGAGAAGTGGGGCTGCCAGGATTAGAACCGGTGCCCGTATGGGATCCTGACGCGTGTAAGGCAAGGACTTTAGCCACTAGGCTACCATGCTGGGCCCCTTTCTTTTTCTTTTTAAAACATTTATCTGTCTCCATTGGAAAGGCAGATCTACAGAAAGATCTTACATCTACTCATTCACTCCCTAAATGGCCACAATAGCCGGAACTGAGCCAAACCGAAGCCAGGAGCTTCTTCTGGGTTTCCCAAGTGGATGCAGGGTCCCAAGGACTTGGCCCATCTTCTTGCTTTCCCAGGCCACAAGCAGGGATGTAGATGGGAATGAAACAGCCACTGGGACACAAACCTGTCCCCATATGTGATGCTGGTGCTTGCAGGCGGAGGATTAGCCAGTTGAGCCAGTGAGCCAGCCCTGTCAGCTGCTTCTGAAGATCAGAGGGAAGCAGGGCAGTCGGGGCAGCTTCACCATCGCTGCCCGCCCCTCATACTGAGAACACTCGGCAGCCTGTGAGAGGTCTACGTGAGAAACAGAACCCCTGCTTGCAGCTTGCAAGGAGCTCAGGCCTGCCAAGATGCGAGAAGCGAGGCCTGAGGGAGAGCCACCTGGAAAGGGGTCCTCAGGCCATATCCAAACTGGCCCAGAAGCCTGCAGCCTGGCTTGCATTGCCCTGTAGCCCTGGAACTACAGCTAGAGGCACCACTTGCTGCTCCCTGCTTCTCGACCAGCAGAAGCCATGAAACTGAAAGGTGTGTTGTTCTAAGTCGTTAAGTTTTTTTTTTTAAGATTTATTTATTTTTATTGCAAAGTCACACATATATAGAGAGGAGGAGAGACAGAGAGGAAGATCTTCCGTCCAATGATTCACTCCCCAAGTGACCACAATGGCCGGAGCTATGTCGATATGAAGTCAGGAGCCAGGAGCTCTTCTGGGTCTCCCATGCGGGTGCAGGGTCCCAAGGCTTTGGGCCGTTCTTGACTGGTTTCCCAGGCCACAAGCAGGGAGCTGGATGGGAAGCGGGGCTGCTGGGATTAGAACTGGCGCCCATATGGAATCCTGGCGCGTTCAAGGCGAGGACTTTATCTGCTAGGCCACTGTGTCAGGCCCAGTCATTAAGTTTTGAGGCAGACTGTTGAAATATTTGTCTGGGCAGTAGAAAGACAGAGTTTGCTCCTTAAATGCCCACTATGCCTGGGGATGGGCCCCACCCAAGCCAGCAGCGAGGGACCCAACCCAGGTCTCCTACATAGGTGCTGAGGGCCCAACCACCTGAGCTGTCGCCTGCTGCCTCCCAGGATGTTCAAAAGCAGGAATGCTGGCTGCAGGACAAAGCCAGGACTTGAAGCCAGGCCCTCTACCTGCCTGCATCCTGAGTGCTGGTCCAGCTGCTGGGCCTGGACGAAATGGATGAGTTTGTGCATTATCAGAAGGACACTGGGGCCCCTCACTTATTGATGACAGGGTTGGAGAGCTGGGCAGCTGTGGGACAGGGCTCAGCTATGCCCCCATCCCCTCCTGGGCTCCTGTGTGCTTCTCTGCCATCTCCATGTGACCATCTCACTCTGGACTGGCTCCAGTGGCAAGTGGGAGATCACCGTGGGCAGTCCATAGAAGGACGGACTCCTCTCCGGTTCCAGGGAAGGTGTCTGGTCCACTCTGAATCACCTGGCCAGGACAGATCAGCCGGAGGCCTGCATCCTGTCCCATGGTAATGGTGGCCTCGGAGGGAGGAGGAGGAGCCACGCAAGTAGGGCTGCTGGTCTCCAGTGAAGGGGCTGGGCCAAGGCAATAGGTGTCTGGGCTCCACCCGCAGACCCTCCGGGTTGGGAGTGGGTCAGCCCATCTCTCCTGCACCTGACAACAGGAAGCTGTTTTTGTTTTGTTTTGTTTTGTTTTTGTAAGATTTGCTTATTTACCCAGGTGGGTGCATCGGAGCCACGTGCTAAGCACTGGCAGGGAGAGGGGTGTATGTGACCCTGCACCTCCACTGCAGCTGCAGAAATGTAAAGGTCATGGGGGAGGGGAAAAGTCACATGGAAGATGCCCCCCCCCCACAGGCAGTCAAAATGGCAACAGTTGACATCAAGGAATGCTTTGGGTCACTTTGTGAGCAGCCTTTATTGTGTTAGGACAATAAGAGAGCTGGCAAACAGGTTCTGGAGAGAGCTCAGAGTTCGCACGCAATCCCTGTGCTATTTCTCTGTCAGTGTCCAACCCTGCGCGGCACACCCATTGCCATTAGTCACATACTTTTTTTTTGGTTTTATTTTATTTTTATTGGAAAGGCAGATATACAAAGGAGGAGGACAGAGAGGAAGGTCTCTGTCTGATGATTCACTCCCCAAGCGGCCACAACCACTAGAGCTGCACCAATACGAAGCCAGGAACCAGGAGCCTCCTCCAGGTCCCCATGTGGATGCAGGGTCCCAAGGCTTTGGGCCATCCTCGACTGCTTTCCCAGGTCACAAGCAGGGAGCTGGATGGGAAGCAGGGCTGCCAGGATTAGAACTGGCACTCATATGGGATTCTGGCGCATTCAAGGCGAGGACTTTAGCCACTAGGCTACTGCGCTGGACCCGAGACACTCTTTTTAAATATTTAATATTTTTACTTTAAAGCATTATAGAGAGGAGAAATCTTTTATCCACTGGTTCACTCCCGAAATGGCTGCAACAGCCAGAGCTGAGTTGGTTTGAAACTGGAAGCCAGGAGCTGTTTTTTCTGGGTGTCCGACGTGGGTGTAGCAACCCAAGCACTTGGACCATTTCCCCCTGTTTTCTAGGCCATTAGCAGGGAGCTGGATGGAAGTGGGGCCCACTGGGACTCGAACTGGCGTCCATATGGGATGCTGGCACTGCAGACTGAGGCTTAGCCTGATGTGCACAGGGACAGCCCTCCATTTCCCTTTCTTTTCCTGTGTATGGCAGGCTTATTTTTTTAACATCTTTTTTTTTTAATTGTCATCTTTTGGGATCTATTTTTTTTTTTAAGACTTATCTATTTTTATTGCAAAGTTACACATATAGAGAGAGGAGGAGAGACAGAGAGGAAGATCTTTCGTCCAATGATTCACTCCCCAAGTGACCGCAACGGCCGGTGCTGAGCCAGTCCGAAGCCGGGAACCAGGAACCTCTTCCGGGTCTCCCACACAGGTGCAGGGTCCCAAGGCTTTGGACCGTCCTCCACTGCTATCCCAGGCCACAAGCAGGGAGCTGGATGGGAAGTGGAGCTGCCGGGATTAGAACTGGCGCCCATGTGGGATCCCGGGGCGTGTGCAAGGTGAGGACTTTAGTCGCTAGACTACACAGCCGGGTCCGGCAGACTTATTTTTATGAACAGCCATAAGGTGCCTTTGGCCTGGCCCTTTCTTGAATGGGACCTCAGATTTGCTCTCTCCATTGCAACCTGAAAGCCGTTGCTAGCGCTTCCCGGGCCGAGTGCAATCCTCCGGTGTTTGTAGGAGGCACTCAACTCCGGCCAGCTGCGCGAGCTTCTGCGCCTGCGCTCAGCAGCCTGCCCTCCTCTCCCCACCATGCCCATGCCCTTCTCCTGTGGCTCGACCTCTTCCTTCCCCAGTTTTCATGGCTACAGGTGTTTTGTTGTGTTTTAAATATTTATTTTTAAAGATATGTGTTCTTATGTGAGGCAGGTTGACACAGAAAAGGAGACAGCAAGCTTCCATCAGCTGGGTCACTCCCCAAACAACCACAGCAGCTAGGGCTGGGCCAGGCTGAACTTTGCGGGAAGCGGCCCACTGAGGCCGGGGTGGTAAGTGGAGGAAGAAGCCACCAGAGCAGCCAGGGCACACAGACTGGGTTTACGGAGCGGGGCTGTGGGGGAACAGCGGGCAGGACAAGCCCAAGGTAAGAACAGGACATGGCTCCCGGACAACTGCGCAGTCCCGGAACCACACATGCACGCGGGCCGGAAGAGAGTGGACGCCAGCCAATCAATGGTGGTGATTGGGAGGGCGGTCGGGCAGGCCTGGCGGGGTGGCTATATAAGCCCGAGCCGGTGGGCCCCAGGCCTGGTGAACCTCTCCAAGCCCAGCACCTCCGTCCTCTGAGATGCCAAGACCACCGGACCAAGTTCGGCCTGAGACCCTCCAGAACCGTAAGCCTTGCGAGTCCCCGGGTCCCCAGTCTCCCTTGAGTGGGTGTTTCCATGGAAGAAAGCTGCCCACCGCCCCCCCCCCCCCCCCGCCTCTTGCGCCCTGCCTCCGCGGGTGACCGGGAGGCTGTGGCCAGCTTTGGGGACGCTGCTGGCACACCTGCCCCTCGGGCCGCGGGTCTAGAAGAAGCAGTGAGCCTCCTGCTGGGGTGTGGGTGTGTGTGCGCACGCGCGTGGGGGGTGCTGGGCATCTCTTTCTACCTCTGCTTGTACAGTTGTGGGCCAACTGTGGCCTCTCCTGTTGGGCCCCAGCCACCTGGCTGCCTCCCGGGGCAGGTGGCCTTGCCCGAGGCCCGGCCTTGCCGGGGGCGGGCAGGCTGAGCGCCCTGCAGAGGCGCCTGGGCCTCGGGCCTCGGGCCTCGGGCCTCGTCTGAGCTCCCTGCCGGGTTCGCTAGTTGCCAAAGCCGGTGGGGCTTTGCACAGCTGAGGGCAATCTGAGCCCTTTACTCGTCCGGAGGCGGCGAGCTGCTGGGGAATGGCGAAGCGCTGGGGAGGGTTTTCCCAAGTCGGCCAAGCTGGGACAGCTCCAGGAGCCTCTCTTTATCGAGCCGGGACCACTAAGCGACGAGGACCGATGGGCCCTGGCGTCTCCCTCCAACCCCCAGACAGGGGCACAGGACAGCAGGGCACCAACCGAGTGACTCGGAAGTCGCCCACCCGCGGTCCCGACTGGGACCCTGGGACAGAAGCGCTGCCGAGGAGAGGCCCTTGTCGTTGCGGGGGCGCCCTGGGGAGGATCGTGGAGGGCCAAGCTGCTGGCCCTGGGGAACCGGAGGTGGCCCGGCGCCGGCCCTGAGTAGCCGGAGCCCTGCGGACCTCCCCGCTCCGTTTCGCCTAAGCGTGACTGCGCCCGTATCTCTGCACCTGGCAGGGGCTGCCAGGAGCCCTAAGGGCAAACAGCAAAGTGAATGTGTGAAGTCAATGCTGAGCGTCAACTGGGACGCCCTGGTGGCAGAGTTAACTCCCAGGTTAAAATCCGAAATTTCAGTCTTAAATATTTTTTAAAAACTAGAATGTTAGAAAATATTGGGCGGGGGGCCGACATTGTGGGGCTGCAAGTTAAACCACCACTAGCGTGCTGCTATCCCAGATCTGAGCATCAGCTGGAGTCTCCAGACCCCAGATGCTCTGCTTCCAATCCAACTCTCTGCTTAACGCCCCTGGAAAGGCACTAGAGGATGGCCCAGAGGCTTGCCGCCCATGTGGGATGTCAGGAAGGAGCCCAACCTGGCCCAGTGCCCACTGTTGGGACCATTTGGGGTTGTGAACCAGGTGATGGTTCACTCCCGCCTCTTCGTATTTTTCAAATCTATGCTAAAAAGATCATTGAACGAACAGGCTGCATGCAGAGTGTGGGGCGTGGCTGGGCACTGCAG
The DNA here is from genome assembly GCF_030435755.1 of Ochotona princeps. Classification (NCBI taxonomy): domain Eukaryota; kingdom Metazoa; phylum Chordata; class Mammalia; order Lagomorpha; family Ochotonidae; genus Ochotona; species Ochotona princeps. The sequence goes on from NC_080839.1 coordinate 25,399,426, forward strand.
TCTGTGCTCACATTTGGCCTGTGAAACAAATATTCGGGTTTACCAAGTATATTCAGTGATGTCATTAACCTTAATTCAGGAAGCAGTTTCCAGTAAAATTTCTTACAAAGAACTTTGAGTGTGCATGGTGTAAATGGAAATAAACATCTTTTTTTTTTTAATTAATTGGTCATACTGACTGCTAGGTGAGATACATGTTAGAGCTATGTGGATTTGCAACCAGGTGTGGTGGTTTTTTTTTTGTTGTTGTTGGGTTTCTTTTGGTGAACGTTAGGTTTATAGAAAGGTAGAGAGACTGAGAGGAAGATCCGTCCACTGATTGACTCACCAAGTGGCCGCAGTGGCTGGAGCTGAGCCAGTCCGAAGCGAGGAGCCAGGAGCCTCCTCCAGGTCTCCCACATGGATGCAAGGTCCCAAGGCTTTGGGCTGTCCTTCACTGCTTTCCCAGGCCACAAGCAGAGAGCTGGATGGGGAATGGAGCTGCCAGGATTAGAACTGGTGCCCATATGGGATCCCAGCACATGCAAGGCGAGGACCCTTAGCCACTGTGCCAGGCCCCATCTTTGTTTTTTTCCCCACGAAAATAGTTACCAAGCTGTGACTGTCTTGCTCATGTATGCTTTTAGCCTCATACCAATGCTAGGCCAAGGCCAGGGAGTTAGATGACAGCATAGAGGTAGATCTTGGAAGAAGCCGAGATGACAGAAACCATCCATCCAAACGTGGATTCCTTGGGAACATCCAAACTGATAGCTAAGTGAATTTTTAAAAAGCAGAAAAATACAAAACAAGTGGCAAAGAGGTAAGAATTTAAAAATAGACATTTAGAATATGTGCAACTTTTTGCTTTAACTTTCTGCAAATCTATTTGGAGGGAATAATTTGTTAGGAAAGCTTCAACATATCAAAATAGAGTCCATAGAAGTGAAAGCCATTAGCAGAGCTATGTCTGTGTGTATGCGTGTGTGAATGTGTAAGGAGAATCCATGAAGTCTGCAAATACCAAAGGATCCTAATACTCAAAAATTTTTCTAGAAACCAGAAACTGGGGAAGCCAGGACTTGAACCAGAGCTTATGTAGGATGTTGGTGCTGCAGGTAGAGGATTAGCCTACTACACTACCATACTGGTCCCAGAAACTGAAGACAACTTGGGTTGGGTGTTTGGAGCAGTAGTTACAATGCCCCCTTGGGTGTCCCTCATTCTGTATCAGAGTGCCTGATGCAAATCTTGGCTCCGCACTTCTGCTCCAGTTTCCTGTTAATGTGCAACCGGGGAAGTGTCCATTGGTGGCTCAAGAACTTGTGCCCTTGTCAGCCATGGGGGAACCACCAGGAGTCCTGGCTCCCAGCCTGGGCCTGCCCTGGCCCTGTTGAAGGCATTTAGGAAGTCAACCAGTTGATGGAAGATGTTTCTTTTTCAAGTGGAAAGAAAGGAAGGGAGGAAGGAGAGAAGGAAGAAAGAAAACAGAACTGCCAAAACAAAGTGTAATACTTAAATTTGATTGTAGCTAGCACAAAAATGAGAGCTAAATTCAGAACTAAGCAAAAAATTTCTCTTCTCATGTACCAGTTAATTAAGGAAATGAGTGATCATGACCCTGTGGGTTATAAGAGGGGGAAAAAAGATAACAGCTCATATTTAAATCCATTAGTATAATTCATGTTTTCTGTGTATACTGAAAAGGCCTTTCAAGAAAATCTAGCATCCATTCCTGATTTTTAAAATATTTATTTATTTATTTATTTATTTATTTTTAAAGATTTTTATTGTTATTGGAAAGCCGGATATACAGAGAGGAGGAGAGACAGAGAGGAAGATCTTCCGTATAATGATTCACTCCCCAAGTGAGCCGCAACGGGCCGCTGCTGCGCCGATCCGAAGCCGGGAACCTGGAACCTCTTCCGGGTCTCCCACGCGGGTGCAGGGTCCCAAAGCATTGGGCCGTCCTCAACTGCTTTCCCAGGCCACAAGCAGGGAGCTGGATGGGAAGTGGAGCTGCCGGGATTAGAACCGGCGCCCATATGGGATCCCGGGGCGTTCAAGGGGAGGACTTTAACCGCTAGGCCACACTGCCGGGCCCTAAAATATTTATTTTTGAGCCCAGCATGATGGCTCAGTGGCTCCATCCTTCCCTTACATGTGCTGGGATCCCGTGTGCCCCACTTCCCATCCAGCTCCCTGCCTGTGGCCTGGGAAGATAGTAGAGAACAGCGTAAAGCCTTGGGACCCTGCGCCCTCATGGGAGACCTGGAAGAAGCTCCTGGCTTTGGATCAGATGTGGAGAGACCAGGGTCCTGGTGAGTGCCGCTGGGAGTGTGAAAGGTGGCACCCACGTGGGGAAGGGCTGGCAGCCACTCCCACGGTACTGTGCAGTCTTCCCACAAGCCAGCAGTCCTGCCCCTAGGGTGGAGCATGAGAGATGTGAGAGCATGAGCTGACGTGGAGAGGGAGAGGGGACAGCCCTGAGAACGTGATGCTAGGGGACAGAAGGCACACACAAGCCACACATGATGTGATTGCACTTGTGTGAAATGTCTGGAAGAGTATAGAAATAGCACGTGCATTCATGGGGAGACTGCCAATGGCTGTGCAGTTCCCTGGCGGTCAGAGGTGGGGGGAAGTGATGGGAATGTTCTGGAACCCACTTGGTGGTGACCTTGACATAGCTATGTAAAGATGCTGAAAGCTGCTCTATGTTAGAGTTGACATCATGGCATGTGAATCGCAACTCAATACAGCTCTGATTTTTACTTTTTAAAATATTTTTTTAATTGGAAATTCAGATTTACAGAGAGGAGAGAAAAAGAGAAAGATCTTGCATCTGCTGGTTTACTTCCCAAGTGACAGCAACGGCCAAAACTAAGCTGTTCCGAAGCCAGGAGCTTCTTATGGGTCACCCATATGGGTTCAGGGTCCCAAGGCCTTGGCTAATCCTCTACTGCTTTTCCAGGCTACAAGAAGGGAGCTGGAAGGGAAGTGCACCAGCTGGGACATGAACTGGCATCCCATGGGACCCTGGCATGCAAAGCAAGAACTTTAGCCACTAGGGGCACAGGGCCCCTACAGCTCTATTTTTTTTAAGCGTATTTGTTTTTTTTAAAAATTTTCTTTACTTTTTATTATATTTAAATCACCATTCCCATTCTCCTTTTTTTTCCCTTCCTCTATTTGGGGAGAGGGGGCAAGTAGAGAAGCCACACCCAGCCTCCCAAACACCTTTGCACCCTGGGATGGAGGACAGCAATGCAATAACCACCCCAGCCAGGGTCCCCGAGGTGGGACATACTCCCAGGGTCCTCAAGAGGTTTTAATTGTTTAATAGTTCTGAATTATTGCTGATCTTGCCACTCCAAGCACGATGAAATCGCTCCAGAATCCACTGGTTGACATAGTCCAACCCAGAGTCTCCATTTGCCCAGATACTCACTGCCAACACTTGGCTGGGGTAGTTGATCTGTTTGTTCTGTCCTCTGTCATGGTACCAGGTGTCCTCCACAGGCTCTAATGTATTGCCATATCCTCTATGTGAACCTGGATATGCTGCCGCACACAGCCCCTTTACCGAATTGGCCCTCTCCCCTCCGCCGCCTGGTCCCACGTGTGCTGATTGGGTGCTGTGGCCCAGACTGGCATGGCCCACCTCACCTCAGCATTTGCCAGTGAGTGTTGGCCGGACCTGGCTCACCCCCAATTCCAGTTCATGCTGGTGGGTGCTACAGCCTTGCTCAGCCAGCCGGCCCCCAGACCTGGCCCTCATGTGAGCTGACATGTCTTTTGATTGAACCCGGCCCAACCCAAACTCTGTTCTGGTGCTTGGATTCACCAGCGGGTGATGTGAACTGGTCCTGCCTGGTTCACCCCCAACCTGTGTGAAATGTATGCTGACGAGTATTGTTCCGTGCCCTGGTCTGGGCTGCTTCCTACCGTGGTTCCTGCACTCACCTGCAGGGACTGTGTCCTGACAGAGGAGTTCCCCAAGCTCCTCCATCAGAATCTCTCCCAGTGGCAGATCTTGTGCCTATTGGTGTGTCTTGGGCCAGCCCTACTTAATTCACCTCCTGTCCTAGCAGGAACAATGGCCTTTCTTGACTGGCCTTCAACCCATTCCAGTTTTCATTGTTGGGTGTTACAATCCAGCCAAGCCTGGTCCACACCCAGACACAGCTCACACCCAGCTCAGCAGGGGCAGAGACCTAGCTCAGCCTGTCCTACACCTACCATGGTTCTCATGAGCACCAGTGAGTGCTGGAGTCTAGCGCAGTCTGGCACACCGCAGACCCAGTCCACAGTTGTGCCGAGGGAGACTGCAGCCATATCCAGACCAGAACGCAGCCACCACCTCAGCCTCTGCACTCACCCATGGGAACCACAACCCAACCAGGGCGTCCCCCTAGCTCCCCAACCAGACCTGTTGCCAGCCACAGATCTTGCGTGTGGCAATGGTTGCTCTGACCCAGCTTGGCACTGTCCCTCACCCATCATGGCCCCTGCCTTTGGATGCTATAACCTGGCCTGACCAGCCTGCCCCAAGTCCTAACTCTTGCTGGCAGGTGTTGCTATCTGGCCCTGCTCAGTCTGCTCCTATCCTTGGCTTATGCAAACTGGTGGGTGTGACAGCCTAGCCTGGCATGACCTTCGCTGAATCCTGGTTTTTGCCCTTGCCGGTGAGCTAATGTTTGCTCAGCCCTGCCCGGTCTTCCCCCACCCCCTCCAAAACCAACCCACACACTTGCCAGCGACTGGAGCTATCTTGTCCAGCTTACCTGACCCCCAGGCCTGGACAATGTGCTCAACAGTGGGTATGATAACCCACTAGGAGAGTTTGCCATGTTCCCCCACTCAGACCACTCCCAGACCCAGATCTCATGCATGCCAGTGGGTGTTAGTCCCTTGCCTGGTATAGCCTGCCCCTCCATCTTGGCCTTGTATGAGCTGGTGAATGTTGTGACCCAGCCCGCCCCACACCCTCTTTTATGAGCACATGCAGGTGCTGCAGCCTGAATCTGCCCAGACTTTTCTCAGTCCCTGTACCTGTGAGTGTGGCAGGTTCCATGGTCACACCTAGCTCAGCCCATCACCACCACAACTCTTAAACTAACCAAGCAGGACTTGTATTTCCACAGGGTTGGACCTACATATCCCCCACAGAATCTACCCCCGGACCTGGTTCTCTCGTGTGCTGGTTAGTGTCAGCCCTGCTAGACAGGTCCCCAGCCCTAGGCTTTGCTGATTTTCTTTCTGAATGGCTGCAACTGACAGAGCTGGGCTGATGGGCCAGGTCTCCCTTGGGTCATCTTCCACTCCCTTCCCATGTGTATTAGCAGGAAGCTAGATCAGAAGTAGAGTAACCAGGATGTGTGGTGGGTCAACTGGGCATATTCTGAGGATCAAAAACCATCAAGTAAAAATAAGTATTTGTTTGTAGGGTTGGTTGGTGTAGTAGCAACTGAAATTGTGTGTATTGTAGGGCTGAACAAAGGCTCAAACGTTGGTATTGTTGGAAGTTAAGGCTTTGCAGAGACAGGAGATGGCCGCACTGGCCTGGCCCTGTCCCTGAGCCTGGGTGTTACTTAGAGCTGGCTGGCATGTGACCTAACCAGTTCCACAGACATGGCTGCCTCCTATCAGAGGGGATAAAATGCAGACACTGCTTGTTTGTGTCTAAATAGAAACTTCATGACTGTCCAAACCACAGAAACAATCAAACAGGTGGGGTGAGCGCCCCACTGACAGCTAGTTGTCACTGAGGAGACCCATATCCCACTATCATTGTGCATGGTCCAGGGCCTGGCTGCTCACACTGGCAATCCTGCCTGCTGCTTATGCACCTGGGAAGCAGCAGCTCATAGTGCGGGTGCTTGGCTTCCTGCAAGCCGTGTGGAAGACCCGGATTGCATTCCTGGCAGAGCCGGTCCTGATTATTGCAGGCATTTTGGGAGAGAATCAACAGTGGATCTCTTTCACTTTCTTTCAGTCACTCTGTCTTTAAAATAAATCCTTTACAAAATCTTTTGAATACATCTCTAAAGGAAATGAGCAAACATTTTTCAGATCTTGGGAAATGAGGAGACTCTGCTCTTATCCCACCAGTCATGGTCTCAGCCTCACATGCTTCTAGATGTTTTATTTTTAGAAATATTCTTTGAGGGGCCAGCATTGTGGCATAGCAAGCTAGGCCTCTGCCTGAAGCACTGGCATCTCATGTGGGTACTGGCTTGAGTCCTAACTGCTCCATTTCCAATCCAGCTCTCTACGTGTGGCCTGCGAAAGCAGCAGAGGATGGCCCAAGTTCCTGGGCTCCTGGACCACATGGGAGACCCAGAAGAGGCTCCTGGCTCCGTATTTCAGACCTGCCAGTTCTGGCCATTGTGGCCATTTGGGGAGTGAACTGGCAAATAGAAGATTTCCCCCTACCTCTTTCTTCTCTTTCACTCTGCTTTCAAATTAAAAAAAAAAAAAAGATGTTAAAAAAAATGACTTAAGGGGGTAGAAGTAAGAGGGAGAGAAAACTGGTGTCTGCTGGTTTGCTCTTAGCACACCCTCTGGCTGGGGCTTCTGTGGAAGCTGATAGATAACAGGACTCCCAAGTGAGCAGCAGCCCAAACACTTAGACTGTTCTTGCAGCTTCCCAGGGTCTGTATTACCAGGATCCTGGAGTCATGGGCCAAAGGTGGTGCTGGACCCCAGCCACCCTGATGTGGGATGTGGGCTAAACATCCACCCTCGCTTAATGTCTGGATGAGAATTACTAAGATATTCAGTCATTATCAGCCTCCTTGCAAATGTCCAGAGCAAAGCAAGGCCACCCAGCCCTTTCTCACAGGCTCGGGGCCCAGACACGCCCCTCCTGACTTGCTTGTGTTAGGATGTGCCCTGGCTCCCAGCGGCCCAGCCTGCCCTCTTGCTACTTTGTTCAGCTGCAGGTGTCTCTCTGGTTGGGTTTGGGAGAAGGAAGTTAACAACAGTGTGAAGGAGGTACCCTGGTTAGACTAGAATTAAAGAAGCTCCTAGTTCCTGGCTTTGGATGGGCTTAGCTCCGGCAATTGCCGCTACTTAGGGAGCGAACCAGCAGATGAAAGATCTTTCTCTCTGTCGCTCCTTCTCTCTGTAAATCTGACTTTCCAATAAAAAGTAAATACATCTTAAAAAAAAAAAAGAAATGCAGAGTTTACGGAGAGAGGAGAGAGAATCTTTCATCTTCTAGTTCACTCCCCAAATGACTACTACAGCTAGGGCTGGGCCAGGCTAAATGCAGAAAACAGGAACTGTACCTGATTGCCCAGTGGATGCTGGGGCTCAAGCATGTATGTGTCTTCTGCTGTTTTCTCAGGCACATTGGCCAGGAACTGGATTTGAAACAAAATGACAGGGACCCAAATCATCACCTGTATGGGATGATGGGTCCCAAGCTGGGGGTTAGTACCCTGTCCAGTGCTAGTCCTGGCCTGGATTTAACAGTGAGGAAACAATCAGCCCATCCAAAACTGAGGAACAAAAGTGATACCAAGAGATATAGCAAACCTGAAACTGAGGCTGCTGCTTCCTAAGCTGGTAACTGGTGCAGCAGGATGCGGTGAGCAACACCCCACCTCCATCTCGCTGTGGAAACACCTGCACCCAGCTCCACAATCCAGCTGCCTGCTAACGTGCCCCTGGGAAGGCAGCCTGTGATGGTTCAGGGGCCTGGGTCCATGCCACCTGCAGGGCCACCTGGAGTAAGATCTGGGCTCCTGGCTTCATCCTGGCTCTGCCCCAGCTTTCGCTGGCATTTGGGAAGATAACCAGTTGATGGAAGATCTTTCTGTATCTTTGTCTTTCAAGTAAAATGAATGTTGTTTTGGTGTTGATGGTGATCAGTAAAACCCATAAAGAGAGCCGTGTGGAGTTCCTACAGCTTGCTGTAGAACTGCCCTGGGGCCTCACTGTCGTACTGCTGGGTATGTGTGGGTAGGAAATGACATCAACATGCAGGGGAGGTGCCTGCCTTGCTGTACTCAGGGTGGCACTGCTCACAACAGCCAAGGTGGGAGATCCATGGGTGGAAGGCACCCATTGGTGGGGGAGTGAGTAAATGAAGTATTCTTCAGCCTTTCCCAGAAATGAAGGAAATGGATGGAACTCTAGGTCATTATGTTGAAGTGAAATTGGCCAGGCAGCTATTCCAGCACTGCATATTATACCTCAATTGGGACTTAGCGTAGCTGTTGCTAGAGGCTAGGTTAGGGTCAGGGAGGTGGCAGAGCGGGTCCAGAACCCAGCTTGGTAGAGGCCCCGGGGTGTTGGTCTGAAGCAAGGGAGGTGACCATAGATTCCAACAATACATGTGTGTCAGGGAGGGTCTTGATGCAAAGACGAGCTGAGGGCGAAGGCTGCTGCCGGCCTTGAGGGGTTCGTTACGGCACGGTATGTGCATGAACTGCACTGTGCCCAGAAAATGCGCAAGTATTACACATTTATGCACAATATTAAGTAAGGACTTCATTTCATATTATTTATTTAATTGAAAGGCCAGAATGATGGTATATGGGGATGAGGGGAGACACGGAGAGATTTTATATCTGCTGGTTCACTCTGCAAATGTCTCCGGGCTGGGCTGGACTGAAGCCAAGAGCTGCTTCAGGGTCTCCCACATGGGTACAGGGGCCCAAACACTTGGACCATCTTCTGCTTTCCCAGACCGTTTGCATGGAACTGGGTGGGAAGTAGTTGGCTGGGACTCGAAGCTGAAAGGGAAGTTGTTGGCCAGGACTGAAACCAGGTGCCACCTGGGGTGTGGGTGTCCCAGGGTGTGACCTGACTCACGGTACCTCCAGACCCTCCTGTGACTTCCAGGTCTCTGAGCTGGGCACCAGGATGGATGGGGGTTCTCTGAGACAAGCACCAGGGAGCAGGAAGGCCCAGGAAGGAAGGGGCAGCCCAAGGAAGAGGGTCACCTCCATGTAGAATGGGGAGAGTTTGAGGTAGCCCTTGGACATCCTGGGAGACACCTGGCAGGAGATAGCCCAGGTCTGGGGACCAGGAAGAGAAATGGATGCTGTCAGCTGCTCACAGTGAGCAAGGCCAGGCTGTCCATGAGACGGTTGGTGGCTGACGGACTGACGAGGGCCTCTCCAGAGCTCAGAGTGGAGAAGCCAGGAGGCAGGTGAACCAGTAGGGAACTTGGGGAAAGGACTCAAACAGGCAAGTGAGAAGCAGGGCGCCCAAAAGGAGGGCATCCGCAGCAATCCAGCAGGTGCTCTGTTTGGTGACGACTGGAGAGGGGGTGTGGCGGGCAGAAATCAGGTCATGTAGGCAGTCTGAAGGCAGGCAGATTTGTTGGGTGCTTAGAGCTGGGGAGTGAGAGGGAGGGAGTCAAGCATGGCTCTACCGATGGACCGGAGCACTGGAAGCAGAAGTTCACCATGCACAGAGCTGAGAGCAAGGCTGGGAAGCACAAGGGCAGGAGCCCGGCTGGGTGCAGGGCTGTGTGGTGCCGGGTCACTGGGTCATGGGCAGAACTGGGGCCCAGTGGGAGGCTAGAATGCCTGCTGCCACCTGTTATTGCTGGGTGCTGGCAACAGTGTGAGAAGCTGCCAAAGTAATGAGTGGAGTGGATAGGAGAAAAAAAAAAGGAAGTAACTGTTGTTTCTTTAGAGTAGGTTCTTAATGAAAATTCAGTGTCAAGTAGGGTTCCCACGTACACTCCTCCCAGCACCATGGCGTTGCCCATTAATTATTTTCACTAGGGGCTCCATCTGCCAACCCCTGATGAGCCCCATTGCTGCATGACTATTCACTAAAGTCCTAGGTGTGCATTAAGGCTCTCGCTGCTTGTGTCAGTTCCGTGGGCATGTGGTGGTGCATGTGTACCTCACAGCGTCGCATAGGATGTGCTGCTGCCCTAAAATGCTGCATGTCCCACCTCGGCACCTGTCCCCACCCCTAGCCGCTGGCCACCACTGATGGGTCATCTACTGTCCCCATAGATTTCTCCAGAGTGTCATATGGTTAGAATTACAGCATGTAGACTCTTCATGTCGGTTTCTTTCACTTACTAGTCATGCACCAGAATGTCCTCTGTGTCTTTCAGTTGTTTGTTCCTTTTTAAAAATTTTTATTTTAACTTTTGAAATTTATCATACAATTCTATATAGTCTGGGATTCCCCTCCACCCAATTTTCACCCCCCATTGATTTTTCTCATATTGTCACAACAGTACATTTGTTCATAAGGAGTTACAATTCCATCAGCCTGCTATTTAAGTGAGCCCCAACATTGCTGGTACAGACAGTGTCAGACAGTCCATCATCCCATTGTCTAGATATGTCCAACACTTTCATTGGGAGTCCTCCTTTTGTTTGGAAGTAGAGATGCATGTTGCATTGTGTCTTCACATCTCCATTACTCCACCACTATAATTCCAATTTACATGATGGATTCCTTATATTAGACAAAACATATGGTATTTGTCTTTTTGGGGTTGACTGATTTCACTGAGCATAATGATCTCTAGTTGGGACCATCTAGTTGTAAATGGCATAATTTCATTCTTTTTAATAGCTGAATATTATTCCATGGAGTAGATGTACCAGTTTCTTTTAGCCACTCCTTTTTGGATGACCAGATTGGTTTGTTTCTGTGTCTTTGCTATTGTAAATTGTGCTGCTGCAAATATAGGATTACAGATCCCCTTCTCATATGCAGATTTCATTTCTATTGGGTATATTCCTAGGAGCGGGATGGCTGGGTCATATGGCAGGTTTATTTGCAATTTTCCAACCATTCTCCAAATTGATTTCCACAGTGGTTGTACTAGCCTGCACTCCTACCAGCAGTGAAGGAAGGTGCCTTTTCCCCCACGTCCATACCAGAAGCTGTTGTTAGTTGAGTTCTGAATGTAGGCCAGTCTCACTGGGATTAGGTGGTACCTCAACATAGTTTTCATTTGTATCTCTCTGATGAATAGGGAGCCTGAGCAACTTTTCATATGTCTGTTATCCATTTGAACCTGTTCTTTTGAAAAATGTCTGTTCATTTCCTTTGCCCATTTTATTGCAGAGTTGTTTTTGTTTTTGTTTTGTTTTTTACTGTCCCTGGGTTTCTGAAGCTCTTTGTAAATCCTGGATATTAGTCCCCTATCACTTGTGTAGTTTGCAAAAATTTTCTCCCATTCTGTTGGTTGCTTCTTTTTTTTTTATTTTTTTATTTTTTTTTATAGACTATATAGCTTGCCACATTTAGATAGCACCGTGAAATCACCTGTAGGATTTTGCACTCTTTTTTTTTAAAGATCTATTTATTTTATTACAGTCAGATATACAGAGAGGATGAGAGACAGAGAGGAAGATCTTCCGTCCGATGATTCACTCCCCAAGTGAGCCGCAACGGTCAGTTCTGTGCCGATCTGAAGCCGGGAACCAGGAACCTCTTCCTGGTCTCCCACAAGGGTGCAGGGTCCCAAGGCTTTGGGCCATTCTTGACTGGTTTCCCAGGCCACAAGCAGGGAGCTGGATGGGAAGTGGAGCTGCCGGGATTAGAACCGGCGCCCATATGGGATCCCGGGGCATTCAAGGCGAGGACTTTAGCCGCTAGGCCACGCCGCCAGGCCCGGTTGCTTCTTCACTTTGTTAATTATTTCCTTTTTTTTTTTTTTTTTTTGAAAAAATTTTTAATTATATTTTTGGCAATCTTTACATAATTAATTTGGGTAAAAAGGTTCAAGGGCTATAGGAAAGTGGGTAAGACTATTATTTCCATATTGTTTCCTTCATGTATCTGAGGTAAAGGGGGATATTGAGGGAGAAGCCCCACCCAGTTTCCCACCCACCCCAGGTCCTGGATGTGGGGCATGCTCTGAGATACTTGCTCAAGTGATTTTGATAGGTCACCAGTTATGAATCGCTGCCAGTCTTGCCACTCCGAGCACGATGAGGTCGTTGAAGAATCCACTGATTGACATAGTCCATCATAGAGTCTCCGTTTGCCCCATATTTCGCTGCCAGCATATAGCTGAGGTGGTTGATTGACTTGTTCTTTCTTCTGTCTTGGTTAGGGTTCTGAGTCCGGCATTTCGGCTGGGGAGATCCCCAAAGAAACTTTGTCTGAGGTGTTCCCAGACCAGATTCTTGTATGTTCTAGCAAGTACAGGGCCCGGCACAGTCCATCACCACGATCAGCTGGTGGTTGCAGTTCCTGGGTTGGTTCTGCTTTCAGCCCTGACTTCCACTGGAACCAATGGGTGTTGCAGTCCAGCCTGGTGCTGCCCAACACACACTTGGCCCTCACATCAACCAGTGGGAGCTGCAGCCTAGTTGGAGTGACCCATAATAACCCCCACCAGGCCCACCCCCTACCCTGGTTTGCCAGTATGTGCAGCAGACTAGTCCAGTCCATCCCACATCCCATTTGGCTCTCATACATGTCAATGGGTATTAAAGCTTAGTTCCATCTAACCAGCTCAACAATCTAGCCCTCATGGATGTTGTTGGGTGCTTCTCTGTCTAGCCACCCCAGCCCCCATCCTAGTTTTTATGCCCTCCCATGGGAGTGGTAACCCAAGAGGCAGGAGCCCACTATCTCCCTCCCAAGCCTCTCCCACTTCTGGATTATGCACTTTCCAGGTGGTTCTGTGGTTTGACTTGACAGAATTAGCTCCCAGTGCCAGCTTCTGCCAGCTGATGCTGTGGCTAAGCCCCCATCCCAGCTGCCCCCATCCCAGCTCACGCTCTCCAGTGGGAGTAGCTGTCTAGCGAGGGAACCCCCCCATATACCCCCTGCCGGCTCCGCCCCCTCCCTTTCTGGTTCTCACTTGTGCTGGTTGGGCACTGCAGTCACGTCAGGTACAGGCAACCTCACCTTGGCATTCTGTATTGTGCACTGGTTTTTGTCGCGACCAAACCTGGCTCGACCCACACTCTGTTCTGGTGCTTGGATTTGCCAGTGGATGACGTGAATTGATTCAGCCTGGTCTGCCCCCAACCCATGCTAAATGTATGCCAGTGGGAAACTTGCCATGGCCTTTTCTGGGCTGTTTCCTATCATGCTTCTTGCGCTTACCTGCCGGGTCTGTGTCCTGCCAGAAGAGCTGCCCAGGCTCCTCCATCAGAGCCCCTCCCAGTGCCAGATTTTGCACATACCACAGGGTCCATGAGCCAGCCCTACTCAGTTCACCTCCTGTCCTAGCAGGAACAGTGGCTTTTCCTGACTGGCCTTCAACCCTATCTGGTTCTTGCTGTTGGATGTTTCAGCCCACCCATGGCTTGTCCATACCCTCATACTGCTCACACATGGCTCAGTAGGGGCTGAGACCTAGCCTAGTCCGTCTCACATCTACCTTGGTCCTCCAGAACACCAGATGGTGTTGGAGTCTGGCCCGGCTTGGTGCATCCAGTTCCAGTCCCCGTATCCCGATCAGAACGCAGCCCCCATTCCAGCCCACGTGCCCCTTGGTGGGAACCTCAACCCAGCTAAGGTGTCCCCTTAGCTCCCCAACTGGGCCTATTCCCAGCCATAGATCACGCGCATGCCAGTGGTTGCTCTGACTCAGGTTGGTTCAACCCCTTACCTGTCCTGACCTCTGCCTTAAACACTGTGGCTTAGCATCCCTCTCTCACGCAGACCAGTAGGTGCAAGAGCCTAGCTCGGCATGACCTGTGCTCCATCCTGGTTTCTAGTTTTGCTTGTGGGCTAAGGTTTGCTCAGTCCTGGCTGGTACACCCCATTCCATATCCAATTCACACATTAGCCAGCTATTGGAGCTACTTTGCCCAGCTTGTCCGACCCCCAGGTCTGGATCACATGTTCACCAGCAGGAGCTATGTCTCCCCAGGAGAGTTTCCCAAGTTCCTCCACTTAATCCACTTCCAGACCCAGTTCTCATACATGCCATTGGGTTTTAGGCCAGTGCCTGGCACAGTCTGGCCTTCCATTTGGCCTTGTATGAGCTGGTGAATGTTGCAGCCCGGCCCACCCCACACCCTATTCAGGATGCACATTTGGGTGTTGCTGCTTTGACCAGTCCAGACTGTTGTGGGTTCCTTAACCTGTGATTGATGGCAGGCTCCTTGGTCACACCTAGCTTAGTCCATCACCAACCCAACTTTTGAGCTAACAAGTGGGGTAGAATTTCTACAGGGTTTGGCCTATACATCCCCCACAGAATCTACCCCCGGATATGGTTCTCGAGTGCTAGTTAATGTCATGGCCCTGCCTAATGTGACCCGTCTCCTGATCCATCATCTTGTCAGGTAATAGGATATGATGCTGCTGGACAAGCCCCAAGCCTTAGCTTTTGCATGGACTGGTGTTTGGTGCTCAGCATTGTTAAGTGATTACAGTTCTTCAAAGGAAGAGTTACTGTCATTGGGAATCTTTGGGATTGATTCACTTCCCAGAAGCACAGTGGGTTCAACCTGGAGCTACCTAAGCAGCGATTCAAAGAACCAAAACCCTAGAGCTCCTGGCCAGGTGGCCAACAGGAGGAGCCTAGCGCCAAATGGAGCACTGGTCGCCAGGGGACAGCTCACCACGTGCATGTGGTGGCTTGCGTCAGGGATCGGGGCTTGAGACACCCTGTCCTGAGACCTACCAGCAGCCGGCAGGCTGCAGGAAGTTTAAACCCCCCAGGCCCAAGGTCGTGCCCCTCCCCAATCCCATTCACTGCTCAATGAGGGTAGCAGGTGGGCCCCGGTCCTGCCCAGTCACGGAGACTTCCCCTCTCGGTGTACTCACCCCAAAGGGAGCAGCCCCCGGAGCCCAGCCAGGCCTGGGACAGCTCACCACGTGCACACGGTGGCTGGCGTCAGGGATCTGGGCATGAGATGCCCTGTCCTTGTTAATTATTTCCTTTGCTGTGCTGAAGCTTTTTGGTTTGATGTAGTCCCATTTGTTCGTTTTGGCTTTGATTGCCTTTGCTTTTGGTGTCTTTTCTAAGAAGACTTTCCCTGTTCCTATTTCTTGGAGAGTGCTTCCTACATTTTCCTTTAATAGTTTGATGGTTTCTGGGTGTAGATTTAGGTTCTTGATCCATTTAAAGTTGATTTTTTTATACTGTGGCAAGTGCGGGTCTTGGTTATTCTGCAAGCTGCTATCCAGTTGTCCCAACAGTATTTGTTGAATAGACCAGGATTTTTGCCTGAATTGTTTTACATTTTCTTGTTAAAGATTAGTTGACTATACATGTGTGCGCTCCCTTCTGGTATTTCTAATCTGTTCCATTGATGTTCTTCTCTGTTTCTGTACCAGTACCAGTCTGTTTTGATAACCACTGCTCTGTAGTATGTCTTGAGGTCTGGAATTGTGATTCCTCCAGCTTGGTTTTTATTCTTCAGGATAGCTTTGGCTGGCTATTCGTGGTCTCTTGTGTTTCCAGATGAACTTTTGTATCTTCTGTTTCTGATAAGAATGTTGTTGGGATTTTGATTGGGATTACATTGAACCTGTATATTACTTTTGGTAATATGGACATTTTTATGATGTTGATCCTGCTCATCCAGGAACATGTTTCTCTATTTTTCAGTATCTTTTTCTATTTCCTTTTTAAATGTTTTATAGTTTTATCATAAAGGTCTTTTACATATTTAGTTAGCTTAATTTCTAGGTATTTAAAATTCCTCTCTACTATTTTTAAAAGGAACTGTACTTACAATTTCTTTCTCAGCCACGGAATTATTTGTGTGCACTAGTGTCATTGATTTGTGTTCATTAATTTTGTATCCTGCTACCCTGCCAAAGTTTGTTACGAGTTCTAGTAGTATCTTGACTGAGTTTTTTCATTCTCCTATGTAGAGAATCATGTCATCTGCAGATAGAGATAATTTCAGTTCCTCATTTCCAATTTGGATTCCTTTAATTCCTTTTTTCTTGCCTGATAGCTCTGGCAAGGACTTCCAAAACTATATTGAAAAGTAGTGGTGACAGTGGACATCCTTTTCTAGTTTCAAATTTTAGTGGAAAGACTTCCAATCTTTCATCATTTAGAATGATGCTGGCATTGGTTTTTTTGTAAACTGCTTTGATTATATTGTGGAATGTTCCTTTTATGCCTGTCTTGCTTAGGGTTTTTAGCGTGAAGTGCTGGATTTTATCAAATGCCTTCTCTGCATCCTATGGTTATTATTTTTCATTTTATTGATGTTTTACATTTATTGATTTGCGAATGTTGAACCATTGCTGCATGCCTGGGATGAATCCCACCTGGTCTGGGTGAATGATCTGCCTGATGTACTGTTGTATCTTATTGGCTAGTATTTTGTTGAGGATCATTTATATGTTCATCAAGGTCTGTAGTTCTCTTTTATGTTTCTCTTGGGCTTTGGTGTTAAGGTGATATTGGCTTTATAGAAAGAGTTTGGAAGGATTGCCTCTCTATTGTTTGGAAAAGCTTGTGGAGGATTGGAGTAAGTTCCTCTTGATGTTCGGTAGAATTTAGCAATGAAGCCATCTGGTCCAGGACTTTTCTTGGTTGGGAGGGCTTTAATTACTGATTCAATCTCATTGCATGTTATAGGTCTATTTAGATTGTTAATTGCTTCTTGATTCAATTTTGGTGGATAGTATGTGTCCAAAAATCTATCTCTTCCAGGTCTTCTGCTTCGTTTGCATATGGTTGCTTGTAATAGTTCCTAATAATTCTCTGAATATCTGAGGTATCTGTTGTTATGTTTCCTTTCTCTTCTCTGATGCTATTGATGTGTATCCTTTTTTTTTTTTTTTTATTAATTGGGCTAGTAGGGAATCTATTTTGTTGATTTTCTCAAATAACCAGCTCTTTGATTCATTGATCTTATGTAAGTTCTCTTGGTCTCTATTTGGTTTATTTCCTCCCTTATTTTGATTATTTTTTCCTACCAATCTTGGGATTGCTTTGTTGCTGTTTTTCTAGTTCGTTCAGTTGTAAGGTTAGCTGATTTACTTGACGCTTTTCTAGTTTCTTAACATAAGCGTTAATTGAGATGAGCTTTCCTGTTAACACTGCCTTGACTGTGTCCCATAAGTTTTGATATGCTGTGTTTATGCCCTCATTTGTTTCAAGCAATTTTTAAATTTCCCATTTAATTTTCTCTCTAATCCATTGCTCACTTAATAACTTTATTCAATTCCATGTGTTTGCAAGTCTTCTTGGGTTTTTTGACTTCTTCGTCTTTAGCTTCGCTCCATGATAGTCTGAGAAGATGCATGGTATAATTTTGATTTTTAAAAATTTGTTGAGGCTTGTTTTGTGGCTTATAAAATGGTCAATTCTGGAGAAGGTTCCATGCACTGATGAAAAAAAGTGTATTCTCTATTTGTAGGATGAAAGGTTTGGTAGATATCAACTAAGCCCATTGGTTCTAGAGTTTGGGTAAGTTCAGGTGTTTCTTTGCTGAGTTTCTGTTTTTGTTTTGTTGTTGTTGTTGTTGTTGTTGTTGTTATCTGTCCATTGATGTTAATGGGGTATTAAGGTCACCCACTATGCTTGTAATGGAGTCTATTTCTCCGTTCAAGTCTATCAATGTTTGTTTTACGTAGCTAGATGCCTTGGCGTCTGATGCATATACATTTATTATGGTGATCTCTTCTTGCTAAATGGATCCTTTGATCATTGTATCGTGTCCTTTTTCATTTATTTTAATGTTTTTCATGTTGATGTCTGTATCATCTGATATAAGAATGGCTTCCCCTGCACGTTTTTCCTTAGCATTAGCTTGGAATATCTTTTTTCATCTTTTCACTTTCAGTTTCCTCTGATTTTTGTGAGATGTGTCTCCTGTAAGCAGCAGATAGATGGGTTTTGATCCAGTCCTCTAATCTGTGGTGTTTGAGTTTAAGCCATTTACATTCAGTGTTAATATGAGCAGGTGGCAGTTTGGTCCTGTCATCTTGATTGAGTCTTTTGTTAGCCTTTTAGTAGAATGTTCTCCACATTTGCCTCTGGTTTTGGTAGCTGTTATTCTTTTTCTCTTTCATGAGAACATGTTTGAGTATTATTTGTAGGGCGGGTTTGGAGGAGACAAATTCTTGGAATTTTTCTTTATTGTAGAAGAATTTTATTTCATTTTCAAAGACAGGAGAGCTTTGCAGGATACATTATTCTGGGCTGAAAATTTTTTCCTCTTAGAGTCGCATATGTTGCTTCATTCTCTTCTGATCTGTAGTGTTTCCTCTGAGAGATCAGCTGTGAGCTTGACTGGGGTTCCTCTATAGGTCACTTGGTTTTCTCACGTGCACATTTATGGATTTTTTTTCCTTATGTCCAACTGAGGAGAGCTTGATTATCATGTGTCTTGGTGAGGTTCGCTTTTGGTTAACTCTGTTGGGAGTCCTGTGCCCCTCCTGTATACTGTTTTTCATGTTTTCCTCCAGATTAGGGAAGTTTTCACTCATTATTTCATTGAATAAACCTTTATTCCCAGCTTTTCTTTCTGTGCCTTCTGGAACTCCCATTCTTATGTTGGGCCTTTTAATCATATCTTTTAATTCTTGGATACTTTTTTTTAGCTTGGCCTAGCTCTGCTTCCAGCTTTTTGTTTGTTTACCCCTGGTGACAGGAAACATCTTCCAAGTCTGATATTCTTTCTTCTGCCTCCTTCATTCTGTTTTGGAGACTCTCCATTGTACTTTTAATTGGCTGCACTGTATTCTTCTGAAATGTCATCTTTGATTTGATTCATTTCCTGTGTGACAAATTCTTTGAATTCCTGTATTATGTTGGTGATAACATAATTGTTATCATTGTTGGTCAGAAGCTTTATAATGAGTTTTCTGAATTCTGTGTCCCCCATTTTCTCAATGTCTTCCTCAGTTAACTCTGAGGATGCTCCTTTACTGGGAAGTCTTCAACAACATTCTTTGCTCCTCTGTCTCTTAACTTTTGACATTGTAATCCTGTTTGGTGGATTTTTCTCCTTAGTGCAGATTTCTAAGATGTATTATCTACAGGTCTACAAGTCAATTTTTATGTTCAATCAGTGTCCTGGGTTAGGAAGACAACAACTGTCCCAAATAACTGGTTAATAGGCGGTGGTGATCTTGTCTAGACACACAGTATGGCGCCCAGTGCGGCACTGCTGGAGAGCTGGGGCTGTTGACCTTCCAATCCGGACACCACACAGATCCTGTAGGACGTGAAGCTGGTGCTGTCCTCCCTGTAGGATCAGCCCAGTGTGACTAGCCGACAGTGCGTCCACTCTGGCGTTTAATCCCTGTGCTGTAAGCTCATCAACCACCACTCTGCTCCGCGAAGTCCACAGCTCCTTTTGCTTTTGTTGCTGGGCCAAAGTATTTGGCAGGATTGGCCAGTCCCAGCCTGCGTTCACCTCCTGAGCTTCCTGTGTGAATCCAAACTCCCACCTGGCTGCTGCAAGGGCTGATCTGTGGCCGTCACGGGATCCCTGGTTGTCACTGAAGTCTGGATGGCTGCTCACAAGTGGCTTGTGGGTTTTCTGTTCCCTGTAACACTGCTCCTCCACTGTCGCCTCTTCCCTGTGTCCAAGGGGTCTCCTGGTACCCCACTGTTGACTGCCTGAGCCCTATCTTTTTCTGTAACCTGCTCTCTATTTTTTACCCTAATGAGTCTCCATCATCTCAAACATGTCTGCACCCTGTTCTGCCACCTTGATTCTCTTGTTTGATTGTTCTTTCTGACAGCTGGAGTGAGCCACGAGTAAATCGTGTTAAGGTGTGTTTTGCAAAAAAGAAGAAATAGTGAGGAAACTTTTTTTCCATTATTTTGAAGATTTATTTATTTTTATTACAAAATAGGACATACAGAGAGGAGGAGAGA
Source organism: Ochotona princeps (assembly GCF_030435755.1). Lineage (NCBI taxonomy): Eukaryota > Metazoa > Chordata > Mammalia > Lagomorpha > Ochotonidae > Ochotona > Ochotona princeps. Next base: position 25,419,170 of record NC_080839.1, read on the forward strand.
CAGAGAGGAAGATCTTCCATCCAATGATTCACTCCCCAAGTGAGCCGCAACGACCAGTTCTGTGCCGATCTGAAGCCGGGAACCTGGAACCTCTTCTGGGTCTCCCATGTGGGTGCAGGGTCCCAAAGCATTTGGGCCATCCTCGACTGCTTTCCCAGGCCACAGGCAGGGAGCTGGATGGGAAGTGGAGCTGCCGGGATTAGAACCGGCGCCCATATGGGATCCCGGGGCTTTCAAGGCGAGGACTTTATCTGCTAGGCCACGCTGCTGGGCCCTCCATTATTTTGAAAGCCAGATTTACAGAGAGGAGAGACAGACAGAAAGACCTTTCATCTGCTGGTTCACTCCCCAGGTGGTCTCAAAAGCCACAGCTGAGCAGAAGTCAGGAGCCTTTCTGGGTCTCCTATGCAGGTGCAGGGTGCCAAGGATTTGGGTCATTCTCCACTGCTTTCCCTGGCCACAAGCAGTGAACTGGAAGGGAAGTGGAGCAGTTGGGATGTAAATCAGCACCCCTGCAGGATTCCAGTGGTGGCAGGCTGAGGATTAGCCTGTTGAGCCCCACTATGCAGGGGGTTGGGATTGCCCTTCATGGTAGTAAGATTTAGTGGGTGCTGGGGAAGGGTACTTCTTATTGGAGGTGAGGTGGTGGCAGTGGGGTTGACCTTGAGGCTGAGTGGCAGCCCCAGCTCAGGAGAGGGGCCCTAGGGGCTGGGAATGTGCTGAGGTGCAGGAGATGATGTAGTATCATTTGACAGCATCATGCTGGCTGCTGGGTCCAGGGTACAGTGTTGAGTAAGGAGGTTCTGAAGTCCTGAATCCATACATCGGATTTGAGTTAAGTGCTGGGTCCTAGGTCAGAGGACTGACGAGTGCTGTAATAGGAATAGTTTTGAATATTGAAGAAAGTTAGCTTGTTATCCTACTGTTTTCAATTTTTTTAAAGATATATTTATTTTTATTGGAAAGTCATATATACAGAGAGGAGAGACAGAGAGAAAGATCTTCTGTCCAATGATTCACTCCCCAAGTGACCACAACAGCCAGAGCTGCGCCGATCCAAAGCCAGAGGCCGCTTCCGGGTCTCCTACATGGGTGCAGGGTCCCAAGGCTTTGGGCCATCCTCCACTGCTTTCCCAGGCCACAATCAGGGAACTGGATGGCAAGTGGGGCCGTCAGGATTACAACCAGTGCTCTGGGTTCCTGGTGCGTTCAAAAAGAGGACTTTCGCTGCTAGGCCACCATGCTGGACCCTATTTTGTTTCTTTTTAAAGATCTATTTGTTTTTAATGGAAAGTCAGATTTACAGAGAGAAAGACCTTAAATCTGCTGGTTCACTCCCCAAGCGGCTACAGCAGCTGGGCTGAGCTGATCAGGAGCCAGGAGCCAGGAGTCTGTACGTGGGTATAGGGTCCCCAGGGTTTGGACTGTCCTTGACTGCTTTCCCAGGCCACTGGCAGGAAGCTGGGTGGGAAGTGGAGTAGCCGGGACACAAACCCACGCCCATATGTGATCCTGGCACATGTAAGGCAAAGACTTAGCCACTTGGCTACTATGCCAGGACCCAGTTTTTTTAATTTGAAAAGTAGAGAGACTGAGATGCAGAATGAGAAAGATCTCTTACCTGTGGGTTCACTCCCCAGACCCTGGCAATAGCCTGAGCTGAGCCAGGTGGGTCTCCCATGCATGACCTAGGACTTGGGGCATCCCCTGCTGCCTCCCAGGTACACATCAGAATGAAGCTGGATGGAAAGCCGAGGAGTTGGCACTCAAACCGGACACTTCCATACATCATGTGGGGTCCCAAGCAGCATTTTAACAGCTTTGCCAAACTTCCAAGCCACATGCTTTTGGCCAAAGGATCTGAATCTTTGTTTCTGGATTAGATGCAGGGCAAGGGATTCCAAATCCCATGGTGGCGCACACCTGCCTTCAACACTTGGAAATAACTTTAGCTCACTGAGAGTAAAGATAAAGAAATACAACTTAATTTAGTTGGATTCTGTTACTCTGTGGCTATTCTGTGACCACTTTGGCTGTGTGTTTAAAATGTGAAACTTGAGGATGCTTAAAACCTACTGGATGGGGTTGGTGCTGTGGTGCAGCAAGTTGAGCTGCGCATGTGACGTGGGCTCTGTTTCTTTCTTTTTTTTTTTTTAAAGATTTATTATTTATTTTTATTACAAACTCAGATATACAGAGAGGAAGATCCTCCGTCCAATGATTCACTCCCCAAGTGAGCCGCAACGACCAGTTCTGTGCCGATCTGAAGCCGGGAACCTGGAACCTCTTCCGGGTCTCCCAAGCGGGTGCAGGGTCCCAAAGCATTGGGCCGTCCTAGACTGCTTTCCCAGGCCACAAGCAGGGAGCTGGATGGGAAGTGGAGCTGCCGGGATTAGAACCGGCGCCCATATGGGATCCCGGGGCATTCAAGGCGAGGACTTTATCTGCTAGGCCATTGTGCCGGGACCCGTGAGCTCTGTTTCTAATCCTGTTCCCAGTTAATGCACCTGGGAAAGCAACAAAACAGCAGCAGATGCCCCAAATGCTTGAACCCTTGTCACGCGTGTGGGAGGCTGGACAGAGTTCCAGGCTCCTGGCTTCAGCCTGCCAGTCCAGCCATGGCAGGCATGTATGAATAAAGCAGCAGCTAGTGGCTCTCTTCCCTCCCTCCCAGTCTCCCTCCTTTTCTCCTAACAGCTTTTGAAATAAGTAGATTTTTAAAATAAAAACCACACTAGAATTAATCTTGGGAGAAAAAAAGTCAAACAGGCATTATTGTAATTTCCATACTTTATTATGGATTGCGACTTAAAAAAAATAATTTATATATTTGAAAAGCAGAGTTAGGGAGCGAGGTTTCACCTGCTGGTTCACTTTCCGTATTGCTCCGACAGCTGGATGGGCTGGTACATATTCAGGAGCCAGGAGCTTCTGGGTCCCCCTTGTGGATGCAGGGGCCCAAACACTTAGGCCATCTTCTGCTGCTTTCCCAGGTGTACTAGTAGGGAACTGGAACAGAAGTGGAGCAGCTGGGATGCTACCATTGCCAGTGGTGGCTTTACCTGCTAGGTCACTGTGCCAGCTCCCTTCCTGAAATGGGACTTTTGTGTGTCTCTCCTAAGTTTCTGCCTTTACAAGTTTTCCTACTGGTGCTTTTATTATCAAGCTGTAGCAATGTATTCATTGTAGGTAGATACACCTACTTATACCATCATATAGGAACGCTCTCCCTATGTTTTAATTTATGGCAACTGCTTGAAATAATTGACTACTGTAAGAGTAATATGACATAAGAATTAATGATGACCAGGATTGTGTTTTGGTGAGAATTTACAAATAACTATAGATTTAACGAACAGGGAAATAGGCTGATGGTTAGCACAAAGCCTGAGGGATTGTTAACCAGGGAACCAAAGAAAGGCATTATATTCTTCTTGAGTCATTTAAAAAAAAATTCATTTGGAAGGCAGAGTTAGTGAAAGCTGTATCTGGCAGTACCCTCACCAAGTCGGGGCTGACCAGGCAGCCAGGAATCCAGTCCAGGTCTGTGATGGGGGTGGGGTGGCCTGACTGCTAGAATCAACACTGCTACCTCCCTTTTTCTGCAGGAGTTGGATGGTGGAGCTGGAAGCCAAAGGGGTGCTGTGGGACCCAGGCACCCTGAGCTGTACAGGCATCCTAGCCAGTGTCTGCACAGCTAAGTGCAACACCCACATCTGAACACACTAACCTTTAAGAACTCAACTATCTTTGATTTGTTTAGTTCCATTGAGGCCATAAGGCTTTTAAGACCAGCACTATGGGCATGGTATGTCTAATATGAAGATGAATGAAATCATCATCAGTAGATATTTTCCACTTTTTTTTTAATATACAAAGATTTATTTATTTGAAAGGCAAAGTTAGAGAACAAGATAGGGAGAATCTTTCATCCCCTTTTCATTCTACAAATGGCTGCAATGGCCAGAGCTGAGCCAAAGCCAGTAACGTCTTCTGGTTGTCCAACTTGGGTGTAGAGACCTATCACTTGGGCCGGTCTCTGCTGATTTCCCAGGCACATTAGCATAAGTTGGATTGGAAGTGGAGCAGTCAGGACTTGAACCAGCACGCATGTGGAATGTTGGCACTGCAGGTAGCAGCTTTAGTCACTATGCTACAGCAGTGGCCACTCCACCTTAAAGGTTTAGCGAGGAGAAAAGAAATCCTGCCAAGATCTGGGCCAAAAATATCCAAGCTAAGTGAGCTTTAATTTAGACATAAGGATGAAAAAATCAATAATCTGGCTGCACCGTGTCGAAGTATGTCTTGTAGTCTGGTCATGTGACACCTCCCCACGAGTTGCTTCTCCGGAGTCTTCAGTGTGTCCGTGGAATTCAGGACTGTCTTCTGTTTCTGTGGAGCACAATATGAAACCTTGAGGGAGATGGCGTTGGATCATTCGGTAGTGGACAAAGATGGACAAGTCAAATGTAGCATAGCCTATCTGGGGACGATGATGGGCTCTTCTGGATGAGATTCTTCCAACCATGAATATGGGAGGTCTTCCCTTTGTGTGTGTGTCTTTAATTTCTTTCCCTAAGTGTTTTGTAATTTTCAGTTGCTTTTAATTCTTGTGAGTGGGATTGTTTTCTAACCGTGGTTAGCGAGTTCACTGTTGTTACACAAAGATGCGACTGATTTTTGTGCTTTGGTTGGGTAGCCTGTAACATTGTTTATCAATTCTAATAATTTTGGTGGAATAATAGGATTGTACACATATAGAACCATAGGATCATGAAGCAGAGATGATTTGACATCTTTTCATCATCTTTGTGTGCCTTCTGTTTTTCTCTTGCCTAATAGCTCTGGCTGAAACTGAGTCAAAGCAGTGAGAGTGGACATCCTTGTCTGGTCCCATGTGTTGGAGGGAAAGCTCTCAATCCATGGTGTTCTAAGTCACTCTAAGGTTGGCCGTGGACCTGTCACCTGTTGTCTTATGCTGAAGGCTGTTGCTTCTATACCTGCATAAGGCAGGTTTTGGGCCTCCTTGGATGTTGAATGGTAGCAAATGCTTTTCTGTATCCACTGAACCAGCACAACATGCTTGCCTCATTCTGTTGCTGTGAGGCAACATTTATTGGCCTGTCTGTGGTGAAACACACCTGTGTCTCAGGAAAATTCCACCAACATACCTCAAACAAACACAAGGTTTTCAGTGAAATCCAACAGCAAATGATCATTGCGTTTGACGTATGTTGGTCTACGGTTTTGTTTTCTGCTGTCGGTGTGTTTCATGTGTCAGAGCTGCACGATCTCTCCAGCCCCTGTTTGCTGGCGTGCAGCTGGTTGTAGGCGTGCCCAGTCCTGCTTTGTATTCTCTGGTGCTGGTTGTAATGCCGTTTTTTTTTTTTTTTTTTTTATCTGAGTCTTTTCTTAGCTACTTAAGATAAACCTAAAGGTTTATTAACTTTATATTTGCAAAAACGCAGCTTTCATTTCACTGATTTGTTGCATTGTTTTAAATTTTTTTGTCTGTTTCCTGATTTTGAGGTTTTGTTTCTTGCGATGTTAGAGCTTGGGCCCGGTGACACAAAGATTAGTTACTCCTAACTGGGGTATGGAAGATTTCTCTGCACACCCCTGCTAAACATGCTCACCTAAACTGTTGACATATATCCTGTTAGAATTATAGCGTTAGACCACCTGAAAAACAGCCAGGTTCAGCGAAAACGTGCTTCAATGCTATGAACTGCTAAAGACTAAAATTAAAATAGGCATGAGACAGCTGAATAGCAATCTAAGCCATTTTAAGGTGTATAGAACACGGTTGAATATAAACCAAAATTGAAATGTCTATGAAGAAGTCACAGGTTGTGGTTGAGAACCTGCATTTTCCTATTAACATATTGGTTAATCAATACCATGTCAATTAATGTCACAATGTTGTAAATGGTTGGAAATATTATGTTGGGGCTTTTAATTGATTGGGATGATACTCTGCCGGCTCTACCTTCAGACCAGAGATGGTCTCACCAAGAAACCATTGAACTTACCAGGACAATAAGATGCTGGACCTTATGCTTGGTAAATACCTCCAATGAAAGAATGTCAACTGAATTTGAACTATGGAAATGCAACAAGGTGGAGCAATCCGCCGTGGGGGGAGGGTTTGGGGAGGGGCGGGGGGAATCCCAGTGCATAAAAAATGCATCACATAATGCAATGTAATTAATTAAAAAAAATGAAATGCAATAAAAATATGTTTAAAAAAAAAAAAAAAAGAGAGATTGGGCCCAGCGCCGTGACCTAGCAGATAAAGTCCTCGCCTTGCATGCGCCGGGATCCCAAGTAGGCACCGGTTAACTCCCGGCAGCTCCACTTCCCATCCAGCTCCCGGCTTGTGGCCTGGGAAAGCAGTCGAGGACAGCCCAGTGGCTTTGGGACCCTGTACCCGCGTGGGAGACCCGGAAGAGGTTCCTGGTTCCTGGCTTCGGATCGGCACAGCACCGGCCATTGCACTCACTTGGGGAGTGAATCATTGCACAGAGGATCTTCCTCGCTCTCTCCTCCTCTCTGTTTGTCTGACCTTGTAATAAAAATAAATACATCTTAAAAAACAAAAGATTGTTAGAGATCTGTGATTTGAGGTAGGCATCTGCTACAAATGTTGTATTAGAAAGTTATTTGCATTTTTGTTCACTCAAAAATTAAAAAAAAAATTTATTGCAAAGTCAGGTATACAGAGAGAAGGAGAAACAGAAAGATCTTCCACCCATTGATTCACTCCCCAAGTGACCACAGCGTCTGGAGCTGAGTCAATTCAAAGCTAGGAGCTTGGAGCTTCTTCTGGGTCTTCCACTTGGGTGTAGGATCCCAAGGCTTTGAGCCGTCCTCCACTGCTTTCCCAGACCCCAGGCAGGGGACTGGATGGGAAGCGGGGCTGCCAGGATTAGAACCGGCATCCATATGGGATCCTGGCATTCAAGGCGAGGACTTTAGCTACTAGGCTACTGCGTTAGGCCCTAAAGTAATTTTTAAAAAAAGATTTATTTATTACTAAGTCAGATATACAGAGAGAAGAACAGAGAAAAAGATCTTCCATCCACTGTTTCACTGCTCAAGTGGCTGTAAAGGCTGGAGCTGAGCTGATCCAAAGCCAGGAGTCAGGAGCCTCTTTTAAGGTCTCCCATGGTACAGGGTCCCAAGGTTTTGGGGTGTCATCTGCTGCTTTCCCAGGTTACAGACAGGGAACTGCAAGAGAAGTGAAACAGCCGGGGTCTAAACCAGTGCCCATGTGGGATTTCGGCGCATGCAAGGTGAGGACTTAAACTATCACTAAGCTATCATTCTGGGCTCATAAAAGAATTCTTAAGTTTGCCTTTTACTTTCTTCAGTGATCGTTGATTCAGAAGTATGTCTTTCAAATCCTGGTGTTTATAAATTTGCCCTTTCAAAGTATACAAATAAATATCTTTAAGATACAAATAGAGAAGAGAGACAGATCTTTGATCTGCTGTTTCATTCCCTTAATGGCTGCAATGGCTGGAGCTGGGCTCGTTTGAATTCAGGAACTTCTTCCTGGTCTCCCACATGGGTACAGCAGCCCAGCTTCTAGTCATCTGCTGCTTTCCCAACATGTTAGCAACAAGTTGGATCAGAAGTGGAGCAGGCCAGGAGATAGTAATCTGCTCCCATGTGGAATGCTAGTGCTGCAGCAAAGTCTTAATCACGGGCTGATTTGGTAATAATTATTATTTTTTTTTTTGAAAGGCCATTTTTGCAGAGAAGCTCTCCCAGCTGCGGGTTCACTGCCCTAGTGGCAGGAATGGCCAGAGCCAAATCAATCCTAAACTGGGAGCTTCCTCTGGGTCTCCCATATGAGTACAGGGGTCCAAGGACTTGGGCTGTCCTGAGGCTTTCCCAGGCCATAAACAGAAAGTGAGATCAGAAATGGAGCAGCAGGGGCATGAACCTGCTCCCTTATGGGATGCCAACACCACAGGGTGGAGCATTAGCGCCAGCTCCCCCGTATACTTTTTTTTTCTTAAGATTTATTTTTATCGCAAAGTCAGATATACAGAGAGGAGGAGGAGAGTGTGTGGAAGATCTTCTGTCCAATGATTCACTCCCCAAGTGAGTGCAATGGCCGTTGCTGCGCCGATCCCAAGTCAGGAGCCAGGAACTTGTTCTGAGTCTCCCACACAGGTGCAGGAACCCAAGACTTTGGGCTGTCCTTGACTGCCTTCCCACGCCACAAGCAGGAAACTGGATGGGAAATGGGGCTGCTGGGATTAGAGATAGCACCCATATGGGATCCCGGGGCATGTTTGAGGACTTTAGCCACTAGGTCACACCCCTCCCCCAGTGTACTTTTAAAGAAAATATTCTTAAGCTCGTCCATTGGTTATTCCCCAGATGGCCACAATCAGAAGGACTGGGCCAGGCCAATGCAGGTCCCCCCTGTGGGGGCAGGAATTCCAATGGGGCTGTCCTGGGTGCTGAGCCAACCAGCCCCCCTTAGTTGTATCATCTTCAGGACTTCTGTTCTTGTTTGCTAGTTTTATTGCCATTGTGATCAGAAAAGATGTGCAATTGTTTTTAATGTGTTGCAGTTTGTGTCCTAGAGAATGCTCTTTCCAGGGCAAGTCAACAGGATGCAAACTGGCAGGGGTCTATGTCCCCTGGAAGCAGGGGGCTCCAACAGCAACTCCTTCCTCGAGACACTGTCCCAGTGCCTCAGCCTGGGTGACAGCATGAGGTGCCTCTCTGGAGCAGAGCTACTGGAGGCCCTGGAGAGCTCCCCTGGCTGGGTTCCAGCTGTGCCAAGCACGGGTCCCTCCTGTGGCCATGGGGTGGGTGCCGTGATGAGCGTGTTTGATCCCTCCTGCAGCTCTCCTCCCTGGCCCTGTGTGCCGTGGCTGTCCCAGTGTCCTCCAGCATCCTCCACAGGCACCCATCCCGAAATGCGGTTCTGGTCTCGTGATTTTGCTGGTGGAGGTTGCAGTGAATTCTGGGTACCTTCTATCAAGCATGTGGTACTCTAGACCTTTTAAAGATTTTTATTTGAAAGAATGGCAAGAAAAGAGGAAAGAGTGGGACTCGGAGAGAGACAAAGAGACAATGACAGAAGAAGCGGAGTGAGAGGAGACAGGGTGGGCAAAAGAGAGGCAGAAAGAACAGTGTGAGGAAGATGGAGGGAGAGGCCAAGAAGGGGTAGAAGATAAGAGGATGGGAAGGAGAGACCGAGAGAGGAGACAGGGATTAGGAGCGAAAGAGACAGACATGGCAGATCAAGCAGAGAGCGAGAGGCAGTAACAGACAGCAGAATGACAGGGAGAGGGGGAGGTGATCAGGGAAAGGAGGTGAAAGAACAGGGGGCGGTGACAGGGAGAGATGTAGAGATACACAATGAGAGGAGAGGAGAGAGGGAAAGCGGAGGAGGAGGGAATAAGGGGAGGAGGAGAGGAGAGAAAGGAGTTAGATGAGGCAGAGGACAGACAGAACGAGAGACCGGAAGTGAGAGAGGAGTGAGTGGCAGAGAATCAGAGGAGGAGAAGGGGGAGATAGAAGAGATGGAAAGTGAGAAGGAACAAGAGAAGAGGCAGAGAGGGAGATGGAGAAAGACTGACAGGTAAAGGACAGGAAGAGGAGAAGGGGGAAGTAGAGAATAATGGGGACAGAGGCAGAGATGGGGAGAAATACAAAGTGAGAAGAGGGACACAGGAGCGATGGAGGGAGTCAGGATGAAACAGAGATGGAGGCAGAGAGAGGAGACAGGGGAGGCACACGCCGGGATCCCATATGGGCGCTGGTTTGTGTCCCAGCAGCCCTGCTTCCCATCCAGCTCCCTCCATGCTTGTGGCCTGGGAAAGCACTGGAGGACGGCCCAAAGCCTTGGGACCCTGCAGCTGTGTGGGAGACGTGGAAAAGGCTCCTGGCTTTGAATCAGGTCATCTCTAGCCATTGTGGCCACTTGGGGAGTGAATCATCAGATGAGCTTTCTACCTCTCCTCCTCTCTGTAGTTCTGCCTTTCCAATAAAAATAAATCTTAAAAAAGAGAGGGGAGGGCCCGGCGGCGTGGCCTAGCGGCTAAAGTCCTTGTCTTGAACGCCCCGGGATCCCATATGGGCGCCGGTTCTAATCCCGGCAGCTCCACTTCCCATCCAGCTCCCTGCTTGTGGCCTGGGAAAGCAGTCGAGGACGGCCCAATGCATTGGGACACTGCACCCACGTGGGAGACCCAGAAGAGGTTCCAGGTTCCCGGCTTTGCATTGGCGCAGCACCGGCCGTTGTGGTCACTTGGGGAGTGAATCATTGGACGGAAGATCTTCCTCTCTGTCTCCTCCTTTGTATATGTGACTTTGTAATAAAAATAATTAAATCTTTAAAAATAAAGAGGGGAAAGAGGAGGGGGAGTTAGAGACAATGACAGATGAAGGGAAAAGAGGGAGAGGCAGAGAGAAGATGAAGACAGCACCCAGGGGCAAGAGAGGGGTGGGGAGAGAGCGAGCAGGGGAGAGGAGAGGAAAGAGAAAGAATTGCAGGGAGGGGGGAGGAAGAGAAGGAGAGTCAGAAAGAGTGGCAATGGAGAGAGAAGACAAAGTGTTAAAGGACAGAGTGGGAAAAGACAAGCAGAGGAGAGGATATTAGGGTTAGGCATGGGGGGGACAGAGAAATAGAAGAAGGGGGAGACAGACGGAGGGCCCAACAGGGACAGGGGAGTAGGGGAGAGAGGAGACAAACAGAGATAACGGACAGCAAGGCAGAGAGGATGGGGAGAGAGAGTGACAGAGAAAGGACAGATCACGAGAAGTAGAAGGGAGAGGAGACAGAAAGGGAGGAGAGGCAGAACAAGAGATGGAGAAGCATCGAGAGAGAGAGGAGACAGAATACAGATCAAGGACACAAAGAGGAGAGACAGGTGAAGGAGGACAGACACAGCAAGAATTAGAGAAGCTGGGCCCAGCGGCGTGGCCTAGCAGATAAAGTCCTCACCTTGAACGCCCCGGGATCCCATATGGGCGCCGGTTCTAATCCCGGCAGCTCCACTTCCCATCCAGCTCCCTGCTTGTGGCCTGGGAAAGCAGTCGAGGACGGCCCAATGCTTTGGGACACTGCACCCGCGTGGGAGACCCGAAAGAGGTTCCTGGTTCCCGGCTTCGGATCGGCGCAGCACCGGCCATTGCGGCTCACTTTGGGAGTGAATTGAACGGAAAATCTTCCTCTCTGTCTCTCATCCTCTCTGTATATCTGACTTTGTAATAAAAATCTTTAAACAAAAATTAGAGAAGCGGAGAGAGGCGATAGATGAACAGGGAAGGGGAGAGGAAGAGAGATGAGCAGCGGCAGAAAGTGAGAGAGAAGTAGACTAGGCGATAGGAGACACAGCAGCTCAAGGGCAGAGTGGGAGAGAAGCAGAGATGGAGAGTAAGAGGAAGGGAGAGAGACTGCAAAGCGTGAGCTAGAGTACAGAGGAGAGACAGATCCTGCATCATTGGTTCACTCCCCAGGTGGCTGCAATGGCTGGGCTGGAGCCAGGAACTTTTTTAGATTTCATACTTTGGTGCAGTGGTGCATAGTTGTGGGCCATCCTCCTCCTCTTCCACTGGAGCAGATGGGACTCGAACCAGTGCCCATGGGAGGGATGCTGGTACCAGAGGCTTAACGTCCTTAATATGTGTTGTTCTTTGTGCTGTTAAATCTTCAAACAAAAGCTTTATTTTTATTGAAGAGCAAATCTGCAGAGACAAGTAGAGACAGATCTTCCACCTACTGACTCACTTTCCAAAAGGATGCAACAGCTATAGCCGAGCCGAGCTGAAGCCAGGAGCTTTTTACAGGGTTCCCATGTGGGTGCAGGGTCCTAAAGACTGGTGTATTATCCTGTGCTGTTTTCCCAGGCTGCAAGCAGAGCTGGATTGTAAAAGGAGCAGCTGTGACACGAATCAGTGCCTGCGTGAGATGCCAGTGCTTACACAAACAGCATTAGTCTGTTGAAGAACCACACTGGATCTTTATTAGGTTCAAAATTTCTGATTCACACTTCCTTAACTAGAATTTTTGTCTTTTTTTTTTTTTTTTAAGTTGGATGCGTTGGGCTTGGCAAGGTAGCCTAGCATATGCAGGGATCCCATAGGCACACTGCCAGTTTGTGTCCCGGGTGCTCCACTTCCCATCCAACTCCCTGGTTATTACCTGGGAAAGCAGTTGAGGACGGCCCAAAGCTTTGGGACCCTTGGCACCCACGTGGAATATCTGGAAGAGGCTTCTGGCTTCGGATCAGCTCAGCTCAAGTCATTGCAGCCACCTGGGGAGTGGACCAGTGGGCAGAAGATCTTTCTGTCTCTTCTCTCTGCATATCTGACTTTTCAATTAAAATAAACAAGCAGATCTTAACAAAAGAAAAAGAAAAAAGCAGCAGCTCTGACTTCAGGCTAGCCCAGCCCTGGCTGTTGTGGCCATTCGGGGAGCAAACTAGTTAAGGTCTCTCTCTCCCCTCGTTTTTTTTTTTTTTTTTTTTTCAAAATGAATTTCATGAGCAGCACAGCTGGGGAGTCCTGAGAGCCGTGCACGGGCGAGGTCCCTCTGTGCTCTCAGACTGGGGCTGGCCTGGTTACTCACCTTAAGCTACAAGAATGACAGTGTGACTTACCTGCTGTGGTCCTAGGGCCTTTGTTTTTTTACCTCAGTGGCAATAATATTTATGACTTACACACACATTTGATCCTCGCATCCCACATCAGCCTGGGAGGGGAGGGGAGGGGAGGGGAGCCAGGCCCCTGGTTTAGAAAGCCAACAACTTTTGCAGTCCAACTGTTGGGTTCTGGGTTTCTGGACTTGAATCAGCCCGAGTCTCCTGTGAATGAACCTGTATGTTTTGTTAAGATCCAGCCACGTGGATTAACGCTGTAGGTGAGAGAAGGAGCGGGTGCAGCAGATGGCACAGGTGGGGCTTGTGACCATCAAGGGAGGTACAGGGATTAGGCACATAGATGAAGAACAGTTCACTGTGATCCTTTCCTGGAAGCACACTTGGTGAGAACAACTCAGATGCAGGCACAATTAGGAGTAGGTGTTGTGGTGTGGCAGGCGCCGCTTTGAGGCCCAGCCACTCCAACTTCGCATCCCGCTCCCTGCTCGTGGCCTAGGGAGGCAGCAGAGGATGGCCCAAGTCCTTGGGACTCTACACCCTGGCTTCAGACTGGCTCAGCACTGGCCACTGCAGCCATTTGGGGAGTGAAACAGTGGATGGAAGCTGTGTGTCTCCCAAAAGGAAAAATATATGTTCACTCTAACATTAGACAACCTCCATTGAGAATACAAAACAAAAACTAAGGTAAACATACACACTTGTAATCTCCTAAACAAAGGATGTAATGGAGCCCAGAGCACCAGGAATCAAAGAAAACTGACAGAATACATCTCTACAACTGAATACAAGTAGAGCCCCAAACTTCTGAGCATACCTAGACAGAACATTGAAGTTTTTTTTTTAAGATCTATTCATTTTTTATTCATTAATTACATTGTATTACATGACACAATTTCATAGGTACTGGGATTCTCCCCCCTTCACCCCAAACCCTTCCCCCATGGTGAATTCCTTCACCATGAAGCATAACCACAGCTCAGGTTCCGTTGGGATTCCCTAATTAAAAGCTCACACCATACAGAGTCCAGCATCCCACTGTCCAGTCAAGTTCAACGGCCTCTTAGGGAGGCCCTCTCAGGTTTGAAGATCTATTTAGTTTTATTACAAAGTCAGATATACAGAGAGGATGAGAGACAGAGAGGAAGATCTTCCGTCCAATGATTCACTCCCCAAGTGAGCCGCAACGGCCGGTGCTGCGCCGATGCAAAGCCGGGAACCAGGAACCTCTTTCGGGTCTCCCATGCGGATGCAGGATCCCAAGACTTTGGGCCGTCCTCGACTGCTTTCCCAGGCCACAAGCAGGGAGCTGGATGGTAAGTGGAGCTGCCGGGATTAGAACCGGCGCCCATATGGGATCCCGGGGCATTCAAGGTGAGGACTTTAACTGCTAGGCCCCAGCCGCCAGACCCAGAACATTGAACTTCTGTCCTTACCTACGCCAACCATGTCCTGACCCATGTAAAAAGTGGAAAGTTGGAATCAAGACTACACTTGACAATTTCACTATAAAACACTGAGGTGAGTGGAGAGGAGACATTAGGAATGTCCTTTTTTGCTACATCTCATGGGATTTGATACTTTTGCTTTTTAATATAGGAAGAAAAAAATTTTAATCTAAAAAATTATTATTACTTATTGGTAAATAATTACTGTTCCTTTGTTCCCGTTGATTTTGGTTCATGGCCTTTAAGGGGAAGTATAGTAACTGTGTAATAAAAACTATCATAACCAGCTGTGGAGATGGCAATCAATACAGTATGCATCTCTACTTCCAAAGCTGAACCCCCAAAGAAATTTACCAATAGGATGCTGGACTCTGCCATTGTCCATGCCTGCGTGTGGGGTTACAGTGGCAATGTGGGGAGATCAGTGAGGGGCGGGGAACCTCAGAGCGTAGGAAACCGCATTGTAAGATAATAATAAAAAAGGAAGATTATCTCCCTGTCATTCTTTCAAGTAATCAATCTTTTGAAAAGGTTTCACAATGCAAGGATGAAGCTATGCCTCTACATCTATAGAACGAGATATCAAGCAATTATTTAAAGAGGTGCAGCTGTTATGGCTGCCTAACTATATAAGTAAAAACGTTACAACAGCAAAATTACTGCACTCCACTTACAAATACACATCACAAGGGCAGTGCAGAAAATTTATGAAAAATGGAATTAAATTTTGGTACCAAAAAATCTGATCTCTGAATGTGCATTTCCATGAACGTTCTGAAATGCCCTGACATGTGGGGGTCTTTCCACACAGGAAATGTTGGTAACTCCTCATGCTGGCATCTCCAGGCACTGACCACTCTGTCCTGCTGGTTTTCTGTATGGCACACGGCACTGGCAGGGGCACAGCTCCCTACAGCTCCTCCAGTCCTGGCCTTCCTGCCAGCCCTGGACGCGAGGTCTACAGGATAGGCTTAGAAAGGGACCGAAGTGGGTCTCATTGTACAAGAGGCAAAAAAAGCAAGCTTGTACATGTATGTTTCCCCCTTCTTTCTCACGCACAGACCCTCTTAGTTTCTTGGATATGTGTGTGTGAAAGCACATGCAGAAGGTGCTGCTGAAACAAAATGAGTACAGCCCACACCTTCTGACTGGCACCTGCTGTGAATGCGGGGTTGCTGCCAGGAGCCCCTGGGGCTTGAGCTGTCCCACCTTGCAGGACGTGGCCTCGGTTGTGGCTGGAAGGCCCCTGCAGCTGACATGGATGCTCTAGTCTCCTTAGTTCACAGTTGCCTCTTTCAAACAGCTGCCAATGGCTGGAGGGAGAGCCTGCAGATTTTAAGGAGAGGAAGCTGTCTCCAAGCGCAGTGAAATCAGGAGCTGAAAGACAAACGGAAAGAAACGAGACAGACCAGCGAAGGAGGTGTCTGCTCCCGGCTGTTCTGGTGCTGGCCTCAGTCCTGAGCCGCCAGGAACCTGCAGTGCCCATGGTAAGGGCTCCCCGCACATGGCCCCCTGCGCACCCCCACTCAAGTCCAGGTACAAGGCAGAGAGAAAAGAGGAACCACACCAAATTTGAGTGCAAAAAATAAATATAAAATTTATTAAAACACCCACAATATTTTAAAGATACCAGGAGTAATACAGTTCACAAACCCAGTTGTTTGTGTAAATTATAATAAAATACAAATCAAAAAAGGATACATACTTGCAATTTCTAGGCACCCTAAATTAAATTTACTGAAACACTGGGGAGGGCAGGAAGGGAGGGTGAGGAGGGGTCATCAGGAGGCAAACCAATAAAAGCAGAAGGAAAAAATTAACAGAGATAAAAATTATACAAAATAAAATTATCAGCATAAATTTACTAAGAATATCTACAGTTTAATAATACACATCCTATTGCCTTGAGACATTGCAAAAAATCTACCATTCATCCATCAACCCCAGATAAACTTCATTTCAAGTAGCCACAGTTTACAAAGACGGAATATTCAAGTATGGTTGTTAAGTACACCTCCATTGGAAGCCAGGGAACCAAACAGGAATTTGAAGAGATAAAAACTAAAACACATCAAAAAGCTACAGGGGTTCTAGATTAAGTCTAATGCATTCATAGTTCCACTCTGCCACCTGCCTTCAACACATGGAAAAGAAATGACATTACTCCTGCTCTCTTCCCCTCTCTCCCTTCACCAAAGAAACGAAACAAGGACTCCTGTGTGGGAACCAAGACAGTTTGGAATGTTCACATGAGCTGGCTGGGTTTGCATGGAGCTCCCCCTGGGTGGCTGACAGGTTGTTCCCCTGTCACAGGAGAACAGAACAGTACCACTCAGAAAGCATCCCTGATCATCAGAACAGAAGCCAACAAGGAAGTACATCAACCTGCTCACGGACTCTGGGAGCAAAAAAAAAAGCAAGTGCAGACTTTGCATTTCTGCGCTGCAGCCTCTGCTCAGGGGAGAAGCTATTGCTGGACTCTCGCCCACAGGACAAGAGCCGGGAGCACCGGCGGGCGCGGGCAGGACAAGCAAGGCTGGGGGTGTGCACCTCAAAGTGTTGGTTTTGGTCCAGAGGACGCTAAAGTTGGCTGTGCATGTGCACAAGAGCACATGCTGCAGAGGAACTAGATTCAGGGGGTGTCACTCCAGCCCATGCCCCCCGGCCAGGGCCAAACTGGGATCTGTGGGCAGGCAGGAGAGTCATGCTGTGTTTTAAAGCAAAGTGGACTCTGTCAACCACCCCAGCCTACCTGCCTTGTTCTTTCAGCCATGCTGACTGCTGAGATGGAAAATCAGAGTGACCCCAAGACTCCTCAGGGTCCAGGACCCTGTCAGATGGACCACCCACAGGAATCAGACCCTCATGGACACCACCTCGCCACAGTTGTCACCATGTCATGTTTTTGAGGTATTTAAAAAAACCACGGTGACAGTGGGTGACACACAGTGGGGCTTCCTGTGGAGTTTTGGAAACATAAGCTTCTGTGGACCCAAGAAAATTCATAACAGCACCAACTAGGAAGCAGCTCCAGCAAGCCTGGAAAGCTTCAACACGAGGCATTGCCCACAAGGGAGGGTCCACACTGGGCACAGGCTGCGAGCTTGCCCGCCCTGGTCCCAGCAAGACCCCTCCCAGAGATGTCTGCCTAGCACCTGGGCCGCTCCGGGCTCTGCCGACGGCGGCCACACCCGCAGGGGCGGGAGCACCTGACTCCCCTCTGGAACCGCTCCTCAGGCCTGAGTGCCAGAGTGCACCTGCCCCACCAGGCAAACCCCAGTCCCCTGTACAGTGAGGGAGCTGGCCGCTTACCCACCTGCCTTGGTTGGGGCTGTTTTGGCCACTTGGGAAAGAACAGCGGAACAAAGCAAAACAGCCGCCCAGAGCGGATCCAAGCATGGTAAACAGAGGTTTCCAAAGACAGCACCAAAAGAAGGATGGGGTGAGGGGACACGAAGAAGCCGAGAGACTGGAGCCCACCTCGTTTTTGGTTGGTTGTGGTTTCAGCATGGGGCTAGCACCTCAGCAAGACAGGATCAGGGACAGTCACATTAAAACACCGTAGCACCATTTTATTTAGACTATTTCAATTCATAAAAATGCTTCCTAGGCCATAAAACACACTGCAGTAACAAAAGGGAAGAGAGCTTAGTTGAGGCACGTCAGGGATAGGAGTCTTCCGCCAGCTCTGCCTTACTGTGACATCCTGCTGTGGTGAAACAATCGAGAAGGACGTCTGGCTGGATTTCGCTCAACGACATCACGCTCCTGTCTACTCCCTGGCACCCGGCCTCACACACCTACACATCTGCAAAGCCCTGAGCTTTGCTCCATTCCTCACTTCACTCCGTCCCAGAGAGGCCTGAGAGGCCCGGCTGGGGACCTGTTGCCACACCCACACTGTCCTCTCAGAAGGTAGAGGGACCCAGGGAGCTGGGCTGGGAGACGCTGACTCTGCCCAGCACGAGACCTGTGCGACACCTGCAGCCAGGCTGCCAGGGGTTAGGTAAGGGTTTTTTGAGCTAGCACCAGTTATTTTGTGAGAACCTGCCATGAAGCAACTTCTGTTCTGGGGGGGAAAAATCTCTTAGCATTGAACTTGGCAAGTGCTTCCCTCGCACACCAAGGCAGAGAAAAACCAAACAACGTGAGCAGGAGGTGGGGGGGGGGGGCAGGTGCCTGCACTGTGCGTGGGTGGTGGTGGCGGGGACTCGGGCCCTGTCTGCTGTCACCATGTCGGGACTCTTTAGGATGTGGTCATGCTTTAGGTTCTGTAATTGCGATGGCTTTATTTTTCTTCTCATGATAGAAATGTCAATCATTTTTAGGACTTTTAAAAAAAATGATCATGCCAGTAAAAAATAAAAATCTGCTTCTTCTAGGAAACCTTCAGCAGCACGGGGGAGACAAAGAGCTGTGCATAGTTACATTTGAAGCACACGACTAAAGCATGCGGACGTCAATGACTGAGCTTTGAGGTAGGTTAGACGTGTAGTGTGGAGAGTGGGCACGGGCCGGCTTGGCTGGCTGGGGGGCCCCGCGGCCTCACCTCGCAGCAGCCTGCGTCCTACCCTAGTCGCTCATGGGCTGGCAGGGGGAGGGGGCGCAGCTGTCCCATGCTTCGCGCTTGTACTGGGTTCTCCTTGCATCTAATGGCTTTGCTACCAAGGGGCCAGAGGGGGTGGGGGAAGCATATCGGACACACAGGAAGATTCACACCTACCCGGCACGGGCATCACCTGGGTTACACGCGGGACCTTCCAAACCAACAGCCAACCTGGGGCTTCCACGGGTCACGCAGACAGTCACAGTCGCCACATGTTTTCGTAAAATAGCATATCTCTTGCTTAAGATCATTTAAAATGACGTTTTCAAGGCACCCCCGCATCTACCTAAGCACGGAGTCAAATGAGACCTGCATAAGAGTACTGATGCGATAAGCAAAATAGCATTTCAAGGACCCAACTCTTCCTCAAAACTAGAAAATTAGCATGCTTGTTAAGACTCTGCTTCCTTTAGCTTGTCACACTGAAGGTCAGAGGTTTTTTCCTATAAATCTGAATTCTGAATAATTCTAAGTCCTGATAAGCTCTTGGGTATTTATTTCCAAAACAATAATATTGTTTTTGTCCTGTAAAATAAATGCAACTTTACAGAATATGGTCAAAATGGAGGATAGACAAAGCACATTAAATATTCAGCTACTATTTACAGTTTCTCCCACAATCACATGTTAAAACTTTTTTTTTTTCAAGTTGCTGCTTAAATCTAGGCAAAAGTGCTTAAAAAACTCTCTCCTATATACAGTGAAAAGCAGACCACGTGAATGCTCAGGACGTCTTGCGGCCATCCCGCTGGCGTTTGCAGCCGAGGCCCCAGGAGCGCCCAGCGGCCAGCTCTCCGCTCCGACACAAGGCACCTGGAAGCTCAGGGACTCGCCTGCCTTCAGCATCGTCATCTGATTGTTAGACTCTACTGATGAATGAGGACCTACATCTGACAAAGACTGCGCGAGAAATACGGAATGATGATCCCAGGGCGTGGCGGCCCCACGTGCCTCTCCCCACACTCACCACATGCGTCCCCACAGGTAGCCGGACTTCCCTTCTGCCAATGCCACAGGAAAGCACACTCCAAGAAGCCTGCCCTGCTGAAGGGGAGGGCTGCTTCCACCTGCCGGGCCCAACCTAGCTCAATAATGTCACAAAGAATTAAGCACCACATCCTCAAATAACTGAACAAATGCACCAAAATTTTAGAACAGGTATGTTGAAGTGGGTGGAGAGGGGAGGAAGGAGAGGACATGATCAGATGGAGAAATGGCACCAATGAGGGAGGGGAATCATAGCAACCTGCTGAGAAACATGTGACTCTTGCACTTTAAAACTGGTAAGGGTCGCTCCCCAACCCCACCCCGAAGGAGCACGGAGGGGGCAGGCTCGGGGAGGCATGCACCAGGGTCCAACGTGGACATGAGGAGGAGGGGTGGACGTGCTCACCGCTGTTACCCCGCCAAGCTCCCACAGGCTGCACCCTGCCCGCGGAGCTGGAGTCCCAACCTGGAGGAGACAGCACCAGGCTCTGCTACAGCACCAGGTTCCGCACAGCCCTGCGCACAGAGGCAGGGCCATGCTGGGCTTTTCACAGCTTGGATTCAGCTTCTGACTTTTCAAAGATACAGTAGCCCTTTGCTCCATCCCAGCATAGACTTTGGGGGTGGGGAGCGTTTGCAAAAACTGCCACTCAAATTCCTTCAGCGCCAAATTCACTGGCTCCTGGGGGCCCCTTCAGCTCCCAGGTGCTGCCTAGTGAGCCGTGACAATGTGTGACTTGATAAATAACGGACAGTGGATTCAGTGTGGAGACTACCAAGCCTGAAGCTGTCTACTTCCAACCTGATTTCTGGGGGAGATCTAGGCCAGCGTGTCCAGGGTGGGGCCCCCAGCAGCCAGCTGGGGTTGTTTGGCTACATACAGACTCTCCCCTCCTGCAGCAGAGCTCAGGGGCTGGTGGCAGCGAGGGACAGCCCGGGGGGCTGACCCTGCTCCTGGGCCCAGCTGGCCTGAGCAGGAGCGAGCGACCGCTGGCCTTTCCTGCCCATCCTTTACCATTACTATTGTCGCTTAAAAAATCCAATAAATACACATTTTAAATGGAATTTAAAACTACTCCTTTGTGAAAGGACACTATAAATTTTCTTTCCATTATTGTGATATACAAGGATAGAGTTTTAAAAACAAAGGAAATAAAAGCCCCTCCAAAGAAGAGAGGAGGAGGAGGGAAAAAAAGTGGAGATATAAATATTAAGATCATGGGGGGGGAATCACCCGACAGCCGTAGTTTCTTCAAAGTGCTGGGGAAGTAGGGGGCGGGGCGGGTCAGCTCTGAGGTCTGGACCATAAATACATATATATGATATGCATTATCTATATATGTATAGAGATAAAAAGACTTCTGCACCCCCAACCCGCCCCCAGGCATGAGGGCGAAAGCACCAGAGGCAGCTCGGGCTGGGCCCGACGCTGAGGTACGCTGGCTCCCTGGCACCTAGATCCATCGGCTGTAGGGGCCAGTGACCTTCGTGTAGGCGTAGGAGGACACGGTGACGGCCGAGTCTGTGGGCATGGCCAGCGCCTGCCGCGTGGGGATGCTCCCCTTCTTCTCCTTCTGCTGCGGCTCGGCCACCACGGTGCCGCCCCACTTGCGCTTCTTGCCGTACAGCTTGGCCTCCTGCTGGCCCAGGCCCAGGCGCGCCGCCTCCTCTTGGCGTGCGCGCGCCCGCTCGGCCAGCTGCTTGACCTTGGCCTCCCAGAGCGCCAGCCCGTGGTTGGGCTGGTTGAGGTTCTTGTGCTGGTAGAAGACCAGCGAGATGCGGGTGGGGTGGCAGCGGTTGGGCTTCTTGAGTGGTGTGGTGGCATGCAGCTCCCGCCGGGCGCACTCTATGAGGATGGAGCCGTGGGCCGGCGCCACGGCCACGCCGCCGATGTTCTCGTCCAGGAAGTTGTGCTCGCTGTCTGACCACAGCTCCTCCTCCTCCTCCTCTCCAGCCTTCTCCTCTTTCACAGCCCCCTTGGAGGCGGGCTCCTCATTGACTGCTCCAGGCGCCCCCACTGCCGCTGCTGCTGCTGCGGGGCCCTCCTCCAGGCCAAAGGGCTCCCACAGCTTGTCGGGCCCCGGACCCAGGGGCCCACCAAGGCCCGGCCAAGCCTTGTCCAGCTGGCCCGCACCAGGCGTCGGAATCCTTCCTTCCTCCCCTTTCAGGGGGTTCCACAGCTTGTCTTGCAGCCCAGGTGAGCCCTTGAGGGCAGCACTGAGATCTGCTGCATCCACACCCCACGACTTCTCTGTCAGGCCGGGCCCAGGCAAGCCAGAGGCAGTGGCGGCAGTGCCACTTCCAAACTTGCAGGGGCTCCAGGGTTTGCCTCGCAGGCGCCCCCCCGTGTGGGGTGCTGACTGCTGCCCCTCACCAGGGAACAGCCCCCACTGGCCCTCTGGGAAGTGTGAAGGGGTCAGGCAGCCGGCCCCGAAGGAGCCAAGCTTGTCTGTAGCGGCAGCAGGGCTCTCTCCAGGAGGGTACACACCCCAGCTACCGCTCACACCATTGGTCCTCTTGGGGGACATGCTGGCACCTCCACAGAACTGGCCCCACAGGTGGTTGGGCCCCCCGTTCTGAGATGCCTCGGGCAGAGGTGGCTTGCCCAGCTTGCCCAGCTCTCGGGGGGCAGCTTCGGTCTGCACCAGTGGGTCTACGGGCTCTTGCTTGATGGATCTGGTGTAGCAGTTGGAGCTCTGGGAGAAGGGCATGGGATCCCTGGAAGCCGTGTGGAGCTGGGGTGCTCTGGGAAGCAGATACTCCTTGGGGCCTGGGTAAGCAGGCTGCTGGTGGGGAGGCGTGGGGAGGTGGGCATCGGTGGGAACAGCCTGGCCCGGCAGCTCAGCAAAGTCAGCACCACCATAGGCCGGGCTCAGGCCGCTGTGTAGAGCATGCAGGTCTGGCTTCTTCTCAAAACTGCCACTGCCGCTGCTGCCGTGGCCCCAGGCCCCGGGGCCCAGGAACTGGGAAGGGAAGACGGGGTTGCTGGGTGGAAAGCCGTAGTAGCCGAATGAGGGCAGCGCGTACTTGGCGTGGAAGCCGTTCACGGAGGTCAGGCTGGGCTGTGCGTAGTAGGAGTGGTAAGAGTAGACGCTGTTCATGCTGTACGGGTCGGAGGGCCGGCAGTTGCCCAGCACCGAGTAGCTCTCCACCACCGCATTGCTGCTGTACTTGAAGGAGCTGAAGTGGTTCTGCGGCTCCACCTTGAGGGAGGGCTTTAGGCCTGGCTGCGGCAACGCCCCCTTCAGAGACAGGCCTGTGGGTAAAAAAGGGGTGAGCTGGGCAAGGTGCCGGGACCCCCACAGCTTGACGAGGCCCATTCCTCACGATGAGTGCCCTAGGGGCCTGTGCCATGACATTGGCATCTCTTACAAGTGCCAATGGTTCAAGTCCCAGCGCTCTGCAACCTTTGGTCCAGCTGCCTGCTAAAGATCATGGGGAAAACAGCAGAAGATTGCCAAGTGCTTGAGCCTCTGCGCCCATGTAGGGACCCACATGGAGTTCCAGGCTCCTGGATTCAGCCCGGCCCAGCTTAACTATTGCAGCCAATTGGGAAGTGAATCAGATGAAAACCTCCAACTCCACCTTTCAAATCAATCCTCGTTATTTATTTTAAGAGGTGTTTTTCCTTTTGGGGAGGGCAGGTCAGGTGATTTGCGGAGGAATGCCCAAGCTGCGACCCACACGTGCTCCTGGGCACCACCTGGCACAGGCCTGAGCCCACAGGCAGCTGGGCAGTATCCACAGCCCTTCTGCAATCCCTGTGAGCTGGTGGGACACCCCCGGAAGGTGCTGGGGCCCAGAGGAATGGGGAACTACAGGCACCAGAGGTCTTGGGGCACACCCCCGGAGGATGCTGCTTCAGGTGGGAGCAGGGGCGAGCATGAGAGGCGTGCTGCCGGACATGGGTGTGCTGGGGAGTGGGGACCATCGTGGAGGCCAGGCCCGGCAGCTCAGGGCCCTCCCACACACACCTGTGTCAGGCGTGACGCCAGCCAGCTCCAGAGCTTCCTGCTTGATCTTCTCCGGAGTGCTCAGCTTCTCCTTCTGCATCATCTTCTTCTTCTCGGCTGCCGCCTTCCTGGCCTCAAGCTGCCGCTGGCGGCAGGACTTGGCGGGCTCGGGCAGGCGGCGGACCTCACGGGGGAAGGCGGTGAGCACCTGGATGGCACCGCTGCCCACCTTGGCGTTCTGGTTCTCCTCGCTGCCAAACTCATCTGTGCTGGCCATCTTGTAGAGCGGGAGCACATGTAGCTGCTCGTCCTCGGGGATCTGGCCCACGCAGCGATTGTCTTCCTTGGTCAGGGTGCAGACCTGGCTCAGGCAGGGGAGAGAGGACAGGAGTTGGCGCCCCGCACACCTGGAACCATGGGGTGCCTCTACCTCTAGTTTCTAGGCGGCGCTCTCACCTGGGTCTGTAGAGCCCTCCCACACATCCATGCACACTGCCATCTCTCCAGCTCCTCCTAGAGGCAAGCTGACCTCCCAGGCTCTTGCTGCTGGCAAGGGGTCAGGGTTGGCAGACCTACCCTGCCCAGTGCCCAGTCCTGCTGCCATTGCGCCATGCCATCCCAAAGAGCCTCGGACCTTCCGCTACTATTCTGAATACTTGGCTTCCTTTTGCTCTTATATTCTCTTCATTAAAAACCTTAGGGGCTGGCCTTGTAGCACAGTGGGTAATGCTACCACCTGCAACACTGGCATCTCATTTGAGGGCTCGTTTGAGTCCTGGATGCTCTACTTCAGATTCAGTTCCCTGTTAATATGCCTGAAAAAGCAGGGAGGATGGCCGAAGTCCTTGGGTCCCTGCAGTCACATGGGAGACAGACACAGAAGCTCCTGGCTACAGCCTGGAACAGTCCTGCCCATTAGGGCCATCTGCAGAGGGAACCAGCAGATGGAATAATAAATAATAAATAAAAATAATAAATCTCTAGGGAAAAAAAAAAGCACGCACAGGCCCAGATACCTTTTGATAACTGCACTGGATCTCACGCACACGATTTTCTAACCTCACGCTTATGTTGGCATAGTACAACTGATGCCTTACACCTTGCCTCCTCCCCCAGGGACTGAGATGCTGAAGACGGGATATCAAGAGCTTGTACCAAAATGGAATGACAAGATTATTTTTGTACAATAATTTCAAATTCATGCAGTCTTCTCATTAAACTCTCATTTTTCCATGAACTTTCTGAAGACCTCTGAGTCTACTGAATGTCTTGTGATCATTTCTACTTGTTTCTCTTACCATAAACAATACTTTTTGAAAATCCTTTTAACTTTCCAGGACATTTAATTCCATAAAACAAATGTTACGAATTAAAAGTGCCACATAGTGCCAAACTCCCCTGAAAAACGACTCCATTTTTCATTAAAACCAGACTGTGTTTAATTTGATCGTTTCATCCATAATTTTACCACTAACTTCTTTCAACACTTTCTGCTCTATATTAAAGCATATCTTCAATCTTGGTTTGGCATTTCTCAACCAGGTCTGCGTTTTTCAAGTTTCTTCTCTGCTCTTAGACTGACTGCATTCTTATTTCCTACAATTTCTGGGGTCTTGATCCTGGAGCAACTGCCCTCTAGTCCTTACAGACAGCAAATGACCCTCTACAGGTGTGCCAGTGACATCACACAAAGCAGCCATGCTAGAGCCCACACCCCAACCATCATGTCCTTTCTCAAACTCACACAGCAAGCCAATGTCCCCCTTGCTCCAAGTCACCCTGGTCAGTAATCACACAAGCAGGGATCGGCTGCTCAGCCCAGAGTCCACTGAAATCATTTGAACCAGTCACTCCTAATGCTAGGCAGCGTGCCCACCTTGCACCGTCCCGTAGTACAGGGCTGCGTGTTCCCTCCTCCCTGCCGTGGCTTTCCACGGAGCCTGCTGCTTTCCCACGGGGCTCCCACGCCGTGCGCGGTCAGCATCCACTCCCTTTGTGACCATCATTTTCACACCTGCTTGTTTTATTGTTATTCCTTTTGCTTACTTTGAAACTTTTTATAAGTTTGCTGAGACAGCAGTCCCATCTACCAGTGCATTTCTTAAATGCTGGCAAGGCAGGAGGCTATAGAGTTAATCTGAGCCTTCCACGTGGGTGGCAGGTGCACATTCACCCAAACCATCACCATGGCCTCCCAGGGCCTGCATCGGAGGAAGATGGAGCTGGCAGCCAGGGTCAAGGTTTCAACCGAGGCACCCTGAGGTGACACTCAGTTTTCTAAATCTTTGGGCCAAACGCGGACCCCCCGGGACCACTCCCATTTATCTAGAGTCATCCGTGCCCTGGGGCTTGGCCTTTTGGCTGAGATCAAGTAAATGTCATCATTACTACTTCTCGGCCACTTGTTACAAATACCACTGCAGGCACCGACAGGCTACAAAAGTGTCTAGACAAATGAGATCACACAACACGCTCAGGCTGTCCTGTGACCAGCTTGTCTTACTTACGGATGACTCAAGCCACCCGGTCTTTCTACTTTGCTTGAGGAATGTTACTACTGAACAGAAACTGAACCTTTTTGGGCATCAGCTTTAGTACCAATCCTTCACCATGAGTCTTCCTTCGGCATCTTGCTCTGCCAAGCCTATCTCTTCCCACAGCATGCCACCCTCATGCCCCCTGGCCTTGGACTGGACTCCTGTGCGTTTCCAGGCTGGACTGGCCATCAGCCCTGCTCTCTACCCCTCTCTAAGTCTCCGTGTTAACAGCAACTAAGCAAAGGTCAAGTGCAAAGGAGACAAAACGTGCTGCTCTCCCTACCACACACAAGAAACCTTACAGCGGTCTAAAGATATGGCCATCCTTATCTTAACCAGGACCGACAGTATATTCACAAGGATCAAGTATCGACAGGCAAGGAAAAATAGTAATAAAAGATACACAGAGGGAGATGGCATTGTTTGGACAATATCCTGCCAAGTGAGCAGGAGCCCAAGCTGACAGTCAAGGTCAGGTAGCATCACTATACTGGGCATGATGGAGAGCACTCACTGCCCTTCACGGGAGGATGGGTTAAACGCTGGCAGTGCTGTGCAGCCTGCCTCAGAGGGCGAGGAAGCCACTTCCACCCGCTGATGCAGAAAGCTCGAGCTATCTTCAAGAAAAGCAGACTATAGAACCTCATGTTTATATAACAGGAGCCTATGTGTGGATGCACCCAGGCTGGGTATCTGGATGGATGGCCATCCAAAATGCCCAGAGTGGTCAGATGTCAGGCAATCTTCGTATGCTATATAAAGGTTTTGACAGTAAGGAGTTAAACAGAAAACGGCCTAGCATGGTAGCCCCTAGTGGCTAAAATCCTTGCCTTGCAAGCGCCAGGATCCCATATGGGCACCACTTCGTGTCCTTGCCGCTCTACTTCCCATCCAGCTTCCTGCTTATGACTTGGCAAAGCAGTTGAAGATGGCCCAAAGCCTTGGGATGCTGCACTCGCGTGGGAGACCTGGAAGAGGCTCCAGGCTCCTGGCTTTGTATCAGCTGAGCTGCGGCCGTTATGGCCACTTAGGGAGTGAAATCAATGGACAGATTATCCTCTCTGTCGCTCTTCCTCTCTGTATATCTGACTTTCCAATAAAAACAAAATAAATCTTACAGAAAAAAAAAGATAGTACTTTCCGCCCACCCAAAGTCAGAAGCTTTGGAATAACTCCACAAGCTTCTGGATTAATTTCACTGTACCCCGTAGCTCCCGGATAGCCCTTCTCCCTGCCTCTAGCCTAACCCTGAAGGGTCCAGCCTTTCCAAATGTTTACAAGAAACCTTCCTGACAAGCTGACAAGGTGCAGACAGGAGCCTGCCTAGTCTTGGCCGTGAGGAGGGAAGATGAGGCACAGAAATGAAATTCTGGGCTGGCCTTTGAGGCCCAGGGGAGAGAAGGGCAGCCCCCTTTCCAGGCAAATGGGGGTGTGCCTCTGCCTCTTTCCCAGAACCCCTACCAGGAGCCCTGTCTGCCCAACACCTTGCTAAAACCAGGGGCTGGCATTATGGTGCGGCAAGTCGAGCCACTGCCTGGGCTGCCGGATTCCACAGGGGCTGTGGTTCCAGTGCCAGGTGCTCTGCTTCTGCTCCAGCTCTGTTAGTGCACTTGGGAAAACAACACAAGATGGCCCAGGTGCTTTGGCCCTTGCCACTCGTGGGAAACCCAGATGGAGTTCCAAGCTCTTGGCATGGGCCTGGCACTGCCCCAACTGTGCAGCCATTTGGTGAGTGAAGCATTAAGCCAAAGATCTCTCCTCTCTCCAACTTAGCCTTTCAAGTAAACTAAGGCTTTAGCGGTGAGGTGTGACAGCACCCTGTCCACTCGGCTCGTCCCTCCTCATGCCCATGCTGACCTGAACCCAGGGGCCTGCGAGGCTCTAACTATGAGCTGTATGCTCTTCAAACCCTTCCCTCCCAGCCTGCTCCTGGACCGCCATCCACACTGCTGGCAGACATCACCAAGCGAGCGCTTGAATTTCCCCTGATCTCCATCACAGGACAAGATATCAGCACACACCTGGGAGCTCAAGCTTTTGTCACTACTGCCAAGGATGGTCTTGCACAGGGCTCTGTCCCCGTCACTCCCTGCTACTGGGAGCAGTTCAATCAGCATGCACCTGCTCACCAGCTGCATCCATCAATGCGGCTAGAATTTAAAACCACCTGTGCACAGGGACCTGGCACCACGCGTCAGATAACCGGCACCTCTGGCTGCCCAAGGGGCCAAGCCCCATGGCACGCAGCGGGGACTGGGGGAGTATTTGCTCTGGGTAGTGGGAGGGAGCAGCAAGTGTGACAGTGTCCCTCGCAGCTGAGCTTCCTGCGCACTCTGCCATGGGGCTTCCTCCCAGGGGTACCCCACAGGCTTCCTTACCACAGTGCATCCATTGTAGAGGTTATGCTGGTCCTTGTGGGCGTGGGCACAGAAGTCCATGCAGGCCGTGACCCCCGAGAAGGGTCGCCCTTCCTTCAGCCCCAGGCGGCAGTCGATCGCTACTTCCTCATTGGTTACCTGTGGGGACAGCCAGAGAGCGGGCCTTGGGTGGGAGGGAGGGTGCGGAGAGGGCCCTGCGTCTCGCACCGGGACTGCGATGAGCCTCTGGCAGAGAAGCCTTGCAGCAGTATTTCCTTCAGGGTAGTCTCGAGTCTCCTTTGCCTGTCCAGGAGATGCAGGGCTGATCCGGGAAGTGGGGGAGGGGAGATCACAACACAAGGGAGACAGCATGGGGTGCAGCCAGCCGGGTGTAAAAACCCAAGGGCCCACCAAGGCCCACACTACCATCTGATTTCTGATCACAGAGAAGCCCACCCTCCTTCCTCCCCTCCCAGGGGTGCCTGTGTGGAGACACGGATGACCTGCAGGCAGAGAAGGATCCAGTACCTGGTTCTGATAGGCCTGGGGGGCCAGCTGCTTGTAGAGAGGGGCGACCTCAGTGGCCAGATCTTGGAAACTCTTCCGGAGCACTTCTTCCTGTGGAGAGGAGGGCTGTCACCCACAGCCCGGCCAACTGCCCCCGGAAGCCAGCCCCCGAGGTGCCTCTGGGAAGATGGGAGGTGATCCCAGGGTCCCTACAGACTCCACTTTCGAGTCAAGCACAGTGACACACACTGTGACAAGCCCCTGCCTGACACATCAACCCCTGAGTCACTTCTCTGTATCAAGACCAGTTTAGGGGCCTGGTGGCGTGGCCTAGCAGCTCAAGTCCTCGCCCTGAATGCCCCGGGATCCCATATGGACACCGGTTCTAATCCCGGCAGCTCCACTTCCCATCCAGCTCCCTGCTTGTGGCCTGGGAAAGCAGTTGAGGATGGCCCAAAGCCTTGGGTTCCTGCACCCACATGGGAGACCTGGAGGAGGTTCTAGGTTCCTGGCTTAGGATCGGCGCAGCACCGGCCGTTGCGGCTCACTTGGGGAGTGAATCATCGGATGGAAGATCTTCCTCTCTGTCTCTCCTCCTCTATGTATATCCGCCTTTCCAATAAAAATAAAATAAAATCTTAAAAAAAAAAAAAAGAGACCAGTTTAGCCTTCAACACATGCAGGGAGAGCCCTGCTGCATATCGAGGATGGAGGCACGCATGCGGACACAGCACACTAGGCCGAACACCTGCCCTATGCATGAAGCTTCAGAAGAGCCCTTGTAAAGCAGGTTCTTGCTTTCATGGTGGGAACACCATGGCTCAGAGGTGCAGAGCAGCAAGCAAGCCCCTTTGCCCAAGTTCCAGGCAGACAGCACCTATGCTGGACAGTCCCCAGCCAGTCTGGTCCAGAGCGCCAGCTGGCAGGTCCACACCTCCTACTATGTGATGTACCAGCAACACAGGGCAATGGAGCCATGAATGCATCTCCATTGAGCATAATTAGGACTCCCAGCTCCCAGCCGTGCTGGCCACACTGCAGATGCCCAAAAGCTGCACGTGGCTCCCTCACACGGCATGACCAGCCTGGACAATGCTG
Organism: Ochotona princeps; assembly: GCF_030435755.1. NCBI lineage: Eukaryota > Metazoa > Chordata > Mammalia > Lagomorpha > Ochotonidae > Ochotona > Ochotona princeps. The sequence goes on from NC_080839.1 coordinate 25,449,292, forward strand.
GCCAAGGCAGTGCAGCAGCTCCCTGGATCCATCAACCATGTGTTAAGTATCTAGAACCTCTTCCTGGCCCACTACGGGCAGCTAGTGGAATTTCAGGGTCTACTTAAAGGCCCTGGGCACAAGCAGAGTTTATGAATAAAGCGAGAGGAAGAGAGGAAAGAACCAGGCAATGGGACTGGCCGTGGGAATCCCATACCTCCACACCGGCCAGTCTCGGCCACACTGCCCCTGCACCTACTATCTCCAGGTGCTGCCACCAGCACGGGCGTCCACAGCCAGCACGGCACAGGGGAGAGACCTGTGAGCTCTGGGCAACAGAGGCCTGGATATAAATCCTGCCTTCACCATGAAACTAGACAAGAGTCCTGCCACCAGGCTGCTTGCTGTCTCTTCATAACCCCAAGGTGCGTGGCACAACGCACAGCAAGAGTAAGCACACAGCTTTCTGAACAGAGCAAGTGTTGGTGGGACTTGGAGGCCCTGGGGCTCGGCTGCTCACTGAGGCCAGCGTGCCTGTTGCTTGGGAGGACTGTGAATCCCACTTGACAAAGTCTAGGACCAAGTCAGACTATTACACGTTCCCACAACAGCCAAAAAGCCAGGATGAAGGGGAGCTGGCAAGTTCTATGAAGAACAAAGCCTGCAGCCAAGGCGCTGACGTGGACTGTGGTACAGAACCATGTGCCCAAGGAGGTCCTTGCCTGTGCAGAATGGGGACACCTTACTGTGTTAAGAGCTTGGAGAACTGCCAAGTTAAGACTGGTATCAGAATGCTTCCTGGGGCCCAGTAAAGGAACCCAGCACCCCCTCAGCACCCCAGGGAGCTCAGGGATGAGGGAGGAGGGAGGCTGGAGGTGATAGGACAGCCTGGACAGCCCTCAGGCCACAAGGAGGAGTGGGGACTTCCTCTTTGGGTGGCCTCTGTAGCCTGGTTCACAAGGAGAAAAGACAGTGGTAGGGCTCGGCAGCGTGGTCTAGTGGCTAAGGTCCTCGCCTTGATCCCATATGGCCGCTGGTTCTAATCCCGGCAGCTCTACTTCCTCTCTATCTCTCCTCCTCTCAGTATATCTGACTTTGTAATAAAAATAAAATAAATCTTAAAGGCAGTGGTAGCCCCAAGCAGACTCCCGAGTGGAGGGGCCTTGACCTCCTGTGACGGGGCTGAGACAGCTGCAACCAGGATACAGGACTGCCAGTCCAGTGCCCGAGGACCAGGCCAGGCCCCTGGCGTGCAGACACTGAGGCCCTCCAAACAGGACTAGAGACGCTGCTGGGCTTTCAGCAAAGACACAGAGGGGAGCCCCGCTAGCTGCTGTGCCTCCCAGGCAGGGCAAGAATGAGCGAGCAAGACAGGGCCCTTGGGGCAGGTCTAATTCTGCGTCCTAAGCATTCAGAGTACCCTATAGAGACGACCTAATTCCCAAGAGCCGGAGGCACCTGTAATTGTAAGTCTAATTTTCACGGTCTCTGCCGCTCCACATACAGCTCTAAGAAGCAGAGTAAAGCCAGTTTCAGTTCCTGCACATCCGTGTGCCAAGCCTCCCTCCCACCCGACTGTCCCTGAAGCCAGGGAGAAGTGGACTGGGCACAGCCCTGCTCACCTCCTTGGGGTTGTCCCCTGCGAGGCGGAACTTCCGAGGTGTCTTGCTCCGAGCATATTTGCAGCCATTGAAGTACATGCTCCAGGAACAACCAAAGGAGAAGGAGGCACCGCAGGTGTTGGGGTCTTTGCCTTGGCAAGCGCAGGTCCGGCTGCAACAGACCCCCGAGGTTAGGCACTGGGCGTGAGGTCCTGCATTCCAGAGTGCTCCTCCTCCCTGCCAATGCCCAACAGCCCCAGCCACCCTGTCCCCAGCCCCTTCTCACACTGTGCAAGTGGAGAAAGCCAGCTCTAAGCCATCACGCTATCCCCACCCCCAAGCCTGCTGCTGGGAGAAGCGCACAGGCTGTGAAATGGGAAAGGCCTGTAAAAACAGTTGGGCCACCAGCCCCAACACAGAGCCCACAAACGGGACCCACACAGCCCGCAGTGTCTGAACAAGGGTGTTGCTGCGGCTTTTCAGATGCCAACAGATCTTCAAATACAACCCTAGGGGTGGCACTGACAGCAGCAGGTTGGGCCACCCCCCTGGGGGGCCAAAATCCCAGTCCCAGTGCCTGCAATCGAGAGCTGCCTACATTCCCGCTAAAGCAGCAGACAATGACCCAAGGGGTTAGATCCCTGCCAGTCATACAGGAGGCCTGGATGGTGTCCCTGGCTCCTGGCTTCACCTGCTCTAATTACGTGGGGAGTGAACCAGCAAATGGAACACACTCCTCTCTGTCTCTCCTGCCGTCACTCAGTCTTTCAAATAATTACATTTTAAAAAAAATCTCAACACTTAAAATCTGGAAACAAGTCAAATGGATACGGGATAGCAAATGGGGCTACATCCCTTAGTGGAATGTTACTCAGGGACAACGAGAACGAGGTATGAGACACATGTCCATCCACAGGATCAACACGACGCTCAGTGGAAGAAGCCAGACTCCCAAGGCCACATGCTACCATCCCAGGTAGGTGCCAGTCTTGCAAAGACTTGGGGTGGGAAGGGCAGCTCGCAGGGGCACAGGGAAAAGGGGCAGCATGGAGCTGGCCTCTAACTTGCCTACGGTGATGGGCAGACACCTGTCAATACTTCAGGATACTTAAAAGGATCACATTTGGTGCAAACAGAGCTTAAGCCCAACAAGGGTAGGCTCTGTGAATCACTATCCTGAAAGCTTTTTCTATCTTTGTGAGCCTCATGAGAGCCTCAGGGTGTGGCAGCAGAGCTGAGCAGTTCACAGCCTCTCCCCAAGCAGGACCAGAACCACGGCCCTGACTGCAGGACACACAGTGCCCAGCAGAGGGCAATACCCTTCCGCAGGACTGCCTGGAGTCCCCAAGTAGCTGCAGTGAGCCCCAGTCCCTTCCCCAATACTTACTCATCATTGAGGCCACATCTCCGGCTGGTGGGGTTCCCATACTTCCGCAGGGTGTCAGTGAGCTCCTGGTAGAGGGTGTCTCCGAGGCTGCGAGGGATGCCCTCCCAGGCCAAGATGAGGATGACGATCACGGCATTCTGGCAGTGGTGGCCGGCGCGGTGCCGGACCAGGCACAGCAGCTTCTCCTCCAGCGTGTGTCTGCGGATCACCTGCAGGAATGCCCATAGATGCCTTTACCCTCGAGAGCCAGCACCGCCCAGGCTCCTCTGCCCAGGCCTGGGGGCGCAGGTCTGCAGGGCCAGAGACGTCCTGCCCTGGAGACAGCTGCCATGCATGCTCAAAGAATGTTAATGTTAGCAAATGAAGAACAAATTATTTTTTACAAGCATGAAATGAAAAACAGTGGAAGACACTGGTGATCTATGTAGATTTGCATGTTTACAAACACACCTGCCCATCTGGGAGCAAAAGAAAGACAGGGATTTTTCTGTCTTCCTGAGACCTGTGCAGAATAAAGGCTGCCTACTTGGGTTTTTCTGGCTAAAAGCCCCATGGGGGGGACCCAAACATAGGATTACCCTGTGAGCCAGCAACTGCTTCCTAGGCAAGGTCCCAAGTGAACGGCCCACAGGGACGCAGAGGCCTGGACCCCAGCATTCACACAGCATTACCGAGTACAGGTGAACCGGTGTCAACAGCCCGAGTGGTTGCTGGCCGCCAGCCAGTGGATCGGCATAACACGGTAGAATGTCATGCAGCCTTTGTAGAGAGGGAGATCTGTACTCATAGCACAGCTGTGAAATCAGACAGATATGGGCTGGCACTGTGGCGTTGAAGGTTAAGCTGCCATCTGTGACACCAGCACACCTTATGGGCACTGGTTCGTATCCCTGCTGCTCCACTTCCAATCCGGACCTCTGCTAATGTTCCTGGGAAAAAGCAGCAAAGGATGGCCCAAGTGCTTGGACCCCTGCACCCACATCAGACTGCTGGATGAACTTAGCTCTGGCCTGGCAGACAGCCACTGCAGCCATCTGGGCAGTGAACCAGTGGTTGGGAAATCTCTACCTCTACCTTCCTGTTTCAGAGTCTTTAAAAAAAATGTGTGTATACACACACACTCACTCAAAAAAGGACCAATACCATGATTACACTTTTATAGGGTACCAAGCAAAACTAAATTATGATGAAATACATGTTATCAAGAACTAGGCAGGGAGAAGAGGTACTGATAATGGATACAGAGTTCCAGTTTGGGATGATGAAAAAGTTCAGGAAATAGGACTGGTGGTGGCAGCTGGCATTGTGGCACAGCATATTAAGCTGCACCTCTTGTGAGAGCAGCATTCCACATCAGAGCACTGGTTCAAATCCCAGATGCTTCATTTTAAGTCCAGCTCCCTGTTGATGTACTTAGGGAAACAATTCAAGTACTTGGGCCCCCAGTCACCCACATGAGAGATCAGGACGGAGCTCCAAGCATTGGCCTGGCCCAGTGCTACTCAGTGACATTACCCAGTAGGTGGAAGATCTGTCTCTCCCTCCATCTCAGGCACGCTGAGATGCTTGCATATCAGTATGAATGTACTCAATGCCACCGCCTGTCCATTCAGACAGCTAAAATGGCAATTCTTATCACAATAAAATCTACAGCAAACCCCACTGAGCTATATGCTTTGAATGGATAAATTACAGGTCTCGGGCCTGGCGGCCGTGGCCTAGCGGCTAAAGTCCTCGCCTTGGACGCGCTGGGATCCCATGTGGGCGTTGGTTCTAGTCCTGGCAGCTCCACTTTTGCTTTGGGAACCTGCACCCGCGTGGGAGACTCAGAAAGGGTTCCTGTTTCCCGGCTTCGGATCGGCGCAGCACCAGCCATTGTGGTCACTTGGGGAGTGAATCATCGGACGGAGGATCTTCCTCTCTGTCTCTCCTCTCTGTATATCTGACTTTGTAATAAAAATAAGTAAATCTTAAAAAAAATTACAGGTCTCATGTCGGTTACATCTCAAACGAGACAGTGGAGCCCTAGGCCCCACTCTGCAGCTTGGGATCTGGCCAGGTCCTTACAGCTCTCACTCCCTCCCCCAAAGAAAGAAATGTGTTAGGGAGGGTTGGAACTGGGGACCAGGGATGTTGAGCAGCCCCAGAAATGCTGTGACCAGAAACGATGCAGGGGCATGAGAAGAGGGGCAGGATGAGGCCAGATGGGGACGGTCTGTGATGTAGGGCTGTTGCAGGACCAAGAGCAGGGGGCTTAATCATTTCACGTTTTAGCAAGGGGCAGATGAGCAGTATCTGCTGCAAGTGCTGGGATTGGGTGCAGGTCACGTCAGGCTGGACTACAACATCTCTCCCACCTCCCCTTGCCTGCCCTGACAAATGCAATATCTGGGGCTGGGAGTGGTTCTGGTAGCAGAGCTATGGGCACTGCTCTGCTAGGCTGCAGCTCCTGCTGGTGCGCATGACAGCCAGGGCTGGCGCGGACTAAGCAAAGCTGCAGCACCAGTGGGTGTGCACAAGAGCCAAATGGGATGTGGGACAGACCAGGCCAAGCCATAGCACATACTAGCGCACACAAAAACCGGGCTGAGGGCGGGCCTGGGTGTGTGTGTGGGGGGTTAACTGGGGCTCACACCAGCAAGGTTGTGGCATCTGCTAGTGTGCGTGAAGACCAAGCCTGTGATGGGCTGGGCTTAGCTGGGTTGGGCTGGGCCGCAGCACCCACTGGTTCATGTGAGAGATGGGACTGGGGGCAGAACTGACCAGGCAGCTGCATCTACCAGTATGTGAGTTGGCTGGCACAGGTGATGGAAAAACCCTGACCTGAATGAAGTCCGAGGTCACCCCAGGCAATGTTTCTTCGGGAACTCCCCAACTGGAACACGGGATGCAAACTCAGGTGATGGAGTGCATGTACAGGCACGGGGCCTCCTCAGTTGCTGATGCCCACGCAGTGGACAGCATGCCCAGACCCAGACGGGGGACATGACAGCCAGCTCATCCAGGCCAGGAGAGGATGTCAAGTGCCATGTCAGAGGATGGAGAGCAGAACAGATTGTGCAACTCTCCTGGCCAAACTTCGGCAGCAAGTGTCTGGGTCTGTGGATGCAATGAGGCGGACTTTGTCAACTAGCAGATCTTGGAAAGATTTTCTCAATGCTGCAGTAATGAAATCAACAATATCTCAGAACTATCAAAACCAGTCAAGTAATACCCTCGGAACATTTTCCTCCAACTCGAGGTCTTAAGGTGACAACAAATGACCATCTCCCATCTCCGGGTGCTGCTGTGGTTTTGTAGCAAGATAGGGTCCACTTCACTACCCCCTCTGCAGACACAGGAGAAAAGGAAGCTATGACTTAGCTCTCTCTATCCCAGTCAGAGGACCACATGGACACACCTCCTTCTCATCTATGTAAACAACACTAAAAATAAAGATTAAAATAAAAATAGCAAAAAGAAGAAAAAAAAATAAAGAGGCAGATGATCAGGACAAGAGCAACCTAAGCAGACAAGCCACAGACCCTGGTGTAACGCAAGCTTGTCGGATCTAGTCCTGTGCGACAGCAGGGGAAACAAACAGGAAAGGGTGTGGGTTCCCCAGACCGAGCAACAGGGACAAGCCCTCAGTGACGGCCTGCTCCGAGGCTTGGGAGACCGAGCAAGTGCACCTGTCACCTCCCAGGGCACACGCTGAGGTTGAGGGACCCCTGAGAGCCTGCTGAATCCAGCAGGCTCTGCCGGACAGGAAGCCAGAGGGTGGTGCACTACGTTTACAGAGAATGCATCGGGGCCAGCATGGAGAAACAGCAGGCTGCCCCTGTAGTGCTGGCATCTCATGTGGGGCAGAACTGACCAGGCAACTGCATCTACTACATCCCAGCTGTTCCACTTGTGATCCAATGTCCTGCTAAGCCCCCGCCCCCGGGGCTCAGCAGTGGAGGATGGCCCACATGCCTGGGTCACTGCACGCACGTGTGTGTATCTGGAAGAAGCTCCCTGACCTGACCTGGCCCAGTACCAGCTGCTGGGGCCATTTGGGGATCAAACTAGTGCATGGAAGGTATCTCTCTCTCTCTCTGTAACTCTTTCAAATAAAATGAATATTAAAAACTCTAGATTGTGAGAACGGCACTAAAATGTTTGATGGAAAACTTGGAGACATATGCATCTGAGAACCTTCCCAAGTTCATGGGAATGCATGTATCAAAGAATGCATAAATTTCAGAAATGTATGTGCTAAATGTTTACCTTTTATATTATCTTTAATTTTTATTCAAAGTCAAATTCACAGAGAGAAGAAGAGACAGAGATTTTCCATCCACTGGTTCACTCCCTAAGCGGCTGCAACTGCCACCTGGAGCTGAGCTGACCTGAAGCCAGGAGCCAGGAGCCTCTTCCAGGTCTCCCAAGTGGGTGCAGGGTCCCAAGGCTTTGGGCCGTCCTCAACTGCTTTCCCAGGCCACAACCAGGGAGCTGGATGGGAAGTGGGGCAGCCAGGAAGTGAACCACTACTAATATGGGATTCTGGTGCATGCAAGGTGAGGACTTTAGCCATTAGGCTACCTCACAGGACTCAATTTTTTATCTTTTAATTCTATTTTCCCACACTTTTGAAGGGCCCTTGTGTCAGGGAAGTAAGTGGGTCAGCCCACAAGACTAGTAACTTCAGTGCAGTGAATCATGGTCTGTCCTTCCAGTGCAGGCACCAGGCCTTTCACCAGCCTACCCTACCCGATCAGAGTTCCAGCCTTATCCAGATAATTTCTTTCACTCTTGTAACAAAAGAAACAAAAGAAAAGGTAGAAACTCAGATTTTTATATGAAACTTCCGTGTTATAACCCCCCAGGGCCAGTACAATGGCTCCACAGGCTAATCCTCTGCCTACAAGCCCTGACATCCCATATGGGTGCCAGTTTGTGTCCCAGCTGCTCCGCTTCTGATCCAGCTTTCTGCTTATTGTCAGGGAAAGCAGCGGAGGACGGCACAGATGCTTGGGAGCCTACCCAAAGGGGGCTCCAGGCTCTTGACCTCGGAATGGCTCAGCTCTGCCTGTTGGGGAGTTATCTAGTAGTGGAAGATCTTTCTTCTTCCCTGTAAAATCTAACTTTCCAGTAGAAATAAATAAATAAAAACTATGAGTACCATATTCGACATTTTTTCTTGTGGTAAAATACACATCATTTTGGGCCCAGCACAACAGCCTAGTGGTTAAGTTCTCACCTTGCATCTGCTAGAATCCCATATAGCTCCAGTTTGTATCCTGGCTGCTCCACTTCCCACCCATCTCCCTGACTGTGGTCTGAATAAGCAGTAGAGGATGGCCCAAGGCTTTGGGATCCTGCACCCACGCGTGGGAAACCCAGAAGTAGTTCCTGGCTTCTGACTTCAGATTGGCTCAGTTTCAGCTATTGCAGCCAACAGGAGAGTGAACCAGTGGATGGAAGATCTTTGTCTCTCCTTCTGTGTATATCTGCCTTTCCAATTTAAAAAAATAGTTTAAAAAATACACATAATTTTTACCACTATAATCATCTTTATATTTGGTGGCTCTGGCTACATAGGCATTATTGGACAATTATAACCTTCATCTAAATTTTTCCTCCTGCGACTAAAATTCTCTATTCATCAAAAGACCCTCATCACCCCCTCCTGTAAGTGGAACCACATACCATCTGTGCTTTGGTGACTGGCTTATCCCTCTCACTGCACACCCTCAGAGCCCTTCACGTGGCAGCATGCGGACTGTGGCAAAACCGTCTTCAAATCACTGCCCCTCTTCTAAAGACCCGAACGGCAGAGGGACATAGCAAAGAGATTTTCCATCTGCTGGTGTATGTCCACATCAGTGGGGGATGGGCCAGGCACATCAGCCAGGAGCTGCGTTGGAAGTGCTGTGTCCTTCTAAGCATGTGCAAGTCACGTTTCCAGCAGCGCAGGGAGAGGGAATGAATTCCTGCCTGCCTCCAACTTCCCAAGGACAGAACTCTAAGTAATTCCTCCTACCAAAATAGTAGGCTGTTTGGCAACTGAATAGCTTAGAAAAACTCAGGTCCCACAGTAGTGCACTGCCTGGAAGGAAACAGCTAGGAAAGCTGTCACTTCGGAGCACACTTGCTGCCGTCACGGGCCTGGGGTGTACCAGCCATCTGCTCCTCCCTTCCGTCATCAGACCCAGGAACACCGTCACTGCCTGCCCTTCCACACATCCCCGCCTGGGCTTGGGAACCCCCACGAGATGCCAGGTATGCAGACGCAATCTCGGGCTGCCCGAGGCCTCTGGAGACGTACGTCCTCTTCAGTGCCACCCAGACTTTAATAGGCCATCTTCCCTAAAGTGGAAAAAACTCCTGCTCTGCCTTTGGACACAGCTTCCAGCCCACCCCCCCGTTTGGAATCCCCTCAATGATCATGAGGGTCGGCAGGAGGAAGGCCAGCTTTCTCCCTGCAGCTCATGTCACTTCCCTGCTGTGTTCCTGGCAGGGAGGAGGCGCCGGGAGGAGCAGGGCAAGCCCCCACCTTCAACAACAACCTCTGACCTGCCCCTGCAATGATCACCACTCACAAGGGCACAGACCTGTGACTGCACTAACTAGCCCAGATTCTCTTGTCACATGTAATTCTGTACTACTGACTGACGAGCACTAAAAATAGAAAACAATCACTAAAAATAGCTATGCGGTTGCTCAAGTTCAGACACCTTTTCCTGAAATGCAAAGGCACGTAGTACAGAGCAGATCAAGACGGGCAGGAGCACAGGTGGATGAACGCTGACCAAAGCCGTCTCACCACCTTCCTCCCTCCATCCCCTGGCCTTTCGGCCTTCACCCACCTGACCTGCCTCACCAGGAACACATCTCCACCTCCTCCTCAGCCCACACAGTACAGCCCTGTAGCCACAGGCACAAACACATTCCACTTCTCAAGGAAAAAAACTAGTCTGAATGTTCCTGCCACCATTCATGCCCCTGCCCCGGCTCCTTGAGCAGCCGGAAGTCGGCCGGCGCATGTGGTCCCTCGTCCAGGGCTACTCCGACTCTCTGCTTGTCTCTGCAGCACAGCTGACATAGTCTGGAGCCTGCCCAGCTCTGCGCTGCATGGCAACTACCCGAGGCACTGTTCCACAGCCTCAGCACAAGCAGGGGCTCTGCTGGCCTGAGCTCTGTGGCGACCATGAGGGCTAGGTCAGGAGAGCCATGCTGACGGAAGGGGTCTAAGTCTGTGACCACTTACTGTTGGGACCCTCAGGCTGACCACATGGAAATGGGGCATCAGATCCAGCACATCAAGCAGCACAGCTGGCCCACTGCCTGCCAGCCCTCCTCCTGTGTCAGCTTTCCAGGCAGCTGACAGGAGCACAGGGGCACAGAGGGGGTGGAAGGAATCCAATGGTCCCCCAGTGGCACCCAGAGCTGGGTGAAGACAGCATCTCTGGCTCTCCCTCTTCCTGAACCAGCACTGAACCAACAGGCAGGGCACAAACCAAGTGATGACCGACACAGTCCCAAGGCCAGCCTTGGGACTGCAAGCCTAGGGATGGCATATAATGAGGGGACCACAAACAACTCCCCCACAACTTCAGCAGTGATGTGCATCAGGAGGCTGGGGGAGCAGGGCACAGGCTCAGCAACAGGCACCTGACACTCACCCACTTGGCAATGGGGCAGCCGCGGGAGCTCTTGCCCTCCTTCCCGGTGTAGATGACCTTCTCAATCCTGATGGCTTTCCCTTTCTTCCCATACCTACGGAGGGAGACAAAAGCCAGTGTTAGCACAGCAGAGCCCACAGGACATCTGCTCACAGCAGGAAGCCCCGCTCCTCCTGCCTGTGCAGGCAGCAGAGGGTGAACCGGAGAGGGAGAAAGCGGTAAAGGTCTGAATGTAGTTTCTCTTTAGAGGCTACAGGGACGCAGTGGCCAGGCTTGAGCCTGCTGGGCCAGGTTCATCGGCTCCTTCTCCACTTCCACTCCTCAGGCCCTACCGTGGTCCCAGGATGCAGGGGTGGTTGCACAGACTGGCCCCTGAGCCAAGGGTGCAGGCAAGCATTCACAGCCACCACCACCACAACTGAGCTACCCTGAGTTAACCACTTGTAAATTCAACAGAAGAAAATAAATGGGAGACACCTCGATTGTGCTTACAACCTCAGCTGACACTGTGGGGAGGAGGGTGACCCTGCCAAGCACCAACACAGGCTCCCGTGTTTGCCTGCATCCTGCAGAGCCCCTGGCTTGGTCCCCTATCTGCATACACTCTCTCAGGGCTTATGGTCTTCGTCCTCGGAGATCCTTCCACCCAGGATTCAACTGACTTGCCCAAGGTCACACAATGGTGGTTTAGCACAGTCTGGGAAGGGCAGGCAAATGGCTGAAGTTCGGTTTGCATGGACGCTCACATGCCATACAGGAGCACTGGGGGAGTCCACATGCAGCAGGTCACGGATCAAGTGCTCGGGCTCTGTGCCATCCACATAACAGATGCAGCCCTAGACTGAGCTTCCGTACTCCTGGCTTTGTCCAGGCCATTTGGAGAGTAAACCAGCAGAGGAAGATCTCTCTCCACCTATTAATCTGTCTTCCGAATAAAATGAAAGCAAATTTGAAGAAAAGGGTAGCTCTAAAGCTCAGACTGGGTCTTAGCATCAGCTTACACATGTACTCAGTATCTGGATAACTCGATGAACTTCTCTAAGCCTCAGCTTTCTTTTCTACTAAATGGAGATACGAATGGCTCTTACATCCTGGCTTTGGTAAGGGTGAAATGACAATTCATGAAGATGGCAACAGCCACAGAACTTTAAAGTCCCTGGCATAAAAGATGAGCCTGACAAATAGCCATTACTTTCAATGGGTAAAAACTGTCTCGTGGAGCCATCTTATTTGAAGAACACCTTAAGTTCTGGGTGCAACATCACATCACCTGACACCTGCTCCTTCCCCATCCTTGGTGTGATGGTTCCCGTCTTTGGGCTCTGTACTGCCAGGTGTGTTTGTAGCACCGGCTGGCTTGTCCAGCTGAACTGCAGCCATTTCCTCCCAGTGGTTTTGGGGAGAGGCAGGCCTCGTTACTGACAAGGTCTCTTGTTCTACACATTTTCAATCAAGTTTATGACTTATCAAACATACTTTAACACCCAGGAGTTAAGAAGATCTCTGATCTGCCTACATGACATGTTACTTTAACAGACTGTCTACATCAAACTAGCTCAGTGTTTCTGCGGTGAATCCGACTTGATCGTGCACAGTACTTTAATATACTACTTAACAGCATATAAGGTCATTACAGCTGTAAACACACATTCCACTCTATTTCTAGGCTCTTCACCCCAGAAGTAGCCATACAAATGCAAAAGGGCAGAGTAAGAAAACGGTCACTGATTCATCCAGAACAGAAAAATTAGAAATAATCTAAGTGGTCAGAATTGGACTAGCTGAGTTAAAAATAAAATAAAATCAATGTCCACACAATGGAAATGGCAAGTATTGTATGTGCTGATGCAAGAAGAAATTAAGTGAGGGGGAAACCTAAGCTTTACCCCTTAGTTAGAGCTGATCCTGCTGGGCTCACAACATGCACACATGCCCCTGTGTAAAGGCTTGGAAAGACTGCAAGCAAAGCACCAAAAATGCAAAGTAAGTTTCTTCTGCGAAGAGTAATTGCCAGAGAGCCTTATTCATTCTAACATTCAAACAAAGTCTCTTCCTTCCCCTTTCACCTGGCTCTCCCCCGTCCTCCATCTTGCCCTGTTCCCCTGCCCTGGCAGCCCCCATTCTGTCACCATGGCAGGAGATATTTTCCTTCCTGTTCCCTCCAGCCCCAATTAAAAAAAAAAAAAAGCCTTTTATTCCATTTTCAAAATTAGAGAACAGCAACTTTTTAAAAAAGATTTATTTATTCTTATTGGAAATCAGATTTCCAGAGAGGAGGAGGAGAGAGAGAGCACAGCAAGATCTTCCATCCATTGGTTCACTCCCCAAGTGGCCACATGGCCAGAAGTGAGTCAATCCAAAGCCAGGAGCTTCTTCCAGGTCTCCCACACAGACGCAGGGTCCCAAGGCTTTGGGCTGTCCTCGACTGCTTTCCCAGGTCACAGACGGGAGCTGGATGCGAAGTGAAACAGCTAGGATATGAACTGGCACCTATATGGGATCCTGGTGCATGCAAGGTGAGGACCTTAGGCACTAGGCTACTGCGCTGGGCCCAAGAACAGCAATTTTTAAAAATATTCTGATTTCAGACTCCTGAGTTCCCTGCTTTATAGTTCACTTGAGAACTTAGCAAAAGGGTGACAGTGTCTGCAATAACCACAACCTTTAGTTTCAAAGGCGTTGGCATGACTGTCAATGCTGCCACTAGGAGCACCCGCATCCCTGTGCCTGCATTGGAACCCTGGCTCCACTCCCTGTCCCAGCTGCCTGGTGCTCTGGGAGGCAAAATGTGACAGCTCAAGTACGTGGGTCCCTGCTATCTACACTGGGAGGCCCAGAGTGGGTCCCTGCGAGGCTTCAGTCAGGCCCAGCTCCAGCTGTGGTGGGCATCTGGGCAGTGAACCAGCAAATGGGAGCTTTCTGTCTCCTTTCTTTCCCTCTCAAAGAAATCCTTCAAATACAACAAAACCCTTAAGGAGCATTTAGTTGGCCACAGGAAGACTCTGGAGTCAGGATTGGGCATTTACTCAGCACGGCCTGAATCAGGAGGTAAGATCGCACAGAATGCTGCTTTGTTTGGTTCCTGGACAACTTCTGCTCAGTCAGCAACTATCAGGAAGCCGCCCATATGCAGGCACTGACCCTGCGTGTCCTGGGGATCCCTGCAGGGGAGAGGAGCCCCAGCGACCACGCTGCGCTCACTGCAGTGCAAGACTGATCACTTTCCTGCCAGAGGGTGATCCGAGGACACGGCTGGCAGTGCTCTGACCGTGTCCTCCCCTCCCTGCAGTGACATTCACCTTACAGTGAACTGCCCAATCAGCCAGCTCCTTTTTCCTGCTTTTTCCCTCTAGCTCCTTCTTGTTGGATGCTTCACTTTCTGGTCCATCATGAAGACACCCTCCTAGGACACACAAAAACTCCATCTGTTAGCAGGTTTGCAACTTTGCTCTCACGTGCCTGGCAAGCATGGCCAAGAGGGTCACAGGACCCGCAGCGGCCCCGGGGGCTCAGCAGGAGCAGAACCCAGACTCCCGGGCATCTACTGGGCTCACAGGCAGCCTGGTGGTGGGTGCTGTCCCAAGCCCCCAGGAGATGCTGCCACTCCTTGGGCTGAACAACTGCTTCCCTGTACCAGCTCCAGGGACCTGCCACACAGGGTCAGTTCTTGGTCTACAGGAAGAGCACTGAGTGAAACCCCAGGCTCTGGGAGCATCTTCTCCCAGATGGGACACACAAAGCTGTGCACACCAGTTGGCTACGGGGTTGACAACTGATTCTAGTTACCCATGACAATGAGGATCTGGGTACCGGGAATAAACTGGGACATCTTAGGATCTGCCCTTATCTCTCCCCTTCTTTCTCTAAAACCTACAAGCAACACGATCTAGATTTCTGCTTCCCTGCCCTGCCTGCCAACAGGGTGGTCCTGTGGACAGAGAGCAGAGGGAGGAGCCCAAGGAAGGAGCTAGGCAGGAAGCCCATCACCACCCAGGCCAGGCCTCTTCTTGTTCCAACAAGGATGTTAAAAAGATGCAAGTAAGATAAAAGCAACAAGTGACGAAAACCCGGGATGGGCGGAGGAGACGCGGACACCAAGAATCAGTGGGAACTCGTGGTTTGAGGAAGCAGCCCAGAACAGCTTGAGAATGGCAAATCTAAAGGTCAATCTTCCCACCCAGAGTGACATCATAAGGATCCAGTGACCTCACAAGGATCTAGAGGCGACCCTGCTGGCATGAGTGCCCTGGGCCACAGGTGAGAATCCCCTTCTGCCACGTGGCGGTACACAAATCTGGCTCTGAGCTTACCAGAGACAACATAAAGATACAAACGCAATCTGTTACACGATTTACAAGGTCCTCAAGATAAAAATAAACCAGTTGCTGAGGAAAAACGCAAGTATTCCTGGTCTGAGGAATTCCTCCCTTGGACCAGTTTCTCAGCAATTTACAGTTGGCTGTTATTTTTAAAGCAAGGAGGGAAAAAGACAAATCTCAAATTCACCACTCTCTCACACCTTATTTCAAATATATTATTCTATAACTGAAAGTAATTTATAGGGCTGTCTGGAAACCTCATACAATAGTTACCAAACAAAGTAAAGCCCAAATCAATCTATCACAGACAGAACTTGCACGCTTGACTCTCTTACAAACTGCAAACAAGCACTGCCAAGGATGGGTCTTTGGGTCCCGTGAAGATGTCTATATCCCATCGCAGAGTCCCCGGGTTTGGGTCTCAATTCCTTTTCTGATCCCACACTCCTGATTCAGACCCTCGGAGGCAGTACCAACAGCTCAGGTAACTGGGTTCTTACCACCTATGTAGGAGACCCAAACTAGGCTCCCGGTTCAATGCTTAAGCCTGCTCTATCCTTGGCCAAGTGACATTTGGGGAGAGAGCCTGTGAATGGAAAAGCATGTGTTTCTCTCTCTCATAACGGGGGAAAGAAGTCACCAGAAGAACACAGTCAGGTTGACCCTGGCAGCACCCACACGGGTCCAGGTAGGTAGGCACGTACAAGCATACGCAGCCACAGACTTGCGTTGTTCTCACGGGCTCAGAGATGCCCTTCACATTGGGCTTGAATCTAAAGATGGGGCCTTTGATCAAACTTTTTTTGCTGGGTGCATGGCTGAACATAAATGTTTCCACCCAGCCTCGGAGGTTTAGGGCGACTCCACCCTGCTCCCATGTCATCCATTCAGTCACTCAGTCAAAAGCATGTTTCCCACTATTTAGCTGTTTGAAAGCCAATTATAGAAAAGACAGGCACAGAGACCTTCCATTTACTGGTTCACTCCCAAAAGAACTGTAACAGCCAGACCTGGGCCAGGCCGAATCCAGAAGCTTGAGCCAGGTCTTCCATATGGGCGCAGGTACCCAAGAACTTGAGTCATCTTCCACTGCTTTCCCAGGCACACAAGTAAGGAGCCAGATCAGAAGCAGTGCAGTCAGGACTGGAACCAGGACACATGTAAGATGCTGGTGCTGCAAGCAGTAGCTTAACCCACTTGGCCATGTGCTGGCCCCTTCCCTGCTATACTAACAGGACTAGCTTGGGTCTCTCAGAGACATACTCCCACAGTTGAATTTTTCTGTAGGAACAAAACCCATGCTAGGTCTAAACAGCCTCTGCCTTTATTATAAAAATGCTAATGATTGGGCCCAGCATGACAGTCTAATGGTTAAATTCTACAGGCACCGGGATCCCATATGGATGGCAGTTCGTCTCCCAGCTGTTCCACTTCCCATCCAGCTCCCTGCTTGTGGCCTGAGAAAGCAGGAGAGGATGGCTCAAAGCCTTAGGATCCTGTACCCATGTGGGAAACTCAGGAGAGGCTTCTGGCTTCAGATCAGCTCAGCTCTGGCCATTATAGCCACTTGTGGAGTGAACCAGTGGACAGAGGATCTTGATCTCCATCTCTCCTCTCTGTAAAACTTACAACAATAAATAAATATACTTTTTAAAAAGTGCTAATGCTTGTTATGAAAAGCGAATCAGTGGATGACTGTACAAGGCAGACCAAGCACCCCTACTCCGCAGTACTTAGAACAAGCACTATGTGCTCTCCATGCACTGGTTCAGTTTATCCTCACAACATCCCTACAGCAGACACACTCATGGCTTTAGCATCCCTGCTCTCAGGCTCCAAGCTGTATGAACTCTGCACAGACCAGAACCATGGCACTGACCACATGCCATGGACACCTCCACCGTCGTTGAAGTCTTTGTAAGAACTGCTTACAACACACACACAAAACCAAGAATTGTTACATTTTAAACAGCCACCAAAAACTCTGATCACCTCCTACAACCTAGAAACAACGAATAACCCCTCACTGCGATGGGCACTCCTTCGACTCAGAGCCTCTTTCTGACCACCTCGCCTCCAACAAGAGCAAGAACTTTTTGGATTGAGGTAGAACATGTGCCCAGAACATCTTCTCATGTGGAGGGATCAAGACAGCTGTTAGGATTGCCAGGATCGGGTCATCCCAAACAGGCTCCCAACTGGCCGGAGGTTCCTATTGCATCTCTTCCAAAGTCATTTTGACAACACAAACCCAACCGACGCCTTTAAAACCCAGTTTCCAATACACAGGACACACAAGAGGGGAGAAGGGCTCAGCACATGACACCATGGAAAGGCCACCAGCACAGACCAGACACAGTGCTTCTTCAGGAAACGCATCCTAGGAGGAGGACAGAGCCACGGATTCAAGACAGACTTGACAACCTCTACCTTCTACAATCTGCAGGGACAGCGCTCGCTCCCTGCACCTCTGTCATCTAGCAGAAAGCATTGCACCCAAGGGGCCTTAAGAGCAGCCCATCCTCCTGCTGCTGGGCACAGCACTCACCGTTCCTCCATGAGCTCCCGGATAGAGGCGACCGTGGGGCCGGATCCCAGGTGAGTGTAATATGGACCTTCATCTTTCTCCACTATTTGTTCTGCAGAAACACAAAGACTACACGTTACTTGGAGATATGAACTCATCAGCATTAGTTCAGAAAGAAAATCCACCAGTTGGAAAATTAGCAGACATGTCACAAAAAAAAGAATGTGCTCAGCCTCATTAAAGTCACACTGAAATATCACTACATACTCCGAGTCAGCAAAATCTTTAAAATCTCAGAGAACCAAGTGTCAAGACTAAACACTCTGGAATTAGGCTTACCATTACCTGGAAAAGCTAATGAGTAGCAATTCCATTTCTAGAGCAAGTATCAGCAAGCTACTACACTCCTAGGGGAATATTAAAATTTCAGAAGTGAAAACAGGGACCAGACAGACACCTGGGAGCCAATGTTGGCAGTGGTGGCAGGATTCTGGAGTCACTGAAAGGGGCAAACACCACAACTGTCCGTCAACTGATGAATGGGCAAGCAAAATGTGATACAGTCATACAGCTAACATTATTCAGCAAGAAGAATGGAGTCCTGGTACTAAGAACGCAGTGACATTAAGTTGTCTGCTTAAACACAGTAACAATGGCTAAGCTTTGTCATACACATTCTGCCACAATTAGGAAAAAAAAAAAAAAGATACAGCTGGACCTTGAAAATGTGTTAAGTCAAAGAAGCCAGGAATGAGATGAAATTTTTGTTTTGTTTTTATTGGAAAGGCAGATTTACACAGAGGAGGAGAGACAGAGAGGAAGATCTTTTTTTTTTTTTTTTTTTAAGATTTATTCAGTTTATTACAGCCAGATATACACAGAGGAGGAGAGACAGAGAGGAAGATCTTCCATCCGATGATTCACTCCCCAAGTGAGCCGCAACGGCCAGTGCTATGCCGATCCAAAGCCAGGAACCAGGAATCTCTTCCGGGTCTCCCACGCGGGTACAGGGTCCCAAAGCTTTGGGCCGTCCTCCACTGCTTTCCCAGGCCACAAGCAGGGAGCTGGATGGGAAGTGGAGCTGCCGGGATTAGAACCGGTGCCCATATGGGATCCCGGGGCTTTCAAGGCGAGGACTTTAGCCGCTAGGCCACACCACCGGGCCTCGAGAGGAAGATCTTCCGTCCAATGATTCACCCCCCAAGTGACCGCAACAGCCAAAACCAGAGATGCGCCGATCCAAAACCAGGAGCCACGAACTTCTTTCCAGGTCTCCCATGCGGGTGCAGGGGCCCAAGGCTTTGGGCCGTCCTGGACTGCTTTCCCAAGCCACAGGCAGGGAACTGAATGGGAAGTAGAGCTGCCGGGAATAGAACCAGCACCCATATGAGATCCTGGCACACTCAAGGTATGGACTTTAGCTGCTAGGCCATGGCGCCAGGCCCTATACTTGTGAAATATCTACAACACCCAAGTCTAAGAAACAGAGCAGAGTGCTGGCTGCCAGAGGCTGGGGAAGGGAGGAGCAGGGGGAACCACTCTGTGAGAACAGGAACGTCAGAGTGAGAAAGGAAAGAAGGAACTATCATTATACTCCTAGAATTCTATCTGTAAATTACATTAAATGCTTTATCTAAACTTAAGTATTAAATACATGTTTGGGAATTGCACCTACATGGTGGCTGGATGACACTGAATTATTTGCTTTAAAATGGTTTTATGGGGCCAGTGTTGTGGCATTGTGGGGTTAATCAGCCAGCATGCTGCAAAGCTGGAATTCCAAAGGAGATGCTGGCATGTGTCCCCAGTGCCCCACTTCCAGTCCAGCTCCCTGTTAACGCACCTGGGAAAGCAGTGGAGGGTGACCCACTGGCTTGGGCCCCTGCACCCTCTGGCACACCTGACCTAGTTCTCTCTGCTTCTCCCTCTCCCTCCATAACTCTTCCCAATACATAAATCTTTTATGTTTACTTCAGTTAAAAAATGAACATATCATTGATTTATGTAACAATATAGATGAATTTTTAAATAAGCTTTTCTAAGTGAAATAAACTAGATTCAAAAGGCTACATAATGGTCCCTCTGGAAAACAGTGTTTGGATATTAAAAAGGCTAAAAACAAAAAGAACTATATACATAGTAGTCACACACTGTTTTGCAATTGATAAGTTTGTTTTATGTCTGAGAGGTGAGTAAAGGCAACATGGTGTCCACATTAGGATATTCTGCATAGAACAGGACATCCGTGGAAAAAATATGACTGTCTCATTTTTAAAGGTATGAAAATAATGTAAGATAATTACATTAAGGGAACTCCCCCACATGGTTGCCAAGAGATTCAAGTCCTCAAGCCATCCCCTGCTGCTTCTCGGGTGTGCATGCGCAGGAAGCTGGAATCAAAAGCAGGGCACAGACTCAAACTGGCACTGACATGAGATGTGGTGTGCCAAGCAGGCACAGGGCGCAGCTGTGAACACCCCACTCGGGATGCCCACACCCCATATGGGAGTGCCAGAAGTCAAGTCCTTGCGCCTCTTCCGAAACGGCTTTCTGCTGAGCTGCACACTGGGAGGCAAAAGAGATGGCTCAAGCACTTGTGTCCCTTCGACTGGACTGAGTTCCTGGCATGTCCTGGGCCCAGCCCTGGTTGCTGTGGTGGGCATTTTTGGTGTCAGTCAGGGAAGGAGAGATCTTTTTTTTTTTTTTTTTTTTTGCTTTTCCAATACAATGAAAAATAAAAATTATGCAGTAGAGATCTTCTCCAAGTAGTACATGAAATTCAGAAGCTATCCAAAGTAACAAAAACCCTGCTACGTCCAGCTTTAAAACAACAAAAACAAATATCTTTACAGTAACCACTACGAAAGGTTTTGCTCAAAGAGAAGCCATCACACTGGGGAGAAAACACCAGTCAAAAACTGATTTCCTTGCCTACCTTCCTTCTTTACCAAGCAGCACTACGGTTAAATAAGGTCAATCACACAAGAGGAAAAAGAATGCTTCACAAGTGATTCAAACATACTATACTTCAAAAAGCTCACATACTAGATTTTAAAATTCCATTTCCATTAACTTTCTGTAGTACCTTCATAAGGAAAGCTACATTTTCCCCCCTTTCAGCTCACCAAGAAAAATGTAGCAACTGGTCTCACTGGTGCGGGAACAGGACAACCAGCAGTACAGAAAACACTGCAGCAACATACTAAACTTCAACTGTGCACCCTCTTCCAGCCATTCCAAGGATTTCAAAGTTTTCAGAGTTCATGCCTAGGAATTTTGTTAAAGCTGCATCTATATAAGATGAGCCATGGTCAGGAAACCTAAATGCTTGTTGTTAGACTGGTCGGTGGATCATGGCGCATGTAAACCATAGAACAGTAAGCAGCTGCCAAAAGCAGTTAGGCAGTTCGAGATTCACTGACAGAAAATGACTTCCAAGACCCCGAGGCGACCAAGAGGCACCTCATTTTACTACAGCATTTACAAGGGTACCTAAAACAGTGTATGTAAAGTGAGTATTAGGGAGGTTGGGAGGCCAACACTGTGGCATAAGTTAAGCCTCCACCTGCAAAGGCAGCCTCCCACACAGGCACTGGAGTCCTGGCTGCTCCATCTCAGATCCAGGTCCCTTCTAACGCACCTGGGAACGCAGAGGAAACCAGTGCAACTGCTTAGGCTCCTGCATCGAGTGGGAGGCCAAAGAGAAGTTCCTGGGCTTCAGACCCACACTGCTCCAGTCATTACAGCCATTTGAGGAGTGAACCAGAGATGGAAAATCTGTGTTGCTCCCTCCCTGATACAGACTTTCAAGTGAAAATTACCTCTTAAAAAAACAAAGTATGCATAGATTTCAAAAAGTTTTGTGCTCTTTTTTGAAATACCCTCATACAATATGCTACAGCTTACACACACACACACACACACACACACACACACACTAGTATGAAGGTGAATGTGTCATCACAAACACAGGAGAGTAAGAGAGAAGAAGCAAGCAAAAACCAAGTTCAATTATACTCCTGCATGAAGTAAAAATGAGTGAAGGGCCATGTCGGCGAGCAGGCCAAGAGCCCACACTTCCCATCACCTCCTCCTCTGTACCTGGAGGCTGCAGGCCCCTGCCCCTGCCCTGCGCCGGGCTGGGCTCTCACCAGGTGTTGTAACACAGGCGTACTCTAGACTACAACCCTCTCCAACCATCCTTCTCAATGCATCAGCTATGCTGCCCAACAGAAATCTGCCCAGTCCAGATCAGACTGAAATAGATCTCGAAGGCCATAGTACTGTCTGCAAACTCCATCCCCCTCCACGGCCACCTTCGCCCACCTCCCAGCCCTCATCCCACCCTGGCCACTCTGAGTCCTGCCCCAGGGATGCTTGGCACTACAGTAGGTCTTGATACTCCCTTACTGACATTAGTGCCTGTCTCTGCCTCTGCTGACAGAAAGACTCCTCTCCAAGCCCTAGTTCCAGCGCCGCTTTCTCATGGAGATCCAAACACTCTTGGACTCACATACTCCCTGGGCACCCAGGACACCTTAGCTCCCGAAGACGTCACATCATTGCTCACGGGGCATGAAAGACCAGACATTTGTCATGCCAGTGAGACCTCCCCAACACTCATGCTTCCATGGGTGAAAACCACAAAGGTCTGAGTGAAGACGCTGGCATGTGACTGGCACTCAACAGCGAGTTGCTGCCAGGCTGCCGTACAAACTGCCTGACTGTGGGCGGCTGACATAATGTTGGGTCCTACAGCAGGTAACATGGTGTTCACATGCCACAGAACTGCAGAGGACTCGAGATGTCAGGTCCAGAGCTTAAGCATTTCATCAATGAACAAATGTTTCCAATGAAAGTGTTAAAAACTACATGCTCCAAATATACACTCTTTGGTCCAAAAAGCAGGCAGGATTACAGAGGATGTTGGTGCAGGAAGAAGTGATCTGAATGCCTTTCTAGGTGTGAGAAGACCACACAGTATGCAGAAAATAGAAGCTCAGAGCATGCCAGAGTTCCTGGGCTCGGATCCAGCTGCTATTGTAGGAGAAAATTCAAAATCGCGGGTTGTCTGCGGGGGTCTCACACTGGTACTGGAACACCATTTGGCCTCTGGTGACTACCTTCTGCCTCCAATCGGAAAAACTCAAAGCTCACATGGTCAAGGGCAGAGGACGATTTTCAAGGAGAAGACGCAAATTCAATCTTGGCAACTACGTCCCCAGTAGCTGGGAAAGAAGATATGAAACCTAAAACCAAGCCAGCCTGGAAACGTGCCGGTTGGGTTTCTCGGGGAAGGTCATTGAGCACGAAGGGCAGACGCAGGGCAAGTGCCCAGCAGAGCCAGCTCCCAAGAGCCGAGCAGCCTCCCCGGGCACCTTCCCACCATCACACCCCTGTCCCTGAGAGAACGCCTGCAGGGGAGAGGAGCAATTCTATTGGAAGACATCCGAGTCACAAGTGTGAGGAGTTATAAAGCTAGTGTATGTCTACAAATAGTCATCCTCACTTGTTTACATGTAGAACATACCTCACACAGTATACACACATCTGCATGTGAACTATCAATTTACTGTCATGTCAATGTCTGTTATTTTCATATAGTTTTGCTGTATATTCAACATAATAATAAGATTCCTAAGACATAAACAGATCCTAAGGAAAAAAAAATCATAAAAAGCCAAAATATTCACTTAGCCCAGCCATGCAGATGTCAGCTAGAATGCCCAGGTCCCTTATCAGGGTGCCTAGGTTCACGTCCAAGCTCTGGTTCCTGTAGGCATAGACCCTAGGAGACAGTGGTAAAGGCTCAAACAACTGGGATCCTGTTACCCATGTGGGAGACCTGGCTTGAGATCTTCCTCCTGACCCAACCCTGTTGGACATGTGAGCAGTGAGCCAGCAGACATCCCACAATTCCCTGTACTTAAGAATTTATTTATTTATTTATTTATTTATTTTAAAGATTTATTTTATTTTTATTACAAAGTCAGATATACTGAGAGGAGGAGAGATAGAGAGGAAGTGGAGCTGCCGGCATTAGAACCAGCGGCCATATGGGATCAAGGCGAAGACCTTAGCCACTAGGCCACGCTGCCGAGCCCAAGAATTTATTTTTATTTAAAAGCAGAGTTACACACAGAGAGAAGGAATGACAGATCTTCTACCCGCTGTTTCAATCTCCAAATGACCACAACCCTGGGCCAATCCAAAGCCAAGAGCCAGGAACTTCTTCCTACATGGGTGCAGGGGCCCAAGGACTTGAGGCATTCTCTATTGCTTTCTGAGACCATTAGCAGGGAGCTGGATGGGGAGTGGGGCAGCTGGGATTTGAACTACTGTCTATGTGGGATGCCAGCATACGTGAAGGCTTAGCTAGCTAAGCCATGGTGCCCCACCTCCCCCTTTCAAAATGTTGTTTTTTTTTTTATTGGAATGTCAGATATACAGAGAGGAGGAAAGACAGAGAGGAAGATCTTCCGTCCGATGATTTACCCCCAAGTGACCGCAGTGGCTGGAGCTGAGCCGATCCGAAACCGGGTGCCGGGAGCCTCTTCCAGGTCTCCCACATAGGTACAGAGTCCCGAGGATTTGGGCCGTCCTCGACTGCTTTCCCAGGCCACAAGCAGGGAGCTGGATGGGAAGTGGGGCTGCCAGGATACGAACCAGCGTCCATATAGGATCCTGACACTTTTAAGGTAAAGACTTTAGCCACTAGGCTAACGCACTGGGTCCAAGAGCCGGCCCCCTTTTAAAGGAATCAATGATATTAACTGATAAGCCTGTATACTTAAACTTAATTGTAAAAATCACTATGAGGGCCTGGTGCAGTAGCCTAGCAGCTAAAGTCCTTCCTTTGCATGAGCTGGGATCCCATATGGGCACTGGTTCTAATCCCAGCAGGTCTGCTTCCCATCCAGCTCCCCGCTTGCGGCCTGGGAAAGCAGTCGAGGATGGCCCAAAGCCTTGGGATACTGCACCCGTGTGGGAGACCTGGAAGAGGCTCCTGGCTCCTGGGTTCGAATTGGCTCAACTCCAGCAGTTGCGGTCACACAGGGAAGTGAATCATCGGATGAAAGATCTTCCTCTGTCTCTCCTATCTGTATATCTGGCTTTCCAATAAAAATAAATAAAATCCTAAAATACATACGTATGCTACCTACACAGGGTGCTACTTTACAACAAGAAGAAGGCCATCACTTGACCAATCACAAACTGGCTTTGCTAAGATTAAGTTTATGTACTGAAACTTCATTTTTACACCTTTCTACACATACAATTTCTTTCAATGCTGAATCATACTTTTTTTAGAGACATTTTAGAGACAGCACTTGAACTTAACACATAATATTGACAATATTCATAACTCAGATACCACTATGGAAGGTTATGTCCAAATTCCATTCCTTTCTGTCTCTCCTCCTCTTTGTATTTCTGACTTTCCAATAAAATTAAATAAATCTTAAAAAAAAAAAAAGACAAATCCTGACTTGAAAAATGTTAACGATGCTTAACCAAACACTCACAAATGTCTTCCAATAAGTGAAATAGGTGCTAAATCAATTCATATGATAATCGTTGGTAATTAATGGAAAAATTATACATGATTCTGGCTTTCTGTTAGGAAGCAAATGGTGAAGAAGATCACTTTTGGGGTAGAACACTTAAGGCAGAACATACAACATCGCTGCCTACGGGCCAGTCGTACAGCGCACCTTGCATAACTAACTTGACACTCACTCCACAGCATTCCCACCTCCCCACCTCAGCTCTTGGCAACCGTAAACAGTCAGTCTATAAACCATAGACTGACTGTTACGTACTTCAAGTAATGGGATCAGGCAGGGAGTTAGCATGTCTCCCAGGTATCCACATTTAGAAAAACGAAACAGGAAATAGGTATTAAACATAAATGGTAGAACCAGAAAATCCTATTTTGCAATTCTAAAGAAGAATGAGTTAAGGTTCATCAACAGCTGCTCAAAGATGAGCTCCCAGACAGATGGGGAACTAAGCACAGCAGCAAGATCTGGCCCATGCCAACGGACTCCGGCCATCCCCCAGAGCCGAGGCCTGTTCTGCGGCCCCTGCCACCTCTGTTCGCAATCAAGAGCAAGGAGTCTCTGCTCATGGCTTCAGGAGGAAGTCCCGGCTCTCATAACCTTAGCTTAGAGAGCCACCTGGCACCACCCAGAACAGGACATTGACACCAAATATGATACAGTACAGATATCACTGCTTTCCCAGGCCACAAACAGAGAGCTGGATGGGAAGTGGAGGAGCCAGCACATGAGCCAGCACCCAAATGGGATCCTGGCTGCTTTCAAGAGGAAGATCAGATAATTGAGCCATAGTGCCAGGCCCAAGGGAATCATCTTAAAAAACAAAACAAAACCAAACCCACTTCTCCTGAACCTAACTAGGTATGCAGAGCTAACACTCGGTCTGAGGGAAAGTGAGGCTGAAGTTAAGCAACATCATTAGCCTGGAAAGGTCATGAGACATGGGCAGGACAACCAGGCTTTTCTCTTCAACAAGATATGCTAGGCACAGACACGCATTCCCTCGGGCAGTGCTTCTGCCAAAACCCTCACTTGCAGACTTTAGACCCTGATGCATCTAGCATCATGCTACCTTGCACAGCCCTGCGACTGGAACTCATTCTGCCCCTAACAAAATGTGGCATCAGGGAGCCAAGTTGTGGAGCAGCAAGCTAAACTGCACTTGCCATGCTGCCATCCCATGCTGGAGTGTTGGCTGGAGTCCTGGCTGCAGGACTGCTTCCTTCTCACTTCCTGCCTGTGCATCTAAGATCAGCACAAGTTGGCCCAGGGATTTGGGCCTCTGTCACCCAGAGGGAGACAGAAGGGAGTTCTGGCTCCAGGCTCCAGGCTCGGCCCAGCAGACAGAAGTGTCACCTTCCCTTTCTCTAGGTCTTCGGATAAGTAATTTTAATGTGGCAATGGGTTCACCACCATGCTCTCTGCAGCTTTTATATGCAGTGAATGGTCTGAATCAGCAACCAGTATGTGACTTGATTTTTCCTACAGCAAATTGTTTGATTAGCCTTTTGGTGCCGTTGTACAATGTTAAGCTTAAATCCAACAGGTGAGTTTTCTCTCCTTACGCTTGTTACATAGTATCAGTCCTCCATCAGTCTATGATTTCCATGTGCTTCCTGGTCTAGTTTTTGAGTTTTTTGTTCTGTTTTCTTTTGTCCTCCCTCCCTCTCAACAGCAGCACTCTAGGAATTTATAAAATCCATACTATGTTTTTGGTAACATTAAGGGTACTTTTAGAGAGACAGAAGTTAGCACCTTTACAGTTTCTCCCATCTCCTGCTTCTCGAACCTCCCCCCCAACCCAAACATGAATTTATTTGAAAGGCAGAAAAGGAAAGATCTAACCACTAGTTCACACCTAGAGTGGTTACAGTGGCTTGGGCAGGGCCAGGTCAAAGCCAGGAGATTCATATGGCTCTCCCACTGGGTGCAGGGGTCCTAGGAATTAGACCATCATCACTGCTCTCCCAGACAGGTTAGAGAGCTGCATGGGAAGCAGAGCATCTGGGACTCAAACAAGCATTTGCATAGGATACAGGTGGCAGCCTAACACTTATGCCAAAGCAGTGGCCCTTTCTCCTTGATGTATCTTGAGCTCTTCACCAATATCCTTGCAAACATATTTTCCTATTATAAATCAAAATGTTTGGGCCCAGTACCATGGCCTAAAGGCTAAAGTCCTCACCTTGAATGCACCGGGATCCCATATGGGCGCCAGTTCTAATCCAGGCAGCTCCACTTCCCATCCAGCTCCCTGCCTGTGGCCTGGGAAAGCAGTGGAGGATGGCCCAGAGCACTGGGACCCTGCACGTGGGAGACCTGGAAAGAGGTGCCTGGCTCCCAGCTTCGGATCGGAGCAGCACCGACCATGGCGGTCACTTGGGGAGTGAATCATCGGAAGGAAGATCTTCCTCTCTGTCTTTCCTCCTCTTTGTACATCTGCCTTTTCAATAAAATAAATTTTTTAAAAAATCAAAATGTTTAACATAAATATATATTTCTAGGGACCAGCACAGTAGCCTCGTGACTGAAGTCTTGCATGTTCCAAGATCCCACTTGCATGCTGGTTTGTATCCCACCTGCTCCACTTTCCATTCAGCAACCTACTTGTGGCCTTGCAGCCTGGGTAAGCAGTAGAGGACGGCCCAAACTCTTGGGACCCTGCACTTGCATGGGAGAACTGAAAGCAGCTCCTGGCTTCAGATCAGCTCAGCTCCAGCTGTTGTGGCCACTTGAGGAGTGAAACAGCAGACGGAAGATCTTCTCTGTCTCTCCTCTCTGTAAATCTGACTTTCCACCAATAAAAAAAATTTCTATTTTTCTACTAGACTGTTAGTAAACATACTTTTTGCTTCCTTATGTGATTCATTTTTTCAGAAAAGTTGAGTTCTTGAAAATCTAACAATGTGTGTATGAAACCATTGCATATGAAAGGCTAGTTACCTAGGTATAGAATTCTTGAGCTAAAGTTTTTATCTTGATACTCTGTGGATGGTAAGGCATATATCCAACAAAGAATTTGCATCCAGAATAAAGCACCATTAACAATCAGTAGAGAAGGAAAGACACAAAGTTTGTAAATAACTGGACAGGCATGCTGTGTGAAAGAAGGCATATGAAAAAGTCCTCAAGCTCCTTAGTTACCAAGAAATGCAAATTACAGTCACAATGAGATACTTACTACTAGATGCTACCACAACAGCAAAAATGATGAGGCTACTACCTGCTGGCGAGGAGCAGCAGTTGATAGTTCAAGTACCTGGGCCCCAGTGGGACCTTGAACCTGACACTAGCCTTGCTGAGGGCGTTGGTCTGACCCAGGTATCAAGGGCACATGGGAACTCAACCATTCTCTCTGTAGTAAAAATAAATGTCAACAATCTGTACAACTGCTTTGGAGAAGTGACCACACACCAAGCTGAACACAAACAATTTCAGTCGCAGACATATATCTAACAGAAATGTAAAAATGGGGGGAGCTTGCACTGCGGCACAGAGAGATGCTACTGGCATCCCAGCAGAGTCTGTTCAAGTCCCAGGTGTTCCACTTCCAATCCAGCTCCCTGATAATGCACCTGGAAAGGTGGCATAACATAGCCCAAGTGCTTTGGAACCTGCTACCCTCATGAGACCCGGAACTCATTTCTGATTCCTGCCCTGGCCATTGTGGCCATTTGGGGAGTGAACCAATAGATGGGAGATCTTCAACTTGACTTTTCAAATCAATATTTTTTTTTTAAAAAAAGGAAACATATAAATATGTTAGGAGGTGTATCTAAATATTTCTTAGGGCCCAGCACCATGGCCTAGAGGCTAAAGTCCTCGCCCTGAACATGCCAGGATCCCATATGGGCACTGGTTCTAATCCTGGCAGCTCCACTTCCCATCCAGCTCCCTGCTTGTGGCCTGGGAAAGCAGTTGAGGACGGCCCAAAGCCTTGGGATCCTGCACCCGCGTGGGAGACCTAAAGGAGGTTCCAGGTTCCTGGCTTTGGATCAGCGCAGCACTAGCCATTGAGCTCACTTGGGGAGTGAATCATCGAATGGAAGATCTTCCTCTCTCTCTCCTCCTCTATGTATATCCGCCTTTCCAATAAAAATAAATAAATCTTTAAAAATAAATATTTCTTAGATCACATGATTCATAATAAACCCAAATTCAAAACAACTCAAAAGACCAGTGGTTATCTAGTTGATCAACTGTGGTATATTTGTAAACTAGAAACTATGCTTTGCTCAACAATGAGGACACATTCTGAGAAATGTGTATCAGACCATTCTGCCCCTGGGGGAACATCAGAGTGCATTCCACAACCCCAGACAGAGCAGCCTTTTGCACACCAAGGCTAAATGAACAGTGCATCTACTGCTAGTCACTACTAGTGGCAGAACACACCACAGTACTGAACACTACTGGCAACTCCAACAATTCATGCATCCAAGTCTAGAAAGCGAATGCTACCGTCCTGTGCGATGGCTCAGTTGGTGAATCCGTCTGCAGGTGCCAACATCCACTGGAAAAAGCCAAGGTGAGGCAGGCCATGCCAAACTGGGCCACAGCACTCAATCAGCACACATGAGACCCGAGGTGGTAGTGGTGGGGGCAAACCCAGTGGGGGCTGCAGGGGCACCCCCCGCTGGGCCACTGGTGAGCATGAGCACTGGGATCAGGGGCAGACCAGACAGGGCAGCACTACAATACCTTTTGGCCTGCATGTGAGCTGGATCAGGGAAAAGCCAAGTTGGGCTGACTGTTCTTACTGGTGCATGCATAAACCAGAGTGGGTATAGGTTGGATGAACTTTCTTGCAGCATCAGCTGGCAAATGCTGTCATAAGGGACAAATTCTGTTAAGCTAAATAGCAGAACCACCTGGAGAGTGCAAGATCTGGGAGTTGGAGTAGACCCAGTAGGGAGGGAAACAGTGGGCACCTCCCTACTGGGTTGCCACTTCCACCGGTGAGCATGAGAACCAAGACTAGGGCAGGCATGGCTAAACAGAGGGTGGCACCCATCAGCACCAGTGTGGACTGGATAGTAGGGCTGGTTGGGTTGAACTAGGCTTCGATGCCCAATGCTCACTGACATGTATGAGAGCTGAATGGGATGTGGGACAGACTGGACTAGTCTGCTGTACATAATGGCAAGCATGGGAAACAGGGCAAGGGGTGGGCCTGGTGGGGCCTGTTGCGGGTTGCTGTGACTAGACTGCAGCTGCTATATGTTTGCATGAAGGTTGAGTGTGTGGTGGGCAAGATTGGGCTGGACTCCAACAGCCATTGGTCTGTGTAGGAGACAGGGCTGGAGACAGAACTGATCAAACAACTGCAACTACCAGTGTGTGTGTAGGCTGATTTGGGTGATGGAATGTGGTGGACACTATATTGGCAAACACACACAAGAATTAGGTCTGGGATCACCTCAGGTGAGGTTTCTTTGGCAATTTTCCCACAACTGACTTGCTGGACTCAGAACTCCAACCATGGAGAGAATTGCAGGTTCCATGGTCTGACCATGAAATGCTTGCATCAGAGCTAGGCCTGTCCAGCGCCTGAAAGCAGTGGACAGGGCCCGGCGGCGTGGCCTAGAGGCTAAAGTCCTCACCTTGAATGCACCCCGGGCTCCCATATGGGCGCCAGTTCTAATCCAGGCAGCTCCACTTCCCATCCAGCTCCCTGCTTGTCGCCTGGGAAAGCAGTCCAGGACGGCCCAAAGCCTTGGGACCCTGCACCCACGTGGGAGACCGGGAAGAGGTTCCTGGTTCCCACCTTCGGATCGGAGCAGCACCGACCATGGCGGTCACTTGGGGAGTGAATCATCGGATGGAAGACCTCTGTCTTTCCTCCTCTCTGTACATCTGACTTTGTAATAAAAATAAATAAATCTTTTTTTAAAAAATTTAAAAATAAAGCAGTGGACAGAGGACAGAACAAGCTAACCAACTAGCCCAGCCAAGTATTAGCAGTGAAAATCTAGGCAAATGGAGACTCTAAGGTGGACTATGTCAGCCAGTGGATTCTGGAGAGATTTTTATCGTGACTGGAGTGGCGAGATTGACAGCAATTTCAAACTGAACTATCAAAACCACCTGAGCAGGACCCTCAGAGCATGTCCCACACTGGGGACCCTGGGATGGTTGGGAGACTGGATATGGCTTCTCCCCTTAACTTTCCCCTTTACCCAGCTGCTGGGGGTGCTGGGGGATTGGCCGGCAGTGAAGCTATGTGACATTTACTCCTTTTTCTTCAGCAGCAAGTTGGCTTACTACTTACTTTTACCTTCTAAGCTTTTAACATTTTTAACTTTCTGACATTTTTGTAGTAACAGCTTATAACAGTACATCTGGGGCCTGACTCGGTAAAGTCTTCACCTTTCCCGTACTGGGATTCCATATGGGCACAAATTCTAATCCCGGTAGCCCCACTTCCCATCCAGCTCCCTGCTTGTGGCCTGGGAAAGCAGTTGAGGACGGCCCAAGGCCTTGGGATCCTGCACTTATATGGGAGCCCTGGAAAAGGCTCCTGGCTTTAGATCGGCGCAGCTCCAGCTGTGGCGGCCCCTTGGGGGTGAATCATTGGATGGAAGATCTTCCTCTCTGTCTCTCCTCCTATCTGTATATCTGACTTTCCAATAAAAATAAACGAATATTTAAAAAACAGTACAGCTGTACAAAACTATTTTGTTTCCCTATTGTATCAAAGCTTTTCAATTTTCAATTTCTGCTGTTTAAACATTGTTAAAAGAAAAGCACCTACGACAACAAGGTTGTAGTCGAGGTGCTGTGGCTCGGGCAGCCACGTCTCACATTGAAGTGCCTGGGACTGAGCTGACCTCTGCCACCATCCAACTTCCTGCCAGCATGCCAGGGAGGCGGACGACAGTCTGCATCCCTGAGTCCCTGGCTCCTAGCTTCAGGGTAGCCCACACATGGCTGCTGGAGATACCTGGGGGATAAATCAGCAGATGGAAGCTCTCTCTCTCCACCTGTCATGTCACTCTTTCAAATAACTGAATAAATAATGTGAATGGAAAACTATCACACAAACGAACACATTTGCCTAAGGTCTGCGAAAGCTGAGGATCCCCAGTATTCTGCCTCCACATCGTTAGGCAAGAAGCATCTTCCAGCTCCCTTCATCTTATGGGGTTGTTAACATGCATGTCCACTGTGGACCAAAACACTGTTCAATGGCACATGAGTGAGAAGAAATGACAGGTACTGCAACAG
This sequence comes from Ochotona princeps, assembly GCF_030435755.1. Lineage (NCBI taxonomy): Eukaryota > Metazoa > Chordata > Mammalia > Lagomorpha > Ochotonidae > Ochotona > Ochotona princeps. Next base: position 25,481,543 of record NC_080839.1, read on the forward strand.
ACAACACAGACGACACACACACACACACAGCCAAGCAATATTCAGAGTACATACATACACACACATGTTACAGTCCCAAATACACACTGCATGATTACCAGGGAAAACCATCAGTGAGGATGAAAATGATGAGAAGCCAGCACATTGGCTCAACTGACTAATCCTCTCCTGACATTCGCCAGCATTCCAAGTCGTGTCCTGGCTGCTCTACTTCCCATCCAGCTCCCTGCTTGTGGTCTGGAAAGCAGACCATGGTCCAAAGCTTTGCGACCCTGTACCATGGCTCCTGGCATCTGATCAGCTCAGTTCGGACACTATTTGGGGAGTGAGCGGATGAAAGATCTTTCTATCCTTCTCTCTGTGAATCTGCTTTTCTGCAGCCATTTGGGGGTGAACCAGCAGGTGAAGGAAGACCTCTCTCTCCACCTCTTCCAAATAATATATTAATCTAAAAAAAGGGTGTCTACACCCCAGAAATCCCCTTCCGACCACTGTATCACTATCATCTGTAACAATAAAAAAAATTAAAAAGAATCGTTTTAAAAACTCTACATGACACTCAATTTGAGAGGTTTGTAGGTAATATTTCTTAAAATTCAGTAAACTCATCAGGATTATTGGCAGTTTTCACTCATTTTCCCCCGAACATAATTTCTTAGCATAAAGCTTTTCTCATCTCGGTAAAGTTTTTTGCCTTTCTGCAACTCTAATCCTCTGAACCTGTGCCACAGTATAACCACCAACAGGCTCCCCAGCTTTCTTGGCACAGTGAGTCATTTGTAGGGCCTGCAGCATCCCCCAGCACCCTCACCCCGCTGGCAAGGTCCTTGCCACAGCTCTGTCCTGTCCCTCTGCTGACAGGCAGCTCCCGGCAGGTGCAGCTTTAACTGCTCACACCCAGCATGACCCTGACTTCCGCCTCACCCCTGAGGTCCTCCTGGAGCATCAGAGCCTCATCTCTCATTGCCAACTTCCCAGGGAACACATTCACCAATTTCAGAAGGTATCAGTGGATGCTTCAACAGTTCTGGCATTTTCTAACATACATTGCTGTGTTAAAGGCTTCATCCACGCCTCCATTTCCCCTCAGGGTTTGAACAGTATCATTCTCAATTCCTAGGTTGTTTGCTCACTAGTCTTTCTCCAAAGAGAAGTCTCTGAGTCCCAACTCAGGCTGTGGAGTCCAGCTTCCTGCTAGTGTGGACAGCGGGTGGCAGTAGAGATTGCTTGCTGGTGGTGGGGTGGTTCCTGCCTCCATCGTGAGATTTGGATTCCAACTCTGGGCTTCGGTTGCCTGGCATCGTGAGTACGCTCTGGAGAACAGAGCGCACCAGCAGATGGGAGTTCTCTTCTCCCATTCTGCATCTCTCTCTGCCTCTCACATGTCAAAGGCAGGAGGACACTGGCACAACAGTGAAGGTGTTAGTTGGAGCACCCACATTGGAGCATCTGGGCCCCAGCCCTAGCTCTGATTGATTCCAGCTTCCTAGCAAAAAGCACATGATGCCTCCAGTACCTGGGTCCCCACCACTTACGTGGGGCACCTGGTCTCAGTCCTGCGGTCCTGGCTTCTGCCTGTCCCAGAGTTGACCTTTGTGGTCATTTGTGGGGTTAATCAGCAGGTACAGGATCACAACTTGTCTCAGGGTTTCAAATAAGACAAAAAATTAACACTTTTAAAAAGACTTACTTATTTTTATTCAAAAGGCAGATTTACAGAGAGGAGATACAGAGAAAGATCCTCCATCTACCGATTCACTCCCCAAGCAGCCACAATGGCTAGTACTGAGTTCAACCAAAGCCAGAGGCCAGGAGCTTCTTCAGGTCTCCCATGTAGGTGCAGGGTCCCAAGGCTTTGGGCTGTTCTCTACTGCTTTCCCAGGCCATGCCACAAACAGGGAGCTGGATGGCAAGTGGAGCAGCTGGGACACCAAACCGACATTCATATGGGATGCTGGTACTTGCAGGCAGAGAATCAGCCAATTTTGTCATCAATTAATTAATTAATTAATTTCATGAATGAAGTTCAATGGTCTGACAGCAGACAAGGAGAACCAGGCTGGCTGCAGACAGGCACAACGGTAAACTCTCCAAGCACTGCATGTTGAAGCCAGGGCTCTAATCTTGCATGTTTCACATCTGTGTGCTGAGTTTTGGTGTGCTCTGTCCTGATGGGAACAGACTGGCTAGGATTCAGGTTTATTCCCTCCAAAGGGAGTGAGCTGGTCACTCTGATAAGACACAGTTGGCAGGAATTCTGCCTGGTGGTACAGCCAATACTTTTGCTCTGCCAAAGGGCCTTTTTGTGGTGCTGCTGGCCTTCAATCTGAAATGTGGCCCTGGGTCTACAGCTACCCACCCGCCAGCTTCACCGGAGCCAAGCCGAAGCTCCAGCCCAGCAGGAACGCCGCCTGCCAGGATGCTCTCTGGAAAGACTGCCCATTTCTTCAGTTGCAGGGCCCCTCAGGGCCCCAGGATCACTGTCCCCGCCCCTAGCAACTGTACCTCCTGGGGTCAGTCTTTAATTCAACTTGACCTTGTGCTGGCAGAGGGCCCACAGAATCTGCGGTGTAGCACTGGGTTATGTTCCAGTTTCAGTTGAAATGCTCTCTCCCGTTACGTTTTTCACTGAGTTTCAGGAAGTTATTTTGCGATTTTGCTGTTAAATCATCATTCTTCCTTCTTAGTTTTACCTTTTCCTTGTCCGTAAAAGCAAAGTGAAATGGTTCAACTCTTTAAAAAAAAAAATCAATTTCAAGTCTCATTCTGAGCAATGACAAAAATTTCCCCCTAAATTTGGAAAGGAGAAAGCTCCCAGGGAGGGCTCAGGAGACCAAAATTCAATTTTTGAGAAAATGCTGGTTATATTGCTCTAGGCATTTTATCTTAACCCTGCACACTTAATTTTGTACTCATTTTAAAATGGGAAAATACACTTTGTCCCACTTCTTGTATAAGAAGGGGGGAAAGAATAAAATGTATCCTTTTTGCTATCAGCTAGAGACACTAAACACAAACTACTACTTATTATCACCCAGCAGGAGAAAAATAAAGATCCTTTAAATTTAAACCAAACTGCTGCCTTCCCCTCTCCACTCCCCTACGCCTCACGACTGTGGCAGACACACTTTCCCAGTGGGGGAGCACACAGAACTGGGCATGGGAGCAGAGCTGAGAATTACTTTTTCTGATGTTACTTATTTGAAATTAGAATGACAGAGGAAAACAAAGAGAAAAAGAAAAGAGATCTTCTGTTAGCTAGTTTACTTTCTCAAATGTCCACAACAATTAGGGCTGGGCCAGGCTAAAGAACTCCACTGTCTCCCACCCAGGTGGCAGGAACCCACGCACTTGGGCCACAAGCTGCTGCCACTCAGATGACCAACCCCTGTGAGCCTCATGCAGACTTTCAGAAATCCTTCATTTATGCAAGGGGCAGACAAGGGCTTGCTCTTGGGATTTCTGGTTACCTGGTAAGGCTTATTTTGGTCAAAACTGCTTATCAAGCAAAAAAAATTACTTAGGAACTTGAAAAGCAGGTTTCTTTTTTTATGAGATCTTTCAGGATGGGCACTATGGCACAGTGAGTAAAAGCTGTAGCCTGCATCCCATAAGGGCACTGGTTTGAGACCCAGCCTCTCCGTTTCCATCCAGCTTCATGCAGCAGAGGATGGCAGGTGGCCCCCTGCACCCATCTGGGAGACTCAGAAAAAACTCCTAGCTTCCCCAGTTTTCAGCTATTTGGGAAGTGAGCCAGCCAAAGATCTCTATGTAACTCTTTCAAATAAATAAATCTGCAGACACAACATAAAAAAAAAAATCTTTCTGTTTTTATAAAGTTGATTCCATGACTCATTACCCAGCATTTATCACAAGTGCTTAACAGACACTCCAAAGCTCACTGTCCTCTCAATGGAAATCTCCTGCTCCTAGTGCTTTGCCACCTGCACCTCCCACTGTCACTAGAGAGGGATGGCCCCTGACGTCAATCTCACCAAGAACCAGGATTTCTAAACATGCTAGACACATGCTCAGGACGAAGCCCGGCTCCAGCGCACCACCTGATGAAGCGCTGGTGTAAACACAGGGCCCCTGACTCTTCTGGAAAGCAGGGCGGCTTTTACCCAGCAGGGCCCCTTGGGCACACCACAGGCCACCCGGGGCAGCTCCCTTTTCTTTGGCCCCCATCACTGCAGTTAGGACACATTCCTCACTCAGCCGGCTGCAGTCTCAATGTGAGTCCAATTGCCCAACTCCAAATCTCACCTTCCCCTGGGAAAACTACTTAATCCATGTTAGCTTCCTGATCATTAAAATGGATCCAACGCAGAGCTCGCCTCATGGAGAGCACATACCAGCACACCTGGGCAGAGTGCCTGGTACAGAGTACTCTGCAAACCTCCAAAACCTCACAGAAAGTGTGCATTAAGATACAACAAAATACCTAACAAACTTTCCATTTCTTCACGTACTTTTTTTTTTAAAAGATTTATTCAGTTTATTACAAAGTCAGATATACAAAGAGGAGAGACAGAGAGGAAGATCTTCCATCCGATGATTCACTCCCCAAGTGAGCCGCAACAGCCAGTGCTGCGCCGATCCAAAGCTGGGAACCTGGAACCTCCTCCAGGTCTCCCACACGGGTGCAGGGTCCCAATGCATTGGGCTGTCCTCGACTGCTTTCCCAGGCCACAAGCAGGGAGCTGGATGGGAAGTGGAGCAGCCGGGATTAGAACCGGCGCCCATATGGGATTCCGGGGCGTTCAAGGCGAGCACTTTAGCCGCTAGGCCATGCCGCCGGGCCCTTTTTCATGTACTTTTTGAAGTCTCCCTTCTACTGTTCTTTATGGCTTTCTAATCAGTCTCCCATCACATTGTCACCATCCTCTGCCAATCCACCTTGCATGCTACTGTTAGGGTAGGTTTTTAGAAGTACTTCTCAGTCACTCAATGAATGGCTCATTACAAGAAGCCCAGAAAACAAAAGAGCCAGGTCATCACAGGCTAAGCAGAACTTACCATTATTGATGTACACAGGAACTTGAAAAGGTTCATAGAGGGTCTGGCATAATGGCTCAATGGCTAAAGCCATACCTTGCCTTGCAAGTGCCAGGATCCCATATGGGTATGGGTTCATGTCCTGGCTGCTTCATTTCCCATCCAGCTCCCTGCTTGTGGCCTGGGAAAGCAGAAGATGGCCTAAAGCCTTGGGACCCTGCACCTATGTGGGAGACCTGGAGGAGGCTCCTGGCTTCAGATGGGATCAGCTCCTGCCACTGTGACCATTTGGGAAGTAAACCAGTGGATGAAAGATCTGTCTCTCTTCCTCTTTGTAAATCTGACTTTCCAATAAAAATAAATAAATCTTTTAAAAAATTCATGGAGAAATGGAAGGGAGTTTATTTTGGTGAAGAAATGTTTAAAATTTGTGTGTACTGGCCCGGTGGCTACAGTCCTCACCTTGCACATGCCGGGATCCCATATGGGTGCCAGTTCATGTCTTGGCTGCTCTATTTCTCTTCTAGCTCTCTGCTTGTGGCCTGGGAAAGCAGTCAAGGACGACCCAAAGCCTTGGGACCTTGCACCCACAGGGGAGACCCAGAGGAAGCTCCTGGCTCCTGGCTTCGGATTGGTTCAGCTCCAGTTGTTGCAACTATTGTGGGGAGTGAGCCAGCTTAAGGAAGATCTTTCTGTCTCTCCTCTCTGTAGATCTCACTTTCCAATAAACATAAGTAAATCTTAAAAAAAAAATAGTATGTACTTTTTCTCATAATATACCTTTTCCATGGTTTGCAAAAGCCACTTATATTCTAATTTTTTAACCCAGATGAGGTAACTATTTACATACTAGTAATTCTTCCTTTAGAATTAAGTATAGAGTCGGGTCTTGTGGTACAGTGGGTTAAGCTGTAGCCTGTAACGCTAGCAGCCTGGATAATGTTATCAGTTCCAGCCTGAACCAGCCCCAGCCACTGTAGTCACTGGCAGTGGCTGGAAGCCTGTCTCTCCCTCTTTCAAGATAATTAATTTAAAAAGAAAATAAATCTTCAAAGATTAGAACAATTAAGTATAAATCTCTTCATAGAAATGCAAGTCAGAGTACTGAGGGACTGGTGGTGATGGGCTCCAACTCTTCTCATCACGGCCCCTGCCCACCCAAGCAACAGCCCCCAGCACAGCCACTGCAGGTGTTCTCATACCTCACAGCCTCTCTTATGCTCAGCGGCTTCAAACAGACTTGGCCTGTTGCTGGGAGAGCTTCAGGTCTCTAGGCTATGGGGGGGGACCCCCGAGCTACCAGTGCCTCCCCCTGCAAGCCTGCTCCTCTCAGCCCCAAGCCCCTGCCCACGCGGTCCTGGTGTTGGAGCGGCCACCTCCTCTTCTCTGCCCAGTGCTGAGTATGTGTCCCCTCAGCCAAGCGGCACCCTGGTGAGTCACAAGCTAGGTATTACAGGGCATCCCTGCCATCTCGACACCACCTGAGGCAGCCCAAGGCCACACAGGGTCACCACACTAGGCAGGCACACACACACTAGACAGACAGCTGTGCATTTTTAAAAATTTATTTTGTCTCTAGTAAACCACAAAGCCCTTTGGTGATGAAACATTTAATATGTGTCCCTCCAGTAGTTACAGAAGGCTTGGAAACCAAGAAACCAATGCCCAGGGAACAGCGTGAGCCCTCTGCCTCCCTTCCAATAGGAGGCCTTTGCCTCTTCTCTCAGCCTTGTTTCACTTGACCAGCTGGACATCCCCACAGCCCTGATGTGCCAGATCTGGCTCCAGGGGCTTGATGCATATGGTCAAGCCAATCCTTGCAGCTGCCCTGCCAAGGCAGGTACAGTGAGCATCTTCAGTTCACCAGGAGACCAAGATGCCAACAGGCTAGGCCAAGTGCCCCGCGTCTCCCAGAGAGTGAAGGGGTTGGAACTGAAAGTTACAAGCTAGTGTCACCCAACACAAGGCCACATAACTGAGCTCAGCAGTGTCCTGAGCACTCGGCGAGAGACATACCTAATACAGGTGGAGGGTGCAGGTGCAAAGAACAGAGGCGGGACAGGCCTCTAGGATCAGAACAAGCTCCTCCCACACACTGGGAAGTACTGGGGCCTTCACAGTGCTGTCACTACCAGCCACATCTAAGAATGAACAGGGTTGGTGAGCAAGTCGGTTTTCGGCCCATTTGGACACCTAGCAGGATCCTGCACACCTGACTGCCCTGACAGAAGCTTCAGGGCCAGTTTTTCCTTGCTTCCCATGTGACTGTCACTGACCTAACCTGCAACGGGCGAAGCAGCCCAACCCCTCCTCACTGAACACAGTCAGCCAACAAAGCACATGACTTACTTGATATTGACATATTTTAACAAGACGCCCTATCATCAAATCACAAGAATTGAGCGTGCTCACTGTCAGCATCAGCGTTTCCTGTCAACATCTGGAACAGGTCCTCAAAGGACACTCGCAACTGCAGGGCACACTTTGCGCTTCCTGCTATAGCCGACCCCACCCCAACACATGTGCCCAACCAGGGGCATGGTCTGCACAGAGCCTGGGATCTGCTCTGATTACAGAAAGCCAAGCTCCTGAGTTGACCCCCTGTGCCCCTGCCCACAGGGCAGCTGCAACCACCACCTGCTTGCCCATGGCTTCTGTCAAACCCCCTCACTCAGACCCCCATCAAGTCTCTTGACCACTTCAAACACAGCCTGTCCAGGCACCTCCCCATCCGCATTCATAGCAGATGCCACCACCAAAGCAGATACTAGCATGGGTCCCATCACCTCCTCCAAGAGGCCCTGGGATCCTGCCCTGCCCTTCCTATTATTTTTCTTGCCTGGCTGGCAATGCTTTCTTATACTGCCAGACTCTGCACCACACGCCAGAACTCTTTCAGAAGCTCAAGGGAACGACTGACCCTCAGGGACTCCTTATTCCCCTGGGAGCAAGCCAAAGTCCTGACCATGGCATGCCACCCCAACTCCAACACACACACACACGTCCCAGCCAATCTTCAGGCTGCCTTCTGCTCCTCCTGCCAACAGTGAACACATCACCTTTCACTCTCAACAGATCAAAGCTGGCCCAGCCAGGTTCCACCTCCCCAGGGCCACTGAGCTGTGACCCGTGCTACTCTCTTCCTAGAACATCTCTGCTGCACGCATTGGTCCGCCAGAGCCCTGCACAAGCACCACCCCTTACAGAAAACCTCCAGCTCCATCCATTTGACAAAATACCATCATCTGCCTCCTTGGCCATCTCTCCCACCAGCCCACAAGTTTTTCTCCATATTGCCAGGACCTGGCATGGTAGCCGGCACACAACAAACATGTGCTATGTGAAGCCCAAGGCCACTGGTCATGGCCCATCCTGGACTCCCGTGCAGACTCACCAACACAATCACAGGTGGGGAACTCAGCCTGGGCTCTCTTCGCAGGCGTATCCAGCAGACTCTTGGTTGGCGTGTCCAGGTACTTGAGGGGTGACTCCAAGAAACCACTGAGGGTGGGGGTGAGTGGATTCTCTGCCTTGGTGGGTGTGGCCTCCTGGCCTCCCTCCTCCGAGTGGAAGCAGGTGGTCGAGAGCACAGTCACAGCCCCCGAAGACTCAATCTTGATTTGCTTGGGGGAGCGGGTGGCGAAGGGGCTCCCAGGAGCAGGGAGACAAGGGGGCTGGGCCTCGGGGTCCTGAATGGGCACAGAAGTGGGGCCAGGAAGCCCAAAGCTATCCCCAAATTCAGCCTCGAACTGCCGGATGAGCTCCTCCAGCTTGTCATCGGCAGGGGGAAGGGGACCAGTAGAGCCTGGCTGCAGGGTGGCCATGGGGCTGGGGGACCTCATTTCCTGAGTAGGGGGCAGCAGGCTGTCCCCGGAGGGACTAGGTGCAAATAGCGCAAGAGAAGGTTCTGGGGGTAAGGGGACAGCAGAGCCCTGCGCTGCAGAGGTTGTGCCAGGCACAGGTGCCTGCACTTCCTCGGTGGCAGCGGGGGCCCTGGGCCCTTCCAGGACGATCTGCCTGAGCGGCGGGAAGAGGGGCTGCGCCTCCCGGGGTCTGGACTTCTTGATCTGAACAGGTTTGCGCACACTGGGCTTGATCCCCGGTGCTGCTTTCTCCATCCCCACGGGACCTACAGCAGGAGCAAGGGGCTTCTTCTTCTTCTCCTTGGGGGGCCTGTCTGGAGGCCGGGGCGCAGGCGAGCTGGCTGGTGCCCACCAGCTGGAAGCAGGTGGGTCTGAGGGGGTGGGGAAGGAGGCCTCATGGGCCTGCTCCAGGAAGAGACTGCGCTTGTGGTGCAGGTGCTGCTGCAAGGCAGTCTGGGCCTTCTGATGGGCGTCAGGCTCTGGGGCTGGCACGGGGGTCTCTCTCTGCAGGACAGGGGAGGAGGAGGAGGTTGGGGCCGGGGAGGGAGAGGGCACCTCGGCCTTGATCTTGGGCTTAGCGGGCAGGGGCTCCGGCCGCTTGAACACTGACTGGATGTAATCACTGGCACTGCCCAACAGCTGCTCCAGTTCGGCCATGGGGTCAGGGCTGGGGCGGGGCAGGGGCCAGGAGCTCCGGGGAGTTGCTGGTGGGGTGTCGGTGGCCCAGGCGTCAGGAAATTCAGTTCTGGGAGTCGCGGGAGGGAAGGCAGGGCTCTCGGGAGTAAAAGATGGATGTTCCTCGGGAGCAACCGCGGGCCACGAGGAAGCGGCCCGGAGGTAGGACTGGGGGGACCGGAAAGGAGTGGAAGGGGACAAGGCCTCGGGGAGGTGGCAGGCAGCCTGGGAGGAAGGATGGGAAGGCTGGGGGAGGGCAGAGGAGAGCTGGGTGAGGGCCTCGATGGCGATGGCGGTCTGCAAGCTGATGTTCTTCTCCTTGGCAATGCTCAGGGCGCTCTGGGACAGGGGCAGGCCCTCTGAGGGGGGCTGCTGGGGAGCTTCGGAGCTGAGCAGTGGCCTGGCACTCACAGCTGGGAGGCCGGCCTCACCAGGGACAGGAGGAAGAGTCCCGGGGAGCCGGGGCCGCTCCTCACCGCCTTCCATGACCACAGATTTGATCTTCCCCTCCAGCCACTCGAGGTAGTCAGGGCACTCCGGGCCATCGCAGTTGCAGTTAGGCGGCTTCATGCCATGCCGGGCCAGGGCCAGGGCCGTCTGCAGTGTATCCAGGTCTTCGCTGCCCACAGAGCAGCCCTCGGGCCCTGGCCGGGACCCCCTGCCACCGTTCCCAGGCTCGCGACTCATCTCACGGTTGAAGGTTTCGTAGAGCCGGGTGCTAAGGGCCCCATAAGAGGACACAGCTTCGGCCACAGCCGAAAAGGCCACCAGGTCGTGGGCATCTTCCAGGCGGGCAGCGTGGGCTGGGCCTGCGGCAGCTTCCCAGTCGGGCTTCTGGTCTACCCGCCAAGGGCCCCCAGTCCCCAGCAGACTGGGTCCAGCGGGCTCTCTAGCACCATTGACCGGAGCCCCTGAGGTGCTTAGCTGCCTTGAGTCCTCATGGTACACTGGCCCTGAGTCCATCGGACCTGCAGCAGGTCCATCCACTGGGCTGAGCTCTGAGCCTGTCTGGAGAGAGAGAGGAGGAAAAAAATTGAAAAGAATGAACCACACTATTTGAAAGCATCCCTCTGCTTCACAGCACTTAGACACACAGCTAACCCTTGTTTTTCTTGCAAATTCTCTCTTCTTGGGTCTCTGTTCATCTTCCCACAGTTCCATTCCCTCACTAGCTTCCACCAGCAGAAATGGAAAGATCTTGAAGGGATCCTAACAGGGAACTCTTAGGGCTGCTCAGATCTTGAGAGCCTCAGATCAACCCCACTGACAAGGCCCCCCCTAAAAAGGGAGGACACACAGAGAGACCCTCAACTTCCCAGGGAGGACCAGAGGCACACCAGGAACAGACTCATGTTTACTCTGCTTTTTGTCAAGAGGCAAAGAAGCCCAACAAGCCCAGCGCGTACTGCGCAACAGGAGTGATGAGCACACCCAGATGGTGTGGGGAAAGCAGCCTTTACAAACTCAGCACGCACACGCTTCCTGCTGGGAGTGACCCCACAGTTCCTTTCTCTCCTGGTTACCGCTCTCACTGAAGCCCATGCTGGGTCCCATTGGCTGGCAGTGGGACCACCTGCCCACACACAGCCCAGCCAGCATGGTGCCCTGTGTCAGGTGTCATGCCAGTCACAAGTGAGCTCCTCCTGAGCCAGGAGATAGTGCTATACCACTCATGCACACGAAAGCATACAACAAGGGAGGGCAAGCTGAGGGAGAGGCCACAAGGGCCCACCCGGCCAGTGAAAACCCCACACACAGATCTGAAGTCAATTCTGCAAGACTCATTCCCCTGAACAGGACAGCTCTTCCTCTCATAGAATGTCGAGCAAACAGGTAGGAGGAGCGGCATGCTTAGAACACCGGAGAAAGCTGGGTATAGTGCAGGATACACTTACACGATCTTAAAGCATCTCCTCACAAGCAATTTAACTATAGCTGTAACTTTATAAGGGAGAGATCTGGGCAATACCACCTTAACAAAATAGCCAAAATTGTCATTACCACCAAGGGCAAACCAATAGCATGCACCTCTGGACCTAATACCACTCCCACAGAACTACAGCTAAAACCTATCACCTGAATTTAATCCTGAGGAAACTACAGGTAAGTGCAAAGCCAAGGGCATTCTACAAAGGACCCACAATGTTCTCTGAAGAAAAAAAAAATTCTCAAAAATCAAAAAAATCAAAGCGATCTCTTCCAAAGCAAATGCACTCTTGTAGGCCAGATCTTGGGTTGGGGAAAAGACAATGATAAAGTGTGCTATTGGGACAGCACACGAAATGTGACTGTAGGGCCTGGCACAATGGCTCTGTGACTAAAATCTCGCCTTGCACATGGTGGGATCTCACATGCGTGCCAGTTCATGTCCTGGCTGCACCACTTTCCTTCTAGCAACCTGCTTATGGCCTGGGAAAGCAGTTGAGGATGGCCCAAACCTTGGGACCCTGCGTCCGCGTGGGAGACACCGAGGAATCTCCAGATTCCTGACTTCGGATCGGCTCACTCCAGCAGTTGCAGCCACCTGGGGTGAACCAGCAGGGAGAAGATCTTTCTTTCTCTCCTTCTTTCTGTTACTCCGTCCTTCCAATAAAAATAAACACTTTAGAAAGCTGTCAAAAAATATAACACTTAACCACTACACTATCGCGTCAGGCCTGGCTTGGTGGGCCTAGCAGCTAAAGTCCTCGCCTTGAACGCCCCGGGATCCCACATGGGCACCGGTTCTAATCCTGGCAGCTCCACTTCCCATCCAGCTTCTTGCTTGTGGCCTGGGAAAGCAGTCGGGGATAGACCAAAGTTTTGGGACCCTGCACCCGTGTGGGAGACCTGGAAGAGGTTCCTGGCTCCTGGCTTTGGAACGGCGCAGCACTGGCCGCTGCATTCACTTGGGGAGTGAATCATCGGATGGAAGATCTTCCTCTGTATTTCCTCTCTGTTTATCCACCTTTCCAATAAAAATAAATAAATCTAAAAAAAAAAAAAGTGACTGTAGTCAACATCCATATGGGTGCCAGGCTGTGTCCAGGCTGCTCTGCTTCTGCTCTAGCTTCTCACTAATGTGCTGAGGGCCCCTGCTATCCCCATAGGACATCAAGAAGCAGCTCCGAGTTCCTAGCTTTGCCTCAGCCCAGCTCCAGCTATTGCAGCCATCTGGGGACTGAACCAGCAGATGAAGATGTCCATTTCTCCCTCTGTATGCTTTTCAAATAAATCAATCTTTACCAAAAAAAAAAAAAAAAAAAAAAAGCTATAACTGGGAGCAAAACTGTGACTCAGACCAGGCACTCCAATACGGGATGCAGGTGTCCCAAGCAGCAATTTCACCACTGCACCCCCTCCCATCCCAGGGCACTTCCATTAGCTCCCATGCCACACATCCCTGCCACTGCTTGTTCAAGCAGCTGCCTCCCTCCCACAGCAAGTGGTATCTCCCATAAGGCAGTGTCAAGCTGTAATTACTTGAATGCCTCCTGCCCAAGGCTGATGTGGAAACATTCTCACAGGTGACTGAAAGCGTGTCTGTTCCCCCACAAACCACAGAAAATGCCAGACTTTTCCAGACCTTGGTGGATACTACCATACATCTAAGAATACGTCTCATCAAGTACACTCCCATCCTTCCTTCCTTCCAGAAACCTAAACTAATGCAGCTAAGGATGGATATGAGCTCTGAAGTGATCCAATTTACATGTATAACCAAGCAGAAACACAGGAGAGGAGCAGGGATTTATGAAAACAGTGTCAGGAAGACTAATGCTGCAAGAGCTGAGGCTTCCCCAAAATGGGCAAGACAACTAAAAGGGACTTAAACAGCTATTTTTGGTGTGTGAATGAGAACAAGCAGTAATGAGGCAGCTTTGTGCCTCTAAGTTCTCTAGGAAAGAAAACACTTCTCAGACCAAGAAGAAATAAAAAGGCAGAAGACCTGGATACGAGAAAAGGAAGAAAGGAAGGTTGGCAAGGATGGGAAGGCTCCCAGTGCCAAGGGCTCCCACCAACCCCATTCTCAGCACATGCCAGGGATGCCGGAGCAAAATGACCAGCAGGAGAACACACTGACAGACAAGGAGGGCAAGGTTCATGCCCAACTGTCAGTCCACCAAGTTTGAGAGCAGCCCCCAGAAGATTCCAGAATTGGTACATAATAAAACCACCACCGGAGTCAGGTTCCTGGGAAGACCACACCCTATCACTTTCCAACCAACCAGAATGCTCTCCGCTATGTGACCACTGAGCAGATGGGGAGCTAACTAGCAGACAGCTCCCTGCTCTGAGGCTGCAGGCCAAACCTACTATGGACCTGTTTTACCTCCCTATATGTAGAGTGAATATTTCTAATTGTTCAACAGTCAAAAAGTCCAACTCCAGACAAAACCTGGATTTTCTGAAAGCTCCACACTTCTACTTGTCAAGTTTGCAACTGAGTAGTAGCTATAAACTTGAAGAAAACAGCACTAGTTTATGTCTATGTAAACATTTCTGAAATCTATGAACCATTTTTGCACACCATGCATTGAGCGCAACCCTACTTGCACGCCTGCCACAGCAAGCCCCAGCCCCGGCACTGCACACTGCCTTTTTTTTTTTTTTAAGATTTATTTATTTTATTACAAAGTCAGATATACAGAGAGGAGGAGAGACAGAGAGGAAGATCTTCCATCCGATGATTCACTCCCCAAGTGAGCCGCAACAGCCGGTGCTGCGCTGGTCCGAAGCCGGGAACCTGCAACCTCCTCCAGGTCTCCCACATAGGTGCAGGGTCCCAAAGCACTGGGCCGTCCTCGACTGTTTTCCCAGGCCACAAGCAGGGAGCTGGATGGGAAGTGGAGCTGCCGGGATTAGAACCGGCGCCCATATGGGATCCCGGGGCGTTCAAGGTGAGGACTTTAGCCTCTAGGCCACGCCGCCCGGCCCACACACTGCCTTCTTGAAACCAAGGCCAGGGGTCAGGAATCACCCATTAATTGCTTGACCTAATTACCAGTTCATTCACTAGGCTTCTTGCCCACACCCCTGCAGCGGGCTGTGACCTCCTGGCCCCTGGTCTTGGTAGAAGCGTAGCTCACCACTGTTGAGATGGCCATGGTCACAGGTGACAAGGAGCAAATCCAGCAAGGGGTTGGCAGAAAGTCTCCAGACTCTCCTGTTCCAGCTGGTTGCCAGTAACAACAGAGGAGAGCCCACTGACTGCATAGGCAGACGTCAACCAGGAGGGATAACGTTGTGTTGAAGGACACAACCAGATGTCAAAAGTCAACAGGCCACAGACGAAAAAAAGTAGGGTGGAGTAAAGAATGTCCCATACTTGGGCCCGACACCTAAAGGGTGCAAATTAAAGATGGGGAGAAACACAGGACAATCAGAAGAGACAAAAAGCTGAGCCAGCAGGTGACACACTCAACATGATGTGGCACTGTACAGGGTGTTACAAACCAAGGTTCTCTACAAGATTTTTTGTAACCACAGTCCTCAGTAAGAAACACATTTTACACAGCAGTCCATAATGTACTTGCATAGGACAAGGTTCGTCACCAGACCCTCCCCTGACTACACACATACCTGCTGCTGAGTATATCCTGATCCCAAAGTGGGAGCAGGCAGGTGTGTGGGCCAGAAACTCAAACACATAGAGTAGTTTACATTTCAGGAAGGGCACTGACTGCAGAGTTCAAGGCTGCTGGCCCAAAAGCGGAAAACAGAGCAAGCAGGCAGACCAGTGCTGGGAAAGGTCTGAACTACGCACATGCAGGAAGGAAGAGATGGGGAGGCAATGTGGCTATGGAGCTGAATGAGTAAAAAGCAGCAGATGAGACAGGAAAAGAACCGAGGTCTCCCTGCACCAAGACCCTCCTTGCCACCACTGGGTCTGTAACCAGCGTCTGCAGCCAGGGTCGGCTACACAGCTGTTAGCTCAGGGTAGGAGGGTGTGACCAGCTACACGGTCTCCCTCCTCTACTGGCCTGTGCTCAGAAAGCTCTGCCCATTTGCCTACTGTAGACAGTCTTATCAGCCCTGCCCTCAGGGTGGCCCATGACACTGGGGCAGCTGGTGCTCTTCCATGTCCCAGTGCTCCCCATGGTGGCTGTCATGTGCCACTGAGATGACTTAAGAGGGCAAAGGACCTCCTCAGCCCCTGACCCTTGCCCGCCTCCACAGAAGAGGCCTATCCAAGGGGCTGGTGCCATCTGGGATCCTCACACCTGCCCCTACCCAGGCCACTGGGAGGGTTCCAGGAGCCCCAGACCAGGGTTTTTCCAGGTGGGGGTGTGTGCCATCCATCATCTAGCAGGAGCTGAGATTTCCCTTTCAAAGTCAATACCAAACCCTCATCCTACCCTGACCAGGAGGGGAGAGGACATGTTCAAATGCTACCACCCTGCCCCCAGTCACAACTCTCCCCTGCAGAGGGCGCTGTTGGAAGCAGGCCCTGCACTTGACTTGGTCAGATCTCCCACAAGTCCTGCTGGCTGCCACTTTACAGCCCCTGAATCTCCAGGGCCGACCTCCCCTTCACTAGGCCTCCACAGCCCCTTGAGGCCACAAGACGCTGCAGAGGTGAGGGATCCCATGCCCTTGTCACCACACCAGGGCGGCAACACAGTGTGGAGGCACAGAAACACCATCAGATTCCCCAGGTCTGTTGTGACTCCAGCAGCACTGACAGAAACACACCCAAATCCAGGCAATCTTTCCAGACTTCCAGAGAGGCACAAGACGTAAGAACAGCAGTCCCTAGGGCAAAGTTCTCCTTGACCAGACCTTCTCAGAGTCTCTAAGAAAAGGGAAATGAGAGCAACCAAACGCAGGAGGCTGCCCCACCGACTACCCCTAAGGTCTTGGCCTATTCGCCCCAGTGCACTCTCAAGGGACTCTAGAGGGGCACCCACCCAGGAAATCCCAGCCGCATGCCCCACCGGCAGCTGTGGGAGGTGTGAGGCCTCCAGCCCCACCCAGACCCAATGCTTTCCTCCCCTCCCCCAGCCGATGGCCTCACTCCCTCTGTGAGCACATGCCTGTATTTATGGTATGTTCTGTCTGGAGTTCATCAATTATTCATCTCGTAAGCGGATTCTCTCCTCCTGGGATTTACCAATGAATCCAATCTGTGAGTGGAGAGAGATGTTTGAGGGACCCTTACACAGCGTGTGCACACCTGCCTGCCTCTGCAGGGGTGTGGGCATGTACACTGGCCAGTCAGGCCCCTGTGGGCACCCTCAACCCCCCAGGCAGGCCCCCTCTGCATGTGGCAAATCCAGGTGGATTATGTGTGTTGGCGAAGGGTGCGGTGGGGGAAGAGGCAGTTTTCACGGTTACTACATACTTATCAGTCAGTAATGCACAGCTGATTTTTTTTTTTTCTCAACTAGAAAAGGGACCAACAGTGGGCAAAGCGATGCTCAGGACAACACTGAAATGAGCACAGGACATCCAACTGCTCTCTGATCTAACAGTAATTAACAGGGAGAAAAAGAATCAGAAAGCTTCGATGCAACTAACGGGGACACTCTTAGGAATGTGCTGAGCAACACATTCACACACCTCACTGAATTATCACAGATTCCTACACCAAGTAGATGAGGCTTTTGACCAGAGACATTCAGTAATGTTTCCAAGATCACATACAAATCCAGATGAGCATGGCCAGTTTGCTGAATCTCAGTTCAGGAAATGTAAGAGCAGAATGAAGAAGCTACAAGTGCAACAGGTCAGGCCTGGAACATCAACAGAAAAGAAATTAGCAACAACCTCAGGGAGTAGTTTAAAATGTGGCATTACTTCTCTATGAAGACAAAATGGGCAATAAACATGAAAAAAGAAACAAGACCCCACACTTCATTAGGAATCAGAGACACAAAGTTAGACCCTGAGAGTTGCACTATCCTCACCATTCAGGGGTAAGCAAGCCCAGCTTGCAGAAACACAGTCCCAGGCGCTCACTAGCTGCCGGAGTCTGTCTCTCCCATCTCTCCCTGTAGGTCTCCTCATCCGTTTGCCAGGGCCTGATAATGTTATCTATCCCTCAGGGCTGGCTGTGGGAGGAGACGGACAACAAGCACATTTCCCAGTTCAAGGAGGACCACGAGAGGGAGTCCCAGGTGGACCTGGATGATGGTGGGTCTTAGCCGCACTTTTTAAGCAATACTGGGCAGGACAGCAAAACAGAATCAGCATTTGGCAGGTGCAGCAGCTCCAGCTGGACGCTGGACAAGCACGTGCCCCTGCTCAGCGGTTACTATGTTTGGAGAAAGTGTATATGTGCCAAACAGGAGACACGTACTCAAGGACTCGTCACACCGAGCCAATACAGAAAACACTGCAGAGCTCACCAACACGGAGCAGACAGTGGGACGTCACAGGACAGTGTGACAGAGTCAACCACCAGACCAGGAGCAAACCTCAAGAACTGCAATAGCAGCCAGAAGCAAGCACGGCTGGAAAGGCCCAGCCCACTCTCAGATGTTCCATACGACAAGTGTAATGACACGTCCAGAGAAAGCCAGGGAATGTCAAACCCAACAGGCGAGGTGGTGGCTACCTCTGGAGGTGAAGAGAGGGGTGGATCAGGAGACACTCGGGTCCTTTCGGGTAACTGTGGTGGGCAGTCTGCATGTGTTTATCATTACCCCCTTCCCTCTGTGCAACATACAGGGATAAGGTTGAAAACGGGCCAGATAACACGGAAGACAAGGTAACTCCTTCAACTCCAACAGCTGAAAATGGTGAGAACATAAAATCAGTCTAGTACTTGCACTCCTTAAGCTGAGGCTTTCAGAGAGTGTGATGGCTGAAGCGTATTACTTGAAGAAGGAGTAAAACAGGATTCAAACTATTGCCCAACCTAACCACTTAATTCCACTGGCAATCCTGCATGCATATTGTGCGTGCACACATGCCCTCCGCATCCCCCCCCAAGGAACAAGATCCAGAAATGTCAACAGTACTTTTCTCAGGGTGGTACAGGATGGGATTATTTCCTTGTTGGGGCTGTTCAAATTGTGTGGTGGTTTGTTTTTATTTAAGGTTAAAAAAAAAAAAATCAAAGAATAAATAGGGTACCACCCCTGCACACCTAGAAAAAAGACCAGAGCGGCGCCTAGGGGGCAGGAATTTAGGGTAAATTTCTGTTAAAGTATCTCTGATGCTAGACAGTTGTTCGCATTAGTGAACTCTCTCTCTCTCTCTCTCTCTCTCTCTCTCTCTCTCTCTCTCTCTCTCTCTCTCTCTCTCACACACACACACACACACGTGCTAGGAATAGGGGGGTGGGCCGCGGACTCTCCAGGTGAGATCTGAGCCCGGAATTCAGCAGCCGCCAAGCATTTTGGTCCCTGCTGCCCCTCTGGCGCAGCAACGTGGTAAACACCCCAGGCCGCTCAGCCCCTGCTGCTCCACAGCTCCTGACAGAAGCCCCTGCCTCGAGCAGCAGGCAGCGCCCGGCCAGCAGCCAGCGGCCAGCAGGAAGGAAACGGAGCCCGACCACATCTGAGTCCTGGCAAAGCGCGGCAGCAGCTGCCTGCAAAGCCGCCAGCACGCAGGAACCAGGTCACAACGTCCAGGCGGCTGCCGGCTGGCCTCCCTCGCTCGAGTGCGGCTCCGCGTGCGGGGGCGCAGCCCCGGCGGCCAGCGCGGGCCATGGCCAGAGCTACCCGGTGCACATCCTGCGGACGCGAGAAACCCCCAGGGGCTCCCAGGGAGGCGGGGGTGTCCCCCAGCTCTGCCCGCACAGCGAACCTGGCCCCAGTTATTCTACTAGGCTAAGGAAACAGGAAAGCAAACACCTACAACGCCACCGTCCCCAGAGCCAGTCCTTGGTTAATATCTGTCCCAAGCAGTGTCCCTAAAGAGGGCCGCAAAGCCCCTCAATGATTCAGTTGTGTTAAGGAGGCCGGGGCTGGGGGTTCTACAGCTTAACACCCATTTTAGCAGACGAACAAAGGAGGCAGAGAGGACAAGCCAGGGCTGGAAACCGACAGAGGCCAGGTCCTTGAACAGGGCTGACCTGATACCATCCGCTACCCCAAAAAGGGTTCTGAACATTGTTTAAAAGGCCAGTATTACCCCCACAATTGCACCAGCAGCTTCAAAACTTACTAACAGATCTCAGTCCCTCAGTTAAAAGCTGAGTTTGCCCCCATTCATTCCTTCCTCCCTCAGGGGTAAAAGCTATGAAGTTTGGTTTTTCTCCTACCTAAAATAGAATTCGGGGCTGGTATGATGGCACAACACATTAATCTACCGCTGGATGCACTAACATGCAGTACTGCAGCCCAGAATTGCTCTGCTGATTCAGCTTTCTGTTGAACGGCCTGGAAAGTTGCACAAGATGACCCATCTACCTAGCCCCTACCACCCATGATAGTGACGGGATGGAGTTCCAGGCTCTGGCTTCAGGTCCACTCAGCCCCAGCCCTTGCAGCCAGCTGAGGAATGAAGCAGTGGATAGGAGCATGGGACACTGTGTGTCTCCCTCCCCCATTCCCATGTCACTCTACACTCCAAATTAAAAGAAAAAAGGGGGGCTGACGCAATGGTGCAGTGGGTGGCTCCTCGCCTTGCATGTGCTTATCCCATGTGGGCACCAGTTCATGTCCTGGCTGTTCCACTTCCCATCCAGCTCCCTGCCTGTGTCCTGGGAAAGCAGTGGAAGATGGCCCAAAGCCTTGGGACCCTGCATCCAGAGGAGACCCAGAAAGAAGCTCCTGGCTGCTGGCTTCAGACTGGCTCAGCCCAGCTGTTGTGGCCACATGGGGGGTGAGCCAGTGGATGGAAGGTCTTTCTGTGTCAAGGACTCTGTATATCTGCCTTTCCAATTAAAAATAAAAAATCTTTAAAAAATGATGGGCCTCTGGGTTGGATTAGGGTTCTGCTAGGGCCACTGGTACCATATGCAGGAGCGCATGTTGAGGGGTTGGCTACCCTGCGTCTGACACAGCTTCCAGGTAATGCACACACCGCCACCTGTGGGGGAGACTTACACTCACTTTGGAGTTCTAGGTTTGGGCCTGGCCCAGCCATAGTTATTGCAATCATTTGGGGAGTCAGGCAACAGAGAGGCAGTGTTTGTCTCTGTGCCTTTCAAAGTAAACCTAAACACTAATATATGTATGTATGTGTGTAAATATATGTTCCATGCATTAATGAAAACTGGAAATGCAATACAAGAATGATTTGATAAACTGAAACAATGTAATAATCAAACACACAACAAAACCCTTCATTACAAACAAAGGGAAAAAGTTAGACAGCATATATAACAATATATAACAATAGCAGCATGCCAAAGTGCAGGAAGGTTTCCATTACAGCTACGTTAAGTCATGTAAATGATGAAAGCAGGACGGTAGTTTCAAAGTAAAAAACAAGGGGAGGGGCCGGCGTCATGTGTGCAGCGAATAATGTCTGGGATGCCAGTTGGTATACCAACTACTCCATTTCCAATCCAGCTTGGTGCTAAGACGGATGGAAAGCCATGGAAGATGGTTCAAGTGTTTGGGCCTCTGCCACACATGTGCAGCTCCTGGCTACAGACTGGCCCAGTCCCAGCCTTTGTAGCCATGTCAGAAGCAAACCAGGCAATGGAAGATTTGCTTTTCCCTGTATCATTCTGCCTTTCAAACACGTAGATCTTAAAAAACAAATAGGGGATGGTGTGGTAGTATAACAGGCTAATCCTCTGCCTGCTGGTGCCAGCGTCCCATATGGGCACTGGCTTATGTCCTGGCTGCTCCACTTCCTGACCCAGCTCCATGCTTATTTACGGCTTGGGAAGGCAGCAGAGGATGTCCCAGGTAGGGGACCTATCAGAGGCTCCTGGATTGCAGCTTCAGACTGCCCCAGCTGCGGCCACCGCAGCCATCTGAGGAGTGCAGCAGTGGATAGAAGGTCTCTGTCTCTCCCTCTCTTTGCAACCGATTTTCCAAGTAAAATAAACAAAATTTTTTTAAGTGAAAATAAGGCAGGAATGTGGGCTCACAAAGACGAAGCTTGTGTTGTGTCCCCTAGCAGAGTGCCTGCTCAGCCCTTCACTCCAGCTTCCTGCTAAAGTGACTCCTCGGACACAGCAGTGACGGCCCATGTCATTAGTTTCCTGCCACCCACAGGGGAGACTGGAACTGAGTTCATTCTTGGCCATCACAGGAATATCAAGAATAAACCAGGAAACAGCTCTCTCAAGAAATAAGTAAATAATGAAAGTAGCTGTAGTAGCCCTACAGCTACTGCCCTCTATGAACTGCCCTCTCCTGATACTGAAGCACCACGGCATTCTAACAACCACGCCCTTTACATATGCCCAGAGTCGTGCATGAACAGTGGGGATACGTTGTGAGAAGGGCACCATTTCACCACTGTGTGGACCTGACAGAGCGTCCTTATACCAACGAAGAGGACCACAATATCACTGGGGAACACAGTCTCACGGACCACTGGTGTGCATGTCTCTGCTGCTGACCAAAACCACATACTACATGACGATGTCCCGTGTCTACCATGTGCTCATTCACGCATTCATGTATTCATACTCCTCAAACAAGATGCGCTCAGCATCACTTTAGGCAGTGGGGGCATCATAGTAAAATACCAGAGCTTGACCTCACAGACAAGGACTTCCCAGATGCCAGACATTGTCACATGTCCCACTCCATGGTAAGGTCCTTCATCACTAAATGTGTGTGTCAGCATAAACCCACGTTATACACTCTGTGTGGTGCGGACAGTGAAAACCACTCCCAGCCGTCACTTTGTCCTGAGTGAAGCTGCTGTTTGCGTACCTCCCAACAGGCACGCTACATGCTGTTAAATGTATACCATAAACTCATTATTGAGCCAGGAGAAACTCTGGTGGGTGACCCAAGAAGGACTGTTAAGAATAGAAGGAAAGGGCCCAGTGTGATAGCCTAGTGGTGGAAGTCCTCGCCTTGAACACCCTGGGATCCCATATGGGTGCCAGTACTAATCCCAGTGGCTCCGCTTCCCATCCAGCTCCCTGCTTGTGGCCTGGGAAAGCAGTTGAGGACAGCCCAAAGCCTTGGGACCCTGCACCCACATGGGAGACCTGGAAGAAGCTCTGGGCTCCTGGCTTTGGATCAGTGCAGCTCCAGCCATTGTGGAAACTTGGGGAGTGAACCATTGGATGGAAGATCTTCTCATCTCTCCTCCTCTCTGTATATCTGACTTTCCAATAAAAAAGATAAGAAGAAGTTAAAAAAAATACAAAAAAATACAGAAGGAAAAGGAACAGACTCATCAGAGGTGGCTGAAAACTGCAGGTAAAAACAGAATTCCCATTGCCTAGAAATGATCTTAGTTTTTAATATAATTGCTAACTAAAAAAAATATTTGACATAGTAAAAGAGGCAGAGAAAAATAAGAGAATAACTGAGAGAACTCTTCCATCCACTAACTCGCTCCCCAAATGTCTGCAAAAAACTGTTACTGGGCCAGGAGCTCCACCCAGGTCTCCCACAGGGGTGGCAGAAACCCAGGCACCCAAGCCACCACCTTCTCACAGGAGCATTAGCAGAAACTGGACTGGAAGTATAGAGTAGCCGGGACTCAAACAGCACACCAGCATGAGCTGCAGGCCATCCCAAGCGGTGGTTTGAACCACTGTTCTTCAACACTCACTCAGGTGCTTTTTTTTCTTTCAATGACACAACATGTGTATAATTTTACAAAGCCGAGACCACTGATCATATTTAAAAAGTGCCAACTTACTAATCGCTAACGTGACGTTCTGATACGTGTAGTGTGCACAGGTCTCCAAGTTGAACCTGTAGGTTCTCCCACGCTTTGCTGCACTCCCCTGGAAGATACTGACAGTGAAGGTACTTTCTTCCCACCAGCAACATTCCCCGAGACAGGGATAATAACCTGGCGTAACAGAGGGCTGAATGGATGATTCCCCTCACCCCAAGAGCTGTGGTTAACACCCTGGACAGCAACGGGTACGGTTTTACTCATATTTGCAAATGGTTGCATTTTATTTGGGTGACAATTCAGAAGCACATCTCTGGTAAGCCTTCAGGAACATCTGCCCCTTCCAAGTTCTGTATGTCTGTGAGTCTAAGTGCCCCAGGTGGTGGTGATGGGGTCCACAAGGTGCACTATTTTAAAAGCAATGGTCCAAACAGGTCAAACAAGACATGTGCAGGCTCACACGTGTCTGCCTAGAAAGATTCAAATCAGCACTCGCTAGGCATGGTCTGTGGATCAGGTCACTCTACCCACGACGAACACAAAAACTAAGACAAAGTGTTAACTTTACACATTTGGACCACAATGGACATCGCTGTAGATCTAGTACATGCCTTTTCCAGTAATTTTTATTGTACTTCATAAAATTATTACCCTAAAATAGATTTTAAAACACAGTCCCCCAGATTCCCTGAAGAGCAGCGATTTCCATTCAAATCAACAAATCTGTAATGACCTCTGTAGCAATCTCATTTGCTACAACCATGCTCGGACCCTTTAGTGTGCATCAACAAGGAACAAAGTCTTTCCATAAATGTGCCGAGGTATCTGAACATCTACATGAAGCAACCAGTCTGAATTCATGCCTCAAATGACAGACAAAAATTCACTGAAGTATAAGGATCAAAACTACAGAGCTCCGGGAAGATGAGCACTAATGTACATTACTGCAAATGAGATGATTTTTTACACGTGGAACCAAAACAAAACCAAAAATTCAAAACAAACTGGACCTAATAAAATTAACAAGCTTTGAATTCCACAGAAGTCTATCAATAGGGTAGGGGAAAAGCCCACATAATGCTTAAAGGTATTTGAAATCACGTATAAGGGATAACTGTATTAAAACCCTTTTAACTCAGTGTCTAAAAAAAAGGACAATTCAGTTTAAAAATGTGCAATTCAAATAACAACGTGCATATGAATGTCCACAGGAACATTATTTATAATGGCCAAAGGCTGGAAGTTGCTCACGTGTCCATCAAACGATACAGGAAAGGCGGTCTCTGCACACATGGAAGTCTCATGCAGCCGAAAAAGGAACGAAGTATTGACACGTGCTAGAGCCCTAGATACACCCTGAAAACATGACGCTAAGTGAACCTTAAGACATAACAGGTCACACAGTCCACGATTCCATTTACACGAAACATCCGGATTACTCAAATCCACAGACACACACTAAGTAGATTAGTGGCTGCTAGGGGCCATGGGGACAGGCCAAACATGGGGGAGGTGGACGCCACTTGCCTCAGAGGTTCTATCGGGAATGATGAAAACCTCACAACACAGATATTGCTGCTGGTTATAAAAACTCTGAATGCACCAAAGCCCACTAAAGTGTACAGTGTTACATAATTATCTGCATAAAACTGATTTAAAAAGAAAAAAACCTGCAGAGAAAACCTCCATCTCCATCTCTGTCAGAAGCTCTTAGACAAAAGCAGGGGCAGCCTGAGTCACACAGAAGTGGTGGCAAAGGGACAGAGGAAAGACATAGGGGGGACAAACTCCCTCCCAGGCAGTGCACTCTCCCTGCACTCCTCCCCTGGGTTACAAGGCTGAACAAAGGAAGAGTCTCTCAGGGAACCTGAGACAGACAGGACAGCACCTCCAGCTTCACTGTCCAGTTCTGCAGTAGGAAGTGCCTCCTCAACTGGGTCCTGAAAATGCAGAAACCATGTGCCAGGATCCCACTTGGGCACCGGTTCATGTCCCCGCTGCTCCACTTTCCATCCACCTCCTTGCTTGTGGCCTGGGAAAGTAGCAGTGGATGGCCCAAAGCCCTGGGGCCCTGTGGGACGCCCAAATGAAGCTCCTGGCTTCTGGCTTCAGATCAGCTCAGCTCCAGCAGTTGTGGCCATTTGGGGAATGAACCAACGGACAGAAGCTCTCTCTCTGTCTCTCCTTCTCTCTGTAAATCTGCCTTTCCAGTAAAAATAAAACTTAAAAAAAGACAAAGCATCTATTAAACATGCATGCCCTTAGAAAGCTAAATGAAAATCATTTGTTGAAAAAAAAAAAGTCACATTTTGAATACCTACCATACCAGGGCGATCTGTTCCTTAGCAGTCAATCATCTGGTAAGCCCTGCCCTTGTAATGTAAATCACTGGCACAGAGCCCCAAAGGGTACCCACTGCAGGAGCAGACCAGTGGCCACCCACTGAACAGGTGACCCACTTCTTCTGGCCAGCGTTAGGGCAAATTTTAGCTGGAACTTATACCAAGCCCCGACTTCCAGCTGGGGATCAACATTTCTCAGCCAATGACCCCCAGAGCTGGCAGAGAGGACCAGGGATCGGAATCCACAGCCCCAACATGCGGGTGTTACTCCTTGGAAGGAGCGGCTGGGCCCCACCCAAGGCCTGGTTCTCAGGGTGAGGCAGTGGCTGGACCAGTTTTAAAGTCCCTCTCTTCCCAGCTATGGCCTTGATTCCTGGCCAACACCAAATGAGCCAAGGTGCAGTAGGGTGGGTGCTGCGGCCTGGCATAGAGGCCAAAGGGAGTGTGAGAAGGAAGCTCCTCCCACTCCACCAGCTGGGCCCTGCCCCACCTCCCTGCCTGCCAGAGGACTTGGGTGCTGATAAACTGGGAGCTGGGAGACGACATTCTCCACCCTAGCTCCTCCAAGGTTGTGTTCTGCCAACCTTGGGCAGATCAGTTTACCTGCCTGGGGCCTCATTCCCCTTCTGCTTTAAGAAATTCTTTTTAAAATGTCAGGAAACCTGAGAATCTGCTCAAATTCCCAGAGACTTAAGAAAACCCAGGAAGCCTTCACTACAGAACGCAGGTGCCAACTGGGAGGCAGACGGAGGGTCTCCCACCAAAGTGGCAAGTGGCAAAACCTGAATGTGCCACATCCACAGCAGCTCCTACCTGCGATCACTGTCGTGGGGGAGACACAGGCAGCAGGGAGAGAAAGGGGGGTGTGCTTGCACATTGCTTTACAACAGCTCAAATGGAAATTACTGAGAAAGCAGGAAACAAAGCAAAACTAATAAAACAACAGCACTGAGGAACTGGGGGCAAGAAAATTGCACAATTTCTGTAACTTCCAAAATTCTAAAATAACATTGCTGGATGAGCTCTGAGGCTTTCCCAGTTTCACTGCAAAGCTGACCCTCTCTGTATCTTGCAGAAGAGTCAAAACAGAATGGCCAAGACGAAGGCCCGCCACTCAGGTGCTCTACCCCAAGTCCACACTCGCCACCAGAGCCCTGCTCCTCCCAGCCCTGGTGGTCAAAGAGCCTCAAACTCCTCACAGGTACTGAACAAGCAGCTCATGGCAGAGGGCATGGAAAACACAGGTGGCCTGGGGCAGTGCCCTGGGGGAAGGGTTGTCAGCCAGCAGCCAGAAACAGGGATCACCTCCTTTCCACCTTCCTCCTTTCCTCCTACCCCACCCCACCGCCCCAAACACAGGACATAGACAGTTCCTCTCATGCATACCACTCCACCCCAACAACAAACACCAACTTGGAAGCTTCGGCAACACACAGAAGTTCTGAGCACAAACGCACAGGTCCGCGTGGAGCTGAAGCACCAGGTCCTAGGAGGGCAACCTTCAAGTCCTCCCTAACCCCGCACCCCAACACACACACACACACACACAACTTCTGGAAAATTTTTTTTAAATATTTATTTTTATTACAAAGTCAGATATACAGAGAGGAGGAGAGACAGAGAGGAAGATCTTCCATCCGATGATTCACTCCCCAAGTGAGCCGCAACGGCCGGTGCTGCGCAGATCCAAAGCCAGGAACCTGGAACCTCTTCCGGGTCTCCCACACGGGTGCAGGGTCCCAAAGCTTTGGGCCGTCCTCCACTGCTTTCCCATGCCACAAGCTGGGAGCTGGATGGGAAGTGGAGCTGCCGGGATTAGAACCGGTGCCCATATGGGATCCTGGGGCGTTCAAGGTGAGGACTTTGGCCGCTAGGCCACGCCGCCGGGCCCAACTTCTGGAAATCTTAAGCAAACCCCAGCCCAGTTCAGGGACAAGGGAGAAAACACAGTCACAACTACAGATTCTAAGATGAGTTAACACCAAAGAGAACAGGGGCAACTAAGAACTCAAAGCTTCTGGGCTGCATGCAATGACTCAATCGCCTCATCTTTACCCTGCAAGTACCAGTACCCTATTTGGGTGCCAGTTTGTGTTCCGGGAGCTCCACTTCCCAGCCAGGTTGCTGCTTGTGACCTAGGAAAGCAGTAGAGGATGGCCCAGGGCCTTGGGACCTTGTACCCATGTCGGAAACCGGGAAGGAGTTCCTGGCTCTGGGTCAGCTCAGTTCGGCTCGTTGTGGCCTTTTGGGAAGTACAGCAGCAGATGGAAGATCTGTCTCTCCTCTTTGTAAATCTTTCTTTCCAATAAAAATAAATCTTTTTTTAAAAAAGGACAGAACTCACACTTCCATAAATACTATTGGTAAATAAGGCAGAAAATCAATCAAGGCTGCAATCCAAGGAATTAGAAAATAGAAACACAGAAAGGTAGGAAAAAATGAACCGTGAAGACAAAAATAGAACCCAACATGTAGTCTGGTCACATTTATAAATATATCTAAGAGATGGCTTTCTAAATGACCGATAAATAGACTGCAGACAAGATGGGTTATTTTTAAAATAAAGCAATCTCTTGGGCCTGACGCGATAGTGTAGTGGTTAAGGTCCTTGCCTTGAACACACCGGGATCCCATATGGGCACCGGTTCTAATCCTGGCAGCTCCACTTCCCATCCAGCTTCTTGCTTGTGATCTGGGAAAAGCAGTCGAGGACAGCCCAAAGCCTTGGGACCCTGCACCCGCGTGGGAGACCTGGAAAGAAGTTCCTGGCTCCTGGCTTTGGATCAGCGCAGCATCGGCTGTTGCGGCCACTTGGGGAGTGAATCATCGGATGGAAGACCTTCCTCTCTCTCTCCTCTCTGTACATCTGCCTTTCCAATAAAATAAGTAAATCTTTAAAAAAAATAATATAATAAAATAAAATAAAATAAAAGCAATCTCTCTCCTATTCTCTGTAACTGTTAGTTTCAATTAAGAAAAGCAACAAAAATAAAAGAAAAAAACAAATACTAGAAATTTTAAAAAGAACCTTGATAGTGAATATGACGTGCTTTACCGAAAACTCAGAAGATACGAGCAAAGGGGCAACATCCTAGGAAAACAAATTCAAGAGACTAAAAAAATATCAATCACCACGGAAACATCTGTGAGGGAACCAGGCCCCATAAGCACCAGGTCAGCAGTTAACTGACCTCTGATTTGTTCGTTCTCCCAGAGCCCTGGGAGGCAAGGACGCAGACAGGGAGCCCAGTGGTGTGGAAGGATCACGAGAGGCGGCCACCATTCCACAACCCCATGCCATCCAGGGGAAGGCCTAGAAAGCTCAGCTCCAAAACACTCCTCGGCTGGTCCAGAGGCTTCCAACCCTTATGTCACACAGAGTGTGGTCCAAGCAGAAGCACCATCACCAACTAAAAGCACGTCAGAAATGCAGACTTTGAGGCCCATCCCAGAACAGCTAAATTAGAAAAGGCACTGCTTGAAGAAACAGTCCAGGTTACCTGTGAACAGTACCAGTCTGGCCGCCACCTGCCAAACCTTCCTTCAATTCTTAATACTCATAAGGAAAGCACCTCTTCCGGGGTTGTCTAACACACACCCCTACCCCAAAACATACACACAAAACTGATTCACTACCAGTGCGTGACTGGATCATACAAACATACTGAAAAGGGATCCGTGTTGTGGTATAGCTAGTTAACCCACCACCTGCTATGCTGGTATCCCATAGGAACACTGGTTTTAGTCCCAGATGGTCCACCTCAGCTACCTTCTGAGGCATTTAAGAAAGCAGCAGAGGATGGCCCAAGCATTTGGACCCCCTCCCGCTCACTTGGTGGACATGGACGGAGTTTCTGGCTCCTGGCTTTGCCTGGACCAGCCCCAGTTATTACAGCCACTGAGGGGATAAACCAGTGGTAAGAAAGTCTCTAATTCCAGCTTTTAAATAAATAAATCTCAAGGAAAATAAAGTCTGACAAAATAAAGCAAATCCAAGGCTAAAAATTAAGATACAAGCCAGTGTTGTGGTGTAGTAGGCTAAGCTGCAGCTTGCGACACCAATATCATATACTGGAACACCCACCTCTATAGCAATCAACCAGAGAAAGCAGTGCAAGGAATCCCAAACGGTTAGACCTCTTCCCCCCATTTGGTAGACATGGATGGAGTTCCAGGCTCCTGGCTTTGGTCTGAATCAATACCGACCACTGAAGCCATTTCTGTTTCTCCCTCTTTATCACTCTGCCTTCCACAGGGCGAAAAAGACCTGTATATATATTATCCACTTTCCTCTAGCCCTTGACCCTTTGCACTCTAATCAATTATGATAAAGATTATCAAAATAGTAAATAAATAAATAAATACCTGTATATATTGGTCAAAGCATCATAAAATACTGGTAACTCTAAGATATGAAGCACTCTTTTTTTTTTTTAAGATTTATTTATTTTTATTGCAAAGTCAGACATACAGTAGAGAGGAGAAGACAGAGAGGAAGATCTTCCGTCCTATGATTCAGTCCCCAAGCAGCTGCAACGGTTGGTGCTGTGCCAATCCAAAGCCAGGAGCCTGGGGCTTCTTCAGGATCTCCCACACAGATGCAGTGTCCCAAGGCTTTGGACCGTCCTCGACTGCTTTCCCAGGCCACAAGCAGGGAGCTGGATGGGAAGCGGTGCTACTGGGGTTAGAACTGGCGTCCATATGGGATCCCGGGCATGTAAGGTGAAGACCTTAACCACTATGCTATCGCGCCAGGCCCATATATAAAGCTCTCATACAAATTCATCAGAAAACCATGAAAGAAAAGCAGACTGATTTAAAAATTTCACAAAAATGATGCAGATTACAACTAAACACTGCAATAAAAGATTTGCAAACCAACACATTCAACACCTATTTTTTGGCCAACTTGAAAATAGGTTATAAACACATGCTATTTTGATAATCAGAGAATCGAAATCAATGAAGACATTTACAAGGAAAAGAACATTTGATTGCCTACAAAAGATCCAACTATTAGGAAGAGTTCTGAGTGGAACAATTACATTTCTAAAATGTGTTCCATTGACCTGAACTTTTGCTTTACTGCAAACAGACTACAACAAAAAAAGGTTCTAATCATTTTCAGAGTTTGATCATAGCTAAACTGGAACAACTTCTACACCTGATCTCTGCGATTCTGACCACCATCTGCCAAACACACAATTCCACAACTTAAGCTGTGTCCTGCAGTCTGACCGAGGCTTGGGAACCCCCAAAAGAGGAGCCCCTTTGGCTTATCAGTCCCACAGACCAGCAGCTCCCAAACTCCAGCAGACATCACCTGCTTCTGATGCAGCTTCCCAGCTCAGATCCAGAGATTCTCCCCCACCCCCGCACCCCGTCTGACTATGGAGTGGACTCCTGTGCAGGTGCTCGCAAGCTACCCTTTGAGGAACCCTTGCCCACTAACCCTTATGGTTGCGAGGATGGACATGGCCAAAATGGTGCTCATCTCTAGGGAACGAAGGCTCTCAAAGGGGACAGCAGTCTCTCAGGACCTCCTGTGAACACACACAGGCCTGACAATGAGCAACTTCTCTGCCCTTCACAAGAGGTTAATGGGTGGCCAAGGTGGGACGGAGGCCAGGAGACCAGAAGCCTGGAGCAGCTGGCCTTGTGCCCAGGGGATCCGCTAGGCTCGGGGAGAACACACCTGGAACAACTCCAGGAGTACACAGAATCCACGGGTCAGTTTCTGTTCCACATCCCTAGGGCTGGCAGGGGTAGAGTCCCATAGCTACCAGGAGCTGACCAGTTCTCTCTCAGCCCCGGCACCACCTGGCAGACACTAGGAGACAGAGTTAAGATTCCAGTGGAGGACTGGCATTGTGACCTAGAGGATCAAGTCAACTGCCTGCAACTCCAGCAGTCCATTCCAGTGCCCAGTTTGAGGCTTGGCTGCTGCATTTCTGATCCACTTCCTGCTTCAAGCCCCTGGAAAGCAGTGGGGGAGGAGGGGGAGCCAAGACCTTGGGCCTCTAACCCATGTAAGAGACCCAGAACAAGTGCCTGGTTTTTTGGTTTTTATCAGCTTCACCTTAATTGCTGCAGCCATTTGAGGAGCAAACCAACATATGAAGATCTGTTTTCTCCCTATCTCTCTATAACTGTCTTTTAAATAAATAAATAAATAAATAAATAAATAAATAAATAAATATAAAAACCAAGTAAATCTAAGAAAGCAAGCAAAGAAAAGCAAATAAAAGCCTCTGATGGAACAAGACAGGGTTCCAGGGCAATATTTCCATCTCCTTCCCTGATCCTCAGCTTTTCTTTATTCTCATCTCCAGAGCTTCTGGAGAATTAAAAGACACCAGCAAAAATAAAAATAAAAATAAAAATAAAAATAAAATAATAATAATAATAATAATAATAATAAAACAGCAAAGGAGCCAAAAATGTTTTCATCTCCTCTGCTGTCCTAAGCACAGAAGATGAGCCAGCAGAGAGCGAGGGGGTGAAAGCAGAGCCCACCAGTGGAGTGTCGGCTCCTGGCTGCCGTCTGCACCGCACTGTGGTCACACAGGGTCACACTGACGCAGAGCCAGCACAAGAGGACTGGAAAGAGGCTCAGTCCCTGCTCCCTCTGCTTTACTGCCCCTGCTCAATTATCAAGTCTCCCCCCCACACCCCTGAGAAGGGGTGCGCAGTGGGTGAGAGGTCCCTTGTTTTGTCCTAGCACCTGGAGCCGCTGAGAACAGGACCTAAGGATCTGGAAAGAAAGCAGAAGGAACAGGGCTTGGGGCCAAGGCAGTGCCTTGCACTCCCCAGTTACAAGAAGAGGTTAAGATGAAAACACCACGAGGAGCCGCAGCACACCCACACCGACACAACTCCCCTTGGGATAACCCTGGAAGGAGGGGCCTGCTATAGTGGAAAGGACACAGACAGATTCTCCAGCGGCTGTTCCCAGCCTAGACAGGGCCACATCCTGCAGAGCTGTTGCAGGTGCCTGCTTTGTGCTACCCCCTTCGGGCATGTAGGACCCAGGAAAGCAGTGCTAATGAGGGTTAATGACAAGGTGGACTGTGGGTCCCAGCATAATTATGAGGTTTGGGCTCCTCCCTAATGTCTGCATGTGGGAAAATGGCCCAGAACATTTTTCCGCCTGTGGGGACGGGGCAGACGCCCCATATGTTATCTGGATCACAGGTCCCAAGTCTTGGAGCCAGGACTAGCTTAGGTTGTGCTCCTCACATCAGCCCAAGGCTACTCCACTGTGAAGGGTGAGGTTCACTGTCTCTCTCATCAATTTGATTTCACAAGCATTTACTACACACACACTAGGCTCTGTGCCATATGCTTGGGCACCTGGCATTCAGACCCAAGGCACTATGATACTGCCACGGAGGTGGAGACAATGAGCTACTAGGACTTGAGGCAGAGGGCAGCATCAGAGGTGGCAAACCAGGGCAAACATCAAAGAACAGAAGCATTTCCAGGGTGCCCACATAGACGGATCAGAGTGCAACAGGAAGATCCCATTTACAGCAGCAACAGAAAAAAGCACACAACCCCTGGGCGTGACACCCTCACACACACACACACACACAAAAAGGTGAAACAGTGATACTGGCGCACAGACTAGCGTGAACAGAATCAGACACGGGAAGACCTAGTCTGAAGCTATCTTCTCTGTCCTTCCAAAACCATCCATAAATTCCGTAAGATTCCAACTGAAACCTCCAACAATTCTCAGACAACTTGACAAGCTGCTTATTAAATACTTACTTGGAGAAAATGCAATAAATAAAAGCAAAAACTGTTGTGGAAAAGATTTGCTAAATCACACTGTTGCACAAAAACTACGCTAATTTAAACAATGAAATCCTGACACAGAATCAGACAAATAATTCAACAGAACAGAAGAGAAGCCCTACGACACCTAGGAATATAAGTATTTATGACATGCCTGGCATGGAATTTTAGACCACTGGGGAAACTAAATACCCAAATAGCCTGGGATAATAAGTTTCTAGTCTGTAAAAGCTCAATTTTTATCTTATACCAAAAATAAAAATAAATCTCAGTTTAGAGATACAAATAGCTAAAAGAGAAAACACTAAGTTCCGATTATATCAAAAATACTGAATCCCAGGGCTGGCAGTTAGCATAGCGGTTGGGATGCCGGCTGGGATGCCAGGTCCCGGTCAGTGTGCCCTGGTTTGATGCCCAGTTCCACTTCCTGATGCCAGCTTCCTGCTAGTACGGACCCTGACAGTGCAAGGCTCTGGATTCTGACCACGCACTGGGGAGATGCAGTTGCTTGGCTTGAGTGAATGAGAGAATTGGAGTTCTCCATCTCACGGAGGCCTCTTAAATAAATTTCAAAAATACAAAATCAAAATCTCCAGGACAGGTGTTTCATATAGCGGTTAAGATGTTGTCACATATCAGAATGCCTGGATTCAATTCTCGGCTCTGAAGACCAGCTCCCTGCTAGTGCAGATTCTGGGAAGCGGCAGGTGATGGGAGACCTACATCAAATTCCCTGCTCCAGTTTCAGTGGTCCAGTCCTGGCCAGTGTGGGCATTTCAGGAGCTTACCGACAGGAGCTACTCCGCTTCCAATCCAACTTCCTGTTAACGCACGTCCTAGCAGACAACCCAAAATTGCTCAAGTACTTGAGTTCCTGACATCCACACAGCAGACCAGCTTCGGCCTGGCTCAGCCCCAACTGTTGCAGAATTTAGGGAACAAACCCGTGGATGGAAAGTTGCCTTCAACATGTTGCTATGTAACAAATTACTCAAATGCAAGTATGTCACAAACATATTACTGGGGGGAAGGTAATAAGTTTATGTACTTATTTTAAAATCTGGAAAGATATGAAGTTATTAATACTGATCACTGCAAGTTGGCAAAGAAATAGATTCTCAAGCTTCCAATTATTCATTCGTATTACTTCTTCAATTGGGTATATACTCATTGTATTAAAGGTGTAAATATCATTTCATTTTACTATAAAAGGAAAAAGTAGTACTACTACTAGCGTTTCCAGGATGAACTCAAAGTCCGCCCTCTTCCTCCCCTGCCCTTTATGGTTCCCTAAGGAGCTGAGATAAAGGGCAGGACAATCTATTCTCCCAAGGTACTGCACCCTTCTCCCTTCCCTATTAGCTTGAACAAGTTCAAACTGGAGTGCACTGAGGGCACCCTCTGATCGCACCAGACCCTGTGTGACCCGGAAGGGCACATTCCCTACTCCTGAGGACACCCTGAGTTCTAGGGCAGCTGGAGGCAGTGCCCAAGAAGTGCCCACCCTGCTGTTCCTGGCACCCTTTTCTCCTGCTGCTGTCTTCTCCAATCCAGGACACTCATCATAGCCCAAAGGGCAGCAACTGTACCATATTTTCTAGAGGGAACTGCAAGAAACAAGCAAAACTTCAGTATAGCCTGGCCCAGCTTGCTCAGGTCAAGGGTTCCTACCTTCCCCACTCCCTTCTCTGTCCCTAGTGTTATAACGCATGAGGCTTTTCTAAATGCCACTCCTAAACCTCCCACTTAGTTTTAGGATGTACTCTCATCCTAGGCAATAAATTCAAACTGGTTTGGCTTAGTTTAAAAACAGCAACAAAAGCATTGTTCTCAGAACCCGGTTGCTAAGCTAGTGAGCTTGTACTCAGTCTCCACCTGGACCTGGAGCCAGAGCCCTGGGAAGTAACCACGCACTACACTATCACTCCAATGCTACCCTGCAGTCAGGGCTGCCATGGCTCCAGGTTCCAAGAGCAAGGATTCTCCCCAAGGCCCTGCTGGGAGGGAGGGTGAGCAGGTTAAACACACTTGGCATTCACATGCTGGGTTCTCAGTCAAAAAGCACCCACAGACATAAATTATCAAAACCTAGAGAACGAGGCCACTCTGAACTTAGAAAGTCACATTTTAAAATATACTTGTTCTCAAAGAATAGGAAAAAGTGTTTGAGGACCTAAAAAACGGACACACACACTGAATAAATCTAAGGAAAAGGCGACAAGTGCTATGTGGCTAACAGGGATTAATGCTTAAGAAAACAGCATAGCTGACAAATACACAGGCTTTTCAATTACACAAAACTGACAATGTTATAGAGTTAAAATTTATACACTAGAAATAAAATGAAGAAAATCACAAGACATTAATGGACTGAAAAGCAAGAACTGAACACATATCATGTGAGTAAATATGAAACTGGATTGCTTTTGTGGAAAAATCCAAGGTGTGAAAAGACAGAAACTGCAAAGACTTGTACCTCAAAAATATTACCAAGTGGCACAACAGGTAAAACTGCTGCCTATGATAGCAGCACCCCATATAGGTATGGTTCAAGTCCTGGGTGCTCCACTTCTAATCTCTATTAAAAGCAGAGCATGACGGCCTAATCTCTGGGCCCCTGCACCCACTGGGGATACTCTGGGTTCAGCCTGGCATAGTCCAGGCCACCTGGGAAGCCAACTAGCAGATGGAAACTCTCTCCCTCTGTCTCTCCTACAGGGTCCCAAGGCTTTGGGCTGTCCTCAACTGCTTTCCCAGGCCATAGGCAGGAAGTTGGATGGGAAGTGGAGCAGCCAGGACACAAACTGGCACCCACAAAGGATCCCGGTGCATGCATGGTGAAGATGTTAGCCAGTAGGCAACCGTGCTGGGCTCCCCAAAATACATTTCATTATCAAGTTTGGTATATTTAAGAAATGCAAAGATAGTTCAATATAAGTAATTCACCTATTAACAGACAAAGAAGAAATATCATTTGATCAGTAAAACCATGTAGACTACTAACAGGAAAACATGCTTCTTAAAGCAGGAGAGCAATCATTCTTTTTTACCATAACAAATAACTCAAATTAGCAACTGGAATGCCTTAACGCCATCACCAACACCATCAACACAATACTTAGGGGTCAATCTAAGTGTCAGTCACAGTAACAGGAAAGAAAGTCACTGAGGACAGCCTGCACTCAAGCAAAACTCTCAATATTCAGCAAATGAATGTAACCTGGAAAGAAGGCCTAGCTGAGGGACAGCAAATCCACAGGCAAGAACTTGGGCTGTGAAGCCAGACACCCCTGGCCACGACTCAGCTCCATTCCTTCAAACACCAGCCCTTGCTCAAGCTCCTGGCCCAACCCTTCTCTTTTCTTATCTGAAAATGGGGCTCCCACCACCTACCTGAGCTCTCACACAACTAAGGAAGAAAACCAGGAAGACTTTGCCCCGCATGTGACAAGCACTGGGGAGCAGCAAGACTGCTAGTTAGCTGTGTAGGACAGCGTGGCCAGCAACGAGGCAGAACTACTTTCACAAACACCAACCCCACTGCTGCCAATCCCAAAACACAAAATGCTCCAAAGTCCAAGTCTGGAGCATTTCTGACTTCTGCTCCATTGGTATAACAGACAACCTGTCTGGTCAAAACTTTGGCAGGCTCGTGGGCCATCATGCTCTGAACACAGGACATCTGCAGGAACATGGCGGTTGACAGTCATTAACTGCAATGTGGAACTGGAAGTCAAGGTCTCCTCTTCCACTTCTACTGTCTCGTGTTTTCCCAGAACATTCATTATCTGATCATCTGTGTAATCGAGAAAGAAAATGCAGGGCAGGTGCTGGGCACAGTAGGCTAACCTACCACTTGAGAAGCCCATATCCCACTTCTGAGCCTAGTTATTCTGTGCTTCCCACTACTGTGTCTTATTTAAGGCAGCCAAGGATAGTCCAAGTACTTGGGTCCATACCACCTGCACGGGAGATTCAAACGGAGTTGCCTGGCTCTTAGCTTCAGCCTGGTCCAGCCCTGGCAGCTGCATTTGGGGAACAAACCAGCAGATGAACCCCACCTTCATCCGTCTCTCCTTCCCTTCCTCCTTCCATCATTCTGCCTTTCAAATTAGTAAGCCTTTCAAAAGAAAAAATAAAGGTCCAAGAGGATATAGATTTCTGGCTCACCTAACACTGAAGATTTGTCACATGGGACAGCACAGGTCGAAAACAAACCCAAGGTGATAAAAAGAAGGTGACATGGGAATAGTAGACTGATGGATTTGTAATTCCTTTTGAAGAATTGTGACATTATGGGAAAAATCTATTGGGGGTGGAAAATAGGGGGAGGGGAATCCCAGACTATACACAGAATTATACAATAAAAACAAAAAAAACATGACATGGGGAGGGTATGCAGGTTCTCCTGGCCGTACTACAGCATAGTGAGCAGAAGCAGCCCACAGGCCTGTGAAGGTGTTTACAGCAGAAGCTCCCCTCCCCCAAGTCAGCACACACATCTGTCCACTGCCACCGAACTGACCCGTCTGTGTGCCACAGAGATGTTACAGAGGTCCTCATTTCCAAACCCAGGCACTGAAGACAAATTGTGTATAGATATACATAATGTGGTTTTTGTTCTACATGCAATATTCCAACAAAGTTTGTAAACATTAGAAACTAGGAGGAGCAAACACCATTTCAGTCACGTGCAA
The DNA here is from genome assembly GCF_030435755.1 of Ochotona princeps. Classification (NCBI taxonomy): domain Eukaryota; kingdom Metazoa; phylum Chordata; class Mammalia; order Lagomorpha; family Ochotonidae; genus Ochotona; species Ochotona princeps. The sequence goes on from NC_080839.1 coordinate 25,519,619, forward strand.
CGGAGAGTGGGCCCCGAGTGCAGTGGGCATCAGTCTGCCTGGGACGCCTGCATCCCGTATCCAAACGCCCGGGCTCAGCTCCCAGCTCTGCTCCCCACTCCAGGCTCCTGCTAATGTGCACTCTGAGAAACAGTGGGCAATTGACTCAGGCCAGGTGACTGGGGAGTCACCTGGGAGGGAGATCTGGGCCAAGTTCCTGACCTTGCTGTTGAGTAGCATCTGGGGAGAGAACCAACAGTGGAGGATTCCTGTTTTGGGAGTTTTTTCTTTAACTTGAAAAAAATCTAATGAAGATTCCCTCTTAAATTCTAAGCACAGTAAAGTATGGACTCATTGGGTCAGTCTCAGAATAGAAGTTAATCTAGTATTGTATCTGAAATGTCTATCTTCATTTTTCCAAATTCTATATAATTACATTATCAATAGATGAGAAAAAATTATGAGACAACCTAGGCTATAAGAGACACAACGAAAACTTAATTGGACAAAGCACCTGTTCTCAATCCTGAGCAGATGTCCCAATCTGCTGGGGTGCTGTGACAACTACAGGGGCCGAGTTCCACCCCAGACTAGTGACTAACTCCAGGCCAGGCACCCAGGAATTGAACACCTGCTTTTGAAAGCTCCTGCAATTGAATCTAATATGAGGTTGTAGGGGCTGAGAATCATCAAACTAGTTGAACCAGAGGGACTGGCCCCTAGAGACTTCCAGGCATGCCAAAGCACGGCCATGCCTGCCCTGGAGAAGCTGTGGTGTGGGCGCAGTGAGGTGCTTGGACTGCAGTACCCTGGCACCCACCCACGTCCTCCTCTGCACCCCATTTGATCCAGATTTCTGCAGAGACCCAATAGGGAACTGCGGCCCAGCACCCACAGAAGATCCAGCATCTGGACAGGGCTTCGGAGAAGCTTCCTAGGGCTTGATCATAGAGCCCTGGGTTCTGGCTTCTAGCCATGTTGTTCAGCTGCTCTGCACCACTTGCCAGGACAGCCCCAAGACACACACGCTGCTCCAACCACACAAACCCAGCGCTAAGCCCTAACTGCTACCCAAACCTCCGCAAACCCACAGCTGAGAAACAGGAAACCAAGGAGAAACATTAGGGAAGAAAGGCTGTAGGCAGAGGTCAATGTACGGTTCAACCACCAGGTAGGATTTGGTTCAAGACAGCGATAAGGCCGTTACAGGCTGTGTGTGTGTGGTGGAGGGAGTTTTTCACAGCTACATGGCCTGAACCTGCAGCACAAACACCAGTGAGTGGCCCCAGGCCATCTCACTCGACAGCAGTCTCGTATCACACAGCTGTGTTGGTCCAGGAGCCCCATGGCATTTGCTAAGTTCCCTACAAGATGGTCACACATGAGACCCAAGCCCGCCCTTCACAGTATACCCTCAGGGACCCTCTCTGCTTAGTCTACGATGGAGAGCCGAGCTCCAAGCACCCGGAGCACAAGTAGGGGTGGACCAAGGCCATGAAGAGTGTCCTAGGACAGAGCCAGCCAGGAATAACACAACACCTCTTGGGTGCTGCCTCCATTTCACGGTGGTGATCAAAAATGGTGCCCACTGGGAAGCCACAGGCTTCCTGTTCAGTTCCAGGAGAGCTTGCAGCCCTCTGCACCCAGTCTGAAGTTGCGCAAGCCAGCAGACTTGGCCTGAGGGAGAAGGTATGACAGAGGGAGTTGGTTTCTAATTCCAAACGGAGTCATCCACCCAGATCCCTTTCCGGGGGTCTCCCCACAACTGTCTCTGACAGCTTCTAGCCTTCCGGCTCTCCTCCCAACTGCAGCCACTGGGACTCAGAGGTGGATCCTCCCTGAGCAGCAGGAACGTAGCCTGGCCAGAAACAGCTCTTTCTGTGAAGTCTATCTGCTTAGCAGGGCTGGGAAAGCAGACTCCTTGGGGACACAGAGTTCATGGAGAGGTGGTGGAGGCAAACGCAGGGAAACTCCACTTACAGAAGGCACAAGTGCTTCGTTCAGTGCCTTGGTTTCCTTCACAAGGTCAATGAGGTTAGGAATTATGTGTGAAACACACCTGAAATCCAATTACTTAAGTACCAAGGGCACAAGGATTCCAGGCTTCAGGAGAAACCAAAATTTTCTCAGACCCTCATCCTCCTATCATTAGAATATCTGCCTAGCAAATACTTTTGTGGCAAAGCAGTGCTAATTTTGCCCCACTGCAATCAGTGACTTTAAAAAAAAAACAAAGATTTTTATTGAAAAGTCAGATTCATAGAGAGGAGGAGAGACAGAAACATCTTCCGTCCAATGATTCACTCCCTAATGGCTGCAATGACTCGAGCTACGCCAATCCAAAGTCAGGAGCCAGGAGCTTCTTCCAGGTCTCCCACATGGGTGCAGTCCCAAGGCTTTAGGCCATCCTCTACTGCTTTCCCAGGCAACAAGCAGGGAGCTGGATGGGAAGCAGGGCTGCCGGGACACAGACCAGCAGCCACACAGGATCCTAAAACATGCAAGGTGTGGACTTTAGCCACTAGGCTACCACACTGGGCCCAGTGACTTCACTTTTTTTGTGTAATCTGCAGCAGCTTAAAAAGGACACAGATATCAGAAGATTCCAAAACTGGGGTGAAGTTTGTGATTAGCTCTGAGAGGAACAAGGTTGCCTGCTCTATGGTGCTAACAGCTACCGAAATAGGAAAAACTCCAAAACTAAGGTGCCTGTCCTGTCATGGCAATGGAGCTGTAGATCCTTGCAGGGTCCTTACCAACACGAGCATTTGCAAGACAGCTGGCCCCAACTTCAAGGGCTCTGTTTCTCCAAGTCATACTGTATGAATGAAACACACACACACACACACACACACACACCCCCTTTGGCTCCCATGGCTCCTGCATCAGACTACCAGCATCCTGACCTACAGAGGCAGAGTCATCAGGAAATCTTGGAGGGCACTCAGATCTTTTCTGTCTCACGGATAGAAAGATCTCTACTCTTTCAGGTAGCCCTGCTCCACAGACATAAGAGTGGGGAAATCACATCCAGGAAGAATGGGAAGGCATTCTGCTTACCTAGAAAAAGTTCGCAAGCAGTGCTATTCAGTTTTAACCTTTAAACTGCTTATCCATAGTCTACTAAAACTTTAACACAGGAACCAAGAGGAAAGTTCAGAAACTACGGCAGGTTGTCTAACTACATGGCTACAGGCTCACCCACTGAGAAGCTCAAAGACCAGACTGGAAGGGGCCGAGATCCCCCATGCAAGGGACAGCTGCTCTGCTCATTTATAATGTTCTAGAAATTGAGCAAACATCTTGGGTCCTAGAAATTGAGCAAACATCTTGGGTAGGCAATTCCTTCAAACTACAGGCAGTGGCACTAGGCAAGCTCCCTAGCAAGAGCAGCCAGAGTTGGAGTGAGCGAGGCCAGAAGCCAGGTGGCTGTTCTTGCCTTCCTCATCCCTCTTGGCCTTGTCAGTGTCCCCTGGAAGCAGTGAGGGCTGCAGAACCCACACTCAGAGCCAAGGGTGACTGCAGGTTCACACTCAATTGCCAAGGTGCAGCACTTCCACTCAGCTTTCCCCAAAACCTAAGGCATTGGAGACTATTTCTTTTTCACAACCAGGCTCCCTTCCCTGCTAGCCCATCTCTGATTCCACCTCCAGATCCACAGAACACTAAGTGACTGAAAACAAATTTGGTAAGCAGACTGTAAGAAGAAGCAAACGTGGAAGGCTGGGTACACCCGAGGCAAGGGTCTTCATCTGCCACATGCAGATCCAGACTCTGTGCCTCAGACAGTTAGGTGGGATGGAAAGCACGTGCTGCACAAAGCCAAAACTGCCAGTGCCAGCTGTCCCATCTCAAGTTAATAGTTTTAGGTAATTCAGTTCCTGTCTCTCATGTCTGATGGTTCTGCAACAATCAAATAGTAATGGTTTCTTTTATTTTTCAGGATCTGGAACTATACCTGGAACACAGCAGCTGTTGGGAGACAAAGAGAGGAAGACAGCAGGTAGGTGGATGGGGATGGGGTGGCAGGATGAGAGCAGGATAATCTATACACTTTAATCACTTCAGTTAGGCAGCTGCCTGCTGGCCTGAAGGCTTGCTGAACTAATCCACCAGGAAGCCATCTTCTCAGGAGCTACAGAGACACTGGGAACTAGGGGGAGTCCTCAGCTGACTGCCAGATGTCTGGGGATGAGAGGAAACAAGGCCAAAAGCCTGAGAGGTCAGGGGTGGGAAGCAGGGAACTGAAAGAGGATTGGGAGACCCAAAGGCTGAGCCAAGTCCAAGCCCCTCCCCACACTCCCTGCCCCCATCCTAGCCAGCCAAGCCATTTGCCACAGCTTCTAGGGCATGGGCGGGGACTTGGCAAGCCCACAAAGCCCATTTCCAGCAGATATGTCCGTCTGCAGCTGGAGGGAGGCCGGTGCCCAGGCCCCTCCTCACGGGCACAGCTAGAAGATGGCTGCAGACCTGGTGGTGATTCCTGAGGGCGAGCTGGACAGCAAGACTCAGCTTCAGCCCACTCACCTAACTGCCAATCTCCCCCTCCTCCATGTCACTCCACGCAGGCCAAGGCCCAGGAGATGCGGCTGAGCTCTGGGACCTAACCAATAGAGACTTTCACCATTGCCCGGAAAGCTAGCTCACTTTCACCCTTTTCATATTCAATTCTGTCTCTGGGTGGGTTTCCTCCCTGCCCTAACCTGGGGGTCTCACTTGTTTGCTTATCTCTAAGGTTGTGTAAATATCCCTCAGAGAAGGGGTTCGGGATTCCTCTGCACCCTTGCCAAGGGAGCAGCCAGGGCATGTAAGATCCTAGCAGGCAGTGGTCAGATGGATTGACAGAAGGCAGAGATGCTGGGCAGGGTCCCAAAACAGCTTCCAGACATCCTCAGCTACGCAAGGGTTCCCACGAGGTAGGGCATGGGAGCCGCGTGGGAGTCAGAAAGCAGGGCAGCCTGGTGCTCTCAGCCGTCTGGGCACTCACTGGGTACCTGGTATGGGCTGTCATGATGGCGGCACTGGAGCGCGCACCATGGCACACTCCCCAGAACATTACAGGCAGCCACACAGTCCAGCAGGCTCAATCTGTGTCTATGCTGGGCACCACACACAGGCATCTCTCATGGGTGTTTGAGCCCCTTGCAGGACTCAGCCTACATGGATGGTCGATGATGCCCACTAGCTGCTGTGCACCACTTACCCACAGGGCATAGGCATCTGTGCCTATCCCATGGCTATGCAGAGTGTGAGACCCTTCATACTGGGTCTTAAGACTCCTGGCCTAACCTCACAAGGCAGATGCACCATCTCAGGATCTTACAATAGAAGAAGCCACAGCAAAACTACTCAGCACATGGGCCCAGAATGGTAGCCTGGCGGTTAAAGTCTTCTCTTTGTACGTGCCAGGATCCCATATGGGTGCTGGTTCTAATCCTGGCAGCCCTGCTTCCCATCCAGCTCCCTGCCTGTGGCCTGGGAAAGCAGTTGAGGACAGCCCAAAGCCTTGGGACCCTGCACCCATGTGGGAGACCTGGAAGAAGCTCCAGGCTCCTGGCTTTAGATCGGAGCAGCACTGGTTGTTGCAGTCACTTGGGGAGTGAATCATTGGACGGAAGATTTTTCTCTCTGTCTCTCCTCCTCACTGTATATCTGACTTTCCAATAAAAATAAATCTTTTAAAAAACCACTCAGCGCATATAGAACAGTGCACAGCAAACCAGCTACCAGGAAAACCCTGTATGCACCAACAGCTAAACCAGGAACAGGAGGCCCAGAGCTGAGCGCCTGCTGGCAGTGCCCGAGCAAAAGAGCAAGTTACGCTTCTCAGCCAGACAAGTCAACAAATAAGAACAAGTATAGACACAACCTCAGTGCTTCAGAACCATGGCCAGCCCTGGTCCCTGCCTACCTTGCCAAGGGGGAGCAGGGCAGACCTGTTTGGGGAGCTTCCACTGGGCTCTCAAGTAGCTCGGCCACATGCCCGCAGCACTTGAGGCTGAGAGACTCCAGGAGGTCTGCAGGAAACCCAGCAGTACGCGGGGGACCGCAAGGGAGAACATTTTGGGAAAGAGCTGAAGAGAAACAGGTCTGCTAGGGCAGCAGGGGTGCTTTCCGGAGGCAACAGAGCTGCCAGCAGGCCCAGTGACGCTGCTGACCAGGCTGGAGGGACAGGAGGGAGGGAGGGAGCCTTTCCCCAAGCCCATCTGTCTCCATCCCTTGGTCCTGTGGTCATGCTTCCGCAGGCATGAGAGCTCACAACCCCAGCAGTGGGCGGAAGCCAAGGTAGAACCTGGGGAGTCTGCTCTGGGCAAGAGCATTGTTGAAAGCAAGCTCACAGCTCTGCTCCCTGCCCACGCCAGCACCCACACCCACCAGACTCGGCTTGCCAAAGGGCCTCTCACAGGCTCCTTGCAGGTGCCGGCCTATGGCATCCAGTCTCACCCAAGCCGCTTTCCCAGGGAAGCCCATGCCACCGGGCTCTTCTTTCAGAATTCAGACTTGTTTCCTAGCACCCCCAAGCACTTCCTGGTCTCCAAAGTTCCCTGGGACAGAGCAGCCTGCACCAGGATCACCATCCCCCTCAGGCAGTGAGGCAGCAGGGAACCACCTCCAGAACCTCAGCAGAACTTCCCACAACTCTCCCAGGAAGCAGGCGGAGCATTTCCAGGGAGCGGCGGGTAGGAGCATCTGGGGACAGGAGCCCTTCACCCACCTGCTACCCAAGCAACCAGCCGTTCCCCTCCCCTACAGTCCCAGCGGTAGAACAGGTTTCCTACCAGCCAGGCAAAGTTCCACATGCTTCCCCGACTCTCCACTCTTGAGTTGAAGCCACACTCAGCTATCTCCCACCATCCTCTCCCCCCACCCTCCAGAGCCAGCAGATAACTGCTGAGTAATCTCAAACTCAGGGTAGTCCCCAGCCCGGCAAGCAGGGCAAACCCGAGGAAACCTACTGATCTGGTCCTTGCCAGCCTGCTGGGGACACCCCCCACCCACTCGGCCCCAAATACTACGGCCCTCTGCCTTCACACAGCCACAGGGAGCAGCTGGGGCTCCCTTCTCTGCTTCCCACCCACCTGGGAACACTTCCTTCCCAGGCCCCCAGACACCAGCGCACGGAGTCACAGCAGACGCCTGCTGGCTTGCAGGCATGATGTTGCATCAGCCCCCACCCAACCCAAAATATCCTCACCCCCACCACCTCCTCTCGGCTCCAGCCATCGCCATGGTGACAGCAGCATGACTAACGACACCCTATCAGCTTCAGACACCAAGCGCAACCCCCCCTTCTCCGTCAACACCGCCCCCCCCCCCGCGGGATTTCTGCAGATTGGATGCAAACCAACAGTGCTAGGGACATGCTGGGGGAAGATTTTCAGAGGCGGGGTGGGGAGTGGGTAACATGTCTTAAAAAAAGAAAAAGACACAGTTTTAACAACCAAACCCCAACTGCACCCAAGCCATACAGCTGAGAAAGCAGAAAGAATCCAAACAAAACCCACACAAGGCCTGAGAATTCATTGGCCGCCCACACCCCCGCCGCCCCTCCCCCTCAGCGGCTGCTACACACACACACACAGTGGGAGATTCAAGGATCACCAGAGGAGACCCTTTATTTTTATCCAATCGAGACACTTCACTCCCACCCCCCCCCCCCAACAGCCCGCCTCAGACGCTGGAGGTACCTTGACAGCCGCCCCTTGTGCCCACGGCCCCGCTCCTTCATCAGCCTTTATTTCCACCTGCAAAAGAAGCCAGAGACGGATGAGCCAGCCGGGCACCAGGAAGGAAGCGAAGTCCCTCTGCGCCGGGCCCAGCGCCACGCACGAGGAGGGGGGGCGCGCCGGGCAGGGGGCGTCCGGAAAGAAAGGCCAGCGGGGACCATCTTCCTGCCCCCAGCTGCCCCGGTGGCCCTCGCACCGGCTCCCTCGCCTTCCACAGTGTTTTTGTTTTCATCTTTCCTCCCGGAGCCCTCCAGGAACCTGCCCCCTGATCGCGCACCCCTCGGGGCCCTGAGCGTGCTACCTCGGCCGGCCTCCTCGGGTTGGTGCGGCAGCGGCCGCCGGGCCTCCCATTATCCCCGCCGGAGGGAGCGCACGGAGGGAGGCACTGCAGAGGCGGTGGCGGCGGCCAGCTGCCGGCTGCGCTCCCTCCCCGCCCGTCCGTCCGCCCGCCCGTCCGCCTGCTTGTCTGCCCGGCCGGGAGGGCAGCGTGCGAGGGGGCGGCGCACGCACCAGCCAATCCCCGCCGCCAGGCCCGCCCCCGCGGCGCTGACCTGCCCAGCCCCGCACGACGTGCGGGGGCGGGGGTGCCGCCGGCCAGGCTGCCGCTGCGGGCCGCTCCAGGGCTGCCGGGGATCCCCAGGCAGCGCCTGCCTCCACCCAAGGGGACCTCCACGGGGATACGCAGGCTGCAGCGAGGACTGACCGGCGCGCCCCGGCGGAGGGGCAGGGCAAGGTCAGAGGCGGTGGGATTCCCTCCCCACCACGCAACAGCAGAGGCCGGGTCGGGCCCTAACGTTGAGAGCAGAGCCCCCGCCCTTCAGTCTTCCCAGAAGAAAAAGCCCAAGCAGCAGAAGCCTTCACCCCATTCCAGCGAATGACAAGAGTAAAGCAACTCAGAGGCGGCGCGACCAGAAGGGCAGCACTGGAAGCCAGGTCTGTTGAAGGCTGTCTTCTTACCCACGTGCAGTCCGACTCCTAAGTTCCCAGCAGAGCCCACCTCGGAAGACCCGCAGCTACTCCATGGAGCCCGTATTGCCTGGAGCTCCAGGCTCCTCACCCTGGGAATGCCATCCCTGGTGGCGCCTGGACAAAGCCTACCCCAGTAGCCTCCCCACAGCCCTGCCAAAGGATTCCTGTCCCTTGGGGGAGGAAAGGGGGACACACGGCAAGTATCCCAGGCCAAGGCTTGTAAGGGGAGGTGACCCAGACCCGCCAGAGCTCCCAGCCGTCTGGAGGAGGACCCCCCCCCACAAGCTGCTGCCGGAGCTCCCTCCCTGGGCACCCTCTACCAGACCCTCGCTGTAGCCTCGCCCTCAGGAGCACCCAAATCCCAGGAAGCGGCCCTCTAGCACGCTTCAGCACCCCTGCATCGGGGTCCGGCTGTAACTCACCTCCCTCAGCCTCATTTGCTCGTCTGAGACAGAACTACAAATAGCAATGACTGGCGTAGTTGAGAGCTCCCGGGGAAGCGGGGAAGTGATGGCAGTGGCGGCAGACGCGCAACAGGCTCTGCCAAAGCCGCCACCGCTCTCCACTTGGGGAACAGCTCACCGGAGCTGTTTCTCATCTCACAGATGAATAAGCCCAGGTCAGAGAGAAGTGACTCAGCAGCCCCGTGCAGGCCCTGAAAGAGCCCCCTGCTCAGTGACTCCTCCATCACCCACTGCACGCAGATGCCAAATCACACACAGCCCTCTCCCTGAAGGTCCACAGAGGGTGCACAGAGCAGGATGAGCCACCTGGGGGGCTACAGGCACAAAGCTTGGTTGGACTGCATCCCCTGCCCCCAGGCAGGGGCAAGGAACAGTGTCCTCAACCCAGGCTTCTGGTGGGAAGCCAAGCTTTGGCATCCCTGAGCTCCTACACATGTCAGGCCAGAAGTCGTTCCCCCCAGGATTCTGGCTGGGCTATAACCCTGTGCAGCTTGCTGCCCCACAGGAGAGGCCTGGGCTGCTTCGAGAGTGGCGATGACCTCTACCACTGCTGCAGCAACCTCAGCTCTTACAAGGAAACCTCCAGCTCACATGTCAAGTTTTGTGCCTGTCAACAGCTGGTGAGTAATGGGCTGGAACTCAAACCAGGACCCGCTTATTCCCCAGCTTCATCTTCCTCCCTCTGCCAACCCTAGGGAGGAGGTCCAACAGTGATGGGGAGTGGGGGGTGGGGGGGTGTCACTGGAACCCACCCTTGTCTCTGTGTGGCCACGCTCTCATGCCTCATAGAATCCCCTTCCCCCTGCCTCGCCCCACCTGGCAAGCTAACACAGTGCCGGGCTCAATCCAAGCAGTGCCTCCACTCTGCCAGTTTCTCAGACTGCCAAGCCCCTGTGAGCATCGCGGGCTCCTCCCCAAGCAGCATACCGCCTCTTCTAGGGCACTTATTACAACCCAGTGCAGTCATCTGTTTACCCGGCCCTCCTTCCCACATGGCAGGAGCTGGACTATGACTGCATGTGGAGGGTGGGGAACCAGGGGACGGACACTCCACAGGGAAGCCACACCAGCAGCCTTCTCACCAAGGGACTCGAGGACCTGCAGGACACCTGCCCTGGGCAGCCAGCACATCTTCCTCACCAGCCTGCAGGAGTCACAGCGCCAAGTTCCCACTCTCATTCCGCTTGCTCACTCAGCCCTATCCCAATGACATGCACCTGCCCTGCCCACTGGCAGCTCTTGGCCATCACCGAGGGGCTGTGTTCCCCAAGGCGGCCCACCTGCTCCTCTGAGGCACCTTCAGGTCCAAGGCTTGAGCAAAGCCGAGGTGCCTGCCAGGGCCACTCTGTCTCTAGCCAGGACATCCACCAGAGAGAAGTCAGTGTCTCCACCCACTGGCAAGACCCCAAGGGCCAGATCCCACCCCCCCCAGACACCAGCAGAAGCCCCCACTTGGAACACACCATCTTTGAGACAACCCAGCGAGATAGGACTCATTCATGCCCACTTACAGATGGAGCAGCTGAGCACCTTGCCGAGCCCTGCAGCAGGAAGGCAAGCGAGCAGGGCTCCCTTGGGATGCTGTCTGCGTTGCTCTGTGCAGTTTTCCCACCCAGCTACCTCTACTAGAGCGGGCAGCAGGCAGGGGACACAGGGTTCTCCTCCAGCCTCATCATGGCCCTGTGCTGAATGAGGTCACCCTCCCCAACTTCACTTCAGGGCTCAATTCAGGACCTGTTTCCTCCAGGAAGCCTTCTCAGGTTTCCCAGGTCCTTCCCAAGCCAACAGCACTTCTAAGGTTTCTCATTTGACACTTGGTACTGCTTTCTCTCTGCACACATGTGTCCCTCTTCTCTGCCCAGGATGGCTGGAGTCGCACCTCTCCAAAGCCCCCCGTGGTCCTGCCCAGTGCCACACACATGCTGGAGGTACTTGGAGTTGTCAGCGAGGGAGTCTGGGCCCTCCTCCCCTTGCTGTCACACAAAGAATCCTGCCAAAGAAACCCAACACCTCCTCCACCTTCCGAGCCTGTTTGAAGTCCCCAGTGTCCACGCATCAATTTCCACCCAAGTAATTGCAACCCATCATACACACATCATCCCCTATATTTGAAACTCTTTGCAGTTGTCATGGGAACTGCCTTTGCCTTCATTCACTGATCAGGCCTCACAATTAGCTCTGGCAGCGGAAGTCTGTGTCAACGGCAATCGCAGGCAGGAGGAAGTCAGGAGCACCAGCACAAGGAAAGACGCTCAGAGGAGGGGGTGCCCACCATGTCCGAGGGAACTCGCCAGAGCTCCCCTCACTACCCGCACCGACACACAGAGGGCAGGCCAGCTGGGAGCAGACGGTGCTCCACCGACTCTGCACGTGCTCCTGGATGCTGGTGAGAGGGCCGGACACACTGTGGCCCTCGTGTGGTTCTCCTCACCCTCATCCAGCAGCCAGGGACCGCAAAATGCTATAGGATCCCAAGTAACAAGGGACCGTGTCGCAAGGAGGTAGGACATAAATGCCAAGTAGTTGAGGAAGTTGGGATAGCCCGGGTGGGAGACTTCCTGGAGGATTAAACACATAACCTGTCACCTCTGACCTCCAGGGTCAATGAGCAGCCTCCAGGGCACCCTGCTGCCCTGCCACTAGCTCTGCCATTCAAATCCCTCTGCACACATGGTGGCTCCAGGGAGCCCCCTCCCTTCCAGGCCTCCCCCCCTTAGAGCCCCACCAGAGCCCACGAGGGTTAAGCACGTGCTCCCAGCTGTGAGCTCATGGTCTTGTCAGCTGTACTCTAGAGCTAAGAAGGTAACCCCATGTGCCCAGGTCAAAGACAACGCTGTCCGGCAGACAGAGAGAAGCTGCCTTCCTCCAGCCCCAGGAGCAGGAAAACACTATGGCAAGTGCCTCTCTTCATCCTGCCAGCAGCAGTTACTCCCCCACCCCACCCCCATCAGTGGGAACAGGGACTCTGCCACCTCCCCTCTCACTCCCGGGACTCCAGGTCTTCCCTCACATCACTAAGGGAACCAGGGTACTGAGAGCTGACCCTGGCAGAGCAGAACAGTCAATAAAGACGGAAGACAGGACAGGGATCGTCCAATGTGCTCCCTGCAAGGATGGCCCAGAAGTGAAACAGACTCCAAGGCAGCCGCCGGGGCCCAGTGCCTTCTAACTGCTGCCCTAGCAACTCGCCTATGCCCTGCAGCGGCTTTCTGCCACAGTTAGGAGCCTCAGTGAAGGGGGCTGTGGAGGCACCTGCAGGCTGCCAGGTACTCAAGTGATTTTTGCAGGGCAATCCCCAGTTCTGAACACCTGCCCTCACAGCACTGGTGGGTGGAAGGCTGGACCTTTGAGTTGTTTCCCAACTCCCAGGCTGGGACTGGCCACAGCTCAGAGCCAGCAGGGGCAAGATGCCCCACAAACATCTCTACCTCAGTCAAGCAAGAAATACCCCCACACACATCTCAGCCCAGTTACCCCACACCAGGCTGCTGGCTTGCTCGGGTTCTCATATTTCTTACCCAGGTGAGAAGACAAGGCCGCCACTACCCCACATAGCCACACTCAGGCCAACCTGAAGGACCCCCAGGAACTGCCCACCTTGCTGCGGCAGGCTCGCAGGAAGAGGAAATGGCCTCTCCCCTTTGCACCCACTTCTGAGTGGAGCAGACATTCCACAAGGGAGCTGTAAGGAAGCCAGGGGATGGGAGACCTCAACCCAGGTCTTCCAGCTTGCCTGCTGCCCCCCCCCCCCCCCCACACACACACACACACTGCCTCCTCCAACCCACCTCCAGCTGACAGAGGACATGGGGTGTGGCCCACCAAGAGGGAGCTTGGGGCCAAGGGTCACTGGGGCTGCACATCAAGGCCACCTGCAGTGGAGAGGAATTCAGTTCCCCAACAGGGAGCTGCTGGGAGCACCCTGGGGTGGAGACACACCTCACTGCTACTGTTCCTTCCCTGGTGCAGATAGGAGCTGCAGCTGCGCCCTGGAGGAGCAGCGGGACCGGGAGAGCACCACACCCTTCCCCAGCCTCACTTCTCACCCTGCGCTGGTGCTGGCAGCCAGAACCAGCACATCCCCTCAACAGCAGCCAATCCAGACAGCTACACACACAACCCCCCTCTTCCTCCACAAGGGGCAACTGAAGCCCCCATGAGGAAAGAAATGTCCTCCACCTGCACTGTGCAATCCACAGCCACCAATCACATATGGTTATCAAGGACCCGTAAAGCAGCCAGTGTCACCTCTTTAAACGGCTAATGGCTATTGCAGGCCACAGCCCAGTCAGCACTTGGGGAGTCCTGGATGCTCTCAATAGTCAGCTAAAAGCCATGGGCCTTTTTCTCCTGAGAAAACACCCCCCCCCACACACACACACACACAACAGTTGGCTGAAACGTTTTCAAGAGTCAGCAGACCTTACTCCACCCCAGGACTGAGGCTTGGTAGAAGCAGGAGATGAAGTCTAGACTCTGACCACCCCACCCCCCAAAAAGAAAACATGTCCTGCAGCAGCTAAGATGATGCTTGTCCAGTGGACTCCAAGCATAGACCTGACATCACAGTCCACGCCGTCTCAGAGGCCCCAGCACCCAGCTCCCAAGACACCACTGGGGGACTGGGGGCTGTGAGCCCCTCCATGCGGGCCAGCACCAGGCCTCCCAGGACAGCACTGGCAGCTGGGGGATCCTCTATGCTGAAACAGCTGTAAGCCACAAAACACAGCCCTTCTGGAACAGATACAGTCTACCTGCTTCACCCGCTGGTGAAGGTTCCGTGTATTCCTGTGTACTCCTCCACCTCAGACTACCTACCCAGGCTCACCTGCACAGTCTTCATTGGCCTGCAAGGAACAGAACCTCACACTGGCTCCATAGTAACTCTACCTGCCTGGAATCCATGACACCTTACTTGTGCAAGCCTCACCTTCTAAAACAAGCACAGCCTCAGTTAACTGATGACTGTGTAGTGGACAGCATGCCAGATACACAGGGGGACATGACAGTCATTCCTCCAGGCCAGCAGGGGATGTGAAGCATCTTCTCAGAGGATAGAAAGAATAGGTTGGACAACTCTCCTGGTCAAACTTCGTAGCAAGTGTCTGGATGTGTGGATGCAGCCAAGGTAGACCAATAGACCTTGGAAAGGTTTTTCTCAACCCTGGAGCAACAAAACCAACCATGTCTCAGAACTCATCAAAACCACTCAGATAAGCACCCTCAGAACATTTTTCCCCACATCGGGGTCTCTAAGATGACATTAGATGACCATCTCCCATTCCCAGGTTTGGATATAGTTTGGTAGCAAGGAGTGGTCTCCTCCCCTTCCCCCACTGCAGATACAGGAGAAAAAGAAAAAACTGGAACACTTGTCCTATCCACCTTCCTCCATACCACAACCCTCTCCTCTCTAAACCACATGGGCAGACATCCTTCAAGTGTGTAAATGTTAAAAAATATATATGTAAGAATGTTTGTTAAAGAAAGAAGGACGGGACCGGCGGCGTGGCCTAGTGGCTAAAGTCCTCGCCTTGAACGTGCCAGGATCCCATGTGGGCACTGGTTCTAATCCCGGCAGCTCCACTTCCCATCCACCTCCCTGCTTGTGGCCTGGGAAAGCAGTCGAGGACGGCCCAATGCTTTGGGACCCTGCACCCATGTGGGAGACCCAGAGGAGGTTCCTGGTTCCCAGCTTCGGATTGGCGCAGCACCGGCCATTGCGCTCACTTGTGGAGTGATTCATCGGATGGAAGATCTTCCTCTGTCTCTCTTCCTCTCTGTATATCTGACTTTGTAATGGAAATAAATAAGTCTTTTAAAAAAAAAAAAAAGAAAGAAGGACGGGAGAGAGGAAGAGAAAGACAGAAAATAAAGAAAACCAGTGCAGGAGTTTGCATTGACCTGAATCAGTTTCCACCCAGCCAGGTTGGAGCTCGCCGTTCCAGATCACCCTGCTCTCCACAGCCTGCGCAGCTCTTTCAGCTTAACAGTGGGACCATCACCTCTACCCCCTCATGATCCTGCCATGCCTGCAACCTACATCTGGTGAAAAGGACACATAAACTCTTGCTCTCCAACCTCCAGACCCTCTCAAGACCCCAGATTCAATGCACAAACCTGTCACCATCAGCTATTGCCTTAGGGGGTGCAATGTCTTCTGAAGGCCGCAACTATTCCCACACCAGCTACTAAAGGATTTGACAGTTCACTGGACTGCAAGGAAGATGCCAGAACAAGAATATACAGGGAGTAAAGCTGAAGACTTGGGTCGTTCTCCTTACTCTTATTGGATTCTTCACCTGTTTATCAGGACTCATCTCTGCACCCTTCTCCATGGGCCATACCCTTCTACGTCACTGCGGACCAGCTCCCCAAATTCCTGTTGGCACACGGGTCATCAGGGGATCTGGTGAGGGCACAGAGACCGGTCAGGGTGAAGCTGGAAACGCTGCAGTTCCAGCAAGCGCTCCAGATGATGCCCTTACTGTGGGTTCACAGAGGAGCGAGGCAGAAGTGAGGCTGTGGACCACTCAGGAACTTACTGTAAGACTCAGCTGAACACATGCAATAGAGTATGACCACATGCCATCACCTCACAGCCTCATCTGCATGGGGCAGTACCCTGCTAGCTGGCCATCACATGACCAGCCCTAGAGTTCCTGGGAGGTGGGGCTCAGACAACGGTTTTTAAAGGTTTCTCAGGTGGAGCCCAGCATGATAGCCTAGTGGCTGAATCCCCACTTTGCACACACCAGGATCCCACATGGGTGCTGGTTTGTGTCCCAACTGCTCCACTTCCCATCCACCTCTCTGCTTGTGGCCTGGGAAAGCAGTCGAGGATGGCTTAAAGCTTTAGCACCCTGCACCTGCATGGGAGACCTGGAAGAGGCTCCTGGCTTCAAGTCTACTTAGCTCCAGCCACAAGGGGAGTGAACCAGTGGTAGACGGAAGTTCTGTCTCTTTCTCTCTGTAAATCTAGCTTTCCAATAAAAATAAGTCATTAAAAAAAAGGGGGAGAGGGTTTCAGGTGATCCCACGTGGAACTCTCAATCTCCACGGCTAAGCCATTCCCTCCCTTAAAGATCATGTCACAACAGCTGGATCTCAGATCCTCCCAGATGCCAGCAGGAAATGCTATTATTTATTTGCAGACAGATCCAAGGTTAGGGGTTCATAAAGAACAAGTTACCTCCATGATTCACCACTTGTCTTTTTAGAACCTCACAAACCAGGGCTAGTGTTGTTGTACAGCAAGCTAAGCCTCCACCTTTGGCACCAAAATCCAACATGGGCACTGTTATCAGTCCCAGCTGCTCCACTTCATATCCAGCTCATCGCTGATGGCCTGGGAAAGCAGAAGATGGCCTAAGCGTTTAGACCCCTGCACCCAAATGGGAGACCCAGAAGTTCCAGGCTCACGGCTTTGGTCTGAACAAGTCCTGGCCACTGAGGACGTGCAGGGAGTAAATCACGAATACAAGATTCTGTCTCTCAACTCTTTCAAATACTATTTTTTTTTTAATTAGAAAGTCAGATTTACAAGAGAAGGAGAGACAGAAAGATCTTCAATCTGCTGGTTCAGTACCTAAGCGGCTACAATAGCCACAGCTGAGCTGGTCCAAAGCTAGGAGCCTCTTTCCCATTTCCCATTCAGATGCAGGGTCCCAAGGCTTTGGGCTGTTCTCCACTGCTTTCCCAGGCCACAAGCAGAGAACTGGATGGGAAGTAGAGCAGCTGGGACACAAACCAGCGCCCATGTGGGAGCCTAACAGATACATGAGGTGAGGATATTAACCAGTAGGCTACTACACCATGCCCTGAAATAATAAATCTTTAAAAATAAGTAGCAACAACAAAACCCAAAACTCACAAACCATCTTTTTAACCATCTGTTCTAGAACTACCAAAAGTTGATAAAGTTCAAGTGTTTTAACTGACAAAATCTGTTTAAAAGTTGGCTTTGTAGGGCCAGTGTAATGGCTCAAACTAGCTGATTGTTCACCTTCAAGCACTGGAATTTCATATTGGCACCAGTTTATGTTCTGGCTGCTCAACTTCCTATCCAGTTCCCTGCTTGTGGCCTGGGAAATCAGTCGAGAACAGCCCAAAGGCTTGGGACCCTGCACCTGTATGAGAGATCCAAAGGAGGCTCCTTGCGGTGGATCAGCTCAGCTCCAGCTGTTGTGGCCATTTGAGGAGTGAACCAATTGTGGAAAGCTCTTTCCCTATCTCCTTATCTCTGTACACATGACTTAAAATAAATTTTTAAAAATGAAAAAAGTGTGGGCCCGGCGCAGTGGCTTAGCAGCTACAGTCCTCACATTAAATGTGCCAGGATCCCATATCGGCGCCAGTTCTAATCCTGGCAAACCCGCTTCCCATCCACCTCCCTGCTTGTGGCCTGGGAAAACAGTCGAGGACAGCCCAAAGCCTTGGGACCCTGCACCCGTGTGGGAGACCTGGAAGTAGTTCCTGGCTCCTGGCTTTGAATCGGCACAGCACCGACCATGGCGGTCACTTGGGGAGTGAATCATCGGACGGAAGATCTTCCTCTGTGTCTCTTCCTCTCTGTATATCTGACTTTCCAATAAAAATAAGTAAATCTTTCTTAAAAATGAAAAAAAGCGTTAAACAAAAAAAAAGATACCTCTCCTGACCCACCACCTCTCTCTCATCACTTCTCCTACAATCAGTTCCCTCTTGCCCCAGGGAACAGGCCAGGTAGGCAGCATCTCCCCCACAGCCTCCCACCCACCAGCATGCCGGCCACGAGTACAGTAGATGTGATGAGATCCTTTCCAGGCCCGACTGCCAAGGTCCCGGACCTCCAGTTGGGCCACTGAGCCTGCTGGGCCAGAGGCTTAGCAAGCTTTCCATGCTAACCAGGTGCTTTGATTCCTCCTGAGTTCCAGGCTGTGCTCAGACTCCAAACCTTAGGTCACTGCTTCTGCTCTCGGCAGGCTTTTCTTTTTGCATGAAGTACTCCTCTCCCCCTCTCTCCATCAGCTCACTCCTGTCTCCCACTGGCAATTGTGCAGAGGCCCCGGGCCACAGGGATACTACTTCTGTATGTCCTGCCTTCACCCAGGCAGTGAAGGCTGGCGGACACTGCCCTGCCCCTATCTGGCCAGGGGACCTGCCCCACAGTTCTTAGACTGAGTAAGTGAGGGACAGCCCAGAACAAATCTGTGTTATTAGTGATGCGCCTTAACTCAGATTAACTCATGCACAATTCTTATGCATAAAGATTCCCCCCAGATGTCCTAGCAGTGTGTTGTCACGGCCTACACATGACCTACTATACGGCAGGAGTTAGACATATTTTACCTCCTATCAACTCCACAAAGATCGCTCCCATCTTACAACAGGACAGTGCTAAACTGATAACACATTCCACCCTCCACCAAGGCCACCTATGCTCCCACACACACCCAGCCCCGCTCTTCTAAGCAGCTGTGTCTGCTGTGCCCCCATGCCCCACGCCTAAACCCTTCCTGAGAAGCTACTGTGCAGCCGTCACCTCCTCAGGTGTGCTACCCATGGCCACTGCCCACCTGTCCCACTCCCACAGCACGCAAAGAAGTCGTCACTTACCCCGGGGCAGGAGGGCAGCTCTCCAGCCTCAAAACATTGCATGTGTTTTCACAGTGAGGCATTCCTCTAGCACACCCCTCCACCAAGCAAGATCACTCCTCCCCCACCACACAGCGCAAAGACAGAAAGCCCTGGGTAACCTCTTCCCACAACTTCACTGCACTCGAGTCACCCCTAGTAGCAGCAGGGAGGGAGGGAAACTGGTTGGAAGTGGGAAGGGTGGCAGGAGGAGGAGGAAATACCAGGAGGATAGTAGAGAATCAGGTAGACGCACAGATTGATGGTCCAGAACCCCAGGCTCAACAGGGTCAGCGCCCAGCAACCCAGTCCTGGGGTCCAGCCTCCCCCAAGGGTGGCGAAGCAGAGAGCAGGTCCCCTGGCTCAGCTCACTGGCTCCTCTGCACACTCCCTCAGGCGTGGCCCAGCTCTGCAACCACGCCAGGGATGTTACACCCATTCAGTGTAGCACCGCCTGCAGAGTGGTTCCCTGTTTCACCAAAACTCAGCACGTGTGCACACACACACACACAAACTTCCAGGCAACATCTTCACTCTCAGAACATTGCACATCATAAACATGAAATGGAAAGGGCCTAACTTTGGAACAGTGGTGCTATTTAAGGAACAGAAAGTTACTTTGCGAGAAAGATTCACGCCATTGTCCCCACTGTATTGTTTCACTAGGAGGACTCTGTCCTGAGACACCACAGGCCACCCAACCACTTCTGACCCAGAAAGGGGACCTGCTGACCTGGGTCACCACAGGCCACACGGGCGTGATTTCCCGGCCACACAGTGACGAGCAGGGCAACAGGCGCGGGCAGGCCCCCATGGGTGAAGCCTTGTCCCAGCAGGGCTATCTCATAGCCTCAGCCAGCCCCAATCCATGGCATCTTCCCCACGACCACCCAGCAACTGGGGCCAATAGCTTACACACGCGGATGACAAGGCCTTGGCCCTGCTCCCAGCCCCTTTCACTCAGGTATGCCCCAGCGGTGCCAGAAGTGGCGCTTGCCCACAAGTTGCTGGGACTAGAGATCACTGGGGGCCACACAGAACAGAACGCTTGGCCCGGGCTCACCTCCCTAGGTTTGCACACAGGAGGAACGCAGTGAGACAAAGGAGTGGAGAAGGAAGCAACCGCTATCAGGAAGCGAGCAAAGGCAAGAAGCTGTGCCAAGCAGACAGAGAAGTCCCTTCTCACACCCGAATCCTAGCTCCCTTGCCACCAAGAGAGGTAGAGCTCCGAACTACTCCAGTCCCCCACTAGAAATGACTGACGGCACACGGGACTGGCGAGACGCCAACTGCCCCTAACACCAGCAGTCTCAGGGGCTGGGTGCTGCCCACAAGACTGCAGTGGTGACCCATGTGTGCGAAAGCAGGGAGAGCAACGCAGAGCCAGAGCCGGAGCCAGCAGTCACTGGGTCATGACACCCAGGGTCCACAGGGAAAAAGCGCAGAAACATCACAGTGACACACTGCCCTACCCCCGACACGCCCATCTTTCTTCTCCCCAGGCATGTTGGCAGGGCAACACAGCCCCAATGCGCTCCAGGCACAACTCATGATAGGGAATCCCAGGCGCTCGCCAGTCCACTGTAGCCACAGGTGCCTGTGGGTGGCCTCAGCGGCTCTGCAACTCCACAGCTCCCGCGTGCGAAATGCATGGCCACCAATAACAACTCTCCCATGCTACGCCCCTACCCCTACTCCAAGGAGCAGACAGCTTCTGGCAAGGACTGTGTGTTCTGGGCCTTGGATAGCAGAGCCCCCAGGCAGCGCTCAGGCCTGCGGCTCTGTCCAGCACCAGCTCCGCTGCCTGGAGCGACCTCAGCCGCTACGTGGCTCCGCTAGAGCCGTTCAACTCTGTGTACCTACTTCTGCCAACTCTCCACTGTCCGCACCTCAGGCCAGCGGCCTGCCACCAGGACACAGGGGAGGGTGGTCGATGCAGGAGCGCCCGCATGCCTACTTCATCACCCTCCCTCCTCGGCTCCCCTGCACCCTGATCCCAAATTAAAAGGGGACAACCTCCCCCGTCGCTCAAAAGCACATCACTTGTTTAAGCAGTTAGCATCCAAGTGCCAGGTCCTGAGAACTCAGAAGTCTTTGACCCCAGCGAGTTCTCAGAATGCCAAAGAAAACCCAATCATGCATTTCTCATGAGATTTCCCAACCACTTCAACCAGCTCTATCACCATTTCAAAAAAAAAAAAAAAAAAAGACATCAGTATCCAAAAGGAGACTTGGCAAAAGCCGCAGTCTAGTGCATGGTGACAGCATCAAATCAACTTGTCACTCTAGCTCTCTCCAGCCTCCACCCCTTACCTGATGGTCACCACCCTGTCAGCTCTACAGTGACCTGGAAACACGCCCCAAGGGGCTTCAGACAAGTCACGAAACTTACAGGGATAAAGCTAGACATCAAGGCCCCTACAGCTGAGGGCTGGGGTCCCGGCGGGGTGGGCCGGAGTGGGGTGGCCGGCTTACCTCCTTGAGGAGCCCCGCTTTCTTCTTGAGCATCTCACACTTGCGCAGTTTGCAGATCTGGTGTGTGCGGCGGTTGGTGCAGCTGGTGCACGCCCCACAGTTCTCCAGTCGCCGACAGGGCTCACATGTCCCACACCGCTTCCGCTTCTTTCGCCCATCGCCAACCCCTCGGAGCTGGGCTTCGCTCCCAGGCACAGGCAGCCCAGGCCCCTGGAAGCCCCCTACTGTCACCTGGCCCTGAGGAAAGTCATAGAGGCCTGGCAGGTCCGGCTGGACGGCCAGGGGCACCTGAAATTGACTCATGACGCAGCCAGAGGTGAGGGCATAGATAGGGCTGGGACCCAAGCACCGGACGGCTCTACGGCGGTTTGCCAAGGGCCACCAACAGGTCCTCCTTATCCTACAACAGTCTAGCACCTATAAGGGTGAAGGCCGGGAGCACCCCTCCAGGGTGGGGCCTGAGAGTCGTGGGGAGGGGGCGTTGCACAGCTCTCCTGTTCACCTCCTCTGCAGCCTCCTGCTAGGGCTCCGCAGGGAGCAGCTCTCCCACCTGCCGGGGCCCAAGATCGGGGGTAGGACACCAGCACCAGCTCCCAAGGAAGGGATCATCTTGACTGGGGGGGTGCTTCACCCTTGCCCACCCTAGAGCCGGGCATGAGGTATGCAAGTGGGCGTGCAGCGGGGCAGGGCGCAGCAAGTAAGTTTCTCTTGCTATGTCCCCAAGTCAGGCCGGTGGAGCAGGGAGGCACTGTCTGAAAAAGAAAGGGGAAGCGCATCACTTGGGGGCCTCCGGGTAACTTTCACGTGTCACCTCTTCCTGCTTTCTGGGAGAGAGGGGCCGGCTTACGCCAGGTCCCTGCCCCAGATCCTTAAGCAGGCAAGCTCCCGGCACCCGCTCCCCGGACCAGGAGCAGAGCCACAATAGCGGTGCACTGCGTGAAATGTCTCACAAAGTTGCCTCTGTCCTACCCCCACGGGTTGGGAGAGTTGCACCAAATCCCCCACTCTCCCTTTCCCCGGAGGCCGTGGGGGCCCGGCGAGCAGAGATTGCAAAATAAAGTTTGTGCCGAGAGCCTCACCCCGCGGGGCAGCCCCGGTGCCCCCAGCACGGAAGCCGCCTAGAGGTGGGGGCGCACCCGGCGTGGTCCCGGGGAGGGGGGCGCGCTCCAGCCCAGCCGCGGGCCAGGCTGCGCGCGCGCGCGTGCACCGCCACCACCAGCGCTCGGGCTCCTTTGTTCTGGGGCCTCGGCCGCTCGGCTCCGGCGGCTCCGCAGCCCCCGCCCCGCCCCGCCGCCCCCGCTACTCGGTGACCCCGCAGCACCCTCCTTCCCAGCCCCGTTGCCCCCCCATCTAGCGGGCCACCCGTCTTCCCCTTGTCCGCCAGTCCGCGCCGCCCCTCCCCCGCCAGCCGGGACCCCCCCCGCACCCCTCCCCCACCCCAGAGCCGGAAAGGCACCGACTGCACCGACCTGCCCGCCGCCGCCTCCGGGGCGGAGCGCACAAAGGGGCAAAGTTTCCCGGCCCGCACTACCGCCACCCCCGTCGCGGCCGCCGCCACCGCCGCCTGGGGCGCCCGCCTCTCGGAGCGCCTGGCCCGGCCGAGCTCTGCGTGCTGAGCCCCCCGCCCGGGCCGAGGAGGGGACGGCACAGGAGGAAGGAAGAGGCAGCAGCAGCGGCGGCAGCGGCGGCGGCCGCGGCGGCAGCAGCAGCAATGAAGGCGTCCGCGGGACTCCCCGCCCCCCGCGCGCCGCGGCACGTGCTCGCCCGGGGACTCCCCCGCCCGGGAGGGCGCGCACGTGCGGCCTCGCCAGGCCCCGCCGGCCCTGCCGCTGCCCACTCCGCCGGGATGGGGCCGCTGGAGGGCCGGGGGTGGGGGGGTAGTTCCCGTGGCGGGGGAGGGGGCGCGTGGGGGCAGGGCCGGCCGGCTTTGCACCTGCAGTGCCTTCCCACCCCAACCCCCCCCCCGCCCGCAGCTGGCCCTCGGGAACTCGGGAAGCACCCCAATCCTCCCGGCGTTGGCCGCCCCAGCTCGCTGCCGAGCTGTAGCCCGAGCTGGCGGGGTGGGGCACTCAGACCTCCTAGCGTAGGCCCTCCGCGGTGTCCCCACTTCCTGCCACTCCAGCAGGCCCGGTGTCCGCCCGGCAGCCCTGCGCTCTGGGCCCCACTGACCCCGTCCCGGTTCCCCCCTGCACCGGCGGCGGCGCACTAGGTCCCAGGCAGGACAATAGGGGACGTCGCGCGTTTGCGTACCTAGTGGGCCTGGTCGGCAGGAAGGGGATGCCCGGGGGCAGAGGCCGAGCGCGTGCCGCGGGCGGCCTCACGGGGGTCACGGCCGCGCGCCCCGCCCAAGCGCACCCGGGGACCCTGCCATCTCGGGCGGCCGCTGCGCTGCGCTGCGCTCGGCTCGCTCTTTCGTATCGAAAACAAAGACTAATCTGATCCTCCCCCCCACCCCTCCCCGCCATGCCTTCCCATGGAGGGGGACGAGCAGGACACGGAGGGTGACCGAGGAGGACAGCGTTCGGGAAGCACTGGGACACCCGCTAGGCGCGGCCAGGCCCTGAGACCGGGGCAGACACTTTGAAAAGTCGCCCGAGGCTATGTTCCAGGCCTTTGGGGACGGGGGGGGGGGGTGGGTTGGGGTATTTTTAAGGGATGTGGTTCGGGAGCCTTTGAAAGTTGCTAAACTGCCCCTTCAGGCTGCTGCCTCGCCCCCCTTCCCCTTCCCTCACCTGTTGTGCACGCCAAGTTGAAATTCCAGGTTAGATTAATTGAGCTCCGCCCAGCTGGCCTGGCTGCCAGGCTAAGGCCCACAGCTGCCTCCCACCTACCTGGGCTGCAGGAGCGAGGGTGGGTCTTTAATACACACACGGGCAAGTCCTAGCAGAAACAGCCACGGGGCGGACTAGCCTGACCAGTTTGGGCGGTGCTCACGGACCAGGTATCTGGCAGGCGTCCCCGCCCGGCTGAAGCTCACAAGTCAGTCAGAGCTGGAAAAAGAGCATTCGACCGGCTACTTCGAAGGGGAAGGGAGTGGGGAAAAAGTAACTGATCTGAAGGAGCGCTGTCCAGAAAGCCCTGGGCGGTAGCTGCGGTCCCGCTCCGCCAGGAACTAGCGTCTGGCAAGCCAGTGTTTGACAGCCAGCGCCAGAGGCCAGAGGCCGAGTTGTCAGCTGCGGGGTGGGCGGCGGTGACCATGGCTGCGAAACCGGCTTCTGTGGCCCCTGGAGGACTTCCCTTTTTACTCAGGGAAGTAAGACTAGGCTCGAAAAGAAACACCCATAGCCTATAAAGATAAACGCCAATCAAACAGAAGGACTGGACGTGGATTCGTCTTCGTCCATGAGAGCCAGAGCACCCCTCTGCGGGTCACTTTCAAAGGTTGGCAACAGTTGAAGCTATTGCTGGGCCTGGGTCCAGGCTGGGAGGCCCGAGCACCATCCAGGCCTCACACCTAGAACACAGGAACCCAATTACAAGCCTCTGTGTGTGTGTGTGGCCTTCAACACACAACACTTCCCTGGGACCTGCAGGAGCAGGAAGTGCAAGTCTGGAGCCAGAGCTGGGAATGCAACCCAGGCAACTCAGATGGGGGGGGGGGGTCTTAACTGCTAGGCTAAGTGCCTACCCCGGGATTGCTTTAACAAGTCATATTTATCGTGCATAGGAAAGCATTTGGAAAATAGGCATTAAAATGGGGGGGGGGGGAGGTTGCCAACCATTAGCTATATTCCCAACTAGCCTTTTCTTTCTGTGGGTCCGTTTTCTTTTAAAAATCTATGTATATATTTGCTGTAATCACACTGGTTATATAAATCATCCTCTTAACCCACCATTGGGCGTTTTCTACTTAAGTTTTTAAGAAGCATGAGAAGGCTGAGGAGCCAAGAAGCCGGGCTCTCAGCTGTGGCTCCGCCTGAACAGGCTGGCCTTGGAGTAGGTACTCCTCACCCTTGAGAGCGGAGCCCAAGTAAGGTACTTTCTGTAGGGCTCAGTACACAGCACCCTGTAAGCCAAGCGCTATCAGCAAACCTTTTGCACAGATAAGAAAGCAGGTAAGTCATTTGCCTGGGATCACTTGGCTGGGGAGCTATGGGCTTGGAATTTGGACCCGCAGCTTTCCTCCTGCTTTTCTGTTGAAGCCAATCTACTCCTCACTAGCCATCCAGGAGAAGATTGCTTCCCAAGAGCCCCTGACTTAGGCAATGTGACAGCGACTTGGGCCATGCACAGGGACAGAGTGTAGGAGGATAGATACCTTGGATAGCCCGATGAGGGTGGGCTTGGACACTTGGAGGCCAGGACACACACAGTGAGCTCCTTCAGTGGGGACTCCCTCAGGTGTGGAGGAGCTCGCGGGGAGCAGGCAGCTGCAGGGACAGAGCCTGGGGAGGTGGAAGGACAGCCAGCCCTGTGGGAGAGCTGCCTGCCACTCGTTCCCCAGCCTGGCTCCCCCTACAGCCATACCCTTCCAGCAGCCCCACAGTTCCTGGCTGCTGTTTCCAGCTGCGGGAGCCCCCTATCGCTTCCAGATCCTCCTCCTAGCTGCTAATTTCCTCTCATCCTGCAGGTCTGGGCCAAAGGGCTACTTTTCCTCCAAGATCCTCTGTAGCTCCTCATCCAGGTTGTGGGCCTGACTGCCTTCCAGAGAAATCTCCAAGCTGCCCACCTGGCCATCAGGAACACTTATCTTATCAGCAGTGGAATTGTTTGCATATTTCCTTCCCAGTTACTACGGACTCTTGCAGGGCGGCCGCTGGCTTTCACCTCTGTAACCCTATACCTAGCACCCAGTCTCTGTGTTGAATCTGGAAACGGGTCAGTAGAGCCCGCCCAATGAAACTTGCTGCTAACACTGAGAAACAATGGCTTCCAACTTTCTTCCCCAACTGCTTTCCAACACCACAAACCACCCGTATGCCCCAGGTCCTGCCATGCTTATTCCCTGTTCACACTGTGCAGGGAGCAAAGGAGGGACGTGTGTGTAGCCAGCCTCCCTGTGTGGGGATAGCACTAACCTACACGAGTGGTTCCGGCTGAGTGGGTCCCAGGTCAGCAGCATCAACGCAAATCTTGCTCAGGACCATCTACACCACTGAACCAGAAGTTCGGGAGAGGTAGGGCCCCACGATCTGCCTCAATAACCCCCTCAGGGACTATCAAGCCTGAGAAGCAAGGATCACACGGTGCAGAATAGGAACCCAGACGCTTAGAGAAGCAGAGAACCTCCCGGATTATATAGGCCGGGAGGAAGTTCCCGCCCCCAGCGGCCTGGGGGGGGGGGGGTGGAGCCTCCAGTAGGCAACCTCTTTCTTGAGGTCAGAAGCTGTCTGCGCTGCTGCCCCCGGGGCAAGAAAGGGAGAGGGTGCCCTGGGAGGATTGCTGGCGACAGGGAACGTTTTGCAGCCTAGAGGATCCGGATGGAAGTGGGGTTCACTGTGCAGGGGCTTCACCCTCCGGGATGAACCACCTGAGAGTTGCAACTGATTCGAGGAAAGCCTGATTGGAAGCCTCTGGAGTGGCTCTCCCAGACATTCTCCCAGGGGTTCCACATTGCCCACAGCCTGGAGAAGCTGCAGCTCATTCCGTGAACTATCTCCAGGGTGTTGATCCTGCTGCGTCTCTTCAGCCAGCAAATCGTTTGTTCTAGATGAAGAGCACAATTTGTGATAGGGACCTATTGCAGAAATGTATACATCCCCGAGTCCCTACCTGAATGTGGTGTTAGAGCTGGAAGGCATCAGGGAAGTTTATTTGATTTGGGGAATGTGATTTCTCTAGTCAAATGTTGGGTAAAAAAGACTATCAGCTGATACTCGGCCCGAACTTTGTCTTTTCAAAGCCCTTCTACACGTGGGCTGCTGGTAGAGCCACCACAGTGGCTGACGTGCAGGTGATTTCCATCACCATTTGACAAGGAGGAAAGCTGGGGCTGAGGTAATTTATCCAAGGTCATCCTTGGCCGAGGGGCAAATGCAGGACCCCTGGACTCTGCTGCACACGCCAGGGCTGATGGGGGGGGCAGAAGCTGGCATTTTGCTCTTGGGGAAAAGGGCATTCACTAGGGAGTTGCTTCTGGACTTGCATAGGCAACAGGACCAATGTGAGGTGTCTTCTAAGACTGGGCTCTGCAGATGCTGTTACATGTAACACCAGGTTGTGTAACAGTATTTTGGACTTAAGGTGAGTCAAACAGACTTTTATGAGGGGAATGTCATCATCGAGGCCAAGTGGCATGATCTGGACTTCAAGGAGGGCGAGGGAGGAGATTAGGACCTTTGCTTGACTTGGAAACCTAAGCTGCTGGTTACCCCAACATGGGTGAGGGCTCTGGCACCCTTAAGGCCTGGTTGACAGATGTGTTGGTCAGGCCCAGTTCAGCTGCGAAGTCATAGCAAGCAAACCTCAAGTCTCAGTGGTTTAGCACCTAAAAAGACACTATTTCTGAATCCTAAAGCATGCCCATTGTGAGGCCATGAGAGCTGTGTCTCCAACGTAATGCACCTGGGCCTGTGTCTCCTGAACCCTGAAGACAAGAAACGGGAATGGGCCAAATGCAGTGCTAGTTCAGAGCTTTCCCTGCAAATGACACATAGGGGCCCTGGGTGGTGGTGGTGTGCGGCTTGCAGCAAGTACAATCCCCCTCCCCCCCGCCGCGTGCCTGGGAGGGGAAGTTCAGTCAACAGCACTCATCTCTGGCACACAGGAAGGTGTGCCTGTGTGACACACATGCAGGTGGCTCTGCACGTTTTCCCCTCCATGACACATGTATCAGAGATTCCACTCTAACGGACTTTGATTTCTTGCACTGGAGCAGGTTCTGAGATGTTGACAACGATGAAAGAGTTAAGGTCAGCATGGTGGAAGAGTTGAATGGCCATGGGCTAAGCTTAGTAGAAAGCAAATAACTTCAGGAAGAGGAATCAGTACAGTGAGATTGAGCCCTCGCCTGATAAAGGGAACATCTACCACAGCAAAGCGTGGCAGATGCATTTCCTGCCTTCTTGTCCTTCACTCCCACTCATGCTTCCTCACTTCAGGAAGCTGTCCATGGTCTCTCAGGGAGCATTATGGGAGAGCCTAGGTCTGTCATCTCCACCAGGCTGTGCACAAGTACCACGCCTCATTCAGTGCTGCTGCACGGGGCAGGTGACAGGTGTCATAATGGACACACAGAGGCCAGGGCTGTAGGAGTAGGGGGAAGTATCAGGGAGATTTGGATGAAATCAAAAGGTGGGGGCCTGGTACAGTAGCCTAGTGGCTAAAGTCCTTGCCTTGTATGCACCAGGATCCCATATGGTACCGGCACCCCCACTTCCCATCCAGCTCTGTTTGTGGCCTGGGAAAGCAGTGGAGGATGGCCTAGAGCCTTAGGATCCTGCACCCATATGGGAGACCCAGAAGAAACTCCTGGCTCCTGGCTTCAGATCGGCACAGCTCTGGTTGTTGCAGCCACTTGGGGAGTGAATCAGCACAGAAGATCTTCCCCTCTGTCTCATCCTCTCTCTGTACATTTGACTTTCTAATAAAAATAAATAAATCTTTAACAAAAAAAAAAAAAAAAAGAAAAGGTGGGAGTGATTGGGATGAAGGGATAGAGAGAGAAGTGTCTGGAAGAAAAATGGCCTGGATGGTCATGCTAGGGATCCCAGCGCAGGAGTGAGCCCATTCAACGCTCAGGTGGGTCTCGCCTACAGAGACCCTGAAGCAACTTGTAGGGGCCGAGGAAATGATTGGGACCACATCCGTGATCTGCTTCTTGGTTAAATGTCAAAATCCTCCAACCAGTTCAGCAGGGAAGGTGTTGATTAAAATGTGGAGGCAGTAAAGGGAACAGTCCTGGAAAATCTGTATAAGATAGTGATATTCCTAAGCTGCAAATCCTGAGAACAGGGAAAATATCTGAGAAGAACAACTAACCATCCCTAAAAAAACTGCTTCAACTTGCACTGGTCTGTTCCCACTTGTCTTACTCGAGTCTTTAATGTGTGACATAAGCTCTTCTCACCTTTGAAGTCCCCCTACCCCATGCTATAGATAAATTTCTCTATTGGAAAAGGTGGGAGGTACCTGCTAGTTCACTCCTCAAATGGCCACCATAGCCAGGGCTGGGGTAGATCAAAGCCAGGAGCCCAGAATTCAACCCAGGTCTCCCAGGTGGGTGGCAGAGACTCAAGCACTTAACGGGAAGCCGGACTCGAACACAACCACACCAATATCAGATTCAGGTGTCTCTAGTGGCTAGCCCCTCCCCCCTCTTTTTGTGAGTGAGGATTAATCCCTGATTCTGGGAGCACAGTCTGAGGGAGCACCATCTGTGAAGGAGCAGAGTCTGAGGCAGCACAGTGCTGGTTCAAGGTAACCAGTCTTACTGTAGTTTAGTTAAAAGTCACTGCTAGGTAGGAAGGCAGATGTTAGCCTATGTGAGAAGGACTGCAGGACAAAAACGTGAGTTTGGTGGTGTTGAACGAGGGCTCCTTGGAAGCAGACCAGCATTTGCATACCCAGTCCTGTCCATGTTTGATTTCCTTGTTGGATGGGTCCAAGCCCTCTCCCTGGGAAATTGTTCCTGCAAGGTGGGGGGAGGGCTGGGGGATGGGCAGTGGTGATATTCAACAACACCTGCCCAAGAAGCCTCAGAAGGAATTTCACACATTCCATGCCAACAAGTCCTTCACCCACTGCTATCCCAGAAAAAGTGGTAGAGGGGTGGGGAAACACTGGGCTGACAGCTCGAAAAACTCCAGTCTGACCTAAGACAGGGCTGCCAGCTCTTTTCTGAACTGCTGCCCTGTTTGTCAGATGCATTCTGCTTGCTAACATTGGCCGGCATGCTTCTACTGTCTCACATCTGAAATGCCCTCTGTGCGCAGACAGCACCTCTGTTGAGCCATCTCTGGGAATACAGCCATGACAGCCAGAGGTGAGATCCATGGGGTAATCAATGAGGTCCTCAAGGCTTCTGTAAGGTGATAGGACTTTGTGGCGTCAAGGTGCCAGGCATGATGTTCCCACTGAGCAGGAGCTCTGTTCAGCCCCTTCCGTGTTCAATCAATACACGGTCCAGCCAGCTTCCTCCACACTGTCCTGAACTCACGTCCTCCCTGGCTCCCTGGTGCTCACAATCTGGTCGCCTCCCAGACAGCAGTCCCACTACTTTTGATTCAGATCTGCCAGACAGAGACAGTCGCACCTGGAGTATCAACATCAAATAACGTTTCTGGACTACCGGGCAGCCCATCAAGAGTTGGAAGTTTCAGATTCTGAGGCCCTGGCACAGTAGTCTAGTGGCTTCAATCTTTGCCTTGATGGGCCCGGCACAGTGGCCTAGCAACTAAAGTCCTCGCCTTGAATGCTCCGGGATCCCATATGGGCGCTGGTTCTAATCCCAGCGGCCCTGTTTCCCATCCAGCTCCCTGCCTGTGGCCTGGGGAAGCAGTGGAGGAAGGCCCAAAGCTTTGGGACACTGCACCCGTGTGGGAAGCCTGGAAGAAACTCCGGGCTCTTGGCTTTGGATTGGCTCAGCTCCAGTCGTTGCGGACACTTGGGGAGTGAACCATTGGATGGAAGAGCTTCCTATCTGTCTCTCCTCCTCGATGTATATCTGACTTTGCAATAAATAAATAAATAAATCTTTAAAAAAGGTTTCAGATTCTGCAGCAGCGACACCCTGAGATGGATTCCAGGAGCAATATCTCAGCAGGCTACTGAGTCAGAACCTGTGTTCTATGGAGGGAGACTTCCAGGAGGTGTGCGGTGCCCCAACCCCCATGAGGACGAGAAGCCTGCAGGCGACAGGGTGAGTTAGCACAAGGATTAAAGAGGGTACAGACATCCCTTGTGGAGCTGGGAAACACCTGCACTAATGAATTAAGTCACGTGGGGTCACTCTAGTCTCGTTCCTGGGAATTCTGTAATGTATCACTAACCCAGGAAGGAAGGTTCTCTGCCACTCCTCAGGATGTTCTAAGGTACTGTGAGGAGGCAGTAACTCCCCAAGCCAAGGTAAAACCCAAATTCTAACATGCAAATCTGGAAAATCATAGTAAACCAAAAAGCTCTAAGACAGCCACAGGGATTGGGCTCAGCCATCACCACCTGGGATGCCCTCAGCCCATATTGAGCTGACTGCTTCCAGTCCTGGCTCTTCTGTTTCAGATCCAGCTCCCTGCTAATGTGCACCCTAGGACATAGCAGGTGACAGTTCAAGTACTGAGGTCCTTGTCACCCACACGGGAGAAATGGATGGAGTTGCAGGCTCCTGGCTTTGGCCTGACCTAGCCTTGATGGCTGGCATTTTGAGATGAACCAGCAGATAAAAGATCTCTGTCTCTCTCTTTCTCTCCTCTGCTTTCCAAATAAAGTGAAAGTAAGTATTTTTTTTTAAGATTTATTCATTTTATTATAGCCAGATATACACAGAGGAGGAGAGACAGAGAGGAAGATCTTCCGTCCGATGATTCACTCCCCAAGGGAGCCGCAACGGGCCGATGCGCGCCGATCCGAAGTCAGGAACCTGGAACCTCTTCCGGGTCTCCCACATGGGTAAAGGGTCCCAATGCATTGGGCCGTCCTCAACTGCTTTCCCAGGCCACAAGCAGGGAGCTGGATGGGAAGTGGAGCAGCCGGGATTAGAACTGGCGCCCATATGGGATCCTGGGGCGTTCAAGGCGAGGACTTTATCTGCTAGGCCACTGTGCGCTGGGCCCGAAAGTAAGTATTTTGACCGTTACATTGGTAAAACAGAACACTGGGTGCTGAAGCCAGAAAAAAGCCTTGGAGGAGCTGGCTGAGTGGCTGAGGACACCTGAGCCAGGCAATGGTGAATATAACTTTGCCACCCTGGTTTTCAAGTCAATCAATAATAAATAAATAAATCTTCTTGTAAAACTGCCTCTGGGGTATAAAGAGGAGGCTGCCCCTGGCTGGGGTCCTCTTTGGAGACAGCAAGTGCATTCTTCACTGTAGTACTCCAGTTGCTTCCCATGACCACTCCTGGGACCTGGGCACCAGCATCAAGAGCGAGAGCAAGCCTGAGGATTTCAGCTGCCAACTTTAGCAAATCAGAACACAGGCCTTCCTATGGGGTCTGGATTGCAGATCACACATCATGTTTGATGCACCTGTGCCCCAAATACCATACTCTAGAGTAGTCTTGTTTGGGATTAGTGTGTCCTACAGGCATTGGAGCCAGGGAATTGAGGCTGAGCAAGTCTCCACCTGGGCCTGGGAGAGTCGACCCCCAAAACTTGCCCCCATCCCCTTTGCTGAATGCACAGCGGAAATGGGCTTTGTTTGTGTTGGGGGCGGATGAGCGTTTTGTGACCGGGTCCACTGCCTTGTTTGCTTCCTAAAGTGCTTTGCTCTGGGAAGGCCGAAACCGCCTGTGTGTTTTTTTTTGCATTATTCTGTGTCAGGTGGGGTGCTTCGAGGAATATACATTACAAAAGCAATGGAGTTTTGATGGGTGTAAGTGTGGAGATGTTTTCCTCCCCTACAGTAAAATCCTCCCCACGCAGGCTCCTTACAGGGAAGCAGGCATGCATTCATGGAAGGAGGAGAAAGCCTTGGCAACTAGTCACCTGATCAAGAATGTTTCTCCAGCATGAAACCAGTAAACACTTCAGTGTTTACCAAACCAAATTAATGACAAGCTGAGGGAAAATACTTGCAAAACTAATGGACAGCAGCAAAGTTATCCATGCAGGTACTTCAGAAAGCTGTAAAACTGGAATTGAAATGCAAATTTAGCAAGCGTATCTCGCCCTGCAATTAAGTAGCCACTTGGGATAACTGAACCCCAAACTGGGCTGTCAGAGTTCAGTTTCTGGCTCGGGCTCCCAGATCCCAGCTTCCTGCCAATGTAGACTACAGGAGGAAGCAGGTGACTCAGTTTGCTGGGTCCCTGCCACCCATGTAGGAAGTCTGGATTGAATTTCTGATGCCTGCCCTTGGTCCAGCTCTGTTCATTTCAGGCAGTTGGGAAGTGAACCAAATAAACAAGAAAGATAAATAAATTGTGGAGCAGTAGGTTAAGCTTCTGCCTGTGATGCTGCCAGCTTATATGAGCTCTGCAAATGTCCCTGGGGAAACAGCAGCAGATGGTCCACAGGCTGGGACTTCTGCAACTCACATGGAACACCTAGATGGATTCCAGGTTCCTGATTTCAGCCTGGCCCAAGCCACTGTAGCCATTTGGGGAATGAATGAGCAGGTGAATCTTAAAAAAATTAATGTGTTGGGCCTGCTGCAGTAACCTAGCAGCTAAAGTCCTAGCCTTACACATGCCAGAATCTCATTTGGACACCGGTTCTAAATCCAGCAGCTCCACTTCCCATCCAGCTCCCTCCTTGTGGCTTGGGAAAAGTCGAGGATGGCCCAAAGCCTTGGGACCCTGCACCCACGTGGGAGACTTGGAAGAAGCTCCTGGCTTTGGATCGGTTCAGCTTCAGCCATTGTGACCACTTGAGGAGTGAACCAATGGATGGAAGATCTCTGTCCTCCTCTCTGTATATATGACTTTCCAATAAAGATATCTTTTAAAAAAAAGTAATGTGTTGCATAGTTTTTTTTTATATACATCTCCATAAACTTTTTTTTTTTTTTTAATTTGAAAGGCAGAGTTCGCAGGCGTGGAGTAGAGAATGAGAGACAGAGAGAGATCTTTTATCCTCTGGCTTGCTGTACAACAGCTGTGACTGAGCCAGGCTGAATCCAGGAGCTGGGAACCGCATTCCTGTCTCCCATGTGAGTGCAAAGACCCAGAAGAGGCTCCGGGCTTCTGGCTTTGGATAGGCTCAGCTAAGGCTGTTGCCACTACTTGGGGAGTGAACCACTGGATGAAAGGTCTTCCTCTCTGTCTCTCCTCCTCTCTGTATAACTGACTTTGCAATTTAAAAAAAAAAAAAAAAAAAGACAAGTGTAACACGAGTACCTTTGCTTGACTGCATGACAGAGAAGAAAGCAAATCCTGACAGTGGCCAGTATTTTGCACATTGGAAAG
This sequence comes from Ochotona princeps, assembly GCF_030435755.1. NCBI lineage: Eukaryota > Metazoa > Chordata > Mammalia > Lagomorpha > Ochotonidae > Ochotona > Ochotona princeps. Next base: position 25,553,851 of record NC_080839.1, read on the forward strand.
CCTGAGTGATGCCCATCCTTTGGCAGGGGTCCTCTGAAGCTGCCAGCCAAGTCCCTGGCCTGGGGATGGGGCTCAGTGGGCAGCCACGCTCGGAGTGATTGCAGGGCAGGAGTTGCAACAGGAACTGATAATGATCTGTTTTAATTTATCATTTTTATTGGAAAGTCAGATTTACACAGAAGCAGAGACAGAAAGATCTTGCATCTGCTAGTTTAATCCCAAAGTGGCCACAACAGCTGGAGTTGAGCCAATTGAAACCAGGAGGAATGAGCTTCGTCCAGGTCTTCCAAGCAGGTGCAGCATTCCAAGTCCTTGGGTTATCCACAACTGGAAGGGAAATGGAGCAGCTGGGACAGAAATCTGTGCCTAGGGCCCAGTACAGTGGACTAGCGGCTAAAGTCCTCACCTTGAATGTGCTGGGATCCCACATGGGCGCCAGTTCTAATCCCAGCTGCCCCACTTCCCATCCAGCTCCCTGCTTGTGGCCTGGGAAAGCAGTCGAGGATGGCCCAAAGCCTTGGGACCCTTTACCCGCATGGGAGACCTGGAGGAGGTTCCTGGCTCCTGGCTTCAGATCGGCACAGCATCGGCTGTAGCAATCATTTGGGGAATGAATCATCGGACGGAGGATCTTCCTCTCTGACTCTCCTCCTCTCTGTATATTCTGATTTTCTAATGTATTTTCTAATACAAAATAAACAAATTGATATATATAAAAAAAGAAATCTGTGCCTATATGGGATGTTGGAACATGCAAGGTGAGAACTTTAGCCACTAGACCACTGCACAGGCCCATGAATGATAATGTTTATATAGAAATTTAAAAGATTTATTGAAAGACTTGGAAGGGCAGATCTCATAGAGGAGAAGGTATGTAATCAGAAAGTGCAAACAGCTGAGTGCCACGAGCAAGAAGACTGCTGGCTGACACCTGGATTTCCTATACCATCATCAGAAAAAGCCTGGGGGCAGCAGGATACCACATGGGATGCCATCAGCATTTAGCATGAGGGTTGGTTCCAGCCCCTGCTGCTCCATCTCCAAATACCGCTCCCTGGTAATGTACCTGGGAAAGCAGGAGGTGGCCGCCCAGGGCTCTGGGCCCTGCCATCCATGAGAGACCTGGGTAGAGTCCTGCTAGTAGTCAATAGCCAACCAATTTGAGTTGATTCAAACCATTTGGTCATTTCTTTCTTAAGAAATGGCTGGAATATCAATGAAGTAGTCACAGGATGTGGTTAAGAACTTGCATTTTTTTAAAAACATATTGATTACTCAATACCATGTCAACTAATTCCATAATGTTGTAAATTGCTGTTGATGTTGTGCTGGGGCTTTCAATTGATCGGGATGATATTCTGCCAGCTCTATCTTCAGACCAGAGATGGTCTCCCCAAGAAACTGTTGAATTTATCTGGACAATAAGATGCTGGACTCCATGTTTGGTATATGTATGCAAAGAAAGAATCTTGACTTAATTTGAACTGTAATACTGCAACAAGGTGGAGGAATCCACCATGGGGGGAGGTCACGGGGAGGGGTTGGGGGAATCCCAGAGCCTATGAAACTGTCACATAATGCAACGTAATTAATTAAAAAAAATCATGAGAAAATGACAAAAAAAAAAAAAAGAAAGAAAGAAATGGCTGGGCCCGGCATGGGAGGCTAGTAGTTAAAGTCCTCACCTTGCACACATCAGGATCCCATATAGGCACTGGTTCTGATCCCGCTGCTCCATTTGTGGGCATCCACAGTGGACAGATCTGTCTCTCTTCCTCTCTATATATCTGACTTAAAAGAAAAGGAAATGGCTGGCTACCCAGAGGCAATGCAAATGTGTCTTTGCTTTTTAAAAAGAAGGGGCAAAGAGACAGAGCTCCCACGTTAGCTCACATCCCAAATGCCTACAACAGTCCCACCTCCCTTGCCCAGTTGGGATCAAAACAAGAGGACAAGAATTGGATCCAGGTTTCCCCGGTGGGTGGCAGAAACCCAGCCACCTGACCCAACGCCACTGCCTCCCAGGGTCTGCATTATTAGGAAGCTCGATTTGCTTGATCCAGGACATGGGTGTTCTAACTACCAGGTCAGGTAAGATGGCATTTTAGCAAACACCCACAAGGCCTCCTTCCACAAAAATATTCCATCTAAAGCAAATCCTTGGACAGTTGTCCTACCACAGTGTGAAACTTCTTGATTCCTCTTGAGATTGCTTTTGTCTAAGCTCCATTTTTCCCCTGAGGATTGTGAATCTGTGAAGTTGCTCTTTATTTTTGGAAGAAGTACTTAATTTTAGAAGGCTGTCAAAAATATCTTACAGAAGCAAATCTGGTGACTAAGGTGGTATTCAAACCTAACGATGATTTTTCAATCTTGCTAGGTAAAGGGGTGCCTTGGGAGGTGTGTGCATGCCCATCTTACTGCCTTCCATCCTCTTGGTGCCAGGCATACAGACGCCAACACAACCGTGCTGAACTGGGAACACAGCTTGGGACTTTGGGATCCAGTTCTGGACTCATTCCTATGCTGGCCCAACCTTGGCTGTTGCATGTATTTCGGGGATTGGATTTCTCTCTGTTTTTGTCTGTTTCTTTCTCTCTCTCTCTTTCATCCTTTCAAGTAGATAAAAATAAGGAGGTGGAGGGGGAAAGGAAGAAAAGAAACTGACTTGAAAGGCAACTCTGAAGAAATTTTTCAGTGACAGTAGCCTGAGATGCACAAGTTTCAGGGTGTATGCTGGTTAGAAACCAGACACTTATCTCCATCAGTGTGCCATATCTGTAACTTACACATTTGCCAGAGAAGAAAGCATTGCAATGTGTTCTTCCTTACTGAGATAAATACTGGATTTTGTCTCGAGTCAATGACTAATCAACAATACTGGACAAATCCTGGCACTTTAAATATTTTTATGCTACCCCAATCCACAGAACAACTATTTTTAATGCGTCGTTAATAGGGACAACAGTTGAAACATGACTTGCTTTTTCACACATGGGATTTCAAGACACAGACATTAATCGAGACTTGCAAATTAGCCAAGGCCCCACATGTCCATGTCTTAATGAATTTTACATAGACAGAGCAAAGCCACTCACAGCTGCTGGGAGGCTCCGAACACCTGACTTGCTCCAGCTCCGCAGGAACAGCTGGGAGATCTTAGGGGACATGACACACGCATGCACATGCGCACACACGTTTTCATATCTTTACCTGTGCAGTGACCATCCATCCTTAAACTCACGCATTCTTTAAAAAAATTGTTTTAAAGATTTATTTTTATAGTAAAGACAGATATACAGAGAGGAGAGACAGAAAGGAAGATCTTCCATCCATTGATTCACACTCCCCAAGCGGCTTCAATGGCCAGAGCTGTGCCGATCTGAAGCCAGGAGCCTGAAGCCTCTTATGTGTTTCCCATGCAGGTAAAGGGTCCCAAGGCTTTGGGCCATCCTTGACTGCTTTTCCAGGCCACAAGTAGGGAGCTGGATGGGAAGTGGAGCTGCCGGGATTAGAACTGGTGCCCATATGAGATCCTGGCACATGCAAGGCGAGGACTTAACCCACTACGCTACCACGCTGGGCCCAAATTCATGCATTCTTTTTTTTTTTTAATTTATTTTTATTGAAGAGGCGGATATACAGAGAGGAGGACAGACAGAGAGGAAGATCTTCCGTCTGATGGTTCACTCCCAAAGCGGCCGCAACAGCTGGAGCTGTGCCAATTCGAAGCCAAGAGTCAGGAGCTCTTCTGGGTCTCCCACGTGGGTGCAGAGTCCCATGGCTTTTGGCCATCCTCTATTGCTTTCCCAGGCCACAAGCAAAAAGCTGGATGGGAAGCGGGACCGTTGGGATTAGAACTGGCACCCATGTGGGATCCTGGTGTGTGCAAGGCAAGGACTTTAACCACTACACTGTTGTGCCGGGCTCCAAATTCATACATTCTAATCTGGAAGTAGGCAAGAGGGCAGGTTGCTCACAGGGCTCACAAAGAGAAGCAAAGCCAGGTCTTGCCGTGCCAATGGAGTGATTTGTGGAGAAGTCAGTCTGAGCAGAGACAAAGTTCCCTCTTTGAAGGAGAAAAAACACTGAAGATGAAGCCCAGCAGTTCTTGGCGAAGGAATCCTTTCCAACACACAGGTCATCTAAGGTCAAGTTCAGGGCACAAAGCCAGCCACAGGCGGGAAGGCTGCAGTGCGTGCCTGGCTGCCTGTCTGCTCAGCCCTCTACTTTAACAGCTGATGTCCCACACCAGTCCATTTGCCAGTCACCTGAGGGACCTCACTGGCTGTTTGGACACAGGCCATTTGCCTCAAAGGAACATAGCCAGTGCATAGCTGTTGGTCAAAGCAGGTTAGAGAACTGTGTAGGCAATGGAGGCTCTACAAGCCCTCTGTTTTTGTTGTTGTTGTTTGTTTTTAAGATTTATTTATTTTTCTTGTAAAGTCAGATATATAGAGAGGAGGAGAGCCAGAGAGGAAGCTCTTCCATCTGATGATTAACTCCCCAAGTAACTGCAATGGCCAGAGCTGAGCTGATCCAAAGCCAGGAGCTTCTTCTGGGTCTCCCATATGGGTGCAGGGTCCCAAGGCTTTGGGCCATCCTCAACTGCTTTCCCAGGCCACAAGCAGGGACCTGAATGGGAAGCGGGTTTGCCAGGATTAGAACCAGTGCCCCTTATGGGATCCTGGTGCGTTCAAGGCGAGAACTTTAGCCAATAGGCCACGCCGCCAGGCCCCCAGCCCTCAGGTCTTTTGCTCACTGCTCCACTGAAAACACTCAAGGGCTTGACACAATGGCTCAATTGGCTAATCCTCCCATTGCAAGTGCAAGGATAGTATCCTGGCTGCTCCACTTCCCACCCAGCTTCCTGCCTGTGGCCTGGGAAAGCAGTCGAGGACGGCCCAATGCATTGGGACCCTGCACCCATGTGGGAGACCCAAAAGAAGCTCCCAGCTTTGGATAAGTTCAGCTTTGGCCATTGCAGCTGTTGGGGGGTGAACCAGCAGATAGCAGATGTGGGATGTGCCAGTCTCATGCAGGGGAGGTTAGAGTCAAGGAAGGAACCACACAACTGACTTGGCAGAGGGCAAGAGGAATGAATCAGTGTTGGGGACTAGCCATGAGGCGCACTGCACCTTCAACGAAACAAACTAAGGTGCAGAAATCTGAGAGTCCTGAGAGTCCAAGCGATGAGCAGGCAGAACTTGGTGGGAATACAGCCAGCAAGCATCCTAAAGCCCCTGCTCTGTGTGTCCACTGATTTCAAGAGAAATTTTGTTTTGCAAAATGATGCAACTAGAAATTTTGCTATTTGACATTTAATCACTACCAAAAAATTGATCAAGACGATTCAACACAAAGAAGTGATTTGGATTTCAAATCCAGGTTCAGGGCATTGATGAACTTTTTTTCCTTCTTATTTTCCATTTTAGTTTTGTCGGTTTAGGGTTTCTCTCCTTTCCCTCTTCCCCTTTTCCTCTGCCTTTCGTCCCCTGTGGTTTTTTTTTTTTTAAAGATTTATTTATTTTTATTGGAAAGGCGCATATAGAGAAGCAGAGAGACAGAGAGAAAGATCCTCCGTCCGATGGTTCACTCCCCAAGTGGCTGCTGGAGCTGAGCCAATCCAAAGCCAGGAGTCAGGAGCTCTCACGGGTGCAGGGTTCCAAGGCTTTGGGCCATCCTCCACTGCTTCCAGGGCACAAAGCAGGGAGTTGGATGGGAAGCGGGGCAGCTGGAATTACAACCGGCGCACATATGGGATCCTGGGTGTGCAAGGTGAGGACCTTAACCACTACGCCATTGCCCCGGGCCCCATCCCCTGAGTTTTACAACAGTCTTTCAGTGGGAGTAGATGAAGGGCTTTTCAACACAATACTCCCTTTGTGCCTCAAATCTGCACTTCTCTGGAGGTGAACCTGGCTCTATTCTGCAGGTGGGGACAGGGGCTGGCTCCTTTACACACAGTCCTACTTTTCTTTGTGCCCACCACAACCCTGCTTCCTCCTAATTGTACCTAAACCTGCCCTTCCTCAAAATTCTTTCGCTATATTTTCCTCTTTGGTGAGATGTACTCAGGCTTATTTAGTGTGTGGTCTCTTTTGTTCCAAAAAGCTACTACTTTCAACTTTGTCCGACTCCACACTTGCTCCTGGCGTTTAGAGGCTGACTGGGCTGAAACACGGGTTATGGGGAAAGAGAGATGCTTTCTACTGTCCCCTAATATTGTGCATGGTTAAAGTTTTCCATAACATTTATAAGTCTTTTAAAAACCCCACAATTATGGCAGAAGTCATGACAGTCTCTGAGATCTGTGGAAGGGAGAATTTACAGCCACTGCCTCACAGTAAGATGTCCTCATCCTAATCGTGGGGCCTGTGGATATATTATTACTGGTTCCTACAGCAAGACAAAGAAGGCCAGAGAGCTTGAGGCAAGGAGACTGCTGGATTATCCAGCTAGGCCCAGAGTCATCACACAGTTTCTTCAGCAGAGGCTCCCCCAGCTACGGCCAGATATATCGAGGGTTTGAAGAAACAAAGAAGCCAGAGGCCATGGGATGTAGGCAGCCTCCAGGAGACAGCAAAGGTGAAGGACTCACCTCTATAAGCTCCGAGAAGAGCAACCCTATTGATAGCCTGGTTTTATGTACCTAGCCTTTTTTTTTTCCCTCAAAGCAACTGATTCTTTATTTTATTATTTAAGATTTAATCATCTTTTATTGGAAAGGTAGGTTTACAGAGCAAAATATCTTCCATTTGCTGATTCACTCCCCAAGTGGCTGCACTGGCTAGGGCTGAGCTGATGCTAAGACAGGAATCAGGAGCTTCTTCCTGGTCTCCCATGTGAGTGCAGGGTTCCAAGGCTTTAGGCAATCTTCTACTCTTTCCCAGGCCACAAGCAGGGAGCTGGATGGGAAGTGGAGCACTGGATATGAGCTAGCACCTGTATCAGATCCTGGTACTGCAAGGGTAGGATTAGCCAACTGAGTCATTGTACCAAGCCTGAAAACAGATTTCATATTCACAGACTTGCAAGGTAAAAATGTGTGTTACTTTCAGCCTCCATGTTTATGGCAATTTGATGTGGCAGCAACATAAAATACAAGATCACCCACCAGGAATGAATAAAGACTGAAATATGACAGTTGTGTTTCACAGGTGAGAAAACAGTGGCAGCCCAGGAGATGGAAGAAAGGGCCACGTGAGCAGGGGAAAAGGTTCCAGGGAGAACGTGAATGCCCAAGAATTCAACCTACTCAATATTTACTGTGAGGGATGAAGGAATTTAAACCACCTTTACATTTTAAGGTGCATGTTATTCCCTTGCGTGACTTTACCTGTGATGCACATAGTAGCCTCTTTCCTTTGAAATCCATCACCTTTTCTCTCATATTTAAAGTTTGAGAACTTTCACAGCTTCAATCCACATTATAAACAGCATCAAGGTACAACTGAGGTTCAACTGCAGCACAGGCTGACAAGTGGAACTACTTCTATGTGGAAGTTAATCCACTTTTGGGAGACAGCCAAATCCAAGAGTGGAAACAGCCTTACAGTCTGGGTTGACAGGGTTTTATTGTCAAGCACTCAGTAGACTGTCAGTTCTGGTGGTCTTCCATGCCTCAGGGTCCCCCTTAAGTCACCATGGTGCCTGAGGAAGAGGTGACCACTGGTGGGAGCACAGAGACATGTCAGTCCCATGTGGGCAGGGCTGCAGCTACAGAGGAAGCAGCAGGACTGCCACAGAAGCAGAGGTCCATACCCAAAGGTTCTATATACACCTACCACCCCTCCCAATACTTTAGATTCAAAATAACTGTTCCTCATTAAAATGTTTACTCGCTATAAATGATCTCCACTACCCAATGTGGAAAATGGCAAATTATTTAATCCAGACAAGACTGCTGATGCCTCTGACTATTCCAGAAAATGTTTACATGCTAGCCGGCAATATTTACAAAATGAGAGGGATATTAAATTGGTATTTTCAGGCTCTAAGACAAAGCAAAGAAGCATGTAAGAGGAGTGCATTCTTATTTGAGACAGTGCAGAGTTAGCTCCCAATGGCTTATTCATTCCCTACAGGTGTACAATGGCTGAGGCTAACATCAGGAGCTGTTACCTCAAACCAGTTTCTGTATGGGTATCAGAAACCCAGTAACTTGAACCACTACTGCTGTCTCAGTTGGCACTAATTTGGAGTCAGGAGCAAGAACTGTGAATGGAACATGTGCAAGCCAGTAGGAAATACAGGTGTCCAAACTGGTGACTTAATTGCTGGGATTAATGTCTACCCTGAAGGATGGAATCTAAATTCTAAACTTACTCCTCATCTGGCTATGACAACCTGGGCTCAATGCTCATTCTCACATGAGGAACATGGCACATAACTTTTTTTTTTCTTTTTCTTTCCCTAAATAGTCTATTCCATTCAGTCTTCACAATTCAGAAGAGCTGTCACTTTCTTAGGGAGGGAATGTGTCCCAGATAATGTTGGCTCCTTCTGTTATGCACTCTTTCATAACAGTGAACACACCTGCAACTTCCTACTGTCTATCACTTTTTCTATCAGAATGCAAATTCTACGAGAAAGCAAGGTCTGCCTTCTGTCATTTTCACGTTAGTCTCCTTAGTCCCCGTAAGAGAGGACATATTCCTAACACTGGCTGAATAAAGAAATCAAAGAGGAGTGAGGGCCTGGTGTTCCTGTTCTTGGGTTACTGGTCATTTCTACATCAGTGGTTCCCAGAAATGTAAATGGCAGTGGAGTATATGGGCGCTTTGGGGCTAAATGACTAAAATCATGGAGTTTCTCAAATGCAGGAAACGCCCTGTATGCTTCTCTGGTCTTGTTTAGTGTGGAGCAATCAAACCTATGAACAAATGGGGCAGATTTTCAAGAAGGGGAATTCCATGAGGGAAGGAACAATCTTAACAGACACTTTCACTCAAAAGAATGAAGTTGAGGACCCAGCATGGTAGTCTAGTGGCTAAAGTCCTTGCCTTGCATCTACCAGGATCCTATACGGGTGCTGGATCAGTCCTGACTGTTCTGCTTCCCTTCTGGCTCCCCACTTGTGGCCTGGGAGAGCGGTCAAGGATGGCCCAAAGCCTTGGGACTCTGTACTCATGAGAGATCCTGAAGAAGCTCCAGGCTCTGGATCGGCTCAGTTCTGGCCATTGCAGCCACTTGGGGAGTGAACCAGTGGACAGAAGATCTTTCTATCTCTCCTTCTCTCTGTAAATCTGACTTTCCAATAAAAACAAATAAATCTTAAAGCAAAAACAAATAAAAAATAGATTTTTAAAACCCACTATCATGACATTCTATTTATACAGTGTCCAGAACAGACAGTTCTAAATAGAAAGCCAATATAGGTTGGAGCCAGTAGTACAGCATAGTGGATAAAATTGCTGCCTATGACACCAGCACTCTATAACAGCATTTGAGTCCCAGCCACTCCACTTCCTATCCTAATGCACTCGGGAAAGCAGAGATGTCCCAAGTGCTTGAACCCTTGCATCCACCTGGAAGACCCAGAGGAAGCTCTGGTTTCTGGCTTTGGCCTGGCACAACTCCGGCTATTGTGGTCATTTTGGGAAGATCTTTTTCTACCCTTGTTTCTGTCTCTTAAACTCTGCTTTGAAAGAAAAGATGCAGGTTGAAGACTCCCAGATCCTCACCAAGGAGCACCGAGGACTACATCCCTACTGCCAAGGAGACCACGGGGAAATGGAGTGCCTTCGGAGACCAAGAACTCTGAGGTCACCCACCCCCATTTGGATCTACCACATGGGATGGAAGAAGCCCAAATCCTGCCTAGCAGGTTCCAAGGTCATCGGAACAACAACCAGGATCCCTGAGTGGTCCGCAGAAACAGAAGAACAGTAAACTTCCTTCAGGACTAGGGAGAGGAGCTTTCTCTGGTCCTTGCCTGCTTCCAACTTTGGGTCCCCACCCCCCTCTCATAATAACCATCAGGAGTGCTCCAGAAACCCCTCAAAACAAACAAACAAACAAAACTAGAATAGATAGACAGAGAACAACAAGGAAAGCTCAGAACCAGACAGGAAACAGTCAGCGGAGATGCACTTATACCTCACTGGGTGGGACACAAAGATTAGTTACTCCTAACTGGGGTATGGAAGATTTCTCTGCACACCCCTCCTAAACATGCTCACCTAAACTGTTGACATATATCCTGTTAGAATTATAGTTAGACCACCCGAAAAACAGCCAGGTTCAGCGAAATCATGCTTCAATGCTATAAACTGCTAAAGACTAAAATTAAAATAGGCATGAGACAGCTGAATAGCAATCTAAGCCATTTTAAGGTGTATAGAATACGGTTGAATGTAAACCAAAATTGAAATGTCTATGAAGAAGTCACAGGTTGTGGTTGAGAACCTGCATTTTCCTATTAACATATTGGTTAATCAATACCATGTCAATTAATGTCACAATGTTGTAAATGGTTGGAAATATTATGTTCGGACTTTTAATTGATTGGAATGATACTCTGCCAGCTCTACCTTCAGACCAGAGATGGTCTCACCAACAAACCATTGAACTTACCAGGACAATAAGATGCTGGACTTTATGCTTGGTAAATACCTCCAATGAAAGAATGTCAACTGAATTTGAACTATGGAAATGCAACAAGGTGGAGCAATCCACCGTGGGGGGAGGGTTTTGGAAGGGGCGGGGGGAATCCCAGTGCATCAAAAAATGTATCACATAATGCAATGTAATTAGTTTTAAAAAAGGAAATGCAATAAAAATATATGTTAAAAAAAAAAGATGCAGGTTACTTAAGACTAGGAGTCAGCAGTCAAGTAGGGAGGTAACTTGGGGGAAAACGGGATGAACTTTCTTTTTGGAATGACATAACTATTTTGGAATTGTTCTGTTTGTACAACCCTCTGACTATGCTACAAATCCATGAACCATATACATTAACAGGGTAAACAGTATGGTGTATTAATTTTGTATCAGAAAAGTTATTAAACATTTCTTAAAATATGTAACTGAACCTAAAAAAAATGACTTACCTCAGGTGAGCACTATGGCTCCTCCGGCTAAACTGTTGCCTGGGACACCCATGTCCCATACTGGAGAGCCTGGTTTGAATTCTGTCTCATCCAGGTTCCTCCTAATGTGCCCAGGGGCAGCAGATGATGACGCAAGGACTGGGGTTCCTGGCTCCTGGCTGCAGCCTGGGCCAACCCTAGCTCTGTGGGCATTAGGGGAATGAAACAGCACATGCAAACAAATAGAAACCAATCTCCTACTCGTTTTCCCAAAGCACATTCTTGTCTCCTAGGACACTAAGTCCTGAGTTTACCTGTTTTCCTGCGTACCTGAGACCTACCAAAAGCCCCCTGACAGGATCTCTGATCCTGGTGAACCATGGACCTTCTAGCCTCTTGCAATGGAGACAGCCACACAATCCTCTCTTAACGATAAATTGTTCTTGAAGCTTGAAGAGTAGCATACAAAATATTTTCTCCTTTCCTGTTGTCACTCCATTAAGGTCATTTCAAACTCACTGGGTAGGGCTCTTTAAGTGATCAGCTCTGAATGTTAGAGGCTGCATTTCATGTCTTGATGTTCTCTATCTTTCACTGGGCCAGTGCAGTGAAACCCCTTCCTCCTATCTCTAGCAGACGCAAGAGACAGTTTCCTGGAGTCCAGCTGCACTCACTAGATCTGGGGGCCCCTCCTGGAGGCCCACCCACTCTCAAGTCACCTTACTTCCTTTCTTCATCCACAGCAATCATGCTGGCTGAGGGCTCTGGGAGCAAATCCTGCCCTGGCATGTCAGAAGGAACATGGGAACACATGGCAAAGTCAGGTAGGTGAAGGAGACAAGAAAGCCCGAGACTCTTCTCAGGTGAAACTGCCTATTCCTGGTGGAGAGTTAGGAGTAAGAGCCATCAGGTATGTGCTGGGATAAACGAACTGCATTAGAAAAAGAGGGAAAACTCAAACTTTATTGTCAAAGTCCTTGAGATATAAAAGATGCAACGGTAAAACCAAAGGCAACAGAAGCTGTCTCCTGCACGTCAGAGTGCTTGAGGGTAAAAGGGGTTGGGGATGCAAAGGTAGGTGGAAGGGAGACGCAATATTTCTCTAGCTTTAGAAGATCATAGTGTCCAGATTACAGAGGAAAATGTTGGTTTTCATTACAGATTCTTTGTAAAGCTATTTACCTGGAGGAAAGAGAAAAACCAAAAGTTAAACTCCATATTTTTAGCCACAGTGCACTCAGAATGCATCCATGCCCAAGCCCATGAGGTTTTTATGAGGAAGGGAAATAGGCATGAAGAAGAAACATGGGAGCTACTCAGGGCAATACAACAAACAAGTGGCAGAGCTAGGAAGGAAATCCAGAAGCTTCATTTCCCTAGTTTTGGAATACCTTACAGTAGAAAGTTAGCTGGCAAGCCAAGTTAGAGGTCAATTATTTAACAATTACAAACCCAACATACATTAGAGAATAGAGTATTATCTGTCATTTACAAAAGGTTCCATAGGCTTAAGTATGAAACACATTTCAGATGCAAAACATAGGACCCAATATGCATTACATAAGCATTTTAAATTTATTTATATATTTTTTAGGGAGGGGGAGGGAGAGAAAGAGATTTTTTCATCTTAGGGTTCATTCCTTAAATGGCTGTAAAAGCAATAGCAAGGCCATGATAAAATCAGGAGCCAGGAACTCCATTTGGGTCTCCACACAGGTAGCAGGAATCCAATCATTTAGACCATCATCCGCTCCTTTCCCCATAAAGTTGGATAGGAAGCGGAGCAGCTGGGATTGAACCCACACTCTGATAAAGGATGCTGGTGTTGCAGGTAGCAGCTTAATTCACCAAACCACAATGCCAGCCCCAAGACCTGATATACTAAACTTTAAAGAAAAAAAAAAAAAAGTAAGAGCACAACAAAGGAAATCCATAACAAAGTGGGAGTTAAGGTCTTTCCCACCTTTCTCATGAGTTCTTCTTGCTTATTTACATCTTCAGAAAAATCATCATTGACATCTAACACCAGCACTGGAATGCTCTGCAGAGACTCAAAGTGAAGCCTATAAAAAGATGAAGATTTGGGGCAAAGGAAAAACAAAAAAGAAATCTGAACTATGCTTCACATGCTCACCGAGGCTTCATAATTCAGAGGACGGATTTAAATTAGTAACATTTCTCAATGACCCTGTGTGTGTAGCATTGAAAAAAAATTTTTTTTAAATATTAAAAAAAATAAAACTGGCTGGAAGGAAGGCTGAGCTTTCTCTTTTGTCTTCAAACTATTACTGGTGGCCCAGAGCTGTAAACATTATTATTTTATTTTTATTATTATTAGAAAGTCAGATACACAGAGAAGAGGAGAGACAGAGACGAAGACCTTCTGTCTGTTGATTCACTCCTGAAGTGGCCACAATGGCTGCAGCTGAGCCGATCCAAAGCCAGGAGCCCAGAACCTCTTCCAGGTCTCCTACATGTGTACAGGGTTCCAAGGCTTTGTACTGTCCTCGACTGCTTTCCCAGTCTAAGAGCAGGGAACTGGATGGGAAGCAGGGCTGCCGGGGTTAGAACCGTCGCCCCATATGAGATCCTGGCATGCCACTAGGCTACTGTGTCAGGTCCAGAGTTGTAAACATTGTAAGTGGAAAATATGAAAAGCTATATATGAGCAATGTCAAACTGACCATTTTCCTAAAAATTTTGAGCTCTATACCCTGAGCCAATTATTACCATCACCAATCACAATGTTTAATTCACAGAAACATTTCTAAAATGGGGGGAAAAATCCAGAATTGAAGACAAAAGCCCCTTGGAATGTACAGAATATATTTAACATTAGAGTCTTGAGCTGGAAAATACTTGCCATTTTCCACTACTCCCAGTACATGATGAACTTTCTCAGAGGTTGCAAGCTGAGCTCTTTGCATTTAACTGCTTGCTGTAGGGAGGCAAATTCTCTGATACTGTTCTTCCACTTACTTGGTTGTCCTGTGAATAAACCACGCTTCGTGTTGACTGTGAAGCTGCTCAAGATAGGCCAGTTCAATTCCTTTCTCTTCCTTCCTGCCCCTTTGGCACAGTCTCTGCAAACAAACCTAAAACACAATGCCCAAGCCTCGTTGAGTCTACTTACTGTTTAGGGTGATATTATCCTAGTGGCTCTAGGAGCCACTCAGAACGTCTGCCTTGGGTACTGCAAGTCCTGCCTCTGCTGCTGTGTCTGCTTGCTGAGAGGATCTACACCACTCCCTCCACCCCGACTGTGAACCTGCTCTTCCTCTGGAGCATCTTACGATGATTAAGGGCAGAAGTCACCCACCAGCTGTCCAAGGCAGGAACTTCTGCCTTTTTTCCCCTCCACCCAGACACATCCAGAAGTTTACCCAGTTCTCCTGAGCCTCTGTCCAGTTGGTTCTCTCCTTGTTTATTCATGTGTGCTCTAATAAGGTTTTCATCATCATTATCTTCATCTAGACTCTGATGCTGTACCTCCCTGGGGCACACAGTTATACAGAAGGGCTAACAGGCTTCACAGTCAAAAAGTTCAGTAGTCAATTTCTGTCTTCACCATGTACTAGCAGAGCATGTGGTTTTTACATCCCTGTCTCTCATCTACCCAAAAGCTTACTATCAGGATTCATTGAGGGAAGGTGTACCAGAAACTTGGCAAAAGCTGTTCTCTAGTTTGTCCCCACAATCTACGCTTCCACAGTTACTGCAACATGATGGCAAAGGACCCCTTGATTAAAATGTAACACAGGTTCCTTACTATCTATGGCCACAACCCCAGGAAACAAAGAAATATGGGTAGCCTTGAATTGATAACATGGTGAGGGAAGGGAACTATGTTCTGGTACAGAGATTAAGTTTTTGCTTCTCATACCAGCATTCCAAATCTGAGTACTAGTTTTATTTCTAGCTGCTCCACTTCTAACCTAGCTCCCTGTTGAAGTGCCTGGGAAGGCAGCAGATGATAGTTCAAGTACTGGGGCTCCTGGCAACTATGTGGGAAACCAGGATGGGATTCTTGGCTCCATGTGGCTTGGTCTGGTCCAGACCTGGCCACTATGGCCATTTGGAGAATAAACCAGCAGGCAGAAGAGCCTTCTCTTCCCACCCTCACTCATCCCTTTTAAATAAATTAAATAAAGGTTAAGGAATCTGAAATATCTTTCATAACACACAGAACACACTCTGAAGAATGCAAAATCCACAAAGGTCAAAGATAAAGAATTGAAAACAACAGAAGAGTTAGACTTGAACGACCTCTTCTTCTTGCCACTTCAGAGTGTGCAGTTTCTTTTTTTTTAAGATTTATTTATTTTTTACAAAATCAGATATACAGAGAGGAGGACAGACAGAGAGCAAGGTCTATCGTCCGATGATTCACTCCCCAAGTGACTGCAACAGCCAGTGTTGTGCTGATCCAAAGCCGGGAACCAGGAACTTTCAGGTCTCCCACATGGGTGTAGGCTCCCAAAGCACTGGGCCGCCCTCGACTGCTTTCCCAGGCCACAAGCAGGGAGCTGGATGGGAAGTGGGACTGCCAGGGTTAGAACTGACGCCGATGTGGGATCCTGGTGCATTCAAGGTGGAGGACTTTCGCTGCTAGGCCATGCCTCCGGGCCCAAGAGTGTGCAGTTTCATTCTGAATTCAACTAGCAGGCAGGCTGAAGCACACTGGCTCCAGGAGGGTGTCTTCTCCTTGACCTTTCATACCAGGCTACCCACCCACTCTTCTTCTCCCCTGGTTTCATTGGTTTGGTCAGGTTTGATCTCCTTCCTACAGGACAGGTCAAGCTCTTTCATATCTTCAATTTTTGCTCCAAATGCTTCTTTTACCTGAACTGCCCTTGTTCCTCTCTCTGCTTGGCAAACACTTCAACAAAACCTACCCTGGAAGAATAGGTGGATTAACTCACAGATTTAGGACTTTTCCTTGTTCAAGCACTTGATGCAAACTTAAAAAAATTTTTAGGATTTTTTAATTGGAAAGACAGATTTATAGAGAGAAGGAGAGACAGAGATGGAGATCTTCCATCCACTGGTTCACTCCCCAAGTGGCTGCAATGGCTGGAGCTGAGCTGATCTGAAGCCAGGAGCCAGGAGTTTCTTCTGGGTCTCCCACATGGGTGCAGGGTCCTAACACTTTGGGCCATCTTCCTCTGCTTTCCCAAGCCATCAACAGGGAGCTGGAGGGGAGGATTAGTTAATTGAGCCATTGTGCCAGGCCCTAATGTAAACTTTATTCCCAAATGTAGTACAGAACACTCCCAAAGCCTTGAGGTCCATGCCGTTTCGCTCTGAGGAAATGAAATCATAGCCTCCTTTTACTTACTTCCTCCCATCTAGCCTGTATCCCTATCTCACTGCTGATGGCTTCAAGTCCTTTCCCTTTTATTTACTCCCTCTCTAACCATATAGCTTTCCTGACTGCCAAACTCTTAGAACATTTCCTACCCTCAACCAGCTAACTTTTTGTACTTTCAGAAATATTTTATTATACATAAATCCTTATCCCTTATGTTTTAGGGTTATGTGTGTATACATACATAAATGTCCCACCTTGTACTCCAAGAAAAATACTGCTGGAATTAGTAAAAATGAACATACATTTTTAAAGTGGCTTTATATTTTCAAGGACTCACAAAGGCATAAAAAA
This sequence comes from Ochotona princeps, assembly GCF_030435755.1. Taxonomy (NCBI): domain Eukaryota; kingdom Metazoa; phylum Chordata; class Mammalia; order Lagomorpha; family Ochotonidae; genus Ochotona; species Ochotona princeps. Next base: position 25,570,546 of record NC_080839.1, read on the forward strand.
TTTTTTTTACAAAAGCTATTTATGATTGTTTAGTCATTGCTTATACTCAAACATCAATGTTCTCATTAATCTCCTATGAAAATAGGCAAACTTGGGCCCGGCACGATGATGTAGTAGTTAAAGCCCTCGCCTTGCACATGCTGGGATCCCATATGGGCACCGGTTCTAATCCCAGCGGCCCCACTTCCCATCCAGCTCCTGCCTGTGGCCTGGGAAAGCAGTCGAGGATGGCCCAAAGCCTGGGACCCTGCACCTGCATGGGAGACACAGAAGAGGCTCCTGGCTTCGGACTGGCTCAACTCCAGCTGTTGCTGCCACTTGGGGAGTGAATCATCGGACGGAAGATCTTCCTCTTTGTCTCTCCTCTCCATATATCCGCCTTTCCAATAAAAATAAATCTTAAAAAAAAAAAAAGAAAGAAAATAGGCAAACTCTCCTTTAGGAGTCTAAGTGAACTATTCTGAGCGTGTGGCACAATTCTTGCTTTACTGATAGAATTACAGCGATTTATTATTATTATTATTGCTGTGCTTTAGCCTGGCTACTCTTCATCTCAACCCTCTGATTGTGAACAGTGACACTGTAATGTCAAGGGAGGACTCTTTGATCTTCTTAATCTGCCCCACCCAAAAGGAAGAGCTTTCCTTCTGTTCTGACTGCTTGGATTCAGACACAGTAATTGTACTATGACTGCTAATGGCTCTGGTCCCTGTTCCTTCCAAGCCCTAACCCCAAATGCCATTTGTTATCACATTTCCTGCATGCTGTTTAAACTGACTTTCCAGGTACACAAATAGGCTAGATGGGTAGAAACACTGAGGGTCCACCATCTCCTGATTTTCTTAAAAAAAACAAACAAACAAACAAAAAAAACAATGAATTAATCTGCAAGGCCGAGAAACAAACAGATCTACCACCCACTGGTTTATTCCTGAAATGCCTGCAATAGCCAATGGTGGGCCAAGACAAAACCAAGAGCTGGGAGTTCAATTCAGGTCCCCAGTGTGGGTGGCCAGAGACATAACTACTTGAGACCTAACTACCATCACTTGCTAGGATGCGTGTTAGCAAGAATTTGGAATCAGGAGCAGAGTTGGGACAGGAACCCAGTCACTTCAAAATGGGATGCAGGTGTTGTAGGTGGCAGGTAGGAGGGGGCAGGAGGACCTAAATCTACTTCAGAAGCTCTAGCCTCAGCTTCTTGACCAGTCCAGCTCTTTTCATTTTTTTTTTTTTAAGATTTATTTATTTATTTTTTTATTGGAAAGTCAGATATACAGAGAAGAGGAGAGACACAGAGGAAGATCCTCCGTCCGATGATTCACTCTCCAAGTGGCCAGCATGGTCAGTGTGGCATTGATCCAAAGACAGAAGCCAGGAACTTCTTCCAGGTCTCCCACATGGGTGCAGGGTCCCAAGGCTTTGTACAATCCTCGAGTGCTTTCCAAAGCCACAAGCAGGGAGCTGGATGGGAAGTGGGGCCGCTGGGATTAGAACCGGCAGCCATACAGGATTCTGGCATGTGCAAGGCAAGGACTTTAGCCACTAGGCAACTACATTGGGCCTACAGTTCAGCTCTTAATTTTGGTTCTCTTACTCTCTTGGGACTGGTTAACTCCAAATCTCACAGCAGTGACTTGGGGGGAGGTGAGAGTATTCTTGAGACTCAACTTTTTTTTTTCCCCTGAATCCCTACTCTTAATGACATCAAAACAGCATTAAATATTCTATCTCATCTCAAAATAAAATGCAAGCTGCTTTATACCTATTGAGTTACAATAATCCTCCACTTGCCCCACTCTAACAAAGCCAAAATACTTCAATTAGTCCAGTGATAATATTAAGCATCAGCAGCACCACCCCTCCAGACCCTTTCTCACATATAGCACAGAGAAAAGTAAGGGAGACTCATGCTTTTCTGGTAGGCCCTAGAGGCCGGTGCAACCTGCACTCCCCAGAAACAACAGCCTCTGCTTGGGCCAGGCAGCCCTGCGTCACAACCAGGCCATCAGCCCACTTCCTCCTCTGCGTCCTCATGGCATTGAGCTGACTGTGCTCCAGTACTGTTTCTCTTGGAAAGGACTGGTCAGCATTCTCACTTCTCCCAACACTCGGCCCTAACCCAGCTGTCCTTTTCAGTTGAGCCAGCCAGTCTGCAGCTTTCACAAGAAACTCCAATTTTTCTTCAAATTCCAAACAAAATCTTCACTTATTCAACTCTACAGACCCACATTCCACCTTGATTAAGGCCATGAGACCTTCTGGGGACCAGGCCTTCTCTTTCACCCTTAACTCTATGCTCAGCTACTTAGAAACTTTGTGCTCACTGGCAGGGGACTCCTCCCCCTAGTCCTTGACACTAAACCCTACCCTAAAGTGCAATCCACTTCCTAATTTGCCTCCTCAACTCCTGCTCCCAGGCAACAAAGACTACACTGAAAGGTGACCTTGCTGGTCAGTCCACAATTAATGAATCTAACATTAGTTTGGTTATTTTCAAGGAAGGTTTTCAGTGTTCTAGCTTCACTTAATTTTTAGTTTCATTTTAGATCTTAGTCTCAACTTTTTTTTCCTTCAAGTTTATTTCATATATTTGAAAGGCAGAGTTAGATGGAGAGAAGAAATTTCATCTACTGTTTCACTCACCAAACAGAAGTAATGGCCGTGGGCTGGGCCAAGCCAAAGCCAAGAGCTTCCTCTGGGTCTCCCATGTGGTCTGGGGGCCCAAGCACTTGGGTCATCTGCTGCCTTCCTAAGGCACATTAGCAAGCACCTGGAGTAGTCAAGACTCAAATCAGCACTCATATGGGATGCCAGTGTCACAGACAGTGGCTTTACCCAATACGCAACACCAGCCTCAAGTCCCAATTTATTTCTGTGGAATTTCTTATTTCTTCTTGTGACCTAGTTTCTGTTTCATCATTTTCTGATAAAAAGATCCTCCGTGTTTGATCCAAGTGACATTCAAAGGTCTCTTTCCAGGCTCTCTTCCTGAAGCAGGACCCTTTGTTCTAGTACTTTCCTTCTTTGGCTTATGTGAGTCCAAAGAACACAGCCTTCCTCTCTGGTCCTCAGGCTCCCTTCTGTCTGCATGCTTCCTTCCTACATCTAAAACACACGGCCTCCAGCCTGAAGAAAGGTTTCCTTCCTCCTAAGATTATGTGGTGGGTGTGGCATTTGATGGCACCTTAGATAACACTCAAAAGTTGAAAGCATGTCTCTTGCTGTGTGTTAGAATTCCACTCCAGAGCTTTTCAAGATCATCCAGCCCAAGCCAGAAGATTTTACAAAGGACTACTCAAGTGGAAAGAAAGGTTTCCAGGAGCTGACAAGGACCAGTGCTGTCTTAGAGCCTGCAGCTCATGTCATATCACCTCTGGGTGATTAGCTGGCTCCGAAGTGCAGGACACAGGACTTCTGTGTGCCACACTGTCTTACCAGTGATAACCGCAAGGTTTAAAAGGGGCTACAAAATGGGGCAGTGTCTAGATGACGTGACTTCTCTCGCTCCCTACAACCTTCAGAGTACTGCAGATTCTTGATTCACAGAAAGGGGAGGAAAGCTGAGGTAACTGGGTATAGGTCAGTGCCCATCCTTCAAACCCTGTGTGAAACAGACATTTGCCATAAGTAGTTGCTACATCAAGAGGGACTTTTTAAAACATTTTAAAATTTTCTTTTTAATATCGCTTACATAGTTGAGAAGAATGCATGCCCAGATGGGCCTCTGATTAGGGTGGGGAGGGTCAGATATGGAGGAAGGAGCAAGAGGGACTTTCTAATGAATCACCAGTCTCTAACTGGAGATGCAGGTGTCTAGTGAGGATCACCTGTTGGGTTTCCTGCATCCCTGAAGTCTAAGGCTTCAGTTCTGAGTTACCTGGGGAGTAGCTTGGAGGTAGATGAAGCCATGTAATGTGAGCCGGCTGGCAAACTCCCACAGGAGAAACGAATGCCAGTCCTGATAGATATGCCATTCGATGTCACTGATGGAACCATTTTCAAAAAGATTCTTTGCAAAGATATACCTGGTTGGAAATTAAATGGAATGGGCAGGAGGGGAAGGAAGAAGATGGGAAATGGAATGAAAGGCACAAGAGAGAAAGAAGCAGAAAAAATCAATAACCAACTTGTTCCACGTCCATTCAAACCACTTAACCGTTTTAGCTCCTCATCACTCCTTAAGGAATCTCAATTCTTAACCCATATCTTCCTCCCTGCTCCACACCAAAACAGGAAAGCTCAAGTAGACCAGAGAGACTGAAACCACAGTTTTCCATGTGGATTCATTTGTTGTACCCAGATTTTGAGACCCCTAGAAATATCAGGAGTCTGAAGTCGATGTAAACACATGTGGGCGGTTTATTCAGGCCAGCCTAGGCTCCCAGCTGTCACCCCAGTCCAGCGGGCTGTTGCAGTGGCAGCAGCAACAGCAGCAATAATAGCAGCAGGGGCGAGGTTGGACAGCACAGGGTTTTTATACATTTCAGGCCAATTCCACACAACGACAGAGTAATGATTGGTCAGTTTAACTGTTAACTTAAAAAGAGCAAGTTGGCAGGTTTCTATTGTTGGGTTTGAAGCAAGCAACTTTCAAATAGTACAAACTGGTGGGCTACAGGGTAGTGAGCAAGTCTTATCTAACACCAGGAGCCTCCTTCCTGAGGAGTGCTCTGCCTATGTGACCTGCCGGGTGTTAAATAGACTGTCAGGCCTGGAGTTCATACAGCTCCTCAGCAAAACAAGCAAGGCAGAAATCACAAGAGCAGAAAACACAGAGGTTTCCTCACATTCTCCAGAAGAAGGTGGACATCAGAAAATTAGCACTAGTCTCCAGAAAATGATGCACATAAATACAAACTTCCGAGATTTCCTTGTTTTCGCAAAGCTCCAAATAAAACAAGTGATCTAGTATAAAGCCATCACCAGGGGCTGTTGCAACGGTTCAACTGGTTCAATCCTCCACCTCCAAATACAGCATCCTATATGGGCGCTGTTTGGTACCTGGCTGCTCTACTTCCAGTTCCCTACTTACGGCCTGGGAAAGCAGTAGAGGATGGCCCAGGCCTTGGAACCCTGCACCTGCATGGGAGACCCAGAAGAAGCTCCTGGCTCCCAGCTTCAGATTGGCTCAGTTCTGGCCACTGCGGCCACTTGGGGAGTGAACCAGCAGATGGGAAGATCTTTCTCTTTGTGTTTCCTTCTCTCTGTAAAGCTGCCTTTCCAGTAAAAATAAGTAAACCTTAAAAAAAAAGTCACCACCACATTTCTTCTAAGGACTGAGGCCTTCTGAATCTGCAGACAATGGAGCCAACCTCACCCTAGCTGAGGAACTGAGGAGCTGTGGCCTGTGGCCCAGGAAATGCATTTCATAACAACTTCAGTCTCAGCAAGAAAGCCAGCTCACTTTCCAATTCTAACAGCTCTTGCTTGCTTCCTCTGCTGAGCTACTAGTTTAAAGAAAGCTTAAGCTAAACTCAAACTAACTTTACCCTTAGCTTAGTTCCACAACAAAGGGAGCATGTGGGAACTAGGAAAGTCCAGCCAAACGGAGACTTTGGTATCGGAAGGGTCAATTCTGCTTTAAACCCTCAGGCATCTTGATACAAAACACAATTTACATCCTGAACAATGAACTACAGTTTCTAAGGCAACGCTCAGCAACCAGCCACTTCTGGGAAAATGGAATTCAGAATCTTCCCCTACTAATGGCTCAGGGAAGCACAGACTACAAGGCTGTGTGTGTCATCATTCCAGCAACACTCAGTGTCTGATCTGGCCGCACTCCTCCATAGCTTTTTCACTGTGGGCAAGTTGTCCAAACTCTCGGCCCAATGAGGTGATGACTATAAATAATGCTCATCAATGCTGAGAACAGTGACTGGCAATGTACGCAAGATATTTTAGTTATTGCTGTAACTGCCTTATGCTAGGTTATGATAAAGCTAATATGGAAACTCTGCAAGTAAAATTTTCTATCTAGAATGGGTTAGCTATAACTTGAAGGTAACAGAGAGGTGATATTTGTACCAAGTTCCAAAAATAGTGTCAGCTTCTTCAGAAATCCAGAAGTCAAATCAGACATTCTATAAAGAGAAATTAACCAAGTGCTATTAAAGGGGCCATTCCCCCACCCCCAAGCTTTATTTATTTTTATCAGAAAGGCAAATTTACAGCAAGGAGAGACAGAAAGATCTTCTGTCTGCTGGTTCATTCCCCAAGTGGCTGTAATGGCTGGGAGCGGAGCAAAACCCAAGCCAGGAGCCAGGAGTCTCTCCAGGGTCTATCATGCAGTTACAGGCTCCCAAGGCTTTGGGCCATCATCCACTTCTTTCCAACACCACAAGCAGAGAGCTGGATGGGAAATGGAGCAGCCAGGTCACAAACAGGTGTCCAAATGAGATCCTGGCACTTGAGAGGAAAGGATTAGCCAATTAAGCCATGGAGCAGGGCCCCCTTGCCTCTGGTAAGAAGTGCTTAATTTCGTCAAAGCTAGTGTGATACGTGACAGCTGACAGCAGGGGAGAAGCGTGCAGTGCTGAGTGTGGAGCAGGAGGGAGGTGCTGCAGCGCATAGAGCTTAGGCATGAGGAGTCAGGACCCGTGCTCCAAAACCGGAAGCCAGTGTTTCCTTTAACTCAAACAGCAAAGTCAGGTTTTTTTTTCCTTCCTATAATCCACTCTCTTAAGCAACTTATATTTCTCCTTTGGGACATATACTACATATAAGCATGTGTTTAATTCCTACTGAACTAGGATCCATGTGGAGGCAGCAACTGGGTCTACCTTACCCACTGCTGCAGCTCTACAGCCAGGCCTGGTGTCTCAACACAGGCAGTGTTCAGGAAGACTGCCAAGCAAACAAACACATGAATCTTCAAAAGAATGGAAAGGTTCTATCATGATTTGTTATTAGTTATCTTTTTTATCTCAAAAATGCCCCTTCTAGTGTCTGGCATTGCAGTGCAATGGGTTAAATTGTTGTTTATGATGCCAGCATCCCATACTGAAGTGGATCCATTCTGTCTCTGATCCAGCTTCATGTTAATGTGCTAGGTAGGCAGTAAATTCAAGTGTGTGTGCCTCTGCCACCCACGTGGGAGACCAGGGTGCAGTTCTTGGCTCTTGGTTTCAACCTGGCCCAGACTGGGTTACTATAGCCATTTGGGGAGTTAAGTCAGTGGTTGGGAGGTTTGTCTTTTCTTTTTGTCATTTTGCCTTTCAAAAACAACATACTTTTAAAAAATTCTATCCCAGTCTAAAGAAACCACTTAATATGGTAGGTTCCTATGATAAAAAAATTCATACCCCTTATTTTACAAGTAAATGTTAAGAACACATAACGCCATAGCAAAGCATTTGCTTCTCTGTTTTCCTGAGGTGTCTCTTACATGACCAAATTAGTAAAGGACTAGAAATCAAAAGACCAATTGTGAGCATGTTTCCAGGCAACCTAGGTGGTCACATATAATTCAACTTCCAAGTTTTAGGTTCACCATTTGGAAGAAGAGAAGAAATAGGTAGCAATATTCCAGCAGCTGAAAAGAACTAAAGCCTACAACCAAACCATTTGTAATGTATACATTTGGCTTTTATAAACAGTAGACTCTATGCTTGGGTGCAGAGAAGAAATGTGTAACTTGCAAGATATATTTTATGTATCCGAATCACCTGCCACTTAGAAATATTTACTTACTGTTTTCTTTTAGGTGACTTTATGGGAGTACTAAAAAGCAGAACTAATTTATCTACTTTGGAATTAAATGGAGAGTGTCTTCAGCAGTAAATGGAAAATGAAAATGCAGCATTTTCCATTTTCATAATTCCAAGGGGCTCAAGACAGATCATTTTGCTTAAAAGCAGCATTTCACTGACACAAGCTCCTGATTTAGAGAAACCTCAGCAGCAATGAGATCAAGCTACTCTGCTTCTAAGTGGCTTAACTGTAATTCACACTCTGCTCTAGGTGGCAGAGGCAGGAATTTTGGGGTCTAGTTAGGATATCTCTTCTGGAACAGATGGACTCCTCTAGGCCAGCTGTCAGCCTTCACGTTGTGGAGCATTAAAATGAGTCCCTTTCCTCAACAGGCACTGGGTGTTCACTCCAGACTCTGGCCAGCACCTTGTCACCTAACCTTGCCACCCAAAGAGTGGAAAAAGACTGATAACTCTGAAACAGAAACTAATTTCACAGATGTGCTTCTTCTGCCTACACAACTGTTTATGGAGAATAAAAAGGGATAAATAACTTTCTTATGTCATTTTGGGAACACAAATTTTAAGTCTTTTTCTTTAAGATGATAATCAACAACTTAATTCACTTGTTTTCCTAGCTCATACACTGCTAAATATCTCCTCTCTTTAGCATGTATGATTTATACTAGGTAGCTATAGCTTGCCTCCATGCCAGGAAACAGGGATTAATTAGTGGTAATGTGGGACAGTTAGTATGTTCAGCTCACAAAAACAAACAAAAAACTACATTTCTTTCTTGACATTCCTATGAAACTCAGTAGAAATATAACTGTGCAAATTGGTATAGTGTTGTCTTCAAAAAGCAGGTAAGTTTGCAAAGTATACTTTTCAATGACTAGTACAGGGTGGGACCTGGAGGGAAAAGAGAAAGTATGAAGAACTGAAAAGGGGATTTGCAAATGCCAGAAGGTTGACATCTTACCTGTCACTGTACACAGACCTCTCAAAGATCTGCACCGGCCTCTTGGCCTGTAAGAGTTTTTTAGGCAAGGGCTCCAGGTGTACTTTCAGACGGCTCATAAACGAATATGTCTGGAACGTATAGGACCATCGTGCTGGCTCCTGGTACATCATGTCCAGTAAGTTTCCGAGACTTTGGGCAGCGCAGGCCTAGAGGGGATTGTAACAGAATTTTCTAGAAGGTGTATTTACTCCATGGTATACATCCCCAGGACTCCCTCAAGCCTGCTTAATAACCAATGAAAGAAGAAATTATAATTAAAAGATACATTAAAAGATACAATCAGGGGCCCGAAGCGTGGCCCAGTGGCTAAAGTCCTCACCTTGAATGTGCCAGGATCCCATGTGGGCACTGGTTCTAATCCCGGCAGCCCCACTTCCCATCCAGCTCCCTGCTTATGGCCTGGGAAAGCAGTCGAGGACGGCCCAAAGCTTTGGGACCCTGCACCCAGGTGGGAGACCTGGAAGAAGAGGTTCCTGGTTCCCGGCTTCAGACTGGCGCAGAACCAGCCGTTGCGCTCACTTGGGGAGTGAATCATCGGACGGAAGATCTTCCTCTCTGTCTCTCCTCCTCTCTGTATATCTGACTTTGTAATAAAATAAATAAATCTTAAAAAAAAAAAAGATACAATCAGGGGCTGGTGTAGTCAAGTCCATCTGGGAAAGAGTTAACAACCATTTAAAACTCTACCTAAATTAAATCTCTCCACTGAGACATTATACAGCCTCACGTGAGAGTCCATCATGGACTGTTTCCTTTTTCATTCTCCCTTGCTTCCTTCCCCCTCCTTTCTTTTCTTGCAGGTTTATTCATTTATTTGAAAGAATAACAGAATAACACACATACACACACATATACGCGCACGTGGAGAGAGAGATTTTCCATCTGCTGCTTCACTCCACAAATGCACTGGGAAAAGTCAAGGTACTTCATCCCAGTCTTCCAGGGATCCATTATCTGCTGCCTCTTAGGTGCATTAGCAGAAGCAGGACTGGAAGCAGAGGAACTGGAACTCGAAGCAGCACAGCATTCTAAGCCACAGCTTAATCTACTATTTGCTAACATGCTGTGTCAAAACACCTGCCTCTGCACCTATTGCTTCATAAAACTTAAAAAAAAAAAAGAAAAAACAAAAACAAAAGACAAAGAAAGTGATTATTTGCAAACTTAATCAACCAAGCAAACAATTTGCATTCTATGCCTTCATGCTAAGGTTACACTTTGCTTGCCAAAACCCTCTTCCATTCTAGCAACGTATGAAATGCAATTAGCAGGGTTTCAGTTATTTGGCATGTGCTAGTTGGCATAAGTAAGGGATATGCAGGAGTCCTGAATTCTTTTCCAGGTTCTGCCACAGATTCAACGCAAAACTCCGGACCTGTATTTATTCAATCAGTCACCTTTAATGGAAGACCTGTGTGGATGAGGCACTACGTTGCCTAGCGGCCGTAAGAGGTACAGCAAAAGGAAGTAACATTTATTTCAATTTTCACTATGCTAAAGCATTTAACATTCAGAACTGTTTAGTCAGGTAGGTACTGGTGCTACACTTATTTTGTAGAGGCAAAAATCTAGTAAGAGGTCTGGTAACTTCCTTGTGCACAACACTGGAGGGAGTAAGTGCTGAATGAGAACTCCAACCTGGCTTGAACAAAATGTGGTTACTGAATGCAAGGGGCTCAAATACAACAGGAGAGGGGGTGACAGGACAGAAAGAGCAGGAATATAAAGGAGAATGTGACATGAAAGCACAACCACCTATGGTGGAGAGAATCTCAAGAAGTTTCTGGAAAAAAAGGGGAATTAAGCTGGGAAGTAAATATTGAAAGATTTCCCTCTTTCCAATTCTCCAAAGCATACACACCAGCCTCACAAATGACCCCTGGTGAACAGTTGGGGTAGAGGCAGCAGGACAAATTTGAATTCCAACCATTTAACAGCATCCCTGGACAGTGTAGGGAGCAGCTCTTGGCCTGGCAGGCAGTTCAGATGCTGAATGACAGAGGGAGGCACTGGGCTGGTGGATGGAGTAGCTGGACTCATAAAAGTTACCGCATCTGCACGTGTGTCACCCTGGGCTGCAAAAGGGAGGCTGTACTGAAACAGAATTGCACTGTTGCCAAAAGAACTCATTTTAGCCACAGAATATACATTTATCTCCAAATACACACACACACAAAAATATATCTCCAAATATATGCTCAAATTACAGTAACTGGGTGATGCTCAACAATTCAAAAGGGGAGAAAACCAATCTGCGTGTTCAGAAAGAGCTGCTGTCAGAAATACGAGGAAACAGAAACGCCAACAAAATTCAAGAAAGTGTTTCATTAGTAAAAAGTAACAATAAAATTAATAAAAAAGGAACACAAAAAGAACATTCTTGGAGGTGAAAAATGCAATTGTCAATGTAGAAACCTAATGAAGATAATACTGCAGTTAATTAGTGAGAATGTCAGCTTAAGATACTTCATAAACTATGAGAAAAAAAGCAGAAAATTATACAGAAGAAATGAAGACATGCAGACTAGGAGGAAGAGATCCAGTATACACGGCACTGCACTATAGTCATAGTAGAGTATTTTTATTTTTCCTCTGTAGAGAGATAAATAAGGAATAGTATGATTGCTGCTCCACCTCATAGCAAATGAATTTTGTATCAAACAAGTTTCCAGAGGCCAAAATGATCTGTTACAACTTCAATACAGTATTAGTCCTCTCTGTTCCACAGCAAGGAGAAAATATTCAAAAAATGAAAAACTGCATCTATATTGAATACATACAGACTTTTTCTAGTTATTATTTCCTGAACAGTAAGTATCATGGGGCTGGTCACACGGCAGAGCAGCATCAAGCTGATGCCTTTGGTGCCAGCATCCCATACGGGCACCAGTCTGTGTCTTGCCTGTTCCTCTTCTTGGCATGTGATTCCTCCACCACTGATAATCACTATCTTATAGGTGAGTGCTTTATTATGTTATCTCTAGGCATTTGAGGACAGAAAAACAAGTTTTACAGTATAACCAGAAGGTTTAGTTAATATTCTGAAGTAAAAAATTTATAAAACAAAAGAATGGTCGACACTTATATCCTGGCATAGTGGGTTAAGGTACTGCTTGCAATACTGTATCAAAGCATTGGAATCTCAGCACTGCTGCTTCTGATCCAGCTTCCTGGGAAAGCAGCAATGATGGCTTAAGCACTTGGGTCAATAATTTGCAAAATTTTCAGAGATCAGGATTTTGGTTCTATACTATCGTAAAACACACACAAGTATGGGACCAGTGCTGTGGCACACTGGGTTAAACTGCTACCCCTGAGTGTTGGAGTCCTGGCTTCTTCATTTTTTTTTCCTATTTATTTGAAAGACAGAAAGAGAGAATCTTTCATCAACTGGTTCATTCTTTAAATGGCTCCAAAAGCTAGAACTGGGCCAGACCAAAGCCAGGAGCTTCTTCTGGCTATCCCATGTTGGTAGCAGGGGCCCAAGGACTTGGCTATCTTCTGTTGCTTTCCCAGGCAAATCAGCAGAGAATGGGATCAGAAGTAAAGTAACTAGGACTTGAACCAGCATCCCTATGGGAATCCAGTGTCTCCAGCAGCGGCTTAACTTGCTACATCTTAACACCAGCCACCACCACTACCTCTTTAAAAAAAAAAAAAAGAGAGAGAGATTTATTCGAAAGTTTGAGTTACTGAGGAGGGAAAGACAGAGAGAGGGGTTTCCTTCCATCAGTCACTCTCCAAGAGGCTGCAACTGCCAGGTTGGGCTAAATGGAAACCAGGAGCTTTATTCAGATCTCCCACATGGGTTGTTGGGGTCCAATCACTTGGGTCATCTTTCAGTGTTTTTCCCAGAGCATTAATGTGGAGCTAGGTTATAAGAGGAGCAGCCAGGATATGAACCTGGTAACAATTGGGGATGACAGTGTTACAAGCAGCAGTATTACCTGGTAAGCTACAATGTTAGCCCATACTCCACTTATGATTTGGCTTCCTGCAAATGTGTCCAAAGAAACAGTGGAAGATGGCCAGAGTACCTGAGTCCCTGCCACCCTTCTGGGAGACCCAACTGAATTCCAGGCTTCAGCTACTTGTGGTGTGAACTAGCAGATGGACGATCTCTTTCTCTTTAACTCTGCCTTTCAAATAAATACATCTTACAAATACACACACATACACGTACACAAATCTTGGCTATTAAAAAAGACTGAGCTGTAAGTACATTCATCATTTAACACTGCAGATAGTAAGGAAAAATTAAAAAATTAAATATTTGAAACAGGACTATTTCAAAACTAAATATTTCAAATTACACGATGTAGTGCAATCATTACAATGACATTACTATCAAATGACATGCAAGTGGCAATTACAATTTTGGTTTAAAAAACATATATATCTATTTTACAATTTTAACAGGTGTATATAAATACATATTTATCTGTGGAACAAAGTCTGAACATACAAAAGTTCTAACCATTTTAAAAAAGATTTACTTATTTGACAGGCAGAGTCACAGAGATCTTCTGTCCACTGGTTCACTCTCCAAATGGCAGTGATGGCCAGGGCAGGGACAGGCTGATGCCAGGAGCCAGGAGCTCCATCTTTGTCTTCCACACTGGAGCAAGGGTCCAAGCAAGTGGGCCTCCTCACTGCCTTCCCAGGCACCTAAGTAGGATGCTGGATAGGAAGCACAGCAGCGAGGTCTCAAATCGGGACTCCAGTATGGGATGTAGGTATCACACTGGAAGTTTAACCAACTCCTAGCCATTCAAACTCTGGTTAATGAGACAAATGAGTATATTACTGAACCAATATTGCCTAACAAACATGATGCTAAAATGTAGGAGCTTAAACAGCAACAAAGAAAACACCATTCATTATTCATTTACTGAGCGGTAGGAATTTGGGAAGCACGTTTACAAGGTTTTGCTCTACAACTTCTCATTAAGTCCAGCCACAAGTTGGCTCTGGTTGGCATTTTGGTGTGGTGGATTAAGTTGCCACCTTCAGTGCCAGTATCCCATGTGGGTGCCAGTTCAAGTTCCAGCTGTACCACTTCTGATCCAGCTTCCTGTTTATGTGCCTGGGAGATCAGCAAAAGATGGCCGAAGTACTTGAGCCATCCACCTGGAAGAAGTTCCTGGTTTTGGCTTGGCTCAATCGAGGCTATTGTAACCATCTGGAGAGTGAGAAGTGGATGGAAGAGCTTTGTCTCTCCCTTTCTCTCTATAACTGTGTCTTTCTAATAAACCAATGACTTTTTAAAGAAAAAAAATTAGGGCTCACACAGCAGCCTAGTAGCTGAAGTCCTTGCCTTGCATGTGCCAGGATCCCATATGGATGTCAGCTCGTATCCTGGCTGCTCCACTTGCCATCCAGCTGCCTGTTTGTGGTATAGGAGACCTGGCGGAGGCTGCTGGCTCTTGGCTCCTGATTGGATTGGCTCTGGCTGTTGTGGTCACTTGGGGAATGGATCAGCAGATGGAGGATCTTTCTGTCTGTTTCTCCTCTCCATGAAATCTGCCTTTCCAATGAAAATAAATAAATCTTAAAAAAAAAAAAAAAAAAGAAAGAAAAGCCAGGGACTGGTGCAACGGTTCAACAGGCTAATCCTGCATCTACAAGCACCAACATCCCATACTGGGATCAAGTCCCAGCTGCTCCACTTGTGATCCAGCTTCCTGCTTGTGCCCTGGGAAATCACCAGAAGATGGCCCAAGTGGGAAGAAGCTCCTGGCTCCTGGCTCCTGGCTACACATGGGATCAGTTGTGGCCACTGTAGTTCTTTGGGGAGTGAACCAGCAGATGAAAGATCTCTCTATCTCTCCTGCTGTGAACCTGTTTTTGTAATAAAATAAATAAATATATTTTTTACAAATCTGGCTGCACTGAGGCTGGAGGATCAAGAAAATTCTCTCACCTATGAGCAGGAGGTCTCCGTTCCTTGTTACATGGTCTCTTATCTAATTTTAATTTATCTGAAAGGCAGAGAGACATAAACAGACAATTACTGATTCACTCCTCAACTACTTGTAACAGCCAGGGATGGGCAGGAGCTCTATGCATGTCTCTCATGTTGGCAGCAGGACCCAAATTACCGGCACCATCATTATCTGCTGTCTACCAGGATACACGTTAACAGTAAACAGGGACTAAGAATCAGGCACTACAATACACATTTCAGGAAACCTGAGTGGCATCTTAATCACTATGCCAAATGCTTGCTGCCGCTATGGACTGCATTTCTTCTATGCAGAGACAGAAAACCTTCTACCCGCTGATCCACTCCCCAAAACGCCTGTAAGAACTAAGCCAAAGCTAGGAGTACAGAACTCCATCCGTGTCTTCCACAAGGATGCAAGGGACCCACGCACTTCAGTTATCTGCTGCCTCTCAGGGTGTATACAGCAGGAAGCTGGATCTGAAGTGTAGAAGCCAGGACTTGAGCTAGGCACAATGGCTTAATGGACACACTACACCTACTATATAGGGTTGTATATAGGTACAACCTGCAGGGTGAAGCATCAGGCTGCTTCACCACTCACAACAGAAGCATCACTATTTCACTGCCAACAGGCCTGACACTTCAGTGTCTTCCAAACATGCCCTAAAAGGGGACACTGATTTCTTTCTTTCCTTTTTAAAAAAGATTTATTTATTCTTATTACAAAGTCAGATATACAGAGAGGAGGAGAGACAGAGGGGAAGATTTTCGGTCCAATGGTTCATTCCCCAAGTGACTGCAACGACTGGAGCTGAGCCGATCCAAAGCCAGGAGCCAGGAGCTCTTCCAGGCCTCCCATGTGCTTTCCCAGGCCAGAAGCAGGGAGCTGGATGGGGAGCAGGGCTGCCTGGATTAGAACCAGCGACCATATGGGATCCCGGCGCATGCAAGGCGAGGACTTTAGCCACTACACTATCGCGCTGGGCCCAGGGCACACTGATTCCTGCTGTATCTCATTCATTAGAAACAAACACTAAACTCACTTTTTACTCAAGGGAATAAAACGCAAACTTCATTTTTTTTTATAGGTAAGATTTTTCTTTTTTTCAAGATTTATTTTATTTTTATTGCAGAGTCAGATATACAGAGAGAAGGAGAGATAGAGAGGAAGTTCTTTCCGACTAATGATTCACTCCCCAGGTGAGCGCAACGGCCGGTGCTGCGCCGATCAGAAGCCAGGAGCCAGGAACTTGTTTCTGTTTCTCCCACATGGGTGCAGGGTCCCAAGGCTTTGGGCTGTCCTCGACTGCTTTCCCAGGCCACAAGCAGGGAGCTGGATGGGAAGTGGGGCTGCCAGGACTAGAACCGGCACCCATATGGGATCCCGGAGCACGTTCAAGGGGAGGACTTAAGCAGCTAGGCCACCGCACCAGGCCTGCAAGCTTCATTTCTTGAAGGCAGGATTAGCAAACTATTTTCTGAAATTGCAACAAGAGATCTGTGACATACTCTGAATAAGATACTTTAGGATCCGGCGCGGTAGCCTAGTGGCTAAAGTCCTCGCCTTGCATGTGCCAGGACCCCATAAGGGCACCAGTTCATGTCCTGGTTGCTCTATTCCTCTTCCAGCTCCCTGCTGATGGCCTGAAAAAGCAGTAGAGCATGGCTCAAAGCCTTGGGATCCTGCACTCATGTGGGAGACCCAGAAGAAACTCCTGGCTTCTGGCTTTGGATTAGCATAGTTCCAGCTTTTGTGTCCACTTAGGAAGTGAACCAGTGAATGGAAGATTTTTTCTGTGTATCTGACTTTCCAATCAAAATAAAAAAAAAATAATAACAAAAAGACAAAAAAATTCCTTATCTCAAAATGGAAAATGTTACAAACACACACGGAAACAGTCCTTAAAAAACACACACTGAATAAGCATGGTGGTTTTGCCACAAAAGGTAACACAATTCTTGTTTGGAAAACGGAAAAAATGGCACCCAGAATAAGTGACATTTTAGACTCTAGAATGTTCTGTTCAGATCTGAGTAGCACTGTTGTTGTATCTAATTGGAAAACAAGTCAACTGAGTTCATTACTTAAACCAAGTTATTTCAGAATGACAAATAGTCTGAGGAAAATGAAGTATTCAACTTCAAAGAGAGAAAACCTGAGGGTGAGAAAGCAAGCAAACAATGACTCCAACTATACAGAGGGTTGCCACACTTGAAGGAAAAGCTTCAGACTTGAAGGGGTAGAATTTGAACCCATGAGTCAAGAGTCATGGGGGTGCAACATGGCACAATGCAACAAGGAGCAGTCTAACAGTGAGAGTTGTTCCAAACCAAACTCAGCCACTCAGCGCATGCCCCAGGTGGCTGCAGAAGGAGCTTGTGGAACCTGAGGAGTTACGGTGCAGCTAACCCACAGCCGCCTCAAGGGTTCAGGTTCATATGGATCTTTGCCTCCTCACACTGATGTAGCTGGTGTTGAAAACCAACTATAGCTTCTGCCACGGCAGCAGCCTTGACACCAGGACGAAGGTCAACAAGTGAAAGTAAGATGCCCACAGTGTGTGATTGTCAAAAGCCAGCTATCACCTCTGCATGTCCAGGTGTTGACCGCATGCTCTCCTGCTTGACTTTCAATTTTCAAAACTTTGGAAAGGTTAAAATCACTAGGGACCGGCAGCGTGGCCTAGCGGTTAAAGTCCTCGTCTTGAAAGCCCCGGGATCCCATATGGGCGCCGGTTCTAATCCCGGCAGCTCCACTTCCAATCCAGCTCCCTGCTTGTGGCCTGGGAAGGCAGTTGAGGACCCTGCACCCACGTGGGAGACCCGGAAGAGGTTCCAGGTTCCCAGCATCGGAGAGGCGCGCATCAGCCCGTTGCGGCTCACTTGGGGAGTGAATCATCGGATGGAAGATCCTCCTCTCTGTCTCTCCTCCTCTGTGTATATCTGGCTGTAATAAAATGAATAAATCTTTAAAAAAAAAAATCACTACAACTGCTACTAACCTTGACGGGTAGCCTCTGTAGTGATAAAATATAATTTGGAATGACAAAAACCAAGATGTTTGGATATGCTTTGGGAAACCAGAAAGAGCAGAGGCAGGCACTTACAGCTGAATAATAAAAGCCACCAAAATCAAAAGTGAAAATATTCAAACAAGTCACATCCTCTCTGGTGCATGTGGTCTGCTTTCTGGAATGGAGCTATTTAAAAAAGGAGACTCAAACTGGGCTCCTTCACCTACTCAGAGTAAATTAAATTATTACAATTAGATTACTCACCCACGCCTGCCAACTACCTACCACAGCTGAAAACTTACGTGTTGGGTGCCAGCAGCCTGGACATTCTGCCATGTTGCTACAGGTTCTGTAGTTATGTGCCACTCGGGGTAAGTTCTCGTGAGTAACTTCACAAAGGTGGACTTTCCCACAGCTGCAATGCAAATGGCATGTATTGGGACGCTTCCCAAACCAAGCTGGAGGAGGCTGCTACAGAACCCTGCTGCACGGGCTGGCTTAAGGGAACAAATTCTACTGTTCCGATGTCAAAATTCAGCAGCCACAGTGTTGTCAGATTGATGATGGGTCAGGTCATGCTAACCAGATTCCCCATAATTAATAGAGGCAACAAGGAGCAAAGTTCCCCTTGAGACTTTTTTTTTTTTTGTAATTTTAACATCCCAACTTCCCAGAGGCAAAAAATAGTTACTAGCAGTTGAAAATGTAATGGAACCAACAAAAGTAGATAAAATTCGTTATGTAAATTCTAAAGCATTAGTCCTATTTGTTCTATGACAGTGCCGAAATTAGAGTTTTTCAAGACAGAAAGTGACTATGACCTCATTCATTCATCAAATGTAATGAATCGAACAAATCTTGCTAACCACGGCCTCAGGACAGCCAGACATTGAGGCTACAATGGCACACAAAGCAGAACAATTTGGTCCTTACAGAATCTATACGGGAAACACTAAACCACTAAACAAGAACACAGTAACTACCAACAAGCTGTGGGAAGTGCTAACAAGGAAAACCCCAGCTCTGAGGTCAGCGAAGGCATCTTGAAATGAAGACATTGGCAGTAAGATCTGAGATGACAGCTCAGCCAGGCCAGGCGTGGTGCAAGGACGACAGTCCATGCAGAGGTGAGAAGGAACTCAGGACTGCACAAGAATGAAGCAACAAGAGACTAGTCTTGAAACCATGGAAGTACGGCCATAACAGGGTAAGAAGGCGGCTCAACACAGGTGTGACAAAGCAGCCAGGCAATTCAGGGACAGGTCACACGTTTAAATTACAGCTTTGCCAAAGGTTTCCATTCTATTCTCAGGCCAATGGGAAGTCAATGACAATAATTTTGCTTGTTTGCTTTTTTTTAAAGATTATTTTTATTGAAAAGGCAGATATACAGAGGGGAGGAGAGACAGAGAGGAAGATCTTCCGTCTGAAATTCACTCTCTAAGTGACCGCAATGGCCAGTGCTGTGCCAATCTGGAGCCAGGAACTTCCTCCAGGTCTCTCATGCGGCTGCAGCTTGCCAAGCCTTTGGGCTGTCCTCGACTGCTTTTCCAGGCCACAAGCAGGGAGCTGGATGGAAAGTGGAGCTGCTGGGATTAGAACCGGCACCCATATGGGATCCTGGCACATTCAAGGTGAGGACTTTAGCTGCTAGACCACGGCACCGGGCCCAAAGATTTACTTTTATTTCCTTGAAAGGCACAGTGATAGAAAGACTCTCCCATCTTCTGACCCACCCCCTAACAGCTATAATAGCCAAGGTTGGTCCAGGCCAAAGCTAAAAGCCTGAAACTCTATATTCATGTCTCCCAAATGGATGGCAAGGGCCCCTAAGCGCCTGATCCCTCACCTGCTGCCATCCAGGATGCATTAACAGGAAACTGAATCAGAAGCAGAGATTCTTGCACTTGAACCAAGCACTGGAACATGGACTCTCAGATTTTGAAGCAGTAGCCCAACCCACTAAACTACAGTGCCCAGCCCAACAGCAGGTCTTAAGCAAGGAAACTAGAATTTCTTCTCCTTCAAATGGTCCTTGTTGGTTACCATGCATGATAGGAGAGAGAAGGGATATGACAGCTTGCTTCAGCTCCAGGGGTGGTATTTGCATCCTTGGTGACTACTCTCAGCAAATTAAAAGATCATTCTAGCAGTTGAGTCAGCCTAGGCTGAAGGGGAGGATGGCAAGTCAGTCAGCAGATGACAGTAGCTGGATCAGGGTGACAGCAGCGGAAGAAGAGTGGTTGCTCTGAGATACATTTTGCAGATGAAATCAACATTGTACCACAAGTTCAAGCTATCTTTTCCTATTTATAAAACCGTCCGCCACACCTATCCTGAGCTCCAGGCATCTCTCCTTCAGTGATCCACAAACAGCTGCAACTCAATGTATTCTCCCAAATTCATTCATTTTCTTTCTCACTAACCTGAGCTTTTCCCTGTTGATGGTCTCGAAAAGCCTTGGGATCCAGCACTTGTGTGTAAGACCTGGAAAATTCCTAGCTTCAGATCAGCTCAGCTCCAGCTATTGCAACCACTTGGGGAGTGAACCAGCAGACACATCTTTCTCTCTCTCTCTCCTTCTCTCTGTAAATCTGCCTAATAAAAAAAAATCTTTAAAAATAAAAGATCCCATGTGGAGTTCAATCTCCTCAACCCAGTGCAGTCTTCCTTGGAGCAGGCATTCACACAGTGGTTAGGAAACTAACTGGGATGCCCTCACCCCATCAGACTGCCTTGAGTTCCCACTCCACTCTTGATTCTAGCTTCCTGCTAAGGTGTACCCTGGAAGGCAGTGGGTGATCGCTTCAGGATCTGGGTACCTGTCACACATGTGGGAGATCCTGAGGGAGTTCTGGGCTCCTGGCTTCATTCTATTCCAGCTCTTATTGCTACATGCATTTGGGTAGAGATCTCTGTCTCTCTGTCTTTCAAACAATGTTCAAAAGTGGCCTGTCTCAAATGAACTTCCCTTCAAAAGGAATCCAAATAGAATCAAGAGAAAGAAGGCAGGCAACCTTGCATGAAATCCTATTAGTTTCTCATGGATGCTGATCAGGAGTGCTTAACATCTCAGCATTAACAGCCTACACATCCAACACGTGACATGTATGACACACCACCCCAAATCCTCTCAATAGCGAGGGTAAGAACAGCATGCTTTCTGTATAGTCACGCTCTCCTTTCAGCCTCCTCCTCCACTCAACTTATGCTTTTTCACATTTGCTCAGCCTCTGTTCTTCCCACACCTCAGTGAGTGAACGCCTTCCCTTGCTCTTCTAGATCTGTGTTCAAATCCTTTCTCCTGCTAACCTCGAAGGTCTCATTTCCTCTCAAGTTCAGGACTACTCTAGTCCACTGTTAGTAACTGACTTTGTGTTTTAACAGATAATTGCCTGTCCTGAGGACATGACAGTTTTACAATGCAGTTTATTCACTAAGCCTAAAACAGATCTTGCCTATAGGATGAAAACTATTTTAATTATTAGGAAAAGATGAGGAGAGTTGATCTGTTAAATGGCTGGGATTGAACAACAGTTGCAGTTATTTTTCATTTTTTAAAATGTTGCAAGCAAGGCTGAACCCAGGAATGAGGAACTTCATTTGGGACTGCCACTTGGGTAGCGGGGATGCAAACACTTGACACATGGTTTACTGCCTCCCAGGGTGTGCATAAGAAGGAAGCTGGACCAGGAGTCCAGATGGGGCTTGATTCCAGGCCCTCCAATATCGGATGCAGAATCCTAAGCATTAACTTAACAGCTGGGTCACAACATCTGCCAGTGGTAACAGCTTTTTTTTTTTAAGTTAGAAAACAAGAACCTAATTGCAGATGAAAAAGGAAGAGTTCTGAGGGATATGTCAAAGTTAGGCCTGTGAGATCAGAGCTTTCTTCATACAAGGACAGACTGGATTCTGAGAAACTGACTCATGCCATTGAAACAAAAACCTGAAATGTCAGCGATTGGATGTATGAGAAATATAGGGTTCCAATTACTGGAACAATCACATGTGATACCCAGGACACCCTGCACTGCATTCCTCATTTTTAGGCTTATGGAAAGCCAATGTAGTAATCAGAAAACAGACTGTTGGGGGCTCCTACAAGAGGAGCACTCACCACACAGCAGCCATTTCTTGAACTAAGTCCACTGGACCTGAGCTGTGCAGGTACCACTCACAAATCAGACAATTTTTTAAAATTCAATTATACATTTAAAGTAAAATCAGAGCTATAATATCTTTTTTAAGTGCTGTGATAACTGGTAAAATATTTTTTTACTTTTGTTTGGGTGCTGTGCTTTAAAGTTCCTAAAGACAAATGTTTTCCCAGGGGTTTCAAACCAGTGTTGTTCAGTTCTTTACTATTACAGAAGTCCCCTCCCCCCTGCTCAGAAATGTCTAGATAAAGTGTCACTGCCTCAGGCAATGTGGGCCTCCTAACATTATTTCAGACTTAATATAACTTAGACCTCCTCTTAATCGTTATCTTTCAAAAGAAACTTCTTAGTATGAAACTTGGGAGGTACCAGACCTCACAAACATCAAACATTCCCTAAGGGCCTTAGCTATCAGTGAGCTTTATTACATCAGCCATGACTTTAAAAACAGGGAAGAGGTGTATTCTTTTTTTTTTTTTTTAAAGATTTATTATTATTGGAAAGCCGGATATACAGAGAGGAGGAGAGACAGAGAGGAAGATCCTCCATCCGATGTCTCACTCCCCAAGTGAGCCGCAATGGGCGGGTGCGCGCCAATCCGAAGCCGGGAACCTGGAACCTCTTCCGGGTCTCCCACATGAGTGCAGGGTCCCAAAGATTTGGGCCGTCCTCGACTGCTTTCCCAAGCCACAAGCAGGGAGCTGGATGGGAAGTGGAGCTGCCGGGATTAGAACCGGCGCCCATATGGGATCCCGGGGCTTTCAAGGCGAGGACTTTAGCCGCTAGGCCACGCTGCCGGGCCCCCAGTTGTGTATTCTTAAGAGTATATTATTTAAATGTGTTGCTTTCTGTCATATAAAAAATTTTTTTAAAAATGTTTGTGGCAGGAACTGCTGTTCATATTGCATTACTTTCCTCATTCATCCATCCAAGAGATGTTTATGGAGTAGCTAACAAATGGCAGTTACTGTAACTAAAATGATGAACTAGATTGAGATCCTGGTCAAGGATTTCATAACCTAGAGACTAAGCAGTCACAATCATATGAGCTGTGAACCTCAAAGCACCCTGGGCAAACTTAATAGAACAGGCAGCAGGCTTGAAGCAAATGCAACACATTCTTACCTCTCATTCCTTTCATTTTCTTTTCACGAGAAAATATTCACCACAATGAAAAGAAAGGAAATGAAATTTAGATGTCTTTCACTTCCAGACAACAATCCAAACTCATCCACACGGAAAGGAAGACCTCCACCGACTGGCACACCCTCTTCCCCTACCTGCCTGCCTGTGACTCCTCACCACTGTCACCTTCTCTGTGGGGTCGCCTTGACTCTCTCCAGCACCACTCTCCCATGCCCATCCCACCCCAGGCAGTTAATTAGTGCCTGTTCTGGTTTACCAAGGTGTTACTCTCTAATTATCTGTTTAGTCATCACTCTCTCCAGCCCCATTAGGAGCTTGCCTTTTGAAGACACCAACTAACCTTTCTCTCTCTGCACCCTGAGTCTCTGGCCAGCATGAAGAACAGAGAAGGGGCTGGGGGGAGTAGTTCTGGAGCCCCCTGACCCCACTGCTGGAATGCTTGTCTTCAAGTGCTGGCTCCACTTCCCACCTAAGCCTCCTGGTTCTGTACACCTTAAGCAGCAGTAGGTGATGGTTCCAGTACTCAGGTCTCTGACACCCACATCAGAGATCCAAATGGAATGTGGAGCTGCTGGGTTTGGCCTAGCCAAGCATAAGCTGTTGCAGACATTTAGATGTTGAACCAGTATATAAGGACCTGGCTATCTCTGTGCCTCATAAAAAGAGACCAAGGGGCCAGCACTGTGGTGAAGGTGGGTAAAGCTGCAGTCTGTGGAAATGGAACCCCATTAGTGCCAGTGTGAGTCCCAGCTACTCCACTTCCAATCCAGTTTGCTGTTAAGTGTCTGGGAAGGACAGAGAAAAGGGTGTGAGTGGTTAGGCCACGTCACCGATGCTGGAGATCCAGATGGAGTTCTAATCTCCTGACTTCAACAGAGATACCACTGTGGCCAATTGGGGAGTGAACGCATGGATGGAAAGTCAATCAATCCCTCAAACAAGAAAATCTTTTTTTTATTTTTTTATTGATTACATTGCATTATGTGACACTGTCTCATAGGCTCTGTGATTCCCCCAACCCCTCTCCATACCTTCCCCCCATGGTGGATTTCTCCACCTCAAACAAGAAAATCTTAAAACAAAAGGCCCAGCGCAGTAGCCTAGTGGCCAGGATCCCATATGGGCGCTGGTTCTAATTCCTGCAGCCCTGCTTCCCACCCAACTCCCTGCCTGTGGCCTGGGAAAGCAGTCGAGGACGGCCCAAAGCCTGGGACCCTGCACCCGTGTAGGAGACCCAGAAGAAGCTCCTGGCTCCTGGCTCTGGATCAGCTCAGCTTCAGTCATTGCAGTCACTTATGAAGTGAATCGTGAGACGGAAGATCTTCCTCTCTGTCTCTCCTCCTCTCTGTATATCTAACTTTGCAATAAAAATAAATCTCTAAACAAAAAATTTTAAAAAAGGAGTGATGAAATTAATCAAACAAAAAAATCTAATACACAGTGTTTGAAATAAGTTCTCTCCTCAAATTCCTACAATTCTTTGCCCATTTTTTAAAAACATTATTTATTTATTTTATTGAAAAGGCAGATTACAGAGAAGAGAATAAGAAAGAAAGCTGTTTCATCTGCTGGTTCACTCTCCAAGTAGCTGCAACGGCCGGAGTTGAGCCAATCTGAAGCCAGGAGCTTCTTCTGGATCTCCCCACAGGTGCAGGGTCCCTAGGCCTTGGCCATCCCCTACTGTCTTCCCAGGCCACAAGCAGGGAGCTGGATGGAAGTGGAGCTGCCGGGATTAGAACCAGCGCCCATATGGAATCCTGGCACGTTCAAGGTAAGGGCTTTAGCTGTTAGGCCACCGTGCTGGGTCCTGGAGGCAACATTATAAGAAATTCTTCACTGCCTTAATCTTTAGATTTAAGTCTCTAGATTTAAAAGTACAGAATATTTTGCTCTGTTTGGGTCTGTGAAAAGAAAAGGTCAGAATGGTTTAAGATGAGTGACAACTTTTTTTTCTCTTCTATTTTATTTTTATGATATAACTTTCACAGTTTTTTCTTCAGCTTATGTTTATATTCATAAAATAATTAGCTTTGGAAATGACAGTACCCTTCAGTGATATTTTTAAGAGATAAGCTAGACATTTCCTTTTTTAGATCTTTATGGGTTCTTGGTACCAAGCTTATGATTTTCAATCACTCTGAAAATGCATCATAGATCCTTCTGGATGCCATTAGGTGCTACTGCCCTGGGCTTTTCCTTCTGTGCAGCTGTTTGCAACTTCAAGTTCACATGAACAGACCTAGAATGGCAGTACTACTTTGTTTAGGACAGGGCTTTACTCCCTACCATTCCAGTTTCCTGAGGTGACGTTTTCATTGATTTATTTGGAGATGCCACTTGTAGTTAGAAAAAACATTATTGACTTCTAAAAAGTTCATTCTGTGGGTGTCAATGACTAACTTCCACATGGATATCACAGCTGAGGAGCCAAGAACCTGGCAAACACTGAGTGAGTACAATGGGTCAAACAGGGAGTTAGTGACAAAAACAGGACACTGAATGACTCCAATCTGGGAGAGATGGTCAACAATCTCAACAGAATTCAAGTTGTGGGTGCAAAATGTTATGACAGCCCACAGAGCAGGCAGTGACTAATTCTGTCTGGGGAAAGCCATTATGATGTAGGGGGTGATGGAGAGAACAAAGTCACAGGGCCAGATTGCCTCTCAGTCTACTTCACATCATCCTTTCCTCCGGCAACCGCAGCCACTGCCAAGTTGTCGACAAATACTACCACCAGTTAACAACTTCCCTTTCTGAGACCTCAGCATCCAACTCAGGTCTCAACTTCAGGTATATAATCTATTCTGCCTTGCAATATGACCTCTCTAAATCTCAAGGCACCTCAGATAAAACAGATCACTTGTGGGGCCAGCACCATGGCACAGTAAGTTAAGCCTTTGCTTGTGGTGGCAGCATCCCACATGGGCACTAGTTTAAGTCCTGGATGCTCCAATTCCAACCCAGCTCTCTGCTAAAGTGCCTGGAAAAGCAATACAAAATGGCCCAAATCCCTGAGGCCCTGTCACCACAAAGGAGACCCAGAAGAAGCTCCTGGCTCCTGGTTTTGGATTGGCTTAGCTCAAGCTGTTCGGGTCATTTGGGGACTAAACCAGCAGACAGAAGATCTGTCTCTGTGTAAATCCTGGTTTGAGTTTTACCCAGACCTGGCTGTTGCGACCATTTGGGGAATAAACCAGCGATGGAAGATCTGTCATTTTGCCTTCCAAATAAATAAACCTTAAAAACAAACAAACAAAAAACACAAAGAACAGCACTCATCTTCAAAATTTCTTCCTTTATTCCCATCTCGGTTTCTGCATAAACCTCAATCACCCTCATTCCTCCTTATTGCTTATTCCAAGTGGCCACCAATTCCTATCAATCCTACTTGTGAAGTTCTCAAGCTATTACTTCTCAGCCCTCCATTCCCTGTTAAGGCCTGTTCCTTTCCTCCTTTCAATTACCGTAAAACAGTCTACCTACGCCAAACGGTTCCAATTCATTTATTCCAAAACACACACACACACACACACACACACACACGCACACACACACACCTGGCTACAAGTCACTGCAGATACTGGAGCAAACAAGCTAGAGAAAGTACCTACTTTATGGAGCTTTCTTCAATTCAGTAATTCTAGTCAATTTCCTTTTTAATGTTCATCTGGGGCAGGCACTTAACCAAGAAGTTGAGATGCCCAAGTCCCATCCTGGCATACCTGGCTCCAGCTGGTTGCTAAAGCAGATCCTGGGAGGCAATGACAATGGCTTAACTAATGGGGCTCCTGTTCTCCACAAAGGAGACCTGGACTGGGTTTCTGGCTCCCAGCTCTGGGTTGGCCAGACCTGGCACTGCAGATATTTAGGAGAGTGAACCATCAAACAGAAGCTCTGTCTCTAAATTAAGTTACTACCCATCAGCTTCATCTTTGTGAGCTTACCATTACCAACTGGATAAACTCCTAGTATATAGGCACAAAACTCTTCACACTCTTACATACAGAGAGGAGGAGGAAAAGATCTTCATCCATTGATTCACTCCGCAAATGGCTGCAATGGCCACAGCTGAGCTAACCTGACGCCAGGATCCAGGATCCAGGAGCTTCCTCCGGGTCTCCCACATGGGTGCAGGGTCTCAAGGCTTTTGGGTGCCCTTCACTGCTTTCCCAGGCCACAAGCAGGGAGCTGGATGGAAAGTGGGGCCACTGGGATTAGAACCAGCGCCCATATGGGATCCGGGTGAGTGCAAGGCGAGGACTTTAACAACTAGGTACCATGCCAAGCCCTCAATACTCTTTTTCTGACATGTTTCACTCCCATGACTTCCTTTTGGTTAACAAGGCCTATCAAGTTCACAACCTTGGCAAATGCTACTTCTGGTGCCCAAAAGACTTTTTTTTTTCTTCCCTCACTTCCACCAGCAATTCCTACTCATTACACTTTAGTTTCCAAGTGCAGTCCTAGACCTCATCCCACAACATGGAAGTTACGTTTAGGAGTCTGTTTCTCCTCCTGGGTTATAAGTTCCTTGAAGAACAGGGGGTGCCTGTCCTGGGCAGGGGGGTAGACAATAGCGAGAGAGCAGGCAAGCAGCACAGACAGGCCAGGCCAGGAAGCAAAAGGTCAGGAACGGCGTAAGGGAGCTCAAATTTTATCAGGCAGCCTGCTCCAAGTACTTACTTTGTTGAGCACCCTCGTGTCACCCTAGGTTCTGAGGAGTGAACTACCTTTAAGGATGCTTTTCTCTTTAAAGTTCTGGACAACAGCTTTAAACAAAATCACACAGGTCCCAGCACCCTCTTCTCCCTCCTTTTAATGTCTGATTTGTCTAGAATAAAACAAACCACCTCACTTTGCGCTCATAACCACCAACGTACAGGTGCCCAGCAGTTTGGACAGCTTCAGTATTCGTGCTGTGCTATCTTCCTATTTCTCTATGACAACAGACCATCCCCCAGTGCCCTCCACACCTACTCCAGTGGGTGTTCCCGTGGCTGGCCAACTTTCCCGTTACTACAGATAAACCTCGCAACAATGCTTCTGGCTTTGGTTAAACTTTCTATTTTGGCAGTACAGCCCATTCTTTATTTATTTTTCTTGTTCTTTATTCATATTTCCCATTTCACAATTTTGCAGGTATAGAGCTTCCTCCCCTCTCTCCACCATTCTTTGTTATTTAAAAATAACTCCAACAAATCTATTCCCTCCCTTGCTTTGCCAAGTTCCCTCTTTCAACCAGATCATTTGTCAACACATGCTTGAATTCCTCTCAAAAAAACAAAAGCTCTCAAACTTTTCAGTTCCAGCTGACACTGCGTGACTCCCCTTTCTAGGAAACGTGTGAATAATCAATTGTCTGGCTCTCAGTTCCTCAACTCCTCTCCCCTGCACCACGCCAGCCAGGGTCCACTCTGACCCTTTCTGAGCCACTGTTTTCAAGGAAGGACTCTTCTCACAGAAGACACCCCCACTTTTCAACCCTATCACACAGGCGTTACTCCCTTCCCCTGGCAGAAGCTACAGGCACTTCCTGCAGTATCTCCTAATTACTACCACCTACTTCCAACTTGAGCCACAAGGAATTTTTATTATAATTTACGTCAAACTGTGTGGCTTCCTGTGTCAATCAGACTACCAAGCTGTGATGGCCTATAAGGTTTATAGCAGGCTACTCCTGGCCCTTCTGATCACACACCCTTCTACTCTCCCCTCCTCCAGCCACAAGGCTTACCTCCTACTCCTGGCACACTTGCCACTGAAGGGCCTTTCCACTTCAGTGACCACATGGTTCACTCCCTCAAATGCCACTTTCTTAGAAAAGCCTACTTAAAACGACAGTGTCCCTCCAGCTTGCCTCCAACTTCTCTTCTTTACACTCATTACTCCACGACTGTTCATCTTGCTTAGTTTACCGTCTGCCTCTTCCCACCCGAGCTCCCCGGAACCAGAGATTTTCCCATATTCTCTTCACAGCTGTATCCTCATGCCAAGAACCCGTGCCAGCAAACAGAAAGTGGCTCACAGGGTGAATCGCTGAATGAATAAAATAAGAAATTCTCAGTGTGCTTCACATGTAGAACTATGATATCAGAATTTATTATTTTGAAATTTTTAATTTCACTTCGCTTTTTTTTTAATTGCTCTTCAGTTGATACTGGTTCTCTACTTTCCAAACCGTTACTTTAAATTCATTTAAAAAAAATTATATTTGACACATTTTTAGTTTTAAAAGGGAGTTCCTTCTAAGAAAAAAACCCAATATGTTATAGTGTAACTAGCTCAAGGATGAGGGGAAAAAAAAACAACTAGTATTCAAATGAGGGAGGTTTAAGAAATCTCTTCCAGTAGTGTTGCCAGATAAAATACAGGACATTCGGTTAAAATTGAACTTAAGATACACAACACTCCTAGTTTATACACACTTTGGAGATTAAATTTTGGGTGTTTTTTTTTTTTCCTTCTAAATTTGGCAACCCTGCCGGTTGCTTCCACTGGTACCAGAACTAGACAGGTGGATTCTTGAGCCACTGAACACGTTTGTGCGGACGGGCGGCACCCACACACCGAGGCGCAGCCCCACGGCGGGCGAGGCGAGGACAGGAGGCCCCGGTGCTCCGGACGCGGGGGCTGGCCCATGGACGCACCGGCTGGCCCCGTGGACACGCAGGGAGCCCCCGTGGACGCACCGGCTGGCCCCGAGGACGCGAAGGGGAGAGGGGCTCCGCTCCCTGCTGGCGGAGGCCGTGGCTGCGCAGCCACTTTCCGGCCCTTACCAATGTTGCCTTCGATGGAGAGCCTTCGGGGTCCGCGCCCCGCGAGCGGCCCCCGGGAAGAGGGCGCGCCCTCGAGTGGGTGCTGAGCCATGGAACCAAAGGCTGCTTGAAGCCGACGCAGAAACAGCCGGCCCACGGCCATCCCACCCACGCGCGGCGTAACCATCATTTCCGCCCTTGCTCCCGCGGCTCACGTGGGTCGGCGCGCCTCTGACGTCAGGGGACCGTCAGGCAGGAAGTGAGGGGCCCAGGGAGAGGTTTTTCTCGCGATGATTGTGAGGCTGCGCGCGATCAGGCTCGCGTCCGGCGGCGGCTGCGTGTACAGGCGCGGTGGGGACGGTGGGCCGTGCAGTTGTTTCCATTTGGCTCCAGATATGAAGGCCAAAAATATACGTGGATAGATATACTTTCCACTTGGAGTGGGTTTGCAGACCCTGCACAGGAAGACAAGAAACAATACTTAAAAAAAAAAAAAAGAAAAGAAAAAAGGCTTTTGGGCCTGGCGCAGTAAGCCTAGTGGCTAAAGTTCTCTCCTTACACGCGCCGGGATTCCCACATGGGCTCCAGTTCTCATCCCGGCAGCCCCACTTCCCATCCAGCTCCCTGCTTGTAGCCTGGGAAAGCAGTCGAGGACGGTCTAAAGCCTTGAGACCTTGCACCCGCGTGGGAGACCTGAAGGAGGCTCTGAGCTCCTGGCTTCGGATCAGCTCAGCACGGGCCGTTGTTTCACTTGAGGAGTGAATCATTGGACGAAGATCTTCCTCTCTGTATATCTAACCTTCAAATCAAAATAAAACAAAATAAAATAAATCCTTAAAAAAGAAAAAGTTGAAGCGAGTGGAGCTTGATAGACGGGAACAGGGTGGTGTGGAGGAGAGGGTTTTTTGGGCCTGAGTTGCTTCCACCCTTCAGGGCCTGATGCTGTGTTCTGTCACACCCTATCATAGCAACCTAGGAAGAAATGGTCTATACATTTTGTCAGATGCTGTTTTTGCTGCTTAAACTGGGAGTCAACAAAACAAGTTGACAGTGAGACAGCACTCTAAGGTGTCAGGGGTTGGAGGACACATGGACTTGGTTACAAGGTCTAGGGGTCACCTTTTTTCTTTTTAAAAGGCAGAGTTGCATTGCTGATTCATTTCCCAAATGGCCCAAGGGCTGGAATTGGAACTGGTTGAAGCCAGGAGTCAGGAACTTCTTCCAGGTCTCCCAGGTGGGCTCAGGGGTCCAAGGACTTGGGTCATCTTCTGTTACCCTCCCAGGGCATTAACCGGGAGCTGGATCAAAAGTGGAGCAGCTGGGACAGGAACTTGTGCCCTTAAATGATGCCAATACCACAGGCCATGGCTTTGCCTCCTGTGTCACAATGCCAGACCCTGTGGCGCTGGTCTGGGAGTTGCTTTTATGGGATGATTGAATCTGCTTGTGTAGCAAGCACATTATTATTATTTTTTAAATAATGATAAGCTGGGTGGGGCACTAATGAATAAGGGTTCAGCTGAAGTCTGTTCCATTCCCTCCCCTGCTCTGTGTGCAAATACTGCTTACCTATTTTTACCTGTGTAAAGTTGGACTTGAACACACTCATCCAGAAGTTTCTGAGGCTCTTCATGAATCCAGGGTCCCACTGCCCTAGGGTTGTGGTGACAAATGAGGAAATTGTGTGCAGATTTATAAGCAACTGGTAATCAAATGGTTTCTACAAGTTGTAACTTTTCAAAGTTTTAATCTGATGTTTGAATTTTATCTATTTTGTATGTAGTTCATTCTTTGTCAATGTTATATAGTAGTCCACTGTGTCACTGTATCACAATTTTTTAAATTATTTTACTATTGATAGTCATTTGGAAATTTCTAGATGTGAGCCACAATGAACACTTGTGTGTATTCCAGGTATTAGTCCTCTGTGAATGTTTTCTCCTGTATGGTTTTCTTCTAAAAAGTGTTTTGAATTTTCTTGATGGATAAAGAGATTAACTTTTGGCTAAGTTGTTTGTATTTACCCCAGGATCATCATTAGTCATGACCTTTTTTTATTCCTTTTTACTTGCTTCTGCTTGTTGTATTACATGTCATATCATGAGTAAAAATCCATCCTTCTTGGTTGCAATTCAGAATTCCCAAGTGAGAAACTGATTGCTCTGGCTGCTGTCTGAGATCTAATATTGGTGTCCCTGCACCAGAGGACAGAGTCTCATACAGAAACGTGGCTGTTGAGCCCCATCTCTGCTTGTGAGGAACGACAGAGGCATCCTTGGGAGCAAGGAAGACACCAAACAGGGAGTAATTTGGGGTCAGTGTTGTGGCACAGTGAGTTGAACCATTGCCTACAAAGGCAGTATCCCTTATCAGCATGCCAGTTTGAGTCCATGCTACTCCACTTCCAATCCGGCTCCCAAATGGCTGAAGTTCTTTGGTTCCTGAAGATCATGTAAGAATCCCTGATGAGTTCCAGGATCCTGGCCCAGCCCCAGCGGTTGTGGCTATCTGGGGAGTGAACCAGCAGATGGAAAGTAAATCTCTATTTCAATCTCTCTTCTTTCCTTCTCTCTCTTTCAAATGAATCTTTTTATTTAAGGAGTGATCAGATCCTCCTAAAAGGGCATGGGAATCTGGTGAAGCGGAATTGTTTGCCAGTTTCCTAGAAGCATGAGGAATTTCCACTGAGGTGTGGGTGGTAAGTGATGTTATGGTCAGATAGCCCCTGCAGGTGTTAATAGGAGCTGGTGTTGTCCTGTGTGGGACTCCTGTCATTCAGCCCCCGGATGATGAGCATTTGCCATATCCCAGGCACTGTGCTGAGTCCCTGGTGTGTGGCTCCAATGGGTTTACTAGTTTTCAAATGTTTGTAAAAGCTACCATAAAATACTGATGCATAATATGTGAAATGTTATGCAACTAGGAAAAATGGGAGGTAAACACACAAAAATAGGAACTGGGCTTTCTTCTGCTGCTTGGTGGTCAGATACATCTCATCCATGTTGCTGCCTGCCACTGAATTTATTTGGTTAAACTGAGAGGTAGGTTTCCAGAATGTTCTCCCAACATGGCTATGAGTTAGAGACAACCAACAGAGGAGCTGGTGTGAGATCTGGAAGGCGGAATGGGAGCCTCTGCCACTCTGGGGATATCTCTGTAGTCAGATGTTGCAACAGTGATGTCCCCAGCAGGTGGATATTTGCATATTTGTGACTCCTTTCTGTCCTACAGTTCCTTGGAGGCATTCACTTCCCTGCTCCTCCACCTTTGGGCAAAGTCTGTTTCCTCTAATCAATCCCTTATTCCCATAGTACTCGTAGTTGCTCTGCTCTTAAGTGATCATTGAGGGATCGACCTAATCATAGACAAGAAGTGGTTAAGAAAGTGGCCTGTAACAGAGAAGGAAAACTACAGACCTATCTCTTTGATGAACAATGATGCTAAGATTCTCAACAAAATCCTAGCCAACAGAATTCAAAAACACATCAGACAGATCGTTCATCCAGATCAAGTAGGATTCATCCCTGGAATGCAGGGATGGTTCAACATTCGCAAATCCATAAATGTGATACACCACATCCAAAAACTGAAAAACAAGAATCACATGATAGTATCAATAGATGCAGAAAAAGCTTTCGACAAAATCCAACACCACTTCCTACTAAAAACCCTAACCAAGGTAGGCATAGATGGAAAAATCCACAACATAATTAAAGCCATATATGAAAAACCCAACGCCAGCATCATACTGAATGGAGAAAAACTGGAACCCTTCCCACTGAGATCTGGAACAAGACAGGGATGTCCACTTTCTCCACTACTATTCAACATAGTCCTAGAGGTACTCGCTGAGGCCATAAGACAAGAAAAAGAAATCAGAGGAATCCAAATGGGAAACGAAGAAGTCAAACTCTCACTATACGCAGATGATATGATTCTTTATGTAGAAGAGCCAAGAGACTCAATACAGAGACTGCTAGAACTTGTACGAGAGTTTGGTAGAGTGGCAGGGTACAAAATTAATGAACAAAAATCAACAGCCATAGTGTATGCGAACAGCCCCAAGATGGAAAAAGACTTAACCAGCAAGATACCATTCAAAATAACAGAGAAAAGTATGAAATATCTGGGAATAAATCTAACCAAAAATGTAGGAGACTTATTTGAAGAAAACTACAAACTACTTAAAAAAGAAATTGAACAAGACCTCAAAAGATGGAGTAACATCCCATGCTCCTGGATAGGTAAAATCAATATCATTAAAATGTCTATACTGCCAAAAGCAATATATACATTCAACGCAATCCCAATCAAATTGCCCAAAACATTCTTCATGGAACTGGAAACAATGATCCAAAGGTTCATCTGGAAGCACAAAAAACCACGGATAGCTAGAACCATCCTGAAGAACAGAAAGTTAGCAGGGGGAATCACAGTTCCGGACCTCTGGACATACTATAGGGCAGTGGTTATCAAAACAGCGTGGTACTGGCACAAAGATAGAGAGGAAGATCAATGGAGCAGAATAGAAACACCAGAAGGAAACCCACACAGATACAGCCAAATAATCTTTGACAAAAAGACAAACGACAATCCAGGCAAATGGGAAGGTCTGTTCAATAAATGCTGTTGGGACAACTGGTTGATAGCCTGCAGAAACAAAAAAATAGATCCACATCTCTCACCATACACTAAGATCAGATCTAAATGGATAACAGATCTAAACCTACATCCAGAAACCTTCAAACTTTTGGAAGAAAATGTTGGAAACACACTGGAACACTTAGGGGTAGGCCCTCACTTCCTAAAAAAGACTCCAAATGCAGTAGAAATCGAGACCAAAATAAACAATTGGGACCTCATCAAACTAAGAAGCTTCTGTACAGCTAGAGAAACAATCAACAAAGTAAAAAGGCAACCCACAGAATGGGAGAAGATCTTCGCACACGACTTAGGTGATAGAGGGCTGATCTCCAGAATATACAAAGAGCTACAAAACAACCAAAATGTCAAAACAAACAAGCCACTCAAGAAATGGGCACGGGAAATGGGCAAACACTTCACAAAGGAACAAACCCAAATGGCAAATAAACATATGAAAAAATGCTCAAGTTCCCTGGCAATAAGGGAAATCCAAATTAAAACATCAATGAGGTACCACCTAACACCAGTAAGACTGGCCCACATGAATAAAAGCACCAACAACACTTGTTGGCGAGGTTGCGGGGAAAAGGGAACCCTACTCCACTGCTGGTGGGGCTGCAGGCTGGTACAGCCTCTATGGAAATCAGTATGGAGAATATTCAAACAACTCAAATTCAACATACCGTATGATCCAGCAATAGCACTCCTAGGAATATATCCAGAACACTTGTTTTATGAGAAACCAACATGCACTCCTATGCTCATAGCAGCACAATCAGTAGTTGCAAAAACATGGAAGCAACCAAAATGCCCATCAACAGAGGATTGGATAGGAGGGCTGTGGTTCATCTACTCCATGGAATGCTACTCAGCTATTAAAAAAGACAAAATGCAGTTCTTTGTGGCCAAATGGGCCAAACTGGAAACCATAATGCTAAGGGAAATGAGCCAATCCCAAAAGGTTAAATACCACATGTTTGCCTTAATTTAAGATGATATGATGTTATGTATAACATGTTGTGTTTTGAATGTTATATGTTGTGTATAAACTAAGATTGAAGTATAGGTGGGGTGGTCACAGAAGGTGACTGGGAACTCGCATTTACTTTTAACATGTTGGTTACTCATTACTATGTCAATTAATTCCATAATGATGTAAATTTTTGCTGATGGTATGTTGGAGCTTTCAATTGACTGGGATGGTGCTCTGCTGGCTCTGTCTTCAGACCAGAGAGGGTATACCTGGGAAGCCGTTGGACTTGACTGGACAATGGGATGCTGGACTCTATGTTTGGTGTACGCTTGCAATGGGGGAATCTCAACTGAACTTGAGCTGTGGTTATGCAACAAGGTGGAGGAGTCCACCATGGTGGGAGGGTTTGGGGAGGGGTGGGGAGAGCCCAAGTATCTATGTAATTGTGTCACATAATACAATGTAATTACTGAAGTTAAATAATAAATATAAAAAAAAAAAAAAAAAAAGAAAGTGGCCTGGGAGGGAGGAATAGCAGGACAACCCACATGGAACATCCACTACACAGTTACTGAGCAACAGACACTACTACATGGTTTGCTTGGGATTTCTACTTTAATTGACTTTCAGTTGGGTTTCCACTTTCCCCCAAGACATTTTCTCCTCCAGTCCATACTTCTATTGCAGACTCTAGAATAGCATCTTCTTCCTCTTGAAATGGGACAAGGATGGGGCAGAAGGAGGGGTCAGGGAGGTAAAATGAGTATGCAGGATAGGAGGGGAATGATTTGCCCACTTCCTCCAAAGAGAGTGCCATGTGCTTCTTCATGGCAGGTGGTGCCAGTGCCATACTTGTCCTCAGATCGTGTGTGTGTGTGTGTATGTGTGTACCCTATCCTCCACCCAGGCCTCCACTTCCCCCAGGTGAAATCACCCATCCCTGGCAGGTGCAGGATTATGAGAGGCTAGCTTTCCTGCAGTCTTCACACAGTGCACAGAGCCCCCCGGGGAAGGGTCCAGCTTTAAGCTGGTTTCTATGGGAATGAGCCACCTATTGGGCCTCCTTCCTCTCCTCCTCTGCTTTTCCCTCTCTGCCTACTGGTAGTCGTATCTGAGTGCCCTTTCACAATATGTCACTTGCATCATCCCCATTCCAGGATCTGCTTCTGGGAAACCCATGCTGGGACAGAAAGCCCTGCAGGGTGAATGAAAGCATTCTTCCCCAGCCCACCCACACCAGGGGGCAAATGCAGGGATAGTGAAAGAAGCCCATCTGCTATTGAGGTGGTTATGCTAACCATAGAGCCCCACTGTCTCCAAATGGTGTCCTGTGTTAGCTGGAATACGATCCAGAGCATAGGTGGAGAGGAGCAAGGATGCACCAGGCACACTAGTTGGGTGGTCCAACAAATTAGCTGTAAGAAGGGGATGAAGCTCCCACCAATCTCTTAGGGTTATGTGTGGATTAAAAGGGGAAATCCACGCAAAGCTCTTAAACATTGCACAGTGTATTGTAAGCAACTCAACGTAAGTCCTGATTATTAGCCCTCATTTTCTCAAGAGTACTCTGGGTGTTTCTACTTCATGTCATATCATTGTCAAGTATGTGTGTGTATCTGTCTCTCCCTTTATATAGGGAAACACTTGTGGGCAGGAATGATCTTTTTGAGGAGTCTGGACCCCATGGGGCTTACCTAGCTTTTCTGGATGCTAAAATTCACTAGCAACCAGTGAAATTAAACAGCAGTGACCAATGGCAGGAGGTGGAGAGGAAGGATTAACAGGCAACTGTGCAAAGGGAGTGGCAGCAGGGGGCAGGGAAGGATAGGAAGGGGGGAAATGTTATTCCTATGGGTGCTGTCCCTGTATTGGTTTCTTTGGGGACAAACAACATAATCCTCAATGGCAAAGGACCACCATGACTGCCCTTCACCCAAGCTCAAGTAACATTCTGTTTGAATCCTTCATGTGGCACTTCCTGTAAGCCTGAGACATGGAGAGCCAGTGTGATCATAGTCTCCAACACATGACCCTTGTGTGTGAGAACTTGTACTTCTGAAAGCCCAGAAGTCCCTGAGCCTTCATTCCTTCTCATGTTCAAGGAGAAGACAAGCTGGCCTAGTGGAAGGAGCACTGGCTTTGGATTCAGATGTACTTGAATTTTCATCTTGCTTCTGGGTGATGTTCAGCAAGCCCTTGGGTTTTCTGAGCCACAACATCCTCCACTGGAACTTGGGATACCAGTAGTTGCCAGGATGGATTAGAAATAGTGCATGAAATGCCCTTAGCTCTGGGTGAGAGCCCCAGGAGGAAAAAAAAAACAAGAGGCTCACACAGAGAAGTAAGGATTGCAGGTTTTAATGTATCATGACTGGTCACAGAGCAGTCTGGGGGTGCTCCTCAGAGGATTTGCTCTGTCTTTTAGAAGCACTTCCTGTGCACAATGGAGGGCCCAGCTTCATCATACTCCGGCTTGCTGATCCACATCTGCTGGAAGGTGGAGAGGGAGGCCAGGATAGAACCCCCGATCCAGACAGAGTATTTCCGCTCTGGGGGAGCGATAATCTGCAAAGAGCAAATGTGGCAAGTCGTGATCAGTACCCCTAGACAGGGCAGCCTCCGTGAACAAAACTAGCAGGAGAAACGTGGTAGATTTGATTTACTGCTCGTGATCTTTACTCCCCTCCTCCTCCTCTGGGAGAAAGGTCTCCCACATCCTGGGCCATGTTGTTTACTTGGCCAATGGGCTGGTGGAGGATGTGGCACAAAGTGGAATTGGAAATGTGCTTATGTAGTTAGACATGTCTGCTTGTGTTCCAACCATCTCTATGGAATACTTGGAAAGCTGCTGGTCCTTCAGCCCTTGCCACTCAGGGAGAGGTGTGGACTTGACCCGAGCTGGCTGGACCTGCAGTTAAAGCAGAGCTACTTAGCCAAGCCAGCTTGGGGCTGGTTCCCAGAGGAACTGCAGAAGCAGGAGCAATAAACACTTAGTGGTATATGCCTCGTTGATGTCACAGGATGTTAGTCAGAGATGGATGTTCTGTCTTGCCTGGAGTTTGAAGGAAGAGCAGGTTCCTGATTCTAAACTTGTTTGGCCAGATCCCGTCACCAGCTGCCTATATCTGAGAGGTTCTCAGGTCCATCCATACGAAAGTACCCACCTTTTCCACTAACACTCCTGATCTTAGTCATGGAAAACAAGTCATTGTCAAATAACTTTGAATTTCACTTAAAAAAAAAAAGAGTCCAGAATGACTGTGACTGTTCAATTAATTTTCCAGTTTTTCCAGGATCTGGAGCAAACCAGATGCTAAATTGAGTTTTTGTCTGGTTAGAGTCTGTGTAGTTTCTAACTTACAGAAATCGCCAAATGGCAGAATAAAAAGAGTACTTGGAAGTTATTCTATTGTCCAGGCAGACAGAAGTCATGTGAGACTCTTGAGCAAACACCTGCAAATGCCCAGCCACTAAGAAGGTAACAGGTATCGCTGCTGGCAGTTGCAGTTGTGAGAAAACTCCAGCTGGTCTTGGGCTGCTGATTTCTAAGCTCAGCCTTCTGCACAGCTCTACTGCCACATGCCTGAGGCTTGCCTCATCTCCCGGGAGTCCTCTTACTGTTAGGCTTGGATACTTTGCTACCTCTGCTTCCTACATTTCTCCTGCCCAGAGGCTCTCTTCCCTTCTCTTGTCTTACTTGGGTTACCCTTACATTGAGTGTGTCTACTAATCGGATCCTGAACTCCTTGATGGCTAGCACATATTGTCTAGGCTGTGGCTGACAAAATGGGAAATGCATCAACTCACAGATGGCCATGTATCAGATTAAGAGGCCCACCCAGATTCTTTGAAACAGAACCTAGAGGTGAGGACAGGTGTGGGATGCTGACATGTGGTCCTGGTAAGAAGTTCTGCCACAGGCCTTGGGAAATGGGCTGCTTCTGGAGCTCTGGGTAAAAACAGTCCATGGGGGGCTCGGCACCAAAGCCTAGTGGCTAAAGTCCTCGCCTTCATGTGCCAGGATTCCATATGGGCGCCGGCTCATGTCCTGGTTACTCTACTTCCTTTCTAGTTTTCTGCTTATGTCCTGGAAAAGCAGTAGAGGACGGGCCAAAGCCTTGAGACTGTGCAACTGTGTGGGAGACCCAGAAGGGATTCCTGGCCCCTGGCTTAGGATTAGCTCGGCTCTGGCTGTTGATGCCACTCGAAATGGCAGATAGCCTGAAGGCCAACTAGACCCTCCTGCAAATTTCTGTGTTCTGACTTCTTTTTAAAAGTTTACAAGCTGTTGTAGTATTGCCTCCTGCTTTTTGTCTCTTCTTTTACCTTCCTGATTTCTCACTAATCCTGTCAGTATATTCTCCATCTCAGTTCTCTAACCCGTTTCTTTCATCTGACTTCCATGATTGTGTTTGAGATTCATACTAAGTCTGTCTCCAGCCCGTCCGTGCCCACGGAACAAAACCCAAAAGATGGACGTGGGTCCAGAGCAAGCCGATACTGACTCCAGGAGACCACCAAGCTGTCAAGCATGGCAGCCCTATTGCCATACTCCCTAGGCAGGACTGGGGCCCAGTGTGGTGGCCTAGTAGCTAAAGTCCTTTCCTTGCATGCACCAGGATCCCATATGGGTGCTAGATCGTATTCCATTGTAGCCACTTGGGGAGTAAACCAGTAGATGAAAAATCTTTCTGTCTCTCCTTCTCTTTGTAAATCTGATTTTTGAATAAAAATAAACAAATCTTTAAAAAATAAAAATAAAAATAGCAGAATTGGGGCACCTGGGGCAAGACCCACCTTGATCTTCATGGTGCTTGGGGCCAAGGCTGTGATCTCCTTCTGCATCCTGTCAGCAATGCCAGGGTACATGGTAGTGCCCCCGGAGAGGACATTGTTAGCGTACAAATCCTTACGGATGTCAATGTCGCACTTCATGATGGAGTTGTAGGTTGTCTCATGAATGCCAGCAGATTCCATGCCTAGTAGACATCACAACATTGTAGTCCGTAGTCATCACTTTATAAATGCTCACACTTCCACCCCCTACATGGTGCTGTTGGCACCACCCTAGTTCAGACTCTTAATCACCTCCCAAAAGGATGATGGGCTCAGACTCCCTAAGCAGGGATGGGTAATATCTGGTCCATGGGCCATAAATGGGCCTGTAAAATCATTTGGTTTGACATTACCAGGACAAATTCAGGTTGGATTTGAAATTCAAAAAATCTAAAGCAAACCAATTTTTTTAAACATATTTTCATTGCATTTCATTTTTTTTAAATTAATTACATTGCATTATGTGATACATTTTTTATGCACTGGGATTCCCCCCGCCCCTCCTCACACCCTCCCCCCATGGTGGATTGCTCCACCTTGTTGCATTTCCATAATTCAAATTCAGTTGACATTCTTTCATTGGAGGTATTTACCAAGCATAAAGTCCAGCATCTTATTGTCCTGGTAAGTTCAATGGGCAAACCAATTTTTAAGTTGATAATTGTGTATGCCCCATGATTGAATGCCCAAATAGACCTTGGCAAACCAAAATTCCCCACCTCTGCAATGAGTTAGGCCCTGCTCAAATTTCCCCTTTTCTGATGGACCTTTCACACTTCCCTGAGGCATATTTCTTTAAAAAAACCAAAATAAAACAAAAAACAAAAACAAACCAAAAAACCACTTTAGTAACATCACTTTAGTTACATTCACTTATTAATATATAATTCACCTCCCATAAAAAAATCACCCTTTAAGATGTATAGCTCAGTGGTTTTCAATATATGCATACAGTAGTACAACTAACACCACAATCTAATTTTAGGGCATTTTTAGTACTCTGAAAAGAAACCCCATACCTATTAGCAGTGACTCTCTTTCAAACCTTCCCTAGTCCTAGGCAACAACTGATCTAGCTTCTGTCTCTAGAGAGTTCCTTATTTTGGGACATTTCATATAAATAGAACCTCATGATACATGTGTCTTTTGTGTGTCTGGCTCCCTTCCCTTGGTGTAATGTTTCCTAGGTCCATCCGTCTTACGACATGTATTAACACTGCTATGGTTGCTCTGCCCTCATGGATGGATTGAGAAGCAGGTTAATCATTGTAGGATTGGGCTCCTGATTAGAGGATACAGCAGCTGAATTTTCTGTGTCATGAGCATGCTTGCTTGCTTTCCACCACATTAAAAGGCAGCAAGATCCTTGCTGGATGCAACTTCTCGATCTTTGAATTCCCAGCCTCTAAAACTTGACCCAAATACGTTTTTGTTCTTTATAAATTATCAAGTCTGTGGTATTTCTTTATAGCAACAATGAGAACTTCATTGGCATGAACTGCCCAGTCATGTTCCACTGTATCAGTATGGACGTGCTGTCACCTTCCTGTGAGAGTCCCTGGGGTCTACAGATCCATCTCTAGCTGGCATCTAGATGCTCCACAGTGAAGGCTCTTGCTTTTCCAACCAGCTCCTGCCCACTTCTCTGGCTGACCTGATTCCAGTCTTTTTTTTTTTTCTATGCAACATTACATCTGTACCATAGAAGGATTTTTCTTAGGTACTCTCTGACTTTGCTATGCTGTTGCCTAAAAACTTCCAGGGGATCCCCATTGCTGACACAGCACAGCAACCCTGTGCAATCTGTGGAGTGTACACACACACATATACACACACCCCACATTCCTATAAAATTCCATCTGCCATACCTCCAAGCCTTTATATGTATATGTACCATTTCCACAACCTTGTATGTCATTCCTTGCTCTGCCCCATGTACATTCCCAGATTTCAAAAACTGAGACCCTTATCCCAGATCACGCTCCAACACTCAGCTTCTGTAAGAAATCTGGCCTGATTTCTTAGGCAGGGAGTACTTGTTCAATTTACTACTGACCACTTACTACACTATTTATAAATACTCCCCAAGAAAATATTATCTTGGCATGAAATATTATTTTATTTTACCTTGGTTATTAACATCCTACCTGTACGAACTATTATTATTTCCATTCGATAGGTAGACTGTAGTTGGAAAGTGACAGGGCTTTCAGGTAGCAGAATGAGGAATTAAAACCAGGTGGGACCCTCAACCCCTCAACGCCAGCCTCTTCACTGCTATAGACTCAGTCATTGTACCCCATGTTAAGTAATTCCTTAAAAAGTCGTACCTATTTGTGTATTAACCTCATTCTTAGTTTCTAGCTTATATTCTCCCCTCTGCTTCTCAGTCTTGATTTCCTTACCCTTTTCTTTGAACTGAAATTTTATGGAGCTGTACTATTTATATATTTTAGGACCTTTCTGGAAAAACAAGTAAGTATTTTTTAACAGGAAACAAAAGGTCATGACTCCTGGCATTTCTGCTCCCGCCCCTCACCCACCCCTCCACCCTGGCCTTCCAACTGTCCTATGAGCTGACAGGTTGGGGTGGGGCACCTCACCGATGAAGGAGGGCTGGAAGAGGGTCTCAGGGCAGCGGAAGCGCTCGTTGCCAATGGTGATGACCTGCCCGTCTGGCAGCTC
Source organism: Ochotona princeps (assembly GCF_030435755.1). Lineage (NCBI taxonomy): Eukaryota > Metazoa > Chordata > Mammalia > Lagomorpha > Ochotonidae > Ochotona > Ochotona princeps. The sequence continues at coordinate 25,613,427 of NC_080839.1, forward strand.
ATAGCTCTTCTCCAGGGAGGAAGAGGAGGCTGCTGTGGCCATCTCGTTCTCAAAATCCAAGGCCACATAGCACAGCTTCTCCTTGATGTCCCGCACAATTTCTCGCTCAGCTGCAAGGAGCAAAAATGACAGGAAGTGGACCCTTATCTCTGCCGGTTTGCTTGTTGGTTTTGAGCTCCATGAAAACCTCCTGACTTCTCCTTTGGATTCAGTCTAAGGAGGATGATAGAATTGTGCCCGTAGGGTGTCAAGAACCTCCAATCCTGTATTCAGTTTTTATTCCTTTCTAAAGTGGGACTTCCGAGTTGTGATTTTGAAGTCAGACTTTGCTTTGGATTTTCTCCATTGGTGTGCCCTGACTAGATCTCCCTGGAGGCCTTGCAGGGCCCATTAACAGTTTAGACTCAGACAGAGATGTGATCTTCTTGAATCTAGTAAGGCTCTTACCGAAAAATGTCTCTGGCCTGGTGAGTCACATGACACCTTCCCCTTGTAAATTCAGAACTAACTCCTTCCATTTGTCCTGAGATAAACTATAGCTACTCCCAGCTAAGAAATACACAACTGGGGGCCCGAAGTGTGGCCTAGCGGCTAAAGTCCTCGCCTTGAAAGCCCCGGGATCCCATATGGGCGCCGGTTCTAATCCCGGCAGCCCCACTTCCCATCCAGCTCCCTGCTTGTGGCCTGGGAAAGCAGTCGAGGACGGCCCAAACCCTTGGGACCCTGCACCCGCGTGGGAGACCCGAAAGAGGTTCCTGGTTCCCGGCTTCGGATTGGCGCAACACTGGCCGTTGCGGTCACTTGGGGAGTGAATCATCAGATGGAAGATCTTCCTCTCTGTCTCTCCTCCTCTCTGTATATCTGACTTTGTAATAAAAATAAATAAATCTTAAAAAAAAAAAAAAAAAAGAAATACACAACTGGGACCCAGCATGGTAGCTTAGCAGCTAAAGTCCTCGCCTCTCATGCTTCGGGATCCCCTATGGGCACTGCTTTGTGTCCTGGCAGCCCTACTTTCCATCCAGCTCCCTGACTGTGGCCTGGGAAAGCACTAGAGGATGGCTCAAGGCCTTGGGACTCTGTATGCATGTGGGAGACCCAGAAGCTGGCTCCTGGCTTTGGATCAGCTCACCTCCAGCCATTGTGGCCACTTGAGGAACCAACGAATGGAAGATCTTTCTCTTTCCTCTGTGTAAATCTGTCTTTCCAGCTTAAAAATACACAACCAGATCTGTATTGCTCTTGTGCATGGTGGACGCCAGCTCTGATTCTGGTGCTGGCCAGGGACAGAAGCAGGGAACAGCCTACCGCTGCTCAAGTGAACCAGGCCTGGGCCTGCAGCATCCTCCCTCCACACTCTCCCCACCCCCTGCCCCTACCTAGACATCAGAGCATTTGCCTTCTAGCTTTTTCTCCTCTGTCAACGCTGTGTTGATGAACTGGTGCTGTCTAAAGGCATAGCCTTGACTTAGGAGCTTGTATTCAGCCCCAGGATCACAATGTGCTCATCAGTTCTGAGAATGTCTAGTCCCGGCTCAGATTTGGGTGTCAATTCAAGTTCAAAGCACGGAAGGCACTGGATACCTGTGGTCACAAATGAGTAGCCTCTCTCTGTGAGGATCTTCATGAGGTAGTCTGTGAGGTCGCGGCCAGCCAGGTCAAGGCGCATGATGGCATGTGGCAGGGCATAGCCCTCATAGATGGGGACATTGTGGGTAACACCATCCCCTGAATCCAGGACAATGCCTATGAACAGAGAGGGTGGCATTTATAAAAAAATCACATTGTAACAGTTTACATATCTTTTTCTGACATCTCTTGTCAAAACAATCTGCAGCTATTATATTTTCTTTAAGAAAACTGATCCAACTTGAAAATCATTATATTTTTGTTTTTGTGTGTCAATTTTTGTTCTCTTAAGCAAAACTGCAGGACTCTGGGAAACAAACGTTTCCTTTTTTGCATCTCTTTAAGTACATTCATGGTGATGCTCAAATGCTGATTTTCATTAAATCAGACTGAATTTAGATAATTCACACATCATTTAGGAATCAAACTAACACGCATGCATGTACAATTAGAATGTTCGATCCAGAAGGAGTTATGAAAACTAGACAATGTGAAAAATTTAATCACCTACTGGTGAAGCTGTCAGCAAACCAGTTAAGAAAGTAAGATTTCTCAACATTAGAAATCCTTCTTGGGTGTAGGCATTTAGCTTAGTGGTTAAGAGGCACATGTCTCACTTCAGCGTTCCTGAGTTTGAGTCCCTGCCCTACTTCCAATTTGAGCTTTCAGATAATGTGCACCCTTGGTGGCAGCAGGTGATGGTTCAAGTGACTGAGTTCCTACTACGCACATGGGAGACTTGCGTTGAGTCTCTGGCTCCTGTCTTTGGTGCCTGCACAGCCTCAGCTGTTGTAGACATTTGGAGAGTGAAACAGCAGTTGGAAGCATGCTCTCTTTCTGCTTCTCAGATAAAAGAACACCTTAAAGATCACCATATTTTGAAGTTTAATCTGTTTGAGCATCCTTCTATACCACGGTCACCAGATTCTACAGTTGCCACTCCAGCAGGCAGGAACATTTCAATGTTGTTGGAACATGTGTATAAACTTCTGGAATGACTGCTGTGAGGAAAACATCCCTCACTGGATGTTCTGGGACCTACTGGGTAGGTCCATATCTGGCATTCCAGTTGGCATTTCCAGCTGAGTTTTCCTGGACTTGGGTGGTTCCTTTGATCCTTCTCTGCCATGAAGTCAGGAAAGGGGTGGATTCCAAGGCTACTTGACTTACCTGTCGTACGGCCAGAGGCATAGAGGGACAGCACAGCTTGAATGGCGACGTACATGGCAGGGACATTGAAGGTTTCAAACATAATCTGAAAACAATAAGGAATAAAGGATGCTCTGGCAAAATAGATAAGCAAACAAACAAACAAACAAACAAATAATCACAGCATCTCTTAGCCTATGGGATATTTTTGAATCTTATTAAGAGAAGGAATGGTGTTAATTTGATTATCCTACTTCTATCTTTCATAAAACTTGGCATGGTTCACACGCATAGCAGGTCTTCAAAAAACAAAACAAAACAAAAACAACTGTATTGTGCTCCTGAACCAGTGTACAAGTCTTCCTGGCTCTCACCTGTGTCATCTTCTCCCTGTTGGCCTTGGGGTTTAGTGGAGCCTCGGTGAGCAGGGTGGGGTGCTCTTCAGGTGCTACCCGCAGCTCATTGTAGAAGGAGTGGTGCCAGATCTGGTTGAGACAAAAGCCCAATGAGATCAGTAGACTCCCAGGGGGCTGAGAAAATCTGACTGACCTGACCATCTGCTAGGGCGGGTGCAATGGTGTTCCAAGTGGGGTTGGATCTGGAGAAGAGAACTGTTGACATCCAGATGATATATTCCTCCTCAGCAGAGCCCAGGCAGGACCCAGGCCTGGAGGTAACACTCTGTTGATTCTTCCCACCTGATCCTCCCTCTTACCTCTTCTCCTTTCTCTGCCCTGTTTTGGGTCCTTGGGCAGGAGTAGGTAAGCACATGGCTGAGTGTTTATTTCTCTCTGGTTTCTGTCTATGTGTGGCTAATGGACATTAAATGTTAAACAGTGGAAAGAGACTGAGAAAAGAGAGAGACAAGGCATTTAGCCAGTGGAGGAATGACCCTCCAGGGGGTATCTGGTGGGCAAGCCCTATTCCGGGGCTCTTCAGGCTTAGGGACCTAAGAGCTTCTTTTGTTGCTGGTATTTGGATGCCTTGACATTGCTTTCTGATCGCCTTAACCCTGCTTACATCTGTGTTAAAGCAGTCCTTCTTCTAAGCTGTTTTCAGAAAACTGAATACTGCCTCCTGCTGGCAACCTGACAGATGTGCTTGGTGTCAAGTCTCATCAAATGACCAGGCAAGTCATTCATCTAAATCCTTTGAGCAGGATTTCTCAACTCCAGCACTATGTTATTTCAGGTTGGAGAATTCTTGTGGAGAAGATCATTGGGGAGGGTATCCCTGTGCACTATAGGATGTTTAGCAGTGTCCCTGTTTTCCACTCACTAGAAGCCAGGAGCACCTGTCCAGCTGTGACAATCCAAACTATCTCCAGACATAACCTAATGGGATGTAAATCATCTTGGGTGAGAGCCACTGTTTTAAAGGCAATCTTTTCTTCCCTCCTGTATCCAATCCCCTCTTTAGTACTCTTGGACCACCAGATGGGAATTGTTCTCTTCAAGGGATTGGGCAAAGAGTGGCAGGGACATTGGGTTTTGGTTTCTTCAAAGGTGAGGCACAAGGGCACTTGATTCCACTGGACTAGGAGGGTTCTGGGTGTGATGAGGTCAGAGATGCGTGAGACGTGATGCCCAAGTTCCTGGTGTCAGGAAGAGGGGAAAAAGACAGTCAAAAAGACAAGATACAAAGGCACAAGGTGCACTTTAAGTGAAAGAAGAGGCACAAGTAGCCCATGCACCTCTGGATCTTTCTGGGCTTGGAAGGTGAGGAGCGTAGCCAGTGGCTGTGAAGGGCTCCTGAGGCTGAGGGCCTGGTCCAGGCAGAGGTCCTGCACCCTGGACATCTCACAGGAGCGTGAGAACAGCAGGTGGTCTTCACAAAGCCTAGCTTCCTGCGTGGTGCCTCCCAGATGCCCTGTCTCGGTGTCACCTGGGATTGCGGGACAGATGCAGGATCCCAGACTCTAAGCTACACCCAGAGAGACAGTATCTTAGGGTGTATGCCTAAGCAAACGAACTTCATTTGATTTTTTTTTAGCTTTTACAACCTAGTTTCAAAATGAAAGACTTTGATCATTAAGGAAGCTAGAAAAATGTTTTTAAAAGGAAAAAAAAAAAGCACTCCCACATTCCCATCACCTAATAAAGAGACAACATTTGATTTTCTCCCCTTATCCCTCATCTTTTGCTTTTATGTATTTTCATATTTGTTATTTTAATTTAACATCCTTTAATACATTTATAATATTACATTGTTTTGTTCAAAATCGCATTTATAACATGCTTCTAATTTTCACTGTGGATAATTTATTTAATAAATTGAACATAAATTCTAATGCTCACAATGTTTCATTATGTTACACATTTAATCACATTGCTATCCTTGAAATATTTTATTTTTGCTTATAAATAATTCTGCAATAGCAGCTTTGCCATCACATTTTCTTTCTTTTATTCAAAATGTTCTGCAAAGAAAAGAATTCTACAAATGGAATTACGGGGCTAAAGGACATGGCACCTGGAAAACCTTTTGATTTCTTTTGCTAACAAAAAGGCCACCCTGCTATTTACTTTAGCAGGAGTAAGTGGCTGCCCTGCTCCCACTCTGACGAATCCAGTGTTCTCTGAAAATATGATGTCATCTGATAGGTTGAATTCATCCTTGAATTACTTTGATTTTTTATTTTTTCATTTATTTCAAACGCATTTTGGGTGTGTGTGTGTGTGAGAGAGAGAGAGAGCATGAAAATTTGTATTATTTCTCTTTGGCAAATTATCTGCTTGCCTTTTTTTCTCATTTGGGGACACTTCATATTTCTGTGATCAGTTGGTATGAGCTGTGTGTATTCATCCTTCAGTACCTTTGTTGGGCTATTTTGTGCATTATGCTGCTCGACTTTTTAGTTTTGTTTCTACAAACTTTTTGAAGAATCTTATACACAAACAAATGAACAATATGTCTCATTTATTGAGTAATGAATATGCTGGTTGCCTTGAGGTGATATTAAATGATTACCAAAGTGAACTATAAAAGAGTATTCTTAATCTATATTTCACACACGTGAAAATTAAAGCTTAAAAGCTAGGATTTGTACCCAGACCTCTCTGATGCAGACTCCAATATCTGTGCTCTTACCCATGGTATAATGTGAAAGCTACCATACTTTATGCACTTCTCTCACATTCAGAGTGACAATCTGGGACTCAGGGAAAATGGTAAGTGAATCTCAGATTTCATATCAACATTCCCCATCCCCAGTTACAGTCAGCTCAGTCAGGCCTCTATTACAATCTGAAAGACTGGCATCACAGAAACAAGAACTGCCAGACAACCGTCAGCAAAATTGATCAAAAGAATATTAGCAAAGCCCTATTAGCATTTTGCACACATGATTTTATCACAAATGCCTACCATTTAAAAATTGCCTGCCCCGCATTTCCCTATACAAAAAAAGGAAAGAAAAAAGCTTCTAGAAACCCCTAGAGAGCCCCACTTACAATTTTCATTAGCGAATCATCATCATAATACAACATCAGTGCACTTATCTGAAGCCATGACAGCGAAAATAAAAGGAGAGAGGAGCAGTTGCCTCTCTGGAGGCAGCATCTGTGTTTTCCAGAAGGGACGAGTGCTGGCTGCAGGGAAAGCTGTCCAAAAGCAGCAAGCTGGGAATCGGGTGGGGAGAGCCAGGACCTCAGAGGCCTGGACAGGGAATGAGGGACTGTCTGTGGGTTCATCAGGAACCACAAAGACCCCTGAGGGCTGAGTGACATGAGCTGAGCTGTTTTTAGAAAAAGAAGCTTGGCAGCAATGTGGAGAATGAATTGGGTGCGTAAGGGCAGGGAACAAAGAAATCAGGAGGAAAACATCCCAGCGGTCCAGGGAGAGAGGCTGGCAGATGAGGTTGATGAAATGGTTGTGGGGATGAAAGGAAGGAAGGAGTGGAGAGTGTGAGAGAGAGACACTTTAGAGGAAAAGTTGGCCAGGCACTGTGACCTAGGCAATGCCAGGGTTGTGAACATGTACCACCAGGAAGAGACATGCACCTGCGTACCTTCTCCATGTCGTCCCAGTTGGTGATGATGCCGTGCTCAATGGGGTATTTGAGAGTTAGAATCCCTCGTTTGCTCTGAGCCTCATCCCCCACATAGCTGTCTTTCTGGCCCATACCCACCATTACACCCTGTAAGGCAAAAGAGAAGGAAAGAGAAGCCGATCAGCACAGGGCTCCACACAACGGCAAGGATGAAGGATGAGAATGGGACTATGGGGACAAGGATGGAGCAGACGCTGGTGAGTGTGGAGTGCCAGGGAGAGGCCATGGCAGGCTTCCTGTGGGCTGATTTCTCTTCTAAGATAGCGTCCTTTGAGAAATCAGAACCCACACATATGTCTTTCCCCTCACCTCACTTCTCTCTCTCTCTCTCTCTCTCTCTCTCTCTCTTTCTGTCTCTCTCTCACACACACATGCACACACACAACTCACCTTTGACCTCCCAAATAATCCCTACTTACACATGTACATCTCTTTGCTCTGCTCTTCTCTCTACCTGCAGGACCCTCCTCTGTCCCCAGGTTGCTCCTTTTCTAAAAAGTCTTGTCCCAAGTCACTGTGTTTGCACCAGTTCCCTTCCTATCCTTGTGCTCCTCTGCCTTAACTCACGAGCTCAGATTAGTCATAAGTGTGTCTTCATGCAGTTAAATTTCTTACAGGCAAAGGCCTTACTTAATTGCATAGATTTTAGTTCTTCCAAACTTCCCAAACTCACACCAACTATAGTCTACCATTGTATGCCAGATGGGTATCAGTTTGGGCCTTGGATATTTCTACTGAAAGGGTCCTGCCCTATCAGTGCATCAGAGAAGAGTCTCCACCCTCAGCACAGGTAGATATACACTTGCACATACATACACACACATACATACACAGCTTGGCATAGCCTCTCGAATGAAGTTCTCACTCCTCCTGACTCGAAGGTTTGGATCCAGGTGATACGTACCTGGTGGCGAGGGCGGCCCACGATGGAGGGAAAGACAGCCCGGGGGGCATCGTCCCCTGCAAAGCCTGCCTTGCACAGGCCAGAACCATTGTCACACACAAGCGCGGTGGTCTCCTCTTCACACATGGTAAATGTGACCGAGTGAGCGGGGACAGGAGCACCTTGGAGTTTGGAGAAAAGAGAACTAAATAGCCATTTGTCAAATTATGTTATAGATGGTCTTTTTGGCAACAGCAAATCATCAAAATGGAGTGTGTAGCATACAGCTATTTCGGTGACTATTTTGTTTATTTGAGAGTCAGAGAGGACTCCCTCCACTGGTTCACTCTTCAAATGCCCACCATGGCCAAGCCTTGGCCAGTTCCCAGCCAACCTTAGCTGAAACCAGGAGTCAGGAACTCAACTTAGGTCTTCCACATAGGTGGCAGGAACCCAAGTACTTGATCGAACACCTGCTGCTTCCTCAGGTTTATATTAGAAAAAGACGAAACCAGGAGCCAGAGCCAGGACTCGAACCCTGGAACTATAAAAAGTCTTACTTGCTAGGCTAAGTGCCTGGCCTGGACTTTTCAGAGCACAAAATAGGATTGTGTCTTTCCCACAATCTTCTTTTTGTGGCTATAAAAGCACAGCAAAGCACTCCAACAGGCTGATCATTATGACTGTCTCTCTGAGATTGGGAAAGGGGTCTGAAGCTGTACCTGTTATGGCTTAAGATTTTCACAAGGAGACTGATTCCAGTAGAGTTTATATGAATAAAAATCGGTATCACAACAGATCAGTAAAGGGAGAAAGATGCAGAGGTCATAGGTAATAGAACAATCCTAAGAGTAGGAGCACCTTGAAGACGAAGGAACTTCACCCTGGGATACCCATTCTGCCACCTTGACCAGAATTCCCTCCTACGATGCTTCAGCATAGGAGTTAGGATGGTTGGGATGTGAGGAAGGAATTCATGTTTCCAGTGTCAGCTTAGATTTTCATCTCTCCCTCTCACTCACACAAGTTACAGAGCATCTGACATATTCTTGGCTCTTGGGGATGACAAAAAAGGGTTAGAACCTCAAGAGACAGTGAGCGACCAGCCCCCCAGTGTGGCCTGTTGCAGGTAGGGTGGGGTAGGGTGGCGCAGGCAAGGCCCTAGGTGAGAGGCTGGGGAGGCAACTTCCAGAAACTTAGAGGAGCAGAGAAGTAAGAGGCTCAGAAAGAGAAGACAGCTGCGAGGGAGGAAGACCAGTTGAAGCTCTACATGGCGTGTGAGGCCTCAAGGGACTTGCTGGGGAGGGAAGCACAGCCTCAGGTCCTTCTGCTGAAGCTGGATGGCCAAGGCCATGACCAAAGCCAAGAGGAGACAGCACCTCAGGTCCAGGAACCTCAGGCCATGGAGGTTAAGTTGAGGCTAGGAGGAGGAAGACTAAGGAAGAAGGCCCTCCTAGGCATGTCCGAAGTGGAGCACATGCTGGGGGAAAGGCGAACATACAGCTTTGCTTCTGCCTGTGCTGCTCATGGCACCAGGCCCCAATCACTGACCCAGCCCACAGGGCATAGACCAGGACAGTCCTGTCAATGCAGCCGCAGGACAGAGAAGATTTTGCAGGTACCTGGATCATGTCACCTAAAGGTGCTTAATCTACTTGTGGGGCCACGGTCAACCTGAAGGCAGCACTGTGCCCCAAGGCTCCCTGCTGGGTCCTTCTTGTGAAATTTTCATAAGTGCATTAGGTGAAAAAATAGAGGACAGGCTGATTGGATTTCCAGAGAAAACACAGCTAGCGGAAAAGAATCACACCTGTAGTATGCTGGAAGGAAGGCTCCAAGACCAAGGAGATAGGAAAAAGCAGAGAAAATGAGTTGAACCTAACTAAATTACTTCTAAAGCGATACATTCTCAGTCTCATCTGTGGGTCCCAATAGCCCAACCAGGAAAGCTTTTGTTCACCATCTCTGAGCCAGACCCAGTGTTCTGTCGACTAGCAGTGGTGTGCTATAGCGAGGAATGAAAAGAGACCTCACAATTGGTAGAGGGCTGTGTCCAGTTCCTGGGGCCACCATTCTTGGCCAAGGGTCTCTTTGTCAGTGGCAGGTTGTAGCACTTTTCTGAAGAGAATTCAAAAACACTGATCAAAGGCCTCAAAAAACTGGGGTCTATCTTTTGACTCAATCCTTGTGAAACACTGCTGGGTTGAGTGGAAAGATCTGTGGAAGATGGTGAGGTGGCCTAGCGGCTAAAGTCCTCGCCTTGAAAGCGCGGGATCCCATATGGACACCAGTTCCAATCCTGACAGCCCCGCTTCCCATCCAGCTCCCTGCTTGTGGCCTGGGAAGGCAGTTGAGCATGGCCCAGGGCTTTGGGACCCTGTACCAGCGTGATCTTCCTCTCTGTCTCTCCTCCTCTGTATACCTGACTTTGCATTAAAAATAAACTAAGTCTCAAAAAAAAAAAAAAAAAAAAGAACTTAGCTGTGGAGATTTCCTAGGCTCCAAGAGCTAGGAGAGCCTGGCCTGACCTCGGTAGGACCTGCCCCAAACTCCAGTACAAGTCTTAAAGCTTCTCCGTGTTTGGTGCTCTGGCTCTTGCCTGCCTATGTAGAGCAGTGGGCAGCAAAAATAGAAAAGGGTCTGGGTTCTTCTCTTGCTATCAAATGCTGACCCCCCTCTTCCATGCCAGGACCAATCTGGGTTTACTACCTACACAGCCTTGCCACCTAATGTAGTGCTTAGCACATCATATGGTGCTCAGCAAATGTTGGATAACAATCCCATCCTGCCCAGCGCTCCCCACCCCCGCCCTGCAGCCCCTGCAAAAGGCCCCGTTCCAGACATGATTTGTTCTTCCCTGGAGCTTCTTGTGTCCCCACAGTCCTGTCTCCCTATGGCTTGGCCCACATATCTGAACCACACAGGCTGAATTTTCTCATCTCTGTATGGGAACACCACCTGGAAAGCCAGAAGATGGCCAAGAGGCAAAGTTGTGCCTCTGGGTCCCTCACATCCCTCCAATTTTAAAGTGTTTTGTCTTTTTTAAAAAAAGATTTATTTTTATTTTATTAGAACATCAGATATACAGAGAGGAGGAGAGACAGAGAAGAAGATCTTCTGTCCATTGATTAATTCCCTAAGTGGCCTCAATGACTGGAGCTGAGCCAATCCAAAGCCAGGAGCCTGGATCCTCCTCCGGCTCCCCCATGTGGGTGCAGGGTCTCAAGGTTTTGGGCTGTCCTTGAGTGCTTTCCTAGGCCACAAGCAGGGAGCTGGATGGGAAGCGGGGCCATCGGGATTAGAACTGGCGCCTATTTGGGATCCCAGCACGAGCAAGGTGAGGACTTTAGCCACTAGGCTACTGCACCAGGGCCCCTCAAGTGCCATTTGTGTTCAAGTCTGTCTGGCTTTTCAGTGATCCTGTTTGTCTGCCCTTTGGGGTCACCCACACATAGAAGGATTGCTGCAGAGGGACTCCAAGCTGTCAAGGGTGTGAGCCAGCTGTGCTTCCAGTGGTTTGCAACGTCCTTTCTCCCAGGCAGAGCCAGGCCAAAGAGAAGGGAGTATGGTGAAGGCAAGGCGAGGGCTCCCAGGCTGGAGCCTCTGTGGGGGGGGCCCCTTGTTGTGCTTTTACCCTGGTGTCAGACTCCAGCAGCCCTTCTGCCAGGCGAAATCCTAAACCTTCCTCAGCCGCAGTCTGGTAATTTGTGGCTAAACTTGAGCATGTCAGCTGAATGGAAGCCCAAGTCGCTGCGGTTTCCTGGGGTCACCCCACTGTGCGCACCCTGGAAGCTGAGTGAATGTTCTGGCTCCTTCTGTATGTGTCACATCTGGCCTTCATTGAGGCACTTTCCAAGTTAGAAGCACAGTTCATCTTTCTTTTATCCCCCAAAGGTGGCCAAAATCCAAAGACATAATGAGTGTAAATCATTTGCTCACTCATTCATCTTCCTAGCCACCCCCACGTCCATGTGAGGACAGAAGCATAAAGTCGCCTCCTGCCACCCCTAAGGGACAAATTTGGCCCAAGACATCTCACCTCTCCTTTCCCCGCCCTCCCCTCCATGCCGTTCCTGGTCCTGGTCTGAGTGTGTCTCTCCACCCGTCCTCTGCTCACTCCACTACAACATGTAAATGAGTACTTCTCTTTACAGAATGATGAATCAAATAAAATTATGGAAATGAAAGTGCTGAACAAATTGTCAATCAAGATAGGCAAACTCAGGCCTATTTTTGCTTAGCCTGAGAGCTGAGTAATTTTTTTTAATGTTTTCAAATGATCAGGATAAAAAGCACATGAAAGATAATATTTCATGACCCACAAAGCACATGGAATCCAAATTTCCGTGTCGATACAGCGTTATTGGAACACAGCCACAGGCACTCATTTCTGTATGGTTTGTGGCTGTATTGGTCACAGTGGCAGAGCTGAATGGTGGTGATGTAGACCTTTACACTTGCAAACCCTGAAACGTTAGCTATCTGGCCTTCTACAGAGAACACTCACACGCTGGAGCCTCTCACCCCGGGCAGAGCTGGATGACCAATTTCACAAATCAGTGCCTACTGAAGGCTGAACATGCCAACCCCCAGAGACCTAGAAGGAAAGTCCCCTCGGGTGATGAGATTTCAAACAACAGCTGGGGATGTATTTTGGGGTAAGGGTTTCACATGACATGTCAGCAGCTGTCAAGTCTCCCCATACACATGAATAGATTAGCAGAAAGAAATAATTTCACAAAGACACTGTATAGTATAAACATCTAACAGCACTTCTAGTTAACTCCAGGGTATCTTCACTGAGTCTCCTACACACCCACTCAATAAGAAATAACTTCAGAGAGCAGTCATTCTGATCTCTGGACACCTGCTGATGGTGCCTGGCCTATGGGCCTTTTGCTTACAGAAGTTGGTGCAGAAAAAAAGGAATTAAAAGATAAGTTTATTTTGGAGCAAAAAAATTATTGGAATACATGCATTGGTTATTATTATTATTATTTTGGTAAGTATATGTTTTCCCTGGACTTTGTGACTACCTGGCATGCTCATAGATTTCAACAATTTTGTGTCATGATACACTTTCTCAGTTGTAGATCAAGCGAGCTTTTGGGAGGCCCTTTGCAGCTGTTTCCCTCATTCACTCCCCAGCTCAGTTCCAGCCTAGACCCTCTCCTCCTGCGCACCAGATCACAGTGGCAGCTGCCAGCTGTATGTCTACTCCGTGCCTCCTGGCATCTCAACTCATAGCACCAGGACACACGCCTCTGCCCTGGCCCCTACTAGGAACCCCCCTCTGACGGTCACACTCCTCACTACACACATTTCAGGACCTCGGGTCTCCCACTTCCCAGACCAACAATCATGAGCCCTTTTTGATTCCACCGCCACAGAAGCCACCAGCATGAGACCCCTGCACACCACAGAGCACTCTTGCCCTGTACCCGTCCACTCTCCCCTCAGCTGTTCAAGCAGGCTCTCCTAAAGGCAAGTCTCTTGCACTTACTTCTGAGATGAAAACCCTTCTATGGGACCCCACAGTCTGAACTTTGAGTTTCATGTGCAAAGCGCTTGTAATCCGGCCCTGCCCAACCCTGGGCTGAACTCTCCCTACTCCCTGCCTTGCAATCCAAACTCAGTTGACTTGAGCCACTTCAAGAGTCTCAAAGACCTGCTTCCTCCTGCCTAGAACTGTTTCACGTCAGGATCCACTTCTTCCTCCAGGATGGTTTCCCTGATATCTTCTGGGCTCAGGAAACAGCTCCTCCTAGGCTTGATTCTACATGGTGCTTGTCCGTTTAATCATCTCTTCCAGTGACTAGACAAGTTCCTGACTTGTCCTATAGGCACACGGGAAGTGTCTGGAAGGTGTTCATGCATAGCAATGGAATGAACCAATGGAGGAAGGAAGGAAAGCTTACCTCAGGGCCGTGGTGTCGGACTACCTGCCCTGGTTCCTCAATCCTGCCATGTAGCCTTTCCTGAGTCATTGCAACTTTGCTAGCACCCACTCTTCTCCCTCCCAGAAGAATGTCACTTTCAGTCCAAGGGCTAGTCTCAAAAGTCAAGCCCATTTTCGAACAATAGACATGGTTACTCCCCGCCTCCCTCTTCAAAGTGTGGTCCCAGAGCAGCTGCCTCAGCCTCACCTGGGAGCATGTTAGGTGGCAGACTGTCAGTGTTCCCCAGCCTCCTGACCTAGAAGCTGGGGCGAGGTGTAGGGCTGTCAGGGTGAACAAACCCTCCATGCCATTCTTAAAGTAGGAATGCTCAGGGCCAGGCCCTGTAGAGCTGTGGGCCTCCTATTTGCATTTTCTCATCAAATCCTTATCACACTGTTGTCAAGAAGTCAGTGCTTGTATTACCCCCATTTTACAGGGAAGGAAACTGGGCCAGTCTGCCTCCAGGGCTTTCCCAGTCTGTGGGCTGTAGGGAAGGTGATCAGCAAAATGGTATCTTGCTCTCATTTCCCCTTCATTCTTTGTGCACATCTGTGTGTGTGTGTGTGCTGGGGGGAGTGTGTTGGTGAGTTGAGTGTGAGTCTGTGAGTCTGTCCTGCCGGTGGCACCTTTCCCAAGGCCTAGTATCCTTAGCAGAGGGGAATGAATTAGCTGGCCCCCTCCCTAGTCCCTTCCAGGCCTATCACCTCCTGATGCTGCAGGACACTTGCTGCCATTCACTCCACCCTTTCCCCCAGCCCCTAGTGACCCTCTATAGAACTTTCTGCCACTGAGGATTCTTCCCTCACCGTGGCTACCTGCAAATCAGAAGCAGCGGAGACGCCCACACAGAAACTACTCTTCCATTCCCAACACAGGCATCTCCCAGGCCCCGAGGCTTGAAATTCCCTGAGAAGCAATCAGCTTCCTGCCCAAGCATCTCCACGGCCCTGAAACAGCCTGCCAACCCATCCGACCCTTGAGCAAACGCGTTCCGCTGTCCAGCAGCCCTGGCCGGCTGAACAGGCCTTGGTGAGAGAGGCATCGCATTGCAGCAGTTTCAAGCTAGCCCCGTCCCAGGATGCCCTCCGCTGGCCAGTCAGCCAGGCCTTTCCCTGGCCAGCCAGCACTGCTGCCCACCACTGCGGCCCCGCTGCCCACCGAGGGCGCCAACGGATTTCTGACCCCAGGCCGGCGTCACAGAAGCCAAGCCAATCTGGAGGCGCCTCCTGCAGCCTGAGAGAGGAAGAGGCGGCAGAAGCCAGTCCTGGGACTCACCGAGTGACCGCGAGGTCCTTCTCCCAGTGGGCCAAGGGCTGCTGTGTCTTTGGCAGAAATACCAGAGCAATATAAAACCCCAGAGGCGGATCTTCTTTAAACAGAGTCCCTAAAAAGGCCAGCTGACGGGGTGTTAGCCATATGACCATATAAGGTGGTTTTTTCAATAAACCAGCCTTGGGGGGTGGGGAAGGCGGGGCGGGTAAAGTGAATTATCATTTGAAAAATGTATGCCAAAGGCCTGCAGCGACAGCAGCCCGCGCGCGGGTGGATTTGTTCCTTTTATGCTATACTTGCATAAACAACACTCACACCAGGCCTTATAAGCTGGCCAGAGGCAGCTGGGCTCCTGGAGAGAAAACCATACCAAGAATGGCAGTGGGCCTCCTCCCTCCTCCACACCACGGCCCCTCCTGCCCCCCTCTCAGGCCCAGGTGCCCCCTCCCGGGTCTGCCAGGGACACCCACACAGTATCCCCCAAATGGATGTCCTTGTGCCGTGTCTGGTACCAGCCATCATAAGCTAAAAGCCCAAAGGAAAAGCCCTCTGTGTGGACTGAGATGCTCCTGCCCCTCCCCCTCACAGCCGCCCCCAGAACCCCTGAGGGGCCCAGGACACTGTCCCAGTTGTCCTGTCTGTTTTCCTTGCTGGTGGCCCCTCTTGCAGGCCCTGGCTGCTGGCCATGACAGATCCAGGGTCCTGCCTCAGGGTGGAGATGCACTAAGGAAACTCACAAGTCTGCAGGATTTTCCGTGGTCCCTTGGTGTGGTGTTCATGGTGCTCTCTCTTCTTGTTACATTTCCAGCCTTCACCCCTGGGTAGCTATTTCCTATGCCAGTATCGGCTACCAGCTCTGCACAGTCACTCCCAGTCATGCATTCCTGCCGTCTCCATACCTCATGCCTGACCCAGACAAAAATGATCAATTGCCTATTGACATCCCATCCAGATGATTCCCTCTGACTTCTCAAACTCAGCCTGGCCCTGGTGGGAAAGAGGCACTGTGGGTGAGGTGAGGCAACTGGACCAGGGTCCTAGAGACCCCTTTTGGGTCTGGCACCCTGGGAAGGGGTGAGGACAGGTCTGGGTCAGGATGCCAGTCTTCTGCCAGGTCTAGAAGGGACATCATTTCCTGTCAGCGTTTACAGGTGGGCTCAGCTCCCTTCTAATTGTTTAAGGCTGGAGCCTCTGGGTTCATATGGGGACAGCCTTCCTTGTGGGTAGCCACAGGCTGCTTGGACAGTCAACTGGTGCCTAGCACAGAGCTGACAGCAGAAGGGAATGCTTGTGATTCTGGGTCCATGCAACTGACTGAGAAGATGGACAGTGGCCCAGCCTGCTGAAGCTCAGAGGCACATGTGAGACCACAGGATCTGCCGAAGCTAAAGCAGGATGTGAGCAGAGGGGCTGGGGCCAAACTGGTGCCAGAGGGACCCAGTGTTGCAGACACTGGAGACTCCTACTTGAATCTTTTTCTTTGGGATCAATAGTCATTGCAACAGAAAGAAGTATGTTAGAGAAAGAACATTCCTTATAATAACATGCAGACCTGAGTTAGACATAGCTTCTGTATAAATTTTTAAAATACACACATTTTTCTTTTGAAAGGGAGTGTCTGGTGTGATGGATCGGTGGGTAAATCCTCACCATGCATGCACTAGTTTCCATATGGACACTGGTTTGTGTCTTGGCTGCTGACTTTCCATCCAGCTCCCTGGTTGTAGTCTGGGTAAGCAGTACAGTATGGCCCAAAGCCTTTGGACTCAGTGCCCCTGAGGGAGACCCAGAAAAAGTTCCTGGCTTCTGGCTTAGGATAGGCTTGGCTCTGGCCATTGTGTTCACTTGGGGAGTGAATCAGCAGACGGAAGATCTTTCTCCTTCTCTCTGTAAATCTGCCTTTCCAATGAAAATAAATAATTTTAAAAAGAAAAAAGAGAAAGAGCAGAGAATAAGGAAGGCAGAATAGGGTAAGGACATATTTAAACAGATGGAGAAACATTACCCAGTGTGAAGCAGAAAGGGCATATTACAGGAAATAGGAAAGGACAGGACGACAACAAGGGGCACCTGTAGACTGACAGACCCAGGAAAGCATAAAACTTCTTATCAACAACAAGAAGCACATGATACAGGAGTTTAAGCAACTTAAAGAATGTCACACAGGAAATGAATCAAATGAAATTGATATATCAGAAATTAAGAATTAGAAGTACACTGGAGAGTCTCCAAAATAGAATGAATGAAGCAGAAGAATCTAAGAACTGGAAGATATTTCCTGTCACCAGGGGGAAACAAACAAAAAACTGGAAGCAGAGTTGGGTCAGGCTAAAAAACTGTATTCAAGAATTAACAGACACAATTAAAAGGCCAAATATAAGAGTTATGTGAGTCAAAACAAAAAGAGTTATGAGAGTCACAAAAGTTGCAGAAAGAGAAGCTGGGTTTACAAATGTATTCAATGAAATAATAAAGGAAAAACTTCCCTAATCTAGAGAAAGAATTGAGAAACAACATCCAGGAGGGGCACAGAACTCTCAATAGGCTTGACCAAAAGCGATCTTCACTACGACATATGATCATCAAGCTCTCTTCAATAGAACATAAGGAAACGATCCTTAAATGTGCACATGAAAAAAAAATCAACTGACATATAGAGGAATGGCAATTAAATTCACAGGAGATGTCTCACAGGAAACTCTACATGCCAGAAGAGAATGGAGTGACATATTCCAGATTCTAAAGATTTTTTTTTTTTTTATTACAAAGTCAGATATACTGAGAGGAGGAGAGATAGAGAGGAAGTGGAGCTGCCGGGATTAGAACCAGCGGCCATATGGGATCAAGGCGAGGACCTTAGCCACTAGGCCACGCTGCCGAGCCCCATATTCCAGATTCTAAAAGAAAAAAATTGGCAGCACAGAGTAATGTACCCAGCAAAGCTGTCCTTTGTTTGAAAATGAAATACAATTCTTCCACAGTAAAGAAAAGCTAAAAGAATATGCCTCTTCCAAACCTGCCCTACAAATGATACTTAAAGATGTTCTCTTGACAGAGAAGAGGAATAGCACCCACCAAAACCAAAGGCAAATGTGAAGAACATGCCAGTAAAATAAAAACAAGACTAAATCAATGAACATGACCAAATTACCACCCATTCATATTGTAAAAGGCTTAAACTCATCAATCAAATGTCATAGATGAGTAGATGGGATTAAAAAACCAAAGCCCAGCTATTTGTTGCCTACAGGAGACATATCTCACCAACAGAGATCAGCAGAAATTGTATCTCATGGATTTTGATTTTTTTGTTTCATCTTTTCCAAACACTTTGCTTCTCATTAAATTTTTCACTTACTCATAGATCATACGGTATCATCATTTTCTCAAGAAGTTTCTTGATTTTCATTTCTTCAGTGACACATTAGTCATTCAGTAGCATGTTATTTAACTTCATGGTGTTTTTAGTTTGTTTTTTTCTTCCTGTTGTTGACTTTGTATTGTTGTTTTTCACTTAAGGGGATGTATAGTAACTGTGTAATGGAGACTATCATATCTGATGGCTACCACTGTAACCGGAGAAGGGCGGAGTTTGCTTCCAACCAAACCCGGAAGGGATGGCGGAATTCTGGCGGGCCCCTCAGGCAGTGAGACCACCATTGCATCAATGAGGGGCACAGACCCATATCCCCCCACCAATAAGGGCCGAGGCGACCCTCCTATCGGCTTCCGTGTCAAGGACTGTTTAAAAAGCCCCTGCCCTGTCTCTCTTCCATGCTCTTCTTCCTCTGCAGCCCACTCCCTCACGTCAGTCCTTTCTGCTGCCTGGGGAAGGGAAGCCCTGACCGTGGATCCCTGAAATAAAGGCCATCTAAATTCTTTTCATATATTTGGCTGAGTTATTCTTTCCCTGGTGGTTGGCGAATCTAACACTTGGCGAGCGGTGATTCTAACAATATCCAATAGCACGTTATTTAACTTCATGGCATTGTAAATTTCTCTTTTTCTTCCTATTGTTGATTTTATATTGTGGCTTTTCATTTAAGGGGATGTATAGTAACTGTGTAATGGAGACTATCATATCCAGGTGTGAGGATACAATGCAATACGCATCTCTACTTCCAGATAAAGATGGACTCCCAATGAAACTGTTAACTATATCTTGACAGTAGGATGCTGGACTCTCTGTCATTGTTTATGCCTGTAATGATGGACATATGACTGTGTAGGAAGAACTATACTATAGTAATGATATAGGGGAACTCAATGGGAGGGAAAGGGGCTTGGGGAGTGGGGAAGGGAAACCCCAGAGCCTATGGAACTGTATCATAAAATGATGATAATTTTTAAAAAGAAGTGAAAAAAAAGGGAGAGAAAGAAAATCTTCTATCTGTTGGTTCACTCACCAAATGTCACTTGCTGGAACTGGGATGGTCTGAATCTAGAAGCCAGGAGTTTCTTCCAGATTTCCCACATGGTTGTAGGAACCCAAGGATTTGGGACATTCTTCGCTGCTTTCCCAGGCCATTAGCTGCAAGCTGGATCTGAAATGGAACAGCTGGGACTTGAACTGGCACTGATAATGAGTCATAGGTAGTGCTTTACCTCCTATGCAACATTGGCCCCATAGTAAATTCTTCAAAGTTTATCCTCTTTTCTGAACTGCCAGTTTTGCTTTTGCATTTTTATTTGGTTGCTAAATCCTTTCAAATAATTTACACTAGCCACTAAATTAAAAATATTAATTAACCTTTGGTACATAGAAAATGTTCTAAACATTCCCACCATGTCACTGAGACAGAAAGATCTTCCTAGTTCCATATTGGCTGGTTTTATACCCCAGATGGTTCTAACAGTCAGTATAGTATGGATATAGCAAAAGCCAGGAGCCAGGAAATCATGCGGGTCTCCCTTGTGGGTGGCATAGGCCCAAGCACTTGGGCCATTTTCTACTGCTCTTCCCAGGCCATTAGTGGGGAGCTGGGTTGGAAGTGGAGCAGATGGAACTCAAATTGGCACTCACATGAGATGGTGATGTCACAGGTGGGAGTTATATCACAATGCTGGCCCCAAATGTCATTTTTTAAAAGTTATTCATGTAATATTTCACAAAGAAGAATGTTCACTTAATTTTTAAATTTATGGATAACAGTGAAGTACACAGTTTTTCAAAAATTCATTTTATTTAATTTGAAAGACAGTGACAGAGGAAGAGATCTTCCATACACTAGTTCACTGTCCAAATAGCTTCAACAATGGGAACTTGGCCAGGCCCAAATCGGGAGCCTGGAACTTCATTCTTGTCTCCCATTTAAAAGACAGAGTTACAGAGAGAGGCGGGGGAGACACACATACACAGGAGAGAGAAAAAGAGAAACAGAGTGACAGGATGAAAGAGAGAGAATCTTTGAATTAGTCACAATAGTTGGGGTGGACCAGGCTGAAGCCAAAAGCCAGGAGCTTCATCTCTCTCCCACACTGGTGCAAGGGCCCAATCAATCTTCTGGTTTCCCAGGCACATCAGATGAGAGCTAGATCAGAAGTGGGGCAGCAGGGTCTTGAACCAGTGCCTGTATATGACACCAGTGTCATAGTTGGAGGCTTTACCATGCCACTGTACCTGCTGGACCATCTTTCACTGCTTTCTGAGATGCATTAGCAGGGAGCTGGAGTGGAAGTGGAGCAGCTGGGACTTGGATCCATGTTCCAATATGGAAGTCACAAGCAGCGGTTTAAGCTAGTGTGCCACAAAGTCACACCCAATACAAACATTTTAAGTATTCAATGAGTCTTTTAAAGTTTTACTTATTTGAGATTCAGAAAGAGAGAGTATCCCATTCATGGCCCAAATGCCCATATGACTGCCACTGGAGTAGAGTCAAAGCCAGGAGGTCCCCAAAATCAGTGGCAGGATTGTTTGCTCGGGTGTACATCTGTAGCAAGCTGGAGTTAAGAGCCAGACCTGGGATGAAACCCACGTATTCTGGGGCTGGCGGTGTGGCACCAGCGAGTTAGGCTCAGACTTGGAATGCCAGCATCCTCAGAGTATGGGCCCAAGTACTGGCTGCTGTACTTCCCATCCTGGAAATGCACGTAGAAAGGCAATGAAAGAGCGCTCAAGTGCTGAGGACCATACCACCCACGTGGGAGATGAGGAGGAAGTTGCAGGCAGCTGATTTCTGTCTGGCCCATCCTCAACTGTTCTAGTCATCTGGGGAATGAATCAATGAAAAGATCTCTTGATCTGTCACTCTACCTATCCCATAAATAAAATAAATCATAAAGAACTAAGAAAGAAAGAAACCCAAATGTTCCTATACAGGGCTTGGGTGTATTAATCAGTGTTTTAACTTCTAGGCAAAAATGCCAGCTCCTCAATGATTCTTTCTAAGAAAAAAAAATTAATTTTACAGTTAATTCTTGAGACTTTCAACATGAAGCTGTGGGGTACATATAGAAAACAAAATGGTTACTATCCTAAGATACATAGCCTTATTTGTCATCTCCCATAGTTGCTTTTCGCTTAGTGACAAAAGCAGCTAAAATGTATTTATTCAATAAAACTTGCCTCAAACAACACAGCTTTGTTCACCTTTGTACTTGCCTAAAACTTGGTCCCTGTTGACTTGTACCTCTTCTTTTCCTCCCCTGTCCCTGGTAACCACACGCTGAACACTCTTCTGACATGGTTAGGAGGACACTCCCCAACTCATAACTGCACAAATATTCATCTTACTCAATTCTGTCACTCTTCATTATTTATCTTATATTTCTGGAATTTTCCCATAGCTATAGTTTATTGTAATATAAAACATCAGATCCGGGCCTAGTGTGATAGTGTAACGGTTAATGTCCTCGCTTTGAACATGCCAGGATCCCATATGGGCGCCAGTTCTAATCCCGGCAGCTCCACTTCCCATCCAGTTCCCTGCTTGTGGCCTGGGAAAGCAGTCGAGAATGGCCGAAAGCCTTGGGACCCTGCACTTATTTGGAAGACCTGGAGGAAGCTCCTGGCTCCTGGCTCCTGGCTTTGGATTGGCTCAACTCCAGCCGTTGCGGTCACTTGGGGAGTGAATCATTGGATGGAAGATCTTCCTCTCTGTCTCTCCTCTCTGTGAACCTGACTTTCCAATTAAAATACTACTACTAATAAATGAATCTTAAAAAAAGAGAGAGACAGGAAGTTAGATCCCTAGATCTCATTTTTTAAAAAAGATTTCTTTATTTTTATTGGAAAGGCAGATATACAGAGAGGAAGATCTTCTGTCCGATGGTTCATTCCCCAAATGGTCGCAATGGTCGGAGCTGACTCAATCCGAACCCTGGAGCCTAGAACCTCTTCCAGGTCTCCCACATGGGTACAGGGTCCCAGGGCTTTGGGCTGTCCTCGGCTGCTTTCCCAGGCCACAAGCAGGGAGCTATATGGGAAGCAGGGTTGCCAGGATTAGAACCAGGGCCCATATGGGATCCTGGCATGAGCAAGGCGAGGACTTTAGCCACTAGCTAGCATGCCGGGCCCAATCCGCCACTTTCAAGTGCCAACATCCCATATAGGCATGGGTTCTAGCCCCAACTTGTCCATTTCCAATCTAGTTCCCTGCTTATGGCCTGAGAAAGCAGTGGAGAATGGCTCAAAGCCTTGGGACCCTGCACCTGCACAGGACACCTGGAACAGCCTGCTGGATTGGGATTGGCTCAGCTTTGGCTGTTGCAGCCATGTAGGGAGTGAATTGGTGGTTGGAAGATCTTTCCTTTTCTGTCTCTCCTTCTCTCCATAAAGTGGCCTTCCCAATCAATAAAATGTAGAAAGGAAGGAAGGAAGGAAGGAAGGAAGGAAGGAAGGAAGGAGGGAGGGAAGGAAGGAAGGAAGGAAGGAAGGAAGGAAGGAAGGAAGGAAAGAAGGAAGAGTGGAGCACCTGGAACTGGCACTTACATGGAATGCTGGCAGTGCAGGTGGCAGCTTAACCAGATTTGCCACAATGCTGGCCCCTCAAATATTTCTTAGTTATTCATTTATTCTTCCAGAAAAGCTTTAATATTATTGCATAAAGTTCTTTCATCCTGTCCTTTGAAAAAGCTGAGATTCTAAATAGAATGTGCTAACTGGGAACACATTTGCATTTTTACATTATCTGACATGATAGATTTTCCCATTTGTTCAGAACCTCACATTCCTGAATAACATCTGAGTGTCCATCACAGGGACCCTGTACAGTTCTGCCTAACCAGCCTGAAGAGTAAAGATAACGAGTCCTTTGCACACCATCCCTCAGGGATGACACCGCCCACCAAGAGGAAGCAGGTTAGTATTACACTGTTCTCCACTAAGTGTCCTGAACCTGGGCTGGCCTGGGAAATGCTCTCCTTCTGCATGCCCAGGCAGTTCCTTCTCTCCCACTTCCTCACAGACTCTCTGGAAGCAGCTAGGGGTGGTACTGAGAGGAAGAAATGGCTGACCGGATGCATCTTTTACTTATTTATTTACTTGAAAGGCAGAGTTACAGAGAATCAGAGATCTTCCATCTACTGGTCTGCTCCCCAGGTCTGGGCCAGAATAAAGCCAGGAGCCAGGAGCATCTTCAGAGTCTCCGGCTTGGCAACAGGGGCAGAAGTGGAGAGCAGCTGGATCTTGAACAGGCATCCGTATAGGATGCTGGTGTCATAGGCAGCGGCTTAACCAGCTGGTTATTTTTAAAACTCAAGCTCTTTACTTGTTTGAGTCTGCTGACTGGGAGCGTAAATGGAAAGGAAGCAGGCCCCTTCCCTCATACTAGGATTAGGGCTGTGGTTTCCTGGAAAGCCTTCAACTGACCCACAGAGTCTAGGACGAGTCAGGTTGTTAGTCCCCCTCCACCCACCTCTCAGGGGAGACCAGGACATTTCCTGGCTGACCACATGTGGGTGCAGGGTCCCAACACTTTGGGCTGACCTCAACTGCTTTCCCAGGCCACAAGCAGGGAGCTGGATGGGAAGCGGGGTCACCGGGACAGAAACTAGCACCCACATAGGATCTTGTGAGTGTAAGGCGAGGAACCAGCCACTGAGTCATTGTGCCAGGCCCCGTCCTGGTATTCTTTTTGTTTTAAATCATCGAAGAGTTTGAGATCAGGGAGGGGAAGAAATTGCACTCACATGGTCAGTGAGTGAGGCAGCGGGAAATCTATCCCAGGCTGGTCCAGGAGCAGAGCCTACCTCACCGACTCAGCTTCCCCAGGGCAGGGCTCAGGAAGGAACCTGTACTTAGGCCCTGGTGGGAACTGAAGGCTGTTGGAATTACTGCTTGTAGAGTGTGAAGGGGAGGTGTGCAGGTAATGACATAATGCAAATAATTTAGAATCTTTTCTCATGTCAAAATATTCTTACACACATGGGCCTTATTTTTCCTATCTTTGATTTAACAAGAATTCTTGGGTCATTGATATAATGATCATGTGAAGAAAATGATCATTTGAAAAACTGGGGCTGGTGCTGTGGTATAGTGCGCTAATCCTCTGCCCCTAATGCTGGCATCTCAGCTGATCCAGTTCCTTGCTAATGTGTCTGAGAAAGCAGCAAAACATGGCTCAGATCCTTGGGACCCTGTATCCACCAGAAGCTCCTGGCTCCTGATTGGTCCAGCTCCAGCCATTGCAGGCATTTGAGGAGTAAACCAGTTGATAGAAGGTTTCCTCTCTCTCCCTGACTCTGACTCTTCTCTCTATAATCCTGCTTTTCAAATGAAAATAAACAAGTAAATAAGCCATAAACTGTAAAAAACCGTAACAGTAAGAATCTACTCAGGAACTTATAAAAAGTTAATAATTTTAAGACATTGGGCCTGGTGTGGTAGCCTAGTGGTTAAAGTCCTTGCCTTGCATGTGCCAGGTTTCCATATGGGCACAAGTTTGTGTCTTGGTAGCTCCACTTCCCATCCAGCCCCCTGCTTGTGGCCTGGGAAAGCAGCTGCAGATGGCCCAAAGCCTTGGGATCCTGCACCCGCGTAGGAGACCCGGAAGAGCTCCTGGCTCCTGGCTTCAGATTGGCTCAGCTCCAGCTGTTGCAGTCACCTGGGGAGTGACTCATCAGACAGAAGATCTTCCTCTCTGTCTTTCCTTTTATCTGTATGACTGATTTTCCAATAAATCAATCTTTAAAAATTATAGGACATCTCTCACTCTAAGACAGCGTACTTTATACACCTTGTATAACAGAGTACTTTCCCTCTGTTATATCCTGGGGGCAGAACTGAATTGGGCTCGTAGATTTTGCGGCAATGGCAGCCTCTGAAACTTTTTTTTTTTATTACCTTGGTGGGTGAGTCTGTGTGTGAGGCCAAACACTGAATAGATCCAGGGACGGTCACTTCCTCCGGCTCACACAGCAAGGTCAAGTGCCTCAATTTTTGTGAATACGAGGCTAATCTCTGGCTAGAACTCACTCATGGTCCTTCATTGATCAGGTGATTTCAAACTCGAGCTACATACAGCACCTGTGGAGGACTTTTTGCTTTTAAGATGCTAATGCACCTCTGGAATTGTGGGATCCAATCCTCGGTTTAATCTATTTGTGCATTTTATACTTAAAAAAATTTATGTTTATTGCAAAGTAAGATACACAGAGGAGGAGAGAGAGAAAAGATCTTCTGTCCACTGATTCACTCCCCAAATGGACGCAATGGCCAGAGCTGAACCAATTTGAAGTCCAAAGCCTGTTCCGGGTCTCCCATGCAGGTACAGGATCCCAAGGCTTTGGGCTACCCTCCACTGCTTTCCCAGGCCACAGCAGGGAGCTGGATGGGATTAGAACTGGCACCCTTTTGGGATCCCGGCACGAGGCGAGGACTTTAGCTGCTAGGCTATTGCACCAGGCCCTACCTTTTTTCTTTATTTTTATGGTGTTAGCTCTTTGTGACCAGGCAGAGCTTATTTTTACCTTGAATAAGAACAAGCTGTGCCCCCACAAACTCAAATGAAAGGTCTACTTATATACTGGTCACTATACTCAGATTTTAGACTAGCTCCTCAACAAATTATGCAAATTGCATTAATCAGATCAGCACTTGACCTAAGGAGGAGATCAACTTTTATTTTTTTTTGAGGAGATGAACTTTTGACATTTCTACCACAGGCAACGGCCACAGCTTTCGCCTGATAGTGACAAGAATAATATCAAGTCATTTGCAGCTTTTATTGACTTTCTTAGATCTGGGTCAAGGGCAGACTGATTGCTGTTTTGCTTCATGGATCAGAGTGGTGGGAGTAGCTTTCCAGAGGTCTGATACAGGCTAGGCTCTGACATGAGGTACTTTTTCACTCATTAAAGTAAAATTCAGATACTGTCTTGGGCTGAGCTGGTTACATAGCCGCTGCTATTTAAACAGAGAGAAATACAAGGGAACATTTTTTAACTCTGATGATATTCTTAGGACAAAGAATAATCTATGTATACAACAGACCCTACTAAATAATTGGCACAGAAAGGCTCCAGGCAGAAACATCCAACATTCAAGTTATGACCAAGGTAGATGTTCATTTCTATGCTGTGCCTAATGTCGTAAGTAAGGGCACAACTGCATGGTCTGAAATAGGATTCCCCCAATTTGCTTGTGCAGTAACTTTTTGTATTACTACCAGTTGCTTCTTCCTTGTAAAGACGAATCTGTGTGGTAAGGGGCCTTACATGGTGTTAGTCCACCTTGATGGCTATGTTTCAACAAAGCAAAAATGGGTCCAAAGTCGAGAGCCTTGGATCCTACTCAGTCACTGATAAGAAGCACTGCTGTAATCCCAGGCACTTGCCAAAGATTATAATACCAGGCACGCTATTAGTAAATATTTAGTAAAACATTCCTGAAGAGAAACCTGGACTTGTTTAAAACTGATTCAGCTCATCTGAGCTTCCAGATACGACAAAACACATGCCTAGGTTGAGCAGGGCAGGAGATAACTCAGTGCCTCAGCTGGACTCTCCTGACCACCCTGATCCACCCCCACCCGAGTTCCAGTAGGATCACTTGTACTGCAGGCTGTGCTTAGTGAGACACCATCATTTTTACTGTAAAACAAAATCTCTCTACCTAGTGTTTGCATGTATTATACAAATTAGTTATGACACCACACATCTTGGGGGGTCACAACAGGAGGAATGTAAGTAACAGTGACTTATCTTTTTTTTTTTTTTGCTTTATTAGTAAATCGATTGTATTGTAAGATTGATTTCTACATTACTTTCCCCTTGTATTTTAGCTTATTTTATGTATCTGACCAAACTGTTGCATTCTTTTTAAAGGCATCCAGAGTCTACCTATCAAGTTTTACAGAACTTGACAATTAGAGAGTATATGGGAGTGGCTAATGCTGTGGTATAGTAGGCTAAGCTTCTTTTTTTTTTTTTTAAAGATTTATTTTTATTGCAAAGTCAGATATACAGAGAGGAGGAGAGACAGAGAGGAAGATCTTCCATCTGATGATTCACTCCCCAAGTGAGCCGCTACGGGCCGGTGCGCGTCGATCCGATGCCGGGAACCAGGAATCTCTTCCGGGTCTCCCACGCAGGTGCAGGGTCCCAAAGCTTTGGGCCGTCCTCGACTGCTTTCCCAGGCCACAAGCAGGGAGCTGGATGGGAAGTGGAACTGCCGGGATTAGAACCGGTGCCCATATGGGATCCCGGGGCGTTCAAGGCGAGGACTTTAGCTGCTAGGCCACGCCGCTGGGCCCAGTAGGCTAAGCTTCAACCTGTGGTGCCAGCATCCAAACCAGATGCTACTCAGAGTCCCAACACTTCCACTTCTGATCCAGCTCCCTGCTTATAGCCCACAAAAGCAGCAGAGGATGACTCAAGTCTTCGGTCCCCTGCACCCACATGGAAGACCTGGAAGAAAGTACAGGCTCCAAATCAACACAACTCTGGTCACAGCAGCCATTTAGAGAATTAATAAGTGCATTAGAGATCTCTCTCTGTCTCTCCTTCCCTGTAACTCTGAATTTCAAATAGAAAATATACATATATATATTTTTTAAAGAAAGAAAGCATTTGGTAAGTACTTGCTGAATAAATTTGGAATATAAATAAATTAAAATGAAAACATTTGTTTCTCTGTCACCTGGGTTCCCTCAGAACTTTACAGTTACACATATCCTAGTTACACTCGTTAGCCATGAAGGAATTGCTCTTATGCTACCACAAGAATATAAGTCCTTGGTCTTACTACATTACTTGCTCCTGAGACAAGGAGTGAAGTATTTACTTCTTGCGAACTTGGAGCAGAACACTACTCAACAGACAGTAGGTGTTCAATAAATCCAAATGAGTAAAAGACCCGTGGTCTAGCTGTGTGACCCAACTTTTTGGGAGTGAGAGGGTTATCTCTCCACATGCGAGATGCTGTCTCCTAAAGCCAATACCAGGTGGTTTCCCATTTCTGTTTAGTGTATTCACCTTGGGTCATATCGTGACGGTAGGGATAATGACAGGCCCTAGCTCTTGATCCTGCGCACTTGCCATGGACATCTGTTGTCTTGGCCTGCTTAGTGTCTACTTCCCTGTTTACTACTAATGCCACTATGATTTATCTCTGGAAATGAAAGCTTCCCATTCTCAGTGCATATATCTGAGATATAATATAGACACATGAACCTGGCCTAGCAAACCAGAGTGCTCTACTACAATGATGATGGATTCCAGGAATGAATTGTAGCTGGCCAAGGTTATGACCCAACAACTCAACTCCAGGACTAGTGTTGGGATGGGTGGATCCAGAAAATATCTTTTTAAATCTGGATTTACCAAGATGATAGGTTATCAACCTACACTGTCAAAGTTACTCTATTGGGGGCCCAGCGTGATAGCCTAGTGGCTAAGGTTCTCACCTTGTACACACTAGTATCCCATATGGGCACGAGTTCAAATTCCAGCAGCCCTGCTTCCCATCCAGCTTCTTGCTTGTGGCTTGGGAAAGCAGTGGAGGATGGCACAAAGCCGTGGGAGACGCAGAAGCTCCTGGCTTTGGAATCAGCTCAACTCCGGCCATGGTGGCCACTTGGGAGTGAATCATCAGACAGAAGATCTTCCTGTCTCTCCTCTCTGTATATTTAACTTTCCAATAAATAATAATTAAAAAAAAAATTTTTAAAAAAAGCTACTCTGGGTCCGGCGGCGTGGCCTAGCAGCTAAAGTCCTCGCCTTGAACGCCCCGGGAGCCCATATGGGCACCAGTTCTAATCCCGGCAGCTCCACTTCCCATCCAGCTTCCTGCTTGTGGCTTGGGAAAGCAGTTGAGGATGGCCCAAAGCTTTGGGACCCTGCACCCGCGTGGGAGACCCGGAAGAGGTTCCTGGTTCTCGGCATCAGATCGGCGCAGAACCGGCCGTTGCAGTCACTTGGGGAGTGAATCATCAGATGGAAGATCTTCCTCTCTGTCTCTCCTCCTCTCTGTATATCTGACTTTGTAATAAAAATAAATAAATCAGGGGCCCGGCGGCGTGGCCTAGTGGCTAAAGTCCTCGCCTTGAACACACCAGGATCTCATATGGGTGCCGGTTCTAATCCCGGCAGCTCCACTTCCCATCCAGCTCCCTGCTTGTGGCCTGGGAAAGCAGTCGAAGACGGCCCAAAGCCTTGGGACCCTGCACCCGCGTGGGAGACCCGGAAGAGGTTCCTGGTTCTCGGCATCAGATCGGCGCAGAACCGGCCGTTGCAGTCACTTGGGGAGTGAATCATCAGATGGAAGATCTTCCTCTCTGTCTCTCCTCCTCTCTGTATATCTGACTTTGTAATAAAAATAAATAAATCAGGGGCCCGGCGGCGTGGCCTAGTGGCTAAAGTCCTCGCCTTGAACACACCAGGATCTCATATGGGTGCCGGTTCTAATCCCGGCAGCTCCACTTCCCATCCAGCTCCCTGCTTGTGGCCTGGGAAAGCAGTCGAGGACGGCCCAAAGCCTTGGGACCCTGCACCCGCGTGGGAGACCCGGAAGAGGTTCCTGGTTCTCGGCATCAGATCGGCGCAGAACCGGCCGTTGCAGTCACTTGGGGAGTGAATCATCAGATGGAAGATCTTCCTCTCTGTCTCTCCTCCTCTCTGTATATCTGACTTTGTAATAAAAATAAATAAATCAGGGGCCCGGCGGCGTGGCCTAACAGCTAAAGTCCTCGCCTTGAACACACCAGGATCCCATATGGGTGCCGGTTCTAATCCCGGCAGCTCCACTTCCCATCCAGCTCCCTGCTTGTGGCCTGGGAAAGCAGTCGAAGACGGCCCAAAGCCTTGGGACCCTGCACCCGCGTGGGAGACCCGGAAGAGGTTCCTGGTTCCTGGCATCAGATCGGCGCGCACCAGCCCATAGCGGCTCACTAGGGGAGTGAAACATCAGATGGAAGATCTTGCTCTGTGTCTCTCCTCCTCTCTGTATATTCGGCTTTCCAATAATAATAAAAATCTTAAAAAAAAAAAATAAATCTTAAAAAAAAATAAAGAAGTTTCTCTGTTGGAAAATTGTAATTGAATTTGAATTAAGTATGAAGGAGCTAGGAGCTAAATACAAAGTGAATCTTGATGACAGCGAACGTTGGAGCCAGCTGTGCTTGAACCCCAGTTTTAATTGAGTTTTCTGTCGGTGCTGAAATTCAAAGAATTCAAACTGACATAAGATTCCAGTCTTACTCTTGGGTCTGCTCCTGGATCAGCTGAGATCTCTAGAGCAAAAGTCAGAGGCCTTGTGCTTACTGAGCAACCCCGGTGCTGGGAACTGAAATCGTGGTGTGAGCGCATATTGATTCCAGCATGCTCCAATTCAAAACTTACTCCTGGGAAAGGTGCAGCACACTAGGCGGGATGAGAGGAGTTTTAAAGACAGTTGTGGTGGCAGTGAGGACAGTGTTGTAGAGGGTGTGGACCTTGATCTTTATGGAATTGTACTTTGAAATGCTGCCATCAACTTTTTTTTAAGGCAAAGTAAGGTGAGGTATGGACTGCTGGGGATAAGGGAGTTAAATCCCAGGGAATGACAAGAATGTCTAAGAATAGTCTGCGGTTCTCTAGTTTCCAATAAATAACCCACTACTGATGCTGCAGAGGAAACATCCTACATTCTCACTTGGGCTCAGAAAAAAAAAAAAAACAAAAAAAAACAGCAATAACCTGGGGATACTTGTGATTGGAGGAAGGTGAAGTAATCCTTTCCTCTGATTCCAAAGATCTGCAAAACCCACAGGGAGATGCAGCACTGTGAAGCCGCAAAACCAGAACGCTCTTCGTAGGTCAGTTCTCGCTGGGCTCACCCAGGGCTAGGTTGTATCCCCAGAGCTTTGCTAGCTTCTGTAGGCAAGGTTTATGTTGAATGGGTCCCAGCAGTGAGGTCATCCTCATGGGAAGTTTCCATATATGACATGCCTCCTCTGTGGCGTCCAGCTTTCCCAAGGCCCTTTCACTGACGCTGTCCAAGAATAAGATCTTGGCTTGATGCCCACGCTGCCGGGGCTAGGCAGTGCTGTCCGTTTTGTCCAGTTATAAATGCACCATGTGTTCTCTGTAGTCTGCTTGGGATTTAAAAACGATTGAGGAAGGGGAAAAAAAGGAGCAGTTATCCCACTAAGTCCATCACTTATAGATAAGACTATTAATATTTTATGTTTAAATTTTCATTTTTATTTTAGACTATTAATATTTTATTTACTTATTTCTGATAGTTTACTGAATACATATATGCTAGGAAGACAATATTGCAATGCATTCGAAAGTGTGGGCTTGGAAGTTTGGTTTGGAGTTCTGAGGTCTTGGGATGTTTAAACACCTTAATCTTTATTCCTTCAACAATAAAGTTTGCTAATTTTATAGTAAATCTATGCCAAGTCAGTCTCACTTTGACTTTTTAAAAAATATTTGTTTTCATTGGGAAGGTAGATTTACAGAAAGAAGAGAAATATCTTTGCATTGGTTGATTTACTGCACAAATAGCTTAATAGCTAGAGCTGGGCCCATCTGAAGTGAGGAGCTTCCCTCAAGTTTTCCATGTGGCTGCAGGCACTAAATTTTACCTTACTTTTTCTGCTTATTTTTATTGGAAAGGCAGAGTTACAGAGAGAGAGAGAGAGAGAAAGAGAGAGGTCTCTATCTGCTGGTTCACTCCTCAAATGGCTGCTATGGCTATACCTGGGCCAGTCTAAAACAGGAGGCAGGAGCCTCCTCTGGGTCTCCCATGTGGGTGCAGAAAGAAACCCAAGGATTTAAGCAATCCTCTGCTACTTCCTCAGGGCATAAGCAGGGAGCTGGATTGGAAGTGGAGAACCTAGGACTTGAACTGGCACCCCAATGAGATGCTGGCACTGTGGGCAGAGGCTTAGCTTGCTCTGCCACTGTGTCAGTCCCGTGTTTGCTAATTCTTAATCTAGCCTTCAGCCTCTACAGTGTTATTTTCATTTATATGTTTATAATAAAGAGCTATTTGAAAAAATAAAATTTGTCACATTTTCATAGCATTCTCCTTTTGTTTTTTAATGTTAGCTTATGCATTCCAGATTAATTTTTTTTTTTTTTTTTTTTATTTTTTATTTTTTAAAGATTTATTTTATTTTTATTACAAAGTCAGATATACTGAGAGGAGGAGAGATAGAGAGGAAGTGGAGCTGCCAGGATTAGAACCAGCGGCCATATGGGATCAAGGCAAGGACCTTAGCCACTAGGCCACGATGCCGAGCCCCATCCAGATTAATTTTAAAATAACCAAGAGCCTGGCGGCATGGCCTAGTGGCTAGTCCTCACCTTGAACGCTCCAGGATCCCATATGGGCGCCGGTTCTAATCCCGGCAGCTCACTTCCTATCCAGCTCCCTGCTTGTGGCCTGGGAAAGCAGTCGAGGACGGCCCAAAGCCTTGGGACTCTGCACCCGGGTGGGAGACCTGGAAGAAGTTCCTGATTCCTGGCTTCTGATCAGCATAGCATCAGCCCGTTGCGGCTCACTTGGGGAGTGAATCATCAGACAGACGATCTCTCTCTCTCTCTCTCCTTCTCTCTGTATATCTGACTTTCCAATAAAAATAAATAAATCTTTAAAAAAAATTTTTTAAATAATCTTTCCAAGAAAAATTTAAATTTTGAGATTAAAGAAGAACAAAGTCTTAAGTCTTATCTTCACAGGAAATAGTGTATCTTTCTTTCCATTGTATCCCCATGTCTTCCACAAATCTTAGCTTTCTTTACATGAGCTTTGCACATTTGTT
Organism: Ochotona princeps; assembly: GCF_030435755.1. NCBI lineage: Eukaryota > Metazoa > Chordata > Mammalia > Lagomorpha > Ochotonidae > Ochotona > Ochotona princeps. The sequence continues at coordinate 25,646,544 of NC_080839.1, forward strand.
AACTTTGTCCCAAGATTTCACCCCTCTCTGTCTCAACACTGACTCATCCATTGATTTTTTAAAAAAGATTTATTTATTCTTATTGGAAAGGCAGACATACAGAGAGCAGGAGAGACAGAGAGGAAGATCTTCCTACCGATGGTTCACTCCCCAAGCGACCGCAACGGCCTGAGCTGAGTGGATCTGAAACCAGGAGCCAGGAGCTTCTTCCATGTCTCCCAAACAGGTGCAGGGTCCGAAAGCTTTGGGCCGTCCTCGACTGCTTTCCCAGGCCACAAGCAGGGAGCTGGATGGGAAGTGGGGCTGCTGGTGTTAGAATCAGGGCCCATATGGGATCCTGGTGCGTTAAAGGCAAGGACTTTAGCCGCTACGCTACTGCCCCAGGTCCCATTGATAGATATTAATACATAGATTTGACTGGGCTTGTCCAAAGCCTGCAGCCTGAACTCAATCCAGCTCTTCCATTTGAGTGGCAGAAACCCAATTCCTTGAGCTGCCCCTTCCTCTCAAGCTCTGACTGGCAGGAAGTTGAAATCAGGTGCAAGAGTTGGGAATCAGATTCAAATCCTCCATTGAGGTGGACACCTTAATTGGCATATTAACTGAGCCAAACACCTACCCCAAGTACTTTACATTTAAAAACAATTTTTTGGAAGAATATTTATTTCTTTGAGAGGCAGAGTAACAAGGAGAGGGAGAGAGATAACAGATTTTGGATCCATTAATTTACTTCCCAGATGCCTACAACCAGAGATGCCCCAGCAAATTCTTCAGACAGAATGAGGAAGTGAGTGTGTACAGCAGGGTTAAATAGTTTACTGACACAGAAAAAAAAAAGCTTCATTAGAGCCAACATACTCATCACATCATTACCTTCCTCTTCCTCACCATCATCTTGGCCTTGTTCCTCTTCAGCTTTGATGACTCCTTTGGTGCTGGCATCGGGCTCTCTCAGTGTGCTCCTCCCCTTAAACTTGTACAAAGAATGCACACAGTGACGATTTACCTCTCGGCTTCTTGGCACTTGTGCCTATGGTTAGGTATCATTCCTGAGTGAGGCACCGAGCCGCTCAGAACCCATCTGGATCCCACTTGCCTCGGCGCTGTCTCCGTGGAGCTCAATGCACAGCAATGACTGTGAGAGCCAGTGACACACACAGCTTCCTGTCAATCCATGTTTTCCATTCCTTCTTGTTAATTAAACCACTTAACAGTTTCATCATTTTCCTTCTTTACAATTTTTTAGAAATTCCAGAAATTTTAATTTGTGATGTGGCACTGTCATTCATTTCAAATTAAAAGATAAATGGCTGTATATGAAGGTTATGTCAAAAAGTTTGTGGAAAAAAATGAAATTAAAAGTTGCTTATTTTGGTGCAAAAAGTCTGAAATGCATGAACAGTTTTCTAGTAGTTTGTATTTTCTTTTTTCTTTTTTTAAAGATTTTTATTGTTATTGGAAAGCCAGATATACAGAGAGGAGGAAAGACAGAGAGGAAGATCTTCCATCCGATGTTTCACTCCCCAAGTGAGCCGCAACAGGCCGGTACGAGCCAATCCAATGCCGGGAACCAGGAACCTCTTCCGGGTCTCCCACGCGGGTGCAGGGTCCCAAGGCTTTGGGCCGTCCTCGACTGCTTTCCCAGGCCACAAGCAGGGAGCTGGATGGGAAGTGGAGCTGCCGGGATTAGAACCGGAGCCCATATGGGATCCCGGGGCTTTCAAGGCGAGGACTTTAGCTGTTAGGCCACGCCGCCGGGCCCCGTAGTTTGTATTTTCATAAACGTTTTGAAGACCCCTTAAGTGCAGTTTTTATTTTCTTACCTGCTCTCACGTTACCACCCAAGAGGTAATCTTCTAAGATTAACTTGTTAACTTTTAAACTGCACAATCTTTAAAATTATTATTCAAAACATACACACATTGACTCTTGTTGCCAAAAAAGCTGCTCACCACTTACTAGCTGAATGACTTTTGACATATCCGCACATCCATCCACGTCTTCTTGTCAGGCATTATTCTGGGGCCTGACAATACAAGGGTGACCAAGACAAAGTTGCTGTTCCCAAGGAGATCCTGAAGACACACAACTAGAAACAAACAACCAGGATGATTTCAGCTAGTAACAGTGCCAGGAACAAAAAAGAGGGTGACATGACAGTGGCAGGGTTGCCAGGGAAGGCCTCTGTTGACAGCCAGGTCCCATGGACTCATCTTGGGACTTAGCCCAGACAACCTCTTTTGAGCTATTTGGTGTCTCTGACCTCCTGCAACCGATGACCTTCCCTGGTTTCTGCGACAAGATGGCAGTGTCACCCATCTGTTGGTCTCCTGTCTCTCTGACTGCCCCTTTCAGCCTGCTTTGTAGAAACACCTTTATCTGGCTAACCCTTAGAGGAGCCTGTGAGGCAGCCAACCATCTATCCTGGAAACCAGAAGAACTCACACCCAAGACACGCTGCCGAGCTGAGCAGGGATGACTTCTCCCGGGTGGGGGGTGATGCCTTTTACGGATTGGGGTGCCTGTCCAACTGGCTTCCTAACATTAACATGATTCAACACCAAGGACATGGCGACAAGAAAAAGCTACATGGAGTGAAAGGCAGTGAACACAGTGCATTAAGCAAACATGGCCTCAACCACAACAGATCTTTTTTTATGAGTGTTCACAGATATGACTCATATAATAAGAGAACACTGCAAAAGAGCTAAAAAAACAACGAAACACAGACAACAGTTGGAAAGCAGCCATAAATGTCATTGGAATTTCAGGAAAGGAACTCTCAGAGTTAATCTGTCAGTGAGAGAAGGAATTAGAGAAGGCAGAACTTAAGCTGAGCCCGAGGAGAAGCAGATCTGACCATGCCAGGATGCAAGAGCCCAGAGTTCTTCAGGGGTGCAAGGGTGCAGGGCTGGAAGCAGGACCCAACAGGTTTAGTGAGTGATTCTGGGCACTCCTGATATGCTTATGGTCCCACTTCTAACCTCCACTAGGACAAAATTAACCAAAAATTAAATCCTGATTTAAGGGGTGAAGACTAGCAGAGAGGGTCAAAGTTATTTTTCTCCTCTTTCCATTAACAAAAAAAAGGTAATTGCAATGGCAAAAGTGAGAAGCTTAAACAAAAGTGAGGTGGAAGGGCTGGCACTGTAGTGCAATGGGTTAAGCAGTGGCCTGCAGTGCCAATCTCATGTGAGTGCCAGTTTTAGTCTGGCTGCTCTACTTCCAAAGCCCACTTTCAATCTAGCTCTCTGATAATGTACCCACAAAAGCTGTGGGACATGGCCTAAGTGCTTGAGCCCCTGCTACCTAGGTGGGAAATCCAGATGTACTTCCAGGCCTGTCCTGGCCCCAGCCATTATGGCCATTTGGGGAGTGCTTTGTAACTCTGCCTTTCAAATAGAGTGAAGCTGAGCCAAAGGGAAAGAGATGGAGTCACATTGCTGAGTCCTGGCTGTGCTCTGGGTCTTAGCAACAATGTGTAAAGGTTTGGAGTAGTCCTTGTCACTTTTTCCTTTCCTCTTAAAGGATTTATTTATTTTGACTGGTAAGGCAGATTTTCAGAGAGAAGAAGAGACAAAAAGGAAGACCTTCCATCCACTGGCTCACTCCTCAAGTGGGTGCAACGACCAGAGCTGAGCTGGTCCAAAGCCAGGAGCCAGGAACTTCTTCCGGGTCTCCCATGCGGATGCAGGATTCCAAGGTTTTGGGCCATCCTTGACTGCTTTCCCAGGTTACAAGCAGGACACTGGATGAGAAGTGGAGCAACTGGTATGTGAACCAGTGCCCATATGTGATCCCGGGGCTTGCAAGGTGAGGTCTTTAGTCACTGAGCCGTCGCGTGGGGCCTGATCCTTGTCACTCTTAAGGGCTTCAGTTTTCTGCTCAGAACATCAAGGCAGATCAGATAGAGATCTGGAGTCAAGGTCCAGCAAGTGATAAGCAATGTTGGACAGGGGCTCAGCAGACAGAAACAATAGTCCCTCCACCCAAACACTATCAGAGATCAACAAGAAATCCTTTAAATCTTTACAGTATCTTTCCAAGTTCCCAAGCATCATCTGTATATGGATATCATACTAACCTCATCTGAGGTGGACTCTTGAGATCCATACCATTTTTTAAATTTTATTTTGAATTTTGAATTTTATGGTACAATTCCGCAAAATATGGGGTCCACCCCCACAGACTGATTTTCCCCATATTGTTACAATAGTTCCATACAATTTTTTAGATTTTCACATAAGTCTGGGAAGTTAAGTGACCTTGGTAAATGAGCAGCTGAGCTTAGAAACAGACTTACCTGGAACTCCATCTGGGTCTTCTATATGGATGGTAGGGACCCCATGAGTAAAGCCATCAGCAGCTACCTTCTAGGCTGTGCATTGGCAGAAAACTGGAATTGGGAGCAGAGCTAGACTCAAAGCCGGGCACTCCGGTATGGCAAGTGTGCACATGACAGCAGTGCCAAATGCCTAACCCCAGCAGAATACCAAATGTCCATCCTGACACTGTCTCTGGAGAGGATAACCTTCCTGTGGTCCCGATCTACACAGCCCTTTGCAGCGCTCCTATGCACATCTCCTCACAGGAGGAAAGGACTACACCTCAGTTGTGCCACTCTGGCTCACACACATAAACAATTCTGGGAGATACTGGGTCCCAAGACCACAGCGGGTTAAAACACTGGGAAGTACAATACCAAAGCCTGACTTCAGCTATTTCCTAGAGAAAAATATCCGTCTGCTTCTTAAATCACCTTCTCCACTTGGAATCCACTTGAAAGATAACCAAAGTTGCTCAGGCTTCTTCAGACTTAACCTCATTGAGACTTTGTTCTCAGGGGTTTCTATTGCTCCTACTCCCTCCTGGAAACATTCCTCCTTCCACTGAGGTAGCCAAAATCCCTAAGAAGCTATCCATGCTCAAAAGAGAAAGGTACTTAAGGGTTTAAATCCTGTGATATTCAAAGGAGAGGTGAAACCCTGGGCTCTCCAGCAGAAAACAATCGTCAAAGATGTTGGCCCCAGTAGGGATAGCTTCTCCCATGCTGCCTTGTAAGGAGTCTGGTGTTCAGAAGGGCATTAAAAAGGCCCCAGAACCTCTTCTTCCACTATAGCCCCTGTAACCATCAGAATGTGGAATGGATTGTCTGGAAACCCTGCCCTAACCATCATCGAAGAGGCTCCTTAATGGCCACTCTGCCACCTAACTGGTGGTACTGGAGGCTCACTGGGATATACAAAGACACCACTTCTGTCTTCTGCCTCAGCCCAGACTACTAAATATGGCACTGTGCAATCTGGGAGAGCAGAAAACTTCCTGATCTGTGAGGTACAGGAGCCCAGGAATCATTCTCTTCAGCCCAGAAATTCTTACCCTATCAAGAGTACTCACTTTCCCCAGGTTTCATGTTCTAAGTCCCTTTCCTTTACTTCTTCCTTTCCTTACAGCTCTATTCCTGCTTTCTCCCACTAGCCTATCCAGTCTTCCTGCTTGCCTGGTGGGTTCGCTCAATATCACGCCTTCCTCTTCCCCAGGAGTATGACGGAGAGGGAGAGAGACATTGAAATACTCCCAGAGTGCCTCTGTGGCTACACTGTGGCAGATTCTCTGTGCCCACTGAGTCACTAAGACATCTTGTGCTCAAGGGCACTTAGGTAATCAGTCAGTGATGACTAGAGTTGCAGTGTCTGATACATCCACTACTTTGAAGAGACATATGCTGAATGTCTCTCATGTGCAGTCTGATGAGCGCTTGTGAGTCTTCAGTACAAATGCCTGGTGATGTGGTTTTCAATCCTGGCTGCTACTAAGAAGCCCAGAAGCTTTAAAGGTTAAGACAAAATGAAAATAAAGTTTGGCAGCACAGTCTAGAGATTCAAATGCAATTGGTGTAGCCTGGGGCACGCACCAGGATCTTTTAGAAAGTGTTGCAAGTATTTGAATGTGTAGCCACAGTTAAGAACTTTTTGTGGATATTAAGTGCCAAGTTCTGAGTAAAGGCTAAAGTGAGGCCTTAGGCAATGGAATGCTACTGCAGAGCTTTGAACAAGGGAGGAGACATGTGATGGCCATCACGCAGGAGGCTTTTGCTGATCATAATGTACAGGACAGACTGGAATGAAGAAACACTAAACACCGAGAGAGTGAGCAAAAGTTTATGCAGTGGTCCACAGGAAAGGCCAGAAAGACCTAAACCAAGAGGTGGCCCAGAGAATGGAGAGAAGAGGGTAGTCTTGGTTCAGGTACAAGAGTGGGCGTTTTCAGGACTGCTGAGGGCAGGGGAGGGGGCCAGCCAGGCTGCCTCTGGGCCACAGCACACAGTTCCTCTGGGAACTCTTTCCAAAGCCCAAACCCATGTGGCCTCCTATTTCAATCCATGCCAAGGAATTTCCCTTTATCCTGGGAATTAACCCAAGAGAAGAAAATAAGAATGGGAGATTTGGCTCTTCCAGGTGGATGCTTACAGAACCATCAGCCCAAGCAATAAAGATGAGACATACTCAAGACAAAAAAATATTTTAAATCAAGCAAAACTTCAAGATGTCACAGACCCTTTCCTCCACCCTCTTTGCTGAAATTCTTCTATAGAAAGAAATAATTCATCTCTCCAAAGGATTTACTCTCTTGCCCTCACAGAAGAAGTAACAAATAACACTACTGTTTCTATGCTACCTTAGAACACTAGGACCAGCTTACTGAAGGAAAAACACAGGACCAAATGCAACTTCAAACACCTTCCTAGATGCTGCCTAAGTCAGAAAAGAAAAAGCAATACGTGGAATTAGCAGGGTGCGGTGGTAAGGGAGTGTAATCATCTGTTTTCAGTATAACCTGCTTCTCCACATAAAGGCTCCATCATCTGCCGCTGAAAGCTCGCAGGGCACGAGGAGGCGGCAAACGGGATGACCCACCTGAGAGAGCACCAAAAGAACAGCAACGACTTCACAGCCCTGGAAGACCACAGCAGGCAGAGAGAAAATACTGAACAATGAGGAGTGAACTGGGCACACCTTCGATGTCAGCCCATTTCAAACTTCACGTTCTGCTCTCCTTTCCCACAACTTCCTATTTAACTCTGTTTCTACGATACAGATGGATCACTCTAGAATATAAACGTAAGTTAAATGTTATTTTATTGTAGAGGAAAAATATCGTGAAACATTTGTTACATAAACGATTCCTAAAAACAATCACCCTTCAGGGGTTGTCAGTCTCCCCGTCTGGATGGATGGCGGGAGCTGTCCCTCACGTAGCAGCTTCACTGACATGCCCAGAAAGCACAGAAAAACTCCAGTCATTTCCTAAATGGCTTCCAAATCTCTGCAGAGATGCCCTGATTTAGTCCACAGGTAAAGAATAAGTTGGCAGATAAATTAGAAGAATCATTGAGAGGAAAACAATGTTAGCTGGAGAATCTAGAAGAAAGTGTTTATGGATGTCCGTTATACCTGTTTTTCCACTTAATTTTTGGGTTACAGTTACTTTAGTATGGTCATGCTTTTTCAGACTTGCTTCAAAAATATGCTCCAATGAATTCTTTTCGAACAAAAACAGAAAATCAGTTCTCTCCCAGGTGATGCCCCCTACTCTGTGCTCTGTCTAAGAAAAGCTTCCAAAGCTCTCTCCCTGGAAAGCTTAAAGGAGGGGGCTGCAGTACACTGATGTGCTCTCTGGTTCTTAGAAGGCATCTCATCGAAGGTCTGTGATGGTCACGGCTCTGTCCACGACAGTCACGTGGCTGCAGCTCTGCAACAGGGAAAGAGAGAAAACCCTGGTGTTAAGTGCTTATCCTACGCCAGTGGTTCCCAGTGTGAAGGCGAGACTGCTATTCAAGTAGCAGCTATGGTTAAAGGGCCCGGGAACTAGTATTTCCACTAACCCACCCCACATAACTGAATAAATGTTGACCCTTATCTCTCTGTTCTGCTTTTAAATGTTTATTTCAGGATAATTCTTTGTGTTACTGGTGCCAAAATTTGGAAGCAAATAGGGTTGTTCTTAAAATATGCATTATTTCACCGAACCACTGAATTCACTGCAGCTTTTTGGATCATTACATGGGTCAGATAATAAACCACACCTACCAACAATAGGAGAATGCTCACTTCAGGATTGAAAAAGGGTCTTTGTTACTGAAAACCTGAGCACCTCAGACTTTCTCTCTCATTGTGCAGTTGCCGGTGTAACATCCTCGCACTGGACATTTATTACACTTTAATGCAGACCAATCTATCTGTGAATGGACTGGTCAGACAGTGCTTCCCTATATATGGCTGAAAACACCCAATACCATTTTCATCCCTCAACTCCTCTAACCCTTGGAATTCTCAGACCCTTCCTGGGGTATCTCTTCTAAACACCCCCAGTTCCTTTTAGTGACAAGGTTCTGATTCCTTCCTTTCCTGTACTGGTCACTTTTCCTTGAACTGTGCCCCGCCCCTGCCCAAAATAGCCATACTCCATGGCCAACACGGAGGAAAGCAACATTGTCAGATTTAATGGCTGAACTGAAACAGTGATTTTATCATCAACTAAACCTTTTATTCACAGAACACAACTTTGGGGGAAAAAAACCCTCACTTCCTGCGATGATAACAACCCTCTTACCTAAGCAAAACTCCAGAATCAAGTGTGCTCAATTTACCTATTTTAAGTGACTTTCTTCTTTTGCAATCAAATCTCTTATTGAAGAACAGGCTTAGTCACTGACAGTGATGAAGAGAAAAACTGACATTTAACAAGCAGCCATCACAGCAGGTACACTCTGTACATTCTTTCATTTAACTTTCTCAGCTATAATCTCTATTCTACACCTGAGAAAGCTGAGCCTCAAGAGGGGTGCAGAGCCCAATCACAGACACACACAGTCATCACTAGCGTCACGGCTACTCCGATCCCACAGTCTCCACGCACAGCATGCTGGAGATGCGGAAGGACAACACAGAAGGCTGAGCTCTAAAAAAGTGAGAAAGGATATCAAGCCTTGGCAGCCTGGGCTGTCCTTGCTGGTAGAAACACAGCTCCACCAAAAAAAGACAGAAGAAAGAACAAGTCAATCAACCACCTCAGCTATATGTTGGCAGTGAAATACTGGGCAAATGGAGACTCTATGATGGACTGTGTCAATCAGTGGATTCTTCAATGACCTCATCGTGCTTGGAGTGGCGAGACTGGCAGTGATTCATAACTGGTGAACTATCAAAACCACTTGAGCAAGTATCTCAGAGCATGCCCCACATCTGGGACTTATGGGGTGGGAAACTGGGTGGGGATTCTCCCTCAATATCCCCCTTTACCTCAGATACAAGAAGGAAACAATATGGACATAATAGTCTTACCCACTTTCCTATAGCCCCTGAACCTTTTTATCGTAATTAACTATGTAAAGATTGTCAACAATATAATAAAAAAAAAATAATAACAATAACAAAAAAAGGACAAAAAAAAAAAAAAAAGAAAGAAAGAAACACAGCTCCAATTTCTGCTTGAATAGATACATACACAGAACAAAGGTGGATCCTTGCTGTGAGGGTGAAATCCTTTCTGGCGACAGGAAGAGATCTCTTCTAGCCCATGATCAGTTAGTTTAAAAAATCCAGTTCTGAAATAAGAACAAGCAGATTCAGAGTAAGCCAAGGTACAGCATCCTATCAATTCCATGTATATGTGCACACACACACACATACACATACATGCATGGCATACATGCTCACATAAAAGGTCATTTTGCAAGAGCATTCATAGCACACTGGCTTAAAGGTCTCTCCCCTGGTGAATAAATCAGTTAGAGAATGAGACATCATTTCTACTACATTGTATTGCTGAGACACTTCACAGTAAATAAGACTTGGAAGGAAAAAGAAATAATATTTGAGATAATCTGTCTGATTTTGAACCTCTTTAACCCAACATCAAATGCAAAACTTTCACTTCTCATTGCTTCATGTCAAACACTTCAAATTTCTTGAGAATTTGTTTTTTGCAAAAGTCACTAAGTCATAGTGTATATTTAAAATCAGCATGGAAGGTTTATCAGGATATAGGGCTGCTTAAAAGGAAGCCTTTCAAAATGGCCAACTCATACAATCTACTTTATGGAGACCTTTCCCCTGTTTTCTCCGTGGAACCCAGGGCTGTGTCCTGTGGACTCACTCCTGAAACTTGGGCGAGCAGACGATGGCTATGGACTCTGGCAACATCATCTGGTAGGAGCAGTGCGTGTGCAGGTCAACACTGGAGAGGAAGGCGGTCTGGGTGGGGTGGGTCTGTGAAGAGAAAAAGGAAGTCAGAGGACTCTCGCTGAGGACAACCAGCCTGCTTCAGGAGGAAGGCAGAGACAAGCCAATCTCCACAGCTGAACCCAGCCTCAAGTATAAGGCTACCAGCAACCACGAGGGGAATAAGTGGCACAGTAAGGACATTCCTTCTGAGCACTGGAAACTCGTCTAACAGGAGTATGTGAAGAGAGTCACACTTTCTTTTTTCTTAAGTTCAAGAGATGAACAGTATGTTGACTATAGCTAATATCAAAGTATTATATACTGGGAACTGAGACGAGCTTCTAAGCATTCTCACCACAGAAAAGAAGTGTGGGAAGTAATGCATATGTTAATTATCTTAATTTAGCCATTCTACCATATACGCCTATTTCAAACCATTCCACATAAATAAGTACAAATATTACGTGCCAATTTTAACAAAACAGAAAATGTGTCATATACCATATGTCTATATATTGTATTTGTCAATAAAGATAAAACTATATGCTCCCATTATAAATTCATAGAAAACAAGGAATAAAATGAATAAAAGAGCTCATAGAGATAAAGATAATAAGCAGATTTTGGCAACTGGAAGAGCTGTCTGCAGTAAGGAACATATGAGCAAGGGGAAGGGTATGAGCGTGACTAAGGATATGGTTACTCAGAAGGTAAGGTTTGTAGAGCAGTGGTGGGATGATGCCACCCTGGGGGTGGGGAAGAATTGCTTCAGGACCTGGGGCCTGGCTTTATTAGAAATTTTTTCACACACACTGCACAGAACCCTAATTCCAGGATTCTGCACGTAGTTTAGTCTAAGGGACACAGAAGTTGATACCCAGCAGACAAAGTTAATCTTGAACTGGGGTGAGTGCATCCTGTCACAGCTCACAGGTGGAATCCAAGAAAACCCACAACCATTCCCCAAATCACTCCTCACCTTCTTTTTTGAATTTTATTTTTATGGGTATCTTTTTTTTCCCTTTTAAAAACTTTTTTTTTTTAGATTTATTTATTTATATTGGAAAGTCAGATATACAGAAAGGAGGAGAGACAGAGAGGAAGATCTTCCATCTGATGGTTCACTCTCCAAGCGGCTGCAACGGCTGGAGCTGAGCCAATCCGAAGCCAGGAGCCAAGAACTTCCTCCAGATCTCCCACATGGGTGCAGAGTCCCAAGGCTTTGGGCCGTCCTCGACTGCTTTCCCAGGCCACGAGCAGGGAGCTGGATGGGAAGTAGAGCTGCCGGGATTAGAACTGACACCCATATGGGATCCTGGAGCGTGCAAGGCGAGGACTTTAATCACTACACTATTGTGCTGGGCCCTAAAAACATTTTTGCTATTATTATTTTCCAAGATACAATGTTACAGGTGTAGGGATTCCCTCCCCTCCTATCTCTACCCACTATTTTCCCATTTATTATTACAATAGTATAGTCCTTCAGCAATATTCATAAGTCCAAAACTCTGCTATTTAAGTGTATCATGGCATTGTAGGTATAGGCAATGGTAGAAAACTTAGTATCAAACTATCAAGTTATATTTAACAGTTTCACTGGGAGTCCTTTCTTTATTTGGGAGTAGAGATGTATATTGCAATGTATCTTTGCTTCCCAGTATGCTAGTCTCCATTATATGGTTCATCTATGAGAATTTATTTATATACCTGTTTATTTATACATCTATTTGCTTTGTATTTTGCATGAAGGTTGCCTTATATTAGAGAAAACATATGGACTGGCTTATTTCACTCAGCATAGTGGTCTCCAGTTGGGGTCACTTAGAGGGCCCCAGGGTTGGGCCTAACAGGAAACTGAGGAGAGAAAGGGATGAAACTAGTTGACTCACACCACGGGAGGATAGCAGCATTCAGGCAATCTGAACACTCATAGGAGACAGAGGCAGTGAACGCAGGGGAAAAACTCTTGCCTGGAACATTTGAAACATGAACTTTTGTGGAGGCCTGGCAGGCTGAACAGGGCTGGAATTCCTGGTTAGACAGAGGGCTGCAAGCTGCAGAGCTTTAGGGACCAAGGTTAGCAGCAAGGCAGTGGGTGAATGGGATTGGACACCATTTAGCCGGCAAGGCATGAAGAAGCACAGTACCACCAATACAGTTCATGTGAACTGCCTGTTGCGTCCTGTGTCCTATACAGGCAGGACACTGTGGTGAATTCTGCCTGCAGGGTGAAGATGCAAGGCATGGGTGTGGAGTCTTAGCTGACCTGGAGATAGGAGAGGGGCTCTGACTCAGCATGGAGACAAGAGACAGACACCAGGGATGGAGATCAGATGAGGGCAGTGTAGGTGAGGAGACTGTGCTTGTGGAAGCTACAGCCAGGAAAGCACTGGATACTGAGGGTGAGAGAACAGCATCCCAGCTGCAACAGGAGGGGATGATGAGCAATACCTGAAGGGAGACCAAATGTGAAGCTACCTTTCACTTTCTGCAAGTGCAAATACCCAAAGCCTCGGGACCCTGCACCCGTGTAGGAGACCCGGAAGAGTATCTGGGCTCCTGGCTTCAGATCAGCTCAGCTCCAGCCATTGTAGCCACTTGGGGAGTGAATCATCGGATGAAAGATCTTCCTCTCCATCTCTCCTCCTCTCTGTATATCTGACTTTCTAATAATAATAATAATAATAGAAGTATAAATACCTCTCTGGGTGTCTCAAGTATTGCTTATTCAAGAGATTCATAGTTCTTATTTGGTCACCAAGATTCATATGAGTCCTTTATAACCTTTCTTTATACTATGAAAAGTTACTCACTCTGGAACAGAAGGGACCTGCTGCCCAGTATTTCAACATGGTAGATGTTTAAAAGGTCTTAATAAACCAAATTAGATGACTAAGTCTTCATCCCAATGGAATATTATGAAAAGGCCAACATGAATCCAGGGCTCTAAAGACTCTATGGGCATAAATTGTCCTGCAGTTAAAGCATCATCCAAAAAACATATGGGAGGTGGGGGGCTACCTGGATTCCAGTGGATAGTTAAATCTTGCCAAGGAACCTATGAAACAGAATAAGATACTGAAATTTGGGCCCGGCAGCATGGCCTAGTGGCTAAAGTCCTTGCATTGAACACGCCCCGGGATCCCATATGGGTGACAGTTCTAATCCAGGCTGCTCCACTTCCCATCCAGCTCCCTGCTTGTGGCCTGGGAAAGCAATCGAGGATGGCCCAAAGCTTTGGGTCCCTGTGCCCGCGTGGGAGACCTGGAAGAGGTTCCTGGTTCCCAGCTTCGGATCAGCGCGGCACTGGCCGTAGCAGTCACTTGAGGAGTGAATCATCGGATGGAAGATCTTGCTCTCTGTCTTTCCTCCTCTCTATATATCTGATTTTTTAATAAAAATACATAAATCTTTAAAAAAAGATACTGAAATTTGAGAGTAATCAAAGCATCATCTAAATGTGCATTCGCTTCATTTTAGTTGTTTCTAAGTATTTTATTTTTAAGATAGATTTTTGGGGAGAATTGAGATGGTGGAATAGGGCAAGGACATGTTTAAACAGATGGAGAAACATTAGCCAGGGTGAAGCACAGAGGGCACGTTCCAGGAAATAGGAGAGGACAAAATGACAGCAGAGACTGGAGACTGATGGACACAGGAAAAAGCAGTGACCACAATGGTGTGGTGCTGCAGTGACCTGAAACCCTAACAGCATTCAGCAAGTGGTGATCTGAACTCCACTGGCGGCTGGAAATCACCCAGCAATGAGGTAGGGAAGGGAAATTCACCAGGAACTCAGGAGGTGAACCCAGATAAAGAACTGTCCACCGTGTTGGTTTGTTTGATTTGACCAGGAGCAGAGACACACCAGCAGATCCCAAACAGGTGGTGCGGGAACAGGGTGATTTCACAGCCCAGTCTGCCCCATAGACTTGAATTGGGTGCCATTTTGTTTAAAGAGGCAAAGACTATGGGACAGGACTGCACATGCACTAAGCTGGGAGTGAACTCATTTCGGGCTCAGTGAACTGCAACAAATGCCATCCTTCATGGTTCCAACCAAAATAGGTCTGGGTAGCCCCCAGACCTAATGGCCAGCAGATCAAGAATTGCAGGAATTGGGCCCGGCGGCGTGAACACTCCGGGAGCCCATATGGGCGCCGGTTCTAATCCTGGCAGCTCCACTTCCCATCCAGCTCCCTGCTTGTGGCCTGGGAAAGCAGTCGAGGATGGCCCAAAGCTTTGGGACCCTGTACCCGCATGGAAGACCTGGAAGAGGTTCCTGGTTCCTGGCTTTGGATCGGTGCAGCACCAGCCCATAGCGGCTCACTTGGGGAGTGAATCATTGGATGGAAGATCTTCCTCTCTGTCTCTCCTCCTCTCTATATATCTGACTTTGTAATAAAAATTAATAAATCTTTAAAAAAATAATTGCAGGAATTATTCCTACTGGTGCAAGCATAAATTAGAGTGGGTGAGGGTTGTTTGGGCTTAGCCACAGCATCAGCTGGCAGAAGCTGGCACTGGGGGCTAATTCTGTCAAGTCAAATGCCAGAACCACCTCAAGAGTGCATAAAACTGGGATTGAGAGAGACCCGGGAGGGAAATAGTGGGCTCCTCCTTCTTAGGTTACTACTCCCGTGGGAGGGCATGAAAACTAGGACGGGGCTGGGGTGGTTAGACAGAGGCACTCAACAACATCCGTGAGGGCTGGATAGTTGAGCTGGTTAGATGGAACTAAGCTTCAATACCCATTGACATGTATGAGAGCCAAATGGGATGTGGGACAGACTGGACTAGTCTGCTGCACATACTGGCAAACCAGGGTAGGGGGCGGGCCTGTGGGGGTTATTGTGGGTCGCTATGACTAGACTGCAGCTCCCACTGGTTTATGTGAGGGCCAAGCATGTGCTGGGCAGAACCAGGCTGGACTGCAACACCAATTGGTTCCAGTGGAAGTCAGGGATGAAAGCAGAACCAACCCAGGAACTGCAACCACCAGCTGATCGTGGTGATGGACTGTGCCGGGCCCTGTACTTGCTAGAACATACAAGAATCTGGTCTGGGAACACCTCAGACAAAGTTTCTTTGGGGATCTCCCTAATTGAAATGTCGGACTCAGAACCCTAACCAAGAAAAGACAGAAGAAAGAACAAGTCAATCAACCACCTCAGCTATATGTTGGCAGTGAAATACTGGGCAAATGGAGACTCTATGATGGACTATGTCAATCAGTGGATTCTTCAACGACCTCAACGTGCTTGGAGTGGCGAGACTGGCAGCGATTCATAACTGGTGAACTATCAAAACCACTTGAGCAAGAACCTCGGAGCATGCCCTATATCCGGGACCTGGGGTGGGTGGGAAACTGGGTAGGCCTTCTCCCTCAATATCCCCCTTTAAACATGAAGGAAACAATATGGACATAATAGTCTTACCCACTTTCCTATAGCCCTTGAACCTTTTTACCGTAGTTAACTAAGATTGTCAAAAATATAACAATTTAAAAAAAAAAAAGAATTGCAGGAGTTTCACATCAGGCACCATTTTGTACGGTGTAGCAAAGGCTTTCACAACAGTGAGCTGTGCATGCCCTATCATCCTGGGAACTGTGTGAACTGGAACTGGGAGAAACATTGTACAGACAATAGTGTAACAATAGCACAAGATCACAGGAGGTGAGGTGCTGAGGTAGGGGTTGGGCTATGCAGGGTGGAGATTTAACACATGAGCCCAGATCTGAACCTCACTGGAGAGAGTAGCACAAGTGACTGTAAACAAAGAAATGTGTATCAACCACAATAAGTAAAATCAAACTTTAGACCTGTGGGTGACCCAACTTGGAAACCTGCCCCAAGCAGAAGAACCTTCTAACAATGACCAACAGCAAAAGAAGACAGAGGCACAAAGAACATTACTGAAGACTCCCCGGCAAAGGAGCAAAACCCTTTGCCAAACTCAGAGTTAACTGAGGAAGACATCAAGAAAATGAGGGATACACAATTCAAAACACTTGTTATAACGTTTCTTTTTTTTTTTTTTAAAGATTTTTTTATTGTTATTGGAAAGCCGGATATACAGAAAGGAGGAGAGACAGAGACGAAGATCTTCCATCCAATGATTCACTCCCCAACTGAGCCGCAATGGGCCAGTATGCGCCAATCCAAAGCCAGGAACCAGGAACCTCTTTCGGGTCTCCCACGCAGGTGCAGGGTCCCAAAGCTTTGGGCCGTCCTCGACTGCTTTCCCAGGCCACAGGCAGGGAGCTGGATGGGAAGTGGAGCTGCCGGGATTAGAACCGTCGCCCATATGGGATCCCGGGGCTTTCAAGGCAAGGACTTTAGCCGCTAGGCCACGCCGCCGGGCCCTGTTATAAAGTTTCTTATCAACAACGAGAAGCACATAGAGCAGGCATTCAAGGAATTATTATTATTATTATTCAAGGAATATGTCACACAGGAAATGAATCGAATGAAAGCTGATATATCAGAAATGAAGAATAGAGTGGAGCAAATTAAAAGTACAGTAAAGAGTCTCCAAAATAGAATGAAGCAAGCAGAAGAAAGAATCTCAGAATTAGAAGGTATTTCCTGCCACCAGGGGGAAACAAACAAAAAGCTGAAAGCAGAGTTGGGTCAAGCTAAAAAAAACTATATTCAAGAATTAAGAGACACAATTAAAAGGCCAAATATAAAAGTTATGTGAGTTGCAAAATGTGCAGAAAGAGAAGCCAGGTTTACAAATGTATTCAATGAAATAATAAAGGAAAACTTCCCTAATCTAGAGAAAGAACTGGGAAACAACATCCAGGAGAGGCACAGAACTCTCAACAGGGTTGACCAAAAGTGATCTTCACTACGACATATGATCATCAAGCTCTCCTCAATCGAACATAAGAAAACGATCTTTAAATGTGCACATGAAAAAAAAATCAACTGACATATAGAGGAATGGCAATTAAATTCACAGGAGATGGTCTGGCAGCATGGCCCGAAGCGGCTAAAGTCCTCGCCTTGAACACCCCAGTATCCCATATGGGCGCCGGTTCTAATCCTGGCAGCTCCACTTCCCATCCAGTTCCCTGCTTGTGGCCTGGGAAAGCAGTCGAGGATGGCCCAAAGCCTTGGGACCCTGAACCCGCGTGGAAGACCTGGAAGAGGTTCCTGGTTCCTGGCTTTGGATCGGCGCAGCACCAGCCATTGCAGCCACTTGGGGAGTGAATCATCAGACGTAAGATCTTCCTCTCTCTCTCTCCTCCTCTCTGTATATCTGACTTTGTAATAAAATAAATAAATCTTTAAAAAAAAAATTCACAGGCGATGTCTCACAGGAAACTACATGACAGAAGAGAATGGAGTGACATATTCCAGATTCTAAAAGAAAAAAATTGTCAGCCCAGAGTAATGTACCAAGCAAAGCTTTCCTTTGTTAGAAAATGAAATACAATTTTTCCACAGTAAAGAAAAATTAAAAGAATATGCCTCTTCCAAACCTGCCCTGCAAATGATACTTAAAGATGTTCTCTTGACGGAGAAGAGGAATAGCACCTACCAAAACCAAAGGCAAATGCAAAGAACATGCCAGTAAAATAAAAACAGAAGACTAAATCAATGAACAATCCATTGCTAAAATTACAGGACCAAATTACCACCCATTCATATCAACCCTGAATGTAAATGGCTTAAACTCATCGATCAAATCTCATAGAATGAATAGTAGGTCTGATTAAAAAACCAAAACCCATCCATTTGTTGCCTACAGGAGACATATAGCACCAACAAAGATGATAGGAAACTAAATCTCACAGATTTTGATATTTTTAGCTTCATTTCTCCAAAACATGTTTTTTCTCACTAAATTCTTTAATGACACATACATAATACAGTAACATCATTTTCTTCAAGAAGTTTCTTGATTTTCTTTTCTACTTCTTCAGTGACACATTAGTCATTCTGTAGTGTGTTATTTAACTTCATGGTGTTGTTAATTTGTTTTTTCTTCCTGTTACTGATCTTGTTTTGTGGCTTTTCATTTAAGGGGATGTATAGGAACTGTGTAATAGAGACCATTATATCCAGTAGCATGTTTTTAATTTCATGGCATTGTAATTTCTATTATTCTTTCTGTTGTTGGTTTTGTTTTGGGGCTTTTCACTTGGGAGGATTTACAGTGACTGTATAGTGGAGACATGTCCAGATGTGAGAATATAGTACAGTGTGCATCTCTACTTCCGGATCAAGGATGGACTCCCAGCGAAACTGTTGGATGTGTCTTGACAATGAGATGCTGGATTCTCTGCCACTGTCCATGCCTGCAATGATGGACTTATCACTGTCTATGAGGAACTGTGCTGTTGTAATATGAGACAACTCAGTGAGTGGGGGGGATAAAGGGAAGGAGTAGGCAAAATCCCAAGGCCTATGGAACTTTATCATAAAATGGTAACAATAATAATCAAGAGAAAAAAGATATATTTTTGGCCCCGGTATGGTAGTTATGGCTATAGTCCTCACCTTGCATGCACCAGGATCCTATATGGGCGCCAGTCTAACCCTGGCAACCCCTCTTCCCATACAGCTCCCTGCTTGTGACCTGGGAAAGCAGTCAAGGATAACTCAAAGCCTTGGGACCCTGCACTTGCATGGGAGACTCAAAGGAGGCTCCTGGCTCCTGGGTTTGGACCAGCGTAGCTCTGGCTGTTGCGGCCGTTTGGGGAGTGAATCATTGGACAGAAGAGCTTCTTCTCTGTCTCGCCTCCTATCTGTATATGACTTTCTAATAAACAGAATAAATCTTTTTAAAAAATATATGTTTTTATGTGAAAGGAAGAGTTACAGAAACAGAGAGGAAGACAGAGAAAGAGAGGTCTTTTGTCTGCTCGCTCACTCTCCAAACAGCTGCCATGGCTGGTACCAGACCATGGTTCAAAGCCAGGAGTCAGAAGCTTATTTCAGGTCTCCTGCATGGGTGCAGTGACTTAGACCATCCTCTGCTTCTTTCCCAGGCCATTAGCAGGAAGCTGGACTGGAAGTGGAGCAATTGGAACTTGAACTGGCACCCATATGGGATGTTGGCACTGTGAATGGTGGCTTTACCTTCCATACCATGGTGCCAGTTCAAAGTATTTTAACATATCATTTATTTTACAGGCGTAGGAAAAGAGGGAGAGAGACAGATTAATGTCTGCTGGTTCACTGCCAAGTGCCTTTAACAACTGGGGGTTGGCTGGGACCCAGAGCCAGAAGCTGGGAACTCAATCTAGGTCTCCCAGTGCATGGCAGGAACCCAATCATTTGGATACTATCTTCCAGGATTTACATTAGCAGAATGTGCCAGAGCTGAGTATCAGACCTAGGTATCATGACAGGAGATGCAGGCACCCTAGAGGTATCTCAACTGCTAGGCTAACTACCTGCCTGTATTTTATGTTTCATTAAGCATTTTTTTAAACAAATAAAAGGCTTTCTTTCATATAAGACATTCATCTTAGAGAGGGTGATTTTTTTTTTTTTTTAAGATATACAGAGAGGAGGAGAGACAGTTAGATATACAGAGAGGAGGAGAGACAGAGAGGAAGATCTTCCGTCCAATGATTCACAACCCTAGTGGCCACAACGGCTGGAGCTGAGCCAATCCGAAGCTAGGAGCCCGGAGCCTCTTCTGTGTCTCCCACACAGGTGCAGGGTCCCAAGGCTTTGGGCCATCCTTGACTACTTTCCCAGGCCACAAGCGGGAGTTAGATGGGAAGTGGGGTTGCCGGGATTAGAACCGACACCCATATGGGATCTTGGTGCATGCAAGGTGAGTACTTTAGCTGCTAGGCTACTGCACCAGGCCCGAGGGTATGATCTTAAGTAACAAGAATGAAAAAAACAGGACCCATTTTGACTCAAAACACCACAGATTTTCACTGAGAGAACAGCACAGAAATTAAACAAGTGTAATTGACTAGTATTTTGCTGTCTGCAGTACAAAAAAATGAATCTTCTGAGGAGTTTGTCAAACACACAGACATCTCTGCCATAGTCCTGGAAATATCTCTCATGAGAAAGAAATTTGTTTTGAAAGGCAGAGAGACACAGAGGATAAAGACAGACAGAGATCCTCCCATCTGTTGGTTCACTCCTCAGATGTCTGCATTAGCCAGAACTGGATGAGATCAAAGTTGCCCTTCAACATCTCATCCATGGGCTTACTGGGTGTAAAACATATTCAGTCACACACCAGAGCGGGAATAAACCCCACTGACAATAGGTCAACCCTAGGGAGTGGTGTTCTGAGATAGCCAGTAAAACTGCTGCCTGTGACACTGCCATCCCATGAGAGCACTGGTTCCAGTTCTGGCTGCTCCACTTCTGATCCAGCTCCGGGCTATTGATCTGGGAAAGCAACGCAAGACACTCACATATTTGGAGCCCTGCAAGTGACATGGGAGACCTGGAAGAAGTGCCTGGTTCTTAGCTTCAGTCTGGGCCAGTCCCAGCTGGTTAGACCACTTGGGGAATGAATCAGATCTCTCTCTCTGTCTTCCTGCTCTCTCTGTAACTTTCGAATAAATAAACAAATATTAAAGAAAAAGAAGATTGACGTGAATTCTACTTCACCTGTACCTGACTACTAGAAGATGTGCATGATATGCAGAGATCTGTTACATATGCTGTTGACTCTTCTGGTTTATATATACGCTGCTTTAAGAAAGATGAGATGAAAACATCCTTGACACATTTAAAACATTCTGATTTATATACCTTTCAGGAACAACATTTGTACACAGTAGGCAGTCCCTGTAGTCAATGTGCTCACATACTCTAGGTCACTATCCTATTACCATTCATACTCAGAAGGAAACTACTTTCATTTAAAAATAAAGGTTTAAAAATAAAAAAGCTGCAGATAGCTGCCAGAAATCAATATAGGAGTGAAAGCAGTTAACAATGTTAAAAGCTGCATCTGAAGGAGGAGAAATCATTGACTAATCTGGCTATAATTTGCTTTGTTCAAAGAAGGAAATAAGCACTGTGAGTGTGGCGAGAGCGCAGGAGACAAGCCCCCGAGTGCTCAGACTTGCTTACGTGGATCCAGCCCAATGTAATGAGCCCCTGCTGATCCTGGATGAGGAACAGTTCTTCTTCATTCTCTGTGTTGCAATAATCAGACCCAGCACTTTGCTTGGGGATGAGAACATGGGTGATGGTAAATTCATTCCTCATCTGTCAAAGGAGAAAACAACTTGTCACATTTCCTGGAA
Source organism: Ochotona princeps (assembly GCF_030435755.1). NCBI lineage: Eukaryota > Metazoa > Chordata > Mammalia > Lagomorpha > Ochotonidae > Ochotona > Ochotona princeps. The sequence continues at coordinate 25,668,018 of NC_080839.1, forward strand.
CTTTCACAGACCCCTCCGGTCTTACAACGCAGAGTTCAACATCCGTATGAGACAAGGCTCTCCACTTTCCCATCATGAATCTCTTTCTATTTCCCTGTAATCCTCACCTCAGCAGCTCACTACCTGGGCTACTCATGCAAACAGTCTGGGGAAAGCAACAGAGATGAGAGCCACCCCAGACTCCAGAACGCCACCTGTGGTCCAGCCAGGGATCTACTACAGCCCTGTGCCAATCTCCTCCTGCAGCCCAATGGGGCTACTCCATGTCCTTGAGAAGCTCTGGGCAGAGAACCATGCCTCTTCCACTGTTCACATCTCAAACAGCTTCTCTACCACTGTTTCCTCAAGTCCTTCTCACCCTTTAAGGCTCAGGTTAAGGTCTGCTTCACTCACTGATTCATTCAGCAGTTAAGAAATATATTTTTTAAGAGCCTCCATTTAGTGATCTTCCTTCCTCAGGGTTTCTAGTGATCATATTATACATTCTATTCAGCACACTGTTAATCACTTTTTGTATGCCTTCCATCTTTCCGAGATTATTGGTTGCTTTTTTATGGACATATCCTTATATATTTTATATACAGGTCCTACCATGAAGTGGATGCTTAAAACAGGCTCCACAGGTAACAAGTGGACTTTCCTACCAACAATAACGCATTTCTAAACTAACCAGTTCAGTTCAAGGGACTCTGAAAATCAGTCAGAGCAGGGTCACAAAACTCAATGCATTTTGAAGGCCATGATTCCATCAGCAGAGGGACTGGCGGAAACAGCAACTGATCCTGCCTCTCTTCTGAGAGTCACAGAAGCCCAAGTGCCTTAGGGAAGAGTTTGGTTTCTTTACCAATTTTCCACAGAGAATTCCACAGGTCTCTACTCCCCGGGCAGTGTTGGCACTGGCTAACTGGAGAAACTGTGGACACAGCCTCCCTGGTACCACCACATGGCGTAATCCATCAACTGTAGGAACTGTAATAGAGAAAAGGGAGAAATCTGAGAACACTGGGCTGAGCCTCCTCAGACACATCCCACAGCGGGGAGCCCTGGGAGGCCAACATTAACTCATGGGGCTCTTTCCAACTTCCAGCAGCATTTAAGGATCTCATCCTTCGGGTGCCAACAAAGGGTTGTAAAGCCTCTTCTCCAGCCTTTACCACAGATGTTGGGAGCAGGGATGGTTATTTTTAGGTGTCATCTTGACCAGATTAAGGAATATTTAGAGGATCAGTACAGCATTATTTCTGTATCTGAGGGTGTTTCCAGAAAAAACAAGTGTCTAAGTCAGTAAATGATCCACCTTCAATGTGAGAGGGCACCAGCCAGGCAACTGGGGACTCCTGTAGCGCAGAAAGGCAGAGGAAATGTAATTTATTGTGAAAATCTTTGGACTCCAGGACTTACATGGATGGACCCCTAGATTGTCATACCCTCATTCTCAGATTGAAAATTACACAACTGGCTTACCTCAAACTGAGGTTTTCAGATTTAGACTGAGCCATGCAATTGGCATCTCAGGGCCTTCAGCTTGCACACAGCCTGTTGTAGTTGTAGGTGTCAATTCCCTCAAGAGATATGGGGTCAAAGCAGCCACCACCTAGATTTCAGAGGATGTTGTGGATGGCCTGGGGACCCAGGCAGAGAATTGACATAGGATTGGTACCAATGAATAGAGCTCTCCCTAGCGCAACGGCTCATGCAGCATTTGGTTTGGGGCAACTGCTGAGACTCTAGAACTATATACAGCTACCAGGTGCAACTCTAGATGGGGAAGTGTAAGCATGAGATCAAACCCTGAGAGCTGATGGGTAGACTGAACCCAGCAAAACCACACAGGTAGAAGGACCAAGGGCTAAACTTTAACAAACTAAAGAATTGTTCAGGGGCTGGTGCTATGGCATAGAAAGCTAAGACCATGCCTCCAGTGCTGGCATCCATACGGGTAAAAGTTTGTGTCCTGGCTGCTTAACTTCCCATCCAGCTCCCTGCTTATGCGCTAGAAAAGCAGTGGAATATGGCACAAGTGTTTGGGCCCCTGCACCCACATGGGAGATCATAAAGAACCTCTTGGCTCCTGGCTTCAGTTCGGCCCAGCTCTGGCCATTGTAGCCATCTGTGGAATAAACCAGCGAGAGAAGATCTCTCTTTGTGTCACCTTCTCTTTAACTCTGCCTTTCAAATTAAAAACAAACAAACAAACTGACATAAGTTTAAAAATAAAAAAGACGGGCCCGGCGGCGTGGCCTAGCGGCTGAAGTCCTCAACTTGAAAGACCCGGGATCCCACATGGGCACCGGTTCTAATCCCGGCAGCTCCACTTCCCATCCAGCTCCCTGCTTGTGGCCTGGGAAAGCAGTTGAGCACAGTCTGGGACCCTGCACTCATGTGGGAGACCTGGAAGAAGCTACTGGCTCCTAGTTTCGGATCAACTCAGCTCTGGCCATTGTGGTCACTTGGGGAGTGAACCAGTAGATGGGAGACCTTTCTCTCTCTCCTTCTCTCTGTGAATCTGCCTTTCCAATGAAAAATAAAACAAATACTTTTTTTAGAAAAATTCAACCTAGGAAGCAGACATTACTCTGATACAAAAATCAGAGTAACAAAAAAAGGAAACTTTAGATCAATATCCCCAGTGAAAAAAGGTAGAAGAACCTCAACAAAATACTAACAAACAGAATCAAACAACACATAGAAAAGATTATTCAACACATTCAAGGAGTTTTTATCCCAGGGATACAGGGATAATATAACACTCTCAAATCAATAAGCATAATACATTACAGAATGCAGGGAAAAAAACATGACTATCTCATTAGATACAGAACAAAAATTCAGTCAAAGCAAACATCCATCCATGATAATAAACAAACAAAAAAACTTTCAAAAATGAGATATAGAAGGAATGTACACCTATACCAGAAAGATTGCTTGACAAATGCATAACCAATATCATACTGAATAGGGAACACCTAATTTCGTTTTCTTTGAGATCAGAAACAAGATAGGAATATCTTGCCACTTTAATTTAATACAGTATTGGAATTCAGAGCAATAAGGCACAGGAAAGAAGTAGAGGCACATAAACAGGACAGAAGGAGGTCAGATTTTCCTGACTACAGATGACAAAATTTTAAATACAGAAAACCTATAATATAAAAATAAAATCCACTATTAGAATTGGTGAATTGTTTGATAAAAATTGCAAGAAACAAAAAACAACATACAAAAAAATTACTGACTTTTGGCCCTGGAGTGGTAGCCTAGTGGCTTAAGTCCTCTCCTGGCAAGCACCAGGATCCCACGTGGGTGCCAGTTCTAATCCTGGCTGCCCTGCTTCGAATCCAGCTCCCTGCTTGTAGCCTGGGAAAACAATCAAGGACTGCCCAAAGCCTTGGGACCCTGCTCCCGTGTGGGAGATCCAGAAGAAGCTCCTGGCTCCTGACTTTTGATTGGCTCAGTTCTGGCCAATCTGGCTAATAAAGACAGCAAGAAGATACCGTGGACAAAAGAAGATCTTTTCAATAAATGGTGCTGGGAAAACTGTATATCCACATGCACAAGGAAGAAATTAGATCCCTAGCTCTTACCACATACAAAGTCAACTCAAAATGGAGCAAAGATTTTTTTTTTATTGGAAAGGCAGATGTACAGAGAGGAGGAGAGACAGAGAGGAAGATCTTTTGTCCGATGATTCACTCCCCAAGTGACTGCAATGGCTGGTGCTGCGCCGATCCGAAGCCAGGAGCCAGGAACTTCTTTCCGGGTCTCCCACGTGGGTGCAGGGTCCCAAGGCTTTGGGCCATCCTCGATTGCTTTCCCAGGCCACAAGCAGGGAGCTGGATGGGAAGTGGAGTTGCTGGGGTTAGTTAGAACCAGCGCCCATATGGGATCCCGGGGCGTTCAAGGCGAGGACTTTAGCCACTAGGCCACGCAGCCGGGCCCGGATCAAAGATTTAGAGATCTTAAACTATGAAATTAGTAGGAAACAAAATCAGAGAAAAGCCCAATGAAAGTGATTTGAAAATGAGTGAGCATGTCCTTAAAAGCACAGTAAACAGGGCCCAGCACAGTAGCCTAGCAGCTGAAGTCCTCGCCTTGCATGTACAAGGTTTCCACATGGGCGCTGGTTCATATTCTGGCTGCTCCACTTCCTATCCATTTCCCTGCCTGTAGCCTGAGAAAGCAGTTGAGCATGGCCCGAATCTCGGGACCCTGCACCTGGGTGGAAGATCCCAAGGAAGCTCCTGGCTCCTACCTTTAAATTGGCTCAGCTCTGGTCCTTGCAGCTACTTGGAGAGTGAACTAGCGGGTAGAAGATTTTCCTCTCTGTCTCTCCTTTCCTCTGTGAATCTGACTTTCCAATAAAAAAAATTTTTTTTTAAATCACAGTAAACAAAAGCAAAAATAAGGAGCTAACACTGTGGCTGCACCTGCATGGGAGACCTGGAAGAGGCTCCAGGCTCCTGGCTTATAATTGGCACAGCTCTGGCTTGTTGTGGCTGCTTGGGGAGTGAATCAATAGACACAAGATCTTCTCTGTCTCTCCTCCTTTCTGTAAATCTGTCCTTCCAATAAAAACAAATCTTTTTTTTTTTTTAAAGCACAAAGTGGGTAGGTGTTTAACTTGATGATTAAGACGCTGGATAAGATGCTTGCACTCAGTATCACAGTGCCGTGGTTCAATACCCAGCTACAGCTGCTGAATTCAGCGTTCTGTCAATAGCAGTAGTGGCTGAAGTAACTGAGTTCCTGCTACCCACATAGGAAACCTGAATTGAATCACTGACTCCCAGCTTTGGCCTGGTCCACATGTGGCCATTAAAGAAAGTGAATCCAGCGGATGGGAGTATTCTTTGTCTAACAAAAATTTTTAAGTAAAAACACGTGAAAGGGATAATCCAAAACCAGAAATCTTCTCCACAGTAAAGGAATCAATCGATAGAGCAAAGACACAACTTGGGGAATAGGAGATACTATTTGAACATTATTCATCTGACAAGGGATTAATAACTAGAATACAGAAGGAAATTAAAAAACCAGCAACTCAAGACCAAATAATGACTTTAAAAATGGGAAAATTATCTGAATAAGCAATTCTCAAAAGAAAATAAACATACGGCCAAAAATATATGAGGCAAAGGCTAATATCCTCCATCATTAGGGAAATACATATCGAAACCATAACAAATATCATCTCACTCCTATCAGAACTGCTAATATCAAAGACAATGAATGCTGTCAAAGACACAGGGGAAGGGTGACTCCACTGGAGAGAATATAACTTAGTACAGCCAATACAGAAAACAATACGGAGCTCTTAAAAAAATGAACAAAACTGCCATGTGATCCCACAATCCCACTGTTGGGTGTATATCCAAAGGAAGTAAATTCAATATGTCAGTACCTACTCCCATGTTTACTGCAGCACTATTTGCAATAGCCAAGATTTGAAATCAATCTAGGTGTCCACCAACAGATGAACAGATAATGAAAAAAGGGCATATAGACACACAAGAGAAGGTCACTTAGGCCTAAAAAGGATGAAATCCTGCCATTTGCAGCATTATGAATAGAACTAGAGAATATTAGGTTAAGTGAAATGTCAGGGACAGCAACAAAACATCACCTGTTCCCACCTGTGGAATGTAAAAGTTGATTTCATAAAAGTAGAGAATAGAGAGTGTTTACGAGGGCCTGTTAAGGGTGTGTGGCGTGGGGCTGGGAAGTGGGGACAGGAGAGAGGATGATTTATGGATACAGGGGTACATTTAGATAGGGAAAATGTTGCATAGTTAGGATAACTATTCTTTCTTTTTTTTTAAGATTTATTTATTTTTATTGCAAAGTCAGATATACAGAGAGAGCAGGAGAGACAGAGAGGAAGATCTTCTGTCCGATGATTCACTCCCCAAGTGAGCCGCAACGGGCTGGTGCGCGCCAATCCGAAGCCGGGAACCTGGAACGTCTTCCAGGTCTCCCACGAGGATGCAGGGTCCCGAGGCTTTGGGCAGTCCTCGACTGCTTTCCCAGGCCACAAGCAGGGAGCTGGATGGGAAGTGGAGCTGCCGGGATTAGAACCGGCGTCCACATGGGACCCCGGGGTGTTGAAGACGAGGACTTCAGGTGCTAGGCCACACCGCTGGGCCCAGGATAACTATTCTTAACACCTAGCTAGTAGAGAGGATTTATAGAAACTGATTTCTTGGGGCTGTTGCTGCGATATGGAGGATTAAGCCACTGCCTGTGAGGTCTGTATCCCATATGGGTACCATTTTGAGTCCCTGAATTTTGTTTCTGACCCTGGTACCTATAATGCATCTGAGAAGGTAGCAGAGGAAGGAGAGACTGCATGAGCCACTACCAATCATGTGGGAGACCCAAAAGATTTTCTGGGCTTCTAGCTTTGGCCTGGCCCAGTTCTGGTCATTATAGCCATCTGGGTACTGAACTCACAGATGGAAGACCTCGCTCTCCCTGTAACTCTGCCTTCTAAATAAGTAAAACTATTTTTCGAAAAGATTTATTTATATTGGAAAGGTAGATATACAGAGAGGAGAGACAAAGAGGAAGATCTTCCTGCTGCTGATTCACAACCCAAGCAGCCACAACGGCCAGAGATGAGCTGTTCTGAAGCCAGGAGCCACTTTCAGGTCTCCCATGCAGGTGCAGAGTCCCAAGCCTGTCCTCGACTGTTTTCCCAGACACAAGCAGGGAGCTGGAAGGGAAGTGCAGCAGGTGGGATACAAACCGGTGCCCATATGGGACCCTGGCATGTGTAAGGCAAGGACTTTAGCTGCTAGGCTACCGCAGTGGGCCCTCAAGTAAGTAAATCTTAAAATTTTAAAAATTTACTTGAAAGGCACAGAGACAGGCAAAACTTTCATTTACTGGTTTATTTCCCCAAATGCCTAAAAGAATGGAGGCTGAGTCAAACCAAGTTTCCCATATGTTGCAGGGACTCAGGAACTTGGGCAATTACGTATTGCTTTCCCGTGTGTGCATTAGCAGTCAACTGGAAGTGATGCCAGGTATCAAACTCAGGCATTTTGAAATGGGATACAGGTTTCCCAAACAACATCAAAGAACATCTTGCCCTGTGGATAAGATTTTTAATGTTCCCAAAACAAGGCAATGATAAATGTCTAAGGCGATAGATATGTTAGCTAAATTGCATACACGTATTAATTTGTCACATTGGGGCACGGTGTGGTAGTCTAGCGGCTCAAGTTCTCACCTTGAACACATCGGGATCCCACATACGCACCTGTTCTAAACCCGGCAGCCCCGCTTCCCATCCAGCTCCCTGCTTGTGGCCTGCAAAGGCAATGAAGGATGGCCCAAAGCCTTGGGACCCTGCACCCACGTGGGAGACCTGGAAGAGCTCCTTGCTCCTGGCTTTGGATCGGCTTTGCTCCAGCCATTGTGGCCACTTGGGGAGTGAATCACTGGACGGAAGATCTTCCTCTCTGTCTCTTCTCCTCTCTGTATATCTGACTTTGCATTAAAAATAAATAAATCTTTTTTTTAAGAAAAAAAGATTGTTTACTTGAAAGCCAGAGTGACAGAGAGATCTTTCATTTGCTGGATCACTTCCAGGGGCCGAAGCCAGTGCCCCACCTCCCTGGGAGTGTCCACATAGATTATGGGAAGCTAACGCCTCGGGCCACCTTCCACGGCCTACCCAGCCACATTAATAGGAAGCTGGATTAGAAGCAGAGGATCCTGGGCTCAGACTAGGACTACAGTATGGAGTGTCAGCTTCCCAAGCTGCAATTTAAGTGCTGCACTATGTTGCCTGTATTGTTGTTCCTCAGTAGGACCTTTTTAACGTGAAGGGTTTATTATGCATTAACCAGATCCTAAATGAGTAGGTCAGTTTGTTTTGGGGATTATTTTACTCTGTCCTCTGAAATTCCAGCTGCCAACCGAGTGACTGACAGCAAACAGACCAAAACTTGCAACAGACTTGTTAATTTTTACAGATTCCATTTATCAAGTGTGAAGTCTTCCATTTCATTTTCCTAGTGATCATTACAATGGAGCAGGAATTGATCTCAGGATGAATTGTGCTTGGGTCTTACTTGTATCTGCTTAGATGAAACTTAGTATTTTGGAGCTGCTGCTCCAAGAATAACTTTAATTATTGAAGCTAAGACAAAGGTAAAATACTTCCTTAAAAAATGTTCCTGATTGAGGTGAACTGAGTAGGGCTGGCTCATGGACGCACTGGTATGCACGAAATCTGGCATTGGGAGAGGTTCTGACAGAGAAGCCTGGGCAACTCCTCTGGCAGGACACAGTTCTTGCAGGTAAGCACAAGAAGCATGATAGAAAACAGCCCAGAACACGCCATAGAAAATTTCCCACTGGCATACATTTGGCATGGGTCAAGGGCAGACCAGTTCACACCACCAACTGGCAAATCCGAGCACCAGAACAGAGTGTGGTTCGAGTCAGGTTCGGTCATGACAAAAAACAGTGCACATTACGGAATGCCAAAGTTAGGTGAGGTAACAGATATGGCCACAGCGCCCAAATAGCACACGTGAGAACCAGGGAGGGAGGGGGCAAAGCTGGCAGGGGGAAGGTGGGGGTCTCCCCTGCTGGACAGCTACTCCCACTGGAGAGCGTGAGCTGGGATGGGGGCAGACCAGACTAGGCAGGACTATAACACCTGTGCGTCCCATGTGGACTAGATTAGGGAAAAGCCAGGCTGGGCTGATTGTTCCTACTAGCACAAACACAATTAGAGTGGGTGAGGGTTGGTTGGGCTTTGCCGCAGCATCAGCTGACCAGAGGCTGGCACCAGCGGCTAATACTGTCAAGTCAAACTGCAGAATCTCTTGGAGAGTGCATGATCCAGGAGTGAGAGTGGCCTAGAAGGCAAATAGTGGGCGCCTCCCTCTTGGGTTACCACTCCCACTGGAGGGCACAAAACCAGGACAGGGGCAGGGGTGGCTAGACAGAAAGGCACCCACCAGCATGTGTGTGGGCTGGATGTTGGAGCTGGTTAGGTTGAACTACGCTTCAATGCCAATTGACATGTATGAGAGCTAAAGGGGATGTGGAACAGACTGGACTAGTTTGCTGCACATACTGGCAAACCAGGATAGGGGGTGGGCCTGGTGGGGGTTACTGTGGGTTGCTCCGACTAGGCTGCAGCTCCCACTGGTTTATGTGAGGGCCAAGTGTGTGCTAGGCAAAATCAGATTGGACTGCAACACCCATTGGTTCACGTGGAAGACAGGGCTGGAAACAGAACCAAACCAGCAATTGCAACCACCAGCTGATCGGGGCGATGGATTGTACCTGGCCCTGTACTTGCTAGTACACACAAGAATCGGGTCTGGGTTCACCTCAGACAAAGTTTCTTTAGCAATCCCCCCAACTGAACTGCCGGACTCAGAACCCTAACCATGAAAAGACAGAGGACAGAACAAATCAATCAACTATACCTCACCCATATGTTGGCAGTGAAAAACAGGGCAAACAGAGACTCTATGATGGACTATGTCAATCAGAAGATTCTTCAATGACCTCAACGTATTTGGAGCGGCAATACTGGCAGCAACTCATAACTGGTGAACTATCAAAACCACTTGAGCAAGACCCTCGGAGCATGCCCCACATCTGAGACCTGGGATAGGTGGGAGACTGGGTGGGGCTTCTCCCTTAAAATTCTCCTTTACCTCAGATACATGAAGGAAACAATGTGGAAATAATAGTATTACCCACTTTCTTGCAGCCCTTGAACCTTTTTACCCTAATTAACTATGTAAAGATTATCAAAAATATAATTTAAAAATATGGAAAAAGTAAAAAAACACACACACACAAAACAAAAAAACAACAATGCTGGTCTCTTATTCACCGGACATTTCAAATCTCTGTATAATCCTCCAAAGTGGAGATCTGACCTTTAAGGACTGTATCAGCTCTTTAAAAATCAATCTATTCCCAGGAAAATTATATGGTGTAAGAAAATATCTCTTTTATAAACAGGCAGCATGACAGAACACAATACAATATTTATTGAGTAGGTCTCTCTAACCTAAGCTTAAAAAATCACAGACATACTCTAAGCCTGAATCTCCAAATGATAACTGGCTGCAAAACAGATGGAAGAGAAAATCAGAAAACGGACAACTTACTATTTTCTGAGTTGCTCAGCGCTCCAGGTTTCAAGGACCTGTCCACCACAGGTGGCTTAGCTGGTCTTATAACTGTGTTACAGTCTGCAGGCTGTGTGGGTGAGACAGGTGAGGCGGGGAACACATCTACAGAAGGCCCTTCCAAGTCAGGCACCAGAGGACCACCTAGGCCAGGGTCCACCTTCCCAAACTCTTGTACAATCTTCAGTCGCTCCTTTTCCAGCTCTTGGTTCCGGATCATCTCCTCAAAGGCATGGAACTGCTCTTGTTCCAGCCGCTGCTGCTTCTGTTGTGCTACCCTCTGTTTCTCCTTTTCCAGTTCTTGCTGGATGGCCATATTTCGGGCAAATTCCTCTGCTTCCTTCTTCTACAATTAAAACAAACAAACAAAAACAAAAAACTTTGGCTAACACTTCCCACCTCAGGGCCTCCTGAGGCATACTTTTCCAGCAGGATTTCCCAACCTGGCAGCCAAGCTCCTCCAGGACCTCTATACCCAAGGGATCCAGTCGCCACCCCTTTCCATCCAGCTGCTGTGCAGATATCTTTAGGAAAGTTAAAGCCCCAATTCTTTCAATGTCTTACCACAATGACTCTACCTAATGTAATTTCTTCTTTACTGAAATCTCAATGCAACTTATTTTCCATAGCCCTTAGCCTCTATCACATACAGTTTTATTCTCTAACAATGCCATGTATGTATTCTGCTTCCCAAAAAGGATATAAAATCAAATCAAATTCAAATTTTACACCTGCTGTCTTGAGAGCTTCTAGTGAATCTTAACCCCAAATGAAGTTTTTCTAGTGATCAATCCAACAGAATGACATTTGAAATTAATAAGAAATATCAGTTAGAGATGATCACTTACTTGATAGTAGTTGGTCTTATAATTTTGTAACTTCACAATGGTGGAAAAGCGATACACATTCAGGAGAAAACACATTTTGAGTTTTGAGCTTTTCCTGGGCTAGCCATATGCAGTACAACATCTTTGGGGATGTTTCAGCTCTTGCTATCCACATGGGAGATCCGGCTCCTGACTTTGCCTGGACCGTCTATGGCTATTTCAGGCATTTGGGGAGTGAATCAGTGGATTTCAAATAAATAAATAAATAAATAAATACTTTAGACAAAACAAACAAAAAGCATGTATCTCGCCACGCCTCTGTTTATTTTCCTTATCAGAACTGAAAACAATGCCCAGCAGACAGCTACAGGGTGATGGAGAGGCACAGTCTGCATCCATGGCTGACTCAGGGTTATCTGCAGGGCTTTGTGAGCTTTTCCACATGCTTTAAGACACTGCTTGACAAGAAGCAACTGAAATGGCTTTAAGATGCAATGATTATAAACACCTTCTGGTGTACTCAATCGTGAATCAAACCCCCCAATTTGATTTAAAAACCTATGCTTTGGCAAGAATTTTTAGTGTTCTTGAGGTTCTCACTCTAAGTGCAGCAGAAAGGCAATAGGTTTTCTGTCCCTCAGATCAGGTTCTCTGGTCAAGTGAGCTACATCTGTGTTACAATTCTCAGCCTAACCATTGGTCTCCTACTGGCTAAGGTGACTGGCTTTTGTCCCAATACATCGGACTATCACAGCCTCTGTTGAAAGCTATTACAGGGGTTGGTGTGATGGTTCAACTAATCCTCACCAGCAAGTGTTGGCATCCCACACGGGGGCTGGTTCATGTCCTGGATGCTCCACTTGCCATTCAGCTCCCTGCTTGTGGCCCGGGAAAGCAGTCAAGGACAGCCCAAAGTCTTGGGAGCCTGCACCAGCATGGAAGACTGGAAGAGGCTCCTGACTCTTGGCTTTGGATTGGTTCAGTTCTAGCCATTGAGGCCATTTTGGGAGTGAAAAAAAAAATCTTAGGAAAAAAGATATTACAAACTCAAAGCACAGCTTGCAAAAACAAATGATTTTTTTCTTTGATGCTATATACTGACCTTTTTCTCATTATATTCTGTATATTCTTTGGTGTATCGTTTCAATAGCTCAGCCTTCAGTTCTTCTGCTTTGGGAAATGCAACCTCCTTTAATTTCTGAGATATAAAACGGAAAAACAGAGTTAGGACAATGTGGGCTAAGCTAGCAGGATAGTATAAAGGAGACTTAAGTTGGCAATGGCAATAATATTTCTGAAAATGGTTTGAAACACAGCTCTCCTTACTGTCCCACATTTGTTTGCTTCATCACCATTCTGCTGAAATGGCCCTATCTCCTATCACAGGATTTGATTTGCAAGCAGACTACAACAAGAGTTCTTGAAAAAGTTCATAGAACATGGAATTAAGTTTATCTTCATGTGAAAAGTTTCTGCAATCCATGCAGCTTTTTCATAATAGCATTTACGAACTTTTTGAGGACCCTTTGTACTTTAGTTTTGAAGTTAGCCTGTGCTCTTCTGAAGCTTTTAGATGAGCAACCCACCTTTAAATGAAGACCCACCTTTATTGTGTCTTTCTTTTCAGGAATGACTGCTGATTTGTAATCTCGATGCTTTGGTAACTTCTCAATAAAGAGTCTAAGGGAATAGAACAAATTGATTATGTTGCGAAGAAAATGTCCAAATGCCCACAAGCCCCTGAAGTCATGCGATTCTTTTATGCTAGAGCCACTGGATTAGGGTTTCCAGAAGAGCAGGACAGATAGAGGCACACCCAGGCAGGCCATGTTTTTTGGCCGTATTCCCTAAGCCATTGCTTCTTAAACTAGGCATGTGGCAGCAAGCACCAGATTCATGTAACAAAAAGGATGGTCAAAACAAATCTCCCTCAAAACCCTATTCTGTGCCCCCAAAAAAGTTATCTCCAAAGAGCTCATTTTCTTGTGACACGACAGTTTTTCAAGGAGAGGGCCTAAATCACAAAATACTTTTCAGAGAGCAATTTGGCAGCCATGTGCAGTAGTCCATGAAGAAATCATTATTCCTATCCCTAAACTGAGCTTTAATTCTGGCTTTTATTGTTTAGTACTAACAGTCCTCCAAAGAATATTCCCTTTAATCATGCCAAGCACTGAAAGGCATAAATACTGGGATCAGCAATGTGGTATAGCAGTTAAGTAGTCTCTTGCCATGCTGGCATCTCATGTGACTACCAGTTCATGTTGTAGCTGCTCCATTTCTGATGCAGCTCCCTGCTAATGCACCTGGAAAAATAGCAGAAGATGGTCCAAGGCCTTGGACCCCTGCATGCATGTGGGAGCTCCAGTGGAGTTCCAGCCTCCTGTTTCAACCTGGCCCAGCCCTGGCCAGTATGGCTAAAGAGTAAGCTGGTAAATGCAAGACTGATCTCTTGCCCACTCTCTTTGTAACTCTTTCAAATAAATAAATAAATAAATCTTTTAAAAATGCAAACAGTGCATTGTTACATGCATGTAATAATTTTATCACACATGTGTAACATTCTTCATGATCTCTAATGGAAAATGCTTAGGTATAAACATAAAACACTGTATTTTCTGTAACTTCAATAACCCATTCCATACTGGCTTTTTTTGGTTGCATCACATGTGTTCTGATGTTTTTGATTTCAGTTTCATTTCTTCCAAATACTTTCATCTCTCCTAATTCATCACTGGCTCATGGATTACACAGTGGCATCATTTTACCCAAGAAACTTTTGTGTTTTCTTTTTGTCACCCTTGTGTTGACTACTCAGTGGCACGTTTTTTTCATGGTGCTATAATTTTGTTGTTGTTGTTCTAATTCATATTGGTTGTTACTACACTTGATCTTAGCCAAAAGCCGAGAAGCGATGTCATATTGGTTGTTGACCTTATTCCATGGCTTCTCATTTATGGGAATGTATAGTGACGGAGTAACAAAGACTACCATATCAGGTGTGGGTGATACAATCCAGTATGCATCCCTGCTTCCAAATCAAAGATGGACTACCAATTAAACTGTTGGAAATGTGTACACAATGGGATGCTAGACTGTCTGACACTGTCTGCACCAGCAATGTCGGGGCACACCTAAATAACAGACTGATGGAATTATGACTCCTTATGAAGGACTGTACTATTGCAGCAACATGAGGAAAATCTGTTGGGGGTTGGAGTTGGGGGACAATCTCAGGCTTTACAAAATTGTACCATAAAATTTAAAAAATCAGAATAAAAATTCAACAAAAATAAAAACAACAACAACAAAAACCACTATGTTTTCTCTTTTAATTCCTTTTTTAGGGAAAAATAAGGTTAATCAATTCACAAATCTCTTAAATTTATGATATTAAGAACAGTAGAAACAAATGAAAGTCCAGTAACTTGTTATAGCAACAAAGCGGCAGACTGGACTTATTTTTTTTTTAAGATTTATTTATTTTTTATTGGAAAGGCAGATTTTTTTTTATTAATTATTTTGCATTATGTGACAGTTTCATAGGCTCTGGGAATCCCCCCCACGCCCCTCCCCCCTGGTGGCTTCCTCCACCTTGATGCAGTATTACAGTTCAAATTCAATCAAGATTCTTTCCTTGTAAACATATACCAAGTATAAAGTCCAGCTATTTATTGTCCAGATGGGTTGAACAGTCTCTTGGGGAGACCATTTCTGGTCCGTTGTTAGAGCTGGCAGAATATCATCCCATTCAACCAAGAGTCCCGACATAACATCAACAGCAATTTGCAACATTATGGAATTGACATGGTTGTGAGTAACTAGTGTGTTATTAAAAAAAAAAAAAAAAAGAAAAAAGAAAGCAAGTTCTTAACCACAACCTATGATTAGCCCATTGACATTTCAGTTTTAGTTTTATATACAGAACCGACTGCTATATACCTTAAATTGGCTATAAGGTTGGAAAGGCAGATTTACAGAGAGGAGACAGAAAGAAAAATCTTCCATCCACTGGTTCACTCCTCAAGTGGCCACAATGACCAGAGATGAGCTGATCCAAAGCCAGGAGCCAGGAGCTTCTTTCAGGTCTCCCACACAGGTGCAGGGTCCCAATGCTTTGGGCAGTGCTCAACTGCTTTCCAAATTCACAAGCAGGGAGCTGGAAGGGCAGTGGAACAAACCAGCTACCATATGGGATCCTGGAGGTTCCAAGACAAGGATTAGCCACTAGGTTACCACACCAGGCCAGGCAAACTTAGCTTTCAACATCAGCAGGACAACTCTTTGAATCATCCCACCACACTGCCTTCACTACTCCTGGGGCATCTGCCTCTGCTGGGGTGGCTCTGAATCAGCAATGTCTTTTAATATAAATAAGTTGTAATACACAGAAACAGAAACCCAAGACCAATCACTTGAGGGCCACGTGCCCATGGCTCTAGTACAGTTGGAATAAACTGTTTCTGACCTTTGGCGTATGGGGTATGAATAAATGGAACAGGAAACCTCACTAACGGAAAAAGGAAGACCCTCTCCTGCTTACCCCAGTCAAAGCAAACCCTCCAGAGATAAACCCTCCTCTGTCAGTTCTATATGAAGCACATGAAATTTTCATTTCAATCCAACTTGACCAGACTCCTCAGCCACAGATGAATTCCAAAATCAAAATGGTTCTAAAAAGCTTTCCTTTAGGTTCATGAAAAAGAGATTAAAATTTTTCCCCTTGAAGTCTATATTTAAAACAAGTACAAATTCATTTATTCAAACCACAAAGTCTGGAAGAAGACACAAGGATTAAATAAGACCTAGTTCTTGTACTCTGGAGACTGAAGACTTCAGCACTCAGCAAATCTCCCACCATGAGTGCACAGACCAAGGTGTGTTTTCACCAACTCTGCCAGGCTGAATGCGTGTTGTTCTGATGCTTGAGTCAGCCAGCAAAGCAGTGCAGTGTATAAACCTCACACTTTAAGTTCACAGAACCAGACAGGTCCGGTATCCGTGGCAGCGGCTGCAGTCGGCCCGGAGCGCAGCGCACAGCGGCCAGGAGGGCAGCTATGGCCAAGGATGTCCTGGGGGAGGCGGGGCTACACTTCGACGAGCTCAACAAGCTGCGTGTGTTGGACCCGGAGGTTATGTAGCAGACCACAGAGCTCAATGAGGAGTGCAAGGACTTTGTGGGCAAGATTGGCCAGTTTCAGAAAATAGTTGGTGGTCTAATTGAGCTAGTGGAACAACTTGCAAAGGAAGCTGAAAATAAGAAGATGAAGGCCATTGGCTCTCAGAACTTGCTCAAATCTATAGCAAAACAACGAGAAGCCCAGCAGCAGCAACTTCAGGCTCTCATAGCAGAGAAGAAGATGCAGCTAGAGAGGTATCGTGTTGAATATGAAGCTTTGTGTAAAGTAGAAGCAGAACAAAATGAATTTATCGAACAATTTATTTTTCAGAAATGAACTGAATATTTCCCTTTTGTAGGACAAAGGTAAAAAGAAAAAAGTTCCCTAAGCCAAAAAAAAAAAAAAACCTCCTCTGTCCCATTAGAGTGACTGGACCAGGTCCCGGAAGCCAGTGGCCCCGCAGGCATGTGTTCACAATCCCGTGTCTTCGCCCCTGCCATCCACCTGAACTGAGCAGGCCACACACCTTGACCTTTGTAAACTCAGCTTTGGAAAGCAATAAATTATTTTCATGCGGTTTGAAAAAAAAAAAGTTCACAGAACCAGACTGTAAGCTTCCTGCAGCTGAAGATTTCTAATTCATACTGCTGTCTATATACCACTAAAGCCAGCACAGTGCCTTGAAAGAGGCACTCAATAAATATTTGATGGATTAAATATACTGACAACCTTTCGATGAGCTGAATGAAAAAAGAATGTGTGAAGTGTATACCACATGCTATTTTACATGTAAGAAACAGCAGATGGGCCCAGTGCAATGGCCCCACTGGCTAATCTTCCCCTTGCAAGTGCTGGGATCCCATATAGGTGCCAATTTCTGTCCTGGCTGCTCCACTTCCCATTCAACTCTCTTCTTGGGGCTTGGGAAAGCAGCAGAGGATGGCTCAATGCCTTAGGACCCTGCACCCATGTGGGAACCTTAGAAGAGGCTCATGGCTTTGGATCAGCTTAGCTCTAGCCATCACAGCCACTTGGAGAGTGAACCAGCAGATGAAGGATCTTTGTCTCTGTCTCTCCTCTCTGTATAACTGCCTTTCCAATGGAAACAATATTTTTTAAAATGAGGGTTATATATGCTTATGTATATACAGGGTATTTAAAAAGTTCATGGGAAATGGAATTATAAGATGAATTTATTTGATGTGAAAAAAATTAAAATCCATACCCATGTAGTATCTTCTAATATTTTTAGGATTTATTATTTTTTTTTTAAAAAAAAAAAAGGAGATCAACAGAGAGAAGGAGATACAGAGAAAGATCTTCCATCTGCTGATTCACTCCCCAAGTGGCCACAACACCTGGAGTCAATCCTACCCAAAGTCACGAGCCGGGAGCTTCTTTACAGGAGGTGCAGGGTCCCAAGGTTTTGAGCCATCCTCGACTGGTTTCCTAGGCCACAGGCAGGTAGTTGGACACCAACAACTGGGACACCAACTAGTGCTCATATGGGATCTCGTTGCGTGCAAGGCAAGGATTCAGCTACTGAGCTACTGCACCAAGCTCCTTTTAATTCCTTGAAGATATTAAAAGAAAACAAGTATAATGAGAAAACTAAGCATGAATTTCAAAAAAATTTTTTTTGCATCAAAATAAACATGTATTATTGTTTATCTGGAAGTCAGAGACAGACAGAGAGCTCCATCTACTGGTTCTATTCCCAAATGCCAGTAACAATGGGACCAGTCTAGGCCAGAATCTTCCAGGTTTCCCACACAGGTAGCAGGAACCCAACCACTTGAGCCATTGCTGCTGCCTCCCAGGATTCTTATAAGCAAGAGACGGGATCAGGAAGGGTGCTGGTTTCTAACCCAGATTTTGGTGTTCTAACTGGTGTCTTAACCAGCAGGCATAACACCTGCCCTAAAATTGATCTTTAATTTCAATTTTCCATGAACTTCTCGAAGTATCTTCATATATATTTATATCATTTAGGAGAAAATAAAAAAAAATAAGGAAGTACACGCCAAAAGTAATAGAAGGCAGTGAAACAGAGTGAATGAGCCAAGAGTGTGTATGTATGAATCATTTCACCATATATCTTTTTATACTACTTTGATTTTGAACCAACTAATGAAATCCAGTTTGTAAGTGAAGAGATAATGCCTAGACTTACACAGGAATTCCTTTTTTTTTTTTGTTTTAGCCAATTTCAGTCAATTTTCTCAATGAGAATATATGGGGAGGAAGATCTCTCAAAAAGAGACAAGGGGCAACAGAACCCATTACTCATGCTGGGAATAATACAGTACAGTGGTTAGGAAGCCAGACTCTGGTGTCACCTGCTCGGGTTCAAGGTCTGGCTTGACCATTTCCTAACTACATGACTTTGGGTAAAACATTTCCTTCCACTGCCCCCTCAGCTTCCTCATGTAAATAAATTATGTACAGACACACTAGTACTCCCTGCTAGGGTTGTTGTGACACTGAAACAGATAAAAAATAAAGTGCTGAGAGGGTGCCTCGTCCATAGCCAACCTCTGCTCTGTGTTTTCAGAACTATTTTTACCAACCAACAAACAAAGCATGTGAGCACAGATGAGATGAAGATACTAACACCAGGAAAAGGAAATTTCTAGGCATAGAATAGCAGTGGCCCAGATGTATACTGTTCTCTGGAGTTAGATCTGGTTGCCGCCAAGAGAGTAAATGTACCAAAGTAAACAAAGACAAACTCAAGCATAATAACCAACAGAACAACAGAGAAACAAGTAGGAAAGTGAACACTAAAGGTGAATAAATACACAAAATGGTACTTAGTTTCACTCGTGTTGAAACAAATTCACATTAAAATAGGAGGTAATTTTCTTTGCTCAGATTAGCAAAGGTTTAGAGATTGATTAAACTCAGTTTAAGCAAGAGTGTTAGGAAACGGGTGTCCTCAAACAGCAGAATTATAAATAGACATACTGAAGAACCTAGATGTTTTCTGCCTTTTATAATTCCTGCTTTAATGGCTTGGCTGGGGGCTGTGTGAACTCCAGGCCTGACAGTCTATGTGACACCCGCAGGACACCTGGCAGGTCATGTAGGCAGACCACTCCTCAGGAAGGAGTGTTTGATAAGATCCACCGCCCTATAGCTCATCAGTTTGTACTTTTTGAAAATTGCTTGCTTCAAATCCACCAATAGAAGCCTGCTAAATTAGGACTGTATAATTAATAGCCTAAAATGTATAAGAATGCTGGGCTGTTCAACGGGGTCGGGGGGCTCTTGCTGGCTCGCTCTATCCTTTTTTCCCTCCCTGCGAATCCTGCAGCAGCCTCGGCTGTGGCTGCCCCCCACCTCCCAGCCATGCTGGGCTAGGGGAGGTGGCTGGGAGACCTAGGCTAACCTGAATAAACCACCTTTATGCCTTAACGCCAACTTCAGACTTGATGATTTTCTGGGGATTTCAATATCCAGCACAACAATACCTTCTTTTCTTAGCTGAGGGGAAAGATGGAAAACAGTTATTCCAAATTTAAAATGAATGACAGGGGTGAGGTGATTCCCAGTTCCAACGAAACTGTATCACATAATACAATGTAATCAATGAATAAAAAAAAATAAAAAAAAAATGAATGACAAGGTCTTCTAACAGTCCATGGACAAAGGAGTTAAAAGTAGTTTATTTTAGTGTAAAAAATATGAAATCCAGGCCCACTGCAGTAGCCTAGCAGCTAAAGTCCTTGCCTCACACACACACCAGGATCCTATATGGACACCAGTTCATGTCCTGGCAGCCCCGCTTCCCATCCAGCTCCCTGCTTGTGGCCTGGGAAAACAGTGGAGGATGACCCTGCACCCAACTGGAGACCCTGAGGAAGCTCCTGGTTCCTGGCTTCGGATCAGCTTTGTTCCAGCCATGGTGGACACTTGGGGAGTGAATCACTGGATGGAAGATTTTCCCTCTCTGTCGTTCCTCCTTTCTGTATATCTGCCTTGCCAATAAAAATAAATAAATCTTTCTAAAAATGTAAAATCCACAGTTCTTGATGATACACATTTTCCGTGAACATTTTGAAGATACCTCATATTTGCCCTCTAAATTTACAAGTCTACTTCTGGGAATTTATCTTAGAGATCATCCAACAGTACAAAGGTACATATGTAAAACAATTCAACAGAACATTATTTGCAAAAATAGGGAAAACTTAAAAAAGAAAAAATGCTACTAAATATCCATTAATAGGAGACCATTAAGTAAATTTTGGTGTACTTCAATGTTAAAGCATGTAACCATTTGCTCATTCATTCAACAAATATTCGTCAATTATCTGCAATGGGGTCAGGCAGTGAAACACGCAGTCAAAAAATTATTCCCATTCCAGGAGGAGGAACAGACAATAAACAGCCATTAACACGAAGGGGGATGAAAAGCAACAGGAGAAAGGCTGAAATTTTAGATGAAGAGCTAAGGAAGGCATCACTGAGAAGAGAGTACTTGAGTACAAACTAGCAGAGTGAGCCTTGGAAAGATCGGTGAAAAAACTATTTCAGGCAGAAGGAACAACCCGAGAAAGAATGAAACACTCACTGTGCCCCACTATGGAAAGAGACCACCAAGAAGAAAGCAACAGCATGTGAATCCATTCAGGCTTTAAGGAGAAGGACACACATATGAAAAACCACTATCTTGTACCTATAAGAAGCACAATGGTCATTTACTGTGCATTGGTCTTTTCAAACCTTATTATCTCCCATATAATGTTTTCTTATAAAAAATATTTATCATGAACAAGGGTTCTCATATGAAACAAATAATTTTAAAAGTCCAGCACAATTATATAATATGATTTATTAAGGACCCTCATCTCATTTCTTCCAACCATCAAAGCATGAAAAAAGATGAACCCTTCCTCGGTTTATGAACTCTCAGTGGACATTTTCAATACAGGTGACAGTTATTTGCAGGAACGCCTATGTTAACAGGAGGCACACAGAGCAGAAGGCGTTGCCTGAATATTCTGCAACTCCCATCTGCGTAGCCTAGCTGATGACCATAAAAAGCTGTGAAAGAATCCACTGCCTGGTTTATTGTCTGTGCTCATCATGAAAATATGTACTGATTTAATATGCTGAAGCTCTTTCTCCTATACTGGGGTCTGCAAAAGGCAAAGCATTCCGATGGCAGAGAGACCAGCGAGGGGGAGACAGGCCTGAGGTCATTAAGATGCCAGAACTGCTCCAGGAAATAGAACAAACATGCCCTTTACAATCCCGAATTAAAGTATCCACAAAAGGTCTCAAACATTGACTCAGTAGTAGGGGAGGCAGAGGAGTGAGGCTGCAGCCTCTCCTCCACCCAGCCCGCTCGCTCTGCACTTGCAGTAATCAGCAAACCAAACCACTGCTATTGCTAGAAATATATCAAGTAAAATACGTGAGAAAACAAGCTAAGAATCACTGAACAGAAATTCTTTGCAACTCCTGTACTTGTTAGTTTGACAAATCAGAATCAGGGTTTCAAAGGCAGCTACAAGAAATATGGAGGTCCCTATGTTTCTTGTTCTAGGTTAAATCAACCCAATGAAGTCCCAAATTAAACTCCAAGTTCAACAAATCAAGTAAGTGAGCTGCTGCTCAATCTGTCCCCACTTCACTCCAGGTCTAGGCCATCAGCTGAAATGGACCCATAAGTGGAACAACTTGTTCAGGGGAAGATCCGCCCAGACCAGTCTTGTAATTAACAATGATATTCATGCCACTCAAAGTAAAACCAAATCACATTAAAAATCAATTTCACAGCATTTGGTTAATGCTCTCCCCTCCTGCCTTCTTCAGAATTTATCAGTACAGTTAAACCCTCTTTCTCTGAACCATCAGTACCTCCTCTACAGACTGCCTTCCATTACCAAAGATGCTCTATAATTTCCCATATTTTTAAACATTACTTTTTCTTTTTAAAAAAAATATTTATTTGGGCAAGGCGCGATCGGCATAGTGGTTAAAGTCCTCGCCTTGAATGCACCGGGATCCCATATGGGCACCGGGTCTAATCCCAGCAGCTCCACTTCCCATCTAGCTCCCTGCTTGTGGTCTGGGAAAGCAGTGGAGGACGGCCCAAAGCCTTGGGACCTGCATGGGAGACCTGGAAAGAAGTTCCTGGCTCCTGGCTTCGGATTGGCTCAGCTCCAGCCGTTGCGGCCGCTTGGGGAGTGAACCATCAGATGGAAGACCTTCTTCTCTGCCTCTCCTCTTCTCCGTATATCTGCCTTTCCAATAAAAATAAATAAATCTTAAAAACAAATGAACAAAACCCAAAAAATCAAAGCCAGAAGCCTGGAGCTTCTTTATGGATCTCCCTCATGGGTGCAGGGTCCCAAGGATTTGATAAGCAGGGAGCGCCATCAGAGGTGGAACAGCCTAGACATGAACTGGGACCCATATGGGATGCTGGTGTAACCCATTATGCTACTGTATTTACCTCTATTTTATTTATTTAGAATGCAGAGTTACAGAAAGACAGGAAGAGATGGAGAGACAGACCTTCCACACTAGTTCATTCTATAAATGACTGCAACATCCATGTCTGGGCCACACAAAAGCCAGGAGTTTCATCTGGGAATACACATTGCTGCAGGGGACCAAGAACTTGGGCCATCCTTCACTGCGTTCCTAGGCATAATAGCAGGGAGCTGGATGGGAAGTGGAGCAGCCAGCATGTGAACCAGCACCCCAGGGATACTGGGGCTAGTATAGCCCCAAGGATATCTCATCTTAAAGTAAACACACACACAAGTCTCATACATTCACACATGCTTCATCCTCCTTTAACTATTTCTCCATTTCTCTACTTTCCTTCCTATGCAAACTTCTCCATAAGTTGTCTATGACATCTCTTGACAAACGATAGCTGATGCGCCAAATCCATCAGCCATCTGCTTAGGTAAAGCCAACTTCCCTAGGCCCAGCCACATTTGTTCACTGATGGACTGTCTGGTTGCTCTCAAACTACAGAGAAGAGCTGTAAAGACCAGGTAGCCTGCTAAGTTAAAACTGTTTTTACTCTCTGATCACTTATGGCAAAGTTGGCCAACTCATAGCCTATACTAACTGCCCTTAATCTTACTGTCCATTCACCTTCCTACTCCCTCCCCCCATTCTAAGTGTCTCTTTATTCTTCTGGTGAAACGGATTATAAGATCACCAGGGCCATCATCAAGTTACCAAAGTCTCAGACCACTCTGCTATCCTCACTTATCTGGCGCTGTCCTTCAAACACCGGCCTCTTTGGCATGCCTCCCTCCACTCTTCCCTAGGTTTCCTCCTGCCTTTCTAGCCTTCCTGCAAAGGCTCCCCTGCTGGCTCTCCCTCCACCAACCAAATGCAGCCCCAGTCAGCCTTAGGCTCTCATCTCACGCTGGAGCCTCCTTTTCAAGGACTCTTGATCCTGTTACATGGCACAGATCTCTGAGGCCTCTGGTGAGGCCTAGGGATCCCTTCTCAGATGTTTTCAAGTATAATACAAAGCATAAAGGAATACAAAACAACCCAATTTTACCAATATGAGTGGACATCAAAAACTTCATGGAAAGGGTAGGCATTGTGGTGCAGTGAGTTAAGCTAGGCTTGGGATGCCCACACCCCATATCGGGGTGCCTAGTTAAAAGTCCTGGCTAGGGCCTGGCATGATAGCATACTGGTTAAAGGCCTCGCCTTGCACACCCGGAATCCTGTATGGGCGCCGGTTCTGATCCCAGCAGCTCCACTTCCCATCCAGCTTGTGGCCTGGGAAAGCAGCTGAAGACAGCCCAAAGCCTTGGGACCCTGCACCTGTGAGCAAGAACTGGCAGAGCTCCTGGTTCCTAGATACAGATTGCCTCAGCTCCAGCCATTGCGGCCGTTTGGGGAGTAAATCATCGGACAGAAGATATTCCTGTCTGTCTCTCCTCCTCTCTGTATGTCTGACTTTGTAATAAAAATAAATAAATCTTAAAAAAAAAAAAGAGTCCTGGCTAACCTGCAATTCTGATCCAGCTTTCTGCTAAAGCACCTAAGAGGTAGCAAACGATGGCCCACGTACTGGATGCTTGCCACTCATGTGAGAGACCTATATAGACAGTACACCTGCACAGGAGACCTGGAAAGAACTCTGCTGGAAGGAACTTTTCTTTTTTAATTTTTATTGGAAAGGCATATTTACAGAGAGGAGAGACAAAGATCTTCCATCCACTGGTTCAATCCTCAAGTGGCTGCAATAACCAGAGATGAGCCGATCCAAAGCCAGGAGCCAGGAGCCAGGATCCTCTTTCAGTCTCCCATGCAGGTGTAGGGTCCCAAGGTTTTGGACTGTCCTTGACTGCTTTCCCAGGCCACAAGCAGGGAGGTGGATGGGAAATGAAATAGCTGGGACATGAACTAGCACCTATATGGGATCCCGGGGCACATGCAAGGTGAGGACTTTAACCATTAGGCCACCCACCAGGCCTGGAAACACTTTCTATATGAAAAAACAAGGACCTAAAAAACTCTTCAGAAAATACCTCGCAAGGTGATTCTGTCATTCTATGAAACTTTCTAAATAGATAATTCTCCAAAGGAGCTGTACCACTGAATTTCATTTTCAAAAAAATGGTTTATAACATAACTAGAAATATATAAGAATGCTATTTAAAATTTTTTCACTTACACAGACAGAGAGAAAAAGAGATCTTTCCTTTGGTGGTTCACTTCCCAAATAGTTGCAATGCCCACAGCCTAGGAGGTACAATCTCAGGAGCCATGAGCTTCCCAACCTCTGCTGCTTTCCCAGGCCACAGGCAGGGAGCTGGATGGGAAGTGCAGCATCTGGGACTTGAATCAGCATATAGGAAGATAGCACAAGTGAAACCGTAACCTACTACACCAAGGCACCAGCCACAAGAATACTATTTCTTTTTTTTTTTCAAAGATTTATTTATTTTTATTACAAAGTCAGATATACAGAGAGGAGGACAGACAGAGAGGAAGATCTTCCGTCCGATGATTCGCTCCCCAAGTGAGCCGCAATGGCTGGTGCTGCGCCGATCCGAAGCCAGGAACCTGGAACCTCTTCCAGGTCTCCACGTGGGTGCAGGGTCCCAAGGCTTTGGGCCGTCCTCGACTGCTTTCCCAGGCCACAAGCAGGGAGCTGGATGGGAAGTGGAGCTGCCGGGATTAGAACCAGTGCCCATATGGGCTCCCGGCGCGTTCAAGGTGAGGACTTTAGCCGCTAGGCCATGCCACCGGGCCCAAGAATACTATTTCTACCAACAAAGATTATGCAAAGAAAACAATACAGAGATCGGCACCTAAGAAGGTTCAACAGGCTAATTCTCCACCTGTACTGCCAGCACCCGCGTATCAGCGCCAGTTCTAGGCCCATCTCCTCCACTCCTGATCCAGTTTCCTGCTATGTGCCTGGGAAAGCAGCAGAGAATGGCCCAAGTGATTAGGCCCGTACACACACGTGGGAGACACAGAAGAAGCTCTTAGCCTCTGGCTTCGGACTGGACCAGCTCTGGCTACTGTGGCCATTTGAATACTAAACCAGCATACGGAAAATCTCCCTCTACCTCTCTCCTTCTCTCTCTGTAATTCTGCCTTTCAAACAAAAATAAATTTTAAAAATAACAAAAATAAGAAAAAGACAGTAGAAACTTAGTAAAAAGAAAGTCTAGAAATGAAAAACCAGTAACAGTAAGAGTCAGGAGAAATGAAATTGTAATTTATGAAACTTGATCAATACTAGAACCACGTGACATGATACAATGGCATTAAAGAACTACAGAATCTTTTTTTTTAAAGATCTATTTATTTTATTACAAATTCAGATATACAGAGAGGAGGAGAGACAGAGAGGAAGTTTTTCCGTCTGATGATTCACTCCCCAAGTGAGCCGCCTTGGCTGGTGCTGCGCCGATCTGAAGCCAGGAACCAGGAACCTCCTCCAGGTCTCCCACGCAGGGGCAGGGTCCCAATGCATTGGGCCATCCTCGACTGCTTTCCCAGGCCACAAGCAGGGAGCTGGATGGGAAGTGGAGCTGCCAGGATTAGAACCAGCACCCATATAGGATCCCGGAGCGTTCAAGGCAAGGACTTTAGCCGCTAGGCCACGCTGCCGGGCCCAGAATCTTTTTTTTTTTTTTAAAAGATTTATTTTATTTTTATTACAAAGTCAGATATACAGAGAGGAAGAGAGACACAGGGGAAGATCTTCCATCTGATGATTCAGTACCCAAGTCACGGCAACGGCCAGTGCTGCACCGATCTGAGGCCAGGAGCCAGGAACTTCTTTCCAGGTCTCCCACTCGGGTGCAGAGTCTCAAGGCTTTGGGACCGTCCTCCACTGCTTTCCCAGGCCACAAGCAGGGAGCTGGATGGGAAGTGGAGCTGCTGGGATTAGAACCGGCGCCCATATGGGATCCTGGTGCTTTCAAGGCGAGGACTTTAACCACTATGCCGATCGTGCCTGGCCCAGAACTACTGAAAAGTCGGCAATACTTTAAAACTTAACAATAAAAAAATAGGGGCTGGTGAGATGGATCAATTTGCTAATCCTTCATCTTAAAGCACCAACTTGCTTCCTGACTGCTCCACTTCCCATTCAATTTCCTGCTTGTGGCCTGGGAAAGCACTAGAGGAAGCTCAAAGCCTTGGGATCCTATACCAGCTTGGGAGACTGGGAGGAAGCTCCTGGCTCCCAGCTTCTGCTCAGTTCAGCTCCAGCTGCTACAGTCACTTGGGGAATGAACCAGCAGATGGATGATCTCTCTGTCATTCCTTCTCTACGTAATTCTGTATTTCCAATAAAAAAAAAAATTCTTCTACAAAATAGAAATAAAAAAAAGAAGGAGCTAGCATAATGACACAGAAGATTAAGCCACAGCTTGAAATACTGACAACCTATATTGCTGGTTCAAGTTCTAGCTTCTCTGCTTCTGCTTCAACTTTTGGCTGATGTGCATGGAAAGGCAGAAGAAAATGACCCAAGTGCTTAAACCCCTGCCACTCATGTGGCAAACCAGGAAGGAGTTCCTGGCTCCTGGCTTTGACCTTTATCCAGCCCAAGCTGTTACAGGCTGTTGTGTTTGCGTAGTGAACCAATGGATGAAAAATCAATCAATCTCTCTCCCTCTCTATCTGTCCCTCTCTTTTACTATGCTTTTTAAATAAATAAATCTTTTGGGCCTGGCACAGTAGTCTAGCAGCTTAAGACCTTGTCTTACATTCCTGGGATCCCATATAGGCACCTGCTGGTGTCCTGGTGACCCTGTTTCCCATCCAGCTCCTTACTTGTAGCCTGGAAAAGCAGTCAAGGGAGGCCCAAAGCCATGGGACCCTGCACTCACGTGGGAGATTCAGAAGAAACTCCTGGCTCCTAGATTTGGATCAGCTCAGCTCAAGTTATTGTGGCCACTTGGGGAGTGAATCATTGGACGGAAGATCTTTCTCTGTGTCCTTCTCTCTGTATACCTGACTTTCCAATAAAAATAAATAAAGCTTTAAAAAAAATTACCTCCAGAACACAGCCTGCAAACTGGCTGAAGTCAACTTTGGCATCATTATAATTTAATAAAAATCAAAACAGTCTTTTCCACATTCTAAACTCACAGTATGGATCTAGGCAGTCCACTCTTCCATGTTTTTTTTTTTTTTTTAACTTCGGAGGGAACCAGCTACTAGATGGTTCGATTAGTCTTTGGCCCCTATACCCAGGTCGGACGACCGATTTGCACGTCAGGACCGCTACGGACCTCCACCAGAGTTTCCTCTGGCTTCGCCCTGCCCAGGTATAGTTCACCATCTTTCGGGGCCTAACACATGGGCTCGTGCTCCACCTCCCCGGCCGGCGGGCAAGACGGGTTGGTGGTACGCCCTCGGTGGACTGGACCAAGTATCTTTCTTTAGAGCCCTGGTTCCCAACCAGGAGCAATTTTGCCCCTCAGAGAACACCAGGTAACTTCTGGAGATTTTTTTAGTCATCAAAGCTCAGGGAGGAAGGTGCTAGTGGCAGTCAAGCGATGCTCTCAACATCCTATATTGCACAGGACAGTCTCTACCACAAAAACTCTTTCAGAACAAAACATCAACCATGCTGAAGTGAAGACAGTCTGCTCTCAACAGTAAGGGTGGTTGGGCCCGGTGGTGTGGTCTAGCAGCTAAAGTCCTCACCTTGAACACGCCGGGAGTCCATATGGGCACTGGTTCTATTCCTGGCTGCTCCACTTCCCATACAGCTCCCTGCTTGTGGCCTGGGAAAGCAGTCGAGGATGGCCCAAAGCTTTGGGACCCTGCACCCAAGTGGGAGACCCAGAAGAGGTTCCAGGTTCCCGGCTTCGGATCGGCGCAGTACCAGCCGTTGCGGTCACTTGGGGAGTGAATCATCGGATGGAAAATCTTCCTCTCTGTCTGTCCTCCCCTCTGTATATCTGACTTTGTAATAAAAATAAATAAATCTTAAAAAAAAAAAACAAACAGTAAGGGTGGCTAACCTAGTGATTCACCCAGCTACGTCTCACATCAGAGTACCTGGATTTGATCTCTGCCTCTGGTTCCTGACTTCAGCTTCCTGTGAGTGTAGACTCTGGAAACCAGCAGTCACAGATGCAGGGACTGGCTTCCTGCTACCCTTATGAGAGATGTGGACTGAGTTTCTGGCTCTCAGCTTCAGTCAGAAACATCCTGGGAATGAACCAGTGAATGGGAACTCCCTCTGGCAATCTGTTTCTTTTAGTCTCTCAAATAAAAAAATAAAACCAAACGTTAATAAGGTACAGTAAGTATAAAAAATGACATTTATTATAATAAAAAATAAATATTATGAAATGTAATATAATTGTTTGTACTATACCTTCATACACCTGGCAATCTAGGCTTTTTTATATTAGCATCACCACAAACATCTGAATAATGCATTGTGCTAGGAGTCAATGACAGGAATGATGTCACTGAACAATAGGAATTTTTCAGCCCCATTAAAATCTTATGAAATGGGCCCAGCGTGGTGGCATAGCGGCTGAAGTCCTCGCTTTGAAAATGCCGGGATCCAATGTGGGCGGCGGTTCTAATCCTGGCATCCCGCTTCCCATCCAACTTCCTGCCTGTGGCCTGGGAAAGCAGTCAAGGACGGCCCAAAGCCTGGGACCCTGAATCATTCCACTTGCTATAAAGTAAGTAGAGGCAAGGAACTTTGGCTAAGCTAAACTTCAGCAATCATCCTACGATTGGCTATCTTACTAGAGAGAGGACAGCAAACACATTCATCAGTATACAACATGTCTGGTTGAAGCAGTAGCTCATCTAACAGTTGGGAGATCTGGAAGTGGCTCCAGGTTCCTGGCTCTTGGCTCTTGGCTCCTGGCTCCAGATTCAGTGCAGCTCCAGCCGTTGTGGCCACTTGGGAAGTGAATCATTGGATGGAATACCTTCCTATCTGTCTGTCCTTCTCTATATATATCCGCCTTTCTCATAAAAATAAACAAATTGGGCCCGGCTGCGTGGCCTAGCAGCTAAAGTCCTTGCCCTGAAAGCGTCAGGATCCCATATGGGTGCCGGTTATAATCCCAGCAGCTCCACTTCCCATCCAGCTCCCTGCTTGTGACCTGGGAAAGCAGTCAAGGATGGCCCAAGGTCTTGGAACCCTGCACCCACGTGGGAGACCTGGAGGAAGTTCCTGGCTCCTGGCTCAGGATCGGCACAGCAATGGCCATTGCGGTCACTTGGGGAGTGAATCATCGGACAAAAGATCTTTCTCTCTGTCTCTCCTCCTTTCTTTATATCTAACTTTGCGATAAAAATAAAATAAAAGGATACAGGACCAACATTGTTTATGTGGTCTCTTGACCAAAATGCCAATATGCGGTATGTGACTTTACACTTTTTGTGCCTTCCAATTTTTGTACCACATGTATGTTACCTAATCAAGTAATTTAAAACAATCAAAAACTAGTCACTGTGGCTCGTAACTATGAGGTCAACGACCATTCAAAGAACATTACTAAGTGGAAAACAGAATTAGCTTATGTTGTAGCATGAGTCCTGAATTAGGACACAACCTCCCATGGAGAATGGAGTCTTACTCAGTGCTTCCAGAACTATTAAGAACAAACAAAACTGTGCTGATGAGATAGCCTATCACGTGTAAGAGCCACACAAATGACTCCTGATTAACAAGAAACAACACTAGAAATTATAGGTAAGACCTTTACCAATATTTGCTTGTTACCTTATACATCATTTCATTGTTACTGGGACTTTGATCCCTGTTTCAGTACTGTAGTCTTCCATGTATGCTGCTTACCCTTAGATGATTCAGCAACTTCAAAGAAAGGTCTTACTCTGATGAGCCACACAAATTGGGTGCTCAATAATTATTTGAGGATGTGCATTATTACGATAAAGATTAACAAGAAACGCTCTTTCCTGTATCATTCCACTTGCTATAAAGTAAGTAGAGGCAAGGAACTTTGGCTAAGATAGACTTTAGCAATCATTCTACAATTGGCTATCTTACTAGAGGGAGGACAGCAAACACATTCATCAGTATACAACATGTCTGGTTGAAGCAGCAGCTCATCTAATAGTTGGGCCTCATGGGCACAGGCCAAAAATCCCAGTCTCTTACTCACCAAGTTACTGAATCATGAAAACAACACTCTCAGTACGCATGTCACTGAATGGCAAGGACAGCCAATCTGTAGGAACTGCCAGCCAAAATTATTAATACCGACAATGTTGGGAAGCTCTCTAGTTTAGCAACTACAAGCAGAATAAGTGAGCACGAGGGCAGGGCAGGATAGGCAACAGCATGCATCAGAAAAGGAAACCATAGGTGTCTTACGTGATGTATTTGTTGTATAGAATAAAGGCTTCCTCAATGTTGCCTTCCTTAGAGTATATGGATGCCATTCGGATCATCTCAACTCCAGAGCGGAAGTAGCGCCGGGGCGGGAAGTCTTCATTCACCACGATGGCGCTGCCACGCTGGGAGAGAGCCCTCACCCGCTCCTCAGGCGGGAGGCTCACATCTCCATGGTCAGGCATCGGGAACACCACGTTCTAAGACGGAAAAGCAACAAAACAGATGGCATCAACACCACAGTCCCCATGATCCCGGCAGTCTGGTCTCACAAAAAAGAAGAAAAATCTGCTGTAGCCCCTGACAAGTAAGGTCTTTCCTATAAAAAGGCTGAGGCTCAAATGACAAGAATTTGCAGACACCAGACTTCATAACCCCGTGCCGTAATTACAAAGTACAAGGAGTGTGATGGTAGTGGGTCCTGAGGGGTTTAGTTCCACCCTTAATTATTGTCACTACCTATAGCAGAGTTAGGAGTAGGAATGATAGCACATGCTTTTGGTTGGATCTCTTTCTGGCTACCCACCACAATCTGTCCCAGTGGATGTCCAGGTACATTTAATGAACTTTAAACATGCTCATTAACTGACTTCAAGTTTCATCATTTTAATCTAATCAAAGAGTAACTGACATTTTCTGTGGTGGACTTTTCATAGGTGAACACAAACATGGTCTGGGAGTGGCAGATTACATCGACATTAAATCACTAATTAGTCTACAAACAACTCATCATTATCACAGCGAGGAATTTAGGTTCATCTAGAACAATTAATCACCTTCCAGAGGTGAATAAATTTTGAATAACAAAACAGCATACAACAAAGCCATCTATCCTGTCAGTTTTCCTTCCCTGGGTACCAAACTGTAACTCCACAATCTTTCTCGATGTTGCTGTTGGAGATTTAAAATCCCAATCAGATATTATCACTCCAGCGTTTCCAAAATGCCGTATGCTGCATTTCAGCATCCTCCCTAACCCTCACGCTCTGTCACACACACGCTGTGGACGAATTCATTCCGGAATCTAACAGCCCCGGGATGTCTCTTCTTTCATCTTCCTCCCATCCCCCACAACAGACACTTTGGTTTCCTCCAGGATTCCAACCTCCCAGGGGAAGCCTCGCAGTTCAGTTTCATTTGTCTTGCCAACGTCTGCTTCTTACTCCAACCCTGACTCAAAGATAGTATCTTTAGCTCTCCTCCATAGTCACACTTCCCCTCCAAAACGCCCTCACAACACACACGCTGTGGGGACAGCCAGGGGCTGGAGAGGGACTCCACCGCCCAGAGAGCCTCCTGCAACCCCAAAACCTTCCCAGGCCGTCTGTTTGGGAAGCTCCCCTGCAGTGGAGGAGGCGCCAGCAGCCCCCGCCCAGGCCAGCAGCCGCCCCCAAGGACTGAGGGGAGGAGGCGTGCCCGGCAGTGGGCAAGCGGCCGACTAGGGCTCCAGGCACCCGAGCCCACGTCGCCATCCTCAAGGGAAAAGTCACCCAAGGTGTTGGGCGGCCGCAGGCGGGGGCGCCCTGGCGGGCCGGGCACTGCGCGGCAGGTGCCGCTGGGGCTGAGAGGACTGCAAGCCCGACGCTCCGGCGGCCGCTCCCTCAGCGCTCCAACCGCGCTCACACACCCGGCCCTAGCAGCCCCGGGACCCTTCCCCACCTTTACTCGCGGGTAATACTCGGAGCTTCCGGGAACGTCACATCCGGCGCCCCGCCCACGCCCGCCCATCAATCTATTCACTGCCCAGCTTTTAGGACGCCGGGGTAGGAAACTGGTGGGTGGGACTAGAGTAGTCGCGTGCGAAGAATCCGACCAATGAGGCGAGAGCTACAGCTGCCATTTTGGTAAAGGGAAAGGGCAGGAAAGAAAGCTGGACCAAAGATAAAGGACCCAGGCTAACTTTTTCTTCAACTTTGAATTTGTGATAGTCGTTTCCTCCCGAGCACCCCCGTTACACTTAGGTAAATCTCACATTAGGATAGATTGCTGGTCCAAGCCAATGGCAGTCACAGCTGAAGGAACCAGGTCTTACAAATCAGGAGGCAAGAAGATTGCCAATTTTCAGCCTATATGTGTTCCTTTCAACTTGCAACAAAAAATTGTCAGAGGCCCAGTGGCGTGGCCTAGTACCTAAAGTCCTCGCCTTGAACGCACCGGGATCCCATATGGGCGCTGGTTCTAATCCTGGCAGCTCCACTTCCCATCCAGCTCCCTGCTTGTGGCCTGGGAAAGCAGTCGAGGATGGCCCAATGCATTGGGACCCTGCACCCACGTGGGAGACCTGGAAAGAGGTTCCTGGTTCCCGGCTTCGGATCGGCGCAGCACCGTCCGTTGTGGCTCACTTGGGGAGTGAATCATGGGACGGAAGATCTTCCTCTCTGTCTCTCCTCCTCTGTGTATATCTGACTTGTAATAATAAAATAAATAAATAAATCTTTTAAAAAATTGTCAGACGGAGATATAAGGCAACAGCTTTTATTGCTTAGAAAAGGATGTAAGGCTCCCCTTTTAGTGCCACAACACCGAAGCAGAGTGAAAAAGCCATGTTCAATTTCTCAAGCTTCCTGTGGACAGTACTGTAAACGAGACACGAGGCCGGGACAGCTAGTTAAATACCCCAAATGCACCTGCGTGTGCATGTGTGCATATATGCCACACCCTCTTTTCAAACAGGTCCTGCAAGCCTGCCAGTCATCTCGTTTCTCTGTGAGACTTTTTCCTTTGGGTTTAATTCTCTGAGAAGTCTTTTCTCAAACTGATTTGGGCGTCTCCCTGTTCGTTTCTTAATATGATGATATGATCCAGTCCAGCTTCAAGCCACAGCTCTCGGGCCTTTTCTGCTAGCCAGCCTCCAGGTTTCTGACTGCTCCGGTTGGCTGCTGTGTGGGTTTCTCTCAGACTGCCCTGAGATATCTCCGTGTGCTCGTTGGTTTTTCAGACTTACGGCTGAAATATTCAATCTGTCTCCCCTGTACCCACTGCAAGCGCTCTTGTGCTAGGATCCACTGCAGGTAAATTTTGAAGACAATTGCACAGGAGTCGCTCGCTGCTGTGGGTCCTGCAAATAGTGCTCTCAGTTCTTTTACACTGCTGGACCTAAAGAAACGGATTCATTGGAGGTGACAGTCCCGAGCACAGTCTCATAAGTAGTTATTTTTGGCAATGTCTAATTCAGAAGATTAACAGAATTGCAAATATTCTAGACATTAAAATGATGATAAGACTTGAAGAGACTGAGCTGCACGTGGAAGAGGGTGTGCCTAAGCGCAAAGGCAGCAGTCACCACTGCCCGGCTATTCCTGAGGTTAGAAAGTCAATCTCGGCCGGCGGCGTGGCCTAGCACCTGAAGTCCTCGCCTTCAACACCCCAGGATCCCATATGGGCGCCGGTTCTAATCCGGGCAGCTCCACTTCCCATCCAGCTCCCTGCTTATGGCCTGGGAAAGCAGTCGAGGACGGTCCAATGCATTGGGACCCTGCACCGGAATGGGAGACCCGGAAGAGGTTCCAGGTTCCCGGCTTCAGATCGGCGTGCACCGGCCCGTTGCGGCTCACTTGGGGAGTGAATCATCGGACGGAAGATCTTCCTCTCTGTCTCTCCTCCTCTCTGTATATCTGACTTTGTAATAAAATAAATAAATCTTTAAAAAAAAAAAAAAGAAAAGAAAGTCAATCTCCCAGAACAGGTGTGGGGGCACAGGAGCTGAGGCGGAGCATGGGGTGCCCACATCCTCCAGTGGAGTGCCTGGGTTCAAGTTCCCATTCTGCTCGTGATCACATGGGAGAGCCCGGCCCTGCCTCACCTGCTACAGGCATTTGAATAGTGAATCTATGGATGGAAGCTTTCTCTCTTTCAGTTGCTAGAAGTTGTTAAGATGATGATTAATATAGGAAACAGGAAATTTTGTAAAGAAAACCAGATTTTTTTTTATTTGAAAGGCAAAGTTCTAGAGAGAGGAGAGACACAGAGCAAGATCTTTCACCCACTGCTTCCCACCCTGAAGGGCCACAGTGCCTGCAGGGGCCCTGGCAATTGGGTAATCCTCCATTGCCTTCCCAGGCAATCAACAGGGAGCTGGATTAGAAGTGGAGCCATCAGGACTTGAACTGGTACCCATATGGATTGATGGCACAAAGGGCAAAAGTTTAACTGGCTACATCACAGTGCCAGTCCCTAGCAATTAGTGCTTTTAAGAAGAAAGTTTGTGCATGTTGACAACTGGGGCAAGAGGTCAGCACTCTTGGCTTGCTAGGGACCAGAAAACTTTGACCAAAGTGAAATTTTACATTCCTCATTCCCTGCTTATCTAGAAAAGCTGAAAACTGGACATTTGGGTACATGTAGTGAAGAAATTAAGGTAACACAATGCCTGCTACATTCTTGGCATAATTCAGAAGACTACCCCTTTGCCATTTACTGCCGTAAAAGTTGGAGGTTAAGCATCAAAAGTACTCTGCCAACAGACTGGGTACAGTAGCTCAGCTGGTAGGCCAGGCAACTTGGAGGCTGGCAGTCTCTTGCCTTCCGGTGTGCACTTCAGGTCATAGACAATTTCCCGAATGTGGCAGCTTCCAGCTGACCTGTGGCACACTCCAGTGCCATAACCTGCACTCCTGCCTGGTTATCCTGACCTGTTCCTTGATTGGCAGCAGCAAGAAACTACTAGGAAAAAATTCTTGAGATGGAGAAATGGGGTATAGAAAAATAAAGTCCACAGGAGATTTCTGGGGGAAATAAGGAAGACTCCAGGCAGATGTCACTGGTTTAATGTTGCTGCTGTGCTAAGTGCCATACCAAGAGGGGCATCCTGGCTTTGCATCAGCACAGCTCTTGCCATTGCGGCAGCTTGGGGAGTGGGTCAATGGACGGAAGATCTTTCTTTCTGGAAAAAAAAAAGGAGGTGCAATTTCATTAGTGTATTCTTACCTCCTGCAGTACATTCTTGTAAAAGTAGCTGATTTTTAAAAAACAAGTTATGGCCCAACATGATAGCCTAGTGGTTGAAGTCCTTACCTTGCATGTGCTAGGATCCTATGTGGGCACCAGTTTGTGTCCCGGTGACTTCACTTCCCATCCAGCTCTCTGCTTGTGGCCTGGGAAAGCAGTCGAGGATGGCCCAAAGTCTTGGGACCCTGCACCTGCATGGGAGGCATGGAAGAGGCTCCTGGCTTCTGGCCTCATATCAGCTCAGGTCTGGCCATTGTAGCCACTTGGGGAGTGAACTAGAAGACAGATCTCTCTTTTTGTCTCTCCTCTGTTTATCTGCCTTTCCAATAAAAATCAATCTTAAAAAAAATAAATAAAAGCAAAAGTCAGATGTTGTGATTCCTGGGCCTAACACCCTCCCCAGGGGCTGGTATTGTGGTCCGTTAGTTGAGCCACTTCTTGGGATGTCCACAGCCGATGTTGGAGAACCAAAGTTCAAGCCCTGCCTCTATGTCTGATCCAGCTTCCTGCTAATGTGAATCCCTAGAGACAGCAAAGGTGACTAAGAACTTGGGGTTCAGGGCCCGGTGCAGTAGCCTAGAGGCTAAAGCCTTGCACGTGCCCAGAATCCCTTATGGGCACGAGTTTCTGTCCAGGTGACCCTGCTTCCCATGCAGCTCCCTGCCTGTGGTCTGGGAAAGCAGTCCAGGACAGCCCAAAACCTTGGGACCCTGCACCCGTGTGGGCTCCTAACTTCGGACTGGTTCAGCTCAGGCCATTGCGGCCGCTTGGGGAGTGAATCAGCAGACAGAAGATCTTCCTCTCTGTCTCTCCTCTTCTCTGTATATCTGACTTTCCAATCAAAATAAAATAAACCTTAAAAAAAAAATAGAGCTTGGGGCTCAGCCACCTGTGTGGGAGACCAGATGGAGTTCTTGACTTCTGGCTTCAGCGTGGCCCAGCCCCAGCTTTGTGGGCATTTGGGAAGTGCACCAACATGGGAGGTATTGCCCCTCTCTCTTTCTGTTGCTCTGCCTTTCAAATAAATAACTTTTAAAAATCATTAAAAAAACCCACTAAACCCTCCAGTGACTTCCCATGGCAGTTATAATGCGGGTCAAAGCTCTTCACCCTGACATGCAGTGTTGCAGCCCTGCCGCCTCCCACGCCCTGCCTTGCTTGCTGCTCCCAGCCCCGCTCTCGGAGCACAGCTGATTCCTCCTCGGGGGCTGCTCTGAGCCTGATCTCTGCTCGGCTGGCTCCGTCCTGATGCTCCCATCTCGGTGTACATGTCACCTCCTCAAGGGGAACTTCCCTGCTCACCCTTCTGAATGGCCACCCAGTTGCCCCCTGTCCTGCCATCTGGTTTATTATTATTATTATTATTATTGGAAGGTCAGATTTATAGAGAGGAGAGGCAGAAATAGCTCTTCCATCCACTGGTTCACTCCACAGATGGCCACAATGGCCAGAGCTGAACCTCTCTGGGTCTCCCATGTGGGTGCAGGGGCTCAGGGTTTCGGGCCTCTGCTGCTTTCCCAGGCCACAAGCAGGGAGCTGGATGGAAATGCAGCAGCTGGGACACGAACCAGCACCAGTATGGGATCCTGGCACCTATAGGGCAAGTACTTCAGCCACTAGGCCACTGTCCCAGGCCGCCAACTGGTTTTAATTCTCTGTGAAGCCACTGTGTGATGAGCTTGAGGTCATGTATTGTCTTTTGTGCCCCCACTAGGATCTAATTTCTGGAACACAGGAACTTTCTTTGACTTGCCCACTGCTCTGACCCAGGGCCTTGTGATTCCAGACATGCAATATTCACAAAATATTGTTGGATGTTCAAGCTCCCCCACCTGAGCTGCAGGGATGGGCTAGCCCGTTATGATAACAGCAGAGATGAGCAAAGAGTAGTGAGCACTGTGCTCTTGGAGACAAATCTCGACAGGGCAGAGCTAGCAGCAGAAAGCTCAAGGCTAGAAGCCTTAGCATCTCACATTCTCGTGGATCTGTTAGGCAACGGGCATACAGGAATAAGAAAAATGTAGCTTCTGTTGTTTGACGCCTTTCAAGGACAAGGGTTAAAAAGAGAAACCTCTTTAAAGAAAAAGATGAGGAAAGTTTTGAAAGCAATGCTAGGTGAGGTTCCATATGTAGAGAATAAAGCAGACTGTCTTGAACATTGCTGGGAATGGACATATTCTAAAAGTAAAAATGGAGCGTGTACTAAAGACATTGTTCACATGGTACAAAATTCTAGCAGTGAACTTGTTGAGATTATAAAATAGAAAATGCAATTTGAAAAGGCAGCATGTGGAAAGAAAAGAATGTGGCAAATGTATTGATGTCTTTTAAATTTGTGCATTATAGGGCCCGGCGCGGTAGCCTAGTGGCTAAAGTCCTCACCTTGCACACGCTGGGAGCGCCCAGGACCCCATATGGGCGTCAGTTCTAATCCTGGCGGCCCGACTTCCCATCCTGCTTCCTGCTTGTGGCCTGGGAAAACAGTCGAGGACGGCTCAAAGCCTTGGGACCCTGCACCCGAGTGGGAGACCCGGAAGAGGCTCTGGGTTCCTGGCTTTGGATCAGCACAGGTCCGGCTGAAACAGCTCCTTGGTGAAAAAATCACCAGATAGAAGATCTTCCTCTTTGTATATCTACCTTTCTAATAAAAATAAAATAAATCTGTAAAAAATAAATTTGTACGATGTAAATGCAGGCTGGAGTTCATTTTCAGCTGGAGTTACTAGACTTACCTTATAAAACTGCCTGCAACTTTGAGATGAATTTGTGGTCTATGGCGCCACCTGCTGTTCATTTGAAGACTGGCATCTTGTTGCCAACAAAAATTACTAGCTTGGAAAATAAGTTGTCGTGTATACCTGAAAAGAACTTTAATTTTGTATGTTGTTAAAAATAATGCTTAATGTATAACGTGAGAAATAAGCTTTGATTTAGACATATTTTCTTTTTAACTTGTTAGTTTTCTCTGGGTTATGTAGTTTGTTCACTAATAATTCTTTTTTAGGAATGTTGTTTTCTTTAGCCTGTTAAGATGCCTTTGTCTCACTGTATCAAACTGTGTCAGAGCAGCCACTGGCATGCACAAAATCTGGGGCTGGGAATGCGCCTGGTTGAAGAGCAAAGGGGATGCCCCGGCTGGATTGGAATTGCCACAGCGGAGCGCAAGAGCCGGAATGGGGGTAGTGGTCTGTGCTGGACATGGCTGCAGTGTCCCTCAGCATGGGTGTGGACAGGGTCTGGGGTGCAGCAGATTGGGCTAGATTCCAGCATCCACTGATGCTCATGAGGCCAGCGTAGGTGTAGAGCCGGCTGGGCTAGGTTTCAGTTTCTACTGGGCCATGTGAGAGCTGTCATAGCATGGACTAGGTGTGGCTGGGCTGTAGCACCCAACAGTAAGAACTGGATTGGGTATGGGCCAGTTGGACAAGGCTATTGTTCCTGCCAGGACAGGAGGTGGATTAAGTCAGCCTGGGCCAATGATACAGAATTGTGTGTGAGATCTACCACTGGGAGGAGACCACATAAGGAGCTTGGGGAACTTCTTCGTCAGGGTGCAGTCCCTGCAGGTAAATGCAAGAACCAAGGCAAGGAATAGTCCAGGCCAGACCAGGTTATGGTACCTGCTAGCATACGTGTGGCTCAGGTCTGAGGGTGGGCCAGGCTATGCCAGTTCATAACACCTGCTGGCAGACCTGAGAACTTGGATGGGGTGCAGGACAGGTTGAGTCTGGGCTCTTCACCAGCCACTTCACATTAGGGCCGAGACTTGGGGCTGACTGTGCCAGGTAGGGCGGCAGCACCTGCCAGTGTGAGCTGCAACAGGGACAGACCAGGCTGAGCCAGTCTACAGCACCTGCTGGCAAATGCTGAGTTAAGACAGGCCATGCCAGAGGGGGCTGCAGCAGCCACTAGCACACGCAAAATAGGGGGAGGTGTGCGAGCCTGGTCAGGGAGCTGTGGGGACTCCTTTGCTGGGCCACTGCTCCTGCTGATGAGCTGAGAGCTGGATGAGGGGGCAGACCAGGCTAGGCAAGGCTAAACAACTGTTGGCCTACATGTGAACTGGGTTAGAGGGAGAGCCAGGCTGGAATCACTAATTGTTTCCAATGGTGCAGGTATGAGCTAGAGTAAGGGCAGGAAGGTTGGGCTTTGCTTCAGCATCAGCTGACAAGTGCTAGGACTGGGGGCAAGTCCTGCCACGCTAGACTGCAGAACCACCTGGGGAAGGCAAGATCAGGGGCAAGGAGTGGGTCTAGTGGGGAGACTGTGGGCACCACTCTGATGGGCTACAATTTCCTGTGGTGAGCATGAGAACCAAGACTGGGGGCGGGCCTGACTGGACAGGCGATGGCACCCACTAGCATGAATGTGGG
Organism: Ochotona princeps; assembly: GCF_030435755.1. NCBI lineage: Eukaryota > Metazoa > Chordata > Mammalia > Lagomorpha > Ochotonidae > Ochotona > Ochotona princeps. The sequence goes on from NC_080839.1 coordinate 25,708,314, forward strand.
CTAGAGGATGGGGTTGGTTGGGTTGAGTTAGCTTTCAACATCCAATGATGTGCACGAGAGCTGAAAGGGCTATGGGACAGACTGGACCAGTCCACTGCACATGCTGGCAGGCACAGGAACCAGACCTGGGGGCCAGACTGGACCAGTCCACTGCACATGCTGGCAAGCACAGGAACCAGACCTGGGGGCCAGTTGTTGGAATTATTGGGGGTCACTCTGACTGGGGTTAAGCTCCCCCTGGTTTACGTGAGGACTGTGTGTGTGTTAGGCAGGGTTTGGCTAGACTGCAGCACCCATTGATTTGTAGAGCAAGGAGTGCAGAACAAATTGATCCACTACTCCAGTGAAACTTGACAGCAAACTTCTGGGTGGAGACTCTGAGGTGAACTATGTCAGCCAATTGACCTTGGAAGGATTTCCTCATCCTTGGAGTGGCAATATGAACAGCATCTCAGAACTATTGAAACCACTTGAGCAGAACCCTTAGAACATGCTTCACAATGGGGACCTTGGGATGACATCGGATACTGGGGAGGCTGGGCGTGGTCTCTCCTATTGTATCCTCCCCTCTGCCAGATACAGGTCAAAAGAAAAGAAAATACGTGAACAATGGTCTTGCCCAATTTCCCTTGATCCTTGACCCTTCTCACCCTGATCAACTATGTAAACATCATCAAAAGTAAAAATTTTTTTTAAAAGATGCCTTTCTCTCACATCAGAGTACCTGGGCTCAATTCTAGATTCTGTCTGCTAATTTCTGCTTTCTACTAATGCAAACTCTGGGTAGATACTGGGAGGCAGCAGTACTGGCTCAAGTAACTGGTACTCCTGCCACCCACCGGGGAGGCCTAGATTGAGTCCCCAGCTTCCAGCTTTGACTCCAGCCCAAACCTGGTCATTGTAGACATTCCAGGAATGAACCAGTGGGTAAGAGCTATTTCTTCATCTGTCTCTGTCTCAAATAAATAATTTTTTAAAAGAATATCATTTTTAAGGTTATAAATTTCAGTAAGACACAAGACATAAGAAACTTTAGGGTTATTTTCATTAGATAATTTAGATGATGGGTTTTCTAATTTTATATTTGTTTACATATTTGTATATATGAGGGATGGAAAATTGCATACAACTACTGTTTGAAAAACATTTACTCATCTACTGCACAACTATTTTTTTAAAATATTTTTATTTGAAAGGCATATTTTACAGAGAAGGAGCAATAGAAAATCTTCTATGTGCTGGTTCACTCCCCAAGTGGCCACAAAGGCTGGAGCTGAGTTGATCTGAAATCAGGAGCCAGGAGCTTCTTCTAGGTCTCCCATGTGGGTGCAGGGGCCCCCACTGTTTTCCCAGGCCAGCAGGGAGCTGGATGGGAAGTGGAACAACTAGAACATGAATCCGTGCCCATGTATGATGCTGGCATGAAAGCATGGAGGATTAGCTTGCTGAACCAGAGCACCGGCACCATTCTGCACAAATACTTGCTCATCTACTGTGTGCCAGCAAGTGTTTTAAGCTTCAAAATATCAGTAGAGAAATATCTCTGTTTCTTTCTGTTTGTGAAAAACACAAGTGGTCCCAACAATGCTAGTAGATTTCACACTATGTGGCTATAGTCTCAAGAGTGTCCTTTATCACAACGAATATCTGCAACTTCCCTCAAAAAGTATGCTTAGCAGCACTGCCTCGCTCTAGTTGAGCCCGCCTCTTCATAGCCTCACGCTCTGGCCTCTGTCCTGTGATGGGAGTTGACACTGAAGGGGCAGAAATCTCATGTTTCCTCCTTGGAATTGGTTGGTAGCTGAAATATTGGATTAGAAATGAATTTCTTTTAAGGATTTATTTATTTTTATTGAAAAGGCAGATATACAGAGAGGAGGAGAGACAGGGAGGAAGGTCTTCCATCCGATGATTCACTCCCCAAGCGGCCACAACGGCTGGAGCTGAACCAATCCGAAGCCAGGAGCCAGGAACTCTTCTGGGTCTCCCACGTGGGTGCAGGGTCCCAAGGCTTTGGGCCATTCTTGACTGCTTTCCCAGGCCACAAGCAGGGAGCTGGATGGGAAGTGGAGCAGCCGGGATTAGAACCGGCGCCCATATGGGATCCTGGCGCATTCAAGGCGAGGACCTTAACCACATGCTATCGCGTCGGGCCCTAGAAATGGATTTTGGCGCCTGGAGCAATTGCTCAGTGGCTAAATCCTTGCCTTGCGTGTGCTGCGATCCCATATGAGCACCTGTTTGTGTCCCAGCTGCTCCACTTTTGTTCCAGCCAGTGAAAGCATTCTAGCTGGCCCAAAGTCTTGGGACGCTGCACCTGTGTGAGACACCCAGAAGAAACTCCTGGCTCCTGGCTTTGGATTAGCTTAGCTCCAACCATTGCAGCCACTAGATGAGTACATGAGCAGATGGAAGTTCTTTCTCTCTGTCTCTCCTTTTCTCTGTAAATCTGCCTTTTCAAAAATAAATAAATAAATAAAATCCTTTAAATAAAAAAGGAATGGGGGCCCGGCGGCGTAGCCTAGCGGCTAAAAGTCCTCGCCTTGAACGTGCCCCGGGATCCCATATGGGCGCCGGTTCTGGTCCCGGCAGCTCCACTTCCCACCCAGCTCCCTGCTTGTGGCCTGGGAAAGCAGTCAAGGACGGTCTAAAGCTTTGGCACCCTGCATCCGCGTGGGAGACCTGGAAGAGGTTCCTGGTTCCCGGCTTCGGATCAGCACAGCACCGGCCGTTGCACTCACTTAGGGAGTGAATCATCGGACGGAAGATCTTAAAAAAAAAAAAAAAGGAATGGGTTTTATACGATGCCATAATCGGTATTATTTTCCTGTGGGGCCAGCGCAATGCTCTGAGGTCAGTGAGTTCTCGCCGAGCTCAGCACATGCGCAGCTCACTGTTGTCCCCTGCAGTCTTGAATTCTTTGCCACACTGTATGAAATGGCACCCGGGCCTGGTGCGATAGCCACTTGGGCAGTGAACCAGTGAACAGAAGATCTGTCTCTCCTCTCTGTAAATTTGACTTTCCAATTAAAAAAAAAAATCTTAAAAAAAAAAAAAAGAAAGACAGACTAATTATGGAAATCAGTTCTGTAAGCCCCAGTTGACAAGAAACACACTGAGAGGTACAGGAGCAAGAGTGACACTGAGGTCAGTCGCTGGTGCATCCACCAGCTGAGGAACACACACCCCCTGCTGCTGCCAGGAGGCAGTGGGGTGCTGGGGCAACAGACAGAGGGCTGGAGGCTACCCTGATAGGCCATCAAGCCATCCTCTTCTTTCTAGTGTTTCACTCCACAGTGGCTACCATGGCCACCATGGCCGGAGATGACTAAAAGCCAAGAGCCAGGAGCTTCATCCAGGTCTCCCACAAGGGACCAGGGACAGAAGGGCTTAGAAGATTTTCCATTGCTTTCTCTGGTACTTAGCAGGGAGCTCAGACTTGGGTACCCATATGGGATGTCTGCATTGCAGCAGAGCTTTAACCCTCTTTATTAAAATGCCAGCCCCTCTAATACCCATTTCTAGTGTTAGTTTTCAAAACTGCTGAGTTTCATCCTTGTTCAGAGAGGCAATGAAAAAATTATTACTGAATGTGACTTTTCTGAGATGCTACTTTCCCCAGTGATACCCTACGCTAATCTTAGTTTTTCCTTGTGCTCTGATTTAATGATTTTCACTGGGTCATTTCACCCCGCGCTCTTTCACTGTAATTTAAAATATGACCCTTCTTTTTACTGTTCAGCACCAAGACACCTCTCCCTTCTTTGAGAAGTGCTCTGTGCTCCCCAAGTCTTCATTCTTCCGTTTCCCTCCATCATTTTTGTCTTTCCTCCCTCTTGCCTTTGCAGTCGTCCCAAATTTCCTAGCCTAGGTTATCTGCCTCCCCGCAGTCCAATCACTCCATCCTCCCTATTTTAATTTTACCTAAGTAGAAACCTCAAAGATGTGAGAATATGACCTTTTGAACCACACTCAATTTGAAATACCAAAGTTGAAACGTTTATAGAGGGAGAGAAGCATTTAGGAAACTTCACCGCTGGAGTCAAACCAGTTAATCCAGTGTTGCAGTTAACCTCTTTATGCATAGCCACTGTAGAATTGTGGGCTTCTGAGATTCTGTCCACCATGCACGGATGCAGGGGCAGATAAAATGAAGAGGAGAATCATTAGAGAAGAAAGACATCAGTGCACTTGAGGGACAGTCAAGTTGAGGGGACAGAAGAGAATCGTGCACTTTTTGTGGCTCTGTGAGAAGCAAATGGACATACTTTGGCTGTATTTTGTGTTAGGGGACTAGATCATTCAACGTGTGTATGTGTGTGTGTGTGTGTGTGTGTGTAATCTAGCTGCAAGTTCAGGCGCTGTGGGGCTGTGAGGCTGACGAATGCATGAAGCCCCAGCCAGCAGCCCGCTAACACATCCTGGTGAGTATGAGGCTATGACTCACTTGTGTGGCTCCCAGCCACTGGGGTGGGAGATGGGAAAGAATGCTGTACTATCAGCTTCCTCCAGCTCCAACCCTGGCTATTGCAGCTATTTGGGGAGTGAATCAGTGAACAGAATATCTCTGTATTTCTCTTTCCTGCTCTGCCTTTCAGGTAAAAAAAAAATAATGTCAAAAATTTACACTGTGTATAACTTGGTGAACCAAATAACCTCATTGTTAAAAATAAAATATAGGGACCGGCAAGGTTGCCTAGCAGCTAAAGCCTTCACCTTGAACGCGCCGCTATCCCATATGGGTGCTGGTTCTAATCCCAGCAGCCCTGCTTCCCATCCAGCTCCCTTCCTGTGGCCTGGGAAAGCAGTCGAGGGTGACCCAAAGCTTTGGGATCCTAACCTGAGTGGGAGACCTGGTAGAGCTCTAGGCTCCTGGCTTTGGATCGGCATAGCACCAGCCGTTGTAGTCACTTGGGATGTGAATCATCGGACAGAAGATCTTCCTTTCTGTCTCTCCTCCTCTATGTATATCTGACTTTCCAATAAAAAAATAAATAATTCTTTTTTTAAAATGTGTTCCAGTTACTCCGCTTCTGATCCAGCTTTCCGCCTAAGGCCTGGAAAGCAGCAGAGGATAGTCCTAGGTGCTAGGCCTGGGAAACTTGTTCATATGTGGGAGACCAGAAAGAACCTTAGGGCTCCCAGGTTCATATCATTTCAGTTCTGGCCATTGAAACCATTTGAGGGGCCTGGCGCGATAGCGTAGTGGTTAAAGTCCTCGCCTTAAATGCTCCAGGATCCCATAAGGTCACCGGTTCTAATATCGGTGGCCCCGCTTCCCATCCAGCTTTCTGCTTGTGGCCTGCAAACACAATGGAGAACGGCCCAAAGCCTTGGGACTCTGCACCCACGTGGGAGACCCGGAAGAGCTCCTGGCTCCTAGCTTTGGTTTGGCTCAGCTCCAGCCGTTGTGGCCGCTTAGGGAGTGAATCATCAGACAGAAGATCTTCCTCTCTGTCTCTCCTCCGCTCTGCACATCTGCCTTTCCAATAAAAAAAAATATATATTTTTTTTTAAAAATTGAGGAGTGAACCAACAGGTGGAAGACCTCTCTCTGTCTCTACATCTCTCTGTAAAGAACTCTCTTTAAATTAAAAAAAAAAAAGTCAAACCTCCCCTGCCTTATGTAGTACTGTTGGGCTACCTGTGTATCAAACAAGCTGTTCCCCAGGATATATGGCGCCTCACCTCCGACTTGGGGATAGTAGCATGTAAGCACTCACCCTTCCAGGCTCATGAGAAGGCTACAGGGCAGGGCACACTCTCTCTCCTCACAGTCACAAAATGAAGGAACACTTCTCTCCCACCTTTTCCCTCCCTCCCATGCTATACCTGAATATGCTACACATGTGATTTCATGATCTCTTAAACTTTTCAAAAGTGGTCCAGCACGATAGGTAGCCTAGTGGGTAAATTCTCACCTTGCATCTGCCGGGATCCCATATGGGCTCCGGTTCAAATCCCAGCAGTTCCACTTCCCATCCAGCTCCCTGCCTGTGACCTGGGAAAGCAGTAGAGGACAGCCCAAAGCCTTGGGACCCTGTACCCCCGTAGGAGACCAGAAGAAGTTCCTGGCTTCGGATTGGCGTAGCACCAGCTGTTGCGGTCACTTGGGACATGAACCAGCAAACAGAAGATCCATCTCTCTTTCTCTCTTCATATCTGCTTCTTCCATTTAAAAATATATTTTTTTAAATTTACAAAATCGGATAATCTGCCTGTAACTCTATATATCATAAAAGAATGTAGTGGTGGTTGTACAATCTGTGACTATATTACATGAATTACACACTTCTAAGTGGTAAATTTCATTATATTAGTTACAACTCAAAAGGTAATTTACAAATATAAATGACTTATTTCACCCTGGTGATGAAACTCCATATCCCCACCCCTTTCTCTTGATGCCCCACGAATCCATTGCACCTTCTGCTCCTCCCCATGGGGCTGGAGACTGACGCGGAGCACTTTGTTCAAGTGGGTGCATGTGTGGTGTGGCTGTATGGTGATCCCATAGGCATGTAACCTCCCTAAGGAAGTGGGTACCAAGCCTCCTGCTTCAGTTAGTGTCACGGCTGAATATGGAGACACAAGCCACTTTGGCGAAAGAAGCCCTGAAAGGCCTCGCCGTTTAATATTCATCCCCCTCTGCAAATCTGATGTCATCTGCTAGATACTGTGTACTGAAACCCAGATGAACCACCTACAGACACTGGCAAACACCAAGGATGTTGGAGGCTCCAGGCCTCATACTGAGGTCTTCCTCTAGGCATGTGGTGAGCCCTAGCTATTTACTCTTCCTACTATTAAAAGTGCAGCTGTGTGCCCAGTGCGACTGCGTAGTGGCTAAAGTCCTTGCCTTGCACGCCCAGGATCCCATATGGTTGCCAGGTTCTAATCCTGGTGGCCCTGCTTCGCATCCAGCTCCCTGCTTGTGGCCTGGGAAAGCAGTCAAGGACGGCCCAAAGCTTTGGCACCCTGCATCCACGTGGGAAACCCGGAGGAGGCTCCTGGCTCTTGGCTTCGATCGGTTCAGCTCCAGCCGCTTGAGGAGTGAATCATCGGATGGAGTACCTTCCTCTCTCTATATCTGACTTTCCAATGAAAGTAAATAAGTCTTTAAAAAAAAAGTGCAGTTGTACGTTAATCCTGGCCTTGTGTTTCCTTAGTTGAGCAAGGTAGGGCATCATACTCATCTCATACATAGTTTAGCAAATTGTGACATATACTGGGAGAAATGAATGCTGTGTTTTTTCATAAAAGCCTTCACTGTAGCACGTGCAGCCATGATAGTAAGCCTCAGTAGTACATAGGATAGCATGCAAAAGCCCACAGTCGGTCAACTGTGGAATCCTCATTGCAAACCATGTCCCACTTGTTTTCTAACAGCAGATCTGTCATTGGTAACCCTGGATGCCTGTTACACAGCGCACTAGGGTATCAGCTCTGGACCCTCGGTGATACCACAGTGTAATGTCTTCCTCCTCATAGAGCTGTGCAACACCTCTGCTTCCCTCCCTCCTCCTGCCTTCGGTGCCCTCTACATGTTGTGGGTGTCAAAGATAGTACCTAATCTCTAAGGATGTGGCCTGCTCCCTCCTGTTGTCACCACTCATGAGATCAGCTGACAGTGACTGCCCCACTGTGTGCTTTCCTCATGTTTCTGAACCCATTGTTTTGTGAATAGGTGATCTTGGGTGGACTTGGTTCTCACATATATCAGTCTGTATCTGGGTGGTAATTGCTACTGCTGTTCACTCAGCTCCCATAGGAAAACTGTGAATCCTTGCTATTACCCTGGTATGTCACCCTTCAGTTTTGTTCTCACCTTTCCTTCCCATGATGGTATGGCAATCCAAATTTGGTAGAGATGTGTCCTGAATCTTAATTTCTGAATGAGTTGAGTGATAAAAGGTCATGGGACACAGGCCATTTCTTTTATTTACTTACATTTCTTCTGATGTGGACATACTCATCTGCTGCCATTGTCAAATTTACCCAAATTGTACTTTTTTTTTTAATTCCTATATTCAGATTCTTCTTGCTTCTGCCATTTTCCTAATTCCCAAGTGTCTTAAGCCCATAACATATTCTACCTTTTGGTATTCTGACTCCGGGTTCACACTCCTTTCTCTTTCCTCAGTACTTTCTCTTTTATAAAGATTTATTCTTTTTTTTTTTTTTTTTTGAAAAGGCAGATATATAGAGAGGAGATCTTCTGTCTGATGATTCACTTCCCAAGTGGCCACAATGGCTGGAGCTGAGCCAATCTGAAGCCAGGAGACAGGAGCTTCTTCCGGGTCTCCCATGTGGGTGCAAGGTCCCAAGGTTTTGGGCCGTTCTCCATTGCCTTTGCAGGCCGTAAGCAGAGAGCTAGATGGGAAGCGGGCCTGCCAGGATTGGAACCAGCGATCATGGGATCCTGGCGCATTCAAGGCAAGGACTTTAATTGTTACGCTATCGCGCTGGGCCCCCAAGTTTATTCTTTCTAATGCAGCCATTTATCCACAACTCCGCCAAACAAAAACCACAGTTAACATCTCTAAATGCAAAATATTTATTCATCTGCTATCTAATTCTGTTACCTGAAAATAAGAACTATGAATCCTATTTATCAATTATCTTTATTTAATTAAAATAATGATTTAAATATTATACAGAAATTTATATCAACCTATATGTATGTGTATGTGGGGAACCAAAGTTGGTACTTGCTATCTTAGCAGGTCTTACATTGCATAACCATAATAACGAGAGATATCCATCTCTTTTTCTCTCTCAATGAAAAACTGCAACTTCCCACAAGAAGTCTATTTAGCAGCATTGTCTCGCTCAAGTTGAGCCCGCCTCTTCATAGCCTCACGCTCTGGCCTCTGTTCTGCGATTGGAGTTGACACTGAAGGCCCAAGAATCTCAGATTTCCTCCATGAAATTGGTTGGCAACTGAAATCTTGGATTAGAAATGGGTTTTGAGGCTTGGGTGGTGGCTGGAGGTTGGTCCTAGCAGTGGAAACAGGTAGCCACTTCAGCAAACTGTAAGATGATGTTTTGTTAGACACAGGCTTAGACACAGCAGGAGAGAGACTAGGCCTGATAGGAGTGATGGAATCTGGTTGGGTTGCCTTGGTTGAAGTTGGCCGTACTGATTTAGCCAGACACCCAGAAGTAGCGCTGGCAGCAGCTGGTTGGGCCAGAATGACTGTGGTCGATTCAGCTGTGTTAGAAGAAGCGGACCGGGCATGGGTAGCCACTGTGGGCCTGCGGGAGGCAAGAGACTGTGGCTTCCGAGGAATAGGTCAAGACCAAGGCCTCTCAATAGTAGCAAAAGGCAGAGGAACCAACTTCGCCTTTCCTGGTGGTGGCAGCTCACACATGGAGGGCGACACGCACCCGTTCTCAGCTTCCTCATCTAGTTTCTGAGCTTTGATTTGACCTTTCTCAGGACCTTTCCCCTCCTGGGGAGTATTCGGCTGTGTTTCTGTAGCTGAGGATGCATGGAGGTCTTGGATGTTGCTGGAATGTCCCAGGATCCTAGATGAAGAGAGGCCAGTTTTCTTCTCAGTCTTCTTCCCCAGCGCATGAAAAACCTGCACAGACTCCAGCATGTGCATGCCTAGGCAGCTGCGAGGTTTTTTGAAGGTCTCTTGTATAATTTTCGGTGGATTTCTTTTCCTCCTTGTCTTGGGGATGGGTGGCTTCTCTTCAGCCTTGACTTTGTTGTATGACTGCATGCTTTCCTCAGGTTTCTCAGAGTTGGGGTCTCTGGTTCTTGTCGCCTTTTCCTGACGGTGGCTCTTGGTTGTCCTGGACTTGCTGGATGAAGGTTTCTGAAGCTTGCTGTTAGATAGATTGGCCACATTTATGGGACTCCTCCCATCACCGGCTGCAACCTTGCAGTCCACCACTTCTCCTTCTAGGAGACACTCTGGATCCTTTAGCTGGATTTTAACTTTGGGTGTAGATTTGTGCTTGTTCTTCCTCACCTGACTGGAGAGACCTTGTGTGTCACTCTCATTGTCCTGCAACTGATTCACATCCATGGCTCCAGGATCTGTTGATTTCCATGGAACCTTGCATTGATCCAGATTTCTCAAGGGACTGAAGATCTGGGGTAGGCAGATATCCTGCAACAGTGGAGCAATGTCTGCCAAGCCATTGCTAGCTTCAGTCCCCTCTTGGAATCCCCATTTATCCTTAAGATTTGGGATATTCATTCCCGAATTTGCAATGATGGGATTAGGCTGCTCCTTTCGACCAGCCAGCGGATCAATGCCATCCAGAAGATGTTGGATGTCAGGGATTCCCAAAGGGAGCAGTGGAGGATCTTGGTTTTCCACTGAGCTCTGGATAGTATCCGGAGGCTCTGGAAGCTTAGTTAGAATCTCCTCCAAATCATTGTTTTCTGTTTTCTCCTTGGATGGACCTGGTAGTAATGGCAAAAGACGAGAAGGACTCTGTAAAGTGTCTTCCAGCTCAGATATTGGGTCACTGTCAAGTACCTGGATATTTGTGCCTCTGCAGGACCTAGGGAATTCTGCTGTTTGGGACAGACAAAATGTCTGTTTTGGTGGTTGCAATCCCAGAGAAGTCTGCATCCCCAGGGAGTTTTCCATCACTGCAAAAGAATCAAGAAATCAGTCCCAGGTAAGTGAGATGCTCTGACTACACATCAGTGCAGCATTCAGGTAGTTTCCCAAAACAGGTGAAGCATTTCAATTGATTTTTCTATGGACCACGGACAGAAATCTGGGCAAGGACTGTTCTAATTATCACTGTTGTGTAGGAGGACAACTGATTGGATATCTATATGAGGACAATGAATTCGATATACAAAACAGAGATAATTTACAGACAAGGGTGTGGAAACAGCTGCTGAGCTCCACATCAGCCCATCACAGTGTTGCTCATAGCAAATAAAAGTGAAAATGATCTTAAAAGTTTGAAATGTTGGGCCCGGCGGCGTGGCCTAGCGGCTAAAGTCCTCACCTTGAACGCGCCGGGAGCCCATATGGGCGCCGGTTCTAATCCCGGCAGCTCCACTTCCCATCCAGCTCCCTGCTTGTGGTTTGGGAAAGCAGTCCAGGACAGCCCAATGCTTTGGGACCCTGCACCCGCGTGGGAGACAGGAGGAGGTTCCAGGTTCCCGGCATCGAATTGGCGCGCATCGGCCCGTTGCGGCTCACTTGGGGAGTGAATCATCGGACGGAAGATCTTCCTCTCTGTCTCTCCTCCTCTGTGTATATCTGGCTGTAATAAAATGAATAAATCTTTAAAAAAATTTAAAAAAAAGTTTGAAATGTTTTATTAAAGCTAACATTCTTATATAGGATCTTTTAATTTCTCCAGCATTTGGAGAAAAGATATTGATATTGATATTGACTAGGAGAGGATGCAGCTATTCCTCATGAACCACCTCAGGAAGGACAAATTCTGTACTTGTGTTCTTCTGAACACAAGACCTTATATCTGGTTTCAATTAAGGACATTAAAACTGTCACTACCAGGCCCAGCACAGTAGCCTAATGGCTAAAGTCTTTGCTTTGCATCTGCTGGGATCCCATATGGGCACCAGCTCATGTCCCGGCTGCTCCACTTGCCATCCAGCTGTCTGCTTGTGGCCTGGGAAAGCAGTCAAGGATGGCCCAAAGTCTTGGGCCCCTGCACCCACATGGGAGACCCAGAAGAAGCTCCTGGCTCCCAGTTATGGATAGATCAGCTCCAGCCTTTGTGGCCACTTGTGGAGTAAACCAGCGTGCAGAAGATCTTTCTCTTGTCTTTCCTTCTCTCTGTATATCTGCCTTTCCAATAAAAATAAATAAATCTTAGGAAAAAAAACTGTCACTACCACACAGAAACTTTTGCACAGGAGACTAAAAAGGTATAATGGAAAAGGTGGAAAGGTTTAGGGAGGCTTATCAGCTAGGGCAATGAAGATTGTCTTATCTGTCAGTATGCCCTTGGGCTTCTCTTAATTTTGTCACAAATCCCATCTGCATTTGATTTTCTTATAAAGAATTGAAATGGAAAGGACTGGGGATTAGCACTCTGATTACTTCTCCGCCTGTAACACTGGCATCCCACATGAGTACCAGGAGTTGTTCCACTTGAGATCCATCTCCCTGCTAATGAACTGGGAAAGCATGTGGGTGACTCAGAAAAGCTCCAGACAATTGGTTTCAGGCTGGTCTGGCTCTGGATGTCACGGCCATTTGGGGAATGAACCAGTGTATTGCCGAAACGCATCCAGCAGGATAAGCTGGGGTGACATATGTAAGGCTGGGACCCTGTTGAGAAGAGGATCTAGAAAGACAGGGTGAAGGGCACCCTACCCAGTGTGCATGCTACCCCCAGGGAGTCCTGGGAGGTGTTTTCACGCTCTGCTTGATGAAATGCAAACATCTGTGCTTTGTCTAGTCAGCTAACCAAGGGCAAACCATACTCTGTTCCCCATTTCAATAGTGTTTTGACCAGTTTCCGTAATTCCCTGCTTACAGACATGACCTAACTCTGAGTTGTGTTTGACTATTTTTATCACTAAGTGCATAAAAACTGTGACCTCGGGCCCAGCACGGTACTGTAGTGGCTGAAGTCCTCGTTTTGCACACTCCCGATCCCGTATGGGTGCCGGTTCTAATCCCGGTGGCCCCGCTTTGATCTGGCTCCCTGCTTGAGGCCTGGGGAAGCAGTCGAGGACAGCCCTTGGGACCCTACACCTGCCTGGGAGATCCAGAGGAGGTTCCGGGTTCTGGCTTCGGATCGGCACAGCTCTGGCCATTGCGGCCACTTGGAGAGTGAATCAATGGATGGAACATCTTCCTCTCTGTCTCTCCTCCTCTCTGTATATTCAACTTTCCAATAAAAATTAAAAAAAAAAAAAAGAACTGTGACCCTGCAAATGAGCTGTCAGTCACCCACAATAGTGCTGTTCCTTCATTTCTTTTATGTCATTCTCCCCAGGGACCTTCAAGATAAACTTGCAGAGTGAACAGAAAATCTCTGCAGTTCTGCATTTAAACAAAAGTAAATGTCTCTTTTTTGAAAAAGAAAAATAAAGGAAGGCCCAGTGTGATAACCTAGTGGCTGAAACCTCGCCATGCTCTAGCCAGGATCCCATACAGGTGCTGGTTCAAGTCCCAGCTTATTCATTTACCATCTAGCTCCCTGTTTGTGGTTTGAGGAAACAGTTGAGGGTGGTCCAAAGCCTTGGGACCCTGCACCGGCATGGGAGATGCAGAAGAAGCTTCTGGCTCCTGGCTTCAGATCAGCTCAATTCTGGTCATTGTGGCCATTTGGGAAGTGAACTAGTGGACAGAAGATCTCTGTAAATCTGCCCTTGGATGAAATAGATAAATCTTAAAAAAAAGAAGAAGAAGAGGAAAAGGAAGAAAAACAAAGGTGAGCACTTAGCAAAGGTAGTAGTTGAAGGCCCCTGACTTTCCACTGCAGATTGATCATGTTTATTTTTTTAAAAAAAGGTTTTTTTTTTTTTTTATTGGAAAGGCACATAAACAGAAAGGAGGAGAGACAGAGAGGAAAATCTTCTGTCCAATGGTTCACTCCCCAAGTGACTGCAACAGCTGGAACTGAGCCAATCCGAAGCCAGGAGCCAGAAGCTTCTTTCAGGTCTAACAGAAAGGTGCAGGATCCTAAGGCTTTGGACCATCCTCCACTGGGATCGTGGAACGTTCAAGAACTTTTTTTTGCTGTTATTGGCAAGGACTTTAAATGCTATGCTATTGCGCCACGTCTGATCCTTTTTATCTTAATCCTTTCCTTGGTTTTATTTCCACTCACCTCGAAAACTTGTTCTTGTGACAGGATGTGCATACACAGGGATGTAGATTTCAGAGGTCAAGGCTGGTGGTAGGACTTGTGTGGGCTGAATCTCTCTTAGCACCATCACCATTTCTGAGTAAGGGACAGAGGCCACACTTCCTGTGTGTGTCGCAGAGCCATAGAACCGCAGGCAAGTGCCAAGTTCTCCAGTCACTGGAGGCCCTACTGTGCCTGGATTAGAGTAAACAGAGCTGGTTTGCTTGCTGGTATGAAAGTGACAGGCCACATCCCTGATTTGGAATTTGAGAAGTCATCCCCTGAGTGAGTGATGGAAAGAGAGTGACCATGGCATTGGCATCTGCAGTTTGGTCACATTGGGCTGCCATAGGTGTAGAAGAAACACCTGCGTGCTGGTTGGTGAGAGTTACCCGAGTGAAGCGCTCAAGGCATGAGGACTTTTCAGTGCTTCCAGTGATGTCCCAGTCTAGAACATGTGGGTAGGAGGGAGCAGATGTGGAGATCTGCTCTGGTCAGTAACTCCAGACAGCATCATTGTGCTAGAATGTTGGCAAAGGTAGGCACTGCCCAGGAGTGGCTGGAAAGAGGTACCGGGAGATGATGGCAGTTGCCATGTCGAGCCAACAGTTGGGGCAGACACTCCAGAAAAGTTGGTGATGCTTCCTGTTGGGGAAGCTGCACTGCTCACCACAGGATTAGAGAGCTGCAGAGCATTTGCAGTCCCAAGTAAAGGTGGATTTAGGAAATTCTCTGTAGGAAACAAGAGGTAGATGCGAATTTCAATGAGCTTGAGGAATCCTTACCATTATCTTAATATTGTTGTAATCAGAAAGAGTCTAACAGCACTACTCTCTCATTCTCCAAGAATCTTTATTACTGATTAAGAACTGATGAACTTTCTTTATTCTTGCTTTGTGCAAGTATGTAAAGGACACTGAAGCTATACTTCGTTGTACCAGAAGCTCCCTTCACGCTACCTTGCTAATCCCTTCAGACTGCCTCTACATTGACTCATGAAAACTGCATGGAGGGCCCGGCGGCGTGGCCTAGCACCTAAAGTCCTCGCCTTGAAAGCCCCGGGATCCCATATGAGTGCCGGTTCTAATCCCGGCAGCTCCACTTCCCATCCAGCTCCCTACCTGTGGCCTGGGAAAGCAGTCGAGGACGGCCCAAAGCTTTGGGACACTGCACCCACGTGGGAGACCCGGAGGAGGTTCCAGGTTCCCGGCAACGGATCGGCGCACCGGCCCGTTGCGGCTCACTTGGGGAGTGAAACATCGGACGGAAGATCTTCCTCTCTGTCACTCCTCCTCTCTGTATATCCGGCTTTCCAATAATAATAAATCTTTTAAAAAAAGAAGAAGAAAACTGCATGGAGCTGAAGCATTACTTAATGTGCTTGCGAAAGTTGAAGACAATAGACTGAGTGCAGGGACCCTGGCACTCATGCGGGAGCCCCAGAAGAAGCTCCTGGCTTCCGACTGGCCCAGCCATGGCTATTATGGTCATTTGGGGAGTAAACTAGCATATGGAATCTCACTCAGCTCTCCCCAACTCCCAACTTTCCCTGTGTAACACTGCCTTACAAAGAAATAATAAGTTTTCAGCATTTCTTTTTTTTCTTTTAAAGATTTATTCATTTTATTACAGCCAGTTATACACAGAGGAGGAGAGACAGAGAGGAAGATCTTCCATCCGATGACTCACTCCCCAAGTGAGCCGCAACGGGCCGATGCGCGCCGATTCGAAGACGGGAACCTGGAACCTCTTCTTCCAGGTCTCCCACGCGGGTGCAGGGTCCCAATGCATTGGGCCGTCCTGGACTGCTTTCCCAGACCACAAACAGGGAGCTGGATGGGAAGTGGAGCTGCCGGGATCAGAACCGGCGCCCATATGGGATCCCGGGGTGTTGAAGGCGAGGGCTTCAGGTGCTAGGCCATGCCGCCGGGCCAAGTTTTTAGCATTTCTTAAAAAAAAGATTTACTTTTTACTGGAAAGTCATATATACAGAGAGGAGGAAAGACAGAGGAAGATCTTCTGGCCTATGATTCACTCCCCAAGTGGCCAAAACAGCCAGAATTGCGCCAATCCCAAGCCAGGAGCCCGGAACCTCTTCCAGGTCTCCCACATGGGTGCAGGGTCCCAAGCCTTTGGACTCTCCTCGACTGCTTTCTCAGGTCACAAGCATGGAGATGGATGGGGAGCAGGGCCTCTGGGATTAGAAACAGTGTCCATATGGGATCCTGGCACATTCAAGGCGGGGACCTCAACTACTAGGCTTCAGCACCATACTCAATAATAATTTTTTAAAGATTTATTTGTTTTTATTGAAAGGCGGATATACAGAGAGGAGGAGAGACAGCGAGGAAGATCTACTCTCTGATGGTTTACTCCACAAGTGAGCACAATGGCTGGAGCTGAGCCAATCCAAAGCCAGGAGCCAGGCGCTCTTCTGGGTCTCCCTTGCGAGTGCAGGGTCCCAAGGCTTTGGGCTGTCCTAAACTGTTTTCCTAGGCCACAAGCAGGGAGCTGGATGGGAAGCAGAACCGCCGGCAACCATATGGGTTCCTGGTGCGTGCAAGGCGAGGACTTCAACCACTAAGCTATCTCACTAGGCTCCAATAATAATTTTTTTAAAGATTATTTTTATTGGAAAAGAAAATATATACAGAGAGGAGATACAGAGAAAGATCTGTCCGCTAATTCACTCCTCAAGAGGCAACAACAGCCAGAGCTAAGCCAATCTGAAGCAGAGAGCCAGTAACCTCTAGGTTTTCCACGTGGGCCTAGGGTTCCAAGGCTTTGGGCCATTCTCCACTGCCCTCCCAGGGAACAGAAAGGGTGCTGGATGGGAAGCAGAGCATCCAGGACATGAACCAGCACCCATGTGGAATCCCAGTGGATGCAAGGTCACAGGGACTTTAGCCACTCCGCTATTGTGCTGAGCCAAAACTCTTTTTTTGTTTTGTTTTGTTTTTTTTTCGCATGAGGGCCAGGACTGGGGGCCAGGGGAGCTGGGCTAGGCTGTAGTCACCACCAGCAAGAGCTGGAATTGGAGGTGGGCTGGGCCTGGCTAGGCTACAGAACTCACTGGCAAATGCCAAGGTAAGGCAGGCCATGCCAGACTGGGCCACAGCACCCAACCAGCACATGAGAGATCAAAAGAGACAAGGAGTGAAGCTGGTAGGGGGGCTCCCCTGCTGGACCACCGCTCCCACTAATGAGTGTGAGAGTTTGGATGGGGGCAGTCTAGGCAGAGCAGGGCTACAACACCAGTTGGCCTGCATGTGAGCTGTTATCAGGGGAAAGCCAGGCTGGGTTGACTGTTCCTATTGGTGCATGCATAAGTCAGAGTGGGTGTGGGTTGGTTTGGCTTTGCCGCAGCATCAGCTGGCAGAAGCTGTCATGGGAGGCAAATTCTAAGCTAAACTGCAGAACCAAATGGAGAGTGCATCATCCAGGAGTGGGAGTGGGCCCAGTAGGGAAACAGTAGGCATCTCCGTCTTGGATTGCAACTCAGACTAGTGACAATAAGAACCAGGACTGCAGCAGGCATGCTAGACAGAGAATGGCACCCAGTGGCAAGTATGTGGACTGGATAGTGGAGTTATCCATTGACATATATGAGAGCTGAATGGGATATGGGACAGACTGGACCAATACTGTCCATACAGGCAAGTGCAGGAACTATGGCAGGGGACGGGTCTGTGAGGGTCATTGTGGGTCACTCCGACTAGGCTGCACTCCCACTGGTTTGCTTGAGGGTCAAGTGTGTGCTGGGCAGGATCGGGATGAGATGCAACACTCATTGGTTTGTGTAGAAGACAGGCCTGGAGATAGAACTGACCCAGCAACTGCAACCACCAGCATGTGCATAAGCTGATTGTGCCAGACCCTGTATTGGCAAGCACACACAAGAATCAGGTCTGGGATCACCTCAGATGAAGTTTCCTTGGGGATTCCCTACAACTGAATTGCTGCACTCAGAGTACCAACCAGGGAGAGAATTGCAGGTTCCATGGTCTGACCGCGGAGTGCATGTATCAGAGCTGGGCCTCCTCAGAGGCTCAGACGAGCAGTCGACAGCACATCCAGGTGCACATGGAGGATATGGCAGTACATTGGAATCTGCAAAGGACACCTGATACCATAACAGAGGACTGAGGACAGAACAAATGGATCAAATACCGCAGTCAAGAGTTGGCAGTAAAGAACTGGGCAAATGAAGATCTGAGGTGGACTGTGTTTAACCAGTGGATTCTAGAGAGATTTCATCGTGCTTGGAGTGGCACGATTGGCAGCAATTCAGAACTGTGGAACTATCAAAACCTTTGAACAGGGCTCTCAGAGCATGCCCCACATCAGGGACCCTGGGATGGAGTCGGGTGGCTGGCTGTCCTCCCTCTCAGGGCACAGAGGCATTTAGGAGGCTGGGTGTGGCTTCTCTCCTTGTCTCCCTCCTTCCCCAAGATAGAGGAGGGGAAAAAAAGAGAATGTGGAAATGGCGGTCTCACCCATCTTCCTCTAGCCCTTGACCTTTTGCACCCTAATCAACTATGTAAAAATCATCAAAAATAGAAATAATAATTTTTTAAAAAGAAGTTGGGACTATCTGAAAGAACACATGAGGAACCGGAGGGCAGTGAGTTCTCACGCTCTGGGTCCGTCACTATTTGTGGTCCCGAGGGTGCAAGCTCGAACTCACTGACCATCAGCTGCCGAAGGCGGCGGGCGCGGCAGCCACACCCGGCCTGTTTACAAAGCCACCCCCAGACCCGCCGTCTCGGTGACGTCATCACGACGGGCGGTGGCGCAGGCGCAGCGCGTGGCGCCGGGACGCTGCGTGGGTTCCTGCAAGTGAGGATCTTGTTTTTGGCAGCGAGGGCGCGGCTCTGGCGGCTCTGGTTCGCTTGATGTGGGGTGGGCGGCATCTCGAGGCCCACATGAGCCAGGGACGTCATGCCCGCAATTGTCGGGGCCTGGGACACAACCCTTCCGGACGTTCCTCAGGCAAGAAGAGGGGTAAAAACAGCATTCCGGAAAGGTAACGTGTAGCCCAGCTCCTAGCTTCTGGCCCTCGTCTTGTGCTTGGTGCCTCCGCCCTTGCTTGGCAGCAGTGACCCTCCCGCCGCACGCCCGCCATCTCCCCGAGCTTGAAGGGTACTGTGAGGTGTCGTGTGATTTCTCGCCATCGTTTTCAGAGCGAGGCTTCGGGCCTCACCCTCCAGTAAAACAGAAAAGGACTTCTCTGAGGAGGCGCTGGTAATGATGAGGACCCTCGTTAAAGACTAGAACCGAACTCCCTACCCCCTCAGCTCCTTCATGTTAGCTGGCGCCGAGGTTTGCATGGCAGGAACCCGCACCCCTACAGCGCGGTGACATCGGTCTTGTTTCCGGGAGTCACGGAGGGCGTGCTGTTTTCTGAAGTTTTTGTTTGAAAGAGCTGTCTCTGAACGTTCAAATGGCTCAGGTTGAGATCTTGCTTGGTGTGTGGGGGACGTGTCAGCGCTCCTGAACTTCCACCTCTTCAAGTCGTGGCTAGCGAAGTCATCTTCATTTTGTTTTTGGAATACTTTTGGAGTCTGCCCACTTCCTTCTGACAGCATGATCATTGGGTCTTGTCTGCCCTGTTGTTTTTTGGTCCTAACTGTTGTCCGTTTGTCTTTCCTGTCAACCCATCCTCACACTCTTTAAAACTTACAAGTGGAGTATTACTCAAAAACATTGCTTTAAGACTAAAAACAAATTGCTAACCATGGCCTGTAATACACAAATCTGCATGGTCTTTGGTCCTGTGTGCTTCTCTAGCCCCAATCCCTTGCCTCTCTTGTCCAGGCTTAACGTGCCTCAGGGAAACTGAACTAACCCTGGCTAATGCTAACTCTTCATTGTAGGTGCAATTTGTAGCCCCTTTTCTATTAGACTTCCTCGTAAAATATGAGCTGAAATTCCCTACTGCTCTACTTAATGGCATCAGTTATAGAAAAACTTAACCCTGTGAAGTTCAAGAATTTAATTAATTAATTAATTAATTAATTTGTTTTTTAAGAATTGAATTTAAACTATTCCTGTCAACATGTATTCATTAATGGGCCCCTCAGTGTTGACCCTGGTCTTGGTTTTGTCAGGGATGCACAAGTCCTGACAATGTTTGGTTTTAGTTCACCTTATTTTTTGTGTATTTTTTTTCTTTTTAGATATTTGTTTATTTGAAGGATACTGTGACAGAGATTAATCTTCCATTCACTGGTTCACTTACCAATTGCAGTGATGGGGTGGTTTATTCATCAAATGCAGTAGGCTGAATTCAGGAGCTAGATCTCCATCCAGGTCTCCCACATGGGTGATAGGGGCTAAAGCTCTTGGGCCATCTTCCACTGCCTTCCCAAGTACATTAACAGGAAATTGAGTTGGAAATGGAGTGGCCCCTGGCTCAAACTGACACTTTTGAATGAGATGCCAGCGTTGTGAACTGTGGCTTATGGCAGACATAGTACTGGCTCCTATGGTGATCTTTCCACTATGGTGTTGCCTTATTTATGTGTTCATGGTGGAAAGATAGGAGGAAGGCAAGTATAGATTTTTGCTAACTGGAGTTGAAGAAGTAAAGTTACAAAATGCAGACAAAGTGGAGAACAGGGGGCACATGCCTTATGGGGTGTGATTCTCAAATTCATGAAACTTTGATTGTCTACAAGGAAGCAAGGCTAAATGGTATGTATTTAGCTAACAAAAATGTTGTTGTAGATGGAATGACTATCTCCCAGTTGGACAGCGGATGCCTGGGACTCGTTTCATAGCCTTCAAAGTTCCTTTGCAAAAGGTAAATGCTGCTGTTTGACTATTCTTTCCTACTCTTCAAGCCTCATCCCCTGGTCTCTGAAAGTAGATTCACTGAGCAATCAGAGGGTTCCTACTCAGCCCCTGCCTGAAGGGGCATTGGTAGGAGAGGATAAGCCAGGAACTCTTCAGTTTCCTTTCCTCCCCCAGCCAGAGGTCTTTTCCATATGATACCATCTTCAAAGATGTCTTCTCCCCTGTGTTTTGAGATCTTAATTCAGTGTTGGGATTGTTCAGATACCAGCAAGGTGGATTAACCAGTTTAGTTCCTGTCCATGCCATGTGTTTAGGGAGATGAACTGTTGTTTAAGGTAGTGAAATGTCGCATTGATTTTCTGTGTGTTTTATGAAAGTCACTCATGGAAGAAAAAACAACCTACATGCAGTTACTCAAGCACCCCAGAATATGAATAGGATAAGAACATGCTGTGGCAGAAAGTACCTAGGAATTCAAAGAGAAATGACTCCAGACAGAGTTAAGTCAAAGAAAGCTTCCTTAAAAGGTTTATGGCTTCAGTTAGCTTCCTACAGCAAGTTATTGGTCAAATAGATTAGACAGATAGTAATTGAGTGGTCAGTTCTAAGGAACTGGAGAATTTATGTGTCTGGTTATAATTAATGAATTCTTCAAAACTTTTACAATATTATGTGGACGACTCAATGTCAGAAATTTGTCAGGTCTTGCTTAGTATAAATATAACATTTCATAGAAATTTTCGAATTAGGCTATTTTTAAAGTTTTATTTCTTTTTACTAAGAAGGCAGATTTACAGAGATAAAGAGAGACAGAAAGATCTTCCATTCATTGGTTTACTTCCCAAATGGCCACAGTCGCCGGAGCTGAGCTGATCTGAAACCAAGAGCTAGGAGCTTTCTCATCTCCCACATGGGTGCAGGGTTCCAAGGCTTTGGGTCATCATATGCTGCTTTTGCAGGCCAAAGCAGAGAGCTGGAAGGAGCAGCTGGGACACAAACTGACACCTGTATGGGATCCCAGCATGGGCAAGATGAGGATTTAGCCATTTTGAGCCTCACTCTAGGCCCAAGTTAGGCGATCTTTAAAGCTCATAGAAGAATAAACATGGGGCCTGGCACAGTGGCCTAGTGGTTAAAGTCCTCGCCTTGAATCCTCCAGGATTTCATATTGGTGCCAGTTTGTGTCCCAGCTGCTCTGCTTCGCTTCCCTTGGGACCCTGCACCAATGTGGGAGACCCAGAAGCAGCTCTTGGCTCCTGGCTTCAGATCAGCTCAGCTCCAGTTGTTGCAGTCACTTGGGGAGTGAATCAGCCCACGGAAGATCTTTTTCTGTGGGTCTCCTTCTGTCTATAAATCTGCCTTTCTAGTAAAAAGAAATAAATCTTTCAAAAAAAAAAAAAAAGAATAAGCTTGAATTGCTAGGAAAATTCTGAAATTGGAGACCATGGGAGGGAGGAGCAACCTACCTTACCAGATGCTAAGCCATATTAAAAGTGTGTAGTTAGAGTAAAGGATTTTCAGGGCAGTGAAGCTATTCTGCGTAAATATATGTTAGTTAAAACCCATAGAATGTGCAAAAAAAGGAGTATACCATATGTATGTGAACTCTGGGTTTGGTTGATTATAGTGTTGTCAGTGTTTGTTCAGTGACTATAACAAGTGAGCCACACAGGTGTGGAATGCTTATGGCAGGGAAGCAGCCAGCATGGAAACTCTGTCCTTTCAGCACAGTTGTGCCGTGAACTCAAAACTACTCAAATATCTAACGTCTTTTAAGCTGTGTTGCTGACACTTAAACAACCTGATCTGTCAATTGAACAAAGTCCAGAAATAAGCCATAAAATAATAGCTAGAAATGGAGTCCATCTTTATGTGTATAGATGGATAGGAAGAATTTATAAGCTCTAAATATACTGGACCTACCAGTTAAGGAGGGAGAGATGGTGTTGAATCAGTGTGGTTTGCCTTCTGGAAGTTTGTGATCTGACCGGGAGATCAACATGATGCACATAAGCATGGGAAAAATCTATGTAGCAGTGAGCTTTTTCTTCTTCCTTCTGGTTACTCTGGAGGAAAGGATCACAATGTGTGTAGTTTCTGCATCCCAGAAAAGTGGAAACTTGAGTTGAAGTTTCATTATGTGTTGGCATCCCAAAGCTTGAATGCATGCATGCTATACAAACACACTTGAAGCACACATTTACTCTCTTCTTATTCTCTCTGACAGAGTTTTGAAAAGAAGCTTGCTCCAGAAGAATACTTTTCCCCTTTGGATCTTCTTAACAAGATCCGTGAACAAAATGAAGAACTTGGGCTGATTATTGATTTAACATATACTCAGCGCTATTATAAGCCAGAGGTATATAGAACCTTTAACTGAAAAGAACTTTCTACATCTTAATGCTAAAATACTTACTGGTGTTTCAGTAATTCCTCAGACTGCCTTTTATGGGTAATAATTTTATAAGGAGAAGAAATGTTCCTTTATATGGCTTTTATTTTGTGTTTTGGATATGCGTAGAGACAGAAGGAGCTCCTATTCACTGGTTCACTCCTCAAATGTCTGTCAAGGCCAGGTTGAACCCTGGAGGTGGGACCTCAATTCAGATCTCCCACATGGGTGGCAGGAACCCAATCACTTGAGCCACCACTGCTGCCTCCTAAGGTTTATGTTAGCAGGGAGTTGGAGTCAGGAGCGGGGTCCTAGTATTGGACCAGGATACTCTGTTCTGGACATGAGTATCCTAGCCAGTGTGTAAGCCTCGGAACTAAATGTCTACTTCGTCCTTACAGAATGAGATATGAGTTTTAACTGCAATATTTGGGAAAAGGTTGCATTTGTGTTTAAGAAATCGTGAGGCCAGCACCCTGGTAGAGTAAGTTAAACTTCTGCTTGTGGTGTTAGCATCTGATATGGGCACTAGTTTGAGTTCCAGCTGCTTCACTTCCAGTCCAGTTCCCTACTGATGTGTCTGGAAAAGCAGCCACCAAAACTGGCCCAAGTCTTTGAGTCCCTGCACTCATGTGAGAGACCCAGAGGAAGCTCCAGGCTCCTGGTTTCACATGGGCCCAGCTCCAGCCGTCACAGCCATTTAGAAGTGAACCAGCAGATGGAAGATCTCTCTCTTTCTCCTTTTCCGTCTGTAAATTTGCCTAAGAAATAAAAATAAATAGATCTTTAAAAAATAGAAATCATAAGCTTCTGTGTTCTATATTTTGAAAAATGAAGTAAGCTAAATAAAGTCTGAAGGGGGTGGAGAATGAAAAATCTATTACATTTTTACAGATTTAAAAAATGTTTTGCCAATTTATTTGAAAAGCAGATAGATGCATCTTTTTGTTCACTCCTCCAGTGCCTGCAATGGCTGAGTCAAGATGAAGCCTATAACCCAATCCAGATCTCTCACATGGTAGCAGAGACTTAAGCACCTGAAGCACCATCTGCTACTTCCAAGGTGCACATTAACAGAGAGCTAGATAGGAAGTAGAGGTAGGCCTCAATTCCAGGTTCTCCTGAGGGATGCAGGCGTTCCAAGCATCACAACACCTGCTCCTCTTGAATCCTTTTGATACAGCCTTACTAGTCATAATCATAAATCACCCTTAAAATTATTGATTTATTGATTTATCAGATAGTTCTCCTAGCTGGTTCACTGGCCACAGTGACTGGAACCAGTCTGGGCGGAAGCCAGGTCTCCCACATGAGTGACAAAGACCCAGTTTTTTTTTTTACGATTTATTTTTATTACAAAGTCAGATATACAGAGAGGAGAGACAGAGAGGAAGATCTTCCGTCCAATGATTCACTCCCTAAGTGAGCACAATGGCCAGTGCTATGACGATCCGAAGCCGGGAACCAGGAACCTCTTCCAGGTCTCCCACATGGGTGCAGGGTCCCAAGGCTTTGGGCCGTCCTCGACTGCTTTCCCAGACTACAAGCAGGGAGCTGGATGGGAAGTAGAGCTGCCGGGATTAGAACCGGTGCCCATATGGGATCCCGGGGCTTTCAAGGCGAGGACTTTAGCTGCTAGGCCACACCGCTGGGCCCAAAGACCCAATTGTTTGAACCATCACCACTATGTCCTAGGGTCTGCGTTAGCTGGAAGCTGGAGCTGGGAATTGAACCCAGGTACTCCTGATTTGGGACATAAGTGTACTAACTATTGTTTTAACCACTAGGCAAATGCCCATTCCCATCTTTGATCACTGTTCTTGCTATTTGTATTAAGAACAAGCAAAAATGTTCCAGGCTTCCAGTGTGAAGTCAGTCATTTTTACAAGAAGCTCTGATTGTTTTCAGGGGATCATCGGAGTGCTAGAGGGGCTTGTTACTACTAGGCTGATGTCATTTCTAGCTTTTTTTGGACACAGCTATGAAATATTCTTTAATATACATCATGAATTCTTATTGATACTTACCATTTATGCTCAGAACTACAGTATTTTCACTTAACTGCCCATTTTTCTCTTTTGTCTGTTATCTTTTTCCCTTTTTTGGAAGATTTATTTATTTGAGAAGCAATTACAGAGATAGAGGCAGAGACAGAAACAGAAAGCAACAGTTCTTCCATCTGCTGTTTTACTCTCCGTATGGCCACAACAGCCAAAGCTGGGCCAGGTCAAGCTCAGGAGTTTCAGTCCAGTCTTCTTCTGTGTGTGGCAGGACCCAACAACTGGCAAATTTTGCTTCTTTCCCAGGCCATTAGCAGGGAACTAAATTGGGAGTTCCAGCTAAGATACACACCAACACCCATATAGGATGCTAGCTTCACAGGTGGCAGCATTACTCACTGCACCACAATGCCAGCCCCATTTTTTTTTCCAAAGATTTATTTATTTTTATTGGAAACATACGCAGAGAGAAGGAGATACTCTTCCATCCCGGTTCACTCCCCAAGTGGTCACAGGAGCTAGAGCTGAACCCATCCAAAGCCTGGAGCCAGGGGCCTCCTCCAGGTCTCCCATACAGGTGCAGGGTCCCAAGGCTTTGGGTCATCCTTGACTGCTTTCCCAGGCCACAAGCAAGGAAATGGATGGGAAGTGGAGCAGCTGGGACACGAACTGCCACCCATATGGGATCCTGGTACATACAAGGCCAGGATTTAGCCACTAGGCTATTGCGCCCAGCCTAACAGCCCCATTTTTTAAGATGTATTTATTTATTTAAAAGGTGGATTATCAGAGATAATTGCCTGTCTATCTGCTGATTCACTTCCCAGTGGCGACAGCAATCAGGTCTGGGCCAGGCCAAATCGGCTTTGAGCCAGTTTGAGTCTCCCCTATTGGTGGTAGGAGCCCACATATTGGGCCATCTTCTGCTGCTTTGCCAGGTACATTAGCAGGGAGTTGAACAACTGTGACTTGAACCAGCATTTCAGTTTTGGGTGCTGGCATCCCAGGTGGAGATTAACCAACTGTGCCACAATACTCTGTCTTTAACTGTTTCCTTCCATCGCAGGAATACCAGTCCTTAACAGTAACTGGAATTTTTTTTGCTTCACAATTCATGTCCAAATCCTCCTGATTCTATTCTGTTGTGCTTCAGTCACACTGCTTTATGAAGGCACTGGCACTGGGAATTTAAGATCTTAGAGCTGTTTAATAGTTTTAAGTTGCATAATCTTTTAAGTTTTTTTTCTGATTTCCTTAAGCTTTAATTTTTTCCCCACAAATTAAATAATGTACATTTTTAAATGGCTTTACTTTATAGGACTTGCCAGAAACTGTTTCTTACTTAAAAATTTCTACAGTTGGGCATCAGGTTCCTGATGATAACACTATTGTTAAATTCAAACGTGCTGTTAATGGATTTGTGAAAGAAAATAAAGACAATGGTGAGTTTTCATCTTTTTTCTTATGTGGACTTTGTTATCCATTTTGAATGGGGTTAGAGATTTTATATATTACTAATAGCTCTGACATTTGTCCTGTTGTCGATAATGTTAAGGTGGCAATGTCAGGGTGCTGTCATTGTGGCTTAGCAGGTGAGCCTCTTAGAAGACTGACATCTCAAAGCAGAGTGCCAATTTGAGTCCTGGCTGCTCTGCTTCTGATCCAGCTCCGTGCCAGTACATCTGGGAAGGCAGTGGAGGATGGCCCAAGGACCTAGGCCCTGGACATCCACAGGAGAGACCTGGATGGAGGTCTGGTCCTGGCTTCAGCCTGGTCCGTACCTGGTTATGGGGGGGCCACTTGGGGAGTAAATCAACATATGGGAGATCTCTCTCTGTCTCTCTTCTTCTGTGCCTTTCAGATAAATGAAAGAATAAATATTTCTGAAAGTAAAAGGGTCAGATTGTGCCAATAGGATAAGATGTTTTCCCTTTGGTCACAAAAAAAAAAAAAGTTACTTTGGAAAGTAATTTCAGTGGGAAATAATTTACTCTGGCCTCATGGGTGTCTTTAAAAAAAAATTAGGGCCTGGTACTATAGCCTAGTAGCTAAATCCTTGCCTAGCATCTGCCAGGATCCCACTTGGGCGCCAGTTTGTATTCTGGCTGCTCCACTTCCCTTCCAGCTCCCTGCTTGTGGTCTGGGATAGTGGTAGAGGACAGTCCTAACCTTGAGACCCTGCACCTGCTTGGGAGACCCAAAATAAGCTCCTGGCTCCTGGCTTCAGGACTGCTCTGCTCTGACTGTTGCTCTCACTTAGGGAGTGAACCAGCAGTCGGAAGAGCTTTCTTTCTGCCTCCGCTTTTCTCTGTAACTTTAACTTTCCAGTTAAAAACAAATAAATCTTTAAAATCTTTTTTTTAATTGGAAATGTTTAATGGAAGTATTTTTCATGCATATAAAGAGAAGAGAGAATAGTTGAAGAAGAAAAGAGAAAAACCTCAGGGTTTTAGAGCTACATAAAAGAAACAAAAGGCAAAGTATAAGAGAAAGGCAGATGCCTCGGAGTGAGAAGTGCATCTTTGCCTTCTTTCGTGAAGGAGGTCCTGCTGGCTTCCCACCCCAGAGTGCAGGTGAGGAAGGACACCCCCATCTCTTGGTCTTCTTCAGAAAGAACTTGGCTCAGAGTCTTTTTTTTCTTGTTCCTGCTTTATGACCTGCCTTACTCTGTTGAAAACATCTATTTTTTAAAGTTTTTGTATTTTAAGGATCTGGTCACTTTTTCCTGGTATATACCCATAAAATATGACATGTTAGTTTTTCGTATTTTAAGTCTGAAAAAGCTGTTGTCTTCTGCTAAAGCTGCTGACTGATAAACCCTAAAGCAAGGCTTTGACTTGCCTTCTTTCTAACCTTGAGTTTTTATTTTAGTAAGGAAATCTAACAGAACTCTAGTAAATATTATTTTAACAGATATATGAAAAGCTATTGGAAAAAGGCTGGAGTAGGAGGTGGGAAGGTGGGGGATAGAAAGTGAGAGTGAGACAGAGGGGCTAAAGACATGTTTCAAACTATACCCTGATCATGTAAGATGATACTCATTCTTTTTTTTTTTTAAAAGATTTATTTATTTTCATTACAAAGTCAGATATACACAGAGGAGGAGAGACAGAGAGGAAGATCTTCTGTCCAATAATTCACTCCCCAAGTGAGCCACAATGGCCGGTGCTGCGCCAATCCGAAGCTGGGACCCAGGAACCACTTCCGGGTCTCCCACGCGGGTGCAGGGTACCAAAGAATTGGGCCGTCCTCGACTGCTTTCCCAGGCCACAAGCAGGGAGCTGGATGGGAAGTGAGCTGCCGGGATTAGAACCGGCGCCCATATGGGATACGGGGCTTTCAAGGCGAGGACTTTAGCTGCTAGGCCACGCCGCCGGGCCCGGTACTCATTCTTAATCCCCTAAAGTCCTGCTCCCAGATCTTTGCTGTTTTTTACCTTTAAAACTTGAAAGCCTCAGCTTTTCCTGTGACAGCCCTGGCATCTCAGTGTCATAAGCTATAATCACAGAAATAAATACTCCCTCTTCAGATGTGAGGATATTTTTCCCAGGCTGCTCCCTGCTGCCAAGCTCTCCTGCCTTTTTCAGTGTTTCATCTGATTTCCTGGTGCTGGCAGCTCCTCATGATTGCATAGGGATACGGTTCTGAATGTTAGACTCTTTTATGTGGCACCAAGCAAAGGCAGCCAGGTGGCTTCTGTGGCTTTTTTCTGCCTGAGTCACACTGACGTGTCTATGTCTCGGAGCATTCCCTCCTGCAGCTGTCTTGGGGCCTTGTCTAGGATCCGTTTGGGCTTCTTCTGTCATAAGCGCTTCCCAAAGGTGCCAGGCTACCTGATACAGAGCAGGGCACCACACTGTCCCCTCCCTGGGTCTGATTGAAACTCAGAATAAAAATAGGTTTAGTGAACACTAAGAGCTCTTAGATTTACTGATAAGACAAGGAGGATACAGAGGTGAATGACAGTCTCTATCCTTTAGAAACACACTCACCAAGGAAGGTAAGCACGCATGTCCTTTTATTTATTTTTTTTTTTAAGATTTATTTACTTTTATTGGAAAGGCAAATATAGAGAGGAGGAGAGACAGAAAGGAACATCTTCCATCCAATGGTTCACTCCCCAAGTGACCGCAATGGCTGGAGCTGAGCCAATCCGAAACCAGGAGCCAGGAACTTTTTTCCGGGTCTCCCATGCGGGTGCAGGGTCCCAAGGCTTTGGGCCTTTCTCAACTGCTTTCCAGGCTGCAAGCAGGGAGCTGGAAGGGAAGTGGAGCTGCTAGGATTAGAATCGGTGCCCATATGGGATCCCGGTGCGTTCAAGGCAAGGACTTTAGCTGCTAGGCCACTGGGCTGGGCCCTCTTTTTTTTTTTTTTTTTTTTTTTTTTTTTTTTAATGATAGACTGAGAAATACCATTGCCTAATTGGGAAAAAAAAATTGGACATGGTTTCAGTCTTCATTATGTTTGCCTGTCGGTGGCTTGGGATTATACCTTTCCATTTTAAAGTGTAAATGATGCTGTTCCTTGAGTGACTTGTGTGGTGGGACCAAATGGAAGCCTGTTCGGAATCTGAGAGAACTGTACAACCGATCTCTCCCTCCTTGGAGCATGAAAAGTGAAGGCATTCCATTTATTTTATTCAAAATAAAATTTCTTCTTCCCATAGCCTGCTGTTTTCATTTCCTTTTGCTACAATTAAATCAGTTACTGATGGGCATTCTATATTAAGGCAGGTAGTTTATCTCACTGTAATTTTATAGCTCTTAGTATCTGACCAGGCCTTTTTAAATTTACCTCATTCAGGGTTAGGATATGTAAAAATTCCAACGACAACAAATTTCAGCTTTTGTTTGTTTTTGTTTTTGTTTTTTAAATTTACTTACATGAAAAACAGAAAAGAGAGAGCAATCAATCACCCAACAGTCCAATAAGTCATTGCTGGGCCAGGCTGAAACCAGGATTCTAGAACTCCATGCTGATCTCCCACGTCAGTGGCAGGGGCTCAGATGCTTGGATCTTCTTCCACTGCTTTCCCAGACGCCAAGAGCTCGGACGGCAGTGGAGCAGCCAGGACTTGGACTGATGCTGGTGCTCTGATGCTGTCGTTACAGATGGTGTCTTAACGTGCCCTTGACTTTCTCATAAATGATTTTCTCAGATGATAGTTTTGGCATCTTACAAAATAACATTCTTGTCCATTTTCAAGGAAATGTTACTCTTATGATAACTTTAAATATCACTCTTTAGAAAGCAGTATAACTTGTTTTTTGTGTCTGCTTGCATCACTTATCTCTGTATTTTTGGTTTTGTAGACAAGCTTATCGGTGTCCACTGTACTCATGGCTTAAACAGGACTGGCTACCTCATCTGCAGGTGAGTCGGCAGCCAGTATAGAGCATGTTTGTTTTTGTCTTTTTACAGGGGTAATGGAAGCTTGTTGCAAAAAATGCAGTTAGTACAGGAATAAATGTAGTAGAAGCAGCCTAGCTTCCCACCAGAGGTTACCACTGTTAATAATTTATTGCATATCTTTTCAGACTTTGATAACACATACAAGCATATATACGTAATTTAATAGTAATTGTTTAGCAAATATTAATATCTTATAGAGTATGGTGGGAATCTTTCATTGTAAATGATCAGAGGCTTTGCTTTATTTTTTTTTTAATTTTGTTTAAAGATCTATTTACTTTTATTACAAAGTCAGATATACAGAGAGGAGGAGAGACAGAGAGGAAGATCTTCTGCCCAATGATTCACTCCCCAAGTGAGCCGCAACGGGGCGGTGCTGCGCCGATCCGAAGCCAGGAACCAGGAACCTCTTACGAGTCTCCCACGCGGGTGCAGGGTCCCAAAGCATTGGGCTGTCCTCGACCACTTTCCCAGGCCACAAGCAGGGAGCTGGATGGGAAGTGGAGCTGCCGGGATTAGAACCGGCGCCCATATGGGATCCCGGGGCTTTCAAGGCGAGGACTTTAGCCACTAGGCCACGCCGCCGGGCCCAGAGGCTTTGTTTTAAAGGCTGCATTGTTCCTTCGCATATTGTAGGCATGTAATCCAGATATTTTTCAAATTATGAAATACTGATGTAGCAAATATTGCTTTAGGAACATCTTTAAATACATATATCACTGTCCCAGAGATAACTTCACTCAAAATAAGATTTCTGCTTCAGAGTTCACGTTCTTTAAATGTCACTGCCTTGTACCTATCCATTCAGGGAATAGTCAGCATCTGTTACGTGCAGGTGCTGTGTTGAATGCTCGCAGAGACTTGACCCATCCATTATGAGTCCTAGCAGTCTATAGAGGAACCTCACGGATGTATAAGGAGTCACAACTGATAAATGTTGAGGGAGTGGACATGGTGCTATGAGAACATAGAACAGGATCTGACCTCATCATTTGGAGTCAGAGGTTCCTGTGGGAAGTCGAAGCAGGTATCTGAGGGGATGACCAGTAACCAGGCCAGCGGCCCTGTGGAAAAAACTCTGTCCTTAGATAGGAAAGACAGAATAACAGGAAAACATTCTGTGTTGGAGAGATTTTGCCATGTGGTGGCTACAGCGTTACAGTGGAGTTGGAAGGATATATAGGAGATGGATAGATCATGCAGAGCTTATGTCCTATAGTCATGTTCTTTATCTGGAAAGCCATAGGAATCAAAAAAAATATTTTTTTTGGTTGGGGGTAAGTGTGTAGAACATAATCAGATTTGCAATTAACATTTTGCTGTTGAATGAAAAATATGCCACAGAGGGAAAGAGGTAGAAGCAAGTAGACAAGTTTGGAGACTCTTTTAGGAATCAAGGAATAATGGTAACTTATATCAGGCTGTGGTGGTTATTCTGATCAAGAAACTGATGTATTCAAGAGATATTAAATACTGTTATTTTCAGGAGCTGGTAGTATACTAAAGAGGAGAACAAGAAACAGAAAGCTAACAATAGTTATGATTCTTAAGTTTCTGGTCCATGTGGTTGATTATGTAATACTTTTAAAACATAATGTTGGGCCTGGCGGCGTGGCCTAGCGGCTAAAGTCCTCGCCTTGAAAGCCCCGGGATCCTATATGGCCGCCGGTTCTAATCCCGGCAACTCCACTTCCCATCCAGCTCCCTGCTTGTGGCCTGGGAGAGCGGTCGAGGACGGCCCAATGCATTGGTACCCTGCACCCACGTGGGAGACCCGGAAGAGGTTCCTGGTTCCCGGCTTCGGGATTGGCACAGCACCGCCCCGTTGCGGCTCACTTGGGGAGTGAATCATCGGACAGAAGATCTTCCTCTCTGTCTCTCCTCCTCTCTGTATATCTGACTTTGTAATAAAAATAAATCTTTAAAAAATAATAATAATAATGTTGATATTTTCCCCAAATTGTCATCTTTTTGGTTCCTGATAAAACCATATTGGGGAAATATACAGCTTTACTGTACAAAGCATTTAAATCAGAAATGTTACTGCTGGAAGTGCTGGCATCCTATATGTCTCTGTGTGAGTCCCAGCAGCTGTACCTCAGATCCAGCTCCCTGCCTGTGGCCTGGGAGAGCAGCACGTAATGGCCCATGTATTTGGCCCCTGTCACCCATATGGAAAACCAAGATAGAGTTCTAGGCTCCTGCTTCAGCCTGACCAAGCTCTGGCTGTTGCAGCCATTTGTGGAGTGAAGCAGTGTATAGCAGATCAAGCTCTCTCTGTTTCCCCCTCTCTCTGTAACTTCGCCTTTCTGATAAATAAAAATACTAATTATTTTTAAAAATGACCATTGGCTTTTATCAAACCCTTTTAACATTTGCCAATTTCATTTTATATTTTCTTTTATTAAGTAAGTACTTCAATAAAAGTAATTATATTAACAGATTTTCTAGAGTTGGATCATTTTTTTTTAAAGATTTATTTATTTTATTACAAAGTCAGATATACAGAAAGGAGGAGAGACAGAGAGGAAGATCTTCCGTCCGATGATTCACTCCCCAAGTGAGCCGCAACGGGCCGATGCGCGCCGATCCGTTGCCGGGAACCTGGAGCCTCTTCCAGGTCTCCCACGTGGGTGCAGGGTCCCAATGCATTGGGCCGTCCTCGACTGCTTTCCCAGGCCACAAGCAGGGAGCTGGATGGGAAGTGGAGCTGCCGGGATTAGAACCGGCGCCCATATGGGATCCCGGGGCTTTCAAGGCGAGGACTTTAGCCACTAGGCCACGCCGCCGGGCCCTAGAGTTGGATCATTTTTAAGTCTTTGTAGTTATGGCATATCGATTATTGGATTAGATGTACTGGTATTTTTTTAGATGTTTTGCATCTCCATTTATAGGTGAAATTGGATCTTTTTGGAAAAAAAATTAATTTTTTTGTATATATAAATGACCCAAACTATGTTGTTTTATTAGATATTTGATTGATGTACAAGGCATGAGGCCAGATGATGCAATTGAATGTAAGTATGAGGGTTGTCACTGTTTTTCCCATTTTATAAATTAAAGCTAGAGATGTTAGATGAATTTTTCAAATTAAAAAAAGTTTGTAATGTATTGTTTTCTGATGTAAGATCATTTATAAAGTTTATAAAGAAATATGTATAAGTAGTCAGATATGATCAGAATAATTAGTTAGTGAATCTCAGCTTTGATTTGCTTTTTCTGAGAAAGATTTGGTTTTTGTATATTTATTTTTAACAGTCCATCCACTCCCCAGTGTTCAATAGGTGTCGGGGACATTGTTTAGAAAGGCAGAATTACATTGAAGATTTGCAGCATGGTCCTATTAGAAAGTAAGTCTTTGCTTCTTTGTATGACTGTGTGACATTTGTGGTTAAGGAGAACTCTTTCTATATGTTAATTGCATGCATGCATTCTTTTATCAGCTTGTTACATGCTTGGCGAACCTAAACAAACAGGAATGTGGGAAGGAAAGGTTTATCATTTCTCTAGATGAAAAGAAAGTCACTGAATTGGCTACTATGTTTGGAAACTGGTAATATTATGTGTAAATACTTTCTTTAAGGGGTCAAAATTCCAGAGTATCCAGATCAAGTGGTTTTGAAGGTTCAGCACGTCTCATGCACCCAACCCACACCGCTAATAAGGCTGTTCACCAAGGTTATAGACATAACCAGCATTGGAGCCGTGGCGACCTGGCACACTCTCAGTGCATCCGTAACCACACCTCAGACTTTGAACATCCAGTCAGGTATCTCTGCCTTCCCTTCTGCAGCTGAAGAAGTCAGTACTCTAAAATTGTGAAAATGCATCATAATGATGATGGGAAAGTAATCTTTCCTTGCCAGTCACTGTAAGTCAGGAGGTTTCATCCTGTGCTGTGTTTTGGAAACTTGAGAACATGATAGGGTATGTGTAGGGAAAGGAACTTAGACATTTTCAATTAATTTGGTAATTTAAACCAAGAGTTTGATATGGCCAACACAAAGCATCTTCCATTCTTAGGCAACGTTATTGTGGTTTAGGTTGTATGCGCACCAAGAAAAATCATGAAGAATCTCCAGTAGATAAATATGCAAAGAATTTGGATAGATAAGTTGCAAAAATCATTTCATAAGTATTTTTAACCACACTCACTATGGTTAAGATAGTGTATTAATGTTCTTCAGAGACAGACCCATAGGATAGACAGAAACAGATAAATGAGAGGGGCTTATTAGGGAATTGGTCACGTGGCTATAAAGGCTGATAAATCCCACCAAAGGCCGTCTGCAGGTAGAAGAACCAGGGTGCTGCTAGTGTGGTCCAGTCCAAGTCTGGAAACCTCAGAACCTGGGAAGTTGGTCCCTTCTGTCTGACCTGAGAGCCCCGAGGCAGTGAGGGTGGGGCTGCTGTGGAGCTGCTAGGTCCCCTCCCAGAATCCACAGACCAA
Organism: Ochotona princeps; assembly: GCF_030435755.1. NCBI lineage: Eukaryota > Metazoa > Chordata > Mammalia > Lagomorpha > Ochotonidae > Ochotona > Ochotona princeps. The sequence goes on from NC_080839.1 coordinate 25,743,178, forward strand.
GGAACCAGAGTAGCAGAAGGTGGGTACCATTTGAGAGTAAATGTGCCTTTCCTGTGCCAGGATTTTAGTTGTTTTAGTTGTGTCTTGCAGCTGATTAGATGGCACCTGCCCACACCAAGGGTGGATCTTCCCCACTGAGATGCAAACTCACATACCCTCAGAGACACACCCAGAGCTAGTGCTTCATTAGCTACATGGTATCTTTTTTTAAAAAACAATAATTTAAAAAATATATTTTGTAAGATTTATTTTTTGTTTAATTTTTATTGGAAAGGCGGATATACAGAGAGGAGAGAAAGAGGAAGATCTTCCATCCGATGATTCACTCCCCAAGCGGTCACAACGGCTGGAGCTGAGCCTATCCAAAGCCAGGAGCCTCTTCCCAGTCTCCCATGCAGGAACAGGGTCCCAAGGCTTTGGGCCATCCTCGACTGCTTTCCCAGGCCACAGGTAGGGGACTGGATGGGAAGCAGGGCCACCGGGATTAGAGCACGCTCTGGGATCCCATATGGGCGCCAGTTCTAATCACGTCATCCCGGCTTCCCATCCAGCTCCCTGCTGTGGCCTGGGAAAGCAGTCAAGGACGGCCCAAAGCCTTGGGACCCTGCACCTACGTGGGAGACCCAGAAGAGACTCTTGGCTTTGTATCAGTACAGCTCCAGCTGTTGTGGCTGCTTGGGCAGTGAATCAGCGGATGGAAGATCTTCCTCTTGGTCTCTGATCCTCTATGTATATCTGACTTACCAATTAAAAAAATCATTTAAAAAAGAAAATTTATTTTTAATAAATATCTCTCCCCTCCCTTCAGATACAGGAAGGAAAAAAAAATTGTGGAAACAATGGTCTCACCCACTTTCCTCTAGCCCTGACCCTTCACACCCTAATCAAATATGTAAAAATTAACAAAAACAAAATTTATACAGTTTTTTAAAAAGATTATTTATTTATTTAAAAGATTAACATGGGTATGCATTTAGCTTATAGAGAAAGGTGGAAGGACCCCAGGTAACTCTGTCTGCCAGAGCAGTCTAACATTATATGTGGGAGCTGGCACAGTAGTACAGCTGTCTAATCCTCTACCACCAGCTCATGTTTTATCTGCTCCATTTCCTCTCTAACTCCCTGCTTGTGGCCTGGGAGGGCAGTGGTAGATGGACCAAAGCCTTGGGAACCTGCACCCATATGGAAGACCTGGAAGAAGCACCTGGCTTCTGGCTTTGGATGCAATCATCTCTGGCTATTGCAGCCATTTGAGCAGTATACCAGCAGATGGAAGATCTTTCTGTCTCTCCTTCCTTCTGTTAACTGCCTTTCCAATGAAAATAAATCTTTTTTTTTTTTTAAGATTTATTAATTTTTTTTATTACAAAGTCAGATATACAGAGAGGAGGAGAGACAGAGAGGAAGATCTTCCGTCCGATGATTCACTCCCCAAGTGAGACGCAACGGCCGGTGCTGCACCGATCCAAAGCTGGGAACCAGGAACCTCTTCCGGGTCTTCCACGTGGGTGCAGGGTCCCAAAGCCTTGGGCCGTCCTCTACTGCTTTCCCAGGCCACAAGCAGGGAGCTGGATGGGAAGTGGAGTTGCCGGGATTAGAACCGGCTCCCATATGGGATCCTGGGGCTTTCAAGGCGAGGACTTTAGCCACTAGGCCACGCCGCCGGGCCCTGAAAATAAATCTTTAAAAAAATTTTTAATATGTGGTCCAAATACCTTCCTAACATCTGTTCAGGAGGGAAGGTGTTCTATTATGCTTGTAAAATAGGGAAGTGTTAGAAAGATTAAATAATTTATCTGCTAAGGTTACAGAGGTAGGAAATGGTAGAAGCAAGTATCTGTGTTTTATTTTTACAAAGTTATTTATGTGTGATATTGATTCTGATAATACTTTGTTATTTTTTGTTTGGTTTAAGGAAATTTTCACAAAGTCAGGTTTACCAGAGAAGCCACCTGCCTCCTCCTGGTCCCCCTGAAGAGGACTATTCCCAGAAGAGATACACTTGGAAAGTGAAGTCAAATGGCGGTAGGGAAACACACAGCGGAAGGTGGCATTCGGACCCGTACCGCACAGTGTCCTACCCGGCCTGCTGGGGGTGGGCCGAGTGACAGACTTGCCTGGGAAACCTCTTGCAGACCACAGCTGGACCACTGCGAATTCAAGGGACTCTGAATTAAATGAGCTCAAACAGGGGTTTTTAAATCTGTTTTATCATTCCCTTATGTGTTCAAGCTCAAAGAATTATAATTACCTCTTTGCAGATACATTTGCCATAATTTCACCAGTGCAGGAAAAGAGTCTGTCATTCCAGTGTTAAATTTTTCTAAGGAAAGAAATTTTGGAATTATAAAATACTAATAACTTCCCTTACAAATTATTTTTTTAAATTATATCTGACTTTTGTATGTATTTTCTTTTGATTAAATATGATATGAGCGTGTATGGAAATGCACAGAAAATTTTAAGTGTTATTATGTGCTACTATTGACCTAGACATTTTAGGTGTTTTTTTGTTTGTTTGTTTGTTTGTTTGAGATTCTGATTTCAAATTTTCTATTAAAATCTACGAAGAGGAAACTTTCTGTTAGAATCTAATCACTGTCTATAATTAAGTCCTTTTGGGGATTAGCTACTTCTTGGATAGTTGATTGTGAAGTTTGGCCCAACTTTATTTCACTGTATTGCCAGATACATCAGATGGATACAATTTTAGAGATTATCAACTGAGCAAGAGAGGCAGGTGGCTTATTAAGTTGTAAAGGATAATTTACCTGACAGGATAATTTTCTTCAACAGGGTAGAACTATCTAGAAAACTTGAACACTTTATGCGTTAGAAAGATTGCTTTGTCCAAACAAAGATATGAAAAGCCTATAGTATCTGGGATCACTCTGTTCATGTTTCTGTTTGCTGTTTAATTAACTCCCTGGCTCTTTGTCCATTTGCCTCTCACAGAAAAGTGTAGGTTTGCCTTATTTTGTAGGTTGTCTCTTCTGGTATACCTCTGGAAAACAGTTGGATCATATAGCAAGTTGTTCATTAACTTGCATGCAGACGAAGGGAGAAACTTTTGGTTCCTGACAGAAGTGTTTGGTCATCATGGCATACAATAAATCTATGTAAATATTTGATAAAATACTTGGACAATTTACCCGCATTCTGTGGGATTTTTTTGTGGTGGGAGGTTTAGGAGGGAGATTTTAAGATTGATAATTGTACTTGAGAAAATTATATATATATATATTTAGAGAGAGAGAGAGACTCAGAGAAAGGGCTCTTCCACTTGCTGGTTCACTCCCTAAATGGTAGCAATGTCGAGAGCCAAGCTGATCCAAAGGTAAGAGCCAGGTGTTTCTTCCAGGTCTTCCATGTAGGTGCAGTGACCCAAGAACCTGGGCCATCCTCTGCTGCTTTCCCAGGCCGTCAGCAGAGAGCGTGGTTGGAAGTAAAGCACCTAACTCAAACGAGGGCCCCTTTGGGATGCCAGCTCCACAAGCAGAGGATTGGTGTGCTACACCGCTGACCTGCCCCCAGCTGAAACACCACTCCCACTGGAGAGCATGAGCTGGGATGGGGGCAGACCAGACCAGGCAGGGCTGTAACACCTGTTGTCCTCATGTGAGCTGGGTCAGGGAAAAGCCTGGCTGGGCTGATTGTTCCTACTGGTACAAGCATAAATCAGAGTGGGTGAGGGTTGGTTGGGTTTTGCTGCAGCATCAGCTGGCAGATGCTGGCACTGCGGGCTAATTCTGTCAAGTCAAACTACAGAACTACCTGGAGAGTGCAAGATCCAGGAGTGGGAATGGCTTAGGAGGGAAATAGTGAGCGCCTCCCTCTTGGGTTACCACTCCCACTGGAGAGCATGAAAACCAGACAGAACAGCACCCACCAGCATGTGTGTGGGCTGGTAGTGGGGCTGGTTGGGTTGAACCAGGCATCGATGCCCATTGGCATGTATGAGAGCTGAATGGGATGTGGGACAGACTGGACTAGTCTACTGTATATACTGGCAAGCAGAGGAACAGGGCAGGGTGTGGAACTGGTGTGGGTTATGGTGGGTCACTCCAACTAGGCTGCAGCTCCCACTGGTTTGTGTGAGGGCCGAGTATGAAGTGGGCAGAATCAGGCTGGACAGCAACACCCATTGGTTCATGTGAAAGACAGGGCTGGAGACAGAACAGACTCATAAATTGCAGCCACCAGCATATGCATAGACTGGGGAGATGGTCTGTGCCAGAACCTGTGATGGCAAGCACACACAAGAATCAGGTCTGGGATCACCTCAGATGAAGTTTTTTTGGGGATCCCTCCAACTGAATTGCTGCACTCAGAACCCCAACCATGAAGAGAATTGCAGGTTCCACAGTCCAATTGTGGAGTGCATGTGTCAAAGCTCAACCTCCTCAGTGGCTCAGAAAGAGCAGTCGATAGCATGTCCCAGTGTACATGGAGGGTATGGCAATACATTGGAGCATGCAGAGGATACCTGGTACCACAACAAAGGGCAAAACAAATTGATCAACTACTCCAGTCATGTGTTGGCTGTGAAAATCTGGGCAAGTGGAGATGCTAAAATGGACTATGTCCACCAGTGGATTCCTAAGAGATTTCATTGTGCTTGGAATGGCAAAATTGGGAGCAATTCAGAGCAGTTGAACTATCAAAACCACTTGAGCAGGACCTCAGAGCCCAAGGTATTGGGCCAACCTGCACTCTTTTCCCAGGCCATAAGCAGGGAGCTGGATTAAAAGTTGGAGCAGGGACGCAGCACAATAGCTAGTGGCTACATCTTTGCCTTGCATCTGCCAGCATAGTATACAGACACTGGTTCATATCCTGGCTGTTCAACTTCTCATCTAGCTCCCTGCTTGTGCAGTGGGAAAGCAGCAGTGGATGGCCCAAATCCTTGGGCCCCTGCACCCGCTTGAGAGGCCCGGAGGGGACTCCTGGCTCTAGATCAGCTCAGCTCTGGCTGTCGCAGCCTCTTGGGTAGTGAACCAGCAGATGGAAGATCTTTTCTTATCTCCTTCTCTCTATATATCTGCCTTTCCAATAAATAAATAAATAAAGTTAAATAAATCTTAAAAAGAAAGTGGAGCAACCAGGACACAAATTGGTACCCATATTTGCAGGTGGAGGATTAGCCAGTTGTGCCATCACACCAGCCCTCAAGAGTATGTTTAATTTTAGAAGAACCTGATAAGCTTTTCCAAAATGGCTGCAGTTTTGCATGCCTGTCAATAAAGTGTGAATTCCAATTTCTTTTTTTTTTTTTTAATTCCAATTGCTTACATCCTTAACATTGTGGTTTTCATATTGCCTATCCTAATAAGATTTTATTGCTTCATTGTGTTTAGACAGCATAACAGTATACAGAGTATAAAAAATTGTGACCTGTTTTTTTTTTTAAGATTTATTTATTTTTATTACAAAGTCAGATGTATAGAGAGGAGGAGAGACAGAGAGGAAGATCTTCCATCCGATGATTCACGCCCCAAGTGAGCCGCAACGGACCGGTGCTGCGCCGATCCGAAGCCAGGAACCAGGAACCTCTTCCGGGTCTCCCACGCGGATGCAGGGTCCCAAAGCTTTGGGCCGTCCTGGACTGCTTTCCCAGGCCACAAGCAGGGACCTGGATGGGAAGTGGAGCTGCCGGGATTAGAACCGGCGCCCATATGGGATCCCGGTGCGTTCAAGGCGAGGACTTTAGCCACTAGGCTAAAAATTATGTGACCTGTTCTGATGTGAATAGCACAATCAAGGCAGAACATATCTATCGCCTCAATTTCTCTTATCTCTCCGTAATTACCTTTGTACTGTAGGCCCACCATCTAAGTAGCCAGTGGTCTTTAAATATAGAAAACTCTAAATCAGCTTTTTTTAAAAATAAAAAATATGGCATATATTCTTTTTTTAAAAAGATTTATTTATTTTATTACAAAGTCAGATATACAGAGAGGAGGAGAGACAGAGGAAGATTTTCCCCCCTACATCCCGTCTTGAGCAACCAACGATTTGTTCACTAGAATTCCTAAAGTTTTTTTTTTTTAAAGATTTATTTTATTTTTATTACAAAGTCAGATATACTGAGAGGAGGAGAGATAGAGAGGAAGTGAAGCTGCTGGGATTAGAACCAGCGGCCATATGGGATCAAAGCGAGGACCTTAGCCACTAGGCCACGCTGCCGAGCCCCTAAAGTGTTAATAGAAACTGAGTCATTCAGTAATTTAATTTTTAGGTTTAAAATTTAAATTTATTTATATTTGAAAGGCAGAATTAGAGATCTTCCATGCACTGATTCACTCCCCGTATGGCTGAAAAGGCCAGGGGTGAGTCAGGCTGAAGCCAGGAGAATGGAACTCCATCAGAAGATTCCCCTGTGGGTGGCAGAAGCTCCATCTCCAATGGCTCCCCCAGGAGCATTAGCAGAGCTGGATCAAACTGGAATATAAAAACCAGATGGGGGAGGGGGGCAGAGGAAAGAGTGGCTGCCTCCTGTACCAGTGTCTGGTTGGAGTCCCAGCTACTTCACCTTGGATTTAGCTACCCGTTAAGGTGCACCCTGAAGGTGGAAGTTCTGGATTGAGTTTTGGAATTTGTTCCCTGGAATGCTGGTCTCTCAGGTTTACAGATAGCTTCCTTCCAAACCTTTCTCAGTAACTGAAATAGTCTTTCATGATCTATCTTAACCCTCTAGAACACTAATCACCACTGCCTGGCACACCAGCTCCCTTCTATTTTTCTGCAAAGCAGCACACTCACCCGACTGTTGTATTTGTTATTTACCTGGCTCCCTATGCAAAGAGAAGCACTGCATGGATAAAGAAAGGCAGTGCAACCAGGAGGGACTCTTGGGGGACGACACAGCAAAAATCCGAGGCTACTCTGGATGAGGGCAAATGCTGACTTTATCAGGGTCCCTCTGCCTAAAGCATTGGAGGGAGGGGACCTTCCCGAAAAAAACGTTGAGAGCCCGGTGAAAACAGGCCTGCCTGCTCCGAAAGAGAACTTCGAAACCTCAGCAAAGCATGCGTACGCCGAGCTCGGCCTGGACAGCACTTCGCTCGCTCGGGAAGGACCCCTACCGCGAGCACCCCCACCAGATCCAAGACTACAAACTGGAACCGGGCTTCCGGGTTCTGCCGCTGAGTCCTTTCCGACTCCTTTGCCCACATCCAGTAGGGCCCCTCAGTCCTCTTCCCGTCCTGCTGCCGGAACTGGGATTTAGGAGGAAGGATGAGACGGCGGCGGCTGGAATCCGAGCCCCGGGAGGCTTCCCGGAAGCGGGCTCGAGGAGACCGGGGATTGGTCGGCATTTCCGGAAGTGGCGGCATTTGTTTCCCAGGGAGAGGTCTTCGGGGCCGGACTAGCGAGCGCGGGTGAGTTGAGCCTAGGAGCTGGTGAACGGGGCGACGGGGGAGGGCGCTGGGGCGGGGGGAGGCGCTGTGCTGAGGTGGGGAAGGTGCTGAGGCGGGGGAGGGCTCTGAGGTGGGGAAGGTGCTGAGGCGGGGGAGGGCTCTGAGGTGGGGAAGGTGCTGAGGCGGGGGAGGGCTCTGAGGTGGGGAAGGTGCTGATGCGGGGGAGGGCTCTGAGGTGGGGAAGGTGCTGAGGCGGGGGAGGGCTCTGAGGTGGGGAAGGTGCTGAGGTGGGGAAGGTGCTGAGGCGGGGGAGGGCTCTGAGGTGGGGAAGGTGCTGAGGCGGGGGAGGGCTCTGAGGTGGGGAAGGTGCTGAGGCGGGGGAGGGCGCCGGGGCTGGGGAGGGCGCTGAGGTGGGGAAGGGTGCTGAAGCGGGGCGGCCCCTTAGTGTCGCGGGGTGGGGAGCTGTGCTTCCCACGGTAGACTGTGACCCAGCGCCGAGCGCACGTCACCGGGCGGCGAGGAAGGGACCTAGGGCGGAGAGGAGGTGCTGGCGGGCCGAGCCGTCCCTCCCCAGAGGGGGCAGCGGGGCGGCCAGACCCCTCTCTGACTTGGGGCTTCCTTCCGCACAGCGAGTTCGGACAGGACAGTGGGGGTGGATTCCAGGAGGCCTTTGGGAGTTGGCAGCAGTGCGTTCCGGAGAGGAGTGCATGAAAGGGCCACAAGAGTGTTAACTGAGCAGCAACCCAGAACCTGAGGAATTACGCGTGCGATTTGAGAGGACAGGTCAGCCTGCCCTTGCCAGTGCTGGTAGCATAGTGCCACATTCTGCTTGCGTCCTTAAGTGGTTTCTCTCTGCTCTCAGAGTTCGGAGACCCAGCCAGCCTTAAAGAACGTTTTCCAAGTATTTTTCTGGTCTTAAGATTTTTTTTTCCTTCCTAATTTTATGTATTCTTTTTGTGTGCAAAATGAGTACATAAAGTCTGAGTGCTCCACCGAACACCCTCATCCAGTCTCATCACTTCTGAAAGACCCTGCCTCTCAAGCCATAATCAGATAAAGCTTCTGTCTTTGTCCTTTAACATTAGACTTTGAGGTCCAAGCCTTTAACATGTGCTTTGGAGAACAACAAACCAAATCCAAAGCATAGCATCATTATACTGACTCAAGCTGCTAGGCTGCTGTTCCCGCTGATGAGCATATGAGACAGGGTTGAGGGACCCGTCACGGTAGCCTAGTAGCTAAAGTCCTCACACGCTTCAGGATCCCACGCGGGTGCCAGTTTCTGTCCTGGCTGCTCCACTTCCCAACCAGTTCCCTGCCTGTGGCCTGGGAAAGCAGTTGAGGATGGCCCAAAGGCTTGAGACCTGGCACCCACATAGGAGACCCAGAAGAAGCTCCTGGCTCCTGGCCTTGGATCGGCTCAGCTTTGGCTATTGTGGCCACATGGGGCTTAAATCACTGGATAGACAATCCTCTCTGTCTCTTCTCTTGGTAAATTTGCATTTCCAATAATAAGTAAATACATAAATAAAAAAGAGCCAGGGCAGTTTGGACTGGGATAAGTAAGCTACAGCATCCATGGGTGGGCATGAGAGCCCAATGGGATGCAGCACATTCTAATACACGCAAAAACTGGGACTGGGGACAGGCATGGTGGGGGTTACTGGAGATTGCCCCCAACTAGGTGGCAGCACCTCCTTGTGTGTATGAGGACCTGGGCTGTGGCAGGCTAGGCTGGCACCAGCCACAGCACACATCAGTTCCTGTGAGAGATGGGGCTGGGAGCAGAACTGACCAGGCAGCTGCGTCCACCACTGTGTGTGTTGGTACAGCTGACAGACCAAACCTTACCCTGCAAGAGTCAAGTCTAAGGTCACCCCAGGCAAAGTTTCTTGAACTGTCTGACTAGATGGTTAGACTCAAACACTGAGAATATATGTGGTCTGATCTGGAGTGCTTGTATTGGGGCTGGGCCTCCTCAGTAGCTGATGCCTGTGCAGTGGTCAGCATGTGCACATGCACACAGGGAATGTGATGGCCAGGTTACCTGGGCCAGTGAACGATGTCAGGTGCCTCACTGGAGGACAGAAGGTAGAACAGGATGCCACATGTTCCTGGATCTGTAGATGCACACTGAAATGGGGTTGGTTAGTAGACCTTGGAAATATTTTCTCAACCTGGTGCAACAAAGCCAATGACATCTCAGAACACTCTCCCCACATTGGAGTCTCCAAGGGATCATCACACAACCATGCCCCCATCCTTGGGTGCTGATGTTTGACAACAGGGAAAGGTAACTTCCTTTCCCCCTCCTGTGGACACACACAAAAAAAACTGAAACTGTCCTACCCACCTTCCTCCATAACTTAACCCTCCCCACCCTAATTGGAGACCCACATGGGATTGCATCCCTGTCAACTAGGTAAACAATGTTTTAAACAAAAATTTTTAAGATTTTTTTTTTTTTATTGGAAAGGCAGGTATACAGATAGAAAGATCTTCCTGGTTCACTCCCCAGGTAACTATAACAACTGGAGGTGAGCTGATCAAAAGCCAGGAGCCAGGAGCTTTTTCCTGGTCTCCCACGTGTGTGCAGGGTCTCAAGGTTTTGGGCCATTCTTGACTGCTTTCCCAGGCCCTAGACAGGGAACTGGATGGGAAGTGCAGGAGCTGGGATTAGAACTGCAACCCATATGGGATCCTGGGCGAGGACTTTAGCCACTAGGCTAGCATGCCAGGCCCCCTAATTTTTTTTAACAACATTTATTTATCTGAAAGGTATGCTTACAGAGAGAGCTCTTCCATCTGCTGACCCACACCCTAAGGGGCTGCATCAGCCCATGTTGGGTCAACCTGTAGCCAGGAGCCACAAACTCCATTTGAGTCGCACCTGGGTTGGCAGGAGCCCAAATACTTGGGCTGTTTCTGTTGCTTTCCTAGACTCATTTGGAGGGAGCTGTATTAGAGGTCGAGCAGCCAGTACTTGAACCAGTGCCCACAGGGGATGTCAGCATCTCAGGTGACAGGTTATCCTAATGTGCCACAACACTGGTCCCTCAAACTCTTTTATGCTTTCAAAAATGTCTTTTTGGGGTCAGTACTCTAGTGTAGTAGGTTAAGCCACTGCACACAACACTGGAATCCCATATGGACACCAGTTTTTGTCCTGTCTGTTCCACTTCTGATCCAGCTCCCTGCTATGGACCTAGGAGAGAAGCAGCAGATGATGGTTCAAGTGCTTGGGTTCCTGCCATCTGTTATCTTTGCTGACCACCTGAGAAAGAAAATACCAGCCAAGTACAAACAGGCCTTTATTATGCCCCTGTGGTGGAGGAATGAACCGGAGAAGAGAGGACCACAAGTGGGTAGCAGAGACAAAGGTTTTATACCCCCTCTGACATGAGTGCCGGCATCAGCCCTGCTTGGGTCCTGATAGGACAAGGAATGTTGGCCTTGTCCACCATTGGCCTGTAAGTGGCCTTGGCTGCCTTCAGGACATGCCAGAGCTCTGGCTGAGGTCACTGTGGTGTCCACCCACTTCCTGTAGCTGTGGTAAGCATCACCACCCATATGGGAAATGCAGAAGAAAATCCTGGCTACTGGCCTCAACATGATCCAGCCCTGGCCATTGCTGTCATTTGGAGAGTGAACTAATTCATGAAAGATTCCTTTCTCTGTAACTGTGCTTTTCAAATAAGTCTTAAACAGAACAGGGCCTGGTACAGTAGCCTAGTGGCTGAATGCTTGCCTTGCCTGTGCCAGTTTGTGTCTTGGCTGCCCCATATCCCGTCCTTCTCTCTGCCTGTGACCTGGGAAAGCAGTCGAGGATGGCCCAAAGCCTTGGGACTTAATAAAAGGGGAGACCCAGAAGAAGCTCCTGGCTCCTGGCTTTGGATTAGCTCAGCTTTGCCTTTGTGGGCACTTGAGGTGTAAGCCAGCAGACAGATCTTTTTGTCTGTGTCTCTGCGTATCTGCCTTTCCAATAAAAATAAGTAAATATGCATTGTAACAAATATATTTTTTAAAAAGGCAAGTAAAATGTCTTCGTTTATATCCTGTTACTATCTTTTTATGCCTGTATCTGAGGAAGTGCCTATGTATTATTGATTCTGTAATAATTTTGCCCTTTCTCTCTGCCAAGTGTAAATTTTTGGGTCATGTGTGATACTCTAATTTTGTATTCTTTTGTTTGTTTGTTAACATTTGTGTCCAGGTCTTGCTAAAATAGAGTGGTGAACCAGAGAGTCACCAAGACTGGAAGAGGAAGGTTTCATTTATACCGAAAGAGTCCTCCTGCCCCTCTCTCTTCCCCTAGTCTGCCTCAGCTGGCTGGGCAGAGGCTGTTGGTTCCTTGGGCCTGCTTCCAGGGGAGACGGGAACTAGGAATAGCTCAGCAGGCTTAGGCAGACAGCAACTTGGAAGGTTGTGCAGTGTACCTTGGGAATAGATTTTTTTCCTGATAATCCTATGCTGTCATTAATGCTGTTATTTATTTGTTGGCAGAGATATTGGGTTGTTAGGAAGTAAATTACAACATTAGTAAAAGAAATCTGTTGCTCTTTTAGGTTTTGTGAGTGGAGTCCTGCTTATCTAGGACATGCAGTTAACACATCAGCTGGACCTGTTTCCTGAATGTAGGGTGACCCTTCTGTTATTTAAAGAAGTAAAAAATGCTGGAGACTTGAGGAACAAAGCCATGGAAGGCTCCATAGAAGGCTCACTGATAAACCCTGCAGTGGTAAGTGCAGAGTGGGAGAAGGAATGCACCAGACTAGGCGTTTCAGACAGTGCTGCTTTTCTTTTTCTTGATGGCGCAGGTTAACGTAAAACTTCAGTGTCCAACTCAGGCTTAAAATTCAGTCCCAAAGTCAACCGTGAATGCAAGCAGAAGCACCAGGTCTTGCCCTAGGCAATGGGAAAGGTGGTCTCACTGACCCCGGGAAAGGAGCCACGGACTCCAGCTTGTTATCTGTGAGATTCAGGTTCCCAGGAGGATGACACCTGTAGGATCCCGGAACAGTGGTTCAGATCACTTGGCTGTGACTGTATCGCAGCCCTGCCCCTTACTGCAGCTCTGAACATGTCCCAGGCAGCCTGGCTAGCACTGACTTCATTCCGGGGGTTGTGGTAAGGCGGTGGTTATTCTGACTCACTCTTCCCAAAAACCCTGTCAAATGAGTGCCCATATTTTCTGCCTCTAACAGGTAAAACTTGGCCAGTTTCCCTGGGCAGCAGAGTGGTAATCAGAACCATGTCCTTACATACCTCAGTTTCCTCAGCTGCTGCATATGAATAGTATCAATTTCGCTTGATCTTAGCCAAAAGGCCGAGAAGTGATAGCAGTATCAATTTCATTGGGTAGTTTTGAGGATTAAAGAGGATACAGCTAAAAAGTTTTAGAATGTGTCTTTCTGATAATGTTAGCTCTCAGTAAATGTAATTTTAAGCATTCTTACTACTTGTTTGCTGTTCTGTACTTTTTTTATGATTGCCCAGACTCTTGATATGATAGGGCTTATTTATTTATTTTTAGATGATGTTAACATAATTGATTAAAATGGGGTGGGTCAAGGGTTAGGGAAAAGTGGGTGTGGTATTTGCTTCCAAATTTTCTGTTTCTCCTTTCTGTTTCAGGGGCGGGGGAGTGTGGGATAAAGGGAGAAGCCCTACCCAGCCTTCCAGATATAGTAATTTTGAAAATATAGTCCACAAAAATACTGATGAAATAAAGTAGCCTGGCACTGGTGTGACTCTGGGATGAGGTCAGTGTCAGAATCCCTGCATGATAATCCCTGTTCTCTCCGGTAGATTGTCGATCCATTCCAGATACTTGTGGCAGCGAACAAAGCCGTTCACCTCTACAAACTGGGAAAAATGAAGACAAGGACGCTATCTACAGAAGTTATTTTCAACCTTTCCCCAAATAACAATGTAAGGTGGCATTTACTGTTTCCTTTGACCTTGTCCCATTCATCTCTGGATCCCTGTGTTGGGTTGGCACCTGGGTTCCTGCAAACCAGTGTTAGGAGTAAACCAGAATAACCGTGAAGCTAGCTCTGGGCAGAGATGAGGTTGAAGTAGCTCTCTTACTAGGTGAGTCAGCCTGGCAGTCAGTTGGCCTGTGAGGACACAGAAATTTAGCTAAGTTAAAGTGTGGCAAGTTTTGTCTATCCCTTAAAAAAAAAAAAAAAAAAGATTTATTTTTATTGGAAAGGCAGATTTACAGAGAGGAGAAACAGAGAGATCTACTATCTGCTCGTTCACTCCCCTACTGACTGCAACCACCAGAGCTTAATCGATCTGAAGCCAGGAGCCAGGAGTTACTTGTGGATCTCGCACGTAGGTGCAGGGGTCCCAAGGGTTTGAGCCATCCTCTACTGCTTTCCCAAACCATTGGCAGGGAGCTGAAAGGGATGTGAAGCAGCTGGGACATGATCCGGTGCCCCTATGGGATACCATTGCTTTGAAAGGGGAGAATTAGCCAATCACCCTCCCATCTTAACAAACAGGATTGGGAAGATCCTGCAAGTATTTCTTTTCTTTAAGAAACTGGGTGAACACCTCAGATGAGATGTGACACAAGGCCATTAGATGGATTAGAAGGTCCATGTTTTGCTCTCCCTGTGAACCTCATGTCTTTCTTGTGTACCAGGCACTTTCTGATCATATGGGCCTCAGTCTTTTTATTTGTTTATTTATTTATTTTTTAAGATTTATCTTTATTGGAAAGTCAGATTTACAGAGTGAAGGACAGAAAGGTCTTCCATCTGCTGATTCACTCCCCAAGTAGCTGCAACGGCTAGAGCTCAGCTGATTTGAAGCCAGGAACCAGGAGCTTCCTCTGGGTCTGCCGTGTAGGTGCAGAGTCCCAAGGCTTTGAGCCATCCTCAACTGCTTTCCCAGGCCACAAGCTGAGAGGTGGAAGGGAAATGCAGCAGCCGGAATAGGAACTGGCACCCATGTGGGATACCTGGTATGCAGGGCAGGGACTTGAGCTGCTAGGCTACCATGCCGGACCCATGCCCAAATATTTCTTTTTTTTTTTATTTTAAATGTTTTTATTATTATTATTATCATTTTATCATACAATTCCATAGGCCCTGGGATTTCCGCCATCCGCTCCTCAATTCCTTCCCTGCTGACCGAGTTCCCCTATATTATTACTATAGTATAGTTCTTCATACACAGTCATATGTGCATCATTGCAGGCATGGACAGTGGCAGAGTCCAGCATCCTATTGTCAGTATATAGTAAACAGTTTCATTGCGAGTCCATCTTTGTCTGGAAGTAGAGATGCATACTGCATTGTATCCTCACATCTGTATGATAGTCTCCATTACAGTTACCATATATCCCCTTAAATGAAAAGCCATAAAACTAAATCAACAGGAAGAAAAACAAGAAATTAACAACACCATGAAGTTAAAGAACATGCTACTGAATGACTAATGTGTCACTGAAGAAATGAAAAAGGAAATCAAGAATCTTTTTTTTTAAGATTTATTTATTTTTATTGGAATTCAGATACACAGAGAGGAGGAGAGACTGAAAGCAAGATCCTGCACCCAATGATTCACTCCCCAAGTGAGCCGCAACGGGCCGATGCGTGCCGATGCAATGCCGGGGCCAGAAACCTCCCTCCAGGTCTTCCATGTGGATGCAGGGTCCCAATGCTCCAAGCCATCCTCAACTGCTTTCCCAGGCCACAAGCAGGGAGCTGGATAGGAAGTGGAGCAGCCGGGATTAGAACCGGTGCCCATATGTGATGCTGGCACATCCAAGGCGAGTACCTTAACCACTATGCTGCTGTGCCAGGCCCAATAATCTTCTTAAGAAAATAATGCTACTGTATAATCTATGAGTCATTGAATAATTTAATCAGAAGAAAGTGTTTTGAAGAGATGAAACTAACAAAAACATGAAAAACTACATGAGATACAGTTTCCGCTGATCTTTGTTGGTAAAATGTGTCTCCTGCAGGCAACAAATACATGAGTTTTGCTTTTTTAATCCAGTCTACTAATCTATGACATTTGATTGATGAGCTTAAGTCATTTGCATTCAGGTTTAATACGAATGGGTGGTAGTTTGGTCCTGTCATTTTAACAATGGTTTGTTCATTGATTTAGTCTTCTCTTGATATTTTACTGGGGTGTTCTTCTCATTTGCCTGTGGTTTTGGTGGGCGCTATTCTTTTTCTCTGTGAAGAGAACATCTTTAAATATCATTTGTAGGGCAGGTTTGGAAGAGACATACTCTTTTAACTTTTCTTTATTGTGGAAGAATTTTATTTCATTTTCAAAGACAAAGGAAAATTTTGTGTGGTCCTGGGCTGACAATTTTTTTCTTTTAGAATCTGGAATATGTTGCTCCATTCTCTTCTGGCTTGTAGTTTCCTGTGAGAGGTCTCTTGTGCGTTTAATTGGCATTCCTTTATATGTCAGTTGATTTCTGTGTGTGTGTGTGCAGATTTAAGGATTCTTTCCTTATGTTCCATTGAGGAGAACTTGATGATCATGTGTCGTGGTGAAGATCGGTTTTGTTCAACCCTGTTGGAAGTTCTGTGCCCCTTCTGGATGTTGTTTCTCAATTCTTTCTCTAGATTAGGGAGATTTTCCTTTATTATTTCATTGAATACACTTTTAATCCCAGCTTCTCTTTCTGCACCTTCTGGGACTTCCATAACTCTTATATTTGGCCTCTTAATAGTGTCTTTCAATTCTTGAATACTTTTTTTTGGCCTGATCAGCTCTGCTTCCAGCCTTTTGTTTGTTTTCCCCTGGTGGCAGGAAATATCTTCCAATTCTTAGATTCTTTCTTCTGCTTGCTTCATTCTATTTTGGAAACTCTCCACTATACTTTTAATTTGCTCTGTTGTGGTCTTCATTTCTGATCTATCAGCTTTCATTTGATTCATTTCCTGTGTGACATATTCCTTAAGTTGCTTCTACTCCTGTATCATGTGCTTCTCATTGTTGATAAGAAGGTTTATAACAAGTGTTTTGAATTCTGTATCCTCCATTTTTTTTCGATGTCTTCCTCAGTTATCTCTGAGGTTGGCAAAGGGTTTTGTTCCTTTGTAGGGGAGTCTTCAGTAATATTCGTTCTGTCTCTGTCTCTTCTTTGGCTCTTTGTCATTGTGCTTCTGGTTATCAGATTCTTCTCCTTGGGGCAGGTTTCTAAGCTGTGTAATCCACAGGTCTACAGTTCAGTTTTACTTATTGCAGTTGGTACACGGCTCTTTGTTTGCAGTCACTTATGCCACACTCTCCAGCGAATTCCAGGTCTGGGTTCTTAGTTAGATTTCCACCTTGGTCTCTGTAGGCCCAGCTCTTGGCTCACCAGTCTGCTCCTCCTGTGATACTGTTCTGAGGCTGCACCATTGTCTATAACCTTTCTCCCAGTTCAGGTTTGAGCAGGTTACAGGATTATGGAGCCGCTAGATGTCCTATGTAGCTAGTTTGTGGATAGTGATCTTGCTAGAACCTGTTGGCTGTTAGGTCTGAGGGCCACACAGACCTGTTTTGACCTGTACAATGCCACAGTTGTTATTATTTTCCTTGTTGCTGGTGGAGTTCCAGCTGCCACTGCCATTTAGATCGCTGCTTGCTGAATACCGCTGGGGTATTAGTCACTGCAACACCACACTGTTGCGTTTGCTGCTTTTCTGTGTCAGTCTCCAGGTACCCCTTTGCTGTTGTTCTGTCCTCTCCTGTTTCCTGGAATATGCCCTCTCTGCTTCTTACTGGCTAATGTTTCTCCATCTGTTTAAATGTATTCTTACCTTATTCCACCACCATGATTCTTTTTTGGGCCTCAGCATCTTTATCTTCCCTCTAGGTCCTCACCCCCTAGATTTGAGACTTCAAAGTAGAGGCATAATGTGATACACAAGTGAGGAAGAGTTTTACTTAAATGTGGTGAACATGGTCTGTCCCACACATACAAATATGTCTCATGGGCCTACCGCTGTAGCCTGGTGGCCAAAGTCCTTTCCTTGCATGTGCAGGATCCCACATGGGTTCCAGTTCGTGTTTCGGCTGCTGTACTTCCCATCCACCTCTCTACTTGTGGCCTGGAAAAGTAGTTGAGGATGACCCAAAGCCTTAGGACCCTGCACCCATGTGGGAAACAGGAAGAAACTCCTGGCTTCTAGCTTCAGATCAGCTCAGCTCTGGACATTGCGGTCACTTCCTCTCTGTATATCTGAGTTTCCAATAAAAATAAAATAAATCTAAGAAAGAGAGAGACAGAGAAAGCCAGATAACGATCAAGGGGTAAAGAAGGCTCCTCCCTTACCAGGCTCTTTCTCGTGGTAGGTGTGGTGCCGTAATTAAATAAACCAATTGGGGCCCGGTGGTGTGGCCTAGCGGCTAAAAGTCCTCGCCTTGAACGCACCGGGATTCCATATGGGCGCTGGTTCTAATCCCAGCAGCTCCACTTCCCATCCAGCTCCCTGCTTGTGGCCTGGGAAAGCAGTTGAGGACGGCCCAATACATTGGGACCCTGCATCCACGTGGGAGACCCAGAAGAGGTTCCTGGTTCCCGGCTTCGGATCGGCACAGCACCAGCCGTTGCGGCTCACTTGGGGAGTGAATCATCGGATGAAAGATCTTCCTCTCTGTCTCTCCTCCTCTCTGTATATCTGACTTTGTAATAAAAATAAATAAATCTTTAAAAATAAATAAATAAATAAACCAATTGGGTTTGGTTAGTGTGAGGTTTCTGTAAATTTTATGGAACATCCCATTCCATGTGGACCATGATGAGACACAAGTGCATCCTGGTAATGTCAGTCTAATAGCTTGACAGGTGAGGAGTGAAGCTGCAGGGCTAGTAAAAGTTCCAGGTCACGTGTTTCTAACTCCTGCCTAGTTACGCCATATTACTGGCGTGTAAAGCAGAACCATAACATGTGGCTACTCACACACCTACTACATAGGAAGAGTTTGTGGCTTGAAATGCAATAATGGTTTCTCCATAAGCTATCAAACTACGTCATCCACATGTAACATATGCAAAAATGAGTGAGATTATGGTGATGAAGTCTTGCTATTATTGCTGCTATTAATAATGCAGCCAAGCATTAATAGCATCAAGAGAAAAATTAGGAAGTCTGTGACATGATTAATTACAGCATTTATAAAATGCAATGGCCACAGCTTGGTAATACAGTTCCTCTGCAACCTGAAATAAAATTTACCAAATTAATTATTTGAGGCTATTTGAAGTAATTCAGGAAACTATTCAAGAAACATGGAACTTGTTCCTGTTCCATTCCCAGGGACAGGAAATGCAAGTATATTCTTTTTTTTTTTTTTTTTTTAGATTTATTCATTTTATTACAGCCAGATATACACAGAGGAGGAGAGACAGAGAGGAAGATCTTCCGTCCGATGATTCACTCCCCAAGTGAGCCGCAACGGGCCGATGCGCGCCGATCCGATGCCGGGAACCTGGAACCTCTTCCGGGTCTCCCACGCGGGTGCAGGGTCCCAATGCATTGGGCCGTCCTCGACTGCTTTCCCAGGCCACAAGCAGGGAGCTGGATGGGAAGTGGAGCTGCTGGGATTAGAACCGGCGCCCATATGGGATCCCGGGGCTTTCAAGGTGAGGACTTTAGCCGCTAGACCACGCCGCCGGGCCCAATGCAAGTATATTCTTGAGGAAAGGTAGACAAATGAGACAGTAGTTAAGGTGACCTGCAACCAGAGACATAAGGGGCTATGGAGTTGATCCAGGTGTGTGGAAAGAAGCCATTCACCCTAAAGTAAGGGTACAGTGGAGAGGGGCATCCAGACTGGATCCTGAAGCACCCCAATCAGCAGGCAAGCTGTGAGGAGGGGGTGATCAGACAGAGGATGGCAAAACAAACATAATCTGACAGCATCTCCAAGTAGTCCTGAACAGCAAGAAGGCAGGAGCGCATGGCTCAAAGGTGACTTGGGAGCCTGGAGGTTGGGTGTTTATGTGAAGTGCCAAGGAAGCTGGGCTTGATTCCTCAGAAACCATGTCAGCTATGAGCATGGAGTGTTTTATAGAAACAACATAGCAGTGGCTGGTGGAAAGGGACAGGTGATGGGGAAGCCAAGCCAATAGAACTGTTCAAATGTGAAAAAGAGCAACCATGACCAAGGAGGAAGGCACATCAGGAGATGTTTCAGATACAGGAAATACTGATTCATGATCTGGTGGAATTTTATTTTATTTTTCTAGATTTCAGAAGCTTTGAAAAAATTTGGCATCTCAGCAAATGATACATCAATTCTCATTGTTTACATTGAGGAGGGAGAAAAACAAATACATCAAGAATACCTAATATCACAAGTAGATGGTCAGCAGGTTTCTCTGGAAGATCTTCCTGAAATAACGAATATTCCAGAAGTCAAAAAGGTTTGTAGAACTCTATTATTATACAGAGTGTGACAGACAAGGAATGTTTCCATTGCTGTTTGTTAATCAGCAGTGCTCCTATTTGGGGTATTCTTGGAACTTTTAAAAAATGTTCATGCTTTTAGGAGATGTAGGTTTATGTAAAATAAAATCAGAAACTTAGTAGATATTTGGTACAATGGTTAAAGCATGCTTGGGATGCCTGCATGCAGTATCAGAGGTCCTGGATGTACTTTCCGGCTCCTCTTCTAGTTCAGCTTCCTGCTAGGATGCACCTGGGGAGGCAGAGGCTGATGACTCAACTGCTCGGATCCCTGCAATGCATGTGGGAGACTCAGACTGAGATCTGGGTTCTTGGCTCCATCCTGGCCTAGCGTGAGCTCTTACAGGCATTTGGAGAGAGAAGATGCTTCCCGTGCAGACCCCTTCCACTCCCAACCCTGTCTACTTTTTAAAATAAAATGATAAAATTTTAAAAAATTAAAGAGATACCTTTAAGTATCAAGCTTGCGTCGTGCCTTAATGAGGTAAAATAAATAACTACAGAATAACATTAATGTCTAGATGGATGCTTTTAAAATTGATGCAGATTTGGTTTGTATGTCCAGAGAATTTTTTTATGTTTATAATTTCAGTTTAAAGGAAGTATTAAATTTAAGTCATCAGTTGCTATCGAGTTTAGATATTTTAATCATGTTTGTAATTTGCAACATTTACATAATGAATAAGTAAGTAATTTCACTTAACATGTCTATATAATGAGCATAGTGTATGAACATATCAGCAAGTCATAATATGACTTTCATCTTTACAGATATATAAACTATCCTCACAAGAAGAAAATCTTGGGACATTATTGGACGGTATCATTTGTAGAATGTCAACAAAAGATGTTTTATGAAATATCAGAGATAGTAACAGAATTTTTCAACATAAAGGCAGTACTGATTTTCCTTTCTGAATTATAAATTTAATATATATTCATTGTGTACATTTTTAAAGCACAGAATGGTACAGAGAGAAAATAAAGGCCACTTATTGTTTTGGAAGATATTCATTGTTATTACTTGCTGCTGCCGTCTAGTTTTCTGTTTCTATTCAAGTGCATATTATTTTTATAAAATTGGAAAACAAAATTGCAGTCACTTGTTGAAGCCATGCAGCGTACTTCTGTCCCTCATTTCACACCCTTCCTCATGCTACACACTGTCTGAAGCCTGTGGATCCTGGTTCAGGGTGTTCTACATGTCTGCATGTAGGAGTTCATCTACTCCCATCAGCAACACTAAGAGGTAAGTTCTGGTTAAGTTTAATTATTATGATTATTCTTTAAAAAACAACTACCTAAATGAATTATTTATAAAATTATGTTGGTGTATATATAATGTATAAATAATGCCATGAAGGAATAGGGAGTGAATGGAGGCATATTAGAGCAAAGGTTTGTATACTGTGGAAATTATGTTAATAATTAAACCAAAGTGGAATATTTTAAAATGCTGGTTGTAGTTGCCTGGGTAACCAATAAGAAAACAACTTAAAATATATGTAAAGAAACAAGGGACTTAAAATGGCCCTCCAGAAAGGGCCCGATGTGGTAGCTGGCTGAAGTCCTTGCTTTGCACACGCAGGACCCTATATAGGGTCACATGCCAGCTGCTCCACTTCCCATCCAGCTCCCTGCTTGTGGCCTGGGAAAGCAGTGGAGGATGGCCCAAAGCCTTTGGACCCTGCATGTGCCTGGGAGACCCAGAAGAAGCTCCTGGCTCCCAACTTCAGATCGGCTCAGCTCTGGCCGTTTCGACCACTTGGGGAGTGAATCAGCAGATGGAAGATCTTTCTCTCTGTATCTGCTTTCTCTCTGTATGTCTGACTTTCCAAAAAAATAAATAAATCTTTTTAAAAAATGGCATTCCAGTAAATACCAATTTAATAATTAAAAAAAAAGGTAGTAATGACGTTAGTAGAACAAAGGTCACTAGACAGAAAAGTGCAAAATGGCAGAAATAAATCCTACCTTAGTTATCAGATTAAGTGTAAATGGACTAAACTATGCTGTTTGAAGACAGTTACATGTGTTGTTTACAGGGAACATATTTTAGATACAGAGAAAAAAATAGAAGAATACAAGATTGGGGACCAATCAGGTGGTGGTGTTTACTAATCTTCCACCTGCAGTGGTGGGATCCCTTATGGGCACCGATTTGTGTCCCAGCTGCCCCACTTCCCATCCAGCTCCCTGCTTGTGGCCTGGGAAAGCAGTGGAGGACGGCCCAAATCCTTGGGACCCTTCACCCACGTGGGAGACCTGGAAGAAGCTCCTGGCTTCAGATTGGTCTAGCCCCGGCCATTGTACCTGTTTGGGGAGTAAACCAGTGAATAGAAGTCCTCTTATTCTTTTACTCTTTGCATCTAAACTAAAATAAATCTTTTTAAAAATAAAGGAATGTGGGCTGCTGTGATATAGTAGGTGAAGCCAATGCTTGCGACTCTGGTGTCCTGTATCAGAGTGCTTCAGTCATGGTTCATATTGCTCGTGTGTGTTGGAAGGCAGCAGAAGATGCAGCAGCATTTGAACCCTTGCCATCCATGGAGGAGGCCTGGGTAGAGTCCCTAGCTCATGTCTTCACTCCAGCCCAGATCTGACAGAGAGAAGACATCTTTTGTTTGTCTGTCATACTTTCAAGTAAATAAATAAACTTAGAAGATTTGCTTATTTTTACTTGAAAGGTAGATATACAGGGAGAAGGAGAGATGAAGGGAGAGATCGTCCATCTGCTGGCTCACTCCCCAAATGGCTGGGAAGCTGGGCCTGTGTAAAGTCAGGAGCTGCTTCTAGGTCTCCTATGGGGTGCCATCTTTGGGCCATGTTTTGCTGCTTTTCCAGGGCATTAGCAACAATATGGACCAGAAATAGAGCAGCCAGGGCTTGAATTGTCACCCAAATGGGATATTGGCAGTATAGGCAGAAGCTTAACCTATAACCATGACACCAGCCCCAAATAATCTGAAAAATAAATAAATAAATAAATAACGGATGGAAAGAATAGATGCAAATAGTAAGAAAGAAAAAAGCTAGGGTCACCATGCTAATATCAGACAAAATAGACTTCAACACAGAAACGTTTACTAGAGATCAAAGACATTTTATAACAATAAGGGCCATGGGCCCAGCGGTGTGGCCTAGCGGCTAAAGTCCTCGCCTTGAAAGCCCCGGGATCTGGGCCCGGCAGCGTGGCCTAGTGGCTAAAAGTCCTCACCTTGAACGCCCTGGGATCCCATATGGGCACCAGTTCTAATCCCAGCAGCTCCACTTCCCATCCAGCTCCCTGCTTGTGGCCTGGGAAAGCAGTTGAAGACAGCCCAATGCATTGGGACACTGCACCCGCATGGGAGACCCGGAAGAGGTTCCAGGTTCCCGGCTTCGGATCGGCGCGTACCGGCCCGTTGCGGCTCACTTGGGGAGTGAATCATCGGATGGAAGATCTTCCTCTCCTTCTCTCCTCCTCTGTGTATATCTGGCTGTAATAAAATGAATAAATCTTTAAAAAAAAAAAAAAAGAAAGCCCCGGGATCCCATATGGGCGCCGGTTCTAATCCCGGCAGCCCCACTTCCCATCCAGCTCCCTGCTTGTGGTCTGGGAAAGCAGTGGAGGACGGCCCAACGCTTTGCGACCCTGCATCCACGTGGGAGACCCGGAAGAGGTTCCTGGTTCCCGGCTTCGGATCGGCGCGCATCGGCCCGTTGCGCCTCACTTGGGGAGTGAAACATCGGACGGAAGATCTTCCTCTCTCTCTCTCCTCCTCTCTGTATATCCGGCTTTCCAATAATAATAAATCTTTAAAAAAAAAAAAAAACAATAAGGGTCATCCAGAAAGATGAAACTATTACTAAAATGACGTGTACACTGATTTGCAGTGCCCCAGAATACGCAAAGCGGAAACTTGAAAAATGGAAATAGGTCGTTCAGCAGTAATTCAGACTCAGATATTGGACTGATGGATAGAATGGACAAGATCCACAAGGAACTCTAAGATGAACAAGGCTGTGAACCAGCTGCACCTGACAGACTTCCACAGTGTACTCCAACAACAGAAACATTTTTTTTTTTTTTAGCAAACATGCAGGAAGCATTCTCTAGGACAAACCGAATGCTATGCCACAAAACAAGTCTCAGTAAATGTATAAGATTGAAATGATACAAATTATAGTCTCTAAGCACAGTGCAGTGATAAGCCAGTTACAGAAGAGAATATGATAGAGGCACAGGTAAAAATTAAACAACAGGTTTCTAAACAGATGGGTCAAAGAGGGCCCCGCAGTGTGGCCTAGCAACTAAAGTCCTCATCTTCAACACGCTGGGATCCCGTATGGGCGCTGGTTCTAATCCTGGCAGCTCCACTTCCCATCCAGCTCCCTGCTTGTGGTCTGGGAAAGCAGTCGAGGACGGCCCAATGCTTTGGGACTCTGCAGCCGCATGGGAGACCTGGAGGAAGTTCCTGGCTCCTGGTTTCGGATCGGTGCAGCACCGGCCGTTGCAGTCACTTGTGGAGTGAATCAGTGGATGAAAGACCTTCCTCTGTGTCTCTCCTCTCTGTATATCTGACTTTCCAATAAAAATAAATAGATTTAAAAAAAAATGAGTCCAAGAAGAAACAAATTAGAAAATCTTTTGAACAAGAACACTGTATTTTATTTGAAGCAAATATTCAAACTGTACTTGTTTTTATTTATTTTTTGAACAGTACTTGTATCTGGATGTTCATAACAGTTGTGGTCACAGTAGTCAAAAGGTGCAGATAAGTTAAATGTCCTCCCTCTGACAGTTCAAGAAACATTGTATTTCCATGTGAAAGAGTGGTATTCAGCCATGAAAAGGAAAGGGATGCTAGTGGTGCTCGCCAGGCTGAAGTCTGAAAACATGGTGCAGTGTATGTGAAATATCCAGGATAGGCAAATCCTTTTTTTAAAGATTCATTTGTTTTATTGGTAAGTCAGATTTACAGAGAGAAGGAAGACAGAAAGATCTTCCATCTGCTGGCCCACTCCCCAAGTGGCCGCAACAGCCAGAGCTGAGCCAATCCAAAAGAGCTAGGAGCTTCTTCAGATCTCCCACGTGGATACAGGGTCCCAAGGTTTTGAGTCATCCTCCACTGCTTTCCCAGGCCACAAACAGTTAAAAAGGAAGTGGAGCAGCTGGGACACGAACCATCGAACCATCGCTTACCAGCCCATGTGGGATCCCGGTGCGTGCAAGGCAAGGATTTAACAGCTGAGGCACCACGTCGGACCCTAGGCTAATGCTTAGAGACAGAAAACAGGTGAGCGGTTGTGAGCAACTGCAAAAATGAATGAATGGGAATTGACTGCTAATTACAAGTAGGTTTGTATTTGGGCGCAAGGAAAGTTCTAGAACTAGATAATGGTGATGGGTGCATAGCCCTGAATATATTTAATGCCAGTTAATTGCACAATTAATTGGTTTATTTTTTAATCACAAAATATTTGGGGAAACAAATAATAATTAAAAATCAAGATTGCAGTGTGAATATCATAAATGTAGAAAGCACCAAAACACTCATGGGAGTCCAGGAAGGCCTCACAGCCTCTTACGGGATCAAAACCTGTCTTCTCTCCACTGGAGCAGCACAGGCGACTGCAGAAAGCACACCAGAGGCAGTGACTCTCAGCGGGTCACTGTGTGCTGTTCTCTGAACTGTTTTCCTGCAGCCTGCAACTGCACCCTTGAAATCATCATTCACAGCGCCGCTCAACTTGGCTCAGAAAAGCGCTTGTCCCTGAGAGATGCCCCCTCCTCCACGCTTCTGCGCTGGCCTTCTGAGTCCTCCACGCTTCTGCGCAGGCCTGCGGAGTGAAGGACCGCTCCCTCCTAGCGGTCCTGCCCCCTGGCGGCGGAAGCTGTGACAGCCACAAAGTCAGCTCAGCCACCCTGGCACTTGACCCCGTGACGGTGGCAGGGGAAGAGGCACAGAGAGCTCCTGCTCCTGAATTCGCCAGAGGTGAGTAGACAACAGCAGAGCCGATTGATCGGGAAGTCAGAGCAAAGCGCTGTGAGGCTGACACTGCGGACCTGCAAGGCACTCATTTTATTCCCCCAGGGGTGGCAGAAAATCTCCCTAAATCCCTGCCCGCACCCCCCCCACACACATCCTGCAGTTTCAGGAAGACCTTAAGAGCCCCTAGGGCTGTGCCTTAAGAGCCCCGCAGGCAGTGCCTCAAGAAATGCAGTTATGCTAAACCTGGCTAGGACCTCTCTCATCCGCAGGTCAGAGGCAGGCAGGCGCAGCACCAGGGGTCTCTCAGAGAGCTGGTCCCTCTCTGCTCTGCCACGCCTGTACCTACCTGGGTTTCCTAAATGGGTTCAGCAGAGGAAAGCCATGCCTCCTTCCAGATGACCCTGGGAGCCGAAGTTGGGCTTTGACCTCCTGGGTCCTGTGTCCCTTTATGTGACTTCACAGAGAGACCTTGAGAAGAAGCTCTGGTCCCCCAAGGCCCACCTGCGCAGGAGGGGCAGCAGAGGGGAGGACAAGGGAGTGCTAGAAAGGAAGATGCTCCTGCAGAAGGGAGGGGGAGGCCGGTTCTTCTAACAGAGGATCCTGCTTCTCTGTTTCTGTCTTGTCTTGACTCTTAACTCTGGTTCCAGGGCCCTGAGGCCTGAGCCCCAAGCAGTCCAAAAGAATGCTCTGTATCAAGTTCTTAAACAAAAATCAGCTTGCTTAATACTTCCTTGTAAATGCGTATGTTCCTTTCACTGACTAGGAGGAAGTGAAATGAGCTTGGCCTACAGTAGCCCTCAGGGGTGATCTCTGCCCCTCAGCAAGGACTGAACACGCAAAGTCTAGGCCTCCCAGGTAGGCCAGGTCTCAGTTACCGACTCAGGGTGACTTGTACAGGTGTCCAGCGTCAGGGCAGCTTTCTTCATGGGGTCTTGGCACCCATGGCATTGTTTAGTGATTCAGAATGAGCTAGAGCCACAGAGCCCTCCAACCGAAGGCCATTTTGAGAAATCAGCCAGTTGGGGAGTTCTCAGCCGTCTCTGAATGCCTGATGTGAAAAATGAACCCTCAAAAGGATACGAGTCCACCACATCTGGACTGAATGTTGTAGAGGACCAACAGTGGAAGGGCTCTCTTTGTGCTTGTCATTGGGAGTGCGTTTAAAGCTGTGGAATTGTATGATATCCAATGGTGAGAGCTGTAAGTGCCGTGTTTGTTTATCACGAAGGGGTCAGTGTCCAAATGGAGTCATATTTTCAAGTCCTGGCCAAAAATGATTAAATAAATGGGGGGAAATAAACTAAAAACACCAGGCTGTGAGGGAGACCATGTCCTGCCGGCTAGCAAGAGATGTTTCACAGTGACCTTCCCAAGCCTCCTTTTTTTTTTTTTTTTATTTTTATTTTATTTATTTATTTTTTTTAAAGATTTATTCATTTTATTACAGCCAGATATATACAGAGGAGAGACAGAGAGGAAGATCTTCCGTCCGATGATTCACTCCCCAAGTGAGCCACAACGGGCCGATGCGCGCCGATCCGAAGCCGGGAACCTGGAACCTCTTCCGGGTCTCCCACGTGGGTGCAGGGTCCCAATGCATTGGGCCGTCCTCAACTGCCTTCCCAGGCCACAAGCAGGGAGCTGGATGGGAAGTGGAGCTGCCGGGATTAGAACCGGCGCCCATATGGGATGCCGGGGCTTTCAAGGCGAGGACGTTAGCCGCTAGGCCACGCCGCCGGGCCCTTTATTTTTATTTTTGCAAAGTCAGATATACAGAGAGCAGGAAAGACAGAGGGGAAGATCTTCCATCCAATGATTCACCCCCCCAAGCGACTGCAACGGCTGGAGCTGAGCCGATCCGAAACCAGGAGTTAGGAACTTCCTCCAGGTGTCCCACACAGGTGCAGGGTCCCAAGGCTTTGGGCCGTCCTCAACTGCTTTCCCAGGCCACAAGCAGGGAGCTGGATGGGAAGCGGGGCTGCCGGGATTAGAACCAGCAGCCATATGGGATCCTGGCGTGTTGAAGACGAGGACTTTAGCTGCTAGGCCATGGTGCTAGGCCCCCCAAGCCTCATCTCAGAGTCCACCAGGGTCTTAGCAAATCCTGCTGCAAAGTCATCCATTCAAAAACCATATTCAGCCTTGGTGTAGTGCCAGCTTCATTAATGAACCTTGGACATTCTTTTGTCCCTGGTAGCTAGCAACTGTCACTTCAAAACAGCTGATATAATCCTCATTCCACCCTTACAACTCCCCTGTCTGACTGTTCTTGGAATACATAGCTTCCTCAGAACCCACCATGACGTTCTGTGACACCCAAGTAAACCTCCACAGAGGTGCTTCTTTGGTATTTAGAATGACATGTTGCCCCACAAGAACATGATCCTCACAGGTTAATGCTTCTGCCACGGTCTGATGTGGTCACTATGTTATAGTTTAAACTTTGACACGATGATGAGATGGTAAGAAAGAGAAAGGTACCCAAGAAGGGGTGTTGGTGCTCAGTGGCTGGATGCATGGCTGTAGGGAGGAAGAGTACTGGAAGGAGGACCGGAAGTGACAGTGTGGTAACTGGCTCTGTGTGCTGTAGGTGCAGCTGTGGCCTCCCAGGAGCTCAAGTTCAAGTGGTTTGTACTAATGATTTCTTCTTGAAATCAACAGAGTGTCACAACCTCTCCCAGGTTTGGTTTTGTTTTCTTTCTACCAATTGAGAAATTCAAATTTTAGAGGTTCACAAATTGTAATGTCTTCTCAGCTTCCTTCTGCTTCTGACTTCATCTCCTATCATCCCACCCACCTCCTTGGGTTGCATATTTTGTATGAAGAGATGGTGTCCTCCTGCCTTGGCTCCTCACTGCCTTTGCAAACCACTTAGGCATCATGTGAGAGGACATCATGGTTGCTGACCTGCTCTACTGCCCAGCCCTTTGACTGTGGGCCCTCATTGGTGACTCCAGCTCTTGGTGCCTGGCCCCACAGTGGTCTGGCCTCTCTCTCCAGGCACTTGTATCCTTGTCCCTGTCAGTGGACCTCCAGTCCCATGCTGCTCCATGATTGATCTGACTTTATATGAGGGCTTGTCTCCTGGTCTTGCAGGTGTCTTTGCTGTTGGGACCCTGCTGCTGTCCTCAAATGCAGTGGCTCACAGTGCCCCTGTATCTCTCTCACAGAGCCCATTTCTTTAAGCTGCAGAAGTCTTCTGTTTTGGTTGTGGTGCTAGAATCATGGCATCCTGGGGACTGCCAGGCCAATCACTTGATTCTTTGTGACTGGATCCCCCTAGCTAGATCTTGCAGTGAAGTGTACATCTAGTTACCAGAAAATGTGAAAGAGCAATGGACTGACTGTTCTGGCACATGGAAACGGATCACTAAGCCCTCATCTTTCTGCTGCCGACAAACAGGAAGCCGGTAGTTTCCATATGTGCTAGTGAACAGTCCAAGCCCTCTGAAGTCAGCCAGGCTTGGGTTCAAATTGATGCCAGGCAGGGTAGAGTAGAAAAAGTAGGATATCAGTGCCACCTTTAGATCACCCCATCCCTATTCCTGCAGGTCTAGCAGTTTTATTGCCACTAGATCACCTTTGTTCTTAAGCCGATCATAGGTGACTTTTCCACCCTTAAAATAAAGTCCTATCAAGAGTAGCCTCTTCCCAAAGTGTTTGTGGACATAGGTGTCATAGCACACAGTGCTCCCTGAGCCCCATCAAGGCTACTGTCCTGGGGAAGGTCACCACACCGCCAACATCTGGCATACTCCATACTGAGCACAAGGCCGGAGGTGTGGCACGCACACAGGCAGCAGTGCGGAGTGTGCGTTTCAGGTGTCTGGGCAAATGCCCCAGAAATGTGCATATTGCACAAGAGCAAGCAGGGTGAAAAGGTGAGCGTGACTGAGATCGTGGGGTCCTGGAGAAGGCCACAAAAGTCAGCAAGGACGCAGTGCCACGAAGGACAGATAATGGCCACAACCTCAACCTTCTTTTGCTTTGTTTCAGAGTGGTTTTTAGTTTACAAAACGAAATCTGTGCAGTAAAACAAAGAATTCCATATACTCCAGTTCTAACTTCCCCTACTGCTAACCTCATTTTTATGAAATATGTGTCGCAATCAATAAACCATACCCAGCATGCCCCTACTGTTAACCTCTCAAAGTAGTGTATTTGCCAGAGTTAAAATATCACACCCAGCTTCCCCCGTGTTCTATTTCAGATTTTCTCTATCCCCATGTTTCTCTTGGCCTCAAGGGATCAGCATTCTGTGTTGAGATTGAATTTTTTTTATTCCCACAGATAAGGGAGATATGTGGTATTTGTCTTTCTGTATCTTATTTTATGTTTATTTTTATTAACATGAGATCTTCCAGTTCCACCCATTTGGCTGCAAGTGACAGGATTTCATTCTTTGTATGATTGAATGGTATTCCATTGCACATGTATACACACCCCACTTTGTCTTCATTCATTCATCTGATGGTGAATCCCTTGACTGGTTCCAGATCTTGGCTATTAGGAGCAGTGCTGCGTTAGGCTGGGCCATGATACCAACCAGCTTGCAAGAAAACTGGGTCTGGGGGCAGATCTATGGGGAATTTGTGCACTGGTTTACACTGAGCTGGGGGTAGTAACAGGCTAAGCTAAGCCTGACCACCAAACTCAACAACACACATGGGAACTGGGGTTCTGAGTAGGCTGGGTGGCCCGAGCTGCAGCACCCACAAAAGCACTCAAGAATTCAGTGTCCAGGCTGGCCTAGGCTGCAACAGTCTTCAGCATGAGCTGGAACTCGGGTCAGGCTGGGCAGAGATAGGCTGCAGCACCTGCCTGCAAATACCAAGGCAAAGGTAGGCCATACCACACTGGGCTGCAGCACTACCAGCCCATGCAAGAAATATTGTGGAAGGAATCTAATAGGGAGATTTTGGGGGCTCCCCTGCCAAACCACTGCCCCAGCTAGTGAACTTGGAAGCTGAGACCTAGGGTGGACTAGGCTGTACATGGCTATAACACCTGTTGGCCTGTGTCTTGAGTTGGGTTTGGGGGAGATCCAGGCTGGGCTAGGAGACCACATCTGCTGGTGCATGCATGAATCAGAATAAGTGCAGGTTAGTTGGGGTTTGCTACAGCATTAGCTGGCAAGTATTGGGACTGGGGGCAAGTCGTCTCAGCTTGAATCACAGTACTACCTGGAAAGTACAAGATCTGGGACTGGGAGTGGGCCTCTGATGAGCTGCAGCTCCCACTGGTGAACATGAGAACCAGGGCAGGGCAGGAGTGGCTGAACAGGTAATAGCATCTGCTGGCATAAGTGTGAGCTGGATACTGGGGCAGTTGGGCTAAACTAGAACGCAGCATCCATTTGTGTGTAGGAGAGGCAAATGGAATATGCATAGGACAGACTGGACCAGTCTCCTGCACATATTGGCATGCGCGATAACAGGCTGGGGGCAGGCCTGGTGGAGGTTGTTAGGGATTGCTGCAGACCTGCTATTGAGTATAAGGGCCAAGTGTGGGGGGGGGGGGGCAGGGTTAGGCTGGTCTGCAGCTTCTGTTAATTTGTGTATGAGATGGGGCTGGGGACAGAGCTGAGCAGGTGACTGCAACCACTAAAGTTGTGTAGGCTGATGTGGGTAATGGATTGAGCCAGACCCCGCACTGTCTAGCACACACAGAAGTCAGGTCTGCGGTCACCTCTGGTGAGGTTTCTTTGCAGATCCCTTCTTCCTCCCCCACCCAGCCCAATCCGGCCACTGAACTGCTGGACTCAAAATTCCAGCCATAGGGAGAATCGCCGGATCTGTGGTCTGAGCTTGGAATGCATGCATCAGAACTGGGCTTCTTCAGTCACAGATGCCTGTGCAATAGACAGCATGCCCAGATACGCATGGGGGGACATGACAGCTCATTGAGGCCTGTAGAGGATGTCTAGTACCATGGCAGAAAATAGAGGGCAGAACAAAGTGGACAGCTCTCCCAAGCAAGCATTGACAGCTAATATTTGGGCAGGGGGAGACTATGGTGTGTACTATGTCAGCCAATGGACTTTGGAAGGATTTCCTCAACCTTGGCACAAGGAAATCCACAGCATCTCAGAACTATTGAAATATTTGAGCAGTACCCTCAGAATTTGCTCCACATTGAGGTCCTTGGGATGACATCAGGTGTTTGTCCCCCGCCCCCCATCCTCAGGTTCTGGTGCGGTTAGGCTGTTGGCAGCAGCCCTCTCCTCTTTTCCCTCCTTCTCCCCACGATACAGAAAGAGAAAAATAGTTGCAAACAGTTGTCTCATCCACTTTCTCCCATTTCTCAATCCTCCTCACCCTAATCAGTGATCCACATGGGCATACATCTTTCTCAACTATATAAACATCATAAAAAATTAATAATAAAAAGGATCAGTACTACAACAGACGTGGTGGAGCCAGCATCTCTGATATTATCAGCTCATGTGTTTTGGGTAACACATGAGTAACACAGTAGTAGCATTGCAGGGTCATATGGCAGTTCTATTTCTAATTTTTAAAGAAATCTTCATTCTGTTTTCCATTGTTGCTGACCTAATATACCTTCCCACTGACGGACTAGGAGAGATTCCCTTTCTCCACATCTTTGTCAGCACTTGTCTTATTGATAATAGGCATTTCAACAGGAGTGGGGTAAAATCTTGAGGTTTTGATTTGGATTTCCCGATAGCTAATGATCATGAACATTTTTTATGTCTCTTTTAGCCATTAGTGTTTCTTTCAATAATTACTACTCAGGTCCCTTACCCATTTTTTTTTAAGGTTTGTTTATTTTTGGGCCCAGCACTATGGCTAAGTGGCTGGATCCTTACTTTGCATACACTGGGATCCCATATGGTTGCTAGTTTGTGTCCTGGACGCTCTACCTCCCATCCAGCTCTCTGCTTGTGGCCTGGGAAAGCAGTAGAGGATGGCCCAAAGCCTTGGGACCTTGTGCCTGCATGGGAAACCTGTAAAAAGCTCCTGGCTCCTGGCTTCAGATCTGCTCAGCTCTTGGGCAATGAACTAACAGACAGAATATTTTTTCTCTTTGTGTCTTCTCTCTGTGGATGTGATCTGCCTTTCCAGTTTAAAAAAATTAATCTTTTAAAAAATATGTATTTTATTTGAAAGATTTACAAAAAAAAGAAGAGACAGAAATAGAAGGATCTTCTATCTACTGCTTCACTCTCCAAGTAGCTACAATGGCTGGAGCAGAGCAGATCCAAAGCCAGGAGCCAGGAGACTCCTCCAGTCTCCCACACAAGTGCAGGATCCCAAGGCTTTGCACCATCCTCTGCTTTTTTCCCAGGTCACAAGCGGAGAACCGTCTCTAAAGTGCAATAGCCAGAACAGGAACTGATGCCCACATGGGATGCCAACACTTGTGGGCAAAAGATCATCCAGTTGAGCCATTGCATTGCACCTCACCCCTTTGCCCATTTTTTAAAAGATTTTTTAAAACTTTTTATTTGAAAGTCAGATATACATAGAGAAGACACATAGAGGATGATCTTCCGTCCACTGATTCACTCCCCAAGTGATTGCAACAGGTGGAGCTGAGCCGATCTGAAACCAGGACCCAGGATGTTCTTCCGGGTCTCCCACACGGGTGCCTGGTCCCAAGGCTTTGGACCATCCTCAACTGCTTTCCCAGGCCACAAGCAGGAAGCTGGGTGGGAAGTGGGTCTACCAGGATTAGAACCCTCACCCATATGGGATCCTGGCACATGCAAGGCGAGAACTTGAGCCGCTAAACTACCACTCTAAGCCCCCTTTGCCTGTTTTTTAACTGAATCAATTTGTTGCTGATTTTCTGATTTGCTGATAGATCCTGGATATCAATCTTTTGTCAGATAAATAGTTTGCAAATATCTGTTCCTATTCTTTTGGATGTTTCTTCACTCTGTGGATTATTTCTTTTGCTGCGTAGAAGCTCCTGAGTTTGATATAATTAGACTTTTCTGATTTTATGGAATCATAAAAAAAAATGCTGGGCTCCTTTCTCCTTTCTTTTTCTTTTCTTCCCAAGAGAGGGCCTGGGACCACATGGGCCTAAGTACTCAACCTGGCCCAGCTGGGAGAGGGCTTCCCAGCCTTAGTGGTAGTGTGCAAGCTTAGGGTCCCTAGGGTAGGCCTGGGACCACAGCCACGGGCTAAAGTGGTTTGCCCTGCCTGGTGCGGAGAGCCTTTGGAGCCTGAGGCTAGAGATGGTGCAGAAACTAGGTATGCACAAAAGATAAGCCTGTCTATGCCAGAGAACTAGCCAAAGACCCAAAACACCTCTTCAAAAGATAAGGGACCTGGTATGGTTACCTAGTGGCTTAAGTCCTCACCTTGCTTGTGCCAGAATCCCATATGGGTGCTAGTTGGTATCCAGCTTCTCTACTTCCCTGCCAGTTTTCCTTCCCTTCCAGCTTCCTGCTTGTGGCCTGGGAAAGTAGCCAAGGATGACCCAGAGCCTTGGGACCAGGCACCCGTGTGGGAGACCCAGAAGAAGCTCCTGGTTCCTGGCTTCGGATTGACTCAGCTCTGACTGGTATGGTCACTTGGGGACTGAATCAGTGGACAGAAGATCTTCCTTCTCTGTATATCTGACTTTGCAATAAAATAAATCTTAAAAAAAGATAAATCTTTAAAAATATGCAAGGTAAAGGATAGCCTTTGATATATCCCTATTGAGGCATGGCAATTTAACATGGCACTTTGAGCCAGCCATGTTTTACTGGTCTCCTGTTCGTCTCTGGAAGCTGCTACTGGATCTCATTGTGTCATGTGTTGCTAGTCTTTCAACCACAGGTCAGCTTCTACAGCAAACACCCAAGTCTGTAGACACTGTCTAATGTAATCGTGGACAATCAACAGGCCATAGAGTAAATACTCATCAGTGTACGTCAAACCAGGGACCTGAAACCCCAGGTCAGCAGCAGGTCACACCTGAGGTGTTGCAAGTCCAAGTGGGCCCGAGGTCAAAGCAGAAACACCCCTCTCACAACTTTCCTATCTCAGATCACTGTATCTCTGAGTGTATGCCTGTGATTTCCTCACCTTTTACATAAACCTTACTCCCCCCAAAAAATTCATCGCATGCAACAATGTCTTGAAGTGTTTTCCTTATTTTTTCTTCTAGCCGTTTCATAGTTTTCAGTGCTATATTGAGGTCTTGAATTGATTTGTGTAAGTGGTGAGAGATAGTGATCTAATTTTATTCTTCTGTTTGTATAAGTCCAAGATTGTTAGCAGCATTTACTTGAGCTTATCGTTCTGCAATGTGTGTTCTTGGCACCTTGGCCAAAATAAGTGCACTGCATTTGTGTGGATTAATTTCTGGTCTCTGAATTTTGTGCCAGTACCAAGCTGTCTTAATTATAATACCTTGAGAGTAGGCTTTGAAATCTGGTGTTGAGATGCCATCAGTTGATTGCTTTGCTCAGGATTTCTTGGACTATTCTGGATCTTTTGTGTTGTTGTCTGAATTTTGGTATTTTTTTAAATTATCCAAAGATTTTGTTATTATTTTGATAGATAGTACTGAATCTGTAGATAGCTATAGGTAGTATGAACATTGTAGCTATATTATTTCTTCCAACCCAAGAGGAGCTAATATTTTTCCATTTATATGTGTGTGTATGTATTTTTTTAAAGATTTATTTTTATTGGACAGTCGGATATACAGGGAGGAGGAGAGACAGGAAGACCTTGCGTCCGTGGTTCATTCCCCAAGTGGCTGCAATGGCTGGTGCTGAGCCGATCCGAAGCCAGGAGCCAAGAGCTTCTTCCGGGTCTCCCATGCGGGTACAGGGTCTCAAAGCCTTGGACCGTCCTCTACTGCTTTCCCAGGCTACAAGCAGGGAGCTGGATGAGAAGCAGGGCTCCCGGATTAGAACTGGCGCCCATATGGGATCCTGGCACATTCAAGGTGATGACTTTAGCCACTACACTACTGAGCAGGGCCCATGTTTTATCTTTTTATGTACTGTTTTCACAGGCCACAGGAAGGGAGCTGGTTCACAAGGGGAAAGATGGAATATGGACTGGTGCCCATATATGATGCTGGGACTGCAAGTTAAGGATTAATTTGCTTCAGTGGGGAGGTACCTAGGGGTTGTTCGGCCATGAGGCTTGGATAGTAGAGGGAGCTTCCAGCAGCGTGGCTGCTGCTGGGGGTACCTGAGCCAGATCAGACTCAATGTTTGGGGCCCTGGCCATGGCCACTGCTGCCACGCAGTGAGTGAGTCCTGTGCTTTGGGCAGCCAGTGTGCCAAGTGGCACCAGGCTCTGCCCACTGTATGCTGTCAGCGAGCTCTAGAGATTTTTTAGGGTATGTAATTGCTGCCTAGGCACATCCATGGATAAGGCCAGTGTGCATGTAGGTGAGGAATGAATCCTGTGTGACTCCCAGTGACAGGGTCACTGAACTTGCAGGCAAGCAT
The DNA here is from genome assembly GCF_030435755.1 of Ochotona princeps. Lineage (NCBI taxonomy): Eukaryota > Metazoa > Chordata > Mammalia > Lagomorpha > Ochotonidae > Ochotona > Ochotona princeps. The sequence goes on from NC_080839.1 coordinate 25,779,380, forward strand.
GGCGACCAAGACCTGGTGGTTTGGAGGGGAGAGTCCATAAGATCTGTTTGGGTCAGACTGATTCACCAGCCCACATGGGAGTCCTGAGATGGGCTATTAGCACACAACATCGCTGACTGCCACACGCCAGCCCACATGAAAGCTATGGCTGGGGTCCTGTCTGGCAGGGCTAGATCCCTGTACCTGACTGAGTGTTGGAACAGGGGATGGGTCACATTAGGCAGGGTCATGATACTAAGCACCATGTGAGAGAACCAGGCCCAGGGGTAGATTCTCTGGGGTATAAGTGGGCTCAACCCTGTGGAATACAAGTCCCGCTGGTTAGCTTATGAGTTGTGGTGGTGACAGGCTGACTAGGTGTGACCATGGAACCTGCCATCACTCACAAATACAGAGACCAGGAACAGTCTGGGCAGATCCAGCACCCACATGTGCATCGTCAGAAAGGGTGTGAGGAAGGCTGGGCTGCAACATCTTCCAGATCATACAAAGGCCAAGATGGCGTGGCAGGCTATGCCAGGCAAGGGCCTTGCACCTGCCGGAGCATGTGAGATCTGTGTCTGGGAGTGAGGCGAGTAGGGAAACCAGGGAAACTCCCCTATTGGGGTCACAGTTTCCACTGGTGAGCACGTGTTCCAGGACTGGGTGTTAGGCAGCCTCAGCAGGGTAACTCCAATTGTTGGCTAATGTGTGGGTTGGTTATGGAGGGGGCAAACCTGGCAGGGTTGAGCAAACCTTAGCTCACCAGCAAGAATGTAAATCAGGCTGGAGCACAGGTCATGCTGAGTTAGGCTGTTACATTAGTTGGTTTGTATGAGCCTGGGATTGGAGTAGATTGAGCAGGGACAGGTTCTATCACCCGGTAGTGAGAATCAGGATGTGGGTTGGGCTGGAAGGGCCAGGTAACAGTATCTAAGGCATTGACGAAGTTACGTAATGGCCTATGCCAAGCTGGGTCAGCAACCACTGACACACTCAAAATCTATGGCTGGCAACAGGCTTTGTTGGGGAACTAAGGGAATATCCTGGCTGGGTTGGGGTTCCCATGAATGAGTACAGGGGCCAGAGTGGGAGCTGCGTTCTGGTCTGTATATGGCTGCAGTCTTCCTTGGCACAAGTGTGGACTGGGCCAGGGTGCACTGGATTGGACTAGACTCTAGCACCATCTGGTGCTCTGGAGGACCAGGGTAAGTGTAGGATGGACTAGGCAAGGTCTCTGACCCTACTGAGCCATGTGTGAGCTGTGTCTGGGTTTGGACGAGCCATGGTTGAGCTGTAACACCCAACAGTAAAAACCAGAATGGATTGAAGGCCAATCAGGAAAGACCACTGTTCCTGCCAGGACAGAAGGTGGACTAAGTAAGGCTGGCTCATGGACCCGGGCGTGCGTGAGATCTGGCATTGGGAGAGGTTCTGATGGAGGAACCTAGGCAACTCTGTTGGGACATAATCACTGCAGATGAGTGCAAGAACCACGACAGGGAGCAGCCCAGACCAGGCCAGGGAAAGGGGCCTACTACCATACATTTGGTACAGCTCAGGGGAGGATCAGGCTAAACCAGGTCACATTACCCACTGGCAAATCCAAGCACCAGAACAGAGAGTGGGTCAGACCGGGATCAGTTGCAACACATACCAGTACACATAGGGTCTGGGACACATGTGGTCCTGCTGGGCTGGGCTGGGCTAGACTGTAACCCCCACCAGGGTCAGCTGGAATTGGGGATGGGCCAAGCTACAGCACCTACTGACAAAGGCCAGGGTGAGGTAGGCCATGTGAGACTGGGCCACAGCACCCAACATGCATGCGTGATTTCCAGTGTGGGAGGGGACAAAGCTGGTAGGGGGAAAGTGGAGGGCTCCCCTGCTGGATCACCACTCCTACTGGAGAGCGTGAGCTGGGATGCGGGCAGACCAGACCAGGCAGGGCTGTAATACCTGTTGTCCTCATGTGAGCTGGGTCAGGGAAAAGCCTGGCTGGGCTGATTGTTCCTACTGGTGCAAGCATAAATCAGAGTGGGTGAGGGTTGGTTGGGTTTTGCTGCAGCATCAGCTGGCAGATGCTGGCACTGCGAGCTAATTCTGTCAAGTCAAACTACAGAACTACCTGGAGAGTGCAAGATCCAGGAGTGGGAATGGCTTAGGAGGGAAATAGTGGGCGCCTCCCTCTTGGGTTACCACTCCCACTGGAGAGCATGAAAACCAGACAGAACAGCACCCACCAGCATGTGTGTGGGCTGGTAGTGGGGCTGGTTGGGTTGAACCAGGCTTCGATGCCCATTGGCATGTATGAGAGCTGAATGGGATGTGGGACAGACTGGACTAGTCTACTGTATATACTGGCAAGCAGAGGAACAGGGCAGGGTGTGGAACTGGTGTGGGTTATGGTGGGTCACTCCAACTAGGCTGCAGCTCCCACTGGTTTGCATGAGGGTCAAGTATGAAGTGGGCAGAATCAGGCTGGACAGCAACACCCATTGGTTCATGTGAAAGACAGGGCTGGAGACAGAACTGACCCAGCAATTGCAACCACCAGCATATGCATAGACTGACTGGGGCGATGGTCTGTGCCAGAACCTGTGCTGGCAAGCAAACACAAGAATCAGGTCTGGGATCACCTCAGATGAAGTTTGTTTTGGGATCCCTCCAACTGAACTGCTGATCTCAGAACTCCAACCATGAAGAGACTATGTCAGGCAGTGGATTCTGAAGAGATTTCATTGTGCTTGGAATAGTGAGTTTGGCAGCATTCAGAACTGTTGAACTATCAAAACCACTTGAGCAGGACCCTCGGAGCATGCCCTACGTCGGGGACCTGGGATGGGTAGGAAGTTGGTGGCGCTTTTGTTTTTATCTTTCCTTACCCCGGATACAGAAAAAAAAAAAATGATATTAATGTGGAAACAATGATCTTATCCACTTCCCTATAGTCCTTGACCCTTCGTGCCCTAATCAACTATGTAAAGATTACTACAATAAAAGAATTAAAAAAAAAAAAAAAGAAATGGCCAGCTGAACATGGAAAATCACAGGATGTCTGGTCCAATCATGGAGTGAAGGTATCAGGACTGTGCCTCCTCAGTTGTTGATGCCTGTGTGGTGGACAATATGTCCAAATGGAAATGGTTACATGATGGCTGGCTCATCTAGGCCAGCAGGTGACGTTGAGTGGCTCATCAGAGCAAAGAAGTAAAGCAGAACAGGTTGGACCACTCTCCAGGCCAAACTTTACAACATGTTCCTGCATGTGTAGATGCTCACTGAGGTGAATTTGGTCAGCCCATAGACCTTGGAAAGATTTTCTCAATCCTGGTGCAATGAAGCCTATGACTTAGAACTGTTAAAACCACTCAACTACTCAAACACTCCTCCCCTGCTACACTGTGGTTTTTAAGGCACCACCAGATGACTGTACCCCATCCCCAGGTGCTGATACATTTCAACAACAAGGAGTGGCTCTTTCCCTTCTCCTCTTTGGTCACAGAGGGGAAAAAAAGGAAACATTTTTCCTACCCACCCACCTTCTCCCATACCTAACCCTCTCCACCCTAATCAGAGTCCCACATGGGTGTGCATCCCTCTCAGTTATGCATTCAATATTTTTTAAAAGCGAAAAAAAGTGGCTAGATGGAGCTGGTACCAGGGCCCACATGGAACGGCAGCACTGCAGGCACACACTACACCACAGCCAACAAGCAAGTCTATTTCTAGACCATCTTTCAGTTTAGAAAATCCCTGGTAGAGTACACTATCAATCACTAAATGACCTAATGAGGCCTGCATTTGCCTGGAAGCTGACCCGGGATCTGTCGGCATCAGTCACGGATCAGCCATGATGCATGTCTCATTCTGCTACTATGCCTATCGGGACTCTCTTCTTCCTCTAGACAGGCCTTCCCGGGTAGGTGAAGACTCACAGTCAGCTCTGGTCCCTCCAAGGCTGACCCACTGGAAACCCTTCCTCTCCCTTCCATGCATGCACGACCTGAGGGAACCCAGCAACTGAGAAGAGGAATTCCCGGGATTTGAGCTCTGCCTTTCCTAAAAGAACAGACCTGGTAGAATTCCTGCCCCCAGCCCAAAAGCAGCCCAGGTCACCCCAGAACACGTGGCTGGGCTAAGAGCCAGAGCTTCAGGAAGGGATGCCGGGGATCCAAAGCCAGGGCCAAGAGAGCTGGGACAGCAGCACTGGAGATAATGTGGTCTCGTAGACAACTTGGTGATTCCACAGATTCCTGCCAACCTGCTAGGGAACCTGGGAGTGCTCAGGAAGCCGGAGCCCTACCCTGGGAACTCAAGGTTCTTGCCATTACCCCTACCTGATGCAGCGGCGGAAACTGGATTCCTGAGGTTGAGCCTGACCTCTCCTTGCACATCTAGGCACTTAAGCCAGTAGAGGGCAGCTCAGCACAAGACTAGGACACCTGCCAGGTAGAATGCTACAAGCAGCGTGAGTGCCAAGCTTTGGGCAGCCCAGTGTTGGCCATGTGAAGCTGAGACAGAACTGCGACAGCTTCTCAGCCCTCCTGAGTTTCAAAGGTCAAGGGAAGTGGACCTATGCCCAGCCTATTCCACTCCAACTGCTCTCTGCAGACTCACAGACTGAAGCCTGCACATGGATAGCTGGGCAGCTGGTTTCTCATGGATCCTGGCTGCGAACAGGGGAAGTGAAAACAGAGGCATCCAATCAGATGGAGCAAAGCACAGCCCCTAGAGCTCCCAGCATCAGACAGGTGGGGTCTCAGACATGCACCAAGAAAATAGTTTTTTTTTTCTTTTTTTTTTTTTTAAGATTTATTTATATTTATTTGAAAGGCAAATATACAGAGATAGGAGATACAGACAAACATCTTCTGTCTGCTGGTTTATTCCCAATCCAAAGTCAGAGGCAGTAGTATCCTCTGATTTCCCACAGAGGTCTGCACCTTCCAAGGCTTTGGGCCATCATCCACTGCTCTCCCAGGCCACAAGTAGGAAGCTGGAAGGCAAGTCAAGCAGCCAGAATACGAACTATCACCTACATGGGATGCAGGTGAAAGCAGGCAAGGACTTTACCCAGAAGGATATGACACTGGGTCCCACAAGAGCTTTTATTATTGACAGCTCCATAGTGTTAGGGTTAGCGGTGGCCAGGCCAAGTGGATCCTCTTCTGACACACGCACAGGACATAGGTCAGAGCCTCCTTCCTTGAGTTGAAGACATTGGGAAGACTAAATGAACACTAGTCAACTCTATTAGCCTTGCACTTATGTGGAAGTAAGAATGGCGTACAAACTGGAAGCCCATGGCCTGGTAGAGGTTCAGGGCAGCTGACTGCACTATACTGGTCTCCAGGACTACCTCACTGTAGCCCTGGTCCCGGGCAAACTGGATGACCGTCCTGACTAGGGACTTTGCTATGCCCTGACCCCGGTGCTCCATGCCCACAGACAGGTGAAAAAGTTGCAGCTGCTTCTCCCACAAGGTGGGATCCTCCACAGGCAGAGCTCCCACTGTGCCCACCACTTGCCCCTCAGACTCAGCCACCCAGAAGCAGGAGCCTCTGCCACTCAGGTAGGTTTTCATGATGTCGGCCATGTCTGTCTGCAAACTCATGGCAATATAAAGTTTGAAGGGATATGCAGCAGCAAACCTAAGGACCATGAGGAAGGTGAGGCTTGCCATCAGGGCCAGGAGCCAGGAGCCAGAGACCAGCAGGAGAATGAGGGGCCCTCCAGCCAAGAGCAGGAGGGCTCGGGGTAGCTTCAACAGGTGGTGGAATGTAGCAGGGATGTGCTCCTCTATCCCCTGGGCAAACAGGGTCAGCACCTGCTTGTGGTCTCTGATGTGGTATTTGCGGATGTGGTAAGGAGCCATGGAGGGATGACTGTGAATCTCAAAGTCCACAGAGATAGCTGGGAGTCCCTGCACGATGCTGCTGCCCTGGAGAAGACAGGAAGCCCCACATGACTACTCGTGCAGCAAGCCTAGCTTACCCGGAGTTCCTGTTCAAGGCTGCAACTCTGTCTTAGCCAGAGAGGTAGCAGACATGTCTTCTACCAGGGCTGAAACAGACTTCCGCCCTCCAATGCCAATACTGCTGCAAGCATTACCCAACCTTTGTTGGTGAGTGGGTCTTCCTTAGCAGTGCGGGAAGACTGCACTGTAATATCTGCTGCCCACAGTTACTGTGAGAATCTCAAACACATACCTGCCAGCAGCTTGAGCACAAGGCCCCAGGCCTTCCTCAGCTCTTACTTCTTTCTTTTCATCGCAGTGACACCATGGTGTGCCCTGCCCTTTGATTCCTCCTAAACACAGGTATTGCAGAGACCCTTGTCCCAAGCACCACACATAGGACATCAACCAGAGCCCCATCTTGTCCCCAGTCACCTCACCTGTTCCCTCAGAGTTGAGCCTCTGCAGCCTGGCCTCAGAGTCCTGGCCTGTGACTGACACCCAGGAGAGACTGTGCTGGACCTGCCCCACCTCTGCTGGGCAGCCCCCTCATTGGCTGGCTTCTAAGTGTTTGATAATTATCAATCCCAGGGTCAAAGAATTGGGCTTACTCATGGAACACAGGGAATCCGTGTTTTCACCTTTCTTTTTCATGGCCAGAAATGGAGAAATCCCAGGGGCCCTTCCCTTATGGAATACTGGCACCTTTGTTCCTGGGCTGCTGAGCAGTCACCTCTGCCCCTGTACATGCCTGCCAGGAGCCTGGGGGCTGAAGCACTCACCCTGTGTTCTGAGATCTCTGATCAGAGTCCACATCTTCTCTAGGCAATCCAGCCCTGGCATTCCCACACTCAGGTCCTTGTTCCCCCCTCCACTCTCTGACTGCCTCATCAGCCTCACTAGGCTGCAGTCAGTGCTGTCAGCCAAGGTGACCCCAGGGACAGGCGCCACTCTGTCAGTGCCCTATGTGTTCTGGCAGGGCCAGAGCGTGCATCATCATGGTGCACAGGGCTGGGCACTGAGGATGAGCCTTCCTGCAGTGTGCAGACAGGTGGGCTGCTCCCTTCTCCGCACCCATGCTGAGCCACAGAAGGGGGCTCCCCTTGATACCATGAGCACATGCCTGTGGTGCCCTCTGACATGAGCACATGCCTGTGGTACCATCATCCTACAGGGGAACCTGTTTGAATCCTGGCTGCTACACTTCTGATCCAGCTCCACACTTATGCTTTGAAAAAAAAAAGCCAGAACAAATGCTTGGGACTGTGCACCCATGTGAGATATCCAGGATAAGTTCTTGGCTCTCAGATTCAAGCCATTTCTAGACATTTCAGCCATTTGGGAAGTGAACTAGTGGATCTCTCTCTGTCTCCCCATAACTGCCTTTCACATAAACATTAAAAAAATCCTAAAAAAAATACAAAGGATTTTGTATTGTGGCTTTTCATTTTGTATGGCAATTATGTAATGATGCCTACCATATCCAGATGTGAGGATACAATGCAATATGCATTTCTACTTCCAAAGATGGACTCCAATGAAACTGTTTAATATATATTGACAATAGGATGCTGGACTTTCTGCCATTGTCCGTGGTCGCAATAATGCACATATGACTGTGTATGAAGAACTATACTGTAGTAATTATATAGGGGAACTCAGTGAGGGGGGAGCGAATTGGGGAAGGGACAAAGGAAATCCCAGGTCCTATGGAACTGTATCATAAAATGATAATAACAAAAAAGTAAAAAAATACAAAGGCTCATAAGAACCCACTAAGAACAACTATATGCTAACAAATTATAAAACTTTGCATAATGATAAGTTCCTGTACAGTACTGAGATTAAATCAAGAAGGTACTAAAAATATAAGCTGGAAGCTGGTACACTGGTATAGCAGTCAATATTTTTTGGGGGGGGCCTGGCGGCGTGGCCTAGCGGCTAAAGTCCTTGCCTTGAATGTGCCAGGATCCCATATGGGCGCCGGTTCTAATCCTGGCTGCTCCACTTCCCATCCAGCTCCCTGCTTGTGGCCTGGGAAAGCAGTGGAGGACGGCCCAAAGCCTTGGGACCCTGCACCCGTGTGGGAGATGTGGAGGAAGTTCCTGGCTCCTGGCTCCTGGCTTTGAATTGGCACAGCAGTTGCGGTCACTCTCTCCTCCTCTCTGTATATCTTACTTCGCAATAAAAATAAATAAATCTTTAAAAAGTGTTTTTTTAACATTTAAAAAAATTCTGATGATCTTTACATAGTTGATTAGGACACAAAGGGTCAAGGGTTACAGGAAAGTGGGTAAGACCATTGTTTTCACATTATCATTTTTTTCTGTATTTAGGGTAAGGGGGGAGTTAAAGGGAGAAGCCCCACCCAGCCTCCGAACCATCCAAGGTCCCCGATATGGGGTATGCTCCAAGGGTCCTGCTCAAGTGGTTTTGATAGTTCTGAATTGCTCCCAGTGCTCGCTTTGGCAGCACATATAATAAAACTAAATTGCTCCCAATTTTGTCATTCCAAGCACGATGAAATCTCTTCAGAATCCACTGGCTGACATAGTCCATTTTAGCATCTCCACTTGCCCAGATTTTCACTGCCAACACATGACTGGAGTAATTGATCAATTTGTTCTGTCCTTTGTTGTGGTACCAGGTATCCTCTGCATGCTCCAATGTATTGCCATACCCTCCATGTACACCGGGACATGCTGTCGACTGCTGTTACTGAGCCACTGAGGAGGTTGAGCTTTGACACATGCACTCCACAATTGGACTGTGGAACCTGCAATTCTCTTCATGGTTGGGGTTTTGAGTCCAGTAGTTCAGTTGGAGGAATCCCAAAAAAACTTCATCTGAGGTGATCCCAGACCTGATTCTGACCTGATGGTGTGCTCCAGCATAGACCATCGCCCCAGTCAGTCTATGCATATGCTGGTGGTTGCAATTGCTGGGTCAGTTCTGTCTCCAGCCCTGTCTTTCACATGAACCAATGGGTGTTGCTGTCCAGCCTGATTCTGCCCACTTCATACTTGACCCTCATGCAAACCAGTGGGAGCTGCAGCCTAGTTGGAGTGACCCACCATAACCCACACCAGTTCCACACCCTGCCCTGTTCCTCTGCTTGCCAGTATATACAGTAGACTAGTCCAGTCTGTCCCACATCCCATTCAGCTCTCATACATGCCAATGGGCATCGAAGCCTGGTTCAACCCAACCAGCCCCACTACCAGCCCACACACATGCTGGTGGGTGCTGTTCTGTCTGGTTTTCATGCTCTCCAGTGGGAGTGGTAACCCAAGAGGGAGGCGCCCACTATTTCCCTCCTAAGCCATTCCCACTCCTGGATCTTGCACTCTCCAGGTAGTTCTGTAGTTTGACTTGACAGAATTAGCTCGCAGTGCCAGCATCTGCCAGCTGATGCTGCAGCAAAACCCAACCAACCCTCACCCACTCTGATTTATGCTTGCACCAGTAGGAACAATCAGCCCAGCCAGGCTTTTCCCTGACCCAGCTCACATGAGGACAACAGGTATTACAGCCCTGCCTGGTCTGGTCTGCCCGCATCCCAGCTCACGCTCTCCAGTAGGAGTGGTGATCCAGCAGGGGAGCCCTCCACTTTCCCCCTACCAGCTTTGTCCCCTCCCACACTGGAAATCACGCATGCATGTTGGGTGCTGTGGCCCAGTCTCACATGGCCTACCTCACCCTGGCCTTTGTCAGTAGGTGCTGTAGCTTGGCCCATCCCCAATTCCAGCTGACCCTGGTGGGGGTTACAGTCTAGCCCAGCCCAGCCCAGCAGGACCACATGTGTCCCAGACCCTATGTGTACTGGTATGTGTTGCAACTGATCCCGGTCTGACCCACTCTCTGTTCTGGTGCTTGGATTTGCCAGTGGGTAATGTGACCTGGTTTAGCCTGATCCTCCCCTGAGCTGTACCAAATGTATGGTAGTAGGCCCCTTTCCCTGGCCTGGTCTGGGCTGCTCCCTGTCGTGGTTCTTGCACTCATCTGCAGCGATTATGTCCCAACAGAGTTGCCTAGGTTCCTCCATCAGAACCTTTCCCAATGCCAGATCTCACACACGCCCGGGTCCATGAGCCAGCCTTACTTAGTCCACCTTCTGTCCTGGCAGGAACAGTGGTCTTTCCTGATTGGCCTTCAATCCATTCTGGTTTTTACTGTTGGGTGTTACAGCTCAACCATGGCTCGTCCAAACCCAGACACAGCTCACACATGGCTCAGTAGGGTCAGAGACCTTGCCTAGTCCATCCTACACTTACCCTGGTCCTCCAGAGCATCAGATGGTGCTAGAGTCTAGTCCAATCCAGTGCACCCTGGCCCAGTCCACACTTGTGCCAAGGAAGATTGCAGTCATATCCAGACCAGAATGCCCAGCTGGCTATTTCTCATCAGGTTCCCCGATAATGCACCTGAAAATCCGCATAAAATGTCCCATGATGTTACCAGCAAGAGGTTCCTGGCTTCTGGCTTTGAACTGCCCAGCTCCATTTAGGGTTGAATCAGGAAATGGAAGAATTTCCTCTCTCCCTTTGTAACTCTACCTTCTAAATAAATAAATAAATCTTTGGGAAAAAAAAGAGAAAAGAAATAGTCTAGATTGAGAGTTTACAACCTGCTCAGATCAAAGCCACTTGTTAATGTCTAATGTATAAGAATCCACAGCTGTCCTCAGCCAGAGCAGCAACTTCAATCCGGCAGTGACCTTGTGCTGGAATGATTTGGCCTCAGCTTCCTTATAAAACTGCCAACCATGCAGTTCAGGTTCAAGAGAGTCTGCTTAAGCACCACTGCTGTACCAGAAGGTCTCCCTCAGGCCTCACCATAGCCCCTTTGCATGCCCTCTGCCCCAACACTGTTCACAGGGCACAGAGCAGTTTTCTGTGTGGGAAGGTCCCCTCATGCATGCCCAAGCACACTCTTGGACTGCTGGCTATGTGAGTGGGGCCTTCTGTGACAGTCATTGTCTGTTCCTTCCACTCCACTCTGAACCTCATGGGCCCAGCACAGTAGGCTTCAGAATGCAAATAGAGCCACTTTGGGCAAGCCTGAACCAAAGGAAAGAATTAGAGTGCTTGCAACTCTGTATTTATATCGCTACAATTCACAACTTCAGAGACATGGGTAGAACCCATATGCCCATCAATAGATGAAGGATAAACAAACTGTGGGCCTGGGAAAGCAGTCGAGGACGGCCCAAAACCTTGGATCCCTGCACCTGCGTGGGAGACCTAGATAAGTTCCTGGCTCCTGGCTTCGGATCGACTCAGCTCCAGCCGTTGTGGTCACTTGGGGAGTAAATCAACAGATGAAGACCTTTCTGTCTGTCTCTCCTCTGTATATATGACTTTCCAATAAAAAAAATAAATCTTTTAAAAAAAATAAAGACAGGAGGAGTGTGAGAGAGATTGATCTTCCATCTGCTGGTTCACTCCCTAAAAGCTGTTACAGCCAGGTCTGGGCCAGGCTGGAGACAGGAGCCTGGGACTCCAGCCAGACTACCGAAAAGGTGACCTCATGGGTGTATTAACAGGAAACTGGATCAGAACTAGAGCACCAGAACCCATTGTGATGGTCTGGTGACTAAATTCTCATTGCATACACTAGGATCCCATATGGGCATTGCTTTGTGTCCTCGCTGCTCCACTTCCCACTCAGTTCTCTGCTTGTGTCCTGGGAAGGCAGAGGAGGATGGCCCAAAGCACTGGGACTCTGCAACCCCGTGGGAGAACTGGGAGAAGCTCCTGGCTTGGGATCAGTTCAGCTTGGGCTATTGTGGCCACTTGGAGAGTGAATCAGCAGATGAAAGATGTCTCTCTGAATATCTGCCTTTCCAATAAGAAGAAATACATCCTTTAAAATTTTTTTAGAAAGGAGACTTAGAATACCAGAGATGTGAACTGTTGTTCATGTGGGATGCCAGCACCACAAGTGATAGTTTAACCCACTGTGCCATGATGCCAAGCCCCTATTGTGTTCTTTTGGAGGTTACATACTTCCTTGGTTCTTCACCTTTCCTATGTAACATCGTTAATGTCTGCTTATGTGCTGTAGTAGTTCCTTCTCTGTGAAGTGTCAGCGGAAAATCCCCTCCTTGTTGTGCAGAGAGCATGCAAGCTACCACTTGGGTTGTTGTTTAACTTTGTTCTGGGTGAACCCGGAGGCGTCAGCTCTGGGTGAATTCGTTAGCCATTGTTCGTGCCATCAGTGAGTACAGCGCTGCAGTGTCTGTCTGCAGTGCTCATGCAGTGTGCATTTTTGAAGCACTGTGCATCCTCAACCCCCAAGAGCTGGGTTCAGATACACCAAGTTTCCGATGCCTGTAGCCATACTCGTGACGCTATGTGGCAGGCAGGGCACTGTCCCCTTGTCCTACTAGAAAGCCCAAATGATGCTGGGGCTTAAGACACCTGTAGCCTAGGCCCCAAACTTGTGTGGGGTGGATGGGAGCTTCTTCAGGCCATGCATGTTGGGTCGGATTGTTGCTGTAGCTTGCAGTACCACAAGTCCTAGTCCCACCCAAAAGGGGACATGAAGGGAAACTTGGCCCAACCAACCAGGTAAACATGGACTCTGCAGGGGATTGTGCAGAGGCAGGGGTGGGTCTGGAGCAGGCTGATGCAGGGAACAGCTTCCCTGTGTCTTTTAGATCAGACACTGGTCAGTGACTCTGAGGAGGAGCACAGTGCTGACAGCTGCAGGGCTGCCACTACCAGATGAGCTGGAGTCCTCCAGCTCTTACACGGTCAGAGCCACGTACACAAGACATAGTGGGCTGTCAAGTGCAAGCCAGAAGTAAAAGAAAGCAGGATGGGCTCTTAGACTAGCGGTGAGTGCAAGCAACCTAAGGGTTGTGGAACCCACAGCAGCAACCGCAAGCCAATAGAAGCCACCAGGCATGCAAGGGTGGTTTGGGGATTCTGCAGTGCTGAGAAAGACCCATTGTCTCAAAGTGGCTGGGTGACATCAGCATTCACACAGGCAGAGAGCCTGGGCTGGACAGAGAGTAGACATTTCTTCTCCCTCTGGCTAAGACAGAGTTGCAACCTTGAACAGGGACTCCGGGTAAGCTAGGTTTGCTGCACGAGTAGTCATGTGGGGCTTCCTGTCTTCTCCAGGGCAGCAGCATCGTGCAGGGACTCCCAGCTATCTCTGTGGACTTTGAGATTCACAGTCATCCCTCCATGGCTCCTTACCACATCCGCAAATACCACATCAGAGACCACAAGCAGGTGCTGATCCTGTTTGCCCAGGGGATAGAGGAGCACATCCCTGCTACATTCCACCACCTGTTGAAGCTACCCCGAGCCCTCCTGCTCTTGGCTGGAGGGCCCCTCATTCTCCTGCTGGTCTCTGGCTCCTGGCTCCTGGCCCTGATGGCAAGCCTCACCTTCCTCATGGTCCTTAGGTTTGCTGCTGCAAAATCGATATCAACCCAGAGTCCCTGATGTGATGCATGCTGCAAGGTTTCTCCCAAGTGATTTTGATAATGAATCTTGCTGATCCAAGGATGAGGAAATCCTTTCAAGGTCCATTGGCTGACATAATCCACCTTAGAGTCTCTATTCTCTCAGATATTTGCTGCCAACACCTGACTGGGTTAGTTGTCCAATTTGTTCTCTCCTCATTCCTCTGTTATGGTACCAGATGTCCTCTGCAGGCTCCAATGGGCTGCCATATCCTCCACGTGCATCTGGGTATGCTTTCCACTGCTCCATCTAAGCCACTGAGGAGGCCCAGTCCTGACACATGCACTCCATGGTCAGAGCACAGACCCTGTGATTCTCCCCAATGTTGGAATTCTGAGTCGAGTGGTTCATTCGAGAGAATTCCCAGAGACAATGCATCCATCTAAAGTGATCCCAAAGAAAGACCAAAAAAAGAAAAAAGAAGTGATCCCAGATCTGACTCTTGTGTGTACTTGCCAGTCTGGAGTTTTGCTCTATCACCCACATCAGCCTACACACACACTGCTAGTTGCAATTGCTGGGTCAGTTCTGTCTCCAGCCCAGTCTCCTGTGAAAACCAGTGAGTGCTGCAGCCAAGTACAACCCTGTCCAACACACACCCAGCCCTCATGTGAACCAGTGGAAGCTGTAGCCTAGTTGGAGAGACCCCTCAATAACTCCTACCTGGCCCATCCCCAGCCCTAATTCTTCGGTTTGCCAATATGTGCAGTTGATTGGTCCAGTCTGTCCCATATCCCATTTAGCTCTCATACACATCAATGGATATGGTAACCTAGCTCAGCCCAACCAACCCCACTATCCAGCCCACACTCATGCCAGTAGATGACAATACCTGTGTAGCCAGATCCTCCCCAGTCTTGGTTCTCATGCTCACCAATGAGAATTGCAACCCATCAGATAAGTGCCCACAGTTTCCCTGCTGGTCCCACTCCCAGCTTCACTCACCAGGTGGTTCTGCAGTCTAGATTGACAGGATTTGCCCCCAATGCCAGTACTTGCAACCTGATGACCTCGGCAAAGCCCAGTCAGCTCACACACACTCCAGTTTATGCCATGTATCAGTGGGTATAGTCAGTTAGCCCAGTCTGGCTCTCACTCTAGCCCAGTTCATATGTAGGCCAACAGGCATTGTAACCCTGCCAGCCTGGTCTGCCCCTGATTCCAGCTTTCACATTTGCCACTGCAAGCAGTTGCCCAGCAAGGGAGTGCCCCAAGACCCCCTATCAGGCTCACATTGACTCCCCACCCTCAGCCCCCAGGTCTCATGTGTGCTGATGGTGCTGCAGCCCATAAATAAATAAAAACTCTTGGGCCTGGTATGGTAGCCTGGTGGCTAAAGTCCTCACCTTGCATGCACTGAATCCCATATGGGTGCAGGTTCTAATCCCGGCAGCTCTGCTTCCCATCCAGCTGCTAGGCCACGCCGCCGGGCCCAGGGCGAAAAATCTTATCTAACACCAGGTACCTCCTTCCTGAGGAGTGGTCTGCTATCAGGCCTGGAGTTCACACAGCCCCCAGCCAAGCCATTAAGGCAGAATCACAAAAGGCAGAAAACATCCAGGTTCTTCACATGCACGCTCTGGCCCTGCCAGAACACATAGGGCACTGACAGAGCGGCGCCTGTCCCTGGGGTCACCTTGGCTGACAGCACTGACTGCAGCCTAGTGAGGCTGATGAGGCAGTCAGAGAGTGGAGGGGGGAACAAGGACCTGAGTGTGGGAATGCCAGGGCTGGATTGCCTAGAGAAGATGTGGACTCTGATCAGAGATCTCAGAACACAGGGTGAGTGCTTCAGCCCCCAGGCTCCTGGCAGGTATGTACAGGGGCAGAGGTGACTGCTCAGCAGCCCAGGAACAAAGGTGCCAGTATTCCATAAGGGAAGGGCCCCTGGGATTCTCCTAGCTAACTTCCTGGTGATGAAAAAGACAGATAAGGCAGATAGGCGTGGGCTCCCTGATCTGAGTTAGCTCAGCTTCTTAACCCTGGGATTGATGATTAACAATTAAAAGCCAGCCAATGAGGGGGCTGCCCAGCAGAGGTGGGGCAGGTCCAGCACAGTCTCTCCTGGGTGTCAGTCACAGGCCAGGACTCTGAGGCCAGGCTGCAGAGGCTCAGCTTTGAGGGAACAGGTGAGGTGACTGGGGACAGGATGGGGCTCTGGTTGACGTCCTAGGGTTCTATGTGTGGTGCTTGGGACAAGGGTCTCTGCAACACCTGTGCTTGGGAGGAATCAAAGGGCAGGGCACACCATGGTGTCACTGCGATGAAAAGAAAGAAGTAAGAGCTGAGGAAGGCCTGGGGCCTTGTGCTCAAGCTGCTGGCAGGTATGTGTTTGAGATTCTCACAGTAACTGTGGGCAGCAGATATTACAGTGCAGTCTTCCCGCGCTGCTAAGGGAGATCCACTCACCAACAAAGGTTGGGTAATGCTTGCAGCAGTATTGGCAGCACAGAAGTCTGTTTCAGCCCTGGTGGAAAACATATCTGCTACCTCTCTGGCTGAGACAGAGTTGCAGTCTTGAACAGGAACTCCGGGTAAGCTAGGCTTGCTGCACGAGTAGTCATGTGGGGCTTCCTGTCTTCTCCAGGGCAGCAGCATCGTGCAGGGACTCCCAGCTATCTCTGTGGACTTTGAGATTCACAGTCATCCCTCCATGGCTCCTTACCACATCCGCAAATACCACGTCGGAGACCACAAGCAGGTGCTGACACTGTTTGCCCAGGGAATGGAGGAGCACATCCCTGCTACATTCCACCACCTGTTGAAGCTACCCCGAGCCCTCCTGCTCTTGGCTGGAGGGCCCCTCATTCTCCTGCTGGTCTCTGGCTCCTGGCTCCTGGCCCTGATGGCAAGCCTCATTCTCCTTGCAGGGTTGAAGTTCGTTGCCACAGTTCCCTGGAAGCAGTACATTGCCATGAGTTTGCAGACAGACATGGCCGACATCATGAAAACCTACCTGAGTGGCAGAGGCTCCTGCTTCTGGGTGGCTGAGTCTGAGGGGCAAGTGGTGGGCACAGTGGGAGCTCTGCCTGTGGAGGATCCCACCTTGCGGGAGAAGCAGCTGCAACTTTTTCACCTGTCTGTGGGCATGGAGCACCGGGGTCAGGGCATAGCAAAGTCCCTAGTCAGGACGGTCATCCAGTTTGCCCAGGACCAGGGCTACAGTGAGGTAGTCCTGGAGACCAGTGTAGTGCAGTCAGCTGCCCTGAACCTCTACCAGGCCATGGGCTTCCAGGTTAAACGCAAGTTCAACTACAATATAAGTAGTAGGCTAGTTGGGGTTTATACTTTTCGTTTGGTCTTCCCTCTGGCTTCTGCTGACGTAAGGAACTTCTGACCTATGACCTGTGCATGAGTCAGGAGAAGATCCACTAACCTGCCTGACTCAGCAAGGCAGAGCTGTCAAAAATAAAAGCTCTTCTGCTGTTGCACATCTGAGTCCACCTGTCTGGTGCATCAGAGTTCTAGGGGTTGTGCTTTGCTCTGTCTGCTTGGGTGTCTCTGTTTTCACTTCCCCTGCACACAGTCATGGTCCATGAGAAACCAGCCACCCAGCTATTCCAGTGCAAGCTTCAGTCTGTGAGCCTGCAGAGAGCAGTTGCAGCAGAGCAGGCTGGGCAGCGCTGCCAGAGACCAGCTCCAGCTGACTTGAGAGAGCTTTTAAGGATGCATGGATTGGCAAGAAGACAAGAGGAGGAGGCATGGACCACTAGGCCATGATGCTCGTAATGGAAAACTCAGAAAAGTTGCTTGCTTTATTTCTACACAAATCATCACAAGCTTTTGCATTGCATCCAATTGTTTCATTTTTACTTCATTATAAAAGAATGAATACAAAAATAATCCTAAAAATTATTATTATTAGTTTACTTCAAAGAAAATATTTTCAGTAAACTATTATTTATTCAAACCTGCTGCCATCCCACTGAAGCCAGGAACTCCATGGTTGGCAGCACTTGTGGTTACATAGTGACAAGTGGTTTACTTATATCCAAAATCAAGTTTCACTAAACCCAAACTTAAATTATCAAGAGTGCAGAATTAAAAGGAAAGCTCATAAATGAAAGAAATTTATATAGGCATATATCTTAGAGTCTATATTAAATCTTATGATCAATAATGCATTAATTATCACCTTCACCTAGTACTGATTTAATTGTTTTTTGTCTTTTGTTAAAGGGCAATGAAAGGGATCAGGGTAACTCAGCCTTTCTACAAAGAGAGGACCTTTACAAGAAACTTCTTTTTATCTTTACAAATTGTTTTCTTTCCCTAAATATGAGTGCCAATATAAGGTAGAAGTTTTTATAAACTGTTTCTTTCCAAAATATAAGTGCAAATGGTAGAAGTTTCAAACCATTTTCTTGTGAGGACTCACAATGTTTCGTTTCCTAAGAAGATGCCCCATATACTTTCTGCTCTACGTGGTGGGAAGCCAACGTACGTCATTTCATGCAAGGCAAGAGTTTCAGGCTTTATAAACTGTTTATTATATAAAAACTATTTGTACCTCCACAATTGCTATCAATATTCAAGATATTACCAAGCCATTTCTCAAACAGAGCATTACTTATATTGGGGCAAATTCCAGGACAAAGGTGAGCACGTAACAGGGTGTTTGGGAATGATATGGACTCAATTGTACTATTGTATGCTTTTAGCTTGTGTGTCATTGCCTTAAGTTGCTAGAAACCCTTTTACCATAATATGATTGTTCAGTTTGAGGTGTTATAGCAGTTACAGGAATCATTCCATATTTGCAGAAAAACAACAACAACCTTAGGAGAGTTCTGTGAAATATCAGAGAGATGATGGAGTGTCCATACAATGGGGTGAGGCAGCAACGAGGAGATTAGAGACATTCTGTCCGGCCTTGCCACACAGGCAGAAACTCTTCCTAGTCTTGCTAACCGAGGAGCGGTGCTCATCACACAACCATGCCACCCAACCCAATTGCATGGCTTCATACACAGCCCCATGAGCTCAGACTGCTCAGGTGTCCTGTGTGGGTTGGTGACAGACAGGGTCATCATCACGTCCAGTGTTCTGGCTCCAGTGTGGCTTCAGTTCCCTGCAGACAGCAAAGCAAAAGCTGACACAGGCAGAAGCTTGCTCAAATCTCAGTGGCTGTCACACATGTCACCTCTAGACCCCAGGGAGAAGGGACATGCCTGTGCAGGCACGAGCTGCAGGGATCTCGGTCAAGTCACAGGGTGCCAACGTGGGCAGAAGCAGCCCGCCATGCCTGGGCGAGCAGAGGCTGCTCACCCTGCAGAGCAGGAGGCCAGCTCAGAGGGCATGTGGCATGCTGCTATGGCTACCACATGGCCGTGGTGCATTTCATAGCAGCCAAAACCCCTACCATCTCACCTTAGAGTCCCAGGCTGTCCCCAGCAACCTGTCCTGGATGCTCCTTTCCACAGCTGGGCAGGGAATGGGATGCGAGGGCCTTGGGCTGTTGTTGGCAAGCCTTGCCTGCTCTCCCAGCAACACCTCTGCAGCCCTCTGTATGTCCAGGGCTCTGTCACTTGTCACTGGGTCCTCCATGGCAAATACCTGCAGTAAAGGTGTTCCTCTGCAGGTATTTAAGTTCAGGGACCAGCGCTGAATCTGTGGGCAGGAAGTTTCCTCTGCTCACCGCTAACCTCACATGAGTTCAGCCAGACCACACCAGGCTGCGTCATGCCATTTGGCCTCCTCATCCCAAGCTCCTTCACTCTCACTGACCACCACCTGCCAAGCACCGGGGGCTTGCCAAAGTGAGAGCTGGGGTTTCTTGCCCACAGCCTAGTTCCTCACCCCAGTGCTCACTGCTTCCCTCCTGCTTTTACAGACCACAAACATCTGCATCACCTGCTCAGCCCCTCCACCCCAGGGTTTTCATCAGGCCTCTGCTGCTTTCTGCGGTGTGGATGCAGGTTTTGAGTTAACGGCTGGAACCTCGGCACAGCTGCCTGGGGACAGGGCAGAAGGAGGCCAGGGCTTTGCAACCTGCCTGACTCCTCTTTGCAGTGAGTCAGGTGCCTGTCTGAGGAGTTTCCTGTAGGACTGGGCTGGTGCTGGCGTGAGAGGCGCCTGTGGCCACACTGTGCTTTGCAAGGAGTCAGGCCCCAGAGATGCAGTCTAAGTCCTGCTGGAGTTCCAGGGCAGAGCAAGGGGGCAAGGTGCAGCCAGGCCAGCTCACAGCGACTTGCTGGCAGCCCTGGAGGGACACAGCCTCTGCTCTCCCTCCCCTGCTCCAGTTGGCCCCAGCTGGCTGCTGTGACTTTGCACAGCTCCTTGGTGTTCCAGTCCAGCCAGCAACTTCTCCCTGCTCTTCCCCAGGCCAGCCTTGGGGTGTGCTGCTCCATCTGGGTTGTTTTAAGATTGGGACTGCTGGGTGGAAGAGGACACTTCTGAGTTGGGGAGCCCTTTTGCTGCTGTGCCCTGGCACCCACTGATACTCAGCCCTTGGTCTCCTAGTGTAGACCCCGCACCTGCCGCTGCAACATGCACTGCCCTAATGCATGGCGTGGAAAGTCCGTGGGCACAGTGATGCCACAGAGCTCAAGGTATCCAGCAGCACTGAGCCATCACTGTGTGGCAGATTCCATAGTTGCTGGCTCAGTGGAGGTCACATCGCCCTCTGCCCTTGGGGCAGGGAGCACCCTACTTCTTTCTGGGCTAAGTCCAAAGCAGGTGCAAGGAGTGGAGCCGGGAGTTTCCGAAGATGTACTCTGTAGAGCCACGGAGGTGTCCAATGCCTTGTTTGTGAGTTGGGGTGGGAATTATTGTTCCAGTTAGTGGAGAGGTGCATGAGAAAATTAAACTGAGGGAGTTATACTGAGGCAGCTGAGGAATTGTTGCTACTAAGAAATTAACCCTGGCGGCTTGGTGCAGTGGCACATCAGGTAAAACCATAGCTGCACTCTGATGCAGTGTTCCTGTAGGCCCCGTCTCCCAAGGGTTAACTCCACAGCTTAGCTTGTTCCTAAGAGGTAACACAGTGGGAAATCTTGGCCTAATGCATTTGGCCCCTGACTTGACTGCAAGTTCCCTCTTCCTTACTTCCCTTTTGTTAAGATGCCCCAGGGGGGCTAAGGTGTTGCTTGAACATTGGGATAATACTGGGAGGGACTAAGCAGATTATAAGATGCAGGCGGACCCCAAATAAAGTTGGCATTCTGTGTACAAGAGTGACCCACTGCATGTTGTCTTGTGTTGTCTTATGTGTGTTGTCTGCCTGTAACCCTAGCCCCTCCACTCGGCTCGGGGTACGCGGTGACGGTGACGCGGGCGTTGCCAACATGTTCCCATCCCAGTCTCTGCACTCCAATCCATCTCCCTACAACATCTGGGAACACTAGCTATTCTTTTGGGAGTCTGTTATGGTGTGGTGGCAAAATCTCACAAAGGAATGAAGTCTAAGTGTATGGTAAAACTTATAGGGCTGCCTTCGTGGGTGGTGTATTGTTTCTCACAACAGTAGAAGCATTTCCATGACAAATGGAGCCGTGATGCACTGCTTTGTTCTGCATGAGAAACCCAGGTGTGCTCAGCAGGGGAATAAAGTGAACCTGACCTGACAGGACAGCCTGTAAGACAGACTTTGGCCCAACCACTGGGGAACTACAGCAGGAATGCCCGCGTGGGTCACCTTGGCTCTTGAAGACATCACAGAGCTTGAGCTGGTAAGGAGAGCTCCCAACCACTCATGTAATCTCTGTGAGCTCTGCCTCGATTCCCCCTGTGTGCCAAAATCTTTTTTTTTTTTTTTAAGATTTATTTATTTTATTGGAAAGGCAGATGTACAGAGAGGAGGAGAGGCAGAGAGGAAGATCTTCCTTCCGATGATTCATTCCCCAAAGTGGCCACAATGGCCGATGCTGCGCCGATCTGAATTCAGGAGCCAGGAACTTCTTTCCGGGTCTCCCATGTAGGTACAGGGTCCCAAGGCTTTGGACCGTCCTCAACTGCTTTCCCAGGCCACACTTTCCCAGCGCCACACTTTCCCAGGGAGCTGGATGGGAAGTGGAGCTGCTGGGATTAGAACCGGTGCCCAACATGGGATCCTGGAGCATTCAAGGAGAGGACTTTAACCACTACGCTATCGCGCTGGGCCCGTGTACCAACATCTTCACAAGGAGTTACGAAGGATCTCACCCTGCCCTAGTTGACAAAGGTCATGTGTACCTTTCCACTAAAGTAGGAAAGAAAACCCAAAAAGCCTCTGAAATGATCCCTACAGGGCACTGCAGGGCAACTGGTGCTCCTCTCCCCCAGCTGCTTCCCCCACCTCCGGACCACCCAGCATCACATCCCTAGCTGTTTCTAGCACCCATTTAAATCAGCATTGCTGATCAGGATTCCTGCAGCCTTGGCTGTCTCAGCTGCTCTGAGCTGTGCGAGCTGTGCTGGGAGCAACAGCCCAGTCAGCACCACTCCAGTTTACAACAGCTGCAGCTCACCAGCAGTGAGGCATCTTCTAGGTCTTGCAGGGATCATAGCAGTAGTTTCTCTGTTCCACCCCTACCCTGTTGTGGGTTAAGGAGTTGATTAGTTCTCGTTAGCCTTGGCAGGAACAGGAACTGGCCTTGTGGATAAAAACACCTAGACTAATTGTACTCATCTTTATCCAATATCCTGCTAAATGAGGATGTAGGGGGAAGAGTATATAAGGAGAGGTGCAGGGGCAATACAGGGAGACTTCGCAGACTTCTAGCATCACTGGTCTCCTTTGGTGTCCACGTCACAGGCTCTGCTGGTCGGAGCGCTACCCAGGCACTAGCCTTACTACTGAGACTATGGTCCCTCAGCAAAAGATGGTTGATTGCATGCTAGGGATTCAACTGATTCCACTGCCCCAAGAAGGTCCTGGACCCACACCAATGCTCCTATCCACAACAAAGGGAAATATGAAGAGATAAAAACATGTCACTCAACTGGGACTAAAGCCAAAGTAGCCTACCACATCACCAAAGACAAATTTCAGAAAAATAAAAAAGATTTTATTCATGCAAAGCACAGCATTGTAAAGCAATGAAAATAAATCATCTGCTAAATATGCAACTATCAATATAGAGACAGAGAAAGTAGGAAGGGGCAATACAATGTCCAAAAAGAATACAATAAAATGCTGCACATCAGACTGCAAATTAAAGGGGACTGGCAAAATGCCTCACAAAGGATTCAAGAATTATTAGAAGACTACTCAAAAATATATAAAGGAATACAGATGGTTAAGTGAAATTAGGAAATCAAATCGTGATATAAATGTGAACTTTGGCATCAGACAGAAATCTTGGGGAAAAAAAAATGCAAGGTACCAACATAATGTGAGGCAGGTTCAACCTCTGCTTGGGAATCTGACATTCCGTATAAGTGCTGTTTGCTTCCCAGCTACTCCATTTCCAATTCTGCTTCCAGCTGTTGTGCCTGAGAAACTAGCAGGAGACGGCCCAAGTACTTGGGTCCCTGCCACTCAGGTGGGAGACAAGAATGGAGTTCCTGGTTCCTAGCTTTAGCCTTGGCTTAACCTGGTTCTTACAGACATTTGGGAAATTGACCAATGGATGGGAGACCTCTCTTTCTCCATATATTATCTCTTTCTTTCTCTACCACTTTGCCTTTCAAGTAAATAAATCTTATGTTAAGACCGAGGCCAAACTTGGCCTTCTGAACGGGACGTGAGGTCGCTCGGTAAAACAGCACACACCAGCCGAAGGATACAACAGCAAGAGGTTTTATTTGGTTACCAGCGCGCTGGGGCCGAGGCCAGTTCCTCACGCAGGAAGCTAGGCATCGACCCCGAATCATTAGACAGAGGGGTTTTTAAAAGGCTAAGCTAAGGCTAAAATCATGAAACCATAAGCAGGAAGGGTGAACCATTAACATAAGCAGGGAGTGGGAATCATTAACATAAACAGGGAGGGGGCCGTGCCATTAGGGGCGGAGGCTAGTTGCAGGTGCCCCTTATCTCTTAGGCTCCCAGGCTCTGTCATGAAATGTGTCACTGCCCTTCACTGTCCTTTTACCGCAAGCAGAATACAGAAAGTAAAAAGCAAATTAAATTCTTCTGTCATTTCAATCCTAAATGTCCCTTTTCACTTAAAAAGTGATAAAGAGGGCCCGGGACAGTGGCTGAAGTCCTCATCTTACAAGTACCAGGATCCCTTATCGCTGCCGGCTATAGTCCTGGCAGCTTTGCTTCCTATCCAGTCCCCTGTTTGTGGTCTGGGAAAGCAGTCGAGGACAGCCCAAAGCCTTGGAACTCTGCACCCGTGTGGGAGACTCAGAAGAGGCTCTTGGTTCCTGGTTTTGGATCGGCTCAGCTATGGCCGATGCAGCTGCTTGTGGAGTAAATCTCTCTGTCTCTCCTCCTCTGTGTATATGCAATAGAAATAAAGCAATATTTAAAAAAAAAAGTGACAACAAAAATAAAAAGGACCAAGCAAAAATCTTAGAGATGAGGAACTCAATGTCAAATACAAAATACAGTAGAGGCCACCATTGTGGTATAGTGGGTAAAGCTGTTGCCTGTGATGCTAGCATCTCATAGGGGTGCCAGTTTGTGTTTCGGATATTCCACTTCCAATCCAGCTCACTGGAAAAAAAATTGGAGCATGACTCAAGGTCTTGGGCCCATGCTAAACATGTAGGAAACCCAGAAGACATTTTTGGCTGTTGGCTTCACCTTGGCTCTGCCCTGACCATTGCAGCCACTTGGAGAGTGAACTATCTGATGGAAGATCTCTCCGTCTCTCCCTCTCAAACTCTTTCACATAGATGAATAAAAAATGCAGCTGAAAGCCTTGTAGCAGCCTGAATCAGCAGAAGAACATCCGAACTTGAAGACAGAACACTTGAAATATTCTGGTTAGTCCAGGAGAGGACAAGCAAGAGGTTGAAGAGGAAGAGGAGGAGTAAGTTGTGGCTGCAGGGGAAGAGGAGGAAGAAGGGGAAGGAGGAGGGTTAATCCTAAAGGATGGACCATGAACCTAGGGCTTCGGGGAGAGGTGAGAGACTGGGTCCTGGCTATATCCAACCTTTAGTCTAGGGACATTCATGTAGGGAATTCCAACACCTAAGGTTGCAAGCATTAGCACAGTAAACAGAAGCAAAAATGAAATGTTCACAGTGTTGTGAACTACAAACAATTATGTAAATATTCATTCAGGGAATTAGTGACAAAGGCATTTGAACAGATGTGTTCTTAAACACTAAGTTTTATAATAAAGATACCAACAGGAACCACAAGAAGGCGGCAAAAATAATTATAGAATCAGACAAGCTTTCCCCTAGGTAGAAACCTTTGAGCTGAGGACCTGGAGTTTGCAACACAAAGGGCTGGGTGGGGTCATTTTGGTGTGCCTGTTGGTTCATTCCCCAAATGGAGGAAACGACTGGAGCTGGGCCAGACCAAAGCCAGGAGCCAGGACCAGAACCTCTCGCTGGGTCTCCCGTGTGGGTTTAGGGGTCCAAGAAGTTGGGCTGTCCCCCACTGCTTTCCCAGGCACAGTAGCAGGGAACTGGATCTGAAATGGAGCAGCCAGGACCCCAACTACAGCCCATATGGGATGCCGGGTTGGGGGTAGGGGATGCACAGCATACAGCACTCCCACCCACTACACTACAGCCTAGCTTCTGCCTGGTCCACCTATTGTGGCCCTTTGAGTAGTGAGCCAGTGGAGAGAACATTTTCTTCTTTCTCTGCCACTCTCAAATAAATAAAACTACTCTCCTCCCCCAAAATGGTTGGTGTTCCCTCCTCCAGGAATTGCAGTCTATTTTAGGGGAATGAGGCTCAGTAATGCCCATGAAAAACCCCTAAGGTGACTATAAAATCCCTTAGCAATTTGCTCAACTGCCTTCTGTGGCAGCAGCATCCCAAATGCTGGTTGGAGTCCTAGTTACTCTACTTCTGATCCAGCTCCCTGCCACTGTGCCTGAGGAAAGATGGGCCAAGTGCTTCCTGCACCCATGTGGAAGACCTGAAGAAGCTCCTGGCTTCAGAATGGCCCAAACCCTGCCTCTGTGGCCATTTGAGGAGTGAACCAGCAAATGGAAGACTTGTCTCTCTCTGTAAATCTGCCTTCTGAATAAATAATCAATCAATCTTAGGAAAACAGTGTTGATCTAAGGACTTAATTCTAAGGCACCATCTGGCTCCCTGCTACATTATCGAAACCTGTTGGTTAGAACGGACGCAGGACTTAATGACTTATTGGTCTCAGAGCCCACAACAGCACGGAACTTGGCAGGCCACTGAAGCAGGTTTTAGAATGAACAAGGAATGGATGAAAGGATTCAGTTGCGGACACTACACGTGCACTTCTGGTGTCACTAGTCGGCTTTCAAAACAAAAGGGCAGGAGGAGGCAGACACAAACTTAAACACACTGGGATGAGGACCAAGGTTAGTTTTCTTTGTTTTCAAGTTTCTGCATCATTCCCCTATTTCCGGCCACTTTAAGCTACTCCACCCGCAGGGAAAGTCCCCTTCGGTCACCGCGCGCCCCGGCCAGCAAACCGCCGGGGTCCCAGACTGCGCAGCCGCGAAACCCCAAACCACTCCCCGGG
The DNA here is from genome assembly GCF_030435755.1 of Ochotona princeps. Classification (NCBI taxonomy): domain Eukaryota; kingdom Metazoa; phylum Chordata; class Mammalia; order Lagomorpha; family Ochotonidae; genus Ochotona; species Ochotona princeps. Next base: position 25,805,356 of record NC_080839.1, read on the forward strand.
CACCCGCGGCCCCGGCGCGCCTGCGCACTCAGCGCAGTCCCAGGCGTGCGCGGGAAACTGGGCCGAGTCCGCCAACGATTGGTTGCCGCGGCGGATGCCCACCCACCAAGACGCAGCGCTGGGTGCTGATTGGCTGTGTCTGGCGAGGTCGGGCCGCCGCGCTCAGCGTGCGGGAGGGGAGGCGGGAAACAGCTCGGTGGGCGCAGGCTGGTGCGGGCACCTGAGCCTGGACCTGGAAACGTTTCGCCATGGCGGTGCAGCCGAAGGAGACGCTGCAGCTGGAGAGTGCGGCCGAGGTCGGCTTCGTGCGCTTCTTCCAGGGCATGCCGGAGAAGCCGGCCACCACAGTGCGCCTCTTCGACAGGGGCGACTTCTACACGGCGCATGGCGAGGACGCGCAGCTGGCCGCCCGGGAAGTGTTCAAGACCCAGGGGGTCATTAAGTACATGGGGCCGTCAGGTGAGGCGCGGGAGAACGCCTCCTGGAGTGGGGGACTCGGTTTCCTTTGTCCCGTCGCCCCCAGCTCAGCGGCCCCGGGCCCGCCCCTTCAACCGCTCGGGATCGGGACTCCGCGCGCTCGCCCAGTGTTTGCCTGTGCTAAGGTGTTACCACTTTGCTTTTCAGCTCTAATCGCCGGTTTCCCACAGATCACGGGAGGCGGAGTGGGTGGGGGATGTGGCAGGTTCGTTCTTTTCTGTCACCCGCATGACTGTGTCCACAAGACCCTCCCTCCGGGTCCTCGCTTGAGGAGGGGTGGTGTGGCCCCGGGGTCGGGCCCATGTGCCCTGGATTCAAATTTCCCGTTGTTGACGGAGTGACCTTGGGCAAGCCTGGGAAGCCAAGCATCCGTAGCCTGTTGCCCCCAGGCAGGCGGCCTTCTCGGGCACGCCCACTCTGTACCTGTGCCAGATAGCGGCTGTTAAACCCTTTCCTGGCCGGGGCGCGATGGCTTTAGCTTTCATTTATATGTAATATGAATGGCGCTCCAGGGGAATCCAGGAGTTGGGAAGAGGGGGTTCTGGGCCTGACGTGCAGATGGAATGTTCTTGACAAAAGTTGCTTCCGAATTGGAGGTTCCCGTCACCCTCTTGGCCCCGAAGCAAAAGGCACCAACGCCGAGTTCAGGGTAGGAGGTGAGGGTTTTCGAGCTGTGTAGAGAAGAGGGTGGCTGAAGGTCTCACGTGCCTCCTGGAATTTGGACTGAAGTGAAGTAGATTGGTATTCTGGTGCAGAAAAATGGCGATGGGGATGTCAGCGTAGGTGTCCTAATGTTGGGAGCTTTTGTGCTGCAGACAGCGAGTGGGCTCAAGACTGCCCATTAACCTCGAGGTGTTGGATCATTTAGAATGGACTGTGGTGTGGCAAGCGGTTTAGAAGGGGGCCCAGAGTAGAGGTTTGAGATCAGCTTCATAGTTGTTGAGTGTCTAGGTTGCTTTCCCAAACATTAACATTTTTAAGTTGTTTTCATCCACTTGAAAGGTGGAGAGAGACAGAAATGGAGAGATCTTCCATCTTCTGGTTCACTCCCCAAGGTTACAGCAACCAAGGCTGGGCCAGGCAGCAGCAGCTAGGGCTCCATCCAGGTCTCCATAAGCGTGCAAGGGTCCAAACACGAGCAGTATCTGCTGCCCCCCAGGATGCAGTAACCAAGCCGGATAGGGAACAGGACAGGCTACACTGTGATGTGAGGTGTGGGCGTGGCCAATAGCCACCTGTCCCTGGGCCCACATGCCTGATTTGCAATTTTAGAGATTATATAATCCTGGTTCCTATAGTTGTCCTGTCTCAGTGTTCAGTTTAGAATAGTTTTAGCAAGGTGAACCGCTGAACATACTTGTATGTATTTGTATGATTTTTCTATCTTTAGAATTTTTCTGTTTTGTTTTTAAAAGTTTTTTTTTTTTTTTAATTGGAAAGACAGATATACAGAGAGGAGGAGAGACAGAGAGGAAGATCTTCCATACATGATTCATTCCCCAATCGGCTGGTGCTAAGCTGATCAGAAGCCAGGAGCCAGAAGCCTCTTTGGGGTCTTCCATAGGGGTGCAGGGTCCCAAGACTTTGGGCCATCCTCGACTGCTTTCCCAGGCCACAGGCAGGGAGCTGGATGGGAAGTGGGACTGCCAGAACTTGGATCCAGTATTCCATTGGAGGCTTAACTTGCTATGCCACAACATAGGTCTTGAGTTTTACTTTTCAAAGAGATTAGGAAGGAAATAATGTTTTTTCTCAAGGATCTAACGTTGGAGAAATGCTAAAGGTGCATTTTAAGAATTATCTTGATACTTGTTTGGGTATAGTAATGACTGTAAAAGAGGAGTAATTTGTCACTAGAAATTGATGGAAATATTAAAGAAGGAAGAAAGGAAATAAATGAAAAATGTTTGCTGTGGGGATTCGGGTGCCATGGAGGTTGCCTGCCTCCCAAGTCGGCGTGCTTGGTTTTGAGCCCTGGCCCTGCTCCTGATGGCAGATTCCCTCTTGGTAATGTACAGCCTGAGAATATAGGTGTTGGCTTATGGGGCTGAGTCACTGCTACTTACATGGTAGGTCCACCCCGAGTTCTGACTTCCTGGCCCAACCCTGGCTGTGGTGGGCACATGGGGGAGTGAAACAGCTGGGTGGGCGATCTCTTCATGGACTGTCTTGCTGATCCTCTGTCCTCCAAATAAATAAATGAAAATATTTAGCCATGTACCATGAGTCTCCAATGGAAATGGCGAAATGCCACTGAAGATTGTTTGTAATTCATGTTGATGTAACGCTACTGACACTTTCTTGGGAGGACTCTTTCATGTTAACTTTATGCCATGTTGGTAAAGAGTTAACAAAGTTTTGTTGCCGGGTTCCTCCACAGCTGTTTAGGTTGAGAAGGCTTGCTGTCCCTGGACAGCATGAGAAGGACCCCATACTCCAGGTTCTGATGAGGTGTTTGCACTTCAGCTGTCACGGGGTGGGGGTGGGAGGATGACAGATGGATGGTTGTGCAGCCTGTTGCTGTATGCTGGGAGGAATGTGTGATGCTTCCAGCTGGGTGGTGCTTGCTGCAAGTGGATGGATGCCACGGGCGTCTATGGTAGTTCTCTGAGCTTGAACACTGCTGAACTTGGAGGCATTGTGTGCACTTACTAGTTTTTTGTGAAATGATTTATGTCAAAAGGAAACTGGAAAACAAAAATACAGCTTTGAGTTGGTACCTTTTTGTTTTTGGTTTGTTTTTGAGATTTTGCAGGTTTGTGAAATGCATGTAAATCATGGTTATTCTGAATTTGAGCTTAAAATGGTGATAAAGTTATGGTGTGGGTGAGAATAAGGAGAGGTAGTACTCTTACATACTACCAGCAGGGGTTCTAGCTTTCTGGATTAAAGATTAGTGGTGCAGTAATCCTTAAAAATCTTCATAGATTAGTAAAGAATTGCTATAATTCCGTAGAAAGGAAATACAATATTAAAGTCTATAGAAGATGTTTAGATGCCTGATGAAAGTGTGAAAATGTGCTCAAGTTAAAATTGCAGTCTAAAAAATTATAATGTATCACAAGAATGATTAAATTGCAAAAATGATGGCAAATGCTGAGAATTGGCACGAGTGTGGCCCCTGGGTCACTCAGGCACCACTGGTGAGAGTACAGATTGGTTGTGGTTACCTTGGCAAACTTACTAAAGCTGATTGTGCACATACATAGCCCCTGGTCCGGTAGTTCTTGTTAGCAGTGGAATACAGACCCAGCGGAAATGCATATGTGTGTATTTACTTAAAGAAAAGTATAACAGTGTCCATAGCTCCATACTGGAAACCACCCAAATGCCCATCAGTGGTAAAACAGATAAGTAAACTGTTGTTTATTCATACTGTAGAATATACTGTGCAAGGAGAGTGAACAATACTACATGCCAAAAAAAAAAAAGAAAGATGAATCTTGGAAAAAATTATGTTGTAAAAAAGCCAGGACTAAAAAGAGAGCTTGTTGTTTGATACTGACCTATAAAAACAAGAATAGCAGAAGTAGTGTACTTACTCTATGAAGAGTCGTAGCATAACTGCCCTTCCTGGGGAAAGCGGGGAAAGCAGTGAAAGCCGAGCTGGAAGGGCCCAGGAAGAGAAGCGGGGCCAGGTGATGTAGTACAGCACATCAGGCTGCCGTTTGGGATGTGGACATTTCTGGTCAGTACCAGAGTGCTGGGTACTCTGCTTCCAGTCCAGAGTCTCATTCATACTTCCTGGAGACATCAGTTGGTAGCCCAGCTGTGGGGCCCCTGCCATCCGTGTGGGAGACTCAGGTGAAGTTCCAGGCTTCTGACTGCTGCCTGACCCAGCTATGGCCATTGCAGCCGTTTAGGAAGTGAACTAGTGGTGGAAGATCTGTTATTCTGCCTTGCAAATAAACTACCAGAAAATGGTGCCCCTTAATTAGGAGTTTCACTGTTTGGTATTTATGCTAAGGGAATAATAATTCCTGAACAAACTCACATTCGAAAATGAGGGCATCTTGTTACTCTTAGTAGAATTATAGTCTAAATAAGAGAAGAACCTAGGATCATCTGTTTATATTCATTGTGGCATTTTTCACAATGGCCTTGATCTGAAATATCCTAAGTACTCATTGTGGGACGTGTGGGTAAAGCAATGTAGCATAGATGAACAGTGGAACATTGCTGAGCCCTAAAAAGGAAATTCGTTAGTTTGTGTCCATCCAGATGGCATTGTGCTAAGTGAAAAGACTGCATAGTCTCGATTCAAATGTGAATTTTTTTTAAAGATTTATTTATTTATTTATTTATTTTATTGGAAAGGCAGATATGCAGAGAGGAGGAGAGACAAAGATCTTCCATCCGATAATTCACTCCCAAAGTGACTGCAACGGCCAGTGCTGTGCCAATCCGAAGCCAGGAGCAGGAGCCAGGAGCTCTTCTGGGTCTCCCATGTGGGTCCAGGGTCCCAAGGCTTTGGTTCGTCCTCAACTGCTTTCCCAGGCCACAAGCAGGGAGCTGGATGGGAAGCGGGCGGCACCCAAATGGGATCCCGGTGCGTGCAAGGCGAGGACTTTAACAGCTACGCTATCATGCCGGGCCCCAAATGTGCATTCTTAAAAATTCAAATACAGGGCCTGGGACCCTGCACCCCTGTGGGAAACCTGGAAGAAATTCCTGGCTTTGGATCGGCGCAGCACCGGCTGTTGTGGTCACTTGGGGAGCGAATCATCGGACTAAAGATCTTCCTCTCGGTCTCTCCTCTTTGTATATCTGGCTTTGTAATAAAAATAAATACATCTTTTAAAAAAAAAGGTCAAATACAGAGGAGCAGACCAGAGGTTGTCAGGGACAGGGAGAGCCAAGAGCAGAGCTGGGGGTCTGAGGGTGTGCAGTTGCAGTTGTGTAGGCTGAGTAAGTGTAAGGATCTCATGTGCAGTTCAAGGGCTGTAGTTAACATTATGTAATGGAAATTTGAGTAGATTTTAGGTGCTCTGACACATACCCCTACATGGCTGTAGTGATCATTTCACTATGGCTATCAAAACATGCTGTGTGTGTTAAATATGCATAATTTATAAAGACCAGAGGTGAGTTCCCTAGGTAATGTCAGTAAACAGTGGAACTTTTTTTTTTTTTTAAGATTTATTTATTTTCATTACAAAGTCAGATATACAGAGAGGAGGAGGAGGAGAGAGAGAAGAGGATCTTCCGTCCGATGATTCACTCCCCAAGTGGCCACAACAGCTGGAGCTGAGCCAATCCGAAGCCAGGAGCCTCTTCTGGGTCTCCCACACGGGTGCAGGGTCCCAAGGCTTTGGGCTGTCATTGACTGCTTTCCCAGGCCACAGGCAGGGAGCTGGATGGGAAGTGGAGCTGCCGGGATTAGAAGCGGCACCCAAATGCGATCCCATCGCGTTCAAGGCGAGGACTTTAGCTGCTAGGCCACGCCGCCGGGCCCAACACTGGAACTTTTTTCTGCGTGTGTTCTACGAGGGCACTAACATCCCATATTTCTTCTGCCAGCTTCACTTCAGCTCCTCTGTCTACCCCAGCATCTTCCTCATGCCCTTTGGGCTGCTGTTGGGTCTCAGACAATTGTTCCATTGTTCCTCATCTTTGCTGCCAGTTAGCCTCAGCTCTCCTTACCTGCATAACCATTTTCCTTTTCATTTGGCCTCCACTCCTGAGAGCTGGTACTCTTCAGAGCCTTGCAGCTCCACATGGAAGAGCTGGAGCATTGGCATTGCCAGGCTGTGCGTAAGGCCCCTCTGCAGGTGGCTACTGTGGTGTGGTTCATTCATGTGCCAAGGTCCCTTAGGAGTGCAGTGCCTTGACGGCTTCCCCACCCTCCACGCAACCCCAGCCTTACCATTTTGCCCTGCGAATCTCTAGCTGTAGCTCTGGTCTCTGACTATATAAATTTTTAGTAGAGAACTCCCTCTATTTTCTATCTGCCTACCTATACTATATTTAAAATTGTATACCAGATGGATTGAAATAATCCATATAAAGAATTCACGTACGTCACATCTGCTTGTAGTGGTGTTGAGTATATTCAGAGTTGAGCAGCCACCACAATTGTAAATTGTAGATTATGTCACTCTTAGGAGAAACCTTATATACTATGACCAATTTCTCATTGTTTTATCTTTTCATATATGTGTGTGTGTGTGTGTGTGTGTATTCCAGATTTTTTCATTGCACCCTGTACATCCACTGGAGCAGAGAATTATGTTCACTGTTTTCTGCCCTTCAGAATCCCTGGAGTTGAAGAGCCAGTTTGTTGAGTGAATGCGTGATTGGGAGGATGTTCAGCTTGGAGAAGCCTTTTGTTGGATGCAGAACAAATTCTCAAATAGATAACGAGTTTTGTTTTTATTTTTTAGGAGCAAAGACTCTGCAAAGTGTTGTGCTTAGTAAAATGAATTTTGAGTCTTTTGTGAAAGATCTTCTTCTAGTTCGTCAGTATAGAGTTGAAGTTTATAAAAATAGAGCTGGAAATAAGGCGGCCAAGGAGAATGATTGGTATTTGGCTTTTAAGGTAATTGTCTTCCTTCTTAATGGTCTTAATTAGGAGCAGAAAACAAACAAACAAAAAAAACCTAGAAGTGTGAATAATTCAGCCGTGTATTAATTCTCACTAAACGCTGATTAATACATTACTGGTTGAGCTGTTACAGAGTTTGGATGTCTTCTGGCCAGGGTTGAGTGTATGGTGAAGGGGACAGTGCTCTTGGCCTGTAACCTCAGATTTCTTTTGTATCTGTTTCTCATGAACAGTAAAATTAATTTTTTTTTTTTTTAAGATTTATTCGTTTTTATTGGCAAGGGATTTGCAGAGAGAAGGGGAGACAGGGAGAAACATCTTTAGTCTGCTGCTTCACTTCGCGAGTCTCCGCAGTGACTGGAGCTGAACCGATCCAAAGCCAGGAGCCGAGGTTTTGGACCATACTGCACTGCTTTCCCAGGCCACAAGCAGGGAGCTGAATGGAAGCGGGGTAGCTGGGATTAGAACTGATGTCCATATGGGATGCTGGCACATGCAAGGCGAGGACTCTAGCCACTAGGCTACCACACTGGGCCTTCTTTTTTTTTTTTTTTGCAGATATGTTTTGTTTATTTGAAAGGTAGTTACTGAAAGAGGGTGAGTAGAGACACAGAAAGAGTTCTTCCTTCCACTGTTTCGCTCCCCAGGTAGCCAGGGCTGAGCAAGGCCAGTGACGGGGCTTCGTCCAGGTCTCCCACCATGTGAGTGTGCAGGGGCCCAAGCACTTGGGCCATCTTTCCCAGATGCTTTAGCAGGAAGCTGGATCAGAACTGGAGCAATAGGAACTTGACCTGGTGCCTATATGAGATGCCAGTTTTACAGACAGTGGCTTAACCTGCTGCAACACAGCACTGGCCCTGAAATTCAGATCTTTTTGAAATAATGAAAATAAATCAAGGATTCTTTATTTGGAAATCACTAATCCAGGACAACCATTGCATTTTATAGCTGAATATGTTCATTAAGAGATGACTTTACAAGATCAATATTTAAGCCAGTAATATTGCTCTCCTATGTGATACAGCTGCTCTGTGAACCAATGGGTAGTTTGACAGAATGTAGAAGTTTAAGCACAGCATTTTCAAGAGCACTGGTTTGGGTACCTTAATGATTTTTGTGTACAAACCTACCTGCTGTGGTACTGGTATGTTTTGTAGCACACTAATCCTCTGCCTGGAGTACTTGCACCCCCAATAGGTGCTAGTTTGAGTACCAGTTGCCCCACTTCTCACCCAGCTCCATGCTAATGGTCTGGGAAAACAGCAAAGGATGGATCAAAGCCTTGGATTCCTGCACCCATGTGGGAGACAAAAGAAAACTGGCTCTCAGCTTGGGACTGGATAAGCTCTGACTGTTTTGACTATTTGGATAGTAAACCAGCAAATGGAAGATGTCTGTATGTCTTTCTCCCTATGATTTTGAAGTTCAAGTCAAATTAAAATCCTTTTTTTTAGATTTACTGATTTTTATTGGAAAGGCAGATATATAGCGAGGAGGAGAAACAGAAACATCTTCCATCCGATGATTCACTCCCCAAGTGACTGCAACGGTTGGTGCTGCTCCGATCCGAAACCAGGAGCCAGGAACTTCCTCCAGGTCTCCCACGCGGCTGCAGAGTCCCAAAGCATTGGGCCGTCCTTGACTGCTTTCCCAGGCCACAAGCAGGGAGCTGGATGCGTAGCGGGGCTGCCGGGATTAGAACTGGTGCCCATATGGGATCTCGGTGTGTTCAAGGCGAGGACTTTAGCCGCTAGGCCACACTGCCGGGCCCAAAATAAAATAAATCTTAAAAAAAGCCAAAAAACTACCTGCTAAATTTCAAAACATTACTTCTGATATAATTATTTAAAATAATCCCCAAGTCAGTAGCACAATGGATAATGCGTTTGACTACAGATCAGAAGAAATCAGTTGGATTCATTGCATCTTTCCAGCAAAGTCAGTTTCATCACCTGCAGTAACCTGTCCCATGCTTACAAACTGAGTGCAGATGAGAGAAAATCTAAGACACCACCCAGCCTTCATTTACACCCCAAACTAGGGCTGCATGCAGACCCAGTCCCCAGGCTTTCCTCTGTAAGGATTTGAGTCAATTCCAGGTGGCATTTATTCCTGTGGTCTGTCCCCCTGAGCTCATGGCTCCGTATTGGTTAGGGGTAAGAGTATCTGGACCTACCGTTTTGTCCTCACCACTTGGGTGCATGCTGGCCTTTCTGTTGGCATACCCCTGGCCACTGCAGAAGCACTGTTTATCTGTTCATGGCACACTTGAAGGGCTGGGAAAACGTGTACCCTTGAGTCTTGGCTCAGTTAATACAGCTGCAAAGTGAGATGGTATTGACGAAACAAACTCTAACAAACAGTGATTCTGTGCTTTTGAACTGTTCACGTAGGCATTTGTCATTATCTGGGAATGTAACTTTTCTTTCATTTGTCTTACTGTACCAGCTAGGATCTCTTACACAAAAGATGTCCTGTGACAACTGGATATACTCCCCAAGTACTCTCTTCTCTCCCTTTCCCAACAGAGTATACTCATTTCCTGCCCCACTGTTTGCCTTGGCCATATGACTGGGAATGTTAGTTGATATGTGAGCAAAGGTTTGACATACAAAGGTGTCCAGAGTTTATGGGAAATGTGGTATCATGAAAACATAGTGCATGGGTTCAGAAATATTTGGCATCAAAATAAACTTTAATTCCATTTTCCATGAACTTTTGGAAAAAAAATAAAAAAAATAATCCCCAAGTATTCTGGAAATAATTGGAAAAGAAGGGAGGATACTTTATAGAAAATATAATAACCAACAAGGCATATAATTACAACCACTTACTTTTAATAAGAAAGCATTTTATTATTAGCAAAATTCTTCCTCGTTGGCTTGATTCTTGTCTGCTAGTAAAATTTGAAAGTATGTTCAGCATTTAAATAGAACTTTTCTTTATTTTTCTCTTAGGCTTCTCCTGGCAATCTTGCCCAGTTTGAAGATATTCTGTTTGGTAACAATGATATGTCAGCTTCCATTGGTGTGGTGGGGGTCAAGATGTCTGTAATTGATGGTCAAAGGCAGGTTGGAGTTGGATATGTCGATTCCCTCCAGAGGAAACTAGGACTGTGTGAGTTCCCTGATAATGACCAGTTCTCCAACCTCGAGGCGCTCTTGGTTCAAATTGGACCCAAAGAATGTGTTTTGCCAGGAGGAGAGACTGCTGGAGACATGGGAAAACTGAGGCAGGTAAGAGAATCAAGTCCAGGGATAGAGGAACATGTAGGCCTTGGAAGGGCTCAGTCGTGGACTTAGACTCAGGGCAAAATAATTTAAAGTCTTTTTAAAAAGTTAATTGGAATGTTTTGTTTGGGGCAATGTCTTGCATAAACTTTGTATCTCTGGAAGAACATTAGAAGGAATTACTTGTGTGAGACTTATTCTGCCCTGGTTTCCCTGCCCTTTTTCTCTCCCTTCCTCCCCCTTCTTTGTTAAAGGAATACTTGTTACAGTAGATGTTATTGGAATCAGTGAATCTATCAAAGGAGATATAATGCGTTAGGACTATTTTTTGATAGCAAAGCATGATGGCCGTTTCTCTCTAGGTAGTGTCTAAAGCAATTTTCTGTTTCTTTCTCTGAGGAGTTTTTACTGCTGAGACTGGTTTTGAATCCTTGTGCATACAACTTCAAATTTCAGTGACAGTATTTAAGGTTTTTTCTTTTAATTTTTCTTAGAGGGTTTATTTATAGATTTACAGAGAGAAGGAGATACAGAAAGGTCTTACATCCACTGGCTCACTCCTCAAGCGACCACAATGGCTAGAGCTGAACCAATCTGAAGCTAGGAGCCAGGACTTTCCTCTGGGTCTCCCATGCAGGTGCAGAGTCCCAAGGCTTTGGGTCATCCTCTACTGCTTTCCCAGGCCACAAGCAGGGAGCAAAAAGGGAAGTGTAGCGTGTGGGACACAAACCGGCACGCATATTTGATCCTGGTGTGTGCAAGGCAAGGACTTTGGCCACTAGACTGCCATGCTGGGCCCAATTTTTAAGTTTAAAAATCTGTTAAAAATCCTGTGTATTGTGAAGGATTTTAGTGTAGGTTCACTTGTTGTCACTTTGTTGGTGTTGCAGTTTTCCTTACAGTGATTGAAAATATTTCTTACAGGTTATTCAGAGAGCAGGAATTCTGATTACAGAAAGGAAGAAAATGGACTTTTCTTCTAAAGACATTTATCAGGACCTGAACAGGTTGTTGAAAGGCAAGAAGGGAGAGCAAACAAATAGTGCTGTTTTGCCAGAAATGGAGAATCAGGTGTGTGGGTTACAAACGTGCATTTATTTATACTTTACAATAGTGACTTTTAGCTTGTTTAAAGATGTATTTATTTTTTCTTTTATTTGAAAAACAGAATGTACAGGAAGAGGAGAGATAAGTGAGAAAGCTCTTCAGCCGCCGTTCACTCCCCAAATGTTCACTCCCAAACAGCCAGTGTTGAGCCAATCCAAAGCTGAGAGCCAGGAGTTTCTTCCCAGCCTCCTGCATGGGTGCAGGTCCAGCATTTGGGCTATGCTCTGCTGCTTTCCCAGGCCATAAGCAGGAATCTGGGTCAGAAGTGATGTAGCTGGGACTTTACTGGCACCTGTATGAGATATTGGCACTGCACGTGGAAGAGTAGCCAATGATGCCACTTGGCCAGCCCCAATAGTGACTTTTTTGTTGTTGTTTTTTGGTTAAGATTAATTCATTTGAAAGGTAGAGTTACAGAGAGAGAAATGGAGAGGGAAGGAGGGAGAAAAGGAGAGAGAGGAAGAAAAAGAAGCAAGGAAGGAAGAAAAAGAAAGAAAACAGAGAGTGCTCTGTCTGCTGGTTTATTCCCTTGATGGCTGCAAAGCCAGGTCTGAGCCAGCTCAAAACTAGAAGCCAGGAGTGTGATCCCCTTCTTCCACATGGGTACAGGGGCCCAAGCACTTTAACCATTTTCTGTTGCTTTCTCAACCACATCAGCAGAGAGCTGGAACTAAAGTGGAACAGCTAGGATTTGAACTGGAGCCCACATGGGACGCCAGAATTACAGTGACTTTGTGTGCTTTGCCACAGCACTGGTCCCATAACTTAATTTTTAAAACTGAACATAATGCCATAACTAACATCTTGAAGTCCAGAAGAATCTTGAAGACCTGGAGGCGCCTCAGACTTGCTTACAATCACTACTCCACCAGGCTTGGGTCTGACCTCAGTGTAGATCAGTTTGACTGTTTTTGTATTTTCTGTAAGTGGAATAGATAATTTTCTTTGCTGACTTTTTGTTCAGCATTACATTGGTGAGATTTATCTGATTGTGGAGTATAGTTTGGATTGACTGGTCAGATTTGTTTTTGCCAAGCACTCTATAATATAGATGTGGCAGAATTTACCCATTTCATTTATTTTGTTAAAATTATGACTTATCCACTTTTTTTTTAAGGAATTTTTTTTTTTTTTTTTAATTGGCAAGTCAGATATACAGAGAGAAGGAGAGACAGAGAGAAAGATCTTCCATCTGCTGATTCACTCTCCAAGCGGCTGCAGTGGCTGGAGCTGAGCAAATCTGAACCAGGAGCAGGAGCCTCTTCCGGGTCTCCCACTCAGGTGCAGGGTCCCAAGGCTTTGTGCTGTCCTTAACTGCTTTCCCAGGCCACAAGCAGGGAGTTGGATAGGAAGCAGGGCTTCCGGGATGAGAACATTTGCCCAGATGGGATCCTGGTACATTCAAGGCGAGGATTTTAGCCGTTCGGCTACCGTGCCAGGCCTGGTTTCTTTTCTTTTTTTTTTGTTGCGATTACTTTTATGTTGTTTTTCTATGTAAATTTTATAAAATTTTATTTTTTATAATGATTACATGGTGGATCAGGATGGGAACGATCGAGGTTTAGGGAAAATTGGTTGTACACGTTGCTTCCAAATTTGCTATTTCTTGTTATTTCTAGGGGAAGGAGAGAGACAAAGGGGAAAACCACTTGTGACTTTCCGAAGTCCCAGTACCCAGGGATGAGGAACCGCCTACATGCATGTTTATCTTAGTGATGGTAGGAATCTTATATATTTTTTCTTCTTAATTTTAGGTTGCAGTTTCCTCGTTGTCTGCAGTTATCAAGTTCTTAGAACTCTTATCTGATGATTCTAATTTTGGACAGTTTGAGTTGACTACTTTTGATTTCAGCCAGTACATGAAGTTGGATATTGCGGCAGTCAGAGCCCTTAACCTTTTTCAGGTAAAAAATGGATTTTGAAAAATGTTTTCTTGAATATATGCTGAAGTCTGTTACTAAGCAACTTAAATCTTTTGAAATATTGTTACATTTATAATATAAAGCAGTGTTTTCTTTTAAGGATTTATTTTATTTGAAACAGTTACAGAGAGGTGGGGATAGATCTTCCATCCACTGATTCATTCCCCAAATGGCGACAACTGCTTGGCCAGGCTAAAGCTACTGGCCAGAAACATTCTGGTTCCCTCATATGTGGCAGGGGCCCAAGCATTTGAGCCATCTTATGCCACTTTCCCAGGCACATTTGTAGCAAGATGGCACAGAAGTAGAGCAGCTGGAAGTACCACCCATATAGGGTGCCAGCATTTCAGTTGTTAGCTTAACGTGCTATACCACAGTGTTGAACCCACTGTGTGTGTGTGTGTGTGTGTATATAAAATTTTCCCGCCTTCGAAGATTTATTTATTTGAAAGGCTGAGACAACAGAGAAAGTGGTCTTTAATCTGCTTGCTCATTCCCCAGATGGCTGCAGCAGGCTTGTCTGAACCTCTCGAAAACTGAAAACCAGAAACTGTTCTGGCAGGGGCCCAAGCCCTTTTGGTATTTCTGCTGTCTTTCTGTCTTTCTTTCTGTCTTTCCTTCTTTCTGTCTTTCTTTTTTTTTTTTTTTATTAAAGATTTATTTATTTTATCACAAAGTCAGATATACAGAGAGGAGGAGGAAAGACAGAGAGGAAGATCTTCCGTCCGATGATTCACTCCCCAAGTGACCAAAACGGCCGGTGCTGTGCCGATCCGAAGCCGGGAAGCCAGGAACTTCCTCCAGGTTTCCCATGCGGGTGTAGGATCCCAAAGCATTGGGCCGTCCTCGACTGCTTTCCCAGGCCACAAGCAGGGAGCTGGATGGGAAGTGGAGCTGCTGGGATTAGAACTGGTGCCCATATGGGATCCCTTGGTGTGTTCAAGGCGAGGACTTTAGCTGCTTGGCCATGCTCCGGGCCTTTTGCTGTCTTTCCTTGTGCATTAGCATGAAGCTCTGGCCTGGGGGTCTTCCATGTCGGTGTTGTGAACCCAAGCACTTGGTCAACACTCCATTCCCAGGCCATTAGTAGGAAGCTCAGTGGAAAGTGGGTGCTCATATCGGATGCTGGTGCTGCAGACAGAGGCTTAACTTGCTATGCCCTGGCACTGGCTTATATATCTATAGCTGTATCTATCTATCTGGATATGTAGATATATCCATATATATATATATATATATGTAGATATATCCATAGATAGATAGATAGGTAGATAGATAGATATAGCTCTATAAAGGATTTATCTTTTTGTTTGAAAGGCAGATTTCAGAGAGTGATCTTCCATTTGTTGGTTTACTCCGCAAATGGCTGCAACCTTCTGAACTGTTTCCTGGTCCCCCTTGTGCGTGCAGCGTCCTAAGACCCTGGGCCATCCTCAGCTAGCCACCCAGGCCATAAGCAGGGAGCTGGTTATGAAGTGGAGCAGGCACGATGTAAACTGGAAGCCCGATGGGTTGCTGGCGCTATAGGTAGAGGATTAGCCTACTGTGCCTGCTTGCCAGCATGGACCTGACCTCTATATTATTTAAAAAAATTTTTCTTCTTCGAGCATCAGAGATACAGAAAGACATAAACAGAAAATTCTCATTTATTGGTTTCCCCACAAATGTCTGTAATGGTTGGGGTTGAGCCAGTAATTGATTCTACATCTCCCATATGTGTGGCAGGAACACAAGTGCTGTCCCAGGGTGCACATTAGCAAGAAGCTAGACTTGGGTGAAGGTAGGACTTGAATTCAGGCATTCTGAAAAGGTGGGATGTGGTTATCTTGCATTGGCTTAACTGCAAGGCCAGAAAGGTGTGCGAAATTTCATACATTAATAATTTTTTGACATTGCATTTGGAAGGGTCTCTTTTGGCTTAGGAGTTAAAATGCTAGTTTAAGACAACCACGCACCCTGTGGGAGTGAGTTTGATTCCTGACTGTGATTCCCAATTGCTAGGGCAGAATCCGGGAAGCCGCAGATGCTAGCTTGAGTGGCTGGGTTCCTGCCTCCCACCTGGATTAGACTCCATTCTCAGCTCCCATGCCTCTGCTTTGGCCCAACCAGAGCTAGGCATTGCAGGGATTTGCAGAGTGAACCAGGAGATGGGAGTTTGCTGTTCCTGCCTCTGTCTCACTGTTTCTCTCTGCTTCAGATTTTGCCAAAACCAAGTTTAAAAGATGAATATTTGGAGATAATATATGACTAAGCAGTGCATTTAAATTGATTTTGCTTCAGTGATGCACAGTTAAAAATAGAGATTGGTTGAAAACTGATGTTAGCAAGAGAAACTGCTGTGGAAAATTTTCACTCAATATTGGAAGAATATGATGTGATACTATTTCCGCAATGACTGAATCTTTTGTATGGTATGAAAATGTTTCTCAGGCCCGGCAGCGTGGCCTAGCGGCTAAAGTCCTCGCCTTGAAAGCCCCGGGATCCCATATGGGTGCTGGTTCTAATCCCAGCAGCTCCACTTCCCATCCAGCTCCCTGCTTGTGGCCTGGGAAAGCAGTCGAGGACGGCCCAATGCTTTGGGACCTTACACCCGCGTGGGAGACCTGGAAGAGGTTCCAGGTTCCCTGGCTTCGGGATCGGCGCAGCACCGGCCGTTTTGGTCACTTGGGGAGTGAATCAGTGGACGGAAGATCTTCCTCTCTGTCTTTCCTCCTCCTCTCTGCATATCTGACTTTGTAATAAATATAAATAAGTCTTTAAAAAAATATGTTTCTCCAGTGAGTGTGCCACTGCTGTTATTATTCACTTCTCAGGGCTCTGTTGAAGATACCAGTGGCTCCCAGTCCCTGGCTGCGTTGCTGAACAAATGCAAAACTCCTCAAGGACAGCGACTGGTCAACCAGTGGATTAAGCAGCCTCTGATGGATAAGAACAGAATAGAAGAGAGGTATACTAATGAATATTTTTTCAACTTTAAACCCTTTGCAGTTACTCCTTGATTATACAGTGTATTCTGATGTGTCATCTTCACCCATATTAAGCATTTTACTGTGCAGATTGATTTCTGTTTAATTTTTATTTGTTTTTACTGGAAAGGCAAAGTTGCAAAGAGAAGGAGACACAGAAAAAAATCTTCCATTTGCTGAATCACTCCCCAAGTGGCTGCAATGCCTGGTGGTGAGCCAATCCAAAGCCAAGAGCATCTTCCAGGTCTCCCATGTGGGTATAGGTCCCAAGAGCTTGAGCCATCCTCTGCTGCTTTCCAGGTCTTAAGCAGGGAGCCGGATGGGAAGTGGAGCATCCAGGACTTGAACTGGAGCCCATATGGGATGCCAGTGCGTGCAAGATACTACTTTTTAAGTATTTAAATTTTTTTCCTGTAGAACAATAAGATTTTACTAAATAATTATAAAGCAGCATGAGCTTGATAGCCCATATGCCTTGGTTCAGACTTTTGTGTTGTCTGGGGCAAGTTACCCAGTTGCAGTGTCATAATGTCATCATTTTGTTTTAAAGATTTATTTATTTTTATTGGAAAGGCAGATATATAGAGGAGGAGAAACAGAGAGGAAGATCTTCCATCCGATGGTTCACTCCCTGAGTGTCCGCAATGGCTGGAGCTGAGCCAGTCCAAAGCCAGGATCCAGGAGCTCTTCTGGGTCTGAAACGAGGGTGCAGGTTCCCAAAGCCTTGGGTTGTCTTCAACTGCATTCCCAGGCCACAAGCAGGGAGCTGGATGGGAAGCAGGGCCACTGGGATTAGAACTGGCAACAATATGGGCTCCTGGCACATGCAAGGCCAAGAATGCCATCACTGTCTCCCACATGGGTGACAAGGACCTAAGTACCGGTGCCTTTATCCACTTGAAGCAGAGGAGCCAGGGTGAAACTGGCATTCTAATATCGCATTCAGTTATCCCAAATAGTGGCTTAGTCCACTTCACTACAGTGATGGCTCCATGAAGAACCTATTAGGAAAGAAAGGGTTTATTTTAGTTTGCAGTTCTGGATCTGGTAGCCCAGTAAGATAGATTCTGCAGAGTCCTCATCATACAGTGAGCTTGCAAATAGAAGTTAGGCGAACTCAGATTAAAAAATCAACAGATGAACTTGACTAGACAATAAGATGCTGAACTCTATGTTTAGTATATGCTTGCAATGGGGGAATCTCAACTGAACTTGAACTGTGGTTATGCAACAAGGTGGAGGAATCTACCATGGTGAGAGAGTTTGGGGAGGGGTGGGGAGAATCCAAGTATCTATGAAACTGTGTCACATAATGCAATGTAATTAATGAATTTAAAATAAAATTAAAAAAAAAATCAACACATTGTTGTGCCAGTGTTGTATAGTGGGTTAAGCTTCTGCCTGCAACACCAGTCTCTTATGGGTACTGATTCACATCCCAGCTGCTTTTTTTTTTTAAAGATTTATTTATGGCCCTGAGTGGTAGTATAGCGGCCAAAGTCCTTGCCTTGCACACGCTGGGATTGCATATGGGTGCTGGTTCATGTCCTGGTGGCCCCGTTTCCCATCCAGCTTCCTGCTTGTGGCCTGGGAAAAAGCAATAGAAGATGCCCCAAAGCCTTGCAACCCTGCACCTTCGTGGGAAACCTGAAAGAAGCTCCTGGCTTTGGATTGGGTTAGCTCTGGCCATTGCGGGCACTCGGGGAATGAATGAGTGAGTGAATGGAAGATCTTTTTTCTCTATATCTCCTCTCTGTAAGTCTGACTTTCTTTCTTTTTTTTTTTTTTTTAAATATTTATTCTTTATTACAGTCAGATATACAGAGAGAGGAGGAGGAGAGACAGGAAAATCTTCCGTCCGATGATTCACTCCCCAAGTGACCAAAACGGCCGGTGCTGCGCCAATCCGAAGCTGGGAACCTGGAACCTCTTCCAGGTCTCCCACGCGGGTGCAGGGTCCCAATGCACTGGGCCGTCCTCAACTGCTTTCCCAGGCCACAAGCAGGGAGCTGGATGGGAAGTGGAGCTGCCGGGGTTAGAACCGGCGCCCATATGGGATCCCGGGGCTTTCAAGGCGAGGACTTTAGCCGCTAGACCACGCTGCCGGGCCCTGTAATTCTGACTTTCCAGTGAAAATAAGTCTAGAAACAAAATGTGTTTGCACATGAACATGGCTGCTGCAAATTTAGAAGTGGTAGCTGATGTGACAGATCTTTTTCCTGGTGGTTCACTCCCCAGCTGGTTGTAAGACCAGGACTGTACCAAGATTCCGGAACTTTGATGTCTCTCTCATGGGAGCAGCCTTCTAAGCACTTAGGTAATCCTCCACTGCTTTTCCAAGTTCACTAGCAGGGACCTGAATCAGAAGCAGAGAAGCTAAGACTTAAAGTGGCATGCCTAGGATGCTGGTGTTGCAGACAGCAGCTTAACTCGCCCTGCCACAAGGCCGCCCTCCCTGCACAAATCCTGTTTCTCTAAAGCCCAGCTATTTAGAGTATAGGCAGTTAAGTATGTCAAGTTAAAATTTTCTGGCTCCACAGGCTTTCCTCGCTTGTTATCCATGTAATATTTCATTCTGTTGTGTATGTCATTTGATTCTCAGCACTGATGGGGATGGAAATGGGTTCCTTTATTCTACTGGATTGTTTGAAAGCATCTTCTTTCATACCATGCCCCTCATCTTGCTTTCTTGGTTTATTTTTTAGTCTTCCTCATGCTAAGTATAATATATCGGCTACTTAATGTATCAAATGATTGATTCTGCTGTGTTAACCTAAGTGAGGAAGAGGTGGAGTATTCAGTTCTTTAGGTTGCATGCCTGCTCCCCAGTCTTGTGTATGGTCTGTCTGGGAATTCTAGTCAATTCTTTTTTTTTAGTTACCAGACATGCTAGTCAGAGAAAGGACAGTTGTGATTTAAAAATAATTAAAAATGTCTTTAACTGTTAAATTTTTAAAATTAATTGACCTTAAAAATTTACTTTGTAGTCTAATTGATTTGCAAATTAATACTGCATGAAACAGTGCATGACTGAGTAATTATATTGAGCAGGATTGGCAGCTCTACTGTGTTATGCCAACAGTAATATGGATAGTTCAGAAATTGTGATTTAAATGGGAAATTGTCATGGAAACAGCAAAAGGATCTTTTTTCCCCCATTCTTACTGCTTTTTGCCAAAAACAAACTGATACTGTAATTATTACTGAAATGGTATACTGAATAGACTTGAAACTAGTGATTTATTAGCTTTAAAACAATGTCTGGGGCCCAGCATGGTAGTTTAGTGGCTAAAGTCCTCTCCTTGCACACATTGGGATCCCATAGGTGTGCTGGTTCTAATCCCAGCCTCCCTACTTCCCACCCAGCTCCCTGCCTGTGGCCTGGGAAAGCAGTCAAGGACAACCCAAAGCCTTGGGACCCTGCACCCACATGGGAGACCCAGGAGAAGTTCCTAGTTCCTGTCTTTGGACCGGCTCAGCTCCAGCCGTTTTGGTCACTCAGGGAGTGAATCACAGATGGAATATCTTTCTCTCAGTCTTTTCTCCTCTTTGTATATCTGACGTTGCAATAAAGATAATTCTGAGCTCAGCACAGTAGCCTGCTGGCTAAAATCCTCACCTTGTACACGTTGGGATTGGGGCGCCAGTTCTAATCCTGGCGGCTCCGTTTCCATTCCAGCTTATTACTTGTGGCCTGGGAAAGCAGTCGAGGACGGCTCAGTGCTTTGGGACCTTACACCCGCGTGGGAGACCCGGAAGAGGTTCCTGGTTCCCAGCTTCGGATCGGCGCAGCACCGGCCCGTTGCGGCTCACTTGGGGAGTGAACCATCGGACGGAAGATCTTGCTCTCTGTCTCTCCTCCTCTCTGTATATCTGACTTTGTAATAAAATGAATAAATCTTTAAAAAAAAAAAAATAAAACAATGTCTGGACCAAAGTCTAAGGAAGGAGGCTGACCTATGTTTTTTAGAAGCTTTTATTTTTTTCTTTAATTCCTTTTTATTTTTCTTATTTGAAAGTCACAGAGATGGAGTCATCTCCATCCTCTGGTTCATTCCTTAATTAACCATCACAATTTAGGCTGGGCCAGGTCAAAGCCAAGCAGCTGGGAACTCTGGCTGTTTCCTAAGTGGGTGGCAAGAACCCAGCTGCTTAAATCATGACTTGCTTGCACCAAGATTGCACATTTCCAAGAAGCTGGAATGATGGAGAGTGCAGCTGGGCTTGAACTCAGGCATACAGACAGAGGTGCAGAGCCCCAGCCGTGTGGACCATTCTTGGCTGCTTTCACAGGCCATTAAACAGGGAGTTTGATCTGACATGGGGCAACCAGGAGTCCAGCTGGCGCCCTTGTGGAATGTTGGCACGGTAGATGGCTGTTTCACTTGCTGCATCAGAACACCATCCAAGCTGTAAGTTCTGATGGATTATGAATTAATATTGTGAATAATAAATAATATTTTTCTTGAAACAGAAAACTGTATAATGTAAAAAAATAGGCATTGTTTTCTGAAATCCATTTAAATTTCCACGAATTTGCTGGGTCTTTCCTGTGGATTACAGTGAAAATAATAGAAGGGCACGGGGTTCTGATAAATTACACAAGAGGCGCAGGCTAGAAATGTAATAGTTGTTGAAATAAGCTGAGATTGATTTGCTGACTTTGGGAAGCAGTAAAAATATTTCAATGGTGTAATTAAAAATTTTGGAATTTGTATTGTCAAAAAGTGATTTTAGAAAGAATTCTGAACATGTAAAACATCCTCTGATACAATAAACAGTTGAATTTGGCATCATTCTCTGTTTTTGTAAGCATTATTGTTTACTTATTTAATATTGTATCAGAAAGAAAAGTGTCCCAGCAGTGAATTTTTTTTTTCTTCTGAATTGTCAACCGGACGAAAGTCAAACTGAATTGTGTATATTTTAGTGTTGTTTACCACTGCCTAACTTCATGTTGATTTGACTGTTAGTCCAGAAATGCTTGCCTCGAAGTCTCACAGAATGAAGCAGGAGTGGGGAACCTCTTTTCTGACAAAGGCCAGATGCCTATTTACACTGTGGCTCACCGAACAATCAGCTGAGCAATCTGGGGGCCAGCACCATGGCATCCCATGTGGACATGGGTTCTGTTCAGTTCGCTCCTTGTTGCCTGGGAAAGCAGCCAAGGGTGGTCCCTGTGAGAGGCCTGGGAGGAGTTCCTAGCTTTAGACCCGCCGAGCTCTGGGTGTCTTGGCCATTTGGGTTTCAAGCAGCCAGTACCAGATCTCTATCCTCTGTAAATCCCTGCTTTTCAAATAAGAATAAAGAGGGCTCGGCAGCGTGGCCTGGTGGCTAAGGTCCTTGCCTTGATCCCATATGGCCGCTGGTTCTAATCCCAGCAGCTCCACTTCCTCTCTAGCTCTCCTCCTCTCAGTATATCTGACTTTGTAATAAAAATAAAATAAATCTTTAAAAAAAAAAATAAGAATAAAGAAAATTTTTTAAAAGATTTATTTATTTTTATTGCAAAGTGAGATATATAGAGAGGAGGAGAGACAGAGGAAGATCTTCCATCTGATGATTCACTCCCCAAGTGACTGCAACGGCCAGTGCTGAGCCGATCCAAAGCCAGGAGCCAGGAACTTCGTCCAGGTCTGCTACACGGGTGCAGGGTACCAAGGCTTTGGATTGTCCTCAACTGCTTTCCCAGGCCACAAGCTGGGAGCTGGACGGAAAGTGGAGCTTTCGGAATTAGAACCAGCACCCCTATGGGATCCCGGGGCTTTCAAGGCGAGGACTTCAACTACTAGGCCACGCTGCCAGGCCCAGAATAAAGAAATTTTTGAAAAATTAACCTTCTTGGCATTTATTGGATTTCGAGTCCCGCCTGTGGTTGTCTTGGTTGGGCCAGATTCAATAGTTTTGTGGACCTTATGAGCCCATGGGCTGCATGTTTCCCACCCCCACTCTAAAAAAAGTTAACATTCTCAGAGTGGCTTCAGACTTCTTGTGCAGAATATTAGAGCTCATCGGTACAGATTTACAGAAGTATCTACCGTACCGTTAGAGGTACTTTAAGAATTGTGTGAAAAATGCATATTATGGAAAAATTGTGCATGTATTGCAAAAGTTATTGTAGCAACATAAACTTACCTTTTAATTCCATTTTTTTCCTTGAACGTTTTGAAGTCCCATGATGTGTTTGGTTGACAGGTTTTAATTTTGTATTAAAATACTTGAAATTAATTCTAATGTGATTGCTTTTAGGTTAAATTTAGTGGAAGCTTTTGTAGAGGATGCAGAATTGAGGCAGAGTTTACAAGAAGACTTACTTCGTCGGCTTCCAGATCTTAACCGACTTGCCAAGAAATTCCAAAGACAAGCTGCAAAATTGCAAGATTGTTATCGGCTTTATCAGGGTATAAATCAGCTCCCTAATGTTATACAGGCTCTGGAAAAGTACGAAGGTAAAATTTGATTCTGATTTTTCTCTCTGTTCATTCATGCAATGTACTTGGAAAATATGTTAGTGCTGCCAACTCCCACTTACAAAGTACTTGTTTTTCTAGTAGTTTGTTTACCACGGTAGGGTTTATTACAAAACCTAGCAACCATGAGGCAAATTAGAATTTTGGTTTTTTAGAAATGAATGCTAGTTCCTGGATTTGTAATGACTTGGCAGATCATACTAACAGTGCTAGTTAAATAGGGCTAACTTGCTAAAGACCTAGAACAGCACGTACAATGCCTATGTTACAGAAGGATGGGTTATAGCAGAAACATTAAGAAAGGCTGTGCATTGGGGTTCGGCGGTGTGGCCTGGTGGCTGAGGTCCTCGCCTTGATCCCATATGGCCGCTGGTTCTAATCCCGGCAGCTGCACTTCCTCCCTATCTCTCCTCCTCTCAGTATATCTGACTTTGTAATAAAAATAAAATAAATCTTAAAAAAAAAAAAGAAAGGCTGTGCATCACGGCCAATGACTATCTTAGCCTGTTTCCAAGGAGTTCAAGTGCAAGTTCAGTCATCCTTCCTTTTGTGAAATCTGTGGTGGGGTGTGTGTTCTGTCTCAGATCAGTATGGGCGTGTGGAACAGCTTGGAAGCAGGGAGCTCCAAATGGAGAGTTGGTCTTGCTGGTGCAAGGAGCATGCTGTTGTTTAAGTTACTAGAATAAAATGAGCAGTCACATAGGACTTTAGCCAGTAGGCCACGGAGCTGGGCCCTGTTTATTTTTCTTAAAGAGGCAGATTACAGAGCGAGAAATCTATCATCTACCAGGTTACCAGATAGGCCAATTTGAAGCCAAGAGCTTCTTCTTGGTCTCCCATGTCAGTGCAGAGACCCAAGCACTTGGGTCATCTTCCATGGCTTTCCCAGTCACATTAGTCAAAGCTGATTCAGAAGGGGAATAGCCAGGCCTCCAAACGGTGCACCTGTGAGATGTTAGCACCTCAGAGAGAGGTTTAACTTGCTATGCTGTGGCATCTGCTCTAGACAAGCTTAGTTTTAAATTTTGAATGTTTCTGTAACAATATTAGTAACTGTAGCTAACATGTAAAGTATTTTAATTTTCAGTTAAGTAGTAACATCTGGAAATACTTAAGAATTCTGTATAAAACTCTATTTTCAGAAGTAGACTTAAGAAACTTTATGATGACAGGATACAAAATAAGTATGAACTCAGCTTGAATCGTATGGTAGCTTTTTCGTTACATGTCACCTATAAAAGGTAGCTTGTGTTACAAAAAGTTTTTTTCAGGGGCCTGTGCAGGCTAATTCTCAACCTCCAGTGCTGGCAACTAAATGCATACTGGTTCAGGTCCTTGGTCACTCCACTTTTAATCCAGCTTCCTGCTTATGGGATGGGAAAGCAGTGGAGGAGGGCCCAAAGTCTTGGGACCCTATAACCACATGGGAGACCCAGAAGAAACTCCTGGCTCCTGGCTCCAGAACAGCGCAGTTCTGGCTGTTGCAGCTGTTTGGGGAGTGAACCAGTGAGTGGAAGATCTCTTCATCTATCTCTGTGTAACTCTGAAATTCAAATTGAATTAAGTTTTTTTTTTTTTTAACTGTGCCTTTTTTTTTTTTTTAAGATTTATTTATTTTTATTACAAAGTCAGATATACAGAGGAGAGACAGAGGAAGATCTAAAAGTATGATGATTCACTCCCCAAGTGAGCGCAACAGCCGGTGCTGCGCCGATCCAAAGCCTGGAGCCAGGAAATTCGTCCAGGTCTCCCATGCGGGTGCAGGGTCCCAAGGATTTGGGCCATCCTCAACTGCTTTCCCAGGCCGCAAGCAGGGAGCTGGATGGGAAGTGGAGCTGCCGGGATTAGAACTGGTGCCCATATGGGCTCCTGGTGCTTTCAGGGTGAGGACTTTAGCTGCTAGGCCACGCTGCCGGGCCACTCCTGTGCCTCTTCTTTAGTCTTATTAGATTTAAGCACCCTTGCGTTTGTTTCTACCACAGTGGAAATCGAATGGATCTTTGTTTATTCCTTCCTAGAAAGGCAGAGAGACAAAAACAGAGACAGTGACAGAAAGATCAATTCTGTGTCTGCTGCTTAACTCTGGAGATGTATCTGGGAACGGCAAAGCCAGGAACTCCATCTGGGTTTCCCATTTGGGTAGCAGGAACTCATCCTTGGGCCGATCTGATGTCTTCCCAAGCACATTGGTTAGGGAGCTGGATTAGAAGTTTACTGGCCAGGTCTCATATCAGCACTCTGATATGTGCTATGGGCATCCCAAGTAGGACTTTAGCCGCTAGGCCACGCCGCCGGGCTCACTTCATCATTTTCTGTAGCTGACTCAAAAATTTCTCTTAGCTCATCATTTGTCAATACTTCTCGATGAAGCTTGATGTGTTCTGCTTCGCCAAGCATGTCAACAGATCCTTCACCAACTTGGCTTGCTGCATGAATGACTTTCCTGCCTTCTCCACTGCCCTTGGAGAATTCTTGGAATCATTAGCAGTTTCACATGGTGTTCCACCAACCCCTTGGAGTTTCTGGTTTCTGATTCACTCTGCAGCTTTTTTTTTCTTTTTAAAGATTTATTTATTTTTATCACAAAGTCAAATACACAGAGAGGAGGAGAGACAGAGAGGAAGACCTTCTGTCCGATGATTCACTCCCCAAGCGGCCGCAACGGCTGGAGCTGAGCCAATCCAAAGCCAGGAGCCAGGAACTCTTCTGGGTCTCCCACGTGGATGCAGAGTCCCAAGGCTTTGGGTTGTCCTCTACTGCTTTCCGAGGCCACAAGCAGGGAGGTGGAAGGGAAGTGGGGCCGCCAGGGTTAGAACTGGCGCCCATATAGGATCCTGGCACATTTAAGGCAAGGACTTTAACCACTTCTGCTATTGCGCCTGGCCGCACTCTGTAGCTTTGATGACGGTTACAGCCTCAGCAGAGGTGAAGGGTTTGCTTTGTTTCTGTTCAGTTTTCATGAATGGAAGATTCATTCTTATCTAAATCTTAACAGTGTGATTTTCAGCGTTTTTTTGTTGTTAAATCAAGTACTTACTTAAAGGAAGCCCTGTATTACTTTTCTTCGGCATACCTGAAAGCCAACATCACTTTTCTTGCACTTTGGGGCCATTATTATGTAAAGTAAGAATTACTTGAACAAAAACACTGGGGTATCACAGAAGCAGATCTGATAGCTGATGTCACTATAGGTAGATACAGTGTATAGGTAGAGGGACAATTCAAGTTGCAAGCAGAAAGGCAGGAGCCAGCCTGAAATTTCTTTCTGCTACTCAAATTGATGAACAGTTTAAAATGAATTGCTTGTATCTGTAATTTATGTTTCATATATTCAGATCACTGAATGGGGAAAATTAGAAGGAAAATTGCTATATTCAAGAAACATATGTTCACCGCTTTTTCCCCCAGCCCCTCAATAGAAAAAACAATGTGCTGTGCACATTCCTGGGGGAATCTCACACCCTGAGATAACTATGGGAGTATCTAATACAAAATCATGCGTAAAGGATTTTTTAAAATAGTATGTTATATTAAAAAATGGTTGTCATGTCCCCATGTGCATCTGGGCATGCCGTCTGCTGCACAGGCTGCAACAACTGGAGACTCAATTCTGACACATGCACTCCACCGTCAGACCACAGATCCTGTGATTTTCCCTGTTGTTCGAGTTCTGACTCCAGTGGTACAGTTGGGACTTCCCCAGAGAAACTTCACCAGAGGTGACCAGAGGTGACCCCAGACCTGACTCCTGTGTTTTAAAAATGTGTTTAGTTTTGGGCCCAGCAGCGTGGCCTAGTGGCTAAAGCCCTCACCTTGAAAGCCCCAGGATCCCATATGGGCGCCGGTTCTAATCCCGGCTGCTCCACTTCCCATCCAGCTCCCTGCTTGTGGCCTGGGAAAGCAGTCGAGGACGGCCCAATGCATTGGGACCCTGCACCCGCGTGGGAGACCCGGAAGAGGTTCCAGGTTCCCGGCTTCAGATCGGTGCACATCGGCCCGTTGCGGCTCACTTGAGGAGTGAATCATCGGAGGGAAGATGTTCCTTTCTGTCTCTCCTCCTCTGTGTATATCTGGCTGTAATAAAATAGAGAGAGGAGAGACAGAAAGCTCTTCCATGCCCTTGCTCACTCCTTAAGTGGTTGCAACGGCCAACTAAAGTTGAGTCAATCTGAAGCCTGAAGCTTTTTCCAGATCTTTCACACGATTGTAGGGTCTCAGGGTGTAGATAGTCTCTTAGTGTTTTCCCAGGCCATAGCAGGCAGATGGAAGGGAAGTGGAGCAACTGGGATACGTACTGGTGCCCACATGGGATCCTGGTGCGTGCAAGGCGAGGAGTACAGCCACTAGGCTGTCACACCTGGCCCCTGTGATTTTTTTTAAATTTAATTTTAATTTTTTTGAAGATTGATTTATTTTAACTGTAAAGTGGATATACAGAAAGGAGGAGAGACAAAGATCGCTTGTTCATTGATTCAATCCCAGGTGGCTGCAACCGCCAGAGCCAAAGTCAGGAGCCAGGAGCTTGTTGCTTGACTTTGAGCCATCCTTGACTGGATTCCATAGTTTTTGGACCGTCCCCGACTGCTTTCCCAGGCCACGAACAGGGAGATGGATGGGAAGTGCAGACGCCGGGAGATGAACCGGCGCACATATGGTTTTCTAGTGTATACGACACAAGGACTTTAGCCACTAGGCTACCGCGTCAGGCCTATGACTTTGGTTTTTAATTAGACTTCTAAGTTATTCTAGGAAAAGCTGAAAGTACTGTGATTAAATAAACAGCAGGGGGCAGCAATAGCATAAAAGTATGTTGAGTAATTTTTTTTTTAAAGATTTATTTATTTTTATTACAAAGTCAGATATACAGAGAGGAGGAGAGATAGAGAGGAAGATCTTCCGTCCGATGATTCACTCCCCAAGTGAGCGCAACAGCCGGTGCTGCGCCGATCCGAAGCTGGGAACCTGGAACCTCTTCTGGGTCTCCCACAAGGGTGCAGGGTCCCAAAGCCTTGGGCCGTCCTTGACTGCTTTCCCAGGCCATAAGCAGGGAGCTGGATGGGAAGTGGAGCTGCTGGGATTAGAACTGGTGCCCATATGGGATCCTGGGCGCATGCAAGGAGAGGTTTTTCGACACTGAATTATTGTGCTGGGCCAATTCTTCATATATATTAAAGTTGAAAAAGCTGTTATGAGCTCAGTGTGGTAGCCTAGTGACTAAACTCCTCACCTTACACGTGCCAGGATCCCATATGGGGTGTCGGTTCGAGTCCTGGTGGCCCTGCTTTTTGTCAGCTCCCTGCTTTTGGCTGGGAAAGCAGTCGAGAACTGTGCAAAGCCTTGGGACCCTGCACCCACGTGGGAAATCCTTAAGAAGTTCCTGGCTCCTGGCTTTGGATTGGCACAGCACAGACTGTGCTGTTGGCTTGAGGAGTAAATTTTTGGATGGAAGATCTTCCTCTCTGTCTCTCCTCTTCTCTATATGTCAGAATTTCCAATAAAAATAAAATCTTTAAAAAAATAGCTGTTCTTCATCTTAGGGCCCACGCGGTGGCTTATCAAGCCAATCCTTAGCCCGTAATGCCAGCATCCTACATGGCACCACATGGGACACCTGGAAGCAGCTCCTGTCTCCTGACTTCTGATTGGCTCAGCTCTGACCTTACAGCCATTTGGAGAGTACACCAGCAAGTGGAGGGACCCCTGAACCCTCTCTTTCTCGCCTCTCTCTGTATATCTGCCTCCCTCTCAAATAAAATTGAATAAAAACATTTTCTAATAATAAAAAAAAAAGCTGTTCTTGAACTGTGGTGATGCAACAAGGTGGAGGAATCCACCATGGGGGAAGGGTTTGGGGAGGGTTGGTGAGAATCCCAGTACCTATGAAACTGAGTCACATAATGCAATGTAATCAATTAAAAAAAATAAAAATTAAAAAAAAAATAGCTGTTTTGAAATTGAATTAGCAGGGCCTGGTGGTGTGGCCTAGCAGGTAAAGTCCTCGCCTTGAAAGCCCCAGGATCCCATATGGGCGCCGGTTCTAATCCCGGCTGCTCCACTTCCCATCCAGCTCCCTGCTTGTGGCCTGGGAAAGCAGTTGAGGACGGCCCAAGGCACTGGGACCCTGCACCCTTGTGGGAGACCCGGAAGAGGTTCCAGGTTCCCGGCTTTGGATCGGCATGCTTTGGCCCATTTTGGTCACTTGGGGAGTGAATCATCGGACGGAAGATCTTCCTCTCTGTCTCTCCTCTGTGTATATCTGGCTCTAATAAAATGAATAAATCTTTAAAAAAAAAAAAGAAATTAGCAGTGTTGTACATTTTTGAGTATATTTTTCACAGTAGTTGAAACAACTTCAAGTATTTTTTTGCTGTTTTTATCGTAATTATTATAATGATGAGGTGGATAATACTACTTTCTCCCTTCATTCCTTTGGTTGTCAGATTTTAAGTTCCTCCCCAAGTCCCTATAGTTACTATTTCTCCCTGCGTTCATTGAGCCCTATGGTAATCTTTGTTGGCACATTTTTTAAAAAGATTCAGTCATTTATTTTGAATGGTAGATTTACGGATAGGGAAAGAGAGAGATGGGCCTTCCATCCATTTATTCTTTCACCAAATGACTGCAATGGCTAGAGGAGGACTGACTTATGAGGGCTCTGGTAATCAGTGAGGAGTGTAGTTTGTCAAAACCCAATTAGAGGGCCCGGCGCTGTAGGCTAGTGGGTAAATTCCTTGCCTTGCATGCACTGGGGTCCCACATGGGTGCCGGTTCTAATCCCTGCAGCCCCACTTCCCATCCAGCTCTCTGCTTGTGGCCTGGGAAAGCAGTCGAGGACGGCCCAAAGCCTTTGGACTCTGCATCTGTGTGGAAGACCTGGAGGACGTTCTTGACTCCTGGCTTTGGATCAGCTTAAATCCAGTCATTGCAGCTGTTTAGGGAGTCAATCATCGGACGGAAGATCCAATTCTCCGTCTCACCTCCTGTTTGTAAATCTGACTTTTCAATAAAAATAAATAATCTGAAGAAAAAAAAGAATTAGCAATTGGAAGTGCTGCGGTTCAATACAAATTTCACTTAAAGGAAGAAGTTGGATGTGCTTACCTGCACCTTGCAGGCTGGAGGCAGGTGAGCGCAGAAAGCAAAGTAAGTTGTGGATTTGAGTTGCTGGTATGTTGAGAGCTTCAGGTTGTTAACGTTCAGATTTTTTTTTAATAACACTAAGTGGTTATTGTTGAAAAACATTTTTAAATATTATATGGTAGGAAATTAACAGCTTTTTTGCTATGTGGAATTGAGGCAGACTTCAAAAACATGAAATGTTTTTTTTTTAGATTTATTTATTTTTATCACAAAGTCAAATATACAGACAGGAGGAACGGCAGAGAGGAAGATCTTCCATCCGATGATTCACTCCCCAAGCGGCTGCAACGGCTGGAGCTGTGCCAATCTGAAGCTAGGAGCCAGGAGCTCTTCTGGGTCTCCCACACGGGTGCCTGGTCCCAAGGCTTTCGGCCGTCCTCAACTACTTTCCAAGGCCACAAGTAGGGAGTTGGATGGGAAGTGGAGCTGCCAGAATTAGAACAGGTGCCCATATGGGATCCCGCATTGAGTTCAATGTGAGGATTTTAGCCATTAGGCCACGCCACTGGGCCAAAAAACATGAAATGTTTTTTAAAACGTTACTAACAAAAGCATTAGGAAACGTTAATAGAAATGGCAACCTCTGTTGAGTTGATGCAGCCCGTTTTCACCTTTCTAGTCTTAGACTTGTGGGCTCTTGCTGTCTGCAGGTCCTTCAGGGCATTTGTTCCTAATAGTGGTCAGGAGAAAGAATATCTTTGACCTGTCTACATGGCAAATATTTGTATAGCCATCATTTATAC
Organism: Ochotona princeps; assembly: GCF_030435755.1. Lineage (NCBI taxonomy): Eukaryota > Metazoa > Chordata > Mammalia > Lagomorpha > Ochotonidae > Ochotona > Ochotona princeps. The sequence goes on from NC_080839.1 coordinate 25,835,955, forward strand.
TCAGCTTTCCCACATATAGCATAGTGGAAATACAGGGACCTTTAAAGCAGCTACACAGCTAAGGCTTACTCTAATTACATGATTGCTTGTTCTGATTGTCTCAAAAGCATGAATACCCTGGTGTGCAATCAGATGAACCGATCACAGACTCTGATTTGCTGCTGTAATTCCCTATTCACCAGTGAGCAATGGGAAGTCACGAGGCGTTGTAGCACAACAGACATTATGTGGGCTAAGTGTTGTTTGTGGTCTGTCTAAATAGTGTTTCACACATAGGTACTATTTCCTAAATATGTGTTGATGTTGTGATTAATAACAAAGCATGCATTCTTAAAATAATTTTGCTGACTTGACAGTAGCTTTTCATCTCTTAAGTAGGAGCTGCTAAAATTTCATGGGAAATATAGGAACATTTTCTTTGGAGTGAAGTTCAGTGTGTTGTGGAACACTTGCAGAATTATTTTTTAAAGATTTATTTTTATTTATTTATTTTTTTTTCTCTTACAATTCTTTTTTTTTTTTAATTATTTATTATTTAACTTCAGTAATTACATTGTATTATGTGACACAGTTACATAGATACTTGGGTTCTCCCCACCCCTCCCCAAACCCTCCCACCATGGTGGATTCCTCCACCTTGTTGCATAACCACAGCTCAAGTTCAGTTGAAAGATTTATTTATTTTGGGCCCGGCGGCGTGGCCTAGCGGCTAAAGTCCTCGCCTTGAAAGCCCCGGGATCCCATATGGGCGCCGGTTCTAATCCCGGCAGCTCCACTTCCCATCCAGCTCCCTGCTTGTGGCCTGGGAAAGCAGTTGAGGACGGCCCAATGCATTGGGACACTGCACCCGCGTGGGAGACCCGGAAGAGGTTCCTGGTTCCCGGCATCGGATCGGCGCGCATCGGCCCGTTGCGGCTCACTTGGGGAGTGAATCATCGGACGGAAGATCTTCCTCTCTGTCTCTCCTCCACTCTGTATATCTGGCTGTAATAAAATGAATAAATCTTTAAAAAAAAAAAAAAAAAAAAAAAAAAAAAAGATTTATTTATTTTTACTGGAAAGTCAGATATACAGAGAAGAGCAGAGACCAGAGAAAGATCTGTCTGCTGATTCATTCCCCAGGTTGCTGCAATCACTGGAGCTGAACTGATTTGAAGCCAGGAGCCCGGAGCCTCTTTTGGGTCTCCAATGCGAGTGCAGGGTCCCAAGGCTTTGTGGTGTCCTTGACTGCTTTCCCAGGCCACAAGCAGGGACCTTGATGGGACGTGGGGGTGACTGGGACACGAACTGGCACTCATGGAATCCCGGCACCTTCAAGGCGAGGAGTTTAGCCACTAGAGTACTGCACTGGGCCTCACTTGCAGAATTCTACGGAAAAGTATTGGTAATCAGAATTAAATTCTTAGTGATCCGGGCCCATTGTGATAGCGTGGTGGTTGAGGTCCTCGCCTTGCACATGCTAGGATCCCATATGGGCGACGGTTCTGGTCCCGGCGGCCGTGCTTCTCATCCAGCTCCCTGCTTGTGGCCTGGGGAGGACGGCCCAAGGCTTTGGGACCAGGCACCCGTGTGGGTGACCCAGATGAAGCTCCTGGCTCCTGGCTTCGGATTGGCTCAGCTCCAGCCGTTGCACTCACTTGGATTGAACCATCAGACGGAAGATCTTCCTCTCTGTTTCTCCTCCTCTCTGTATATCTGCCTTTTCAATAAAAATAAATCTTTAGAAAATACAGCTTTAGTAATCCATACTGATTCCTTTTTTTTATAAATATTTATTTTTATTGGAAATTCAGATTAATATATATGTAGGAGGAGAGACAGAGAGGAAGGTCTTCTATGCGTTGGTACACTCCCCAAGCAACCCCATTGGCTGGAGCTGAGCTGATCTGAAGCCTGGAGCCAGGAGCCTCATCTGTGTCTCCCACATGGGTGCAGGGTCCCAAGGCTTTGGGCCGTCCTCGACTACTTTCCCAGGCCACAAACAGGGAGCTGTATGGGAAGCGGGAGTGCCGAATTAGAACCAGTGCCCATATGGGATCCTGAAGCTTTCAAGGCGAGGACTTTAGCCACTAGGCTACCACGTGTGTCCCTAGTGATTATTCAGCACGAATCATTTCTCATATTGTTTAGTCAGTGTGTGTGTGTGTATGTTTTAAGATTTGTTTAATTTTATTGAAAAGGCAGAGTTACAGAGGAGGCAGGTTTTTCATTTGCTGGTTCTCTTCCCAAATGAGCTAGTGGCCATTGCTGAGCTAAACCAAAGCCAGGAGTTTCTTTCAGTCTTCCGTGCGGGTGCAGGGTCCCAAGGACTTGAGCCAGCATCTGCTACTTTACCAGGCCATAAGCAGGGAACTGGTTGGGAAGTGGGGCAGCCAGGATACAAGCCTGCCATGGCACACATAGGTAAAGGATTAACTTGTTGAGCCACCATGCCAGCTCTTGGGTGTTTATCAGTATTTCATTTATTCATCTGGATTTCTGTTGCTAAGACTCCATTGTACAGATTTGGAAAAGCGATTCAGAATAATATGTGGTAGCTAAGAAAGCCACTAGGCAGCAGTATTAAAATTGGCACTGGGTCTCTACCAGTGCTAATTTATTTATTTATTTATTTATTTATTTATTTATTTATTTATTTATTTAAGATTTAGTTATTTCATTACGAAGTCAGATATACAGAGAATAGGAGAGACAGAGAGGAAGATCCTCCGTCCGATCATTCACTGCCCATGTGAGCCGCAACGAGCCGGTGCTGCGCCAATCCGATGCCGGGAACCAGGAACCTCTTCCGAGTCTCCCACGTGGGTGCAGGGTCCCAAGGCTTTGGGCCGCCCTCTACTGCTTTCCCAGGCCACAAGCAGGGAGCTAGATGGGAAGTGGAGCTGCCGGGACTAGAACCGGTGCCCATATGGGATCCCGCGGCTTTCAAGGCAAGGACCCTAGCCGCTAGGCCACGCCGCCGGGACAATTTATTTATTTTTAAAAGATCTAGTTGTTTGAAAGGTGGAATGAAGGGAGAGGGATCTTCCATCCATTTATTCATTCCCCAGTGGTTGCAGTGGCCAGGGCTGGGTCAGAATCAAGGCAGCAGGCTGGAGCTCCATCAGGCTCTCCCACCTGAATGGCTCAAATGCAAGTAATTGTGCAGGGAGCTGGATGGGAAGTCAAGTCCCCAGTGCTGGAGACGGAGTCCATATGGAATGCCGATATCACAGGCAGTGGCCGAGTTCAGTGTACCATGCCAGCCTTTCTCTGCTTTTCACATTACACACTTTGTTGCTGCGCTTAATCCTTACATCATGTGTAGGTACTCCTAACTAAGTTATGTTTTTTTTCTTTTAAATATGAAACACTTGATAGATTTGTGTGTTATCCATGCACAGAGGGCTGACAATCTTCTCCGTATCTTTTTTTTTATTTAAGATTTATTTGTTTATATTGGAAAGTCAGATATATAGAGAGGAGGAGAGACAGAGAGGAAGATCTTCCGTCCGATGATTCACTCCTCAAGTGACTGTAACAGCTGCCAGTGCTGCGCTGATCCGAAGCCAGGAGCCTGGAACTTCCTCCAGGTCTCCCATGTGGGTGTAGGGTCCCAAGGCTTTGGGCCGTCCTCAACTGCTTTCCCAGGCCACAAGCAGGGAACTGGATGGGAAATGGGGCTGCCAGGATTAGAACTGACGCCCATATGGGATCTTGTCGCATTCAAGGCAAGGACTTTAGCCACTATACTATCATGAAGGGCCCTCTTCTCTGTATCTTTCCAATTTTAGTGTATGTGCTGCTGATAAGCACTTGAAGCCGTAAGCTTTTTTTTTTTTTTTTGCCAGTGTTAATTGGAATACTGTGTTATTTGTGGAAATTAACAATAAAAGTATTAGAGGTCTTATTTTGATGCTTTTGACTTTGGGTTTTAAAATGTAGAAGAGGGACCTGGCACAATAGTGTAGTGGCTAAAGTCCTCGCCTTGCACGCACCAGGATCCCATATTGGTGCCGATTCTAATCCCGACGGCCCTGCTTCTCATCCAGCTCCCTGCTTGTGTCCTGGGAAAGCGGTCGAGATGGCCCAAAGCTTTGGGAACATGCACCCGCGTAGGGAGACCCGAAAGAGCTCCTGGCTCCTGGCTTCAGATTGGCACAACATCGGCCGTTGTAGTCACTTGGGGAGTGAATCATTGGACGGAAGATCTTCCTCTCTGTTTCTGTTCCTCTCTATATATCTGCCTTGCTAATAAAAAACGGTATAAATCTTTAAATAAAATAAATTTAGAAAAGATGAAATTCATTTAGCTGTAATTAAGGTACTGTTTTTAAATCTTTAGTTCTTTTTCGCCGGTACAGATATTCAGTGAGGGTAGTATTTTTATTAGTTGGCGGCTTGATTGCTGGATCACTGATCTCTATGAAATGAATTGAGTGTTGAATGCATTTGTATTTAGACACCTGAGTAAGTAGTGATTATGGAAACCTGACCAATGAAAAATATTTCCAAAAAGTTATGGTAATATTTATTTTGATGGAAAGAAGTTTTGAAATCTTAAATATGAGGTGCAATCAGAAAGTTCATAAAACGTTGTTTATTCTGGAAAAGCTACGTGAATATAAAAGTTTATGCCACAAATAACTTGTCTTTTAGTTCCAACAATTTTGTGAAACAACCTCGTAATTATGCTTTTTTTTAATCAAACCTGCTGATTTTATATCAAACTCTTATTGTCTGAAATCTTGTATTTTTAAAAATGACACAATTTTTCTATTTTTCTTCTTACTTTCTTTTAGGAAAACACCAGGCCTTGTTGTTGGCAATTTTTGTAACTCCCCTTATTGATCTTCGTTCTGATTTCTCCAAGTTTCAGGAAATGATAGAAACAACATTAGATATGGATCAGGTAAGCAGTATATACACACACACACACACACATATATATATACTTTTAGATTTATTTATTTTTATTGCAAAGTCAGATATACAGAGAGAAGGAGAGATAGAGAGGAAGATCTTCCGTCCAATCATTCACTCCCCAAGTGACCATGACAGCCAGTGCTGCGCCGATCTGAAGCCTGGAGCCAGGAACTTCCTCCAGGTCTCCCACACGGGTGCCTGGTCCCAAGGCTTTGGACCGTCCTCAACTGCTTTCCCAGGCCACAAGCAGGGAGCTGGATGGGAAGTGGAGCTGCCGGGACTAGAACCGGTGCCCATATGGGATCCCAGCGCGTGCAAGGCGAGGACTTCACCTGCTAGGCCACACCGCCGGGCCCGTGTTTTACTAATTTTGAGCAACGGTTTGTCTATAAAATCGAGTAGTTTCTGAAATATTTGAAAGTATCCTTAGGCCTCTACGCTGTGGATGAGTTAGCTAAATTCTTACTTTGTAAGCCCCGGGATCCCTTAAGAACACTGGTTCATGTTCTTTGGTGCTCCACTTCCCATTCAATTCCCTTTTTGTGCCCTGGGAAAGCAGCAGAGGACGACTCAAAGCCTTGGGACTCTGTACCTACCTGGGTGACTTGGAGCTGCCTTGAGGTTCCTTGCGCCTGGATTCAGATTGCCTCACCTCAGGGTCTTGTGCCTATTTGGGGAGTGAACCAGTGGATGGGGGCATCTGTCTCTGTTTTTCATACTCTTTGTAAATCTGGACTGCCTTTCTAGTAAAAAAAAATCTTAAAATAAGAGAAAACTGTCCTTTTATGTATATATTTTGAAAGTATCCTTTTATAAAGAATTTGAAAATAAAATCCAGGAGAAGTTTTTTTTTTGTTAATGTGTAAGAAATTGTTTATGTAAATATAATATCCTGGGAATACTGAATATAGTTTAGAAATCACATAAACCAAAGAATAGTATTTGGAAGTTTATCTGTTTTTTTCTAATTTTCCCCTTCATTTTTGACAATGTTTACATAGTTAATTAGGGCACAAAGGTTCAAAGGCTACATGAAAGTGGGTAAGATTTATTTCCTCATTATTTTTGTCATGTATGTGGGATAAAGGGGGAGATAAAGGGAGAAGCCCCACCCAGTCTCCCACCCATCCCAGGTTCCTGATGTTGGGCATGCGCCGAGGGTCTTGCTCAGGTGGTTTTGATAGTTCAGCAGTTATGAGTTGCTGCTGATCTCACCATTCCAAGCACAGTGAGGTTGCTGAAGAATCCGCTGATTGACATAGTCCATCTTAGAGTCTCCGTTTGCCCTATTTTTCACTGTCAACATATGGATGAGGTGGTTGATTGACTTGTTCTGTCTTCTATCTTTTCATGGTTAGGGTTCTGAGTCCAGCAGTTCAGTTGGGAAGATCCCTAAAGAAACTTTGTCTGAGGTGAACCCAGACAATTTTCTAAATGAAAATTACATGTGCTCATTTTTCTTATGAAGGTAACAGTTTATTTGCTGTTTGTTTTTTTCTTTGCATCCTTAATATCTGTGGATTTTTTTAAGTTCAAGTGATATTTCATTGTTATTGGATCATTAAGTCTTGCAGAAATTAAATTCCATTTGTTCTGTGCTCTCTGGATTTATTTGCAAGGCAGCATTGCCATTGTGGGGAGCAGGAGGAGGGAGGAATCTTTGCTTTTTCGCTCCCCAGATGACTGTGGTGGCTCCGCCTGGACAGGTGAAAGCCTGGAGCTTGGGAGAATGGCTGAGCTCCATTTCAAGTTGCTTGATCCTACATTCAGTGATTCTGTGTAGGGGATCTAATCATTTTATCGACCTTTTGTGATTTCCAACCAATCAAAGCTGATCCCTCTACCTTTTTATTTTATTTTATTTTTTTTTAAATCTATTTTATTTTTACTACAAAGTCAGATACACTGAGAGGAGGAGAGACAGAGAGGAAATGGAGCTGCCGGGATTAGAACCAGCGGCCATATGGGATCAAGGCGAGGACCTTAGCCACTAGGCCACGCCGCCAAGCCCCTACCTTTTTATTTTAATATTTATTCAAAAGGTCAGGGGTTGCAGATCAATGTTCGTCTCTGATTAGGATTGAGAGGGTTGGGGGTTGGGGGATGGTGGGTGAGATAAATGTTTCAGTTTTCCCTTCTTTGTCAGTGGAGCTGGGGTTAGGAATGGGGCAGAAGGGAAGTGCACTACATCAGTGCCCAGGGATGGAGCCGATCATTTGGTGAGGGTAAGCATGTTCCGAGGGTGTTAACTTGAGTTGTCTCAGTTATTCTGAGTTGTAGGCTTTGTAGCACCAAAGGTGAGAAGTCTTTGTAAGACCTGTTGGCTCTCCATGTCTACCTTGGTGTGTCCTGTCCACAAACTTAGGCGATTGCTGTCAAGCCTGGCCTTCAATGTTTTTCAGCCCGTCCTTTGAAGGATACTTAAAGTATCGTTGCTTGGATGAGCTGACTGTCTTTTGTTTCATCTGATTAGGCTCGTTCCTGCACGTGAGTCAGCCGCTGAGGTGGTCCAGTGCTGGAGCACGTGCTCCAATGTCAGACCAAGTATCTGTGCCATTTTCCCTGAGGCTGGTGATCAAGTGCAGCAGTCTAGTTGGGAGCCTCCTAAGAAACCTTCTTGGGAAGTCCTCAGAACTTGCTCTAGAGTGTGCAAGTTGGTGTGGAGGGTAGGCTTAGCCAGCATACATAGAGGTATGTGCAGCAAAGGCCAGTCCTGCTCCTGAACTCACAGAGGGACCTGCGGGTGTGCTGTGGGCTAGTCCAGCGTGCCCCAAGGACTGCCTCTTGCATGTACTAGCTGGTCCTTCAGCCTAGCTGGGACATTTCCCAAGAACCCATGTCATGCCCAGTAGCAGCCCCAGGTATTGCGCATGGCACATGGCAATAGATGCTGTGACCCCACCCTAGCCCCTACTCACAGGTAAATGCTATGGCCTAGCCTGATCTGATTCACCCTGCTGCCTCCATCCCTGCCTACTAGTGGCCGTGGTCCCACCCAGCCTGTGTCCTTGTTCAAGAGTCGTTCCCTTTTTTAGTACTGTCAGGCAACATTCAAAACTCGAATCCTGTAATTTGCTGTTATAGATTTACTTTTTTGGGGGGTGGGAGGAAGGTCAGATTTACACATAGACAGAGAAACAAAGAAAGATCTTCCATCCCCTGGTACAGTTCCCAAGTGACTGCAGTGGTCAAAGCTGAGCCCTGCCAGGGGTCTGGGCACAGGTGTGCAGATCCCTGAGCCAGTGTCTGGCCAAAATTGTTCATTTTAAAAATTATTACTCATATGTGCAAAACAGAGCTGGACCGTGCTGCATCCAAGAGCCTAAAACTCAAGCCAAACCTTCAGTGCAGCTGCTGGATCCAGGGATCCAAGAACTTAAAGCCTTGCTGCTGTCTCCCAGTGCGTGCTAGTGTTACCTCCTGACACTGGGCAGTCCGTACCTCAGAGCTAAAGTTGGTGCAGGAAGTCCTTACCCGGAAGACGTTCACTACGAGACGTCTTCATGGGAATCGGTAGAGTTCGGGAGGCTGGGAAGGGCCTTTGGGATGTCTGACACTTTCTTTTTTTTAAAGATTAATTTACTTTTAGCCATTAATTTCTTAAAGATCATTATAGAGATGGGGGAAAGGTTGCAGACCCATATGGGCCTCTGGTAGGGATGCAGAAGGTGAGGGAAGGAAGGAGCAGTGGGAGATGCGAGTGTGGCCAGGGCAGAGGGGCTATTGTTACCAGACTGCATTAGTGGAGGGGATGGAGTGGTTGCCTGACACTGCTGAGACTTCTTTAGTGGTGGTCAGTCACAGATTTCTCCCTTACTACTGGAGCTCTCTTGTTTGGTTGTCTCCCCTTAGTGTAGGTTTTGTTCATTTAATAGAAGCTGAAAACAAGATTAAGACATATTTTCCCCACAGTTGGAATTGTGCAGTCAGTCCCAGGACTGAAGGTGTAGAAAGGGCAGGATAGTGCAGCTGCGCTAGATTTGGGAGTAGAGCCATGGCTTGAACCTAGGCACTCTAATCTAGGATGAGCGTGTCCCAGACAAATCTTAACCGTTGTGCCAAAGGCCCTCCCCCATGGGGAGCACTGGAACAGAATAACTGTGCAGGGGTTCTTGCCTTTTGCCCAAGAAAGAGTGCAGACATGAGAAGAGAGTAGCGCTAAGTAAAGCAGCAAAGTTTAATGAAGAGAGTATGCCTGACAGACTAGGTGGGCGTCTTAGTAATGACTGAGACTTCAGCAAGGGAATCCAAAGGGAATGGGTCCAGTGCTTCTTGCCCTTTTTCCCTTTCTGTCTCCATCTTCTGGACAGAGGCCCTGCTTGGTATGAAGCAGGTCAAATTACTCACAAGATTTTACCACTTAGTATTATCAGACTGCATAGCCTTCCTGACACCAGGCAGAAGAGATTTCGCCCAGGGTTTCTCCATGGAGCAAGACTGGGAAGGCCTTATTACTCTAGGTTACCAGAGTAGTCCATTCACACTGGGTGCAAAAGATTCTCCTGGCATTCTTCCTGGGACCTTCTGCAAAGTCAATGGATCATGCTCAAAACTTTGCAGTGCAAAATACTGGGCTTTTTTTTTTTAAAGATTTATTTATTTATGTTAATTGGAAAGTGAGATTTACAGAGAGAAGGAAAGACAGAGAAAGATCCCACATCTGCTGAGTCACTCCCCAAGTGGCCACAATGACTGGATCTGAGCTGTTCCGGAGCCAGGGGCTTCCTTCACTTCTCCCACGTGGGTGCAGGATCCCAGGGCTTTGGGCCATCCTGTACTGCTTTCCCAGGCCACAAGCAGGTAGCTGGATGGGAAGTAGAAGCCACCTTTTTTTTTTTTTTAGAATTTTTTTTTTTTTTTTTAAATTGGAGAGTCAGATTTACACAGAAAAGGAGAGAAGAGAGAAATATCATCTATCCATTGGTTCACTCCCAATGTGGCCACAACGGCCTGAGCTGAACGGATCTGAAACCAGGAAGTAGGAACTTCTTCCTAGTGTCCCACACGGGAGCAGGGTCCTAAGGTTTTGGGCCGGCCTCAACTGCTTTCCAAGGCCACAAGCAGGGAGCTGGATGGGAAGTGGAGCTGCTGGGATTAGAACTGGCGCCCACATGGGGTCCTGGTGCGTTCAGGGCGAGGACTTTAGCTGCTAGGCCACACCGTGCAGGGCCCAGCAATTAGTTTTTGTTAAGCAAAATGGAGGAAGAAAATAGAGTCAGAAAATACTGCCACATTAGAGTACTGTTCTGAAACTGTAGGCATTCATGTTTCACAGTATGTTATTGTCTTAAATAGATGAGATTCCTGTTTGAAAGCTTTTTCTAGATTCTTTTTTATATTTTGATTTAGAATTTTTGGATTATGTGGTATAATTTCATATAGACTGGGATTCCCTACCCCCCCAAACTCCCATCCCCTGGCAGATTTTACCCATTTCACTACAGGATTTTTTTTTTAAAGATTAATTTGTTTTTATTGGAAAATAAGATTTACAGAGAAAAGGAGAGACAGACATCTTCCATCCGCTGGTTCACTCCCAAGTGGCAGCAACAGCTGGAGCTTAGTCAATCTGAAGCCAGGAGCTTCTTCTGGGTCTCCCACATGGGTATAGAGTCCCTAGCCTTTGGGATGTTTTCGACCTCTTTCCCAGGCCACAAACAGGGAGCTGGATGGGAAGTGGAGCTGCTGGGATACAAACTGGCACCCCTGTGAAATCCCGGCACATTCAAGGTGAGGACTTTAGCCATGAGGCTATTGCGCTGAGCCCTACTGGATTCTAGAGTTGAGCTAGTGTGGTATGTCCTTCATTTTGAGTTGCAAACATTTAAACTTGTCTCAGGTTATAAGGTGAATTCAGCCCTTCTCTGTCACTATAATTATTTGTCATGAGTTTTAGGCATTTGGATGATATGATTCAGAAGCACTTTGAGGAGATCAGCAGGGAGTAGTATCACATGTGTCACTGGAAATTTCTGAAGTTTTACTCACTGCTTCCCTGCTCTGCACTCAGAAGTTCAGGCCACACAAGAATAATGATTGACTTGAGTGGTTTGGTTAGGTTTTCTTGTTTGACTTAGCTTTGTGTGGTTTTATAACTCTTCCCCTTTATCCCTGCAGAAGAATTTTCTATTTGGGCAGTAAAAATAACCATTTAAGGGCCCAGTGTAATGCCTCAGTAGCTAAATTCTCTCCTTGTAAGTTCCAGCATCCCATATGGGCGCTGGTTCATGTCCGGACTGCTCCACTTTCCATCCAGCTCCCTGCTTGTGGCCTGGAAAAGCATTTGAGGCTGGCCCAAACCCTTGGGACCCTGCACTCACTTGGGAGACTAGGAAGAAGTTCCTGGCTCCCGGCTTTGGATCAGCTCAGTTCAGGCTGTTCTGGCCACTTGGGGAGTGAATCAATAGACGGAAGATCTTTCTCTCTGTTTCTCCATGTATATATATTTATAAAAATATAAAGGAAAAATAAGGGAATTAATATGATGCTTTTAGGGGCATGATACATTAGAGAAAAGAATTCCTACTGTAGATGTTGGGTGTATTTTTGAAGAGTTTAGATTTAATGTTATTTTTTTCATAATATTTCTTATTCTAAATTTTATTATGTAATAATGATGACATGGTTGATCAGGATGTGACGGATTGAGGCTTAGGGAAATTCATGCTTCCAAATTTGCTATTTCTTCTTGTCGTTCCTGGAAGAACGGGGCCACCTCATGTCAAACCAGAGTCAATGTGTACATATTCCGAGGGTTCTGTCCAAATGGTTTGGATAGTTTTGAAATGCTACCAGTTTCGCCAATCCGAAGATGATGTCACCCTCCCAATGTCCATTGGGTCCATTCACCAAGATTTTTTGCTGTCAACGTTTGGGGTAGTTTTCCAGTTTGTTCTGTTCTGCTACAACACCAGTGTGCTGCCATATTCTTTTACAACAGGGCCTGTGTCCACTGTTCCACTTTTTTTTATTAAGTAGAACTTGTTCTTGCTGGCGAGGCCAAGTACCTGGGCCAGGTGTCCCAAGCATCACCTGATCCTCCCACCCCTAGGGTTCACAAACCTGGAACCCACTTTGCAGGACCCAAGTCAGGCAACCTGAGCCCCCGATGAATCCCCACCCCTGGGGCTGTAATTTTGAAGGTTTACATTTAAATTTTTTTTATGGATTTATTTCCTTATTTTTTATTTGAAAGATTTACAAAGAGGCAGGGAGGGAATGAGAGAAGAGAGAGACTTCCACCTGCTGATTCACTCTCCAAGTTACTACAATACCTGGAGCTGAGCTGATTGCAGCTAGGAGCCAGGAGCTTCTTCTGGGCCTCCTGCATGTGTGCAGCGCCCAAGGACTTGGGCCTTCCTTTGCTAGCTTATTATGCCAATAGGAGGGAGCTGGAACTGCCTAGACTCAAACCCATATAAGATGCTGATGCTGAAGACAGAAGGTTAAGTTTGTTACGCCACAGCATCCACCCCAGACACCCACATCTTAAATAGTAGTGCCTATAGGCCCGGCACAGTGGCCTAGCAGCTAAAGTCCTCGACTTGAACGCACTGGGCACCCATATGGGCACCGGTTCTAATCCTGGCAGCTCCATTTCCCATCCAGCTCCCTGCTTGTGGCCTGGGAAAGCAGTCGAGGACGACCCAAAGCCTTGGGATTCTGTACCCGCGTGAGAGACCTGGAAGGAAGTTCCTGGCTCCTGGCTCTGGATCGGCGCAGCACTGGCTGTTGTGCTCACTTGAGGAGTGAATCATCGGACGGAAGATCTTCCTCTCTGTCTCCTCCTCTCTGTATATCTGACTTTGCAATAAAAAATAAATAAATCTTAAAAAAAAAGTAGTCCCTATAATCAAGTGCTAGTCCTACTGCCACCAGCACAACTACTACTACTACTGCTACTTCTTATTATTATTATTTGCTAATTTTATTGGAATCAGATTTACAGAGAGAGAAGGTATTCCATCCATTGTTTCACTCCTCAAATGAGCATAATGACTGGGGCTAAGCCAGTCCAAAACCAAGAGCCAGTAACTTCCCACAAGTCTCTCACATGGGTGCAGGTTCCCAAGGCTTTGGGCCATCCTAGAGTGCTTTCCAAGGCCACAAGCAGAGAGCTGGATGGGAAGTGTAGCAGCTGGGATACAAAGCAGTGCCCATATATGGTGCATCTATGTATGTATGTATGTATCTATCTATCTATGTAGAGGGTTACCCATTGAGCCTTTGTGCTTGTCCCATGGGGTTCCACTTCTCCAGTGGACCGTGGGAGATGGCAGGGCTTGGATGGTGTCTGTGGTTGGGTTCTCACCACCTACTTGGTAAACCTGGATCCCATATGGGCGCCGGTTCTAATCCCGGCAGCTCCACTTCCCATCCAGCTCCCTGCTTGTGGCCTGGGAGGGCAGTCGAGGACGGCCCAATGCATTGGGACCCTACACCCCGCGTGGCAGACCCGGAAGAGGTTCCAGGCGCGCATCGGCCCGTTGCGGCTCATTTGAGGAGTGAATCATCGGACGGAAGATCTTCCTCTCTGTCTCTCCTCCTCTGTGTATATCTGACTGTAATAAAATGAATAAATCTTTAAAAGAAAAAAAAGAAATAATAACTTTATTTTTTAAGTAACTAAGTTAGAAGAAATGGGAAGAGATGGAAATTTCTTTGGATGACATGCTAATTTATGACAGTATTTTTCTGCTGTGAAAATTTAACATCTAACCATTCTTTTTTGGGTTCTGCCTCTCTTTGTTAGGTTATTATGTTACACGTTAGGATTTTAGGGTTCAAAGAAAGAGAGGAGGCAGCTAATTAAAGAAGCCTTTGCTTAGGGAGAAAGAATGGGGAGGGAGTAAAGAGAGTGGTGGAGAGCCTGCCTGGACAGAGGACAGAGTTTGAAGTTAGGCTTGATTCCATTGGAGCAGCAGGCAGAGTGAGTCCCTTCGTACCCAGTTTGCTTGGAAAAGTGCAGAGTGCCACAGGGATCTTGATAAGTTGTTTAAGGGAAGTACAGAACGGCTGTTTGAGGGTGTTTACAGTGCATTGTGTTAGCAGTTCGTACTGTTCCCAGGTGTAGGGGTTTCCAGAGCATTGAGCATGCCATTGGCTTTTGAATTAGTAATCTGCACTCAGTTCCATCAGGCCTGGGGGTGTTGAAGCCTAGTGTTCCAACACTGTTTATTATATCTCTTGGTTTTGAATGGTTATAAACATATATTTTTTTAACATTTATTTTGATTGGAAAGGTAGATTTGTAGAGAAAAGGATAGACCAAGAAGATCTTCCATCTTGAACTCAGCACCATAGGCTAGTGGCTAAGGCCTCGCCTTGCGTGCACTGGGATCCCATATAGGTGCCAGTTTGTGTGTTGGCTGCTCCATTTCCCATCCAGCTCCCTGCATGTGGCCTGGAAAACTAGTTGAGGACGCCCCAAATTCTTGGGACCCTGCACTTATGTGGGAGACCTGGAAGAAGCTCCTGGCTTCTGATAGACTCAGATACAACTATTGCAGCCACTTGAGGGGTGAATCAGCAGTCGGATCTTTCTCTCTGTATTTTCTCTTTGTATATCTGCCTTTCGAATCAGTATCTACTATCTGCTGGTTCACTCAAGTTGGCCATAATAGCCAGAGCTGAGCTGATCTGAAGTCGGGAACCAGGAATGAGGAGTTTCTTCCAGGTCTTCCACGTGAGTTCAGAGTCCCTAGAACTGGGGCCATCCTCCACTGCTTTCCCCAACTCGTACGTGAAAAGTGGAGTAACCGGGAATATGAACTGGCCACTGTATAGGATCTCAGTGCTTGTGAGGGGAGAATTAGCCAGTTGAGCCATTTACACCAGGCCCTGATACAATTTTTGTATCGTTCAGGTTTGACATATGTGATCTAGTTCATACTGTTGCAGAGATTTGGGAAGTGAACCAGTGCATGGAAGCTCTCTTTCTCTGCTGCTCAGTTTAAAGGTGCCCAGGCCATCTGCCAGCAGTTTTCTAGGTACATTAACAGGGAGTTGGATTGAAAGTGGATCAGCTGATACTTGACCCAGTGCCGAATGGGATGCTGGTGCTGCAGGTGTGGACTTAACCCTCTTGCTGTTCCACAGCATCATTTCCCAAATAATTTACAAAATATATTTGTGCATATAATTTATATGAAAAGAAAACTTATGAAATGATTAATCAATGTGTTAATGCTGAAAAGATACCCAGTTAATTACAAAGAGAACAGCCCTGAGATACATGGTAGTAAAAGGCCAACATGTCTAGTCAGTTCTACAAAACAAGTCCCAGCCATGGCTGTTGTGGGGCTCTGTCGCTGTCCTGCAGCGATGGACTTGGTGCATGGAGCCGATAATAACACGCTTGGACTACTGACTGATGATCAATAGCCAAAATTTATTAGGGGCAACAGACTTTATATGCTGAGGGTCATACAGGATTAGGGTAGAAATACTTAGTTCATCAACAGAACCATCAACTGTTTCTATGCCTTAGTTTGGAAGTCCTTTTGCCTTGTATATTACTTCCCACTCAACTGTTCTTATACAAATGATATCTCATCAGGTATACAAAAGGTAGCCATACAGTTGTTCTAATGCAAAGGATATCCAATCAGTCACACACAAGACATCCATTCAGTTGTTTATCATACAAATATTGTCCCATCAACTGTAATCCCGTGCTCGCTATGGTCACAATGTCCTCCTACAGGGCTCTGGGGAGTGAATCCATACAGAGTGTGCACTTCCATGTTCTCTTTCTCTAATAAATGCTTGAAATTTAAAAATTACACAGGTAAAGATTTAAAAAGTTAAAAAAAAATTTTTTTCCATGTTTCTTTTTGTAATTCTGATTTTCCCAAGTAAATAAATCAGTCTCCTTTAAAAGTTACTGGGTTTCCTTCTTTTGTTTCTTTTTAACTCTGCCCAGTATCTGCTATTTTAAAGTAGTATTTTTTTTTTTTTTTTTTGCCTCTCAGATTACTTTTTATTTTGTAAAGGCAGTGACAGAGAGCAAGAGAAAGATATTACATCTGCTCATTCTTGTCCCCTTAATACTCAGGACGACTTTCCACTACATAGGAGACACAAAGGAAGAGATTTAGGGTACAACAACCAACCCAGGATTGGAGAGGGAGGTGGTACGCCCTAAGAGACTAAATGGGAGGACAGTGACACAAGCCAGGGATCAAAGGAAAGCCCCATTTTCTATTGGGGGAAAACCCTGTGGGTTTCATGCATCAGCCTTCAATTGAGCTGCTTAGGGAGTCAGATTACACACAAGCTCTAAAAACCACACCCTATATTCTTGTCAACTAGCTAAAGCTGTCTGACTTTCCTCTCTTTCTTAAGATTTAAGTGTTTTCATTGGAAAATGAGATTTACAGAGAGAGGAGAGACAGAAAGATCTTCCATCCACTGGTTCACTCCCCAAGTGGCCAAAACTACCAGAGCTGAGACAATCCGAAGCCAGGAGCCAGGAGCTTCTTCCAGGACTCCCATGCCATTGCGGGGCTGAAGACTTTGGGCTGTCCTCAACTGCTTTCCCAAGCCACAAGCAGGGAGCTGGATGGGAAGCGGGACTACCAGAATTAGAACCGGTGCCCATATGGGATCCCAGGTGTGCAAAGCCAGTACCTTAACTACTATGCTATCATGCAGGGTCCTCCCCCCGCCAAAGATATTCTTAAAACCTGTGGTTCTGTGACTTTGGACCAGTTCCCAGTTGCAGAACTGTGCTTGACCTTGGTCTCTGGCACCAGCAGTCTGTGAACTCAGGATTCCACATGAAGTCTGCCCAATCTTCCTTATAAAAAAAATTGTTTTTTTATGAGTAACTTTGCTTGTGGCAGAGGCCATTCTGGAAACGGTACATACTTTCTCTGCTCACATTCTGTTAGCCACCTACCTGCAAGGGAGGCCAGGCAGGGTATTTTTTTATTCTGAGTAATCATTTCTGTCATTGCAGAAAGTGGAGACTGTTGAAACAGCCAACAACAAGCAGCCTTTGACTCTCAGCACAGATAGTGGACATTTTAAACCCTTTGTGAAGAGATTCTGGCAATTTTAATGGAGGAGATCCTGCCTCGTAACTTCCCTTCTTTTCCCTTGGGCATATATATATACGTATATATATATATATATTTTTTTTTTTTACCATTTTTTTTTCTTTTTTTTTTTTTGACAATCTTTACATGGTTAATTAGGGCACAAAAGTTCAAGGGCTACAGGAAAGTGGGTAAGACTGTTGTTTCCACATTCTCTTATTTTTCTGTATCTGGGGTATATGCGGAGATAAAGGGAGAAGCCCCACCCAGCCTCCCACCCATCCCAGGTCCCCTATGTGGGGCATGCTCCGAGGGTCTTGCTCAAGTGGTTTTGATAGTTCAACAGTTATGAATTGTTGCCAATCTCACCATTCCAAGCACAATGAAGTTGCTGCAGAATCCGCTGATTGACATAGTCCGCTTTAGAGTCTCCGTGTGCCCAGTTTTTCAGCGATTGTGCCGTCCACTGCTCCGTCTGAGCCTCTCAGGAGGCTCAGCTCTGGCATTTGCACTCCATGCAGACCATGGAACCTGCACTTCTGTTCATGGTTGGGCTTCTGAGTTCGGCAGTTCGATTGGGGAGATTCCCAAAGAAACCTTGCCTGAAGTTATCCCAGACCCGATTCTTGTGTGTACTTGCAAGTACAGGGCCCAGTACAATCCGTCGTCCCAATCAACTGGAGGTTGCAATTGCTAGGTCAGTTCTGTTTTCAGCTCTGTCTTCCACTGGAACCAATGGGTGTTGCATTCCAGCCAGATTCTGCCCAGCATACACTCGGCCCTCACATAAACCAGTGGGAGCTGCAGCCTAGTCGGAGCGACCCACAATAACCCCCACCAGGCCCACCCCCTACCCTGGCTCCTGTGCTTGCCAGTATGTACAGTAGACTAGTCCAATCTGTCCCACATCCCATTCACCTCTTACGCATGTCAGTGGACACCGAAGCCTAGTTCAACCCTTGGGTCCAGATTGATGGAAGCAGGCTTCCCTGTTACCATTTATCATGGGGTGGTCTTTAAAATGATCTCTAGTTTTCTGGCTGGGGACTCTGCTTTGCAAAGGGCTCAGAGCTCTGCTTTTTCTAATTACGCTATATGTATTAATTTGGGAAAATTCCCATAATTATTTTATTTCCCATTCTTTTTTTTTTAAAAAGATTTATTTATTTTTATTACAAAGTCAGATACACAGAGAGGAGGAGAGACAGAGAGGAAGATCCTCCGTCCGATGATTCACTCCCCAAGTGAGCCGCAACCGCCGGTGCTATGCCGATCCCGAAGCCAGGAACCAGGAACCTCTTCCAGGTCTCCCACGCGGGTGCAGTGTCCCAATGCATTGGGCTGTCCTCCACTGCTTTCCCAGGCCACAAGCAGGGAGCTGGATGGGAAGTGGAGCTGCTGGGATTAGAACCAGCGCCCATATGGGATCCCGGTGCGTTCAGGTCGAGGACTTTAGCTGCTAGGCCACGCTGCCGGGCCCGATTTCCCATTCTTTAATCCCATATCTTTTATTTCCACTGTGATTGTATTGGCTCGCTACTGTATAAATATGTGCAGTTTAATTCAGCAATGTGTTTTCTTTGCTATATATCCCTTCCCCATTCTTTTAATCTCATTTTTGGTTTCATCATTCATTTGTTTCTAGTTTCAGGTTGTGTTCTGTCCCTTTTTGAGTAGCTTAGTGTAAGACTGTTTATAGTGCTAAGGTAGGTGAAAATGAGAACAGTCATTTGTTGTGCCTGTTTGAGTACCAGTGCTAGATAGGAGTACCTTGCTGGCGACATGATTGCTGTTCCACGTTGTCTGGGGAACGGTGATAGAGTGGCTGAAGGTTGCCCAGCTCTTAGACTTTCTTCAGTCAGAATCAAGTTGTTCACGTCTCCCTGATTTTACATGCATCTCCAACAGCCCTGTCAGAGGTCTTTCCTATCTAAGGAGGGGAAATCTTAGGATTCCCTTTACTTTTTAGGAGCTGGGATAACAAGTAAGAATTCTAAGGGTCTTGTTGACTTACCAGATAGTTTCTAAAAGATGGGCGGAGAGAAACTTGGGCAGCTGCGTTAGAACAATTCCATTGTGACATTATTGTTTTCCTGCCTTTACTGTGAGCCTTGGTCTTTGTTCGGAGATAATCTTTGTTGTCTGTTTAAAAACTCTAAAATATTCTATTCTGTTGATATACCATTGTGCAAATATGTTTCCCAAGTTTTACTGTAACAGATAAATTTGCAAATGTGCAACTGTTATTTTCTGTCACATTATTTACTTAGTTTAAATTTCTAGGAGTAGACATGCTGTGACAGAGTATATATGGAATATCTGAATCTTGATGCCTAATGTTGTCCTTACTTTTAATAAGAGTGATGGCAACTTAGATTCTCACCGGAAGTCAGTGTGTGTGCTAAGGCCATTAAAGCCTTGCTAGTGTTTGGTAGTAATTTCTGTTTGTTTTTCTTTCTTTCCCATTTTTCTTTCCTGCCTTTCTTCCCTTCTTTCTTTGTCTCTATTTTGTCTTTTTTCTTTTCTCTTTCCTTTTTTTTTTTTTTTTTGATTTATTTATTTTTATTGGAAAGTCAGATTTAGAGAGAGGAGAGTCAAAGAGAATGACTTTACATCTGTTGTTTCACTCCCCAAATGGCCGCAATGGCCAGAGCTGAGCTGATCTGAAGCCAGGAGTCAGAACTTTTGGGTGCAGGGTCCCAAGGCTTTGGGCCATCCTCCACTGCTTTCCCAGGCCACAAGCAGGGAGCTGGATGGGAAATGGAGCAGCCAGGACAGAAATCAGTACCTATGTGGGATCAACTGAGCCATTCCACAGGCTCATTTCTGTTTCTTTTGTGACAAAGGAAGAGCTGTAGTGAGATCACTGCTTGTATTCTAGAAAAATATCTCAAGGTTGCTTAAATATTCCTTTTATTATTGTAGCATTTTTCTGTGTCTTGCTTGACTACTTATTTTCTCATTGTGAGTTAAGTTTTTATGCTTGTCCCTTTAAAGACTTTGATGTTTTCTTATCCATGAAAGCAGAAACCTTCACAAAGGAAAATGCTCACCTTTGTATTTTTATATTTTATAAAAGAGTTTCTATAAGCCTTATCTTTCAGGAGATTAAACCTAAGATTTTTGAAGATTAATATCTTATCGTTGATTCTTGATTTAAATTGAGAAAAGTTATTTCTATAAATATTTTCTTCTCTTTTTGCTACTTTTCTATAATTTATTTTTAATTATTCCTTGATTGTTCACTTTTAGTCTGAAATTGTCCTATGATTAAATGAAAGGTAACTAGAAGCAATTTATCTCAATCTCATTTATTGAATTTTTTGTCATGTTGTGTTAGAAAATTGACTCTTACATTAAGCTTTTATGTATAATTTGCCTTTTTAATGCCTGATAAGGATAAGCTTCGTTTCTTTTTTTAAATGTTCTTTTCAAAGTTTAGTCATTTTGTTTTGTTTCAATAAAGGATTCTTATTGAATAGTGAGTAACAATGAACAGCTGTGAAGCTCTGATTTTGTTTTATCTTTCACGACTTTTTGTCCTTTGGCTAAGATTAAGTATAGTTTCTGTCTTTAGTTCTTTTAAATCTTCTAACAGTAATTAGCTTTGTAAGAGTTATTTATTACCAAGGTATTCTGTTTAAGTATTTTATATATTTTTTTCTATTGTAAAAATAAGATCTCTTTTATTATATCCTTAGTTATTGCTGGTAAGAATTTGGTGAAACAAAGTTTGAAGAAATAACTGTTGATTTATTTATTTGTTCCATCTGCTGATTTACTCTCTAAATGGCAAAAAATGGCCTGAACTGGCCCAGTCTAAAGCCAGGAACCGAAAGCTTTTTCCGAGTCCCACATGAGAGTGCATCAACCCACGTATGTGGACCATCTTGTGCTTCCTTCCCAGTCATTAGCAGGGAGCTGAATCAGAAGTGAAGCAGCTGGGACTTGAACCAGTCCCTATATGGGATGCCCGCACCGCAGATGGAGACTTTACCTGCTATACCATAATGGTGGCCCTCAGTTTTAAATTTTTGTTTTTAAAGTTTTTTTTTTTTTTTTTTTAAATGAAAAGTCAGATGTACAGAGAGGAAGACCTTCCATCTAATGATTCATTCCCCAAGCAGCCGCAACGGCTCTTGACTTCAGATTGGCTCATCTTTGTCCCTTGCAGCCTTTTGGGGGAATGTACCAATGGATGGAAGACTTAGCTCTCTGTCTCTCCTCTCTGTAAATGAGCCAATCTGAAGCCAGGAGCTTCTTCTGGGTCCTTCACACTAATGCAGGGTCCCAAGGCTTTGGGCCGTTCTCGACTGCTTTCCCAGGCTACAAGCAGAGAACTGGATGGGAAGCGGGGCTGCCAGGATCAGAACCTGCGCCCATATGGGAACCCCAGGGTGTGCAAAGTAAGAACTTTAGGCGTTAGGTTACTACCTGGCCCAGTTTTAAATTCTTTTTTTTAATATTTAATATATTTTTAGTTTGAATTTTGAATTATGTGGTACAATTTTGTACGGGCTGGGGTTTCCCCCAAACTCCCACCCCCGTCAGATTTTTCCCATTATGTTACAATAGTGTAGTCCTTCATAAGGAATCATAATTTCATCAGTATCTTATTTAAGTGTACCCCTGACATTGTTGGTAAAGACAATGTTGGACAATCCATCATCCCATTGTCTACACATGTCCAACAGTTTCATTGGGAATCCATCTTTCATCTGGAAGCAGGGATGCATGTTCCATTATACCCCCACATCTGTATATGATAGACCCCAGATCTCCATCACTATGCATTACCATAAGTGAGAAGCCATGAAACAAGGTCAACAACTGGTATGAGTTAGAACTGCCACAACAACAACAAATTACAGTGCCATGAAAAAAAGACAGTTTTAAATTCTTCCTACAGATCTTGGATTCCCTCATGGTTACAGGGACCCATCAGTGTTGCTCCCCAGGGTGCTAATTAGCTGGAACATGAGTTGGAGAATCAGCTAGGGTTTGAGCCCAGACATTGTAGTATGAGATGCATGTAACCTGCATGGCAGTTTAACAGCTCTGTTTCTTAATGAATTGAAACTTCTCAATAGTTTTTGACTAAGAGATAGAGAATATTTTAACTTAAAATATTAGTCAAATTTAAAGCAGGAAAAAGTACTTCCCTCATGATTATCATCTTCATTGTTTTCACAGTGCAGCCAATCTTTGTTCTACTTTCAGGTGGAAAACCATGAGTTCCTTGTGAAGCCTTCATTTGATCCGAATCTGAGTGAGTTAAGAGAAGTAATGGATGACTTGGAAAAGAAGATGCAATCAACACTAATAAGTGCAGCCAGAGATCTTGGTAAAAATGGGTCTTTTGCGGGGGAGGTGGATTTTGTTGTTGTTGTTGTTGTTGTTGTGCAGTATCCACAATGTTTTGAGATTATTTTACTAATTTCCCACCTTCAAGATGATCACACATTTCTGCTCAACAGAAGTGTGCCCGTGGATCTTTGCATGACATGATTAAAATAAGCCCTATTTCCTGATTCTTCCAGGAATATTTCACTGAGTTGCCGTTAGGTTTTCCATAGGTGTCATTATTGCCAACTTTTTTTCTATGCTTAAAATTTACTTACATTTTGAGATGTTGAGACATGATTGAATTAAAATAATTTTACATATTTATGGAGTATATAATGTGATATTTTAGTAGATGTATGCAGTGTGTATTGATCAAATCGGGGTGAATAGCGTCTTCCCTCTGTCATTTATGGTTTGAGCTTTCGAGCTTCTATTCTGTTTTCTTAGAAAGTTTGTGAGAGGTTATTATGGACCATAATCATTTCACTGTGCTGTGTCACACAAGTAATGTCTGTCTTCTCTGTGAGATTATTAATTCATTAGGGTGATTTCAGTTATTAAATGTCTTCATGTTAGACAAGTTTGAATGAGTAAATGAATCCTAAATTATTTGAATGAAAAAAGCCCTTTGGGGGTAGTTAGGTTTAAACTTTCACAGAATCTGATGATTGTTATATATCTTTTCATAGGATTATATACCCACATCTACATTAACAAAAATGTGGGAGATCATGTTTTTTTTTTGTTTGTTTTTTGTTTTTTTGTTTTTTGACATTTATTTGAAAGCATGACAGAAAATGAAACAGAAAGATTCTGTATCTACTAGTTCACTTCTAAAAGGTCTGCAACATGGGTCTGGAGCAATGACTCTTTTGGCTAGTATTCTGCCTGCAGTGCTGACATTCAGTATAGGCACCAGTCTGTGTCCTGGCTGCTTCACTTATAATCTAGCTCCTAGCTTAAATCTGGGAAAGCAGTGGAGGATGACCCAAAACCTTGGCACCTGCACCGAAGTGGGAGACTTGGAAGAAGCTCCTAGCTCCTGACTTCAGATTGGCTCGGGTTCGTCTGTTGCGGCTTGGGAAATGTACCAGTGGATGAAAGACCTCTCTGTGTCACTCCTTCTCTCTGTAAATCTGTCTTCCCAGTGAAAATAAATAAATTTTTAAAAATAACAAAAAATAGCAAAATAAAACAAAACCTAGAACAGCCAGATCTGTGCCAGACTGTAGCCAAGAGTCAGGAATTCCATCGTGGTCTGCTTTGTGTGTGGCAGAAAGCTGGATTTGAAGCAGAGCAGCTCCAGCTTACACCAGCACTCACACTGGCACTCCAGTATGGGATACTGCCATCACAAACAGAGCTCACAACAGCAGCCTGGCAGTTTTCATGGAGTGTGCTTATAAAGACTACACCCCAAAAGATCACAAAAACCAGCTCTCTTCATTTCATAGCTGAGGATCTTGACACTCAAGAGTTAAAGTATCTTCAGTTAGAATCACTGTTGTGTTTTCTTAGTGATTTTTTGAAAATATTTATTTTTATTTGACAGGAAGATTTATAGAGGGAGAAGGAAAAATAGAGAGGTCTTCTGACTGCTGGTGCACTTCAGTAAACACAATGGCTGGAGTTGGGCCAATCCTGAGCCAGGGGACTGGAGCTTCTTCCAAATCTACCACATAGGTGCAGGGGCCCAACCAAGTGCTTGGGCCATCTGCCACCATTTCCCAAGCACATTAGGAGGGAGCTAGATGAAAAGTGGAGTACCAGTGTCTTGAACCACCTGGTTGACCTGGCACTCATGGGATACCAACACCACAGCAGAAACCTAACTTTATTATAGTATGGTTCTGGCCCCTTCTTAAGTACTTTTTTTAAAGATTTATTTATTTTTATTGGAAAGTCAGATATGCAGAGAGGAAGATCTGTTCATTGATTCACTCCGAAGTGGTTGCAGTGGTTGGAGCTGAGCCCTTTCAAAGCCAGGAGCCAAGAGTTTTTTCTGGGTCTCCACCATGGTGCAGGGTCCCAAGGCTTTGGGTCATCCTCAACTGCTTTCCAGGCTACAAGGAGGGATCTGGGTAGGAAGTAGGGCCACTGGGATATGAACTGTGAGATCCTGTGAGATGCCCAGTGAGATCCTGGCATGTGCAAGGTGAGGATTTTAGCCACTAAGCTTCCTTGCCCGGCCAGATTAGGCAGAATTCTTTTTTTTTTTTTTAATTTTATTTTAAATTCATTAATTACATTGTATTATGTGACACAGTTTCATAGGTACTGGGATTCTCCCCACCCCTCCCCAAACCCTCCCACCATGGTGGATTTCTCCACCTTGTTGCATAACCACAGTTCAAGTTCAGTTGAGATTCCCCCATTGCAAGCATATACCAAACATAGAGTCCAGCATCTTATTGTCCAGTCAAGTTCAACGGCTTCTTAGGTATACACTCTCTGGTCTGAAGACAGAGCCAGCAGAGTATCATCCCGATCAATTAAAAGCTCCAACATACCATCAGCAAAAATTTACATCATTATGGAATTAATTGACATAGTAATGAGTAACCAATATGTTGAAAGTAAATGCGAGTTCCCAGCCACCTTCTGTGACCACCTCATTGACATTTCAATTTTAGTTTATACACAACCTATAACATTCAAAACATAACATGTTATACATAAGATCATATCATCTTAAATTAAGGCAAACATGTGGTATTTAACCTTTTGGGATTGGCTCATTTCCCTTAGCATTATGGTTTCCAGTTTGGCCCATTTGGCCACAAAGAACTGCATTTTGTTTTTTTTAATAGCTGAGTAGTATTCCATGGAGTAGATGAACCATAGCTTTCTTATCCAATCCTCTGTTGATGGGCATTTTGGCTGCTTCCATGTTTTTGCAATTACTGATTGTGCTGCTATGAACATAGGAGTGCATGTTGGTTTCTCATAAAACAAGTGTTCTGGATATATTCCTAGGAGTGCTATTGCCGGGTCATACGGTATGTTGTATTTGAGTTGTTTGAATGTTCTCCATACTGATTTCCATAGAGGCTGTACCAGCCTGCAGCCCCACCAGCAGTGGAGTAGGGTTCCCTTTTCCCCGCAACCTCGCCAACAACTGTTGTTGGTGCTTTTATTCATGTGGGCCAGTCTTACTGGCGTTAGGTGGTACCTCATTGATGTTTTAATTTGGATTTCCCTTATTGCCAGGGAACTTGAGCATTTTTTCATATGTTTATTTGCCATTTGGGTTTGTTCCTTTGTGAAGTGTTTGCCCATTTCCCATGCCCATTTCTTGAGTGGCTTGTTTGTTTTGACATTTTGGTTGTTTTGTAGCTCTTTGTATATTCTGGAGATCAGCCCTCTATCACCTAAGTCATGTGCGAAGATCTTCTCCCATTCTGTGGGTTGCCTTTTTACTTTGTTGATTGTTTCTCTAGCTGTACAGAAGCTTCTTAGTTTGATGAGGTCCCAATTGTTTATTTTGGTCTTGATTTCTACTGCATTTGGAGTCTTTTTTAGGAAGTGAGGGCCTACCCCTAAGTGTTGCAGTGTGTTTCCAACATTTTCTTCCAAAAGTTTGAAGGTTTCTGGATGTAGGTTTAGATCTGTTATCCATTTGGATTTGATCTTAGTATATGGTGAAAGATGTGGGTCTATCTTTTTGTTTCTGCAGGCTATCAACCAGTTGTCCCAACAGCATTTATTGAACAGACCTTCCCATTTGCCTGGATTGTCGTTTGTCTTTTTGTCAAAGATTATTTGGCTGTATTTCTGTGGGTTCCCATCTGGTGTTTCTATTCTGCTCCATTGATCTTCTTCTCTATTTTTTTGCCAGTACCAGGCTGTTTTGATAACCACTGCCCTATAGTATGTCCAGAGGTCCGGAACTGTGATTCCCCCTGCTAACTTCCTGTTCTTGAGAATGGTTCTAGCTATTCGTGGTTTTTTTGTGTTTCCAGATGAACCTTTGAATCATTGTTTCCAGATCTGTGAAGAATGTTTTGGGCAATTTGATTGGGATTGCGTTGAATGTATATATTGCTTTTGGCAGTATAGACATTTTAATGATATTGATTTTACCTATCCAGGAGCATGGGATGTTACTCCATCTTTCTAGATCTTGTTCAATTTCTTTTTTAAGTAGTTTGTAGTTTTCTTCAAATAGGTCTCCAGTTTAGGCAGAATTCTAAGGACTCGGTCACATTCCCCTTTAATGATTTCTTTTAAACTTACTGGGAAATTCAAATACCTACGGATTCCTGTTTCACAGTTTAGTATTATGGAGAAAGAATTCTATTTAAAATGTTTCCAGTTGTACATTAATTGCTGCCTGCTCTTGGTCTGTTTTGTCGAATGCTCATGAGCAAATTAATGACTAACATCTGTTTCTACAGTTAAAATTAATTTTAATTCCATTTTGGAATTAAATATGCTGCTTTTAACTCAAAAAGCAGCTTTCATATTACAAAGAGTTTAAGAATTTAATAGATTTAAATTATGTACTTTCTGAATGAAGTTTGCTTGAGTTGGATTTTGTCCAGTTGTTTCCAGTACACATCTTGAAATGGAAGTATGTTTTGCACTGTTGAAGTTTAGTGATTGTAAGCATTTACTTCAAAGGTGGCTGTAGAGATTTATGACAAACTTTCTCCCTTCTTCCGATCCTGAAGGCTTGGACCCTGGCAAACAGATAAAACTAGATTCTAGTGCACAGTTTGGATATTACTTTCGAGTAACCTGCAAGGAAGAGAAAGTCCTTCGTAACAATAAAAACTTCAGTACAGTAGATATCCAAAAGAATGGTGTCAAATTTACTAACAGGTATGTAAATCAAGACACTAGTTTTACGTTTTCAGTAATTCCATGGATTTTCTGGTGAAGTGTGAATGCTGTATTATAAGAAAGCTTTACCTTGTTTATTGGTAAGTCAAGTTTTATTTTCTTCCAGGAGACTAGTCAAGTGTCCCAGTACCATTTAACAAATAATCCAGCACTTCCTCACCAACTGAAATGATATTTTCAATCTATTTTTTTTAAAGATTTATTTATTTTTATTACGAAGTCAGATATACAGAGAGGAGGAGAGACAGAGAGGAAGATCTTCCGTCTGATGGTTCACTCCACAAGTGAGCCGCAACGGCCGGTGCTGCGCCAATCCCAAAGCCAAGAACCAGGAACCTCTTCCAGGTCCCCCATGTGGGTGCAGGGTCCCAAAGCTTTGGGCCATCCTGCGCTGCTTTCCCAGGCCACAAGCAGGGAGCTGGATGGGAAGTGGAACTGCCGGGATTAGAACCAGCGCCCATATGGGATCCCGGTGCGTTCAAGGCAAGGACTTTAGCCGCTAGGCCACGTCGCCGGGCCCTCAATCTATTTTTAATGCCACTCTTTGACTTCCTTTCTCCTTATTCTTTGGCAAATGCAGAGTCGATTGTATTATTTCATAGTATGTTTCCTTTTCTTTTAGTATTTTTCTGTTTTAGTGTTTTTCACTTAATTTTTCCTAAGAAAATGGTGCTTGTCACATTAAGTTCTGATGTTTCAGTTGGATGAATGGCTTTAACAAGTCCATTCACTGAATTTTTGGGCTATGACTGTATTTTGAGAAAAATATATTTTATTTTTTACCCCTTGCTGATCTAGGGAAGTTTCTGAGGCAAATTATTCATTAGTGAAAAAGGAATGTTATTTTAAAGATTGGTAGTGATTTGAAAGGCAGAATGATACGCAGGGAGATACCTTCCTTCTGGTGGTTAAGTGCCTTCCTCCATGACTGGTCTTGGGCAGGCCACGGCCAGGCGTCCATAAATCCATTTGGGTCTCCCATGTCGGTGGCAGGGCCCCAAGTACCTGGGCCATCTTCTGCTGCTTTCCCAGGTGCAATAGCAGGAAGCTGGATTGGAAGCAGAGTAGCCAAGAAACACTTCGGTGATTTAAGGAGGGTATTTGTCATTTTATTTCTGTATTCTGGAATCTATAGCCTTATGCCTCCATCTCCTAAATATTCCCTGTAATTTACAGATCATTTATTTATGCATTTATAGTTGTAGATAAAGAAATTAAGGCTACAGTATACTGGGTTCAAAGATCTTTTGATGCCCAGTCTAATCTGTTTTCCCAGTATGCTGTGTATCTTCTACTTCCATAAAGGTTTATATTTTTGCTTAGATAAGGTGGAGATTTTTAAATTTTTCTCAATAATTTGGATGCTTACTGGGTTGTGACTGTGCTATTTAATTTTTCTTCTTAAAAGGCTTTAGTTGGGCCTAGCAGGATAGCATAATGGTTAAAGTCCTCGATTTAAAGTGCCAGCGTCCCATATGGACGCCAGTTCTAATCCCAGCAGCCCGACTTCCTATCCAGTTCCTTGCCTGTGGCCTGGGAAAGCAATGGAGGACGGCCCAAGGCTTTGGGACCCTGCACCCATGTGGAAGGCCTGGAAGAGATCCTGGCTCCTGGCTTCAGATTGGCTCAGCTGCAGCTGTTGCTGAAAGATCTTCCTCTCTGTCTCTCCTCTCTCTGTATATCTGCCTTTCCAATAAAAATAGAGAAATATTTAAAATCTCTATTCTTAAAAAAAAAAAAGCCTTTAGTCCTTATCCGAAATGAAAGCTCAAGTGCTTAGTTTGACCAATTATTGTCTGCACTTACGAGATTTTACAGCTTATCTCTTCACGCTAGGTTCTCGCTTTTATAATATTTTTGCCCTTTGCTTTTCTAACGTTTAATTCTTTTTATTTGCTTGTTTTATAGTAGTCATTTTGTTCTCTTAATCACCCTGTACTGTCCTGTAGTTAGTCATGTTTCAGAGATGATTTTTCATCCAAGGTGGCCAGGGCTGGGCCAATGAAAAGCCAGGGTCCTGGAACTGCATCTGTGTCTTCCACGTGGTAGCAGGGCTCGGATATTTGGGCCATCTTCCACTGCGCTTCCAGGCATATTAGCAGGATGCTGGGCCATAAACAGAGCAGCCAGGACCCCAGCTGAGACTCCAAATGTGAGATGTTGGCATCCCAAGTGGCAGCTTAACCCATTGTACCACGACGTCAGCCCTTCATTTTTGTTCTTCATTTTATTTCCTTTTAATGCCAGTGAATATTGTTTTTCTCATTTTATTCTCATATTTTTTCAGGATTTTTGGTTTTAAGCAATAAATACCTATTTTCAGATTATGAAGTTTATTTCCAAAACATTTTATTTTTGAAAACTGAATATCAAAAGATGTACAATAAAGAGAAAAATGTGTGTGTGTACGCGTTTAAGAGGAAGGAAGGCATCCTTCCTCAATAAGGATTGTATTTTAATTATTTTCTATCAGAATTTTATTTATTAAAATTAAAATAATTAAAATTATTTTAAATTATTTTTATTTAAATAATTTAAAATAATTTTAATTATTTTGTATCAGAATTTTACTCAAGGGATTTATTTGCTTGTTACAGTACTGACTGTGCTGGTATACTATTCCTGACATTAATAAACTGAACTGCAGCCGCTTCCGCCCCTAATGAGTTGCCCAATTTGTTCCTGTGTCCTAATTTTGTTGCTGCCTTGGTGATTCAGAATGAAAATATGCTTTGTTACGTTTTATATAATGTTTTTAATAATATATTAACTTGATTTGCAGTAAAAAAAAAAATTTTTTTTTGATTTGCAGTAAATTAAGTTCTTTAAATGAAGAATATACCAAAAATAAATCTGAGTATGAGGAGGCCCAGGACGCTATTGTTAAAGAAATTGTCAATATTTCTTCAGGTAAAATTTAGTAATGTTTCTAAATATAATCTTAGTTTTGGTCATTAATTAGCATCATGATGTTGGAAGAGTGTTTTCTGGTATGTTTTGGTAAGCTGTAGTATACTGTAACTAATTACTACTTGTAGAGCAAAACATTTTAGGGTGGGAAATAGAACTTTAAATTAACTAAACTTTAAGCACCAGCTGAGGAATGACAATAACCTGAACTTTTTTAATTTTTAGTTTTTTAAAGATTTATTTATTTGTATTGCAAAGTCAGATATGCAGAGAGGAGGAGAGACAGACAGGAAGATCTTTCGTCTGATGGCTTACTTCCAAAGCAGCTGCTATGGCCGGAGCTGATCAAATCCAAAGCCAGGATGCAGGAGCCTCTTCTGGGTCTCCCATGCCAGTGCAGGGTCCCAAGGCTTTGGACTGTCCTCGACTGCTTCCCCAGGCCACAAGCAGGGAGCTAGATGGGAAGCGGGGCCGCTGGAACACGAACCGGCGTCCATATGGGATCCCGGGTGTGCAAGGTGAGGACTTTAGCTGCTAGGACACTGCGCTGGGCCCTATTTTTAATTTTTAATTTTAATTTTTTAATGGGAAAACATAAAGCATCTAGTTGTAACAAGGAGAAGACAAACTACCAGCAGTATCTTGCGTTGTCTGTAAGCTCAAGCTCTAGGTTATGAAAATAAATACAAGTGAAAATAAACATGAGACAAGCCTCTATGGGTTCTAAATTCCATTTTGCAGATTTTTGGAGTCTGTTAAAAAGCTGCTGCCAGAGTTGATTTTCTGAAAATGAACGATATAGTACAGCTTGGCCCTTAGGCATGGCTCTTCAATGGAGCAGACATACGTTCAGCACAGGGTCGGGTAGAGATGTGTTACACCAGAAGATTCTGCTCACTACCGTCTGGATGTTGACTGTGATCTCTGTGCTGCCACGTTAGCCAGGTTGTCAAAGTTAGCATCACCAGTTACTCAACAAGTGGCATTTCTGAGCTTTCTAATGTGATACAGAAGGAAGGACACAGTATCACTTCTGTAGAGTTTTTCTTTCTTATTGTCTGTCTTATTATCTTGATTTTTCTCTCTCTCCTCCTCCTCCTCCTCCCCCGTTCCTTCCTTCTTTTCTCCCTTCCTTCCTGCAGATTTACACCCAGAAGACAAGATAGAAAGATTTTCTATCTGCTAGTCACTCCCCAAGTGACCCCAATGGCCAGAGCTGAGTCAAGCCAAAACCAGGAGCCAGGAGCCTCCTCTGGTCTCCCATACGGGTGTAGGTTTCCAAGATGTTGGGCCGTCCTCTGCTGCTTTCCCATAACAGGGAGCTAGGTGGGAAATGGAGGACGTGAACACAAATGGGATGGTGGCACCACAGGGCATAGGATTAACATGCTATTATCATTGCACTAACCTCAATATTATTTTTGAGTATATTTGTGTCTGTATGTTAGAAAGTGTGGGGTCAGTCTTGTGTAGCTGGTAAAGCTGCCACCTGCAGTGCCGGCATTATCGCTGTACTGTTTCTGTTCAGCCTTGGAAAAGCAGTGGGAAGTGTGGGCCAAGTGTCTGGACCCTTGCCCTCAACATGGGATAGCTCCTGGGTGGAGCTGTTTCCTGGCTTTGTCTTATACCAGCCTGGCTGTTGGAGTCATCTAGGGAGTAAAGTAGTGGATGGAACAACTCTCTCTCTTAGACTTTCAATACAATACAAAAAGTCATAAGAAAAAAAAAAAAATAGTCATAGAAGTTTGATCTTAGCATTGTGGCACTGCAGGTTAAGCCACAACGTGTGAGGCCAGCATCCCATTTTGGGGTAATTTGAATCTTGTTTGGTTACTCCACTTCAGATCCAGTTCCCAGCCACCTCAGTAGAGGCCTGCATGGACTTCCTGGTTTCAGCCTATTCCAGCTCTGGCTGTTGTGGCCACTTGAGGAATGAGCCAGTAGAGTAGAATACCTCTACCTCCCTGTCTTTTTCTCTCTGTGCCATGCTGCCTTTCATGTTAATTAATTAATTTAAAAATCTATGGTAAGTTTTCTACTGATGTTTAATTCCTGCAAGTTCCTATTGCCACAAGGAAGTAGTGAGCTCTTCTTAAAAAACTTTTAGTAGAAGAATTAAATTATTTTTTCATTCATGAGTGAATTTTTACTGTCAAAATGTTTGTCCCTTTTAGTAGAAATGAAGGAATAAGAAATGACTCATTTTCTGCCACTTGATTGAACTCATGATCTTGTGTTTTCCTGAAGTTGTGAGCACTTTCCTCCTGCATGTCTGGTGAGGATTGGGATGAGTGATGTGGTAGCCTGTGTGACACCAGGTGTGTTACACCAGCTCCTCTTCTCTGAGCAATCAGAATTTACTCTGAAGTTCTGGCTGTTGTAGTTTGCTCTGTCTGTCATGTGTTTGGGTTTTTTTCATGAATGTGACAGCTTTTAGTATTAATACTCTAGCAAAATACTTGCAGAATCTTGAAAATGGTGGCTTTTTAAAATTAGTATTATTAAGATTTTTTGGGCCTAGCAGCTAAAGTCCTCGCCTTAAACCTGCCCCGGGATCCCATATAGGCGCTGGTTCTAATCCCGGCAGCTCCACTTCCCATCTAGCTCCCTGCTTGTGGCCTGGGAAAGCAGTCGAGGACGGCCCAAAACCTTGGGACCCTGCACCCGTGTGGGAGACCTGGAAGAGGTTCTTGACTCCTGGCTTTGGATCGGCATAGCACTGGCCGTTGTGGTCACTCAGGGAGTGAATCACTGGACGGAAGATCTTTCTGTCTCTCCTCCTCTCTGTATATCTGACTTTGTAATAAAAATAAAGTAAATCTTTTAAAAAAAAATAAAAAGCAGGGAGCTGGATGGGAAATGGAGCTGCCGGGATTAGAACCGGCGTCCATATGGGATCCCTGCGCGTTCAAGTCGAGGACTTCAGCTGCTAGACCACGCTGCCAGGCCTGAAAATGTTTTTAAGTGATAATTGGTGATCTAAATTCATACTGAAATTCTATGGACGTGGTAATGATGAAAAAAACTAAGCCTTGGTGATAGTCCTACTGTGGTTTTGTGCATACAAAGTCCGTTACAGTCACATGACTGCCTGCCAAGTGGGGGTGCCGTATTTTTTATGCTGATTGGGAGGTGCCACCCTGGTTTTCTCAAAGTTGAGAGTGTGTTTCAGACAGTACTTCCTCTTGCTTCTCTTAATTTTTTTTTTCTCTTACTGAGGAAAGCGAAAGAATTTTTGCTTATCAGCATTTTTTGAAAGCTTTTTCTTGTTAATTTTTTAAATCCTGACTCATCTCTTCACAAATACTTTTCCTTTTTAATTTTGCTGGGTTTGGATAGGGAGGGAATCATACTTTTTTTTTTTTTTTAAGTTACCTTTTTATGTAAAAGGTAGATTTATAGAGAGAGAGTGAAGCAGAGACAGAGAAATCTTCCATCTGCTGGTTCACTCCTCAGATGTCCGCAGTGGCCGGAGCTGAGCTGATCCAGAGCCAGCAGCCAGGAGGTTTTAGATCTCCCGTATGGGTGCAGGGTCCTGGGGCTTTGGACCATCCTCTGCTCTTTTCCCAGGCCATAAGCAAGGAGTTGGATGAGGAGTAAAGCACCCAGGACTTGGAATGGGTGTTCCCAGTGCTGCAGGTGAAGGTTTAAGATGCTGGCCCTTGGCATTAGTCCCCCTCTCTTTCTTAACTTTCTTAACTAGAAAATGAGTTACGTGTTCTTAAAGGAGGAAGTTAATCTTTATTCTTACAAGTCTTACCTGGTTTTTTTCTTACCTGTTATTGCTGTTCATGCTGTTTTTTACTTTTCTATAGGGTACGTAGAACCCATGCAGACCCTCAATGATGTGTTGGCTCAGCTTGATGCTGTTGTCAGCTTTGCTCATGTGTCTAATGGAGCTCCTGTTCCATATGTAAGACCAGTCATCCTGGAGAAAGGACAAGGAAGAATTATATTAAAAGGATCCAGACATGCGTGTGTTGAAGTCCAAGATGAAGTTGCATTTATTCCTAATGATGTACACTTTGAAAAAGATAAACAGATGTTCCACATCATTACAGGTAAGACACACACAGAGTGTATGGGCTTCAGTGACAGAGGTAATGGATAGTATTCCCTTAAATGTTTTTTAGTGTTGGAGTAAAAATACGTAAAATTGATGACAAACATTCCTGTCCTTGGCATTAAAAAAAGGAATGTTCTGGTTAGTTATGCATATTCATTCTGGTTAACTATGCATATTCACATTTATTTAATTTGTATTAGAGGGAAAAATCTGAAGGGATGTTAAAAACTTTATGAGGGGCTCTTGTGTAAAACTGTTTCCGGGGATTCAGGGTATTTAAAAGTGAGCATTGTCTCTCTTAAAACTTAGATTAAGCAATATTTCCCACAGTTTTTTTTTTTAATATTTATTTATTTTCATTATGAAGTCAGATATACAGAGAGGAGGAGGAGAGACAGAGGAAGATCACTCCCCAAGTGGCCGCAACAGCTGGTGCTGCGCCGATCCGAAGCCAGGAGCCAGGAGCTCTTTGGGGCTCCACCATGGATGCAGGGTCCCAAGGCTTTGGGCCATCCTCAACTGCCCTCCAAGGCCACAAGGAGGGAGCTGGATGGGAAGCGGGGCCACTGGGACCAAAACCCGGTGTGTTCAAGGCGAGGACCTTAGCCACTAGGCCATGGCGCCAGGCCCCCCACAGTTCTTTTTAAGATTAGAACTGTGTGAAAGGAAGATAATGTCCATGTGTAGACTAGTGCAGTGTGACTCAGCTCAGGTGTCTTTGAGAGATCTTAGATTCTAGAAACTTGTAGAAATCAGATTGTAGAAATGTAGGAGTATTTTGGGAAAGGGTCATTAATTGTGTTATGTTTCCCCAAAGGAGTTTTTACATTGCTGATTCATTGTAAACCCAACCAGTAAAGGGCACATTTTCCCGAAGAACAACCATATCTTAGGGCTGTAGTGTGGAATACACTTAATGTGATCATAACGATGCATTTACTAACAGTGTTAATCATCAGACCCTTACTGCTTTTCCGGACGTCATTTAGTTAACCTGATAGCTATTCTGTCAGTGATTGGTACATGTATAGTTCTAGACCAGAGTCAAATGACAGGTCACTGTGGTTTTGTGCTCCGTTTGATGAAGAACGCTGGTATTGACATTGAATTAAAGGTAGTATAGGTGCGAATTTGTCCACATATTTGGGTTCCTTGCATGTCAGATCATTGTGTGATCTAGGTGGTTAATCAATAATGCCCACAATAAGAGTAGTGGTCAGTAGTAGAACAAAATTAGTAATTTTTCTTTTTGGCTTTGTATTATAGGGCCCAATATGGGAGGTAAATCAACGTATATTCGCCAAACCGGTGTGATAGTACTTATGGCCCAAATTGGGTGTTTTGTGCCATGCGAGTCAGCAGAGGTGTCCATTGTGGACTGCATCTTGGCTCGGGTAGGGGCTGGTGACAGTCAACTGAAAGGAGTGTCCACGTTTATGGCTGAAATGTTGGAAACTTCTTCGATCCTCAGGTAAGAGCTTGTTCTAGTCTCCTGAGGTCAAAAGCTTTATGTCACTGTCTGGTGAGAGGTGCATTGGCAGATGTGTGCATTTATGACATCTGGGTATATATTTATCTCAGTTTAAGAGTTGTTTTCCTGAAACCTTTAAAAGGGTAATTAATCTCAAAAAGGAAAATGAGTAATTAATGATGTTATTGAAAAAGTGTTTTTGAGTTTTGTATCTGAAGATGATAACTTTTGATATGTCAGTGACATTTGTTTCCCACCATATCATCTTAATTTTGTTTTTTGCAGTACTACATTTTATGTCATGGAAAATTTACATGTGGTTTATGTTTTTCAGATCTGCAACTAAAGATTCTTTAATAATCATAGATGAATTGGGAAGAGGAACCTCTACCTATGATGGATTTGGGCTAGCATGGGCTATATCAGATTACATTGCAACCAAGATTGGTGCTTTTTGCATGTTTGCAACCCATTTTCACGAACTCACCGCCTTGGCCAATCATATACCAACAGTTAATAATCTACATGTCACAGCATTGACCTCTGAAGACACCTTAACCATGCTTTATCAAGTGAAGAAAGGTGAGTATGTACAACAGTGATGTACTGTGAATACAACATGACCATACAAAACCCATTGGGCTGGAGTCATTAATTGCCTGGTTTCTACTGTGTCTCCGTCACTATGATCACTAATTCTTTTGGAGAGCACATTTACCTGTTAGCAGTCTGGGGTCAGAAAGACTGCTGCATTATCTGTATTTCTCTGTCTTGTAGGACTGGCAATCATAATGTGCACTCTTCATCCCAGATCAAGTTTTCCTTCCTTTCCTCCTCGTTCTCTCTCTTTTTCTCCCTTTCTTTTTTTGGCAGAGTGACAGAGGGGGACAGAAACAGAGATCTTCATCTGCTGGGTCACTCCCCAATTGGCCACAGTGTTAGGGACTGGGTCAGGTTATAGTTAGGAGCCTCAACTCCATCCGCTTCCCCTGTGTATGTGGCAGGGCACAGTCAGTTGGGCCATTTTCTTCTTTTCTAGGAATATTAGCAGCAAGCTGAGTTGGACCTGAACCCGCCCTAATATGGTGCCAGCGTCCCAGGCAACAGCTAATCCACTATACTGCGATGTAGATCCAGAGCCTGGGATCTTTTATCCTTTATCGTTTAAGTGGAAAGCCTTCTGAATTTTTGAGTTTGCATAATTATTGCTGTAGAAGACAGGTGTACTTGGCATTTAGCCAAAAGTTGTTCTGTTTTTTTAGTCATGTCTTGTTATATGTGCCCTTGAAATGGCTTCAGAATATATGTTTTTTAAAGATTTGTGTATTTGGGAGGTTGAGGGAGACATAGATCTTCCATCTTCTGGTTAGCCCTACAAATGCCCACAGTACTTGGAACTGAGCTAGGCTAAAGCCAGGAGCTAGGAACACACTAAGTATTCCAAGGACCCAACTAGTGTAGCCGTCACCTGCTGGCTCCCAGCTGTGCGTTAGCAGGAAGCCAGTGGAGCTAGGAGTCAAACCCCGGCATCCTGATATGATATTCAGCCAGCATAACTCTTCGCTCCAGGTTGAACTCCTGTGCACATCTCCTTATGGCTGCTCCATGATATTATTAAAGCAGAAACCGAAGTTTGTATGGTAAACTTGGCACACATCATATGTGCTAAATTCCTGGGAAAAATGTCTTGACCCAGTTTATTTCCAGGAAGTAGGATGAAGAAAAGCTGCCTTGTCTATAATTTACTAGTGATTTGTGTCAAAAATCCATTGTCATTTCAGAATGAGGTTTTACAAGCATGGTTAAGGAGCTTTTCCATGAAAATTATTTCAGATCCTTCAATGTATTCATCAAGCAACTTTTCCCAAGTGTCATCTCTAGAAAGTGATGTGGGCAGATCCAGAGGACAGACCAGTCACGAGTAATAGATCAGTGTATTTTGAATTAAATACTTCTGTACGTAGTGACACTTTCACTTTTTTTTGTTATTATTATTTTAGTGTCTCATGCAATGAGAAAACCAGAGATGTTCAAACTAAGATGTTGTTTTCTAGGCCTTTGAAGTTGTTTATCAAACTTTTCCTCTGCACTTTTACTTTCCTACTAAAGAAATATGGTAGAGTATAGTGTGCCAGGCCAGTCACTTTTCACTGTAGGCTTAATTAAAATTTCTTATCTAAATTATTCAGAAACATTTAGCTCATGTGTTTGAAATAATTCCAAATTAAGTTTCCTAATGATAGAGTGAGCATGGCAAATCCCAATTATAGAAATTGCTGACTCTTTGCACTCTGTTCCCTTCTCATCCCCCTAAATTTCTGACAGGTGTCTGTGATCAAAGCTTTGGGATTCACGTTGCAGAGCTTGCCAATTTCCCTAGGCATGTGATTGAGTGTGCGAAGCAAAAAGCCCAGGAACTGGAGGAGTTTCAGAATGTTGGAGACTCACAAGCGTGTGATGAAATGGAGCCAGCAGCCAAAAAGTGCTGCCTGGAAAGAGAGGTTTGTTGATTCCTGGGTTCTGTAAAGGAGCTCACAGCAGACGTCGTGTTCTGTTTCCCGTAGATGACTGTAGCATTTACCTTGGGATGTTGATTGTTGGTTTCACTTACAGTTTTTGATATGGCAAAGAATCTGTTTCTATTACATGTAACTGTGATCAAGAGAATTTTAAGTATCAGTATAAATATAAAAGCTGCGAATTTAATCTAGGGGTAAAATTGGTCATTCAAGGGAGCTGTAGATGTCCAAGAACATCTTTGATGACCTCATAAGTGATTACATCAAGTCCAGTTAAATTGTTTTGTTTGTATGGGATAAAGACAAATAAACAAAAAAAAAATTCACAGTCCTTCCCCTTTTATGATCAGACTGTGGTTGAGATAAGGTTAATAAACGAGAGTGTCAGAGGAGCCAGAGTGATATACAGTCGATGTTTACTGAAGAAGCCAGCGGGGACCTGGTGCGATGGCCTAGTGACTAAAGCCCTTGCTTTATATGTGCCGGGATCCCATTTGGGCTCCAGTTCTAATCCCCGCAGCCCTGCTTCCCATCCAGCTCCCTGCTTGTGGCCTGGGAAAGCAGTCGAGGACGACCCAAAGCCTTGGGACCCTGCATCCGTGTGCGAGACCTGGAAGAGCTCCTGGCTCCTGGCTTCAGATTGGCGCAGCTCCAGCCGTTGCAGCCACTTGGGGAATGAACCATCAGATGGAAGATCTACCTTTCTGTCTCTCCTCCTTTCTATAAATCTGCCTTTCCAATAAAAATAAATCTTAAAAAAGAAAAAGAAGCCAGCGGGCAGGATGTCCTAGTTCTTGCGGGAGACATGAGTCTTATATGGACCTCTCTGAGTGATGGGTCAAATTTGGATGTTCACATAAAGATACATGCCAAGTTTGCTTTGTTTTTAAATCTTACGAGTTTCATTTAACAATGAAAATGAGATTACCTTAATTCACTTCCTGGTCTGCTCACATTTGTTGTAGCATATATTGTGCCAGCTTTTCACTTGTCACATAAAGCTTTTACACGATGAACTTGTGTTCTTGAAGGATAGATACCTGCTACAATAGTAAAAAAAAAAAAAAAATACACAGATCTTATTACAAGAAGTATATCATTGTTTATTAATACATGGTTGGCTATGAAAAGTCACCATCCTAAATACAGAGCTGTTTTTGTGTTAGCATTTTTAATGGAAGAAAAACATAGCTCTGATGGTGGATTAAGCAGGGTTTTTCTTGTTTGTTTTGTTTTAAAGATTTATTTATTTTTATTGGGAAGTCATATTTATAGAGTGGAGAGAGAGAAAATTTTCGTCTGCTGGTTCACTCCTCAAGTAGTCACAATGGCCAGAGCTGAGCCAATCTGAAGCCAGGAGCTTCTTCCAGGTCTCGCACACAGGTGCAGGGTCCCAAGGCTGCTTTGCCAGGCCACAAGCATGGAACTGGGTGGGAAGCAGAGCAGCTGGGATACGAACCAGCGCCCATATGGGATCCCAGTGCATGCAAGGTGAGGACTTTAGCCACTAGGCTACCACTTAGGGCTACCTGGTCCTA
Organism: Ochotona princeps; assembly: GCF_030435755.1. Lineage (NCBI taxonomy): Eukaryota > Metazoa > Chordata > Mammalia > Lagomorpha > Ochotonidae > Ochotona > Ochotona princeps. The sequence continues at coordinate 25,875,596 of NC_080839.1, forward strand.
AGCCACGGAGGTTGTTTGTTTTGTTTTGTTTGTTTTAAAACATAATTCCCGGTGTCCAGTTAGAACAGACATAATTCCTAGAATCTGACTTGATAATTATGCTATTCTGATAAGTTTTAAAGGTAAGGGTATAACATTGATACTAGTCTAATTTTATCTTTAGGAAAAAAAAGGTGTATTTGACTCTGTAATAGAAACGTGTTTTGTTGTTTTCTCAATTGGACATCTACTTTTCCCCTTTAAGGTACTTTGAACCAGTTAGTTCCCTGTGTGAACAGCAGGCTTTTCAGTCATTCCTCATGAGCAATGATAACTGTATATGTGGTGCTTACTCTTTGCCAGGCTCTGCCAAACAGTTTATACCTAGTAATTATTTAGGTCTCACAACTGCCTTTGAGGTTGGTAATATTCCCTTTTTATGGATTAGGAATGGAGGTTAAGGGAATGCCCCAAGGATTGCATAGTAATAGCCATGTTCTTTGGAAGCACATAACTAAGCAGTAAAATGAACAAAACAGAAGCATACCCTTTTGTATGTGTATGAACTTGTCAAAGGCTGCTGAACTAAATATTTATAAATGGTGAGTTCATCCTCACAACTCATCCCTTCTCCTCCCAGATTAGCTTTATATGTTGGTTGTGGTATTGAAAGGTTTGGGAACTGCTGAATTTCCAGTTCCTTTGTTACTCTCTGAAAGAAAAGTCATAGGGGCTTTGCTCCATGTTGTAGTCGCTGCTCACTTGGACTAATGAAATTGATCTGTAAGTATTGGGGGATGTGTTTAGCTGGAGATTTATTGGAGCAATTCATTGCTGTCTAATGTGACTTTCTAAAGACATTTTAATGACTAATGGAATGTTTACTTGTTTTTCAGCAAGGTGAAAAAATTATTCAGGAGTTTCTACTGAAGGTGAAGCAAGTGCCCTTTACTGAAATGTCAGAAGAAAACATTACAATAAAGTTAAGACAGCTAAAAGCTGAAGTGATTGCAAAGAACAATAGTTTTGTAAATGAAATCATTTCACGAATAAAGGTTACCACATGAGAAATTCCCACCAGTGGAGTGAAGATAATATTGATAAGCTATTGTCTGTAACACTTTTGCATTGTTTTATATTAACCCCCTTTCCATAGTGTTGACTACTGATTCTCATGAGATTTCAGTCTAAAATACTTAGTGACATTTTGCTGAGTTCGTTTTCAAAGATGTTTATTTTGGAAAATGAAAGTTATAACTGAGGACCATTTAAAAGGACATGAGCAGTGGTATAAAAATGTGCCGAATTTTATAAATAAAATCATGTAGTTTGTGGAATTTGAGATATGTTGTAGTTCTTTCATAACTTATTCCCACATGACATGGATGAAACAAGTATCCGGAGGCCTGCAGAGGTAAGGATTCTGTGGCCTGAGGCTGAGGGGCTTGAGGGCGCATGGAGGTTTTTCCCAATGATTGCAAAGTACCCATCTGTGGGCAGGAGCTGGGCTGGCAGCATGGAGGTAGCTCGTGTGCTCCTCTACCCTGTCTTCCATTCTGTAAACTCTAGGCTACGGTGAGACTTAGAGATTGGGATGGTTTTTCTTTACTTGTTCCTTCCTCACCCCTCTCCTTGGCTTTTTTTTTTTTTTTTTTAAATATATTTATTTGGGCCTGGTGTGGTAGCCTAGTGGCTAAAGTCATTGCCTTAAATATGCCAGGATCTCATATGGGCACCAGTTCGTGTCACAGCTGCTCCACTTCCCATCCAGCTCTCTGCCTGTGTCCTAAGAAAGCAATTGAGCATAGCCCAGAAACCTTGGGACCCTGTACTTGCATGGGAGACCTGGGAAAAGCTCCTGGCTCCCGGCTTTGGATCAGCCTAACTCTGACCATTATGGCTACTTGGGGCGTGAACCAGCGAATGGAAGATTTTTCTCTCCTTCTCTCGGTATATCTGTCTTTCTAATAAAGATAAATAAAATCTTGTAAAAAAAAAAAGCTAAAAACAAAAAAGATTTCTTTATTTTAATTGGATTTACAGAGCAGAGAGACAGAAACATCTTCCATCTTCTGGTTCACTCCCCAGATTGCCACAATGGCCCAAGCTGAGCCAATCCAAAGCCAGGACCATTTTCCAGGTCTTTTTTGTGGGTCCAGGATCCCAAAGCCATCCTCCACTGCCTTCTCGGGGCACAAATGGAGCTGGTGGGAAAGTGGTGCAGCTGGGATGTGAACAGGCACCCATCAATTCAGCTATTGTTTCAGGCCCAATTTTAAAACTCCATACTGTTTTTCCAGTGGCTCTACTAATTTAGATTCCCATTGACGGCATACAAATTTCTCTTCTTGATGCCCTGGATAGCTGTTTCTATGTTTTGTATTTTTGATATAATAGCCATCTTTTGTTGTTGGGAAGCTACTTCTAATATGTTGAGATGTACACTACAAGAAGAAAAAAAAAGCCAGGAAGAAGTCACCTTCCCACCAAGAGTGGCCTGGGAGCAGGGAGGCGAGCTGAGGGCCCTGTTGCTGATGCCAGGCACAGAGCCTGTCAGCACTGCAGTGGGGTGTGCTCGTGCTGGGACTCGCCCCAGACCCACAGACGGGGAGCCTGAGGGTTAGACAGGAAGCCACAAAGCTGCTTCGGTTGCCTCATTCTGAGACCCTTCTCTGGCCAGCTGCAGCAGAAAGCATCTCAGTGCTTTCCCTTGACCAAGTTGTTCTGCTTTGCATCCTGGGGCAGCTGAGTGGATGCTCATTCCACATCTTGGCCTTCGTGGTGGCTCTTGCCTGCCTCCATTGTGTCCTTTTACGCTGACCATGATAGCAATCCTCAGGCTGGAGTAACGTGGCACCTCCTTGTGGTTTTTGCATGCTTTTCACTGATAGTGATATTGAGTGTATTTACATATATGCTGCTGGCTATTTGTATGGTTTTTGAAAAATGTCTACTGAGACAAGTTGACTATTTTAGATTGACACTTGTTCCTATGCTATTGAGTTACACCGTCTTGCTTTTATTAACACTTTGCCAGGTATGTAGTAAGCAAATATTTCCTCCCATTGTGCAATCTTTTCAGTCTTTTGGGGTATGTGTGTGTGTGTATAAGCATTTAGTTTGATGAAATATATCAGTTTTTGTTAATTGTGCTCTTGGAGTCTCACAATACCTGTCTTACCATATCCCAAAGTATTTCCCCTTTGTTTTCCTTTTTTTAAGATTTATTTAAAGGTGTATTTATTTTTTTTATTGAAAAGGTAGTATATGGAGAGAACGAGATACAGAGAAAAACATCTTCCATCCGCTGGTTCACTTCCCAAGTGCTCACAGCAACCAGAGCTGAGCCAATCTGAAGCCAGGAGCCTCCTCCAAATCTCCCAAGCGGGTCCCACGTCTTTGGGCCGTCCTCTACTGCTTTCTCAGACCACAAGCACGGAGCTTGATGGAAAGTATAGCAACTGGGATAAGAACTGGTGCCTATAGGGCATCCCAGGTGCTTGCAAGGTGAGGATCTAGCCACTAGGCTATTGCACAGTGTCCAAGATTTACTTATTTTACATGAAAGACTCATAGAAGGAGAGATAGAAATCTTCCATATGTTGGTTGACTCCCCAAAGGGCCACAGCATCCAGAGGTGAGCCAGTCCAGATGCAGGAGCCAGGAGTACATGGGTACATGGTTCTAAAGCTCTGGACCAACCTCCACTGCTTTCCCAGGCCACAGGCAGGGAGCTGGTTGGGAAGTGGAGCCGCTGGGATTAGAACTGAGCCAATATGGGATCCCGGTACATGCAAAGCAAGGACTTTATCCACCAGGCTATCACACTGGGCCCCATTAATTGTATCTTCTAAAGATGTATTTATTTGAAAGAGAGTTCTGCCATTCACTTGTCCACTCCCGAGATAGCTGTAATGGCCAGGACTGGGCCAGGCTGGAGTCTGAAGCCTCATCCAAGTCTCCTGAGTTGGTGGCAGAGACCCAAACGTTTGGATCATCTTCTGCTTCTCTCAGGACATTTAGCAGGGACATCAGGAACTAGAACCTTTGCCCATTTGGGATGCTGGGATTGCAGGCAGTGGCTTTACATGCTGTGCCACAGTGCCAGCCCCAAAGATTATTTTGTTAAATCTATTCTGCTAATGATGCTTTCTGTCCTGTTTATTAATGTATTTTTTTAGCTCAAGATATATTTTTAAAATTTTATGTTAAATTGTTCTGTTAGAATAATGTTATGAGATCTTGTTGGATTTTCTTAATGCTGCCAGTTTAAATTCCGCATTTCAAATTTATTTGTCAGTTACTCTCTGATCAGTTGAGGTTGTAATTCCCTTAAAGTTCTAGTGGCTGAAGTCCATGCCTTGCACATGCCAGGATCCCGTATGGGTGCCGGTTCGTATCCTGGCTGCTCCACTGCTCTTCCAGCTCCCTGTGGCCTGGGAAAGCAGTCGAGGATCACCCAAAGCCTTGGGACCCTGCACCTGCATGGGAGACCTGGACAAAGCTGGACAAAGTCCTGGCTTTGGGTCAGCTCAGCTCTGTTCATTGCGGCCATTTGGGGAGTGAGCTAGCCGACCGAAGTTCATTCTCTCTCTCCTCTGTAAAATTTGACTTTCCAATAAAAATAAATCTTTAAAAAAATTTCTTGATGCTTGTTGGCATTTGTGCCTTCAAGGATTTGAAAATGTTCCAGGTTTTCTGCCTTTTAACACTAGGGGGCGCCCTAAGTTGTCATCAGCTTCAAGTCTCAGCTTCAGCACCATGATGGACTTGCCTCTGCAGCTGGAAGTCTTTGCGTTTTATTCAGTGGTGTTGCACTGGGGTGGACTCAGTGCTGCGCTCCAAGTCAGAGGCCTTCACTGTCGCCTATCCTGCTCCCCAGTAGATGGAGTCTTGCTCTGTTGTCTGCAGTAACTGATGGTTACCACTGCCCACAGCAGCATGAATAGGCTTGGAGAGGGAGATAGTCGTGCAATTGACAAGCTAAGAAATGAGACAGACACAAGATAAAGAATACCAAAGTGGGCAGCCAGAGGGAAGCCCATTTCTCTCAGGAAGGAGGTTGACCTAGAAGACTTGCTGCCTCAATCTTTTGTTGAAATACTTGGGGAGTCAAATTGAAGGAGTTGATGTGGCACAAAGGGTAATAGCCACGGCCGCTGTTGATGTTAACCAGCCAGTGCTAGATGTCAAGAGCGTGGCCCAAGTACAGAAGTCAGCGGGTGACTCTCAAGGATATGGTAAAGCATATGGTCCTGTGGCCTTCGACCATTGCCCATCTGTGGACCCTCCCCTACATGCTTCTCGGTACAGATGAACCTTTGCCTGCAGGCTCCGGCTTTAGGGCAGAGCCCCTGTGTTTTCCAGTGGCAGGCCTGGTACCAGCAAGAGGGTAGAGAACACTGCTTGGAGCTGGGGGAGGTGACATGACAGTTTCTTCTGTCTTCAGTGTGTCTCTGTTGTAACGCTAAAAGCCGGCTCTGTTATTCTGACCAGTTTCCTTAGCTTTTATGTAGGTGGCTTAGCGTGTGACTACCTGTAAATATTGGTAGCTATGCGGGGAGATGTTTGCTGGCACATCGTAACTTGTCCGCCAGCTTGCTCTGCCTCCTGCCTTGTGGGTTTTAAGCTCTCACTGGAGATCCTGATTTATGTGCTTCTCTCCTTTCACAAGAAAGAGATGGAGGAATCAGCTGCCTGGGCCAGGTGTACTGCAGTAAGTTAAGCCTCTGCCTAGGATGTCCACATCTGGAATACTGGTTTGAATTCCAGCTCCTCTGCTTCTAATACAACTTTCTGTGAATGCAGCAAATAATAGCTCACTGCTTGGGCCTGAGACTCGGGTGGAGTTGTGCCTCTTGGCTTTGGCCTGGCCCAGCTTGGCTGTGCAGGCATGTGGGGTGAGAACCAGAGTATGGAAGATTCTCTAGCTTTCAAAAAGATTGAAAAAAAATTGAGAAAATGACTAGTTTTGCAGAATGTGATGGAAAAAGAATAGTAAGTGCCCACAGGATGGTGTAATATTCATAGGGTGAACAATGCAGTTGAACCTCAGCGCCATATTATATGTAAAATTTAACTCCAGGGAGCTTTAGAATAAATCTACAAAGCAAAAACAAAACCAAACTGAAGGTCAAGAGTTCGGGTTGCAGCTTTCCTCTTGATTCCAGCCTACCTGGAGGCTGCTGAAGATGGTTTGCAGAGTTGGGAAGATAGAGACTGAGTTTGTGGGTCTTGTTGCTGGCATGACTCAGTCTTTACTTCTGTGGGTATTTGGGAGAGCTCTGTATTTTTAAATATTTTGGTTTGTAAGGTGAAGTTACCGAGAGACGACAGAGTGAAGGTCTTCATCCACTGGTTCACTCCCCAAATGGCCACAATAACTGAAGCTGAACCAATCCAAAGCCAGGGGGCAGGAGCTTCATCTGGGTCTCTCATGTGGGTTCAGGGCCCTAAGGACTTTTTAAAAAGATTGATCTGCTTGAGAGGCCGACTTGGAGAAAGAGGAGAGAGTGTGGACTTGCATCCACTGGTGCATCCCCCCAGGGGTCCCAGTGGCAGGGGATGGGCCCGGGGAATTGCAGGAGCGGAATATTCATCTGGGTTTCCCTCTCTGGCTTTGCTTCTCTCTGTGGAACTGACTTTCCAATTGAAAAAAAAAAATCCTTAAAAGAAATTACATCTCAAGAAAACTCTTTTTAAAAATTCAAGCTTTGTCCAAGAGGAAATCTGAGTGAGCCATATCATAAAGAGGTTTGAGATTACCACAGAGGAAAACAGTGACCCAAACTCTCCCAGGCTACCCCCAGTCTGCTCCTCCCCCACCCCTCCTTCCCACCAATTGCACATTCTTTTCAGGTGAGGCCTTGGGGTGTGGGCTGTCTGCTGGTGGCTAGCTTGGAGATACGCATAGCGACCCAGCAGCTGTTCTCGCCACACATGCATGCTCTTGTGATGGCTGCGTGACATGGGATAGCCTCAGCAGCGAGGAGAGTGAACCTCAGCTATGCAAGTTAACAGACGACATCGGCTGATGATGTGAGTCAGGGGAGTTGCTTTTTGGGGGAGGCTTGCAGGACTTATAGGGAGGGGCCTATGTGGGCTTGGGCAGGCGTTAGGCCTTCTGGCCTCAGACCTGAGTAGTGGTTTTGCAAGTGCTTGCTTTGTCATTGTTAACTTATGCAGCTCCCTTTGGTGCCCTGAAATTTTGTATGAGAACAGATTGAAGCTTAAGAACAGGAATCCTTTAAAATACTGAATTTTTTGTGTTCTGTTTCATTATCATTACGGGTAGAGTGACTTATATCAGTTTTTCTTTTCTGAATACCAAAAACTCAAGTAGGAGGCAACACTTAAAAAGACATGTTTAAATGTGGAAATCTTTCTTGGTTTACAGAGTCATTTAATCGCTCATAAGTGGAAAAAAATTACATAATTCAAAAAACAAGTTTTAAATTCTAGTGAAATGCTTCATTCCTTGGTTGGCTGTGAAAGAGTGTTTTTAGATTGCTGCACAAAAGCATATTTAAAATGGAAATCAGCTCGTGGTTTGAGTTGTTAAGGCTACAAGAAATGGGAGGAGCCAGTGTTGACTCTGAGTTGACCAAGCTCTGATAAATCAGGCTGCTTTCATTTCCCTAGAAGAGACTGTGTTTCATTCTTAGATGTTTTTGAAAATGAACAAAACACGTAATAGATCTCCTTAGGATGTTTCAGACTTGGGTTGGACTTACCGAATGAATATGCTGATGAACCCACAAGGCCTTCAATTAGCGGCTTCTTTTTGGAATGGCAGGTGATCTGTCAAAGACAAATAGCATTAATTATAATATGGCTTGCTTTTTTTTTAATCCCTGTCCCTGCTCAGACTGGAGCTAGGAGACCATCGGAATAAAGCTATCTGTATAAATATTATTCAACTTAGAACTTAACCATCTTGTTAATTTCTAAGAATGGTTCTGCATTTTTTTTTAAAGAACTTTACTTTTGTAATGAACTGTATTCTCCCCACTACCACCTTAAAATGCTGCTGTTAAAGTTGTAATGAAGCAAAATGTACATGTTTTAGGGTAGAAACATTAGAGTCTCCACTGACTGAGCTAGCCAGGTGACGAGAAAAGATATATTTAAAGAATAACTTTTCTTCTCAAAAACCTTGGTGTTCCATATACTAATCACATCCCGTTAGACTTCTTGAGTATTAAATACATCTTCTATCCTTGGTCTTTCTGCATTTAGCTTTTTTTGGGAAGTATGTTTTTACCCTCAGCATATGGTACGAGCTGCTGACTCAGTATTGAATAGCTCTTGAAGCTTGTTACTTACATTCTGTTGATTAAAATGCTGTGCAGATTTAGTCAGGAAAAAGCAGTCTCATTTGAAATCAATTAAACAATGCTAATTGGCTTAGGGGGAAGGACAAATGAGTAGAGATAGTTGGTGTACAGAGGAACCCTCTCTGTTCCTGCTTCCTCAGACGGTGTGTTTGGAGATTGGGGTCTGACTGGGGAACCTGACAAAAATGCCAGGAATGACATATCTATTTTTAGAGTAAAACTAGGGCTGAAATGAGAAAAACAGCTTTTTGCCTGATGTGGTACCCTCACCCTGACTCGCTCCCTGTAGGTGGAGGTTCCGCTTTCTCAGACTGCTGCCTTGCTCAGCTCTCGAAGGGAGTTACTCCCGGATGTTGTGATGTTGGGTAGGAAGTTAGAGCCTGTGAGAGGGACCCAAGGACGACCACACACCTCGTAGAAGGAGGCCTGTCCAGATACCAGGTGGTCCAGCCTTCCCCAGTCTTGCCAGGAGAATCCACTAGACAAAGCACCAGTCTTACTACCCAGCCTGATATCTTCAGGCACCCAGAACCTTCCCCCAGGCAGGCACCCCATGGGACAGCGCCTCTGCACTGGGGTGGTGGGGAGTGCAGTGGGGAAAAAGGGCAGCTAAGGAGTCATTCTCTGAGTGCTGAAATATTGTGAGGGAGTTCCCAAATTTACACTCAGCAAACCGTTTGTCCTGGCGAAGAGGGAGAGGGGCAGGACTGGACCCCACTCCCTCATGAGCTGCAGTGGGAGTACAGAGGTGTGCTCGGCCCTCAGCATTCTCCTGAACTGCCCATCTGGCTGCCAGGTGTCGTCTCTGCCTTGCTTTCCCCAGTCTCAGTGACTGGGCACCCTCATATTCTTTCACAGATGTCCTGCTCTGTTAAACCTTGCTGACCACTGCTCCGTGTCATATTTGGATTCCTTCTTACACAAAGACTGTCTCCGACCCATCTCCCCTCAGTCACCCCGGTCATAATTGCTGGCAGTAGGTAGTGCCTCCTGTGTGCTCAGTGGAAGGAAGTAGGAAGAGCAGTGTGTCCTGGTGTGGGAAGACATTAGAAACCTGGTCAAACTGAGCTCAAGGCGGCGTATTTCCTCTGTTGTGTGGTTTGTCCAGGCGGATGTGCCCACACATATTTTACATGCAGCCATGTGGAAAACTTGGCAGCAGTGTGGGACCATATGGGGATGGTGGGATGGTGGGCGGCCTTGACTGGACTCCCTTCATCTTATTTCTATACTTGGTGAGTAGGAGACCACACTGTTACTGCCTTTGGTTCATCAGGGTGGTAAAGAGATTAGAAACTCCCTTAAATCATTAAATTTGGAAAGAAGAAAGCATTTCTGCCAATGTACAGTTTGCTTGTCCTCGAGTAACTGCTGTGTTTCCTTGGTGTTTGGCCTCAACCCGTCACCACTGGTCACGCTGCTGTAATTGTGTTTCCTGGAATTCTGTTAACACTTAGATGCAAGTAGTAGGCAGATCCATTTTGTGAAGGATACTAAAGGGGTGATAGCACACAGGTTAGCCTAACTGTTGTGCATTGAGGTGGTACAGCCATTTTCTTTCTTTTTTTTAAATATATTTTTATTTTGATAATCTTACATAGTTGATTAGGGCACAAAGGGTCAAAGGTTACAGGAAAGTAGATAAGACTATTGTTTCCACACTAATATCTTTTTTTTTTCCTGTATCTGGGGTAAGGGGAGAAACAAAGGGAGAAACCTCACCTAGCCTCCCACCCATCCCACGTCCCCATTGTGGGGCATGCTTCGAGGGTCCTGCTCAAGCAGCTTTGATAGCTCAACAGTTCTGAATTGATGCCAATCTCACCATTCCAAGTACAATGAAATCTCTTCAGAATCCACTGGCTGACATAGTCCCTTCATGGTTGGGGTTCTGAGATCAGCAGTTCAGTTGGAAAGATCTCCAAAGAAACTTTGTCTGAGGTGATCCCAGACCAGATTCTTGTGTTTGCTTGCCAGTACAGGGTCTGACACAGTCTGTCACCCCAATCAGCTTATGTACATGCTGGTCATTGCGATTGTCGAGTCAGTTCTGTTTCCAGCCCCATCATCCATGTGAACCAATGGGTGTTGCAGTCCAGCCCAATCCTGTGTACTTCATACTCGGCCCTCACGCAAACCAGTGGGAGCTGCAGCCTAGTTGGGGTGATGCCCCATAACCCCCACCAGGCCTGCCCCCTACCCTGGTTCCCATGCTTGCCACTATATACTGCAGACTTGTTCAATCTGTCCCATATCTCATTTCGCTCTCATACATGTCAATGGGCATTGAAGCCTAGTTCAACCCAGCCAGCCCTACTATCCAGTCCATACACATACTGGCAGGTGCCTTTCTGTCTAGCCACCCCTGCCCCTGTCTTGGTTTTCATGCTCTCCAGTGGGAGTGGTAACCCAAGAGGGAGGTGCCCACTATTTCCCTACTAGGCCACTCCCACTCCTGGATTATGCACTCTACAGGTGGTTTGGAGTTTAACTTGACAGATTTAGCTCCTAGTGTCAGGCTCTGCCAGCTGATGCTATGGCAAAACCCAACCAACTCTCACCCACTCTTGCACCAGTCGGAACAGTCAGCCCAGCCTGGCTTTTCCCTGATTCAGCTCACATGAGACCCACAGGTGTTGTAGCCCTGCCTGGTCTGGTCTGCCCCCATCCCAACTCATGCTCTCCAGTGGGAGTGGCTGTCCAGCGGGGGAGTCCACATTCCCCCTGCTGGCTTTGCCCTCTCCCTTCCTAGTTCTCACGTGTGCTGTTTCGGAGCTGCAGCCACATCTGCTACAGCTCACCTCACCTTGGCATTCCGTAATGTGCACTGGTTTGTGTTGCGACCAAACCTGGCCCGATCCACATCTGTTCTGGTGCTTGGATTCTCCAGCAGATGATGTGAACTGGTTCAGCCTGGTCTGCCCCTGACCTATGCCGAATGTATGCCGGTGGGTATCTTTCTCTTGCCTGGTCTGGGCTGCTCCCTATTGTGGTTCTTGTGCTCACCTGCTGGGACTGTGTCCTGACAGGAGTTTCCCAAGCTCCTCCATCAGAACCTTTCCCAATGCCAGATTTTGCGCATACTGATGGGTTCATGGACCAGCCCTACTTAGTCCACCTCCTGTCCTGGCAGGAACAGTGGCCTTTCCTTGCTGGCCTTCAATCCATTCTGGTTCTTATTGTTATATGTTTCAGCCCAGCCATGGCTTGTTCATACCCATACACTGTTCACACATGGCTGAGTAGGGGCAGAGACCTAGCCTAGTCCGTCCTACATCTATCCAGGTTCTCCAGAGCACCAGATGGTGCTGGAGTCTAGCCCGGTTAGGTGCACCCAACCCCAGTTCACACTTGTGTCAAGGGAGATTGCACCCATATCCAGACCAGAACGCAATCCCCACTCCAGCTCCCGCACTCACCAGGGCGAACCCAAACCTAGCAAGGGTATAGTTTCACAGCTCCCCAAGCAGGTCTATTCCCAGCCCTAAATTATGTGCCTGCCAGTGATTGCTCTGACCCAGTTGGCTTAGCCCCTCACCTGTCTCAGGCTTTGCCTTCGATGCTGTGGCTTAGTATCCCTCGCTCATGCAGACCAGTTGGTATAAGAGCCTAACTCGGCATGACCTGTGCTCCATCCTGATCTTCTGTTCTTCCTTGTGAGTTATGGTATGCTTGCCCCTGCCTGGTTCACCCCACATCCTGTTTTTTTGTGTTTTTTTTTTCTTTCATTCCCTTTCTTTTCTTCCTTCCTTCCTTCCTTTCTTCCTTCCTTCCTTCCTTCCTTCCTTCCTTCCTTCCTTCCTTCCTTTCTTCCTTTCTTTCTTTCTTTTATTACACAGTCAGATAAAAGGAGGCAAGACAGAGAGGAAGATCTTCATCTGCTTGTTTACTCCCCAGAGTGACAATGGCCAGTGCTGTGCCGATCCGAAGCCAGGAGCCAGGAACTTCTTCCAGGTTTCCCACGTGGGTTCAGGGTCCCAAGGCTTTGGGCCATCCTCGACTGCTTTACCAGGCCATAGGCAGGGAGCTGGATGGGAAGCAGGGCCACTGGGACACGAACCAGCACCCATATGGGATCCTGGCGCATGTAAGGTAAGTACTTTAACCACTAGGCCCCCACACCGGGCCACTCCACATCCTGTTTTAGCATGCACATTCGGATGCTGCTGCCTTGACATGCCCAGATTATTGTCGGTTTCTTTACCCATAAGTGATGGCAGGTTCCATGGTCACACCTAGCTCAGCCCATCGCTACCCCAATTATGACTTAACCAGCAGGACTTGTATTTCCACAGGGTTCGGCCCTCACTTCCCCCACAGATTCTACCCCCGGATTTGGTTCTCTTGCATGCTGGTTAGTGTCTTGACCCTGCCAAGTGTGACCCAACCTCTGTTCCACCACTCTGTCAGGTACTGGCACCTAGCCCTGCCAGACAGGCCCGAATCCATAGCTTTTGTGTGGACTGGTGTGTGGCAGGCGGTGATGCTCTACGCTAACAACCCATCTCAGAATTCCCATGTGGACTGGTGAATCAGTCTGGCCCAAATAGATCTTATGGATTCTCCCCTCCAAACCAAAGGTCTTGGTCCTCATGCTTGCCAGAAAGTTCTGTGACCCTATCGCTGGGAGTTACCCAGGATTCATCCCTCACTTACACTCATACTCGGCTTTTCCATCAATGTCCCTAGGCAGCAACTACATACCCTAAAAACCCCAGAACTCGCTGCTGGCGGCCAGCAGGGAAAACCTGACGCCACCCTAAACGAAGGACTTGGTCACCACTTGACAGCAGTGACCATGGCCTGAGTCCCCAGCACTGGGTCCGGCCTGGCTGGGGCACCCCCCTGCAGCAGCCCGCTGCGGGAGGCTCCTTTTGCCCCAGCCCCACGGCCAAACTGGTATAGCATTTTCAATGCAGCCTTGACCTGTAGTGTCAAGATGCCTTGTCCAGGCCTGGCAAAATGACTTGGTTGGTTAATCTCCCTCTAAGCACTAGGATCCCTAATGGGCCTGGGTTCATGTCCCAGCTACTCTGTTTGCCATCCAGCTCCCTGCTTGTGGCCTGAGAAAGCAATGCAGGATAGCCCACAACCTTGGGACTGTGCACCCACATAGGAGTCCTGGAGGAAGTTCCTGGCTCTGGATTGACTCAGCTATGGCTATTGTAGCCGTTTGGGGTGAAATATTTTTCTGTCTCCTCTCTGTAAAATTTGCCTTTCCAATAAAAATAAACTGATCCTTTTTATTTTTTGTTAGAAATTCAGACATACAGAGAGGAGGAGAGAGAGAGGAAGATCTTCCATCTGCTGATTCACTCCAAGTGGCCACGATGGCCAGAGCTGAACCGATCTGAAGCCAGGAGCCAGGAGCTTCCTCTGGGTCTCCCACCTGAGTGCAGGATCCCAAGGCTTTGGGCCGTCCTCTACTGCTTTCCCAGGCCACAAGCAGGGAGCTGGATGGGAAGCGGGCCACTGGGACATGAACCAACGCCCGTATAGGACCTGAACATATGCAAGGTGAGGACTTTAGCCACTAGGTTATCATGCTGAGCCCATCTTATTTTTTTAAGATGCCTTATCCATCTGGTGAGATTTTTCTTTTCTTTCTTTTTAATGATAAGATCAGATGTACAGAGATCTTATATCCATGGGTTCACTCCCCAAATGGCTGCAAGAGCCAGAGCTGAGCCCATCTCAAGTGAGGAGCCAGGAGCTTCTTCCGAGTCTCCCATGTGGGCACAGGGTTCCAAGGCTTTGGGTCATCCTGTACTGATTTCCTGGGCATAAGCAGGGAACTGGATGGGAAGTGGAGCAGCCAGGACTGAACTGGTGCCCATGTGGGATCCTGGAACTTGCAAGGCAGGGTGGGGATTTAGTCACTGAGCCATCACTCCAGGGTCCCCGTGTGGTGTATTCTGTCAGCTTTTCATGTAATAATGAGGGCTTGGTACTTATTGCTGCCAGTGGGACATCTTATTACTGAACAGTTGTTTGACTTAGGCAAACCAGTTATGAAATGACTCCACTACGAAGGATTTGGATCAGCTACGACGATTCAAAATAGGACTTGGTTAATTGGGCGAAATATACTGCATTATTTTGATGTATGGAGGAGGGGTATAACAGCTAAGGTCACAATTGATAGGACAAGGCTAGTACACCTCCGAGTTTGTTGGGAATAGATCAGAGGATAGCATAGGCAAATAGAAAATACCACTCTGTTTTAATATGGTGGTGTGTTGAGTGGGTTAGCGGGAGTATAGTTGTCAGGGTCTCCCAGGAGGTCTGGGGAGAATAGAACTAGGGTGAGGAGAAGGGTGATTAGGAGTAAGAAGCCAAGGTTGTCTTTCTTTTTTTTCTTTTTTTTTTTTTTTAATTATTTTTTAATAATCTTACTTAGTTGATTAGGGAACAAAGTGTCAAGGGCTACAGGGTGAAAGTGGGTAATACCATTGTTTCCACATCAATATCATTTTACCCTGTATCTGGGGTCAGGGAAAAAAAAAAACAAAGGGAAAAGCCCCACCCAACCTCCCACCCATCCCAGATCCCCAGCGGGAGGCGCGCTCTGAGGGTCCTGCTCATACAGTTTTGATAGTTCATCAGTTCTGGATTGCTGCCAATCTCTCAGTTCCAATCGCAATGAAACCTATTCAGAATCCACTGGCTGACAGTCTCTTCATGGTTGGGGTTCTAAGATCAGCAGTTCAGTTGGAGGGATCTCCCAAGAAACTTCATCTGAGATGATCCCAGGCCTGATTCTTGTGCGAGTTTGCTAGTACAGAGTCCGACACCGTCCGTCACACCAATCAGCTTATGCTCATGCTGGTCGTTGGGATTGCTGGGTTCGTTCTGTTTCCAGCCCTGTCTTCCTCGTGAACCAACTGGTGTTGTAGTCCAGCTCGATCCTGCCCACTTCATATTTGGTCCTCAGGCAAATCAGTTGGGGCTGCAGCCTAGTTGGGGCGACTTCCCATAACCCCTATCAGTTCTGCCCCCTACCCTGGTTCCCATGCTTGCCAGTACGCACTGCAGGCTTGTCAAGTCTGTCCCACATCCTGTTTAGCTCTCGCACGTGTCGATAGGCATTGGAGCCCAGCTCAACCCAACCAACCTACTATCCAGCCCACACACCTACTGGCAGGTGCCCTTCTGTACAGCCACCCCTGCCCCTGTCCTGGTGTTCGTGCTGTCCAATGAGAGTGGTAGCCCCAAAGGAGGTGCCCACTATTTCCCTTCTAGGCCACACTCACTCCCAGATTATGTACTCTCCAGGTAGTTCTGGCATTTGACTTGACAGATTAGCTCCAAGTGCCAGCCTCTGCCAGCTAGTACTGCGGCTAGCCCAACCAACCCTCACCCACTCTAGTTTTTGCTTGCACCAGTTGGAACAGTCAGCCCACCATGGCCCTTCCCTTATCTAGCCCACATGAGGCCCACAGGTGTAACAGCCCTGCCTATTCTGATCTGCCCCCATCCCGACTCACGCTTTCCAATGGAAGTAGTTGTCCAGCAGGGGAGCCCTCATTCCCCTGTCAGCTTTGCCTCCTCCCCCTGATTATCACATGTGCTGTTTGGGTGCTGCAACCACATCTGGTACGGCTCATCTCACCTTGGCATTCCTTATTGTGTACTAGTATGTGTCGCAACCGAACCTGGCTCGACCCACACTCTGTTCTGGCACTTGGACTCACCAGCGGGTGATGTGAACAGGTTCAGCCTGGTCTGCCCCCAATCCATGCTATCGGTGTCTCCCGTCCCGCGGAAGAAATCACCTGACACACTGGAGATCGTCCGAGGCGCTTTATTGAAAGCTTCCATTAAATCCGTTAAAACTGTTACTCCGCCGCATTCCGTAAAAAACCATTATGCAGAAGCCCCACCCCTCCCCCAAAGCCCCTGACTTATCTGTCAATCCTATCCAATCAGCTTACACACCCGAGGCATGCGGTAAAGGGCCAATCACAGGGCACTTCCAAGGCTCCAAGAGGCAGTAGGGTCCAGGCATCATCTTAGGGCAGGGCATTGTCAGTGCCCCCAACACCATGCCATGTGTATACCAGTGGGATAATTTCCATAGCCTGTTCTGGGCTGTTTCCTATTGTGCTTCTTGCGCTTACCTGCAGGGACTGTGTTCTGCCAGAGGAGTTGCCCAGGCTCCTCCATCAGAAACTCTCCCAGTGCCAGGTTTCGCGCATACCAGTGGGTCCATGAGCCAGCCCTGTTCAGTTCACCTCCAGTCCTAGCAGGAACAGTGGTGTTTCCTGACTGTTCTTCAACCCAATCTGGTTCTTATTGTTGGATGTTTCAACCCAGCCATGGCTCTTCCATACCCCCATACAGCTTACACATGGTTCAGTAAGGGCTGAGACCTAGCCTAGTCTGTCATACATTTCCCCTGGTCAAGGTTGTCTTTAATTGTGTAGTAGGGATGAAAGGGGATTTTGTCTGAGATAACGCCTGGGGGGTTGTTTTAACCTGTTTCGTGGAGGAAGAGCAGGTGGACTATTACTAGGGCGGTGATAATGAATGGGAGGATACAGTGAAAGGCAAGAATTGGGTTAGGGTAACTTTGTCAACTGAGAAACCCCCTCAGGTTCATTGGATGAGGTCAGTGCTGACATAGGGGATTGCAGATAGGAGATTAGTAATTACAGTTGCCCCTCAAAATGGTTGGCCTCATGGTAGGACATACCCTATAAAAGTGGTCGCTATAACTGTGAATAGTAATAGGATGCCAATGTTTCATGTTTCTGAATAGGTGTAGGAGCCATAGTAGATCCGTCAGCCCATATGGAGAAACAAGCAAGTAAAGAATATGGATGCGCCATTGGCATGTAGGTATCGGATAATTCAGCCATAGTTTACATCTCGGCCGATGTGGGTGACTGATGACAATGCGGTTAGTGTATCTGATGTATGGTGTGTGGCCAGGAATAGGCTGGTATAATCTGGATGCCTAGACATAGGCCTAGTAATGAACCGAAGTTTCATCACGCACAAATATTTCAAGGGGCTGGTAGGTCAATAAGGGAGTGATTTATGGTTTTTATTGAGGGGTGGGTTTTTTGGATGTTGGTCATCAAGTTTTTGTAGTTGAACTACAACAGTGACTTTTCATGTCACTAGTCTTGGTTAAAGTCCATGCAAAAATTATGACATATTATGTATTATTATTAAGTATAATATTTGTTGTGGGTTTTGTGGGGTTTTTGTCTAAGCTATCACTTGTTTATGGGGAGTTGGGTTTAATTGTGAGTGGGGATGTGGGTTGTGGGATTATTTTAAGTTACAGGCTGTCATTTTTAGGGTTAATAATGGTTTTGATTTATTTAGGAGTTATGCTAGTGGTATTTGGGTATACTACTGCAGTGGCTACAGAGGAGTACCCTGAGTCTTGGGGGTCAAATATGGTAGTTTTAGGGGCATTAGCTATGGGTCTGGTGATGGAGTTAGTTTTAGTTGGTTTGTGGTGTTGGGAATTTCAGGTGTGCAGAATGATAAGGTGACTTGCACTTCGCGTCACCGTTACTGAAGACCTCTGGTGTCACACCGTGAACTCACATTTGGCGGCACCTGGGAGTTTATCTGGAAGGTACCATGTACTGGAGCAGCGGGAAGGAGGGCAAAGGGCTCATCCTAGTGGAAAGATCCTCCTAGCAACCTTTCCTAGGTGAGGCCTAGAGTTTGGTTCCCTGCCCAGGTTGCTCAGCCAGCAAGTGGCACAGCTGGGATTTGAATGCCAGATCCACACTTCAAATTTTTATTTCAAAGCTTTAAGTATATATAGGATTCTGAGATGTACACGTGTGATAAATTTAATCCTTCTAAATATTCTGAGTGTTGAAAGGAGTGGTGTAGGCATTGCCACAGGAAGAAAAAAATAGACACAGGTGCGGTAAGACATAGCCTCTGTATTTCCCAGCAGTTGCTGTGCTCCTGCAGGTAGGGGGTGGGGGAGAGGATTCTGTCTTCCCACAGGCACAGCCAGAGATGTCCACCCAGCACTAGCACCAGCTGGCTTGAAGCCAAATGAGCAGCCCACAGGTTCACCTTTGCATGGTACCCAGTGTAGATGGCTTGTGTTTTAAATGTAAGGAGACATGATTAGTGAATTTGAATGAATTGTTGCTGAGATTAGAGCAAGGCCCTAAAGCTGGAGTACTGGAATCTTCTGACCATGTGGATGACAAAGTCCTGAGCCAGGAATGCCTGGGCCAGGCCATCGGAACCAACCCTGTGGGCTCTGTTTGTCGTTCTGCCCTGAATATGTGCTGAATCAGTGCATTTCTGGGGTTGAAGTTGTACAACCAGGACACAATATTGAAGAAGACAGTGGGACTTGAGTTCCCAACCTGCCTTCACCATTTAGCTATGTAAAATTTTTAAAAAATATTTTATTTATTTTTATTGGGAAGGCAGATTTACAGAGAAAAGGAAAGAAGAAAATGTTTTCCATCTGGTGATTCACTCATCAAATGGCACAATGGCCAGAGCTGAGCTGATCTGAAACTTGGAGTCAGGAGCTTTTTCCTGGTCTCCTACATGGGTGCAAGTGCCCAAGGACTTGGGTCATCCTTCACTGCCCTCCCAGGTCATAGCAGGGAGCTGGATGGGAAGTGAAGTGCCTCTGCCAGCATGCTGCGGGCAGAGGATTAGCTTGCTATGCCACTGTGTAGGCTCCATTAGCTGTGTGACTTTAGACTGTTCACTCCTCCTCAGTTTTTCCCTTTGTTCTGTAATTGAAGGGGGATGGGTCATGAGTGATCTCAAATACACACCTGAAGGGCCAGGCGGATGCAGATACACACAGCACCCAACCTCAGAGCACCCAAAAATACAGAAACACTGCTGGCCGTGCTAGTGCTCCCTTAGAGCTGGCCTTGGCCAAGGCATAACAGTTTAGAACCCTGCCTGCTAACATGAGGGAACTTGAAAAACTTGTGTGGAAATTGGAATTAAAAGAAAGTTTATTTTAGTACTAAAATTTTTGGAATTCATGCACATTAAGGGTCTTCATGTGCATGAATTCCATAAAGCAGTAGGTATTCAAGGCCTGGAGTAATGGCTAAATCCTCATCTCATAAGCGCTGGGATCCCATATGGGTACCGGTTTATATCCTGGCTGCCCTACTTCCCATCCAACTATTTGCTTGTAGCCTGGGGAAGCAGTTGAGAATGATCAAAGCCTTGGAATTCTGCATCTGCGTGGGAGACACGAAGGAAGTTTCTGCCTCAGGAGCTGATTGGGTCAGCTCTGGCCATTGTCGTCACTCAGGGAGTGAAGCAACAGATGGAAGTTCTTTCTCTCTGTCTCTCCTCCTCTCTGTGGATCTGACTTCCCAATACAAATAAATAAATCCTTGAAAGGGAAAAAAAAAAAAAGCAAGAAGAAGACCCGAAAATCTGATTGAAATGGAATCTTTTAAGCTTAGGGTGTATTTCTGGGGGGTATATGTATGTGTGTATGGAGGGAATAGAACAATAGCTATCAATTAGAGTGTGGAGACACACGCATCCAGGAGAATCCTGTGTATTCTGCTCAAAGCATGAAGCCATCAGAAGGGCGAGATTGGTAACTTCTTTTTATTCTCATAAGCTGGACACTCACAGGAGTGGAATGGCAACTTCCTTGCTACAGACTGGGAGCCTGTGGGGGCAGAAGCCTCCTGCACGTTTGTAAAAGAACTCTCCCCTTCTTATCCCAACAGGGACCTGGCCCTGTCTGCCTATCTGTTCACCTAACTTCTCATACCACACTCAAGTCCCTGGGTTTCATTCCTGATCAGACTCCCTCTAAGGTAGACCCTGGGAGGCAGCAGTGGGGGCGTTAGCCCTGGCGCTTGTGAGCACTGAGGAAGTGAAACAGAGGATGGAGGCTCTTGGTCTGTCTGCCCCCACCACAGTCTCTCTCATTCACTTCTCAAGAAAAAATTCAAGTTTATGAAAAGAGCCTGTTATAAAGAAGATATACATGGATTACAAAGTTAATTGGGCCACAATAAACTCATCTTTTGATTTAGTTTTTCCACAGTCTTTCTGAAATGCCCTCATGCAGTTGTATGCAAATTTCCTATACATGCTAAAAAAGGGCCTAAGTGGGGTTAGTGATTGGTCCAATGGTTAAGACCCCAGAGGGGATGCCTGAGTCCCACATCGGATTACCAGGCATTAATGCCCACCTCCAGCTTGTCACTCCTTCTTTCTGCTAATACAGCTCCTGGGAGGCAGTGGTGCCAATTCAGCTTACTGCTCCTGCTAGCTGTGTCAGAGATCTGAGGTCAGATATAACTTCAAGTTGTGTATCCATCCAGGAGGCTGTGGATCAACGCAGACATTTGGGGAGGGAACCGGTAGATGTGGGAGTGTGCGCTCTGTCTCTCTTCTCAGATAAAACAACAAAAATGTGTTTAGGTAGGAGCTTGAGCTTCTGCTATGGTTGGTCTTTGTTAGCATCCAAGATGGTGCCAAGGTGGTGCTGGCTCTCCCCCCTCCAGAGCTGTGGTGCTGATCCTTCCCCTAAACTCTGAACAACAGCAGAGCTCGCGCTGCATGTTTTCACTATTAGTTGTGCTCTTAGCAACCAGGGTCTTCTGAGGCTTAGTGAAGAGTCCTCAATGGTGCCTTTATCCAAAAGCCTTTCAGCGACACATTTTGTAAGAATCAGACGCAGAGCATTTCAAGCAGTGGAATGAGGGAAAGAGCATTGGACATGTGATTGATAAAAGTCAAGGTGATTGGAATCAAGCAATACTTAGGAGCCTTTTTCAGGTCAATCTAGATACATCTTTGAGGAAGGTCCAAGTTAGTGAGAGTGAGGAAATAAAGTAGCAACTTAGGAAAAATAGTGAAGGGTGGGGAGGATCCCAGCATGATGGCTCAGTTGGCTAATCCTCCACCTGCAAGTGCTGACATCCCATATGGGTGCCAGTTTGTGTCCTGGCTGCTCCCTGCTTGTGGCCTGGGAAAGCAGTGAAGGATGACCCAAGTCCTTGAGATCCTGCTGCCACATGGGAGACCTAGAAGAAGCTTTCGAATCCTGGCTTTGGATCAACTCAGCTTTGGCTGTTGTGGCCACTTGAGGAGTAAACCAATAGATGGGAGATCTCTCTGTCTCTGCTTTCTGTGAATCTGCTTTCATAATAAAAATAAATAAATCTTTTAGAAAAAGAAAATAAAACAAAGGGAATATAAGAGTAAATACTCTTTCAGCAAGATCATGTCTGAAATTAGAAAATAAAATCATAGCAGTGTATGCAGCTATTGGAAAATACAGAGAGAGGTTGGCACTTCTGAGGGTGGCTCCCTGCAGGACCCTGCGTAGGCAGCGCTAGAGAGGAGGCTGCTGCTTTCTCTCTAAACCTCATGATGAGTTGCTTGATTTAAAACATGCTTATGTTTTATTTTTCAAAAATCACTAGTAAGTTAAAACTGAACCCAAAAAAATAAAACTAGCTGAAAGAATACTCAGTCACTTTTATTTGCTCATTCATACTTTAATAAAAACCCAGAAAGCACAACCTTGTAACCAAATCCATTATGTTCTAATGTGATGCTCTTGGGGAGTCTAAACTGACAGGAAAAAAAATGTTCATCTCTAATCAGAGTGTCTTTTTTAAAAAAATAAGATTTATTTTTATTTTTATTGGAAGGTCAGATATACAGAGAAGAGGAGAGACAGAGAGGAAGATTTTTTGTCCGTTGGTTCAATCCCCAAGTGGCCAGTGGCTGGAGCTGAGCCAATCTAAAGCCAGGAACCAGGAACTTCTTCTAGGTCTCCCACGTGGGTGCAGGATCCCAAGGCTTTGGGCCATCCTCCACTGCTTTCCCAGGCCACAAGCAGGGAGCTGGATGGGAAGCATGGCTGCCGGTATTAGAACCAGTGCCCGTATGGGATCCTGGGTGTACAAGGCAAGGACTTTAGCCGCTGGGCTACTGTGTAGGGCCCAAGGAGTGTCTTTTTACCATTAGGTGGCTCTGTGAGAACTGGGGCTGCTGCCTGCTTTGTGCTTGTTTCACTGTGGCGCACAGCTCCCTCTGCAAGATCATGTACCAGCCCCAAATGACTGCTGAGACTCCCAACAGGGCACCCACGTTTCAAACAACAGGAAGAGAGTGCAAGGTCGGTCCTCCTCCCATGAAAGCGACAAGGAGTGGGTGTTTGGAGCAGTCCAGGCTGGCTGCATCCCATGCTGCAGTGCCTCCTCTGCTTCCAATCCAGCTTCCTACTGACAGTGCTTCTTGGAAGGCGTGTGGTGGTTCAAGCACTTGGGTTCCCTGGATTGAGTTCTGAGCTCCTAGCTTTGGCCTGGTCCAGCCCTGGCTGCTGTGGGCGTTTAGAGAAGTCAACCAAAGGAAGATTGTCTCTCTGTCTCTATCTCTGCCTTGCAAATCCCCTCACACACACACACCCCGGGCAGGGAGACACTCTCCTCCATCCTGTGGAAGAAGTGGGGACACCTGGCAAACACTCTGCTTTGACCCAGGCTTCAGGAGACTGCCCTGTCCTCTAGGCCCACCTGACACACCTGACCCTTGGCTTCCTTCTCTGTCCCTGCAGAGTGAGCAAGAACCCCGCCTCGCCACTTTGGAGAAGAGCTTCTCCCCTCAGTATCCCAGTACCTGCAGCATCTCACTGGGCCCTGGCCTGTCCTGCTGGGATCCCATGGAGCCAGGAGTTCCTTTCCTTCTGGGGTTTCCTAGCAGCAATTTTCCATTCACAGACCACCACCCCGCCCCAAACACACACACACACACACACACACACACACACACACACACACACACACATCCTATGCTCCTTTGCTGTGCTGTACTCAGAGTTGAGCCCATTTGCTCCCAGTGCAAGACGCCCTGGCAGTGGTCCCTACACCAAAAGCCAGGAGCACCTTCAAATAAAGTCCGTACTTTGCTAAGTGCTGTGAACAACATTTTTTTTCCCGTAACAGTTCCATGATCCAAAGATGGGAAGAAGGGCTGCTGTCCTGAGCAAACAAGACATACCCACGTGCTCCTGGATAGGAGACTGTGAGGACGTGGGAAACACTGTGCACAGTGCAAGCCCGGGCCAGTGTGATCATGACCCTGGCAGGGAGGAGGAGATGTGCTCTGTGTCTGTGTGAGAGGGGCCCAGTGGGGGCCAAGCAGGGCTTGCTCTGTATGGGCCAGCAATGACACCAAAAGTAGAGGAGTTTTTTGTGCTGAGACACCAAAGGCTGAAGGAGGGCGGATTACGAGGATGCTGAGTTGGAGTGCAGAGTGGTAGCTGGTGCTGTAGTGAAACGGAGCCCAAAGCTGCTGACCCTGCACCGCCCCCAGGCAGCGTTCCCAGGGCCTTAACACGAGCTTCCTCTGCCTTGGAGTCTCCTGTCCCCGTGGGTTTGTGTTCTCATGGTGGCCACACAATGTATGAGGCTTTATCCTTCACCTGTTGCAGAACCACACTGTTTCCAGATACTTTATTATTGGGAGCCATATCCCCTCAGCTTGCAGTGTGAGCAGCATGCACACTCCCCTGCAGTGTGAGCAGCATGCAGGATGTGGGAAGGGGGCAGGCTTTGGGAGTGGCAGCAGAGGGTGACCCGTGGTGGCTGTGTGCAAAGCCCTTACTTTCTCAAAGCTCTTACCTCCCTGACTTGCCCTCGACTGCTGTTGTTGCAAATGCCCAGCCCAGGGAGCCGTGTAGAATGTATCCATCATCTCCTCATTTAGCTCAGTTTGTGGGCTTCCAAGTCCCTCATGGAAGGTTCAATTAAAATCTTGGAAGAAATCTAGGCTGTGTACATTGTTCTCAGTGGAGTGACTAAGCTGAGTACGGTAAAAGGAAGGTGAGACAAAGCCATTGCTCAGGTTAGGATAATTAGAATTTGAGGCATTTTCTTTGTGTGGAAGGGAGAAAAAGGTCCTGATGACTTTCACTGGGGAGAGAGGAATGTTCTAGCAAGTAAGATGGAATTCTGCTGATTATCTTCAAGGGAGGCTGGAGAGGAGGCTTGGGGCTGTGCAATCCCACAGCTCGTTCTTTCTCTCGCTCCACTTTTCACCTTCTCCCAGATTGTTCATATTCAGATTTTTAAAATTTTTTTTTGCTTATAGATGTATTCTGTATCTGCTACAATGATGTAGCAGAAATATACAAGTGAGTGAATGGATGGCTGGAGAAGTGGAGCGATGGCCGGGCGAATGGGTAAGTGAGTGGATGGGTGAGTTTACAGAGGGATAACTGCAGATAGGTTAGAGAAGGAAAACTTGAACTTGTGTATTGAGAAGGAAGTGAAGAAGAAGAACTGATGTTCCTTGATTGTCTGGGTCTGGCGCTTTGTGAACATCATTTCAGCGAATCCTCACAGCAACGCAGGACTGTAAGAACGTGCTCACGTGGGGGTGGCGTTTTGATGCAGTGGGCTAAGACTTCACCTGCGACACTGGCATCCCCTGTTGGCACCAGTTTGAATCCTGGCTGCTCCACTTCTGTTCCATCTCCCCGCTAATGCTCCTAGGAAAGCAGTGGGAGGATAGCCCAAGGTTTTGGGACCCTACACCCATGAGGAAGACTGGGAAGAAGCTCCTGGCTTCAGCTTGGCCCAGGCCTGGCAGTTGTGGTCTTTTGGAGAGTGAACCAATGGGTTGAGATTCTCCCTGTTTCTCCTGCTTTCTCCATAGTTCTGCATTTCAAATAAATTTTAAAAATTACATAAACAACTCACTTTAGAGCAATTTTAAGCAGAAATAACAGAGGAGGGCTGTGGGAGTAAAAAAGTCTCTTTTTTGGAAAAGATTTATTGGGCCCAGCGCCATGGCCTAGCAGCTAAAGTCCTCGCTTTGAAAGTCCCGGTATCCCATATATTCGCTGGTTCTAATCCCGACAGCTCCACTTCCCATCCAGCTCCCTGCTTGTAGCCTGGGAAAGCAGTCAAGGACGGCCCAAAGCCTTGGGACCTTGTACCCGCGTGGGAAACCTGGAAGAAGTTCCTGGCTCCTGGCTTCAGATTGGTGCAGCACCGGCCATTGCGGTCACTTGGGGAGTGAATCATTGGACGGAAGATCTTCCTCTCTGTCTCTCCTCCTCTCTGTATATCTGACTTTTCAATAAAAATAAACAAATCTTTTTAAAAAAGAATTTATTTATTTGTATATGAAAGGCAGTTTACAGAGAGAAGGGGAGACAGCGAGAGAGAGAGATCTTCTGTCTGCTGGGTCACTCCACAAATGATCTCAATGGCTGAAGCTAAGCCAATCTGAAGTCAGGAGCCTGAAACTTCTTCTGGTCTCCCATGTGGATGCAGGGTCCCAAGACTTTGGGCTGTCCTTAACTGCCTTCTCAGGCTACAAGCAGCTTGATGGAGAGTGGAGCAGCCAGGACACGAACTGGCTCTTATATGGGATGCCAGCTCTGCAAGGTGAGGATTTAGCCATTGAGCCACCATGCCAGCCCAAGGGAGACATTTCCTAATTCTGATGTTCTCTATCTGCTAAGATGTTGATCAAGAATGAGTGTAGCTTACTGCTCACCAGAAGCTGAGGGCCAACAAAGGAGGGTGGCGCCACAAGGGGCTCTGCTCAGAAGCAAAGCTAGGAATGCTCTAAACCCAGGGTGTACCTGCATGCAGCTGTGGTGTGACCACTCCTCTGGTCACTTACTGATATGTCCTAGCTCTTAACGTGTGGTCCACAGCATGTGGATCTGGCTGCCCTGGTTCACGAGGAGCCGCTGGCTCCTGCAGCCACTCCTGCTGAGGTCCCTGATGTTCTCTCTCTTTTTGAAAAGATTATTTTGAGTTGGTTATTTTTTTAAAGATTTATTTTTATTGCTAACTCAAATATACAGAGAGCAGGAGAGACAGAGAGGAAGATCTTCCGTCTGATGGTTCACTTCCCAAGTGACTGCAACGGCCAGAGCTGCACTGATCCAAAGCCAGGAGCCTGGAACCTCTCCCAGGTCTCCCACACGGGTGCAGTTTGAACTCCAGTGCCAGTTTGAACTTCCCTTCTGCCTATCCCTTAAGTGTTGACTCTGATCCTCTGTTTATCCCATACTGAACACTTAGCTAGAGTTATTTCATTCACCATCTTTTAAAAATTATTCATTGGAGAGTTAAAAGAGACAGAGACAGTATGTGTGAGAGAGAGAGACAGGGGGAAGTTACTGTCTCTCCACTGGAGTTCACTCCTCGGATGCCTGCGCCAGCTGGGACTGGGGCCAGGAACCAGGAATACAAGCTGGGTCTCCCTTCTGATGGGCCAACCCTGCTGCCTCCCAGGATGTGCTTCGGCAGCAAGCTGGAGTAAGAAAGCAGAGTCAGGGACCAAAGCGAGGCACTCGGAGTACAACATGGCCATCCCCATGGGTAGGCTAAACACCTGCTGGCCATGCTGATGCTGAGAATTCCCCCAAATGTTTGTCTAGCTGGACAATTGTTTGGCACTTGGGCAGCATACAGCCTGTTGCTTAGTGGAAGGTTCTCCTGGAATAGCTCCTGGGCTCCTTGAGATCTTCTCTGTATTCCGATTCCCAACCCCATTCCTAATCCCAGGTCCCAGGCTCAGCAGTGGAGTCACTGTTACCCGGCTGTTCACCCAGAATCCAGGTGCACCCTAATTTCCTCTCTCTGCTTTGTGGTCCACATCTAGGCAAGGCATTCATTGGTTCATCTGCTTTCTCACATGTGTCCACCTCTCTCCATCCTCATGTGCCCTGCCTTGGCCCACTCTGTCCTCCCATTCTCTTCTCCACACCTGCAGCCTGAGCCATTCTTTTGCAGTGCAATCATCCCTAAAGCCACTACCTTTCCCAGCATCCCCTGGGGTAAGCCCAACACTTTGTTTTGGTCTCCAAGGCCATTCCGGGTCTGTCCCCTGGTCCCCTCCCTTGCTGGGCAGGCTCCAGCCCTGCAGATCACATGCTGGTCCCAAACTAGCCCCGGCTGTATGCTCTCACCTCCTGCTGCCTGAATCACCAGGCTCCCGTAGGGTGGGGGTGGGGGGTAACTTCCACTCAGGCTCAGCATTGGTGGCCTTCTCCAGGGAGCCTTCTCTGACTGTCCAAGCTGGGTGACAGCCTCTCTTTGGAGTGTTCTGCCCACAGCAGCTCCTGTCTGTCACATGGTCATGGAGTTCTCCAGACAGCAAGAGCACCCATCTTTTACCTGTGCCTCTCCAGTCTCCAAGGAGGAGTGCCTGGCTCTAAACTAGACAAATTTCTTAGTGACCTGACTAAGACAAAACGGACAGATGACCAACTTTTCAGGGTTGGTATGTATCTGTGTGTGTGTGTTGGGGGGAGCGGTGAGAGTGTTAAATGAGATCAATGTACAACTTGGGCCTAGCACAATGGCTCAATGGTTAAATCCTCACCTTGCACACGCTGGGATCCCATATGGACCAATTCATGTCCCAGCTGCTCCACTTCCTATCCAGCTCCCTACTTATGGCCTGGAAAAGCAGTTGAGGACAGCCCAAAGCCTTGGGACCCCACACGGGAGGTCTGGAAGAAGCTCCTGGCTCCTGGCTTTGGATTGGCTCAGCTCTGGCTCTTGAGACCATTTGGGGAGTGAACCAACAAATGGAAGATCTTTGTCTCTCATTCCCACTTTAACTGCATCTTAAGCAAATAAAATTATATAGATATAAAACTATTGCCCAAAAGCCTGACTTCTCATCTAACTTCCCTCTTCTTCTCTCTTTGTTGAGATAATAGAACTATTCCTGGGAAGGGCAGCACAGCAGAGAAGATTGGCAGTTCATCCAGTGGTCACTACTGGAGTCTAAAACATCCCAGGAATTCTAGATCTCAGACCTAAAGGGCAGGAACGAACCCGCGGGTCTGTCTGTCTGTCTTTCTTTCTTTCTCTCTCTCTCTCTTTCTCTCTCTCCCTTTCTCTCTCTCTCTCTCCCTTCCTTCCTTCCTTCCTTCTTTCCTCTTTCTTTCTCTCTCTCTTTTTTATTTCTTTCTTTCTTAGATTTATTTATTGGAAAGTCAGATTTACAGAGAGGACAGAAAGAAGATCTTCTGTCCACTGGTTCACTCCCCAAGTGGCTACAACGGCTGGAGCCGAGTTCATCCAAAGCCAGGAGCCAGGAGTTTCTTCCAGGTCTCCCACACAGGTAGAGGGCCCTAAGGCTTTGGGCTGTCCTTGGCTGCTTTCACAGGCCACAAGCAGGGAGGTGGAGCAGCCGGGATACGAACCAGTGCCCGTATGGGATCTTGGTGCATATGCAAGGTAAGGACTTTAGCCACCAGGCTGTTGTACTGGCCCTCTGCCTCCTCTCTGGCTCTGGACCACTTTCATGCACGTGAATCTGCACCTGTGTCCATCACACACCTGGAGTTCAGCTGGAGAGCCCAGCAGGGAGGCAAGCTCATGGGTGTCCCCAGGCCCCTCTGTTCCGTAGGCCAGCTGATGGACCTTGGCCGGAAGCCGAGCCATAGGAACATCTTTTCCTCAAAACCTGAAGACCAGCACTCAGCATATGGGCAGAGCATGGAAGCAAGCTTGCGCCTTGATTAGAATAAAAACAAACCAACACTGGTGGGGCAAAGGCCATCCAGCGCCTCTACAGGCTAGCTGCAGGAAGCTCCGCATCCCTTCATTGTGCGGTGTCCTATCAGCCTGGGAGGTGGACAGGCAAGGAGCTGGCCCATGGGTTGTGTGTATGAGACCCCACAAGCCCTGCTTCTGGGGTGGGGGTCAACTTGAAGACAGGCAGAGGTGGGGCAGTGGGCATGGACGTCTCCCTGAGTCCAGGCCAGTGCAGCGGCCATGGGGTTCTACTGAAAATCAGGTGTGCAGAGCCTGAGGCCCCACTGGGTGGGAGCATCTTCCCAGTCGGCACTGTGGGAGGGACCCCTATCACTTGCCCTGAGGAAGTGGCAGAGGCGTCCCAGTCCCTTGTCTTCATAAAAATACCTTACAAAGCTGACAGCTTGCCTTGAGGAGCACTTTCCAGGGTTCCCAGCATCCTTGCTACTTCTGCTGAGGTGTCTGAGAGGTGGAGGGATGGGATCGTTGTCCCAGCTTAGAGATGGGGATGACTGAGGCCCTGAGGGAGCCATGTGGCTGGCACCTGCAGTCAGGTATGTGTCTTGTGTTTACAGGGGAAGCTTCCAGACCCTGGCTGCCCATTGACAATCACCTGGGCATCTTCATGACTATCCTGAGTCCCAACCCTGCAGATCAGACTCTTGGGGCCTGTGGCCTGGCCATGGGCAGTTCCTGCAGCTGGAGGCCATGGAAATACTTGGGTCCATCTCCCCATTCCCTCAGGTGAATGTGGCCTTGGAAGGAAGTGTTCTGGGTCTCAGGGGACCCCTGGAGGACAAGGTGGGCCAGCAAGTGGCTTGACAAAGCACATGGCCCAAAGGGGTGGCAGGCTGCGTTTTATTCATCATCACACACCTTCGAGTCCACTCTTGGAGAACATGCACCGCTGAAGCAGGCTGCAGGGAGCCCACAGGCTCCACCCCTCCTGAGAGTAGGCAGCGGGAAGTGGGGGTGCTTTCTTGGGGGTGGGGAACATCACAGGGACTTGGCCGCAAGCTCCATGGCTCCTCCTGGCTGCAGCATGCGACTGGCTTCGGGCAGCAGCAGTGTCACCCTTGAGGCTGCCTGGAGGTGCCAGGGCAGGAATCCAGGCCCTGAATTCCATGCAGTGAGTCCATTCCTGGGGTCCGGAGAGGCCTGGGTGGGCGCTTCCTCGGCCCGTCCTTTCTGACTGCACAGCAAGCTGCTGGCGAGCTCAGTCCATAACCACCACAGCTGTAGCACCTCATCCCAGAGCCCACAGCTGTCTGCTGGCTGTGCCATCCTGACTGTGTGCATGTGAAGTTGTGCTTTTCATGTTGGAAGAATGTACAGGGATGCAGTGAGACAGAACCATGTAGCCCCCAGCGCTGGCAGGGTCTTGGCCCACGTAAGCCCCATCAAAGACTGCAGGCTGCTGTGGCCATGGTCAGCTACTTTCCCAGAGTTGGGCTTGGGTGTGGATGCTGGCTTCTATGTAAAACACAAGGACATGCATGCTGGATGGAGAATTCCCACCATGCAGAGCCTTCCATGGCCAGGCCCTCCTAGCACGCTACAGAATTTGCAAGATGGGGAACCCTTTCTTCTTAAAGGGACCTCCACAGGGATTGTATATCCCGCCCCAGGGGAAAAAGAAATCAGTAGCTCTTTTGTAAAGCTGATGTGTGTATGTGTATGCTCATGCACATGATACATGATTCTGGTTGCATGGTCAGGGCAGTCTGGAACTTTCCACAAGTGGAGGGCCTGAGGCTACCTGAGTCTTCTCACTCCTTTATCAGGCCTGGTGGCTCTGGCTGCACTCAGAGGATGCTGGGGGCTCTGAGCCCCTGGCTTTGGCAATCAAGGCCACTCAAATCTCTTTCCTTCCCTCTTCCCCTCCTTCCCTCCCTTTCAGCTCCTCCCTTCTGTCCTTCCTCCCCTTCATGACCACAGCTGGTTGGCCAGCGTTTCTTAGAGACCATGCACGAGGGGTATGAGGGTGGATCCAAGGTTAGGAAGCAGCTCCTGGAGCCTGGGTGAGTGCAGATTGCCAGGGGTCACACTGGAGACACACCCCCCTCCCCAGCCCCAATATCCAGAGAGGCCCAGGCAGCAGGCACAGAGTGTGGAGGCCTTTCCCAGTCCATTCCTGGGAGGAGGAGCTTCAAAGGAACCTGCATGAAAGAAAGAAAACTCGGTCAGAGCCCGTGCTGCTGGCTTCCCCAGGCCCCGCTTCCAGCAGGCGTCGAAATGTCCTGCAGGCCTGGGTCTAGGGCCTCGTCAGGTCCTCCGACGCTGGGGCCACAGCCCTTGGTGGGTGAGACGGGGCCCTTCAGCCTGAGATGAGCAATGACGGGGTGATGCCCGAAGCTGTGTGACTGTGGTCAGGGTTGGGGGCCAGGGACCAGGGAACACAAGCAAGCATGGGTTGGCTCCTGGGCCACACTGGGCCTGGGGATCTGGGTTGGTCACAGAGGTTGGTGAGAAGGAAGGAGAAAAGTCTCCTTCTGCCACCCACTTCCTGCTTGCTCAGGAGGGCCCCCGTTGCCTCCTTCCAAAGCCAAAGCACACAAGTGAACACAGCTGAGGCTGCAGCATAAGCAACTTGGGACAAGACTGTAGGAAGCTGGACACATAAAAGTGTGTCAGGAGCGCTTCTCTGGAGGTTGGTCCTGGCTCCTCCTGTGCAGATGGTGGGTGGGTGGGGGTTGGGGGAGCAGGGATGGGCAGGGTATGGCCTGGTGCTTCTGCAGGCTAGCTTGGCCTCAGGTTTGGGCTCCCTTCCTGTGGGTAGGCTGCTACTTTACCTGACAAAGAACTCCCAGGCTGCCTGCCTCTGTCCCATGGATCTCAGCTGCCTACTTGGGGTGGCTCAGCCACCCAGGTTGTTTCCTGTTGTCCAGGGAATACCTCTCACTGGATGCCAGGGACACACCTGTTAGTGCTCTACTTCCAGGTCCTGTCCGAGGCTCTGCCATGGAGACACCGGTCTCTTGAGGTGTGCGGCCATCTGATGTGACTGCCGTCAGCACTCCCCAGGGGCTCCCAGTGCTGGCTAGAGTGCTGGCCACTGGCAGTGTGACCCATGGGGAAGCCTACCTATCAGGATGCAGTGAAATTGACTCGCTCCTGTCTGGACCCACCTCATTGGCCTCGCTCCAGGCCAGGCTCTGTGCTTCCAAACTAACCCCAAACCCCAGATCCGAAATGACTCCAGGTAGCTAGAGAGGTACTGAAATCCCAGCTAAGCTTTTTTCTTCCTGCTATGAACAGGAAAGGGAACGAGGAGTTTGACATTCAAGTGTGACTCTCAGTGCTGTGTGTCTGTGTGTGTGCCAAGCACGTTTGCCAGGGAGGGAGACTGTGCAGCATGGCTCACGCTGCCAGGGCAGCAGGGCTTCTCTCCCCTCCTCACATCGTGCCTGTCTCCACCTTGGCTCACCGTCCTGGGATTTTCATCCTGTTCCAATAAGGAGCGCTCCTTTGCAGCCTGGCTGTCTGGCTCACTTGCTAGGGCAGGGACCTCCCATGCTGCGTGCACAGAAGGCGAGTGTGGGAGACTCCGGTGGACAATGACCCAGAGCAAAACTTGGATCTTAAAATGGCATCTGTCCCTGGTTCCGCCAGCACTGTGCCTCCTGCCTTCTTACACGCAAACACAGACACACTTAACTGGCAGGAGCCAAGCATGATTGGGGGCACTGGAGGCACAAATGAATGCCCTTGACATTGCAGAATGGCTCTTTGGAGTCTCCCCAAGGTGAGGTGATTGAGATTTGGACAAGGAAAAGGGGACAGGTCAGGGGCTGCGCTCTGTGAGCCCAGAGTCTCTGCAGGGGAAAAGTCCAACCGATCGCATCCCACAAAAACAATTCCACACCAAGAAAGATAACTGTGGCTTGACAAGATATTTTGGTTAATAGGGAAAAGCATTCCAGATGCTGCCACTGGCAAAAGGAAGTGGGGTGTGTGTCGGGGGTGTGCTCGGAGGTGTGCAGGCATCCTCAGAGCTGGGGGAGGGGGAGGGAGGACAGAGCAGGCCTCCCTCCCTGCAGAGCATCTGTCCGCCCTTCCTTTCTTCCTTCCTTGCGCCCCCTCCCTAAGAAGTAGCTACTCTGGACGCTGAGTTCAGAGGGCTAACTCCAGGCTGAGAAAGGCCAGCTCCGCCCCTTACCATGGCAATTTCCAAATCTGGGGGAAATGCCACAGCGCCAGAGCTGGGTGCCGCCTCATCTCATTGCATAATACTACGCGCCGCCCAACTCTGCGTACGGAGCCGCTGTGCTATATATACACACCGAGAGGCAACAGATGGCTCGCCCCACCCCCACCTGTCCAAACTGTGACTCCAACGCTTCTGACGGCCAGAAGGAAGCTGCTGGGCTGGGCTAGGACTCTAACTGCTGTGGAGGTAATTCAGAGCCGGGAAGCTTGCACCATAGGCTGCGGGGTTGCCAGCTGCGGCTGAGCCTGAAGACGAGTTCGTGCTGGGCTGCTGTTGCTGGTGGCCGGACGGCTGGCTCCTCGCCTCTGCAGGGTGCCTTGGGCGCGGGGCTGCGGCCCTCTTCTCTCCCTGCCGGAGGAATCTGCTGCAGGGCAGGGATCTCCAAGAGGGAGAGCTTACAAGGTGAACAGTTCTCCCCAAACCTGGCCGTGATAACATCAAGCCTAGCCAAATAGTATCTCTGTTTAAAAAAAATTTTTTTTTGGTTTCATTTTATTTAAGATTAAGAAAGCTCCAGCGTCTGGAAGAAGTGCAGCGAACCCAGCGGGCGGCCTCAGCCTCGGCCAGGGTCCCCGGGCGCGGGCGGGAAGCGCCTACCGCGAGGCGCTGGTCTCGGCTAGCCGGTTGTTCATGATGCCCAGCGCGCCCACGCCGCCCGAGAAGCCGTTCTGGCGCGTGTGCACGCACACACCGCGCGGGTAGCCGTTGGCCGTCTCCGACAGCTGCTTCTGCAGCAGCGCCAGCGACACCTTGTTGGAGGCCGTGAGGTCGCGCATGGAGATGAGCTCGCCCGACAAGCGGCGGCCGTCGGTGTCGCTGTCGCGGGCCCCGGTGGCGTCGGCGCCCAGCGCGGCCAGGCGACGGCGCAGCCGTGAGCCCGGGGTGATGGCGTTGCGCCGGGCCAGGGGCGCGCCCGGAGCCGGGCAGCAGCGCGCGCAGCAGCGGCAGCTCAGCTTGCGCAGCATCCAGTTGAGCACCTGCTTGATGAGGATGGAGATGACGTTGAAGAGGGAATAGATGCAGCACACGCCGAGCAGGATGAAGAGGAAGTTGCCCAGGCGGTAGAGCCCCTGGTTCCGGTAGGCGGCATGCTGGCTGCTCACCAGGTCGCCGAAGCCGATGGTGCTGAAGGTGACGAAGCAGAAGTAGAGAGAGTCCACATAGTCCCAGCCCTCCACGCTAGTGTACATGGCCGAGGCGCAGCAAGACAGCAGCACGGCGAACAGGCCCAGGATGAGCAGCACGTGGTACACTGAAGGCTTCCACCCGGCCAGGCCATCGGCCTCTGACAGCGCAGAGCCGCGGCGGAAGGTGGCGGGCAGCAGGCCGCTGCGGCGCAGCTGGCGCTCGCGGCACGTGCGCATGATGAAGGCCAGCAGCGAGATGATGCGCTCCAGGAAGAGGTTGAAGAACAGGATGGTCCCCGCGCAGCCGAACAGCCCGTAGGCAATGAGGAAGGCCTTGCCGCCCACAGTCGCGGGGGTGGTCATGCCGAACCCTGCAGAGAGACGCGAGGCAAGCGTTAGCAAGGCCCTGGCTGAGGCCAGACATGATGTGATCTGAGAACCTGATGGACCACTGATGGGGAAGGGACCATCTGTAGAGACCTTTCTCTAGCTTGATGGCATCAGGTGGAGCTCAGGTCCTGGCAATGCCCTAAGTTGATTGTTGGGGAGTAATGGGGTGGAGCGAGTCATCAGGACACTCAAAACAGAAACCGGAACAAGCTGCTACTGATATGTTCCCAGAACCAAAAAGGGACACCTACTCCATCTCCATTTAAATTATTCTTTTTAAAATTAACATGACCTGGGCCTGGCGACGTGGCCTAGCAGCTAAAGTCCTCGCCTTGAACGCCCCGGGATCCCATATGGGCGCCGGTTCTAATCCCGGCAGCTCCACTTCCCATCCAGCTCCCTGCTTGTGGCCTGGGAAAGCAGTGGAGGACGGCCCAAAGCTTTGGGACCCTGTACCCGCGTGGGAGACCCGGAGGAGATTCCTGGTTCCTGGCTTTGGATCGGCATAGCACCGGCCGTTGCGGCTCACTTGGGGAGTGAATCATCGATGGAAGATCTTCCTCTCTGTCTCTCCTCCTCTCTGTATATCTGACTTTGTAATAAAAATAAATATTTAAAAAAAATTAACATGATCTTGGCGGAATTTGGTAAAGGCCTTGCTTTAGTTGGGTCGCTCATGCTGGGACGAGGTGAAGTGAGATCGGATGTTTAGAGTTACCCGCCTCTGAGAAGGGCTTTTGGGGGCTGACAGAAAAAAAGGAGGGGAGACACCCAGGCTCTGCCCTTTGAGGTCAGCTCCTCTGTTCCCAGTGTCCCCTCCCCCACAAAGCCACTTGCTGGCCCAGGGCATCCTGTGCTGCTGGGGGTGTTGCTGGTCGGTTTGCCCCTGTGTCTGGGCTACCACTGCCCATGGCCTTGTGTTCAAAGCCCCAGCCTGTAGTCTGGCTCTGGGAGGGGACTGACTCTGCCCAGAAGGGGAAGTGCACCTGCTCCTTGGAGCCACACTGTGAGCAGCACTCTGGCACCTCTCAAAGCCTCTGGCAGCAGAAGCTGTGGGAAAAGTTCCTGCTTAATTCCTGACAGCAAGCAGGGTTCCCTTAGTGCTGCTGATGGGGGAGTGGCAGGGGGCAGCCCTGGCAGGAGGGCAAGAGCTGGGTCCTCTTCGGCTATCTGGCATTTTCCTGATGTGGCCCAGGCAAGACTTTCAGAGTAAGTTTCTTAAATTGCCATATGCATCGTTTCCTAGACTCCATGGAGGAAATGCAGCGTTACCCGACCACCATGTTCTGTCTGTTTCTGAACCCAAGTGGGGAAAGTCTTGTGACATCACCTGTATTGAGAAAAATGGGTTGTGTCCCTAGGGTCAGAATTTGGCCACAATAGAGTAGAGGGGAAATGTAGCAGCATTGGCAGAAACTTAATGGAGGGATTTTGCTATGCTTGAGTTCATAAAGAAGTTAGCTCTGAACTGATATGGTTGTTTGTACAGTGGGATTGTGTGTGTGTGTGTGTGTATAAAAAGACCTAAATCAATAATTCCAATGTTCAGCAACACAGCTACACTGTGGGAATATTATGCAGCAATGAAAAAGCAGGAACCCCAGCATTTGACAGCAACACGGATGCATCTCACAATGGCACTGAACAAAAGAAGCTAGGCACACAAGAATATGTTCTGATCAAAATCAGGCAAAACCAAATGGATGCCTACTTGGCTGCTGAAATTATAAGGCAAAAAGGAGAAATTATTTTGATAAAAGTGAGAATTGGGACTTTTGGGGGTCATGGCAAGGATAGTGACTGGGGAACGCATATAATTTTAGTGGTGTTTGAGATGGCTTGTGGACTCGGATGGTAGATACACAAATGATAGTGCTGTAATTGTCAGACTGTATTGATGATGCTTTTCTCTTGGTATTCTAGTAAGAAAACTCCTGTGACAATTCTAGACTGTTAGAACTGGAAAGCACCTGGAACCTTCTTTCTGACCTGCTGGTTACTTACAGCTTAAGAAGGGACAGCTCTGGTCAGGACAGGCTGCCATCATGGGCCTGGTCTCTGCCTGGTGCTTGGATGAATAGATACAGCGCTGCTCTGCCCACAGAGGGTAAGCTGAGCCTTTGGGAGAGAGATCAGCTAAATTCCAGAAGAAGTGGAAAACCCTGAGCACGGGCAATTAACACTACAGCTAAAAGAATGTTGTCACGTTCCCCTCATTTCTAGGCTTTTCAGCTAAAACCTCAAAGCTGAGAGCAGTTTGTTACTCCTCATTATATTACACACACACCCCTTCCACTTTGTGTGAAAGAGAAAGAGAAGGAGGGGCAGACAGAGATCTCCCATCCTCCAATTCACTTCCCATGTGCCCATAACAGCCGAGATTGAAGCCAGGTGCCTGGGACCCAGTCTAGGTCTCGCATGCAAGCAGCAGAGATCCAATGGCTTGAGCCATCACCTACTGCCTCCCAGGCTGTGTGTTAGCAGGAAGCTGGAATTGAAAGTAGAGCTGGTTCTTGAATTGAGGTGCTTGGAGATGGGATGCGAGAGTCCCAAGGGGCACTTTAACCTTTGGCCGGATGCCCACTCTTGTTATTCCCAATGTACAGCGGCAAAATGGTTGTGAGAATGAGCTCCCCCCTGCCACCACATACACACTCACACACACATGGCTGTACTGAAAGGGTGGGAATTATCCAGGGATCATGGAATGAGAGATGGGGCACTGTTGTGGCAGTGGGGGTTCCGTGGTATCTTCCACCCACCCCCAAACCACATGGAAGGTCAAGAGAACATCTGGCTTCAGCAGAGGGAGACCCCAAAAGCCCACATCCCTATGGGAGGCTGACTGAGCTGCAGCACTTTGCAGGCTCCTGCTGGGCACTCAGGTGAGAAATGGTTCAAGTTCTAGGACAGTGTGCCCTGCAGTCTCAAGCTGGGATAGAGCATTGTCCGGGTGCGAGGCTAATGGGCAAGGGAGGAAGTGATGGACACAGTCTGCACTTGTGGTACCTGCTGTGTCACAATAAGCAACAGGGCCCTGGGGCCCTGCAGCACCTCCAGCACTAGCTAAGAAAGAATGTGTGTGGCTGCACTGATGTAAGTCCCAGAGCATGCAGCAGACTGCAGGCCCCTGAGTCATGGAGGGAGCACTAAGCTTGCTTAGGATGCATTTGAAGGTTGCATTTAACACCCAAGCAGGAGTCAATCTCAAAACAGTAGCTCTTTGGAAGACTCTTGACACCTGCTGAGATGCTGCCAATGGTGAGAGGAAGCAGAGGCCATAGCTCCACAGCATGACAGTAGAGCTGGGGCCGCCACCCCACGTGCCCCCTCCCCACACCAGCCTGTGCCCCAGGAACACTGCCAGGAGTTCACTGCTGCTGTCCCCTCAGAGTCGCAACTCTTGTCCCCAACAATCCTCTATCCTCCAGGCTCTTTCTGGGTTCCCTGCTCCCTCCTTGGCTGCATAGGGGAGAGGGGCCACAGCTCCTCCATCACCACCCAGGGGAGCTCTCCTTCCCAGACACGAGCCAAGTCGGGCTGCCTAGAGAAGACTTGACCCAGGGCTTGCGAAATGGGGTACAGGGAGAACTGCTGCTTCTGGCTGTCAGTTTGGGTACTCAGGATCTCCCTTGGGACCTCCCCAGTACTTGCTTTTGTGGGGCCATGGCCACCTCCTTCCCTCTCTGGGGGCACAATCAGATGCCTCCACTCCCCTCCATGTCGGGACTCCTGACCTCTGCCAGGGCCCTTCTTTGCAGTTTGGGTTTTGGGTTCCAACCTGCGTTCTCCCTGGGTGACTGAGCTTGACTCCTGCAGCCCATTTCCCCCTACATAGGGGTATCCCAGATCCCAGAGTCTGCACTGGGCCACAAGCCCCGATGAAGCTGTTGCTAAGACCAACCTGTACTTATTCATGCATTCATTTGGTCAACATTTCCAGATGTCCCTAAGGACCAAGGACACATTGGGGCCACAGTCTACCTGCCATGAACAGGCCCAGAGCTTGGGGAGTACTGGGTGAGGCTTCTTACCAAGGGCAGTGGGGCATGTGCCGAGCACCACTGCTGGGTTGCTTGCTTCCTGGGGGTGGGGAGCAGTCTCCCAGACTCTCAGCAGCCTGCAGGGAGCCAGGCTGGATCAGCAGAGGGGCTTCAAAGTGAAGAAAAGACAAACCCAGCCGTGCATGTGTGTGATGTGCCTCTTCCCCTCCAGTCACACCCTGCAGAGGCGTGATCTGTCCCCCGGGCTCGCACCGCGCCTGCTATTTTGTTTGTGCCACAATTGATCTGCCATCCTGGCTTGCAAAGAGCAGACATTTGGGGGCTTTATTATGCCACTCTGACAAAAGCTGTGAAGCTTGTTCCCACAGCCTGTCTGGTGCCGCCTTCGCACGTGGAGCCCTGGTGACAGGGCCTTTGGAGTTCAGAGCCTGGGGTGGGGGTAGGGGGTACTGAGGCCAGCAGCTGCTCTCCTTCGGTGTGCCACCCTGGTTGGGGGTGCCTCGGTTAGACACTCAGCGCACTCTCCTAAACCCTGGGAGAGAGGTGCTCTTACCCCCAACACTGCAGGCTAGGAGGTGGGCCAAGGCAGAGGAAGATTCTTGCTGAGTGAGCTTGGAAGTGGCTGAGCTGGCTCTGGAGCCCGTGCCCCCTGCCCGGTGCCAGACAGATGGGAAGTCTTGGCTCATTATCCCCAGGGACCTTTCCCTGCTGGGCTCTGCGTTGTTGGCTCTGAGGGGTGTAGGTAAGACAATTTAGAGTCCAACCTGGGATACTGTGCAGAAGAAAGGCAACACTACCACTAATCACTGCAGCATAGCTTGGGGGAACCCAGCCTGTTCGAAGCAACAGGGAGGTGTGGCTAAAATCCACATCCCATAGACAGGACCACCTCCAGAAGCAGATTTAGTAGGCCAGGAAAGGGGCCTAGGGATCTAGAACATTTATCAAATGTCTTCCCCAGACAAATCAGATGCAAACGGGCCAAAGCTGTTCTGTTAGGAGTCAGTGTTCATTCGGGTATCACAGATAACCCTGCTGCTGGGAGTCCTCTAACCATAAATAGTTTAAGTCCCTGGATGCTCACATGTCAGAGGGTAACCCTGGGAGCAGTTGGCAGCCATTTGAAGAGCCACATCTAGGAGAAGCTGACACTAGCAGAAGACTGAGCAGGAGCGGAGATGTTGATGAAGCTGATGGCATTCCATCAGACCAGCCATGTTGCCTCTCCCTGCCTCTGCACGTCTACCTGGGTTATCCTGGGAAGCCCCTTTCCTGCTACTGTCACGTGACATGCAACCAGACATAGTGCAGCTGGTGCTGAGGTTAAGGAACGTGGGTGAGCAGCCGGGGATTGAAGAAGCAGAATCGGACTTTGACTCGAAGGTTAGAAAATTCCTTCTTTTCTTCTGATTCCTGGAAATCTCCCACAGTGAGGCCCTCCTTGCAAACTGTAGCACACTAAAGTGTATTCCATGGGACAAGAGAAGAGATAGAATGGGGGGTGAGGAGAATCCCCATGGTTTTGGAAAAAGATATGTAGGAGGCAGATGTTAAGTCACTTGTGTTGTTGGCACTCCACACTGTAGGGCTGGTTTGAGTCCGGGCTGTGCTGCTTCCAGTCCACCTTCCTGCTTCCCACCCAGGAAAGCAGCGGATGACGGCCTTCGCACCCAGGCACAAGACCAGGATAGGGTTTCTGGCTCCTGAGTTCAAACCAGCCCAGCTCTGGCTGTTGTGACCATTTGGGAGTGGAACTGGCAGATGAAAGATCGCAGTGTCACTCTGCCTTTCAGTTCAATAAATCTTTTTTTTTTTTTTTAAAGCTTTAAAAGATGAGTTAAATCAAGTGAAACTGTTGTAGAGCTTTTCAGAGTACTTACTGTGTGAATGTGGTTCATGAATCCGGGTACCACCCAAGCTCCCCCTTGGTGGGATGGGATTGTTTGACCATAGGTTGTATTGGATCACCTCAATTGATTTGAGTGTTCAAATAATACTCTTTGGGAAATGTTTAACTCAATCCTTGCAAGAACCAAGAATGAGATATTTTAAGTATGTACCATCTCTTACATTAAATAAAGGTTTATTTTACGATTTGGAAGGTAGAGTGACAGGAAGAGGGAGATAGAGATCTTCCAGTTGCTGATTCACTCCCTAGATGTCTGAGACAACCAGGGCTGAGCCATGCAGAAGGCAGGAGCCAGAAATTCCATCCTCGTCTCCCACATAGGTGGCAGAGCCATTAGTATACTGTCCTAGGAATATTAGCAGGAATCTGGATTGGAAGCATGGAGTGGCCAGGACTTGAACTGGGGCTCTCACATGGGATGGAGGCACCCCCCCAGTATTCCAGCTGTCCCGCAACATCCGCTCCTTTTATAATTTTTCAAAAAACACTAGAGGCTGGTACCATGGTGTAGCACACAAAGCCTCCTCCTGTGGTACTGCCATCCCTACAGGTGGCAGTTCGAATCCTGGCTGCTCCACTTCCAATCTAGTTCCCTGCTAGTGGCCTGGGAAAGCAATGAAGATGGCCCAAACCCTTGGGACCATGAATCTATTGGGGTACCTGGAAGAAGCAGGTCTCCTGACTTCGGGTTGGCTTGGCTCTGGCCATTGTGGGCATTTGGGGAGTGAAGTAGCAAATGGCAGATTTTCCTCTCTCCTTCTGTCTGTAACTCTTCCTTTCAATACAATTAAATACATCTTTAAAAAAGAACTGATGCTACAGTGCTAGCACAGTCCAAGGCACATGACAAAGCCACGTCTGTGGTGTGAATGAGTACATTCTCCTTATATAGAGCAGTGATTTTCAAGCCAGAGGCCTAGGCCTACCCAGGAACCTTGTTGGGTCTGGGAGTGGAGCTTGCAAGTCTGCATTTCTAACCTGATCCCCGGTGATGCCCCTGACTCCGATCGGTGATGATTTAGAGCAGCAAGCACAGAGCACCAAGTGTTAATGATCCTGTGAGGCCTGCCTCCACTACGGCCCTGGGAACCCTGTGCCAGAAAGGATGCTTGGAACAAGGCTGTCCAGGTTCGAATCCTGGCTTTACCCTTCCCTAGCTATGTGTCTTGAAGCACATGAACCACTCTGACATTCCTTTCCTTATCTATGACAATGACTTTTTGTATTAATACATGTGAGACACTATGTACCGCGCCTAGTCAGTGAGTCCTTTATCAAGCTTACTATTGTTGCTTTCTCTACAAGGAATAGGGGACTCCTGTACAAAGCAGGCAGTGATGGCTGTTTGTTGACTGAATGAGCACAAGTACACATTTCACAATCATTTTTTCAAAATGATTTATTATCTGAATTCTAAACTTAACAAGGCATCCTATATTTTTCTTTGCTAAAACCGGACAGCCATACCCTGCACCTGCTTGTCTGCTTGGCAACTTCCTCTGCCAGTGGAGGCTGGGGATGGAGAGCTCTCCAACATCCCCATATCCTTTGCTCCTTCCTCACTGACTGCAGGAGGGCTCAGGAGCCCCACTTTCACAATCTAGAGTTCTGAGGCTCAGACATGGCCACAGCAGCAGCCCAGTCTCCCAGCGTCTCTCCCTCTCCAGCAGGGAACAGGGGACGATGCCAGGGTGGGGAGGGGGCAGAGGGCTGTTATCAGATTACGGGGGAGCTGCAGCGGAGCCTGACTCTGTGGGAGGCGGGGTGGGGGTGGTTCCCAGCCATGCCTCATGCAGCAAGACTGTACACTCCACGGGGCACCGGGCAGAGACTTCCCAGAGCCCTGAG
Source organism: Ochotona princeps (assembly GCF_030435755.1). Classification (NCBI taxonomy): domain Eukaryota; kingdom Metazoa; phylum Chordata; class Mammalia; order Lagomorpha; family Ochotonidae; genus Ochotona; species Ochotona princeps. The sequence continues at coordinate 25,917,918 of NC_080839.1, forward strand.
CCCCAGCAGGGGCTGCCCACATCAGCCTGCTCCATGTCTCCCCCTGGGGAGAGCAAGCCAGCCACACGGAGGGTCCCCACAGCATTCTGGGAGCACTGATGTGGAACGAATGGCTGGGAAGTCATTACAGCATTGATTGAGGAGCGCAAGCATGGAGGGGAAATAATAACAGCTATTGAGCCCTCCCCAGGCCGGGCTCTGTGCCAGGGGCCCCATGCGTAGCAATTCATTTAGTCCTCACAACAACTCTGCGAGGCATCGTGTTTCACTGATTTTAAGTCACAGTTTTTTGCCTCACATCTTAACATCTGTCAGATTGGGATGCATCGCACAATCAGTTGGCCTGGCAGGGTTTATCTGGCAGCATTTTAAATGGTTCGCAGTGCTTACAATGATGGTGTCTTTGTAGTCCATGGTTAAGAGTTGATGAACTCAGGTGAGACTGATTCTCCTCCACATTTGTAATATCCGTAAACTAAGTTTCACTTAACAGATAAAGGTGCTGCGGTGGAGTGTGTCCAGGATTATAGAGGCAGCAAGGGTAGGCGTCAGGACCTGAAGCCATGTGATAAAGAAGATGGGCAAACGCACAAGAGTTTGCGGGGAAGAGGTTCAGCTGCTCGCGTCTAGAGCAGCAGTTCTCAGCATTATCACCTGGGGGCACTGAACATGCTCCGCAGGTGTGCCTAGACCCAAGTAGGGCAGCATGAGGTTGGCCAGGTGGAGTGATTGGGAAGAACCTTGGGATAAAGAGGCAACTCACTGGGTGGGGTTTCAAACAAGGCCCTTCCCACTCCTGGGGCACGCGGTACAGGGCCTCATGGGGTCCCGCCCACCGCGGACGCACGTGGCGCTCGGGCCTAAGCCGCGGAACCTCGCGCTGGCCTCCTGATCTTAGCAAGGCTGAGCCTGCAGAAGCTTCGCCGGAGTGAGCAGACCCCCCCACACCTCCAGGCGCCTCTTTGGCCATGTGCCCCGCTTTCTAGAGACTCAAAATCAGCGGACAACCTCAGCGAGTATCCCTTCCTTCAGGCCTGGGAAGAGTTGAAACAGGTAGGCTCTGGTGCCTCTGCTTGCTAATGAGACGACAGGGGGCCTCTCGCTTTCAGTCCATGCCAGTGTTCCCCTCGGAATGCCACTGTTACTAACAAAAGAGGACACGGTTTTGCCTTTGTCCCATGGTGCCAAGGGCATAGCAGGCACCTCTAATGAACCAGGCTTCCTTGGGAAACAACCCAGGAGAGGCAGGCCCTTAGCCATGGGGCCTCTGGAGAAGTTGTACGCAAACAACAGGCCCGTCAGGACGCAGTGTCAGCCTCTTGGTGACAAGGAACTCTCAAGCCTGGCTCTGCCTGGAATGTGTTGTTTCACATCTCCCAGCCTGCGTTTCCTCACCTCTGGGCTCGAGTCTGGTTCTGGCCATTGCACTGGGCTAGCTGACCCAGCTGAAGGTAAGTCTTGTCTTTTCTAATCCTTGGATTAAGTGAATTGGGAAGGCGATTTCGCGGTGGTGCTGTTGTGAGCAGACTGAGAGGGGTTGGTTATTGGCATTTGTGGTGTGATCATACTTGAAGAGTCGCCTGTCTGAGTGTGGAAGCTTTTGTGTGCACCGATTATGTTCCTCATACCGATGCTCAGGGACCCACTACTCCAAGAAGGCACAGTTGGCCAGGTGGCCAGAAGGCATGTAAAGTGCCCCACACTCTGTCTGCTCGTCTGTTGGAGGACAGGTGCGGATGCCTGAGGGGGTACAAGTGCAGCCCAGTAACTCAGACTGCTTACATAGGCTAAGATGATACAGGTCAGCTAGGAGCAAATGGTGAATTTGTTTTGTAGCTGGTACAGCTGTCTGTCGTGGCCTGCTGGGGTTCTGTGACGTATCTCTGGGATGAAGCTTTGTGTGCCTCACCAGAAATCATTCAGCACAATGAGTTATTAAAAGCTGATAGTTAAAAAAACTACTCCTGCCTCCGGGTGGCTCCCGCCGAACAACCTCTCTGGGGGGGGCAGCTGGCAGACCCGGGCCCCGGGGGGAGGGGGGAGCTGATAGGATGATGACTCATTCCCATAGAGCCCTGCTACCCTCTTGGATGACTAATCCTGCTGAGGAATGACATCACGCCTCCTTGCCTCCACCCAAAGACCAGGGTCCTGGGCAAGACTGGGGGAGGCAGGAAAGGCTTTGGATGGGCTCAAGGGCTGGCCCACATGAGCCTGGAGCCAGTAATAGCCAGAGGAAAGCTCCTTGCTGCTCCCCTGCCAGGTTAGTGGGGAGGCAACCAGTGGAAGGGAGACAAGTCCAGGGGCAGGTTGCTGACCCCCTGCTTGGAGGGTGTCAAAATATGTCAGTTCAGCCCCATGGCCTTCGAATCCTGTGGCCCTTAGAGGCAGAGAGTGAAGCCTGTTGATGTTTTGACAGAGGGGAGGTTGGTGCACAGGAAGAAGGGTTGGAGGGGTCTAGGTTGCTGGAGCCCCTCCCCCAGGCTGGGGCTTTCTCAGACCCAAGGTCACTTCTTGGAGGCAGGTGTCCTGATGATACAGCTGGGGAAACCAAGGCTACTTGAGCAAAAGTATAAGACCAGAGCCCAGGTCCTTGTTCCCCCAGCCCCCAGCTTCTCCTGCTCAACCTCTGAAGGCCTGTCTCAGTTGTAAGTTCAGGGAAGGCAGCTGTGGTTTTCGCTTCGAACAATGCATGTGTCTGACCAGGTTGCTCTGAGAAATGGGGGTTGGTGGGGTGGAGGGGAGGACTTGCTATGGCAAAAATACCTGCCCTGGGTTTGTGGCTGTACAGACCCAATGATGAAGGGAAGTAGTGGCTGATGTCCAGAAATGATAATGACCTTGTCAAGGTCATGGACAATGGTACGATCAAGGTTGCAACAGACCTACCCAGCTCCAAATGTGTCTCCCTTCTACCTCATTGCCTTGCCTTTTGCCTCCCTTCCCTATCCCCCAGAGAAGTGGGATGACCTGGGACCAGACTCCTGGGGTCCTAGAAACTTCTTCTAGAAATGGTGCACACAGTCACCTGCTGGAGGGCTTGGAGCACAGCTCTGCTGGCATCTCTCTCCTGCCTCAGCCCCTGTACTGTCTTAGTTTGTCCCTTGACTGTGCCAAGCAGGGATGGGGCAGGGGAAAGGATAATGCCACCATGCCCAGCAGCCAGAGCACTGGGACATGCTGGAGATGAAGGAAGTCATATCTGTTAGTCCACTGGACAGCTGGGTGAGCAGATGTTAACAAGGTCTCAGTCCAGTTGGGCGATCTGGGAAAGGAAGCCCAAGGAAGCAGTCTTTGCCTTGGCTTGGAAGCTGCCAAGGAGCTGAGCCATAGGCTGAGAACAGCAGAGCCTGGCTGAGGCTAGGCCTGGCACTGCAGCATTCACTGAGTACCCGGAGGGGTTTGGGTGGTCACTTCTGTGGTATGGGCCCTGGCCTTGTTCGGATCTCTGTGCAGACATGATTGTGCGGCGAGTGGCCCTCTCTGTCGTGTTCATCAGTGCCCTAGTCTGAGGCAGACATCCTGTGACAATGCTTCGCCTACTGCCAGCAGTGAATGATCACCATGGAGGCCACACTGACTGCTGGCTCCCAGGGAGTGGATTCTTTTTTGAAACCATTCTGGTCTCAGCATCCCTCACAGCACATTATTCGATGACATTGTTTTTGCTGGAAAGGAAATATTTTGCGAGTCTTGCAGTTTACATGATTGTGTGTGTTTGCTTCCTCAGGTGGCATGCACACCTAGGTTGTAGATGTGGATATCTTGTAAGCTTCATCTGTATGCCTTTATCAGTATATCATTTTCTGTGGCACAAATGAGAAGTTGCTCTTTTGGAAACCACAACTTGGCCCCCAAGAAGCACTTCTATTTAACAAAGTTCATGAACAAAGATGAATAAGAATATAGTCCCTGTCCTCAAAGCAGACTGGCCTCAGTGCTCTTTGAAAGACAGCAAATGGGATGCCAGGAGGCAGGAGAAGGGATCCAGGGGTGGCCAGAGGTGCTGCCAGAGCTGCCTGGTACAAGGGGTGAGGGCCATGCCTGGGCAGACCAGGCTGGCGCGAGGACTTGGGAGATATGGATGACTCCTGGGAACCCAGGCTTCTGCAGGGCAGAGGAGGAGTCCATGAAGGAGGCTCCTTTCCTTGCACAGCAGCTGCCTAAGTGCCTGCCGCTGGGCATGCCCCTCACCAGCGATGTACCAAGTCCCTGTGTTTGGGGACTGTACATTTCAGAACAAGAATTAGATAATAAACCATAGATGTAGTAAGGAAGTGGTGAGTGTGGTGGAAAAGCAGATGAAAATGACAGCAGATTCTGGTCCTCCCCTGAAGGCTTGGAGTGGTGGTGGAATGACTTAGGATGCAGATTCCGGGGTTTTCCAGAATTTTTCTCTTTTCGGTCCGTTGTGCATATGGTCGCTTGCTAGAGGGCTTGGAGCACAGCTCTGCTCGCATCATCCTCCTGCCCTAGCCCCTGCAAGCTCCTCCAACCTGCTATTTAGCAACAGGAATGATTTTCCTCCTTGGCTCATGCCAATCTGAGTTCTACCCATGAGGCAGCACTTTTAGCCCAGCTTCAGGGGTGATGGGGGCGGGGGGCAGGGAGCACAGAGGGAAGGGAAGAGGCGGCTGTGGTGCAAATGGGAGACCTGGAATGTCTCACACATGGGGGGGACATGGATAAAGAGGTGGCATCTGGGTAAAAGTGGGGCCAGTCGACAACTTCAGCCAATGTCCTGAGGTAGGAAGGCAGTGGATGGAGAAAAACAACGGGATAAAAAAGTGAATGCAGGATGAGTACGGAATTCCACAAGGACCCTGGGATACCATCAGGGCCATGTTTAGGTGGCACAGATGTCCCAGAATAGGACAAAAACCTTTACTCTTATTTGATTTTTTTTAGTATGAGGGATGCACAGATACACCAGTGGTTTTATAAAACAAGGAAGAAATACAAAATTTGTAGTCAATTTCAAATGATGGCAGACCTGCTGAATTTATTTGATGCCTGTCTTTTTTCTCCTTTAACTATCAGCAGAATCTCATGCAATTTTCTAAGGAAATTTGATTATAAGCACAGCCATCAGCATTTTTAATAGCTCTAGGCAGCGGAGGGCAAATTTTTATGTCCTCTGTAATTTGGTCATCACTGTAACCCAGTCAAGATAATGTCATCACCACCCCATTTTGGGGATGAGGAAATTGAATCCATGGGAAAGAATGTAGGTTACGTGACATCTAACTTCCTTGAGTTAGAGCCAGAATTTGTACCTTCCTTTGGTCGACCTCAACTCTCATGTCCGTAATGTTTTGATAACAAAGGCAGTACTTGAGGGAATATTGGATTGTATTTTGTATCTCATGCTTCTATGCTGTCAGTCAATCTTTACTAAAATTTGTGTGGGGCAGTCATTTGAACAGGAAAAGCAATCCTCTGGCTGCTGGGTTGAGCACAGACTGGTTGGTTAGGATCAATGGATCCAACTCAGAGCCTGGGTGGTGGCCCAGACCGGGGCGGTAGCCAGAAAGCAACTCAGGAAGGAAATCACAACAGCAAGAGAGAATGAAGTCCCCGGAGCTGAAAGAGGTAAAGGAGGGAATGAAGGGGCAAAGGCACAGAAGCTTCTAGAAGGGTTGAGGGGGATGGAAATATAACATTTCCCTGGGAGATGGCAGGTGGGAAGAAGTCAGTTCTGGATACAAGAAGAGGGGACACAGCCTTGGAAGCCATCCTACAGGAGACCACAGGAGGTGCTGATGGGATTGGGGGTGCAGTGGCAGGCAGCCTTTGAAGCCACTTCCTGGGGAGGTGGCAGTGCCTGGGACATGCTCAAGAATGAACAGATGCTTGTCGGCCTTATGGAAGTTGAATAACATGCCCATGCATCAGAGAACAGTGGCTGGAGCTAGACCCAGGAGTCAGGACTTTGGGCAGTTCCAACCTCTAGCCTGCACTGGCAGCTTTGACCAAGGTACTCATTTGGGAAATGGAGGTGATGCTGTTTCATGGTGTGGCTGTAACCATTTTGTGTCCTGGGCAGTGTGCTTGACCCAGAAGACACTGAAGAAATACAGTCTGTGAGCGTAGTGTAAGGATAGACACTGGCAAGGACAGGAGGAGGAAGTCAAGTTGGACAGAATCATCTCTTGAAGAAGATATAAACTCTCAGCTTCTCGTTGCACTGCAACTCCCTCCCTCGGGGCATGCTCACCTGGCTCCTTGCTGTCCCCACACCCGGACAAGCTGACTGTTCAGCTGGGAGGTAGGGTGCTGTGCTGGGCTGAGGGGCTTGCCATCTGGCCTGGGAAATAAGGGGGTCCCAGGCTAACCTCTGAGGGTGACCATAAGCAGAGTCTCCTCTTGTGTGGTAACTCCAGATGCCTTCTCCAGATGCAGACAGCTCCCAAGAAAGCAGCAACTGTGGGCCACTTCTGGGTGTTCTCAGAGTTTACAGCAAACATGTATTACCAAAAACTACATGTGAAGTCCCTTCCTGCACACCACTCCAGTTCATGACCACTCAGGTCCCTCCTCCACAGAGCCACAAGGCTCCTCAGCCCAGGGCCCTGACTCCCGGCGGCTGTTGCTCACCTGCTACTGTTACTGAGCCCTGAGCTGCCTGTGGCCCAGATGACCCTTCCCATGGAAAGCTCTGAGCCAGCATTGCACCAATTGTGACAGGGTTGTATCTTAGCACTTGATCCATTGCTCACTTCTTGATGGCTTTCTAGGTTCTGTCATCTGTTGGGAGCACTGCACGAGTGCCCTGCCCTAAGATGGTGGCTGGTTCAAGGCCAGGAGGCAGCAGGAAGACAGGAGGTCACAGGTGAGGCAGATCTGCCTCCTTTCCAGGGCCTGGCCAGTCAGGTAGCACCCAGTGGACCACGGGAATGCAAGTGATGGGAGTGAGAGCTGAAATTGCTGTGGCAATAAGTATAGTTATTGTTATCTTTTTTTTTTTTTTAAGATTTATTTTATTTTTATTACAAAGTCTGGTATACTGAGAGGAGGAGAGACAGAGAGGAAGTGGAGCTGCCGGGATTAGAACCAGCAGCCATATGGGATCAAGATGAGGACCTTAGCCACTAGGCCATGCTGCCAAGCCCGTTATTGTTATCTTATAGGCTAGCCCGTTTTCGCAATTTTTTGGAGCATAGAAAATGTAGCTGTTTTAGCCGCTTTTATAATTTTTAGCTAGAGGAATTAAGGATGCTTTTATTAAAGAAAAATGCTTTTGATTATTGTTTCATTGTTTATGGGGTTGTAGAGTCTATAATTGTAGAGGGATTTAATATTTGTAATTTTTGTTTTTAGATTTATATTTTTTCCCTTGTAAACTATTTTCCCATTGAATAATGGGCAAGTTGTAGAAATAGAAATGTGGTAGGAATGTACTACTGATTAGCAGGTAATCGCATGTGCCTTGGCCTTGGAGTCCTGGCTGCCGCTCCATGGCTACTGTTGAAGAATGAATAATGGTTTGCTTTGAAGAATATGAATGCAGTATTTTTGAGAATTATCTCTGGGGACACCTGCTTAGCCCTGAAGTGCAGACGGAATGACCGAATGTCTGTACATGCCCCCTTAATCTTGAAGTAAAAAATAGAACAACTAGTTGCTTTTGCAGAAGCTTGTGAGGTTTTGAGTAAATAAAAAGGATGGCTTTTTCTTGGGCTGTTGTGAGAATGCACCAAGTGTAAGCCGAGCTCCGAACTCTTGGCTGGAGCTGGACTCCGGCAGTCATCCCCCTCCTCCTTTACTCCTCTTCTTTGTCCTGTCCATAAGATCTGTGAGGCACCTGCCAGGAGCCAGCACTGGGCAAGGATACAGCGTGGTCTGCTTCAGCTCATTCTTGTTTCATCACTTAAATGTAGTAGCAACCTGGTTTTCAGTCCTCTATCTGGACAAGGTGGGGAAAAGGGCTTCAAAAAGTTTGTGGAAAATACAATTTGAAGGCTCACTGTCTGATGGCCACCTGTGTCCTCAGCAGCAGCCATTTTCAGACCTGCTCACATTGCAGCAGTCCTACTAGATGCACGGAACCCCCAGAACATCCAGGCCACCCTTCCCCACAAAGATCCTGAGAGAAGGCGGCCCATGCAGTCTGAAGGCCGTGGGTGGACCCAGTGCCTCCTGTGCCCTGTTGGAGGCTAGACTGTAGACCCCAAACACTGTTTTTTGTTTTGTTTTGTTTTGTTTTGTTTTGTTTTAACTTGAGAGGCAGAGTGACAGAGAGAGAAGAGGGGATCTTGTATCTGATGGTTCACTCACTAAAATGGGTGCAGGGGCCCAAGCACTGGGAAATCTTCTGTTACTTTCTAATGCACGTTAGCAGGGAGTTGGATCACAAGTATAGGATGGAGCAACTTGAACCAGTGCCCACTTGGGATGTTGGGTCAGAGGTGGAGGCTTAACCCATTGCCATTACAACAGTTGCCCCTTCCGTTGAAGTTCATCCTCTCAGAATGTGGTTATCTTGAATCTTTTAGGAGGTGATGTAGGTAAAAAGCCATTGGTACCCTCCTCCCATGTGCCTGGTACCTGGCTCAGGAGATGAGGACAGAGATGGTCACAGAGGAACAGGTTGAAGGTGCTGAGTGCAAGTTTTGGAGAATGTGTTTACAACACCTTGTCTACCTTCCTTCACCACCACCCATGAGGCTGCTTCTGTGCCCCTCAGTTTTCAGATACACAGTCTGAGGCTCAGAAAGGTGTGGTTGGATGACACTGGGTAGGGCACTGCTTGGGATTCCTGCGCCACACATCTGAGTGCCTGGGTTGGAGTCACGGCTCACTTTCCATATGGCTCTCTGCTGGCGCACAACCTGGGAGGCTGTAGGTGATGGGTCCTTGCCACCCATTTGACAGACCCAGATGGAGTTCTGGGCTCCTGACTTTAACCTTGCCCTGCTCTGGCTGTTCTGGGCATTTGGAGATGATAGAAGATCTCTGTCTCTGCTTTTCAAATACACGAAGTATAAAGGTATGGTCTCTGGCCACTCAGAAAGTGTAGCAATGGGGTCAGGATTCGGGTCTGTGGCTCTGCTGTGGTAGGCACTCCCCTGGTGGCCCCAGGACTCTTGGAATGGACTCCTGTGGAAGCTCAGCTGGACCACTGGGTGCTCCTGCCCCATGGATGACCCAGCATGCAACATGGTATGTCCCCAAAGGTGGGAGCTCTGTCAGTTCTTGGGGAGAAGGAATGTGGGGCAGCATCAGGATGGTCCCTAGCCCTAACACTGCCGTGGATGGGAGTTGCAGGTTGGGGAGTGGTCACTGCCTGTATTTTCCCCCACTGTCGCTATGATTCTAGAGATGGGGATAAGGCTATTCCATATTTTGAAAGTTGCTGTGTCCAATCCCTCTGCCTAGGAGTGAAATGCTACCTGCTGTCCACCCTCTGTACACCACCTACACAGCCTGGACCAGCCAGGAGGACGCCCATCACTGCTCCAGCACTTGCTGCTGAGTCATCAAGGCCTGCTCCTTGGTGTGGCAAAGAGCTGGCAACATGCTAGAGCCATCATCAATTCCATGCCTCTCCCCACTGAATCTTGGTGCCTCAGTGAAGATCTGGCAAAGCCAGACAGATGCCCCACTCTCCCATGCTGCAGGACCCACAGCCACACGAGCCCTGTGCCCCTCGCCTGGGTGTCTTGGGAATAAAGCTTTACTGTAGGATTTCTCCCTACAGCAATTTGCTGGCCTGTGGAGCCTCCCCTTTGCTGCAGCGCTGCCTAACTCCAGGCCTAAAGATATACAGACAGTGGACTCCACAGGCCTTGGCTGTGCCCTCTATTCCCAGCACCCTCACTCCAGCACAACGGTCCTGGGACTCTTCTAACTGACTAACTCCTGCATGCCAGAGGCTACCATTTCCTGCGATTTGTTTCAGTGCAGACGTGGGCTCCGTACCAGCACTCTGCAATTTGCCAGCCTCCTAAATGGCCCCCTGTAGCTAGCACACCCCCCACTTTACCATCTCCTTCCAGACATCCTGATTACTCATGCAGTCTTCACCGGAGCGCTTCTGGTGGGTCCCTTAAGCAAGGCCCTAGGGGAGATGCAGGCGTGCAGCGAGGCTGTGAAAGGCTTATTTCTGCACCGTATGTTTGCACAAAAAGCATGAGCCCCCATTTATATTCGGAAGAAAGACAAAGGCAGATCTCTGTGGGACGATGTTAGTAGTGCAACTCTAGGGCTTTCCCCCTCTTTTCTCTTTGTGCCTGTTTCAGTTTTCAACTGTTCTATAATAAGCATATGTTATTTTAGTGACTTTCAGACAACTTAGTTTGTCATGATGTTTTCAAGGTAGGGTCTCACAGTTGGTTGAGGAGACGACGAGGTGGTGGGAAGCCAGATTACTGGTGACAGAAGCCAAACAGAGGAGGAGGGTCGAGAGGAAGCCTGAGCATCCTGGCTGGGGTGGTCGGAGGACATACTGTGTTGATTTCATGTGTATGAAAGGAGGAAACAGGTGAGGGCATCCAGGGCAAGGTGATGCTGAGCATAAAGACCACAGATGGACTTTCAAGGCGGCAAGAGCTTAGGCTACAGCAAAAGCAGTGTTAGCTACACTCAGGCTTGGAAAGACCAGGGATAGTTTCTGGAACTCTAGGTTGCAAGGTTGACTCCTCTGGGGCTGAGCAGGGATGGATGCCTTAGGGGTATGCACAGTGCCAGTGGAGTTCCCTGTGGGCAGCTTGGAGGTCTCTAAATCCCCACCACGCATGCAGCACTGCCCTGGTGGGGCGGGTGAGGGTAGCTGGCTGTGGAGCTGCAGACCCCTGCATCCAAGTGTCATCCCTCTGTCACTAGTGATCTCTAATCTGAGAAAGCCTCTGCTCTTCTTGTCCCCTCTGTAAATGAGGGTACTGAGGCTGTACATGACCTTGGGTGGAAATGCTGGGTACCAGCAGGTCCTGGTCTTCCCCCAGCTCTCAGGCTCCCTCAGCTTCAAATCTCCCTGTCCTGATTTTATGAGGACAAAGCAACCACTCACTAAAATTAGCTCACTGAATTGAAGAAGTGGTGTCATTGACCCTAGAGGGTCCCCAGTCACCAGGCTCATGAAGTCATTCATCTGCCCTTACAGATGGCATCTTAATAGTCTTACTATGAGGGGTTTCTTTTCCAGGAACCCCAGGGTCACCAGCATATAGCCACCCATATGACTGGAGCCTACATTGCTTGTCATTAAAATTCCCCAAGGCACACAAATATCAGTCACCGATCCTCTGACTGGCAACTAAAGACCTGTACACGAGCTGAGCCTGCACCTCTCAGCCTTTCCCTCTGACTGGAGCTTCCCCTAACACTTCAAGGCATCTGGGAATGAATTAATCACTGTCTGGCCTTTAACTCCCATTCCTTTCACCACCCTAGGTATCAGGGATTGACTGGCTGTGTGTTGGACATATAGCCCCAGTTTGGGGCGGATTCTATAACAGTTCCTCCAGCAAGTTTTGGAGTTTGTCCCCACCTCTACAGGATAGTGATGAGGAACCCCTAAGATAAGGAGTGGAAGGGTGCACTCGGCACTTGGGCTGCTAGGTAGAGAGCAAGGTGCAGCGTTCCTGATGAGAGAGCAGCTTAAGAACACATGGAGAGGAGGTGGTGGCGGCAGAAAAGCCCCAGGCTGAATTCCACTTCACTCTCTTTGTTTTCTTTGGGCAAACTGCTCAACGCTGAGGCCAGCTGGCATCTTGTACGCTCCCGTGGAGAGGAGCCCACCCAGCTCCCAGCTCCCGGGCAAAGAGACAGCCACGGGCAGGAAAAGGCTGCACTGCAGTAAGCGTCCCGCAGTAGCTGACTGCAGCCCCTGGGCCTGGTGTCTTCCTGGTGCCTGGTGCTGTTGGGCGAGCACTTGGCTAGGAGTTAAGCTGAGTGCCCAGTTACCGCCCAGGCAGGTGACCCTTCTGCTCATTGAGCACTGCTGACAGCCTTTCCTTGGTCCTACAGGAATGCACTATTCATTTTCAAATAGATGGGAATGGTTTTATGTGAGGAAAAGTTAACCCTGAGGACTTGGTGTGTCTACCTGTTTGCCCTGTTAGTGAACAGATCTGGGGAATATGTACAGGTGTCCCTCAGTCACTGCAGGGGGTTGGGTTTGGCCCACCTTGCATTTACTAAGATCCGTGTGTGTGCAGGGTCCCATGCATAACATGGAGCCTCTACAATCCTCCCTTCCACTTTCAACCATCTCTACATGACTTATAAGACCAACTGCCAGGCAAGTGCTGTGCAAATGGCTGTTAGACTGTGTCACTAGGGAATAACGACAAGAAAAAAGTCTGTATATTTACAGATACAGTGTTTTATTTTTCTTGAATAGTTCTGATGTTTGAATTTGCAGCTATGGGAGCCTGCTGATCCAGAGGGGATGACTGTATAGCTTTGTCATTTGGTTGTTGTGAAAATAGTTCTAGCATTTAAAGCCATCCTAGGGCAGGTGTTTGGTGCAGTAGTTAAAATGCCACTTGGGTTGCCTGCATCCTCTATTAGAGTGCCTGGGTTCGAGTTCCAGCTCTGCTTCCCACTCCAGCTTCCTGCTAATGTGCACCCTAGAAGGCAGCGACTCATGTATTCGGGTCCCTCCCACATACCCATACAGTGGACCTGGATTGAATTCTTGGTTCCTGGCTTGCGCCTGGCCCAGTCTGACAGTTGTGGGCACTTCGGGATAAACTACCAGATGGGGGATATCTCTTTCACTTTTTCTTCCTCTCTGCCTTTTTAAAAAAAGATTTATTTATATTTTTACGGAAAGGCAGATTTAAAGAGAGGAGAGACAGAGAGAAAGACCTTCCATCTGCTGGTTCACTCCACAAGTGGCTGCAATGGCCAGGGCTGAGCTGAGCTGAAGCCAGGAGCTTCTTCTGAGTCTCCCATGTGGGCACAGGGTCCCAAGGCTTTGGGCCGTCCTGTGCTGATTTCCTAGGCATAAGCAGGGAGCTGGATGGGAAGTGGAGCAGCCAGGACATGAACTGGCACCCATATGTGATCCTGGTGCTTGCAAGGCAAGGTGGGGATTTAGTCACTGAACCATTGCGCTGGGCCCCCAGTGTGGTGTATTCTATCAATACCTCTTCATTTTTCAGTCTTTTTTTTTCTTATTGTGGTGTGGGTTGGGCCATTGTTATTGCTATGTCTTCAAATTCAGTCTCTTTTTCTATAGCTGTCAATTTGTTGCTAATTCTATCTAGTAAAATTTTTATTTGAAATATCACTTTCCATCTTTAGAAATTCTACTCAGTTCTTTTTCATTTTTCTCATTTTTATCTTTTCCTTTAAATGTTCAGCATGTGTAACATCTTTACAATAATTTAAAAATATGTATCTGCTAATTCCTTAACTGGGGCATTTGCAGGCCTGTATCTCTTGCTTATGGGTCATATCTTCCTGCTTTATTATACGTCTGGGCTTTGACTTTTGACTTTTTCAGAGATTAAACTGTTACGAATTACTCATTGATGCTTAACTGTGCTGCATTCCTTTAAATAGGATTGGGCTTTATTCTGCAGTTACTTCATAGGTCTGTAACCAAATTTCTCTTTAAGCTCTATAAGGGCAGCTCTAAAGGGGCTTTTTTTTTCAGGGACTAGCCTAGTCACACTATCAAGGATAACTTCCACAGCCTCTCAGAATACTCTCGTGTCAGTGAGACCTTTGACCCTGGGCTGGAGAGAAGGCAGATGACTGTCGGATCTGTGAGCACCCTGGGACTCCTTTGGCTTCTAGCTCCCTGTTGATTATTCTTTTGTGGAGTTGATTTTTCTCTTGGTCTTGTGCAGATTCTTCAGCCAAGGATCCAAGGGAATCCTCATGCAAGCTTCTGAAACATGAGCTCTTGGTGGTCCTGTCTTCCATGTTCTACCCCACACATTACGGCTGCACTATCCTCCCTGAACTCTCCATTCTGCAAGGCCTCTGGGCTCTGTTCAGAGCCGCCTGCCTCTAGCGCTGGCTGAAAATAGACTCCCGGGCCAAAACCAGAGCTACTGAAGGCTCCTGTGGTTTGTGTTTCTCTCCTCCCAGCCCCATCCTAGTCTTAAACAACCTGTTTTCTAATATCTACACATGATGGTCTCATATAATTTGTCCAGTTTCCAAGTTGGTTATGGCGGGATCTACTTCCTCATGGCCAAATCCAAAGTCAGTGGCTAGATTCCGGACATGTTCTCAGAAGTAGAGTGTGGAGCCAGTACATTGGCTCAACCAGCTAATCCTCCACCTCCAAGCACCAACATCCCACATGGGCACCAGTTCATGTCCTGGCTGCTCCACTTCCCATTCAGCTCTCTTTCCATTCTGCCTTTCCAATAAAAATTTAAAAAGGAGTGGCAAGATATCAAGAGAAAAAAAGAATCAGAAAGAACCTTCAGACTTGTGACTTGAGTGGCAACTGAAGTAGAGCTTTGCCATGTTCTGAGCTAGGGGAGGCTGCAGCAACATCACGGAGGAGAGTAGCTGGAGGAGAGAGTTAAGAGCTGTGCTTTGGAAATGCTCATTTGGGGCTGACACTTGGACATGCAGGCTGAATGCCAGGCACACTGGATATGCATGCCTGGAACATTAGGACAGGCTGGGCCTGAGGTACGTATTCGGGATTTGCCAGCCTATAGGCACATTTTTTAATTGGAAAGGCAGGGTACCAAACTGGGAGGATAACAATATGAGCTCCACGTCTGCGACGAGGGTGTCCTTCAACTATTAATGGCTGTAAAACAAATGTGATGGAAAAACATTAAACAAGAAAGACCATAGGGATCTTGATGGAGGCAAAGGAGATTGTAGGGACAAGGAAGGCTGTTGTGGGTGAGGCTGCACATCAACCCCTGCTGTGTGCTTCCTAGCCCTAGGCCTTCCCCACCAGCACAGTACAGCTGTTGTCAGCAATTTCTGAGCAGGGAGGGCAGAGCTGCCTGCTGTGTCCCACTCGGGAGAGGGCACGTTCTCCAGCAGCCTCGGCCCAACTTGTGGTCCACTGCCGGTACAGCTGCAGCATCTCCAACAGCTTCCCTCCCACCATCAGACAAACATCTCCAGATGTACAGTGCAGACCCCCAGGCCTGCTCGTTGCCCCTTTCCCTGGATCCTCATGTGTGGCCTTGAGATCCAGAAGTGGAGGGGGGAGGTATCTAGAGCAAGAAGACTCAAAACTGGAAGAGGGCATGTGGAGCCCTGTGGAGGGCCAGTCACCTCTTGGGGCCCTTGTCTGCTCAAACCATCTTTTCCTCCTCCTCTTCCTCTTCTTTTCAGCAACCACATAACCCACAGCTGCCTTCACTCCATTTATTTTGTACACAAAGACTGAGCATGCTGGATTGCCAGATATGTAAATGAACAAACACTTGCTGCCCCTCATCCCATCACTGTGAGCACTCTCCTTGTGATGTTGAGACTCCTGCATAGCTTTCAAAACCTTTGCTCAAAGTGAGTGCAACAGTAGCTGCAATATACAGTCTTCACTACTCCAGACCATGAGCCATTTACAACCCACGAAGAAACCAAACCCACTGGCAACACCGCTCAGAGCTGTACACACAAGCCAAGTGCATCTTCCTCAAGGATTTACTACTGATGGAGACACGTCAGTGCTTGATAAAGTGAGGGGACAGCTGGCAGTGGGCTGAATTAAGTGTTGGCGGTAAACAGCCGGAACAAGGGCCCTCACGCCGAACTAACACTTTCTAGGCAGCCTGGAGAGCAGTATTGTAGACCAACTAGACTGCCTGACTTAATGCCATAGTATTACAGTGACTAAACACTCAGAATGCTCTTCTAGAATATTCATCATCATACCATTTCCCTGCTCAAGACCTTAGAGTGGCTCCTATTGCCCCCCACGCTAAGTCTGAAGACTTCTGCTTGGCCTTTGAAGTCCTCTGAAGAGACCCTAACCTAGGACAGCAGTTGTTGCCTGTCACTGTTCCTTAGCAGGCTCACACCAGCTGCTAGACAGTCCTGTCCTGCAACCAGAGAGGTGGGCAGACATCCTAGAGGGAACAAGAGCTCTGGGGTCAGAGGCCTTGGCTCAGGGTCTAGGTTTGGGATTTAATGTGTGACATCACCCAAATTAGCTATTCATAATACCACAAGTCCACACTGGAGAGCTGATTAAACAGGTCAGTTGAAAAACCTACATTCATTGTCTTATATAATTCTCCCAACAACCATATGAGATTGGTGATATTACAATGCCCATCTGGGAGTTGTTAAACAGAAGCTTTGGAAGTTTGCTCATTTATTCAACATGCCAGGTGCTGGGCTGGGCACAGAGGACACCACAGTGGACACAGGAGGCCAGGGCCCTATCTTTAACAAATGGAAAGTAAACAGAGATGAAATCATAGAGACAAACCCAGTGATTTCTGAAAGCAGAACACGCTGGACAGGCACTAAGGCAGGGTGGTGTGATGGACAGTGAGGGGAAGGGTGGCAGACACTGCTGCATTTAGGATCTAGGTCTGTATGGCTGCTAGTCATTGTGAAGCTATAGAACTAAGTGACCTGCTCGAGTGGGATGACCGAGAAGCTGGAGTCTCGAGTGAGTGGTCTGGGAGGCTCCAGAGAGGCGGAGGGAAAGGCAGTGTGGCTGAGTGCGTGCAATGAGTAAGCACATGGGCGTCACTGGGGGGCCAGCAGAGGAGAAAGTCCAGGCCACATTCTCTCCCTAATTGCTGCCGTGCCCTGAAAGTGGTCTCGCTCCACCTGTAAGCAGAACTATGACCATACACACCTGCCTGGTTGAACAGCATACTCCAGATGGCTCTGAATGGTGATTTCTGGAAGTTACCTCTGCATTCTAATTTCTGCACCCCTGCTCCAGGACGCCTGGGCAAGTGTAGTGAGTGCATGGTGCGCTGTAACCATCAGCTCCTGTTGGGTGCTCTTCTAAGTGCCCAGGTATGTGCGTGCTGCTTGACATTGGGCATGGGAGCTGGGATTTGTGTGAAGGGATGGATGTTGTATAGTTGTTGAGTGTGATGGTCCCAAGTAACAGCTCACTTCAAATGCACTTGGGTGGGTCAGCGCTGTGGTATAGAGGGCTAAGCCTCTGCCAATATGCCAGCATTGCATATGGATGCTGGTTTGTGTCCTCGCAGCTCCACTCCCAATTCAGCTCCCTGCTAATAGCCTGGGAAGGCAGTACAGGATATCCCAAGTCTTTGGGTCCCTGTACCCATGTGGGAGACCCAGAAGAAGCTCCTGGCTTTGGGATAGGCTGAGTTCTGGCTGTTGTAGCCATCTGGGAAGTGAACTGGCAGATGGAAGATTTCCCTCTCCAGTTCTCTCTGTAGCATTGCCTTTCAAATGAAAATAAATCTTTTTTTATTATTTTTTAAACATTTGTTTTTATTACAAAGTCAGATATACAGAGAGGAGGAGAGACAGAGAGGAAGATCTTCGGTCCGATGATTCACTCCCCAAGTGAGCCGCAACGGGCCGGTGCTGCGCCAATCCGAAGCCGGAAACCAGGAACCTCTTCCAGGTCTCCCACGCGGGTGCAGGGTCCAAATGCATTGGGCCGTCCTCCACTGCTTTCCCAGGCCACAAGCAGGGAGCTGGATGGGAAGTGGAGCTGCCGGGATTAGAACCGGCGCCCATATGGGATCCCGGCGCGTTTAAGGTGAGGACTTTAGCTGCTAGGCCACGCCGCCGGGCCCAATAAATCTTTTTTAAAAAAAAAATGCACCTGGGTACCTGACTACTAACTGTGTGTATGGCAAATCCCTTTGGAAATTGAAGCTTCCTGTTCTTAAATTTGTGTTCATTTAATTTGAATGGGAGAGAGAGAGCAACAGATAAAGAGATCTCATCCAGATCTGGCACAATAGCTCAGTGGCTAAATCCTTGCCTTGCATGTGTTGGGATCCCATATGAGTACCAGTTAGTGTCCCAGCTAGTTCACTTCCCACCCAGCTCCCTGCCTGTGGCCTGGGAAAGCAGTGGAGAATGGCCCAAAGCCTTGGGATCTTGAACCCATGTGGGAGACCTGGAAGAAGCTCCTGGCTTCAGATTAGCTCAGCTCTGGCTGTTGCAGCCATTTGGGGAGTGAGTGAACCAACAGGTATAAGGTCCTTCTCTCTGTCTCTTCTTCTCTCTATAAATTTGCCTTTTCAATGGGAAAAAAAATAAATCTTTTTTAAAAATCCACATACACACAAAAAAAGAGATCTTCCACCCTCTGGTTCACTTAAGCATCCACAGCAGTCAGTGCCGGGCCAGGTCAACCCCACGAGCTCAGAGTGCAGCTTGGGTCTCCTAAGTGGGTGGTAGGGACCCAGATTCGTGAGCCATCACCTGCTGCTTCCTAGGATGTGCATCTATATGATGGAATCGGTCACGGACCCAGGACACAACCCAGCTACTCCGATACGGGAGGCAGGTGTCCCAAGTGGGATCTTAACCACAGTGCCAAATACCCATATCTGAGACTTCATTTTGTAAAGTGGATCATCATCTGCATTGTAAGTGGAGTTTGTCCTACCAGGTACCTAGGTACAATTGAGAGTCTTAGAAATGGCTGTTCATTCAGATCCACAGTCATTCCAAAGACTATCCCTGGAGCCCCTCCTGCATGCCAAATCCAGTGCCAGGCATTAGCAGACACAAAGGGAATAGAGGAGTCAGAGGCCTTGTCTTCCAGAAACCCAGGGTCTGGCAAGGGAGGCAGGTGCTAAGCAAATCATCCCACACATAATTTCATGTCAACCCAACCAGTGTGAGGAACAGGAGCAGGGCCAGGCCCTGCAGTCCCAGGCCCCGCAGTCCCATTCCTGTTACCCACATGGGTAGGGCCTTCTTCCCTTCCTCCTTGGGGCTGGCAAGCCCCCCTGAGGGGGGCTCACATGCTGTCTCTGCCTTCCACTGTGGAAGAGAACTCAACATGCACTGGGAGATGTCAAGGTCATCAGTCTGGGCAGGGTTTGTGTTTTCCTTCCCTCTGGGGCCTGGGCTGTCCCTGTAGCCTTTTTGGCAGGTCACAGGGTTAGCAGTTATGGGCTCAGAATTCAGAACGCTTGGCAGCAGGCAGATAGACAGTGGCTGTGTGACAAGGAGCAGGGAAAAATCACGCGGAGCACAATTGAGCATTTGCATTGACCTCAGCAGTAACTTTCCAGAAAGCTGGGATGGACATCCAATTGCAATCTAAATTCCCTGAACATTTTTTGAGGCATCAGAATGGTGCTGGCTGTGTGTGTGTGACTTTTTCTGGCTTATCCATCGAATTTGTGAACTAATACCAGGTTTCTAAGGCACATATACTAGGCAGGTGAAAGAATGTGGGAGAACCGGACTGAGACAGGGAGTTAAGTGGGGCTTCCTGATGCTTGAAGGATGCGACCAGGGCCCCCTTTGGAACCTGAGTCAGCCAGGGCACTTGAGACCTCCTGGCTCAGAACTGGACCTCTCCCACCACCCCCTGGCAGACACAGGATGGAAGCTTAGACTTGGCCAGTCTGGTTTCACTCCAGGGTTTGTGGCTTGGCCCTGTGTCCTCACTCTTGCCAGCCAGGGGAGTCCCAGAGGGAATGAGCTGGCTGTGCTACTGCACACCTGCCAGCCACAGAGAGATTGCCAAACAGACGTCTCTGCTGAGGGACCGGAGCACAGGCAGCACCTCCGGCGGCAGGAGTGGTGAGGGAGGCACCTGGGGATTCCTGGAGGGTGGCTTAGGTTGCTCAGTTGCCTTTTTAATTTTTCCTCTCTCTTAATTTCCATCAGTCTAAAGCTTTCAGCTACTCATTCACTCACTCTATGCACTCAACATATGTAGATTAATCACATACTTTGGGCCATACTGTATACACCTTGGTTGTTAGAAACTGCCTCTTTCACAGTCTCCATCTTCAGCCAGTGCCCATTTTATACCAGTCTCTCAATGCTAGGCAGCTGCCATTGCTACTGTATTAACTACAGCAAGGGCCAGCACCACTAAGTGCTACTGAGCTAGAGGAAGAGACAAGGCTACCAATTTTCTATATACTCACCATGTGCTTTGTCCTGTGCCAGTTTTGGATGCCTCTTACCCATAAATGGGGGCTCACTGGGAGCAGTGGGGACATGACATGAGAACAAGCCACTACCACACGTATGGGGCAGCAAGTAGGACTACACAGAAGGTCCCTGTCCAGTAGTACTGTTGGGCCTTACAGACCAAGTTCACCTGGTAGGAAACAGAGCTAGGAGAGGGTGTTCCATGTACAGGGGGTACATGAGCAAGGCCCAGGATGAAAACACCCAGAGTGTGGTAGGGTCTGGCCAGAGGTTGTAGATGGCTGGTGGGGGGGTAGCAGACAGGTGTGGCAGGGTCTCCTATCAACCAGGCCTGGGAGACCCAGTGTGGAACTGGCACGTCCCTGGAGCTTTCTTGCTGCTGTGCTCGTCACAGCTCCTTCTTGCAGGGTTTTCTGGTCTGCGTCTCTGCCTATGGTTGCTGTTCCCCCACACAAAGCTGAGCAAGCTCAGTCCACACAGCCCTCTCCAGCCTCTGCAGTGCCCTTCAGTAGCAGCTCCTGGGGCTCTGGGGAGCCTCATGTGGAGCTCCCATGTGTTCCTGCTCTCTCATCTGCTTGGTGGCCTCCTCCACAGAGCAGTGCTGGGCTGGGAAGTGTGGAAAGCCATGCAGCCCAGCCCAGCCCCACCACCCCGGCCCTGCACTGTGCTTCAGCCCTTACAAACCTGTCCTCCTCCACTCTTACCCACAGCCCAGCAGAACCCAGATGGGGCATGATCCTTCCCCTACTGTGAAACTCAAGGGTGGCAGGGAGGATCAACCTTGGAGTCCCTATTCTACTGCTGATTTGCTTTGTAATGCCAAGATAGGCATGACAACTCTCTGGGCTTGTCTTTGTGAAGCTGGCTATCATCTCTGCTGTCCTGTGGTTTTAGGGGAGGTTTCCAAGCAAACACAGATGAAAAATCAGTAGATGGGCAGTCACTGAAACCAAAGATGCTTCAGTCGCTTACTCCCCAGAGCCAAGCCCTGGCTGCTGTGTGGTGGTCTAGTCCGGGACAGGGAGACCTTGGAGGCCTCTACAGCCTCCTACTGCCCTACAGTGCAGTCCTGGGACCTTGTGTGCTCCCACACACAGAAGAAAACTCCTGGCTCCTGTCTTCGGTCTGGTCCAGCCCTGGATATTGAAACTGTATAGGAGTGGGGTGATGAACCAGCAGCTTGAAAAATCTCAAGATCTCTTTCTCTGCCTCTGCTCACCCCTCTGTAATTCCTTCAGCTGTGTCCTGCTCAAAGCCATGCAGCCTGTGATGACAGCAAGGTCTACAGTACCAGGCCCTGGTGCTGCTGCTTCCCTACACCCTTGCTGTTCAAGTGTGGCCTGTGGGCCAACAGATGGCCCTTGCAGGGAGTTGCACCCCAGAGCTAATGAACAGAAACTTACAGGCAGGGTAATGAGGTCCCCAGGCAATGTACCTGCACAGTTTGAGAAGTGCCCCTGGGACTCCCCTAACTTTCTGGCCTGCAACATCTGTTACTCCAAGCATGAAGGCATTGAGGATAGACTGTGAGCATAAAGACATTACTGTGGAACTTGAGATGACAGGAGCCCTGATCCATCCCAGTCACTTAGGGATGAGCCCTTTGAGATCCAGGGGAGCAGATAAAGCGAGTTACCTGCTGGATCCTTCTAAGGCCCGGGTGCAACCTTCACTGCTGACTTGCAAATGAGCCAGGGGCTCACCCCGGTTCTGGCCTCGCCTCATTGGTTAATCCCAGGGAAGATGAGGCTCATATCCAGGGTCGAGTACCCTACATCACAGCCTGGCCACATGTAGACAAGGCCTAGATTCCCTGAGGAAGATCTAGAGCTGGCAGTAGCTAGAAAATAGTGGTATTTGAAGTGGAATTTCTAGGAGCCAGGGCCTTATAGCCATAGTGGCAGCCAAGAACTGGTTTGGGATAAGGGCCCTGATCTTCAGTTCCCCTCTAAGGTCTCTATACTATTTCCCCTGTCCTACAAGACAGCTTTTCTCAATCTCAAGCAAAGCACAAAGCTCCCAGAGCTTGTAGACCCTCTAACTTCACTTTCCTGATGTGGGGCATCTGCTAGGATGAAGTTCAGCACCCAGGGCCCTGCCTAGCACAGCTGCCTTTGGCTCCACACACACACACTGGGGCTTCCTAAATGGGCATCCCCTGCTCCAACTAGCTTTGGATCCTGGGGGAGTCAGTAGACATGGACAGAGGGAGACAGCTGGGATGACCACAGGGACAGGGTCATGGCCTGAGGTTGCCTTTCTGTAGTGCTGGGTCTGACGTGGCCAAGCAAGGCAGTGGTTGGTGCCTGGTGGGGCACTGTAGCTCACAGGGTTTGAGGTACCTGCTGAATGCCGCCTCCAAAGCCTAACCTGGCACCACCATCACCGCCTTTAGGCCAAGCAGGGATTTCTGTATGAAGGACACTGTCGTGTCCTCCAGCTGATTTGGCTTATCAGACACCTACATCCCCCTCTTTAGAGTCGCCATGCCATCCTCTGTGTGCAGTGTAACCCTCCCTCCCTCCTCTGGAAGTCCAGGAGAAACGTGGCTGCAGCCAGACTTGCCTCCCATCTGAACTTGTGTGTATGTACATATGTACTAAAGGGTGGGATGGGACAGGAGGTAAGTTATGCATCTTTGGCAATACTGACAGAACTCTTCTAGGGTCCAGCTGGGGCTCCAACTTTCAGCCCATGCTCCCTGAATGACTATGGCAGTCTCTCCCCACTCTCTGAGCCTTGGGTAAGGTGAGGATCAAGGTGGGAGGAGGAGGCTCTCTGTGGGGCTGTGGGGCTCCTAAAAGACATCTTTTGCAGGAGGACAGCATCCAGAGGAAGGCCTGATGGGCAGGGTTCCAGTCCCTTCCTCGGGCGGCTCTGCTGCTGGCTTCTGTTGGTCTGCATGCGTGGGGGAGTAATGAGGATTCTGTGGCACCACTGCTGGAACCGCTGGGAGAAGAGCCTTGCTCTATTTGGCACATTCTGGGCATAGCCACGACTAAGTGAAGGAATGCTCTCCCACCCCCACTGGGCTGCTTCGCCCTGCGAGTGTGACAGATCATTCCTTGGAGTCGAAGATGGTCCAGGTTCCCTTCTTCCCAGGCTTTGAGAGCCTGCCAGCTGCTTTTCCTCCTTGCCCTTTTTTGCTCACCCAAAACCTCCCAAGGGAAGCTGCTTTCAAGAAACCATGGGGGGTTCAAGACTCCCAGTGGCACAGTGTGTGCAGGAGGAAGCTCAGCCACTGGAACTGAACATGATCCCAGAGCAAACCAAGTGGTTTGTGGCTTGTTTCCACAGGGCAATTAGCTGAAGAGCTGTCCAGTCTCTGCAGGGCTCTGGGAGCGACCAGACAGTTCTGCACTCAAAGGGTTGGCCGCAAGCACCTCGCACCTCGCAGACAGCACCCACTGACTCAGCGGTTCCCCCACTGGGAATACATCCCAAAGTATTCCAGAAAGAAAAGGCCATGTGCATAAAGATGAGCACTGTGGCATTACCCAAAATAGCCCCAAACTGGGAGCCACCCTGCCACGCAGCAATAGGGGCGGTGACGCACAACACATCCATTAGACAGAGCTTCTGTACTCTGCGCCAGGAGGCTGGGTGGAATCGCGGGAAACAATGGTGGCCATAAAGCGTTCACAAAATGGGGGCAACTGGACACACATCAGCTCTTTCCTTTCCTTTCCACCACAAAAGCTGCGGAAGAGCCTGCAAAAATGTAGTTGTATGCGGGCAGAGGTGCTATGAGCTATCAGGAGAACTTGGTGATGACGTACAGTGTGTGTACTATGTGCTGAGTTCAATGCAAGGTGCTGAGGCTGGAGCAGTGGGTGGATGATGCTCATTCTCCATTTGCCATCTGAAGTTTCAAATCTAATGAAACATACACACACACACACACACACTTCTGAATGTCCTTCCTTTGCTATTACACCATCATCTTTCAATTTTAAAAAAATAATAGCCAAGAGAAATGAGCAAAGAAGGTGCTGTTCTCCTCCTGGGCCATGTATGCCATTCCAGCTATTGGAGCCACTTCCAGCTGCATGATATACCCATTAGAAGAAAATCAAATGTAAATTTGATAGAGGAATTTCATTCTTATGATGTTTTAGGATCGTTTGTAGAGAAAACATTTTTTTAAAAATCCATGTTCAAGGGAGGGGGCGGGGAGCGGGGACTTGTTACTAATCTCGCGGCTGAATAATTAAGTATGCCTAATTCTGAAAGCAGCGAGCTAGATTATGCAGTGCCCAAAGTGACAGCTCTCCTATCCTGTCCATACAGCAGAGCTTTATAGCCAAAAAACGCTGCCAGAAAACACAATAAAAAGGAAGCAAAAATATTTCTGTTTGTACTAAGCTGCCATTTGAGAAAAATTTTTAAATATGTGCTTTCCTATGTGTAAATCTGACAGCAGATGCATAATTAAAACCCCAGGAGAGACTTTCCTTTTAATCTGTTCAAAGTAAACCAATAAAACATCCTTTAGGATGTGCAACAATGGACTAATACTCTGGATTGTTCTGAGTTATCTGAACCACAGGGGACAAATATTGGCCACCCTCTGTAGCTTCATAAGTTTGTGTCCTCATAGGACATACAGACAGCAACATGCCAAAGGCCAGACAGGCAACATCTATGAGGGTTGCTTGTTCCATGGAGAAATGCAGTGGCATTACAACAAACTTGAATTAGAGCCCCCGGTAGTGGGTCACACAGCAAGCATGGAAGGGAGAAATAATAATTACAGAGGACTTCAGTTCCGTGTAAGCAGTCTGTGGGAATAATTTAGAGCACAAAGTGGATTTTCATTTTGCTTGAGCTAGTCAGGATGACTTTCTAAGCAGCCCCAACCACAGCTGAAAAATCACAGGCAGCTGGATCAGTGTGCTGTACGGACAGATACATAATGACAAATTGCCAGCTGCCCATCTCTGTGTGTGGGGCCCTTTTCAAACCAAATGTCAGGACAGACATTTCAGTGTTCCATCGAACCTGGAGTACACACAGCCATTTCTGTGTCTTCATGGCTCCCACCGGTGGAAGGCCCAGCTTGCTCTTCCTTCCCCAGGGCACACACATGCACTCCTGAGACAAAAAGCAAACACACTGATGCAAAAGCAGGCAGGAAGCAAGGAGCGTCTGTCCTTGCATCAGAATTTGCCAGAAAGTCTCCTACTTGCTAATGCCCCTGACTGTGAACTTTCTCATACTGGCTAGTTCAGCTATTCAAGATCTTCCAGGAGCTTCTAACCAATCTAAACTGTAGGATTTCTTTGATTCTCTTGACTTTTTAATCAGTAACTGTCCTGATCAACAGGCCAGCTCTTGATGTCTTAGGGTATGTCAGACATACCCTAGGACAGAAAGACACATAGCCCCATTATTAATTACTTCCGTTTCAGACAACAGTGCCCCCCACCCATTCAACTCTGGAAATGCACCATGTGACATGGATTCTGGACCTGTCTGAACCCTTCATTGTGTGGTCTTGGACAAGTAAGCCCCTTAGCCTTGTGCCTCATAGGATTAAACTAAAGGTCTCCTTTTCACTGCGATCTTCTTTATTAAGAATTTCTAGGCTAGGCAGCTAGCCCATTAATGCTACAACTCAGCTGTCCATGTTGGATCATGCCTTAACTTTTGCCAATGAAAGCAAGTTCCAGTCTTTCAGAATACAGTGACACACTAAGACCTCTGATTCATGGAAAGACAGAAAGAAGAGTTTTCTACCCCAGAGTCTAGCTGAGTCATTTAGCCGGGTCTCCACAACACAAAAAGGAACACTCTGACACAGTCTTAATGGGTGGACCACATCATGTTGGTCCCCTGAATGCCAGTCACGGATCCAGTGAAAGTGAGTCCAGTAGGGTTCCCCTACCCTAGATGAGGCCCCTTATGGCCTGAGCCATAGCTCCCTGAGCTGACAAATCCATAAAAAGCATCAGTACTAATAAAAATCATCTCTGCAGACTCAGAGCACTTTAGGGAAAGGAAGTATGTAAGCAGATGAGAAACTGACGTGGGCAGGTCTTTCCTGAAATCTCATCCAAGTACATTCTGCAAAGAGAAGGCTGACAGGAAAAGCATGTCCTTGGGGACTTATCTCACTGGTAGAAGGGACCAATTTCAACCACTGCCCCATACTGCCAGGCAGGTGACCTGGGAGCTGCAGAGCTGGTTTACAGGCTGGTTCCAAAGTTTCTCTCAAGGTTCTGAAAGCAATGTGCTGGCTGACTCAAGGCAATGCCACATACTTCTGTGTTGCCCTCCTGTACTGCTTGCCTCCATCTGAAAATGCTAATCAGGAAAGAACATCATTCCTTTCTGCTTGACTGAAGCACAGCCAACCTGCTGGTAGACCGAAGGCCAGGGCACAGAACAATTTTCCAACACACTGACTCAATTCTAGGCAAAGAGCTGAGAGGTACTTTAGAGGCTTCAGCTGGGCTCAGGTCACTGCCTCCCAAGGGGCAGGGCGTGAGAGATTGACAGAGGTACAGAGACCACAGCTAATGGGAATGGGACCCCATGTGGATGCACTCGCTGTTTATAGGGGAAGAGAACATGGCACACACTTCCCCTTCTGCCTGTGGGTCCCACAGCAACCCAGGGCACATACTACCAGGGAAAATGCTTTGACCACCCAGCACACACATTCTCCAGGACTAAGCATCTTAAGGACTTTTAAAGCTCTTAGAAAAAAACTAGTTGCTATAGCAACTTGATGCAGCTCTAAAAGGGGATTTTTGGGGGGGGGGGTCATTTTATATCTCCAATCACCATAACAACATGATATAGCTTTTAAGGTATTTTTATCCAATTTGTGTGTGCTTTGGACTTGGGCCATATCTGCCTTTTCTATTTAAAACAGGCAGATCAAGCATGACACATGAAAAAAGCACTGAAGGCAAGGAGGCCCTTTCACAGACTCTCCATACACACCCGAGAGACGGCTCTGCTGCTCACATCCCACACCCGGCTCTAGTCTTGCTACCTCTAAGCGGCTATCTGTAGCAGTGAGTCCAGTGAGTGGCTACTCTCTGTAGCCAGTGAGCCCAGGCCCCTGTCTCAACGCTAGAATACCAAAGCATGCCAGAACCCCTCCTTCTCCATGCAAGGTTTAGCTACGGAATCTCTTACTTCTCAGCCCAGCAAATCCAGCCTTCCTCTTCAGAAAAGCACACCACCAGGAAACAGCACCTCTGGGGACTGGAGGAGTGACCTGCCAAGTGCATTTGCCCAGCTTGAGACCAGAAGCAGCGGTGGGTGGGACACAGAATATCCCCAAAGCCGATAGCCAGTATTCCTGGTGCACTCTACAGGTAACAGGGTAGGGTGGGGAAGGGAACCTGAGTGACAGGAGAGGAAGAAAGACGGATGGGGGATGGGCTGGGCCACCTCAGCCCAGCAAAAGGAGCTTGTAGGAGCATCCACACAGGTGAACTACGTGAACTGCCCATATCAAAAGTAGAAGAGCTAATGGGAAATACAGGAGACACATCCCCCCTCCACCCCCGCTACCATTACTGGCTGGAAAAAGTGGCCAGGGAACAGGAAAAGAGATCCGGAAACTGAAAGAGAGGCGGGGGTGGAGATGGGACTAGAAAAGCCAGGAGGGCGCAGGACAGCAGCAGGGAGACGCAGGGTAGGAGAAGCGGGTGGAAGGGAGATGAAGGGGAAGTGATTTTCAGGCAAGAGGCCTCCCCAGGGTGAAAAGGCTGCAGACCACTGCCAGGACAGAGAAGAAAACGCAGCAGAGTGGGAGGAAGGGGGATACTGCTGGGAGGGGCAGGTAGAAAGGGCTGTTGAAATGATCTGGATGTGGAAACCCAAGCCCAGGGTTGGTGGCACACAGGGAAGTGCAGCAGCCCCAGAGACCTCCCCGTATCCTGCGAGTTTTCCTCTAAAGGAAAGAAATCAGTGCGCGCAGAGGATAGGTCAGTAGGCCAGCGTGCTTTGGAGCGAGGGCGCTCAGGTCTGCTGAAGACCTGACTGAGGATCCCTGCCCCATTCGGCCACACGACTTGGAAAGCCATCCCGAGTTAGGCTCTCCTTGGGCAACCTCTCGCGCCAAAAGTCACGAGAGAGACGGATGGGCGGACGGGAGAGCACGAGACCAAAGTAGGCAACCAGGCAGCTGAGAAAGGCAGGAGCTTGGGGGCGCGGACTGAGCGGACGAATTAGGGCGCAGGGCGGCAGGGGAAAAGCGCGGAGAGGAAGAGCCGCGCAAGGGGCGCACCGCTCACCTATTGTTGACACCACAGTGCCCACGAAGTAGAAGGCGCCAGGAAAGTCCCAGCGCGGACGCAGCGCGTCGGCGCGGACGCCGGCGGCCAGCGCGGCCTCGTAGTGCCGGAGGAAGGCGCGCAGCTCCGGCTCGGCCACGCCGTGCGCCGCGCTGAAGTTGCGCAGCGTGGCGCCCCAGCGCGCTCGCGCCTCAGCCTCGCCCGGACTCTCCAGGGCCGAGAAGACCGTGGCGCCCGCCACCAGGTAGAGGCCGATGAGCGCCGCCAGCAGCACGAAGCGGCCGGTGTCCTCGTTGAGGTGCGAGCGGCGGCAGCAGCAACAGCAGCAGGAGGGGCGCGGCAGGCGGCGGCGGCAGCGGCGGGGCGGGGGCCGGGGGCTGCGGGAGGACATGGTCCGGAGCTCAGCCCCGGGGCCCGGGTGGCGCTCGGGGCCCGGGCCGCGACATCTCCCCGCGGGAGCAGGAGCGTGAGGACGGTGACCAGGGCTCGGGGGCTGCTGCGGAGCCCGGACGGCGGCGCGCCTCCGCCTTCTCCCCGGCTCTCAAGCCACACACGGGTTCCGAGGCCCAGCGGGCGCCCAGGCTGGGGCGCTCTTGCTGGCGCCCCGACGCCTCGTTGGCTCCTGCGACTGCTTATCCGCTGCCCTCGGGTGCGGGGTTCCGCAGCTAGGCCCCTGCCTCCCTGTGGCCGGCGTCCGCGGGACCCCGGGCCTCATACTCCTCTCCGGACAGGCCGCGGGCTGCGGGCGGGGCAGACTGTGGAGCCCGGACGCCTAGGACCACTCCGCGGCAGCCGGGCGCGGAGGGGGTGCCCGGGGACGTTCCATGAAGCGTCCTGGCTTGGTGGCTCTCAGGCGCCGGGCGCGCGGGCAGTTCTCCTCGTGCCCCCGGGAGGCTGAACTGGCGGCGTCGGCTTCGGAGCCTTGGAGCCAAGCAGAGTCCGGGGAAGCGCTCCCTTCCCAGCTCCAGCCCAAGAGGCGCCCGGCCCGGAGAGGCGGAGTCAGCGGCTCCCGGGGCGGGGTGTCGGGGAGGGGTGAGCTAGGGAGGGTGGAGAGTTTGGGTTGCGGCGACGCCTCCGGGCCGCTCTGGAGGCGCAAATGCGGGCAGCCGGGCAGGTGTCCGACTGCGGTGCTGGCAGCCACCTCACCAGGGAGCTCTTCTAGTCTTCCAGCACCTTGGCTCCGAAATCCCTTCCTTATCTCTCGCCGCCGGGCAACTTTGTGTAACTTGAGCGCGCTCTGCGGTCTCGAGGCTGGGGTCGCACCACGCGAATCCTCGACACCGGATTCTGGGGCTCCAGTCCTAAGTTTAAGTTCCCTTCGCTTTCTCCTTTGTCCTGCATCAGAGCGCAGCGCCCGGACGCGGAGGGTGCTTTGGGGGAGGTGTTTGCCGGGCTCTGGGAGAACCGGGGCGTTTGCTCCCCCTCCCGGCCCGGCGGGCGGGCGGCCGCGTCAGCACCGCGGACAGCGCATCGGTGCCGCAGCCGGGGCGCGGGCGGCGGCGCCGGGACGGCGGGGGCGGGAGGCGCGGGGCGAGGCTGCTCACCCGCTGCGCCCAGCTTCCTCAGACCCTCCGGGGCTGCTGCTTCACCTCCCGCGGTGCCCCGTCCGGAGGCAGGTGCAGGCGGGGTGGGGACGCTGCGGAAAAGACGCGGCAGAGTCTGGTGCGGTTGGGGGCCAGCAGTGCCACCAAAGGAGGAGGCGCCCAAAGCCGGGCGGACTGCCAGGTTTCTTCTGGCCTTACCCCGCTCTCTGAACCCTCCAGCCCGGGAAAGGGGTTAAGACACTGGGAGAGTGGACAGGGGGAGAGGAGGTGCTGGGAAAGCTCATTAGCGTCTCCTTCGAGGCTGGCGCTGGGAAGGTAGTGCTCTGCAGCGCCGCCGGGAAATGTTCGCTCCCGGCCCCAACTCGACCCGGAAAACGGGTGGATGCTGCGCGCGAGCCTGCGGATGGGCTGGGGTGGCGAAGTTCTGTGGCTAGGAGCGCACTCTGTACCCGCCGAAGCCTTTGTGTTCTTTAGGGCAACCAGCCCCTTTTTCCTGCCTCCGCTCTCCAGCCTTCCTTCTGCTGGCTGTGTGGACAGGAACCCTAGTATGAGTGAAACTAAAAAAAAAACAAGCGTGTGTGATGGTGACTGCATTTCTGTACTTAAGGTGCGTGGACTGCACCTCCAGGCCTCCTCCATCCCCAGTGCCCAGCTGTGTGGCTTCCACAACGACTACTCAGAGCTAAGGGCTGCCCGATGCGGAGGGGTCAAGTGTCGGTTTGCCCTGTGAGTCTTATGTCTGTTCTGGCCCCTGAGGCCCCCCCCCCCCCCAGCATTCCACAAAGCAGCGTTCTCTCGCGCCCAGCACACACTGAGGGCTAGGCTGGTGGTAAAAGAGCTTCTAGAAAGTTGGAAAGCATCTGACTTGGTGCCGGGTTTCTCAAAAAAGGGCACATTAGAGACTCGGGTCATCCGGGAAACATTGGTCCGTTTAGCCTGCCTTGACCTCTGGTCAGCCAGGGGGCAGCTGGGGAGAGACTCCACCCCGAGCTACCAGGGTCAGGAGGAGCTCCCTGACACTGGCGGCTGTTTTGCCAAAGTGCGGCCAGGAAGAACATTTTATTCATTGCAAGCTAAGCTGTTGCCTGCTTTGCCTGAGCGTGGTGGGAACCTTGTGCAAACGCATGCGGTTAGCATTGCAGACTGCTGTTGCTGCCCTCACCCGTGTGTCAGCCCCAGTTCCTTGCTCTTAGGAACTCCCTCAAGCGTGGTCCACTGGGGCTGAATTCCTTTTTCTCTCCTTTCGAGGCAGCTGTGCCTGAGGGATGTCAGTCCAGGAACTGGAGCCTGCGGCGGCGTTGAAGGGCACTGCCAGGCCCCCTGTATGCCCAGTCTGCCAGAGCAGGGACAGGGTGCTTCGCTGCAGTGTGCTGTGCCTCTGGGACCAGCTCCCTGTCCATCTGGCACAGGGCCTGCCTCATCCTCCAAACGTGTTATTCTAGTTTGATTAGCTGCAACCCCCTGGCATCAGTGTCTATTCCAAAGGACCTCATCCATCTATTTAATGGTGAAATGATGAGTTCCCTGCTCACAGGCACGGGTCCGTTTGGGAACGAGCCCTGTGATGAATGTGGCTTTTGCCCACTGATAGATATTCGAGCCTTTGACTTCCAGCTGGCTCTCCTCACTGGCTTTACATCAGCCTGGAGTTGCTGTTAACAGCTTCATGAGGATGGGCCGTGTGCCTCTGATGCTCTCCTGCCAAAGTCCATCCTACCTCCACCTGCCGGTCATTGCTGTGACCTTACCTATGTGATTTGATGGTGACACTCTGCTAGTCCCTACTCAACCCAATTGGAGTCCTGATTCATATTCATTCTCTCTCTCTCTCTCTCTCTCTCTCCAGTCCTCAAATACAAGTTCAACGACAGACACCTTTTTCTCCAGGGGAAAAAAAATCCTTTGTAGGACATTTTTGAAAGATTTTGTATTTATTTGAAAGGCAAGAGTTATCAAGAGTGGGAGAGACAGAGATTTTCCTTCCACTGCTTCCGTTAAAATGGCCACAGCATCCAGGGCTTGGCCAGGCTGAAACCAGGAGCCAGGAGCTTCATCCAGGTCTCCCACATGAATGACAAGGGTCCCAATACTTGGACTGCCTTCTACTGCTTTGCCAAGCGCATTAACAGAGAACT
Source organism: Ochotona princeps (assembly GCF_030435755.1). Classification (NCBI taxonomy): domain Eukaryota; kingdom Metazoa; phylum Chordata; class Mammalia; order Lagomorpha; family Ochotonidae; genus Ochotona; species Ochotona princeps. Next base: position 25,949,865 of record NC_080839.1, read on the forward strand.
GGATTGGAAGTGGAACAGCTAGGAAATGAATTGGCACCCACATGGGGTTTCAGCCACACAGGCAGTGCTTAATTTGCTACACCACAAAGCCAGCCCTGTTTATAGGAAATTTTGACCCAATAACTTTGGTGCTGTCACTTCAACCCTGACTGTCATACAGCAAAAAAGTTCAGGTACAGCCTCTTCTTTCTGTTAACTGTGTATCTTTCTGTAGTTTGTATAAACACATCCACACGCACTGTGAGAGCATTAGCAAAGTTAGGTGAATTAAAATGCAACCAACTGGCAACTTCCCCCCCTGCGTATTCACCCAAAAAGATATATCTCCACATAAGTTTGCATTGTTGTTCATAATAGTAAAAAGGAAATGCAATCCACAGGTCCATGACCTAATCAGCAGATAGATAAATGTAGAATATGCATGTGATGAAATATGCATTAATACATGGAAGTAAAATACTGATACCTGCTGCAACAGGCTTGAATCCGGAAAACTGCACTGAGTGGACAGAATCCATGGGGCTGGTGCTGTGGTGTATTGAGTAGAGCTGCTGCCTGCACAGCCAGCATCCTATGAGGGTATGTGTTCACGTCCCAGGAGCTGTACTTCCCATCCAGCAACCCGCTTGTGGCCCAGCAAAGCAGTGGAGAATGGCCCAAAGGTTTGGTTCCCTGCACCTGTACAGGAGACCTGAAAGAAGCTCCTAACCCCTGGGACCTTAGCCATTATGGTCATTTTCCGGGGGAACTGAACCAATGTATAGAAGATCTGTATTTTCGTGTCTCTGTCTCACCCCCTTTCTCTCTCTCCTCTATAACTCTGCCTTTCAAATAAACAAATGAATTTGTTTTTTTAAAAAAGAAACCAGCCACAAAATGCTACATATTATGTGATTGCATTTGTATGCAATGTCCAGAATCCATTGAGACAGAGGCCATTTAGCCATTGCTTAGGGCTGAAAAAATCGCAGGGAAATAGGAGTGACTGTGATGGGCATGAGGTTTCTTTTGGGATTGAAAAAAATATTCTAATGTTGATTGCAGTGAGGATCGTATAACTTTGTGATGATATTAAAAAGTATCAAATAGTACATCCTAAATGGGTGAACTGAATGTGAGTTATCTTCCAATAAAGGTGAGATGCATATAAATGCAACTGCTTCAGAAAATATATTTTAAAAAATAGTCAATCTGAAGGAAAACAATTTCCTTAAAATAGCAGGAGAAATCAGAAACAATTTAGTTGTGCTATAGAGAAAATTGGTTATGGAGTTATAATAAGGTAGTATGTTCCAGAAAATACTTTCTCTTACAAACTAATCTGTGTTAGTACAATTTTGATTTAAAATTCCGCATTCCAAGTGCAAGATTTAAAATGTTCAGGGTATCTTCAAACTTCTTTGATCTTCCTGTTCTCAGAATTGTAATATCCATCTTTTGCATTATTCAGTGGCAATTAGCTATATAACAAAATCCTTTTTTTTTTCCAATATGGAGAAGCTAATCATCTCTAGTTTGTGAGGGTCACTTGAGTTTCCTTCTTAGTTGTACAAATGCAGCAGGCCACCTCCCTCCCCTCCCCCGTTTATCCTGGAATTAGAGTTTCCTAAAACCTTTCATGTGTTAAGTGCTTTGGCAAATGGTTGCTCACATCATGTTTCACAGAGCTGGTGAAACGGAAACTGGAGGAGTGAACCTGTTTTACCTGGAGCTGCTGGAAGGGGAAAGCAGGACACCTAGTCTCCCTTGCATCTAAAGTCAGGAATCCTTGTGGCAGAAAGGTGGAAGTATGTTGGGGGAGGGACAAAATAGAATGTGGGTCAGACTGGGTTCGGTTGCAACATACAAGGGCTTGGACTGGGTGCCAGCTGGGCTGGGCTAAGCTATAGCCCCCACCAACCTGAGCTGGAATTGGGGGTGGGCCAGGCCAAGCCAGGCTACAGCACCCACTGGCAAAAACTGAGGTGAGGCAGACCATGCCAGACAGGGCCATCACACCCAACCAGCACACGTGAGAACTAGTGGGGAGGGGGTAAAGCTGGTAAGGGGAATGTGTAGGGCTCCCTTGCTGGATCACCTCTCCAACTCTTAAGCTAACCAGCGGGACTTGTATTTCCACAGGGTTGGGCCCACTTATTCCCCACAGCATCTACCCCTGGGCCTGGTTCTCTCGCATGCTGATTAGTGTCATGACCCTGCTTAATGTGACCCATCCCCTGTTCCGACACTTAGGTACACGGATCTAGCCCTGCCAAACAGGTCCCCAGCCATAGCTTTCATGTGGGCTGGCGTGTGGCAGGGCGTGTGGCAGTCAGCGATATTGTGTGCTAACAGCCCATCTCAGGGCTCCCATGTGGGCTGGTGAATCAGTCTGACCCAAACAGATCTTATGGACTCTCCCCTCCAAACCACCAGGTCTCTGTTCCCATGCTTGCCTGCAAGTTCAGTGACCCTGTCACTGGGAGTCACACAGGATTCATTCCTCACCTAAATGCACATTGACCTTATCCATGGATGTGCCTAGGCAGCAATTATATACCCCAAAGACCCTAGAGTTTGCTGCCAGGTGAGCAGTGGGCAGAGCCCAGCGCCACTTGGCACACTGGCTGCCCAAAGCCCAGGACTTGTTCACTGCGTGGCAGCAGTGGCAATAGCCAGGGTCCCAAGCATTGAGTCCGACATGGCTCAGGTAACCCTCGCAGCCGCCACGCTGCTGAGGGCTCCCTCTACCCAAGCCCCACGGCTGAACATGTCCTTTTACTTTTGACTGGAAAGTGTCCTTGGGTAATCATTGAGTTTCTTTTACACAGCCTGTGGTTGGATTGTGCGAATCTGTGTCTTAAAACTAAACTTTTAGGGAATTCCTATGACTGTTGAGTTGCCTCTTGGCTTTTTCTAGGTAATAAATAGTTATTAAAGCCCTACGTGTGTGTGTGTGTGTGTGTATAATGAACTCCACTCTCCCTGCATGAGCTTAGATTCTGACTGGGGATACACTTGCACATGTTTGTTGTGGTCAGGACCAAGGCACAGCAAATACAGCTGGGAGTGAATGGCGTGGTGTTCGTCGTGGACCCTCAGAAACGGGAGCTGATAGTAAGGGCTGCAGGAGTCAGAGGAAGCTTTGGACAGCAGCAGGTGCACTGGATCTGAAAGATGGAGGCAGTTTGGCTGGAATGGAAGAAAGGAGACCTCCCATCAGGTGCAAATGTGCCAACAGAGCCAGCATTTTGTGTTGATGGGATCTAGTTGTGAACAGGGCAGAGGAGTGGAAGAGGTGACCTCATTGGCTGGCTTCTCGATCTGACTTTAGTGACTTCTGTTAACTGACCCTGTGAAACCTAAAAGAAGTGTTTTCCTTCCAGAGGGAGAGTCAGGTATTCAATGTAGATGAATTTGGGCCGTATGATAAGTGTTAGTGTGAGCTCTTAGTGTTTGCACACACCCCTGGACAGAGCCAAAGCAGGACAGCTGAGGAATGAATTAGGGGTGCAGTCAGGTGCTCTGGTGGTACTAAGTCCTGCCTGTGCCTGTTTCCACATCTGTCTCTATTAAGAATGCACTGTGCCATCTGGTTGTCGCCATCATATTTGAGAATTAGAGGGGTCATTGATCACTGCCTATTTACAAGACATTCAGGAATATAGACCAGGGTCACAGTGTGAATGGGAGCCTTAAAGGCTACAAGACAAGGTTTCTGCCTCATAGTCTTGTTCACAAAGCTGTTGGTTCCTTGTCTAAACATCTCCACAAAGTCCTTTTGTCCAAAACTCAATTACTCTGGACTAAGGGGTTATTTTGAAGTATCTATTTCAACTCTGTGTTGTTTTAAAATTCAACTCATTTTTTTTTGTTTTAAAGGTAAAATGTGTACAAATACATGCATTCATTTTTACCTCAAATAGATTTTGATGTAGCTTTTTATGATTATATAAGCAATGGGTAATTAACTTAGAATAATTAGAAACTCCAGAAAAGCCAATTAAAATAAAAATGATTCCAAGTTGTATTCCATTCTCTAGAGAGAATTACTGTTCCCACTAATGACTCTTCTGCCTAATCGGCTGTCTCATCCTGTCATCTCTCTAAACTGTACATGCTGTACATGCATATGCCCTATTTTCATTCAAATTAAGGGATTTAAATTTTTTTATTTACTTTTGCTTGAAAGGCAGATTTGCAAGGAGAGATGGAGAGAGATAGAGATCTTCCATCCACAGATTCACTCCCCAGATGACTGCAATGGCAGGAGTTGGGCCAGTGTGAAGCCAGGAGCTTCTTCCAGGTGTCTTTTGTGGGTGCAGGGGCTCAGTGATCTAGGCCATCCTTCTCTGCTTTCCAAGGTATATTAGCATGTAGTTGGTTTGGAAGTAGAGCAGCTGGACTCAAACTGGTGCCCATATGGGATGCCAGCACCACAGACAGAGGTTTAACACACCATGCCACAGCACCAGCCCTGTTAATTAAATAATTGATTAATTATTTTTTGATGTTTACATAATTGATTAGAGTGGGAAGGGTCAAGGATTAGAGGAAAGTGAGTGAGCCTATTATTTCCAAATTTTCTTCTTCTTTTCCTGTATCTGGGGGAAGAGAGAAATATGGGGAGAAGCTGCACCCAGCTTCCTACCTGTCTCAGTACCCAGGGATGGGGAATGGTCACTTGATATCATCCTAGTGCCAGAGTCCAGCTCCAGCTGAGTTCGGAGCTTGAGAAGGGTGCGTGAAATAGGCGTAGAGAGAAGAGAAACGGACCACTACAATTCCAAGATCGTTGTGGACCATGCGAGAAAGCTGTCCACTTTATTTATACAGAAGCAGTACAAGGTTTTCTTTTAGGGGCAATTTGACATAGGCTCAGGGGGGCACAATTTACAACAGCTTGAGAGGTGAATGAGGAAGGATTCCACATTCCTTGCTTATCTCGACTTGCCAGTCCCTACCTGCTCTCCTCAAGTTTGGGTTCTATCCTTGGCACCGCCTGTGACAACCAGGCCCCTACCGTGAATTATGTATGGGTTATTAAGTCTGGGGCCTTGGTTTATGGGGATTGGGGGTCATTGGCACTGAAAGTCACGTTGGCCATTAGGCCTGCAAGTTCATACAGTTTGTTAGCTAGACAAGTCAAGCAAGAGTTATAACAGCGGAAAAATTGCAGTTAGTAATGAGCATGTTTACTCCATATAACTTTCAACTCTACAATGGACAAGTGAATGTTTCCAGAGATAATTCTGCAATTGTTTCACCTTAAGACAGGGCATTATCCATTCTGATGTTGCAGCCAAGAATTTCTCAGTAGACAACACATTTTAATCAGTAATACATTCCTACTACAATTCTTATTTTACAACTTATCCATCACTTAATGGGAAAAATACATCAAAAGAGAAAAAACATAAAGATCTAAGACAAAAAGATTCAAACATTAGATCCCTCTACAACTGCAGGCTCTACAACCTCATAAACGATCAAACAGTAATCAAAAGTATATCTTTATGATGTTAGTAAAATCACTCTATATTTCCTGTAGTTAAAAGTTATGAAAGCAGCTAAAACAACTACATCTTCTATGTTCTGAGAGTTGCAAGGACAGGCTAACCTTTAGGGTCATAATAGCTATATTTTTTGTCATAGCAGGATGGCCTTTAGGGTCACAGTAGCTATAATAGGATAACCTTTAGGGTCACAGTAGCTATATTCTTTGTCATAGCAGGATGGCTTTTAGGGTCACAGTAGCTATAACAGGATAGCCTTTAGGGTCCCAGTAACAGGATAGCTTTTAGGATCCCAGTAGCTGTATTTTTTTTGTCATGGCAGTTTCAGCCCATACTCTCATCACTTACATTAGTTTGTAAAATTCTTATCCAGCCATTTCCCAGAAAGCATGATAAATGTGTAGGCCAGGTTTCATGGCAATGAGTAGGCACACAATGAGGTGTCTAGAAACAGTATGGGCTTAATTGTACTCCTGTGCGCAGTTAAAGGCCCACTCACCAAGACATTATCAATAACATTAACTCTTTTTTTTAAAAAGATTTATTTTATTTTTATTACAAAGTCAGATATACTGAAAGGAGGAGAGATAGAGAGGAAGTGGAGTTGCCGGGACTAGAACCAGCGGCCATATGGGATCAAGGCGAGGACCTTAGCCACCAGGCCACGCCGCCAAGCCCCAATAATATCAACTCTTAAGCTCCTGTTGGTTGCAAAAGCCATCTCACAGGGGCAAACAATGCCTCAATAGATTACAAAATTCTTAGTGGGGTGGTTGAGTGTCCATGCAAAAGGGGATGAAACTGTGTCAAGGTGGTCATAGAGAAATCCGCTGGGCCCTATCAAACAGCTGGAAGCTCCCCCGGGCCCTGCCAAGCAGGGGGAACTGTTCTCTTCACCCCTTCACATTATTCACACCCACTGCACAGACCCCAGCATCCTAGGGTCCCTAATGTGGAGCATGCTGTGAGAGTTCTGCTCAAGTGGTTTCAATAGTTATGAAATGCTGCCGATCTCACTGATCCAAGGATGAGGAATTCCTTTCAAGGTTCATTGGCTGACATAGTCAGCCATTTACCCAGATATTTGCTGTCAACGCTTGGCTGGGAGTTGACCAATTTGTTCTCCCTCCTCCCTCTGTTATGGTACCAGATGTCCTTTGCAGGCTCCAATGGACTGCCATATCCTCCATGTGCATCTGGGTATGCTTTCCACTGCTCCATTTAAGCTGCTGAGGAGGACCAGCTGTGACACATACACTCCACGGTCAGACCACAGACCCTGCAGTTCTCTCCATGGTTGGAGTTCTGAGTCCAACAGTTCAGTTGAGGGGCTCCCCGAAGAAACTTCATCTGAAATGATCCCAGGGCTAACTCTTGTATGTGCTTGCCAGTATGGGGTCAAGCTCATTCTGTCACTCACATCAGTCTATTCACACACTAGTAGTTGCAATTTCTGGGTCAGTTCTGTCTCAAACCCTATTTCTTACGTAAACCAATGGATGCTGCGGCCTGACCTGGCGCACCACACACTTGGTCCTCATGTATACCAACAGGAGCTGTAGCCTAGTCAGAGTGACTCCCAATAACTCCCACTAGGCGTCCCCCAGACCTGGTTCCTGTGCTTGCCAATATGTGCAGTAGATTGGTCCAGTCTGTTCCATGTGCAATTCAGCTCTCATACATATCAGTGGGTGTTGGAAAGCCTAGTTTAATCCAACCAGTCCCACTCTCCAGCCCATACTCATGCCAGTGGGTGCTACCACCTGTCTAGCCAGGCCCACCCCCAGTCCTGGTTCTCAGGTTTGCCAGTGGGAGTTGCAAGCCATCAGAGAGGTACCCACAGTTTCCCTACTGAGCCCATTCCTAGTCCTGGATCTTACACTTTCCAGGTGGTTCTGCAGTCTAGGTTGACAGGATTTGCCCCCAGTCCCAGCACTTACCAGCCAATACTACAGCTAAGTCCAATCAGCCTGCTCTTACTCTGACTCATACATGCACCAGTTTGCCCAGCCTGGCTCTCCCCCAACTCAGTTCACATGCAAGCCAACAGTATTGTAGTTCTGCCCGGTCTGGTTTGTCTTCGATCCCAATTCTCAACGCTTGCTAGAGGGAGCAGTGGTCCAGCAGGGTGTACCCGTACAGCCTCCATACCGGGCTCACACCCCTACTTCTACATCACATGTGTGCTGGATACTATAGCTCATTCTGGCATCGCCCACCTCACCTTGACATTTATTGGCAGGCACTGTAGCCTGGCCCAGCCCAGTCTGCCCCCAATTTCAGCTCATGCTGGCAGGTGCTGCAGCCTACCCCAGCCTAGCCAGCCCCCAGTCTTGCCCCTAAGGTAAACTGGCTGGTGTTGCGACTCAACCCGGCTTGTTCTTCACTCCGTCCTGGTTTTCAGATATGTTGGTGGGTGTAATGAACAACTTGCTTCTCTTCCCGCACCCCCACCAGACCAGACCCGTACGCATGCTGGTGAGTACTGTAACCTGGCCTGGCCTGGGCTGTACCCTGTCTTGGTTCTTACATTCATCTGCAAGGACTGCATCCTGACAAAGGAGTTCCCCAGGCTCCTCTATCAGGGCTCCTCCCAGTGGCAGATTTCACACACACCAGTGGGTCCTTGACCCAGACTGACATAGTCCACCTCTTGTCCTGGCAGGAACAGTGGCCTTGCCCAACCAGCCCACACCCATTCCAATTCTTACTGTTTGGTGCTACAGTCCAGCCACACCTAGTCCATGCTCAGGCACAGCTCTTGTGTAGTTCTATTTAAAGAATATTTTATATACTGATTTAAACTCTTTAATTTAATGTAAATCACTCTGAAATATTTTAAGCATTCCAAGGCAAACATTTTTATTGAGCACCTAATGGGTTCCCTGTGTTAGCCAAGATAACTGGTATTGATCAGTGAACATGGGATTTACTTTGCTCTTATGTTAATATGCACATATAAAGTGTCATTTGTTGCACATTGTCCTCTTAATGACGTTTCAGCTGAATGTCACGTTGACAGAAGTCGGTAGTTGTTGAGGTTTCCTCTTCCTTCCTGTCCTTTGTTCTTTTTTCATCAGTCTTCTGTTCTCCGTTAGAATGTCGATAAGTGCTTAGGTTTGCCCTCTTGATAGGATTGCTTAGTTTCCATCCAAATACAATCCCTATCACTTTCTTACCCAGAGAATTCTATTTTGTTTGGGACATCATTGGGCCCAATTAAAAGACCTTATTTTCTGGTTTTCTGGTTTCCTTTATAATTCGGTGAGACATTATTTTTCTGTCTAGCGAGATGTTTTGTGAGTTCTCAGGAAAGTTCCATAAAGAAAACAGCTCCATTGGGAAGGGGAGCCCTTCTCCCTTCCACCAGTACTCCTTAACCAATCATGTTGTCTAAAATGTGGATGTGATGGCTGGGGCTCCTGCTGCCACCTTGCAACAGGAGGTGACTTTGAGGATAGAGATGCCGTAGAGTGGAGGAGCAGCACATTCCCTCCTCCTGGTCTTATGTTGTAGGAGAGAATTAACCTTTGTGTGCTTGATCTGATATTGTCGGTTTGCTAACTGAATAATCAGAATACTCCAAAACCTGTGCTTGGAGAGTGCCTGTGATGGGAATTTACTTTCAGATGTGGTGAGAGTCTCCACAGGCCTGAGCTCTTCATTTTTTTTCACCTTTTCTCTCTTGCAGTCTTCTCATTTATCTCTTCTCGGCTGGCTTTCCTGTGGATGTTTTTTTTTTTTTAAGATTTATTATTTTTATTACAAAGTCAGATATACAGAGGAGGAGAGACAGAGAGGAAGATCCTTCGTCCGATGTCTCACTCCCCAAGTGAGCCGCAACGGGCCGGTGCACGCCGATCTGAAGCCAGGAACCTGGAACCTCTTCCGGGTCTTCCACGCGGGGGCAGGGTCCCAATGCATCGGGCCGTCCTCCACTGCTTTCCCAGGCCACAAGCAGGGAGCTGGATGGGAAGTGGAGCTGCCGGGATCAGAACCGGCGCCCATATGGGATCCCGGGGCTTTCAAGGCGAGGACTTTAGCCACTAGGCCACGCCGCCGGGCCTGTGGATGGGTTTTTTCCCCCTCTTCAATTTCTATTCCTGCAACTGAGAAGAACAAAATATCTGATAACTTTCTAATCTCCAAATACTGTGGTGTCAGGATTAATAGCAAAAACTAAGGTGGGAGGGAGCTGGTCTTGGGCCTGGGAGCTGAGACATCCGCCTCCATCAGGTTACCTGCATTCGGTTTCTGACTCTGACTTCCTACTCCAACTTCCTGCTAATGCAGCTCCCGGGAGAGCGTGGTGGTGGCTCAAGTGACTGTGCTCTGCCACTTGTGTGGGAGACCTGGACTGAGTTCTTGGCTCCCAGCTTTGGCTCAGCCCAGCCCTGACTGTTACAGGCACCAGGGACTGAGCCAGCCAATCAGAGCTTCCTCTGTCTGCATTTCAAACAGAAATGCCGGCAAATGAAGGAAAAGATGCCTTGGAGCTGCCATAGCAAACAGCCTGTCATTTGAACAAATTTGAGGTCTAACAACCTTGAACTGAAATTTTGAGACTTCAAGCACTCATTTTAGTTTGGGAACTTTTAAGAAAAAGGGTGAGGCCTGGAGAAGGGGTGGAAGGCAGCTGTGGAGAAGGAAAAAAGCTCGGAGAAGTCACAGTCTTGTTTCCTAGACTGCACTTTGGATTATTACCCGGGTTGTAAAGTGTGAGACACTGGAAAAGACAAGAGATTTGCTCATGAGACACTAGTTAAGACTCCTGGGCTGAAAAGGATTCGCAGCTTAGAACATCATGCTCAACTTTCAGAACTGAGAGGGAAACTGGGACTAACCACCTTTTTTTCCGCTAGTGGCCCAGAAATGAGCCTTGGCGGAAGGGGAAATTGAAGGCGGATATGGAGTGGAGGTGCCATCTCCAGGGGTAGGAATGGTAGAAACAGGTGAGGGATGGGGAGGGCAGATGCCTGTCGGGAGAGTGGAGATACATTGGAGGCATCTGGCACCAGGACTGTCTTCTTGGAAGACGTCTTCTGTCAAGCTGAGTGTGTGCTTGTGTTGTCCCTCCTTCCTCCCTCCCTCCTTCCAGTTACACTGCCTGCATGCTGTGACAGGCCCTGTACCTGTGTTAAGGATCTTATCCCCTCACAAATTGCCATTTCTCTTTAAACCATCGGCCAGGAGGGATGATGGGAGTGCTACTGGGGCAGTGGAGTCAAGGGCACGCAGAAGCCGAGTCCCTGGGTAGGCAGAGGCATGCAGGCTCCATCAACCCACATGCTCACTGGACTGTTGGGGCATCAGGTGCACAGGAAGGGAAGTGTGGAGGGAATGTACCCTTGGAAACTGCAGTTGGAAGGCCTGTTCTTCCTGGAGCAGACCTTGCTGTGTTTCCTGTATGGTACCCTGCATGCAGTAAGCTGGCAGAGCATGGCTGGGTTTACTGAGGGAGCTGTGGTTTTTCTAGACCTTCCTCATACAGGGATCTTAGGAAAAAGGCCCAGAGCGGCCAGACATTGGCCCCCAGTGACTCCAACAGGATCCCAGAGACTCCCTCTGTTCTTCCCACGCTCCCAGACCGAAGTGGCATCTCACAGAGCTCCAAATTCACTAGGGGAGATCCCAATGTCATTTACCCATCTCTTTCCCCAGCATGTGTCATGAGATACCAACAAACTTTATGCTAGTTATGCAGCTAAGAACGCAAGTCAACCTTGACCTAGCCTCTGCCTTCATGGAGAATCAGGGTTAAAAAAAAAAAAAAAAAAAAACTCTACATAGAAGAGAAAACTGACTCTTGTGGTACAGCCAGTTAAGCCTCCACCTGCAATGTCTATGTCTCATGTTGGTGTGCCGTTTTCATTCCTGGCTGATCCACTTTTGGTCCAGCTTCCCACTAACACACCTGCAAAGCAGTGGATGACGGCTAAGGTACTTGAGTTGCTGCTGTCCCTGGGGAGAACCAGAGAGTTCCTGGCTCCTGGTTTTGTCCTGTGCCAGTCTCAGCTATTCTAACCACGTGGGAAGTGAATCAGCATAGGAGATTTGTGTCTGTCTCACTCTTTGATATTCTGCTATTCAAGAAGATACGTAAATGTATCTTTAAAAAAGAAAGAAAGAAAGAAAGAAAAAAGTAACCATAGTGGCAACAGCTAAGAAGGAAGACTGTGTGGTTCAGGAGCAATGTCTCTGGAGAGATTTTACTTAGGCAGGGCTGAGATGTGGAGGCATTGGCCAGGAGGGCAGGCCTGCAGCAGCCCGTTGGGTCGGGGGCGGGACATGCTGTTGCTGACTCTACAAGGCTTTAGAAGGCCCCAATGAATTCCCAAAGAAAAGGGCTGGGGGAGCCATTGTGTTCTAAGCAGAAGGTTACATTCACTGGCGGCTAACCCCTCCTGGTTCTCTCATGCATCAGCAGGAGCCTGGCCCACAGCCCTGACAGCCTCTCACTTTTGCACCTGTTCCATTTGACCTTCGAAAACCCTCAAGTGGCCCTTTCATGCTTCCTGAAGCCTTCTACTACTGCCAGAGGGAGTTCTAGCTTTTGTTGGGAAAATGACACACCCTCAAGTATGACACACTGGCATGCTGAGTACATTGAACCAAAGAAAGCAGAAAACCTTAGAAGCAAAATCTCTCTCTGACCTTTTTCTTCCCTCTTACTCCTTCTCCTCCCCAAAGTTGTGGAAACCAGAATTCCTCCTCCTCCTCAGTGTGGGTGTCAGAAAGTAAACCACTTGGGGCTGGCACTGTGGTGTTGTGGGGAAAGCCATCATCTGCAGTGCCAGAATTGCATATAACTCCAGTTCAAGTTCCCGCTGCTCCACTTTTGATCCAGCTCCCTGCTGGTACACCTGGGAAAGCAACAGAAGACAGCTCAGGTGCTTGGACCTCTGCACCCATGTGGGAGACCTAGACGCAGCTCCTGGTTTCAGCCTGCCCAACCCAGGCCAATGCAGCTGTTCAGGGAGTCAATCAGCAGATGAAAGATGTCTCTGTCTTCTCTCTCTCTCTCTCTCTCTTGCTCTGCCTTTCAAATAAATATATAAAAATATATAAAGGGGGGCCCGGCGGCATGGCCTAGCGGCTAAAGTCCTCGCCTTGAACACCCCGGGATCCCATATGGGCGCCGGTTCTAATCCCGGCAGCTCCACTTCAAATCCAGCTCCCTGCTTGTGGCCTGGGAAAGCAGTCCCAATGCTTTGGGACACTGCACCCGTGTGGAAGACCCGGAAGAGGTTCCTGGTCCCGGCATCGGATTGGTGCGCATCGGTCCGTTGCGGCTCACTTGGGGAGTGAAACATCGGGTGGAAGATCTTCCTCTCTGTCTCTCCTCCTCTCTGTATATCCGGCTTTCCAATGACAATAAAATCTTTAAAAAAAAAAAAAAAAAAATATATATATATATATATATATATATATAAAGGGAATTAGGGCCTCTCTTCCCAAAAGCAAACCCTAACACCTAGAAAGGCCCTCTTTCCTTCTTTGACCTCATAGGTCCCCGTTTCAGGGGGAAGGTGATGCTGCACAGAGCAAGGAGAGTGTGGACACACAGGCCTTCCTGAGGAAGCCCAGGGTGAGGAAATATGTTATGATGGGTGAGGAAATATGTTACACCTTTTAGCTATTGTACCTTTCCCTCAACTGCGCATTTGCCTCTCTCTCTCTCTTTTTTAAGATTATATATTTTTATTTGAAAGGAAGATTCACAGAGGTAAGGAAAAAGAGAAAAAGATCTTCCATCCACTGGTTCACCCCCCAAATAGTGCCTGTAACAGCTGGAGCTGAGCTGATCCAAAGCCAGGAGCGAGGAGCTTCTTCTGGGTCTTCCATGAGGTGCAGGGTCCCAAGGCTTTGGGCCATCTTCTACTGCTTTCCCAGGCTATATGCAGAGAGAGCTGGGTGGGACGTGCATGCTAGTGCTTGGAGGTAAAGGAATAGCCAGTTGAACCAATACACCGGCCCCCAGTACTTATACCTCTTCCAAAAATGCATCTCACCCTCTGTCCAGCTTCCTAGAACCTACAGGAGCAATCACAGCCTCATTAGAGGAGGCCCCAGGCTCTGTTCTGTCTGACCCACACTACTTGTTGCCTCATCTGCTTTCTCCCCAGTATCTGCCACTCACCCTATACATCTAATGCTACAATCCCTGGAGAACTTCCTCAAACACGCACGGGCACATAAACATACCCTCACACCCTCTCTTTGCTCTCTTTCTTCTTCCAGGAATACCCTTCCATCTCCTCTACTCCCTTTCCTTTGTCAGCATAGCAACAGAAATGCTAGCATAGCATCACCTCCCCCAGGTAGAGCAGTCAGTCCTATGGCTAAGGATCCTTCTCACTGTCTAGACTTAACCTCATGGGGACAACCATACAGGACCTGGCCCAGGGGGAGTGCTCAAAAATGATGAAAGGAAAGGCCACCTATTGTATGTTCCCACTTACGTGAAATTCTGAGTTGGCAGATCTATGGGGACAGGAAATAGACTCCTGGTTGCCGCAGGCTAGAAGGACAAGGGAACTGGAAGATTGAGTTTTCTTTCTGGGGTGTTGGAAATGCACTGGAATTATAGTGATAATGGTTGCCCAGTGTTGTGAATAGGTTAAAAACTATTGAATGGTATACTTTTTAAAAAATGGTGGCTGTTATATACATTTTATCTCAATATTTTAATACAAGAAATGTTAAATGTAAAATTTGTTGGGGGCTGTGGAGTTTAGTATATGTGCTGCCCAAGTGAGCACAAGTGCTGAAGATTTTGACTGAGCTTTGGCATTAAACCCTGAGAGATCGAATCAAAATGAAGCTGCTCATGCGGAAGTTCCCTTTCACCAAACTGGAACTAAGCTGCTGAGTTGTTTATCTGACCTTATAAGAAACCAGCAGAGAAAGAGAGAGAATGAATACGAATGATTAACCAAATCCCAAACAGGCCGGTTCTAGCTGGTGTGATAAAGAATATACCTCTCCCTGGTTTAAATCTACAAGGAATGTAATCTGGAGTAGCCTAATGCTGATGTATGGGGCAAACGAAGCTTGCTTTCAACTCTCCAGAAGGTAGGAAACTTAAGTATGAAATAAACTGATGCTAGATAATGATTGGAGAAAAGGCATATGAATTTACGTGCCTGTGCTGGAATTGGTGGCCGGGGCTAGGTGTGTGTGTGTGTGAAGTTTGCAGAAAGGCCAGAGGTTGAGGCTTCATGTACCTCTTCTTGGGGACTGGAGATGGAAGATGGAGACAGTTTCAGAGGAAGAGTGATTTTGATGGGTGCTGAGTGGGGAGCTGCCCTGTGGACAGAGGCTCCCCTGCTGGTGCCAGTCAAGTCTCAGGTCACAGGGAAAGTGTTTCTGAGCAGGCCTAGTCTTTGATCTCTCCAGGAACTTATTGTCCATGATTAGTGTAATTTTAAAAGGCGGTCTGCCCAGTTGTGTTTCTTTGGAAGAATTTCCTTTTCTCAGATAAGATTGCTCCAGCAACAGTTCTGTCCTCATACCTGATTCTTCACCTTGATGCTGAGTCAGCTCCCCTGACCTTCCTTCTAATTTCCTTTACTGCAAAGTGCTCAGTGTACCCCAAGAACATACTCTCAGGTATCATTTTATGTTGAAATACTTATTTATTTGAAAGGCAGAGTGGCATTGAGAGAAAGATATCTTCCATCCACTGGTTCATTTGCAACAGCCAGGTTCGACCAAATGGAAGCTGGGTGCCAGAAACTCCATCCTGGTTTTCCACATGAGTGGTGAAAGCCCAAGTGCTTACACTATGTTTTAATGTTTTTTTCTGGGAGCACTAATAGGAAACTGGGCTGGAAGTGGAACAGACAGGATTTGAACCGAAAGACTGATATGGGATGTGATGGCATCACAAACTTTAACTCCATTACGTAACACCAGCCCCTAGAGCACTCTTTATTTTCTGGGCCCCAACACAAGTTGGTATACTTTTTGTTCCTTGTTTCTACTTTCTTTAGCCTGTAGAGCTTAGCTCAGCACAGCAAATTTTCTAATTGTTCAAGGAGTCGCTGGCCTAATTCATAAATCACAAATAAAAGCCAATTAAGTAATTAAATTCATTGCAATTTTGACCCTTGATATTGTTGATAAAAAAAAATGAAAGAAAAATAAAGTGCTGTTTCTTGTTTTCTAATTTCCTTTTATCCAGGCCCTTTTTTTCATTCTCCAGCCACTCTCCAATTGCAGCCATTACAATTTAAGTCACAGCCACATCTGAATTAGGACGAAACACCAGCTGATAGTCCTGGATCAGTGGGTTTTGGTTTGTTTTGCTATTTGTCTTTTTCCTGTTTTGCTAAACACTCTGCAGGAGGAGAAGTGAATGAGTGTGTGTTCATCTTGCTAGACAGCCACCATGGGCAAAACAAAACCAATTAGGACAGTCACCATCAGGATTTTAGTTAAGTGTGACCAAAGTCACTTTTCAAAGCCTTCTTCCTCTGGTGCTCACGTGTTCATGGTGACACCCCTCTGCGAGAGTTTGGGTGCACGGAGGGGCAGGGGCTGCGTTGGACAAAGCAAACTGGGGCCAGGGTGGTAGTGGGGCTGCCCAATCTGTGTGTAAGCAAGGTTGTGCAGCCTTTTTCCCTGTGTGCACGGTGCTGGCTACTCTCCTGGGACAGCCCAGCATCTAGGAATATCCGAGACACTGGAAGGGGTAGGCACTCCAAGGACAAGTATCACATTTCTCTGACGGGCAGTAGTTCCCTAGAATATAGAAAGAAATGGGTCGAAACAAAGGGGATGGCTTGTGCTTTGAGCTCCTGTTTATACTCCTGTGAACTGAAGTCTTTCTACTTATTACTTGTTGAATGTTATTGTTAGTTGTGCATTACACCCGGCATGACAGAGTGGCCTGAAATTATGCTTTTGCAAAAATTAAATAAAAAAAAAGAATAGGGAAGGAGGGGAAATGAAGGCTGGAAGTAAGCAGGGATGGGAAGTATGGTTATTTTCTTAGAATTCTACCTATGAAATAGGAAAAAATCTGTTCTCTTTATATTAATTTACAAAAGAAAGGAAAGAAGATATGAGCATTGTCGACACCCATGTGGCCACTTCAGCATAGAATGCCAGATATGAGCCCCAGTTAACTAAGTTGCTGATGGCAGCTGCACTTCCAACAACTGACTCAAGTTCTCATCATTACCCCCTAAGGCCTGTCTGAAACACCACTATCTGTACATTACAGGGACTTCCCTTCACCTGAAGATTGTCCAAATACCCTTGTGGTTAGACTGTTTTCAGGCAAGAAACTTAATACCTAGAAAGGAAAAAGTAGAGTTGGAGAACCCATGAGAATGTTTATAAATATTTTCTCATGGGTCAATAAAGCAATCTCCATTCATATTACTCAAAGAGAATTACAACTATATTATAGACAAGTCACATGAATAATTTGATGTAAGTGCTATTTGCAGTGCTGTGAACAGATTAACCTCCTTGGTCCTCACAATATGAGTAAACATTGTCCCCATGTACAGATGAGGAAATCAGGGTGTGGATCTGCTCAAGGTCACGTGAATAGCCCATGGCAGAACTGGGATTTGAACCAGGCAGTCTGGCTCCATGGTCTGTTCCACAAAGGGCACCCACAAGGCTATCTCATTAGCAAGTCAGCCACTCAATGAGGAATATGCAGTTTGGGCTTAGACACTCAGTGGAGCCCACAGCCCACACAGAAGTCACTCTGCATTTAGTAGGATTTCACAATAGAGTCATGGGTGCATTTGAACTGTTTTCATATGTGTGTGAACTGGCTAGTTGGACTAGAATCAGGGTCCGGACACTAGAGCCATCTAGCCCCCTCCATCCAGTAGGGCACACTCCATAGCTGTATTTTCTCTTTGTCCCTGTCCTGTCCTCCTGCACACTGAAGTCCTTCCTCATTTCAACGCACTATAAGTCATCTCTGTTCTCCTGAGAGGCCTGCACTGTTTCTTAGGCAAAGAGCAAGACAGTCAGTTAATTAAATTTTCAAGCAGGTAGTCAAGGGCTCCCTGCATTCTCTGATGTGAGAGTCAGTCCAAAATCTTTTAAAAGAGCTTTAGAAAGACTCAGCAGATTCTAATAGAAATTGGGTGCTTGCCAGACCTAAGCTGGGAAAAGGTCCTGGATTTACCCTCTCCCTGCCCCACCCTCACTTCCTCATGTCCGGAGAAGCCCACCCATGGCTTTCACCCAGTCCAGCACAAGAATGAGATGAGGGGTCTCCCAAAGTCAGTCCCTCCCAACTCCAGGGGACAAACACCCTGCTAGGCACAGTTCTTAGCCCAACAGCAAATCTGCTGGCGGTGCTATGGTGGTCCTGACATTTAAATTTTGACTAAAAGGTTTCTTTATCCATAGTGAGCTGTAACTTACTTGATGTAATAATGTACTGGCACCTGCTCTAGTTATAAGTAGCTGGCTCCTCCCATCTCAAGAGGACAAATGCTCCAACCACATTCACATGGGACAGGCTTGAGTTGTAAGCAATCCTACTGGCTCTGTACCTCATCTTGACTTTCTGTGCCTCACCGCCTTTTCCCTGATTAAAATACAACCTGCTCTGCATGTGATGGAGTGAGGTATTCTGATTGGGTCCAGACTGCTATCCACTTCTGGAATTGCAAACAAAGCCAGTGAAGATCTGTGGCACTAGGCTTGTAATCATGTTGTCTGTCAGCAGTGGCAAGGTGGACTTTGTTGGTGAGGTGTTGGGATTGGACTGTATTTTCTGATCTGAAATCAGGACATGGACTCTGACCCTTGTGTCATGATGGGACAGATGACTGGGAATCAGGATTGGGCCAGCTGAGATATGGCCAGGTATACTCACTCACACACACACACACACACACACACACACACACAAATACAAGTTGCTTTCCACATGCTGTGTTCTTCAAAACTGTCTCAGCATGAAGTAGGTGAGGGAAAAAGAAAAGCTAAACATTCTAGAGTCCTGGACAGTGGCTGCTTCTGCTGGACCTCACTGGCTCTGAACACACCTCCAACCTGTTCTCAGACCCTTTGATTTGGGTAGGGCAGATCTTATGGTGCTCACCGCACTACTCACCTCCTGCCACAAGGACTGCCCAGGCCCAGCTTGGTCTCAGAGCTTTCCATTCACTTGGCTGCAGGGATTGACTCAGCCCAGTGAGATTCAGACTTGATGCATCCTCCATGAAAGTGGAGCTGTCATTCCGTGGGGACCACTAGCTCTGGGGGCGATGTCTGAGTGCAGGGACCAGAGCCAGCATGTGCTGAGCCTGTCCAGGGAGGCAGGACCAAGGGACAGAGGTAAAGACACACTGAGTCCTGATGGGATCCATTGGGGGCTTAGAATTTCGACTTGTGGGCATCCACAATACTTTTTAAAAGAACAAAACAAAAAAAACCTGATCATTTGAAGTAAACAAAGTAGTGGCATTCAGCACATTATAGTGTTGCACAAACACCACCTCTAGTGAGTTTCAAACACTTTCATCTGCCAAAATGAAACCCTGTTCCCCTTAAACAGTTCTTTCCCATTCTTCCACCTCTCAATCCTGGCATGAATTGGACTATTCTGAAAATTTCATTGAAGTCATTTTGTGACTGACTTCTCTCATTTAGCGTCTTTTGGAGTTTACCCATGTTGTAGTACGTGTCAATACCTCATCATCTTGTAGGACTAAACGAGACATGTTTCGCTGTGCTTATTTCCACCCTGTGTTGGTTCAGCCATCTGTTGATGTTCATTTGGGTTGTTTTTACCTTTTGGCTATTGTGAACATTCATGTACAAGTAATTTCTTCACTATCTGTTTTCAATTCTTTTAAAAAACTTGTTTTTTATTTATGACAGAGCAAGTGAGGGAAAGGGAGAGGAAGGGAGAGAGAGGACGAAAGCGAGTGAGAGGCGAAGGAGAGAGAAAAGAGATCTTCCATCTACTGATTGACTTCCCGAATGCCCAGGAACAAGGAAATTTTTTTTTTTAAAGATTTTTTTTTTTATTACAAAGTCAGATATACAGAGAGAGGAGGAGAGACAGAGAGGAAGATCTTCCATCTGATGATTCACTCCCCAAGTGAGCCGCAACGGGCCAAAGCACGCCGATCCAATGCCGGGAACCAGGAACCTCTTCCGGGTCTCCCACGCGGGTGCAGGGTCCCAATGCATTGGGCCGTCCTCAACTGCTTTCCCAGGCCACAAGCAGGGAACTGGATGGGAAGTGGAGCTGCCGGGATTAGAACCGGCGCCCATATGGGATCCCGGGGCTTTCAAGGCGAGGACTTTAGCTGCTAGGCCATGCCGCCGGGCCCAGGAACAAGGAAATTGATCCAGCTCTTCCACAAGGGTGTCAGGGACCCATCTACTTAGGTTATCATTGCTGCAGTGAAAGTGTGCTTTAGCAGGAAGCAGGGATTGGAGGTGGAGCTAAGATTTGAATCCAGAGACTCTGACATGGAATGAAGGTGTCTTGCATGGTGTCTTAACCGCTGTGCTAAATGCCTACCTGAATTTCAATCCTCTTACATATGCAAGTGCACTGAAGAACAAGATTGCTGGATCATGTGAAGTTTAACTTGTTGGAAAAACTGCCGGACTCTTCCCTACAACAACTGACCAACTCCTTTGTTATTGACCTGTTTGACTGAACAAGATCTACTTGTCAAGACTGTCCCAAGTCTTCCCACACAGTGTCCCTCCACGGTTTGTAGTTGTACCTGGGCTGGCAGCCACGACAACCTAGGAATGATCACAGCTTGGGAGCCACTCCGCCATAGGTTCCTTCACTGCTGGGCAAGGCACAGTTAAGCAGTGTCATCACTCATCCTGTTCAAGGTTCCTGCTGGGGTGCCCTCCCCCAGGGCTGTGCTGAGAGGTTACATGGTACTTTGGGCATAGTTTCAAGTAGTACACAGACTGTAGGAATTTGGGGGTCAATGTGGACAGGTAGAGGTCCCCCATCCATTAGCAGGTGTAAACATTCCAATTAGATGCTGCATTTGGAGTGTTTGTTTCCTTTCAGAATTTGTGTGTTGGAAACTCTAGCACCAAGGTGGTGATATTGGGGGTGGGACCTCATGAAAGTAGTTAGCACTCCTACAAAAGAAACCTCAGGGAGCTGCCCCACCTTTGCCACCCTGTGAGGACAGAGTGAAAGAGGGCCCTTGACAAAGAGGGCCCTTGCTAGTGCTTCAATCTTGGACTCCTCAGTTCCAGTTTTTGGAACTGTGTTACAGCAAGTAGAAGAGAAGGCACAGGTGATCATGATGGAATTTGAACTAGGACCTTCCCACTTGACTTTCATCTATCACCTACATGGTGTGTGGCCACAAACATGCCGCTTCTTCTCTCTGGGTCTAAGTTTCTCAAATGTCCAATGACAGCAGACTATCAAATGATCGTGCCAGGGGCCAGCATGGTGATGTAGTAGGCTGATCTCCCTGTTGACACCAACATCCCATATGAGTACCAGTTCATGTCCCAGCTGCTCCACTTCCCATCCAGCTCCCTGCTTATAGCCTGGAAAAGCAACAGAGGATGGTTCAAGTCCTTGGGTATCTTCATCATTGTGTGAGACCCAGAAGAAGCTCCTGGCTCCAGGCTCTTGACTTTGGATCAGCTCAGATCTGGCCGTTGCAGCCATTTGGGGAGTGAACCAGTGGATTCTTTCTGTCTCCTCCTTTCTGTAAATCTTCCTTTCAAATACAAATAAATATATCTTTTAAAAATCACATTAATTATCTTGGGCCCTAAGGGCAATTTTTTCTTTTTAATGTGCTTATTTTTTTTACTTCTTTATTCTTATTATTATCATTTTATGATACAGTTCCATAGGCCTTGGGATTTCCCTTATCTGCTCTCCAAGTCTCATCCCCAACCACAAAGAGTTCTCCTATATTATTATTATTATAGTGAAGTTCTTCATAAACAGTCATATGTCCATCATTGTGAGCATGGACAATGGCAGAGAGCCCAGCATTCTGTTGTGAAGATAGAGTTAGCAGTCTCACTGAGAGTCCATGTTTTATCTGGAAGTACAAATGCATACTGTATTATATCCTCACATCTGGATATGGTAGTCTCCGTTACACAGTTACTATACATCCTCTTAAATGAAAAGTCACAATGCAAAATCAACAACAGGAAGAAAAGATAAATATTTACAACAGCATGAAGTTAAATAACATGCTGCTAGATATGATAGTGTCCATTACACAGTTGCTGTATATCCCCTTAAACGAAAAGCTGCCAAACAAAATCAACAACAGGAAGAAAAATAGAAATTAAAAATGCCATGAAGTTAAATAATATGCTACTGAATACTGTGTTTCTGAAGAAATGAAAAAGAAAATTAAGAACCTTCTTGAAGAAAATGATGCTACTGTATGATCTGTGAGTCAGTGAAGAATATAAGAAAGTGTTTTGAAGAGATGAAAGTTAAAATCAAAATCCATTACATATAGTTTCCACTGATCTTTGTTGGTGATACATCTCCTGTAGGCAAAAATACGTAAGTTTTTTTTAAGATTTATTTTATTTTTTATTGGAAAGTCAGATATACAAAAAGAGGAGAGAGAGAGGAAGATCTTCCGTCCAGTGGTTCACTCCCCAAGTGACTGAAATGGCTGGAGCTGAGCTGATCTGAAGTGAGGAGCTTCTTCCGGATCTCCCACGTGGGTGCAGGGTCCCAAGGCTTTGGCCTGACCTCGACAGCTTTCCAGAGTGTTTAAGGGGAAGACTTTAGACACCAGGCCACTGTGCTGGGCCCTAGGTTTTGTTTTTTTAATCCAGTCTAGTAATCTATGACATTTGATTGACAAGTTTAAGCCATTTACATTCAGGGTTAGTGTGAATGCATGGTAATTTGGTCTTGTCATTTAAGCAATGGGTTTTTTTTTTTTTTTATTGATTTAGTCTTCTGTTTTTATTCTGCTAGATGTGCTTCACATTTGCCTTTGGTTTTGGTGGGCGCTATTCCTCTTCTCTGTCAAGAGAACATCTTTAAGTATCATTTGTAGGGCAGGATTGGAAGAGACATTCTTTTAACTTTTCTTTACTGTGGAAGAATTTTATTTCATTTTCAAAGACAAAGGAAAGCGTTGTTGGGTACGTTATCCTGGGCTGACAATTTTTTGCTTGTAGAATCTGGAATATGTTGCTCCATTCTCTTCTGACCTGTAGAGTTTCCTGTGAGAGATCTCCTGTGAATTTAATTGCCAGTCCTTTATATGTTAATCGATTTTTTTCATGTGCACATTTAAGGATCTTTTCCTTATGTAATATTCAGTTGTGTCTCTTCTTTTGCTGTTGGTCATTGTACTTCTGGTTAACAGATTCTTCTTGGGGCAGGTTTCTAAGCTGTGACACCCACAGTTCGATTTTACTTATTGTGGTTGGTACACAGCTCTTTGTAGTCACTTGTGCCACTCCCTTCAGCAAGTTCCAGGTCTAGGTTCTAATGTTAGACTTCCACCACGGTCTCCATATCCCCAGGTCCTGGCTCAGCACTCTACCTCCTGTGATACTGTGCTGAGGTTGCACCGTTGTCTGTACAACCTCACTCTCACTTCCAGTTGGAACAGTTCCCAAGATTAGGGAGACACAAGGTGTCCTATTTAGCTAGGTTTTTGGTGGTGCTGATCTTGTCAGAACCTGTTGGCTGTTAGGTCTGGGTACTACATGTATCTATTTTGACCCACATGATACCAGAGTCAGTGTTATTTTCCCTGAAAGACCAGAGCAATGCCCTGAACTCAGTGATTTCTTGCCGAGCTCAGTGCATATGCATCTCACCATTGTCCCTGCAATCTTAAAACCTTTGCCACACTGTACAAAATGGCACCTGATGTGCCACTGCCGGAGTTCTTGATCTGTTGGCCGTCAGGTCTGAGGGCTACCTGGGCCTATCTTGATTGGAACCTGTAGGATGCCACGTTGTCGCAGTTCATTGAGTCAGAAATGAGTTCACTCCCAGCTAAGTGCATGCCTAGTCCTGTCCCATAGCCTTTGTCTCCCTACACAAAATGGTACCCAGTTCAGCTCTAGGGGGCATATTGTGCTGTGAAATCCATCCTGTTCCTGCACTGCTTGTCTGGGACCTGCCGCTCTGTCTGTGCTTCTGGTCAACTCAAGCAGACCAGCAGGATAGGCAGTTCTTTGGGTTCACCTCCTGAGCTCCTGGTGAAATTCCCTTCCCACCTGGTTGCTAGTGGAGTTCTGGCTGCTGGTGTAGTTCAGATGCTGGCGTATCAGTCACTGCAACATCACATTGTTGTGTCCACTGCTTTCCCATGTTTGTTAGTCTCTAATGTGTTTATTGAAAAGCAGACTTAGAAAGAGAGACAGGGAGAGATCTTCCATTTTCTGGTTTACTCCTCAAATGCCTGCAATGGCCACAGTTGAGCTGGTCTAAAAATAGGAACTTGTTCCAAGTTTTCTTTGTGGAAACTTGGGTCATCTTCCATTGCTTCCCCAGGCACATTAGCAGGGAGCTGGGTCAGAAATGGAGCAGCCAGAACTTGAACCTGCATCTATATGGGATGCCAGTGCTGTAGGCAGAGGCTTAGCTTGTTATACCACACACCAACCCCTCCTGTGAGCGATTTACTCCACCCTGCTCCAAGCTTTCCCTCTCTGTGACTCTCCCTAAAGCTTAAGCTTTTGTAGCTGGTCAGAGGCTCAGAGATGATTAAGACCACCTGTTTTGGCCCTTCTTTCCTGTGCTTGGTGCGTGCATGCAGTTCTTCTTGGCTGACTGGGATGTGTGAGAGCTGTCCTTGGTGGGTGCTCTTTATTAGCACCAGCCTCCTCATGGACAGGCAGTAGCTGCAAGTGAAGGTTTGTCACCAAAGGAAGGCAGAACAGGTGTGCTCCCCACAAGCAACCCTTACTGACATCCAGCCCTTGGAATTGCCATTGGGGTCACAGCCTAATCCTAGAGGTGCCAAGCTCATTTACACCATGAGAATCCCACAGGCCCGTTCTCAGGGCTTTGGTTAGCTGGGCAGCATTTGGATATCATTTTGATTTTCTTGCACAAACACACACACATAATGTACACACTCCTACTGTGGAGCCTACTCTCTCCCAGCTGAGCATGTCTGTCTCTGATATTCTGTTCTAACTGTTCATTCCCTTTTTTTTTTTTAAAGATTTATTTATTTATTTATTTTTAAAGATTTATTTATTTTATTACAAAGCCAGATATGCACAGAGGAGGAGAGACAGAGAGGAAGATCTTCCATCTGATGATTCACTCCCCAAGTGAGCCGCAACGGGCCAAAGCACGCCGATCCGAAGCTGGGAACCAGGAACCTCTTCCGGGTCTCCCACGCGGGTGCAGTGTCCCAATGCATTGGGCCGTCCTCCACTGCTTTCCCAGGCCACAAGCAGGGAGCTGGATGGGAAGTGGAGCTGCCGGGATCAGAACCGACGCCCATATGGGATCCCGGGGCATTCAAGGCTAGGACTTTAGCCACTAGGCCACGCCGCCGGGCCCTGTTCATTCCCTTTTATGGCACATGTAAATGTACTTGGTATGCCAAAAAATGTGATCATAAAGTAAGGCATTTTATTACCACTGCTTTTATTGTTGCCTAATTATTATAAATCTAAAAGATGAAAATTTCCAAATTGTAGTTTCAAGATGAGTTCCAACACCTAAACATGTTGATTTTCCATATAGGAAATATAATGCTACTGAAATGTTGTTTTTAAAGTTACTTATTTATCTCAGAGAAGGAGAGGGAGTTCCCATCTACCGGTTTACTCTCCAGATGTCCACAATAGCTAGGCTGAAACCAGAAACTGGGAGCTCAACGTAGGCCTCCAATCTGGCCATCGCTGCTGCTTCCCAGGGTATAGAGCAGCAGGAAGTTAGAATGGAGAATAAAGCTAGGACTTGAACCCATGTACTCCAACTGAGAGGCAGATGTCCCAAGTTGTGCCTAACCCACTAGGCCAAACGCCTGCCTCTGAACTGGTATTTTAGATGTGACATGATAGATGACAATGCTTGGCACCTTTGGGTAGGAGAGGGGCAACCTGTAGTTTGAGGAACCTTCTGTTCAAGTTGTGGACTCCTACCTTTCAAAGGTCTTATTCAAGGTTGGGTTCTGTGTGATCCTTGGGACTCCAAGCCCTCTCCCTTGTTCTCCTCTCCAGGAGCCACAGGTTTTTTTTTTTTTTTTTTTTTTTTTTTTTTTTTTTTTTTTAGATTTATTCATTTTATTACAGCCAGATATACAGAGAGGAGGAGAGACAGAGAGGAAGATCTTCCGTCCGATGATTCACTCCCCAAGTGAGCCACAACGGCCGGTGCTGCGCCAATCCGATGCCAGGAACCTGGAACCTCTTCCGGGTCTCCCACGTGGGTGCAGTGTCCCAATGCATTGGGCCATCCTCAACTGCTTTCCCAGGCCACAAGCAGGGAGCTGGATGGGAAGTGGAGCTGCCGGGATTAGAACCGGCGCCCATATGGGATCCCGGGGCTTTCAAGGCGAGGACTTTAGCCGCTAGACCATGCCGCCGGGCCCTTTTTTTTTTTTTTAAGATTTATTTTATTTTTATTACAAAGTCAGATATACTGAGAGGAGGAGAGCTAGAGAGGAAGTGGAGCTGCCGGGATTAGAACCAGCGGCCATATGGGATCAAGGCGAGCACCTTAGCCACTAGGCCATGCTGCCGAGCCCCAGGAGCCACAGTTATTATGGTTACTGATAAGACCAGAGCCTTTGACCCCAAACAGCTCCCAAGAGAGTCCTCATAAGCATGAAGGTCAGTGGGAGTGAAGGTCAAGTCTTTAGGTGAAAAGGACCCAGGCAGTGGTGCTCCTGTATCTCTACCAGTGTTGACAAAGGAATGTTAGCAGTCCATGGGGCTGGGGTGGAGGAGGGGGGATGACTAAATTGTCCCTAAGCAATTCCATGCCCAGAGATCCGAGGTGCTGTGAGTGAAGCTCTGTAGGACTAAAGCCCTCTGAGGATTCCATGTCATGTAGCTTGCTGCTGTCCTGGGCTTGGATCTCTCCAGCCATCTGCATCTTTTCAGCCAGGGCCAGGGATGTGGTCTTCACAGAAGGTAATAAGAGTCAGGCACACATCCACACAAAGGACTCACTCTTGGCTGATGGACAGGTTAATACTGTTTGGTGTGTGAGAGGTGAGTTCATGTGTAGGAGTCCCAGTCCCTGGCATGCTGCTTTTACTTCTGGCCCTCCAAGTGTCCTGCCAGGCAGGCAGACTGGGACAGGGACACACAGGACAAGTCTGTGTGTGAGAGGACACTCATCCAACCATTGAGGCCATGGGCTGTGTCCCTCAAGCCAGAGTTTGGACTGGCCGGGGCTGGTCCGGTCTTTCCTAAGGGGAAAGGGCTAGCAGAACCCACCACTCTCTCCCTCCTTTCATCCTTCCCTCCTCACCTGCTGACCAGGAGCCCACATTGCCCTTTGCTTGGGCAAAATTGACAGCTGTGTCTATAACCCACGTCAGGAATTAAAAATGCCAGCTTCTTATAATTGTCTTTTGTATCTGTCTTGCTCTTGTTAGGTTTGTCTTTGAATTTTGATGACTTAAATGGAAATGTTTATGGAAATGGGGATGATATCATATTGGAGACCCCTCTCCTCTCCATTGGATCTCTCATTTGATGGAAGGACCTGGGGTGCCAGCAACCCCATTCTGAGGCCTGACTCAGGGTGAGGGTGCAGGTCCCGCATTGTGCAGAACTTCAGCATGTGACTTCTTGGCCTTGCTGTATCCCAGCAGTGTGTGAAGGAGCAGGCAGGCAGACTAGGGGCGGGCTCACAGTCAGTGGCTGCTGTGAGTTGTAATTGAATGCCGTCTGGCTGGCTCACTGAATCAATGTTGGGAAAACACAGTGCTCTCCTGGGAAGAGATATGTTTGGTATAAATAGAAGGTATTATCACCGTGTGGCAATTGAGGGACGTCATGTTGCTCAGCTCAGCTCAAGGCAGCAGCCAGAGCCCCAGAGGTGGGCTATAGGACCTCAAGCAACCTAATTTCCTGTTCTTATCCCAGGAAAAAGAGCTCCTCCTGCTTGGTGTGCACCAAGGGACTTGAGCAAACCTAACTCCTTCTTTGGGCCTCAGCCCCGTCCCTGCTGGAGGCCCTGAGCCACGCTCATCCTCCGGGCACCCTCAGTGGGGTCCTACTCCTGCTGGTGAGCTAACCAGAAACTGAGGTTAACACCCTGCACTCAAGTTCTGCCACACACACTGCCATACACTCCAGTTTTAAAAAAGACTTATTTATTTGTATTGGAAGTGAGATTTACAGAGAGAAGGAGAGACAGAGAGAAAGCTCTTCCATTCACTGGTTTCTCCCCAAGAAGCCATACAGCTGGAGCTGAACTGATCCAAAGGCAGGAACTTCTTTGGGGTCTTCCTCACAGGTGTAGGGTCCAAAGCTTTGGGCCGTCTTTGACTGTCCAAAGCTTTGGGCCGGGATTGGAACCAGCGCCCATGTGGGATCCCGGCTCATTCAAGGAGAGGACTTTAGCTGCTAGGCCACCATGCCGGGTCCAACACACTGGATTCTTAAACAGCTTTGTAGAGATGTAAAGTACTTGCTACCCAATTCACCCAGTTAAAATGTATGATTCAACCCTCTGTTGCCACAGCATGCATTTACAACAGCATAGTGAGATGTACTAGAGGGGATTTGAACCTAGCTTGCCAGGGAAGAAGCAGGGATGGATGAAGCTGTCATTTCTTCTGGGCTGTCTCCGTCTGTCGCTACCCCTTCCATGCCCCACAACATTCTCACCAAAAAAGTAAAAAAAAAAAAAAAAAAAGGTTCAGGATATTTTTCACTGTCCATTGCTTTGTGTTTTAATAAACAATTTGCAGTGACAATAAAATAAAATGTATGATTCAGTTACATTTAGTTCATTCATAGGTACACAGGGATTTCAAAAAGTTGAAAAATGGGATTAAATGATAAATTTTATTTTTGGTACAATTTCTGTTTTTGAAATCAATCCATATTAGAGGTCCTCAAAAAGTTAATAGGATATGAGTATTGTGAAAAAACATGCATGACCTTTACATTTTTTGCGCCAAAAATATTTTTTATTCCATTTTCTACAAACTTTTTGAAGTACCACTATATATATGCAATTTTCACTAGCAACCCTGTTCCTTTCAGCCATTACCTGCCTTGCTCCTTTTGACAACCCCCGGTCCTAAGCCTCAGCTAGTCTTTCTGTCCTTACAGAGACTTACTCTGTACATTTTTTAATATATAAATGTATCAAATCCTATGAGGCCTTGGTAGCTGCTCTCCTTTTTATTTACAATTATTTGAGAGGCAGGAAGATAACAAGAGAGCAAGAGAAAAACACTCTTATCCAGTGATGACCTCTGTAAATGCCTGCTATTTCTGGGGCTGGACTGAACCAAAGCTAGAGGCTAGGATCTCAGTGTGGGTTTCCCATACTAAGTGGTAGGAACCCAACTACTTGAGTTAGCATGGCTACCTCCCAAGATGGTACATTTGAAGCTGGCATTTTTTTTAAAGATTTATTTGTACTGAAAGGACAGATTCATAGAGAGAAGGAGAGACAGAAAGATCTTCCATCCACTGACTCATTCCCCAAGTGGCAGCAACATTCAGAGCTGAGCCGATCCGAAGCAGAGCCAGAAACTTCTGGGTCTCCCATGCAGGCAAAGGCTTCCAAGGCTTTGGACCATTCTCTACTGCCCTCCCAAGCCACAAACAGGGAAAGTGGAAAGTGATGGAAAGTGATGCAGCTGCGACATGAACCGGTATGTGTATGAGATCCCAGTGGTTGCAAGGTGAGGATTTATTTATTTATTTTTTTATTTTTTACTTTTTTAAAAAATTAATTATTATGCATTATGTGACAGTTTCATAGGCTCTGGGAATCCCCCCACCCCTCCCCACGCCCCTCCCCCCTGGTGGATTCCTCCACCTTGGTGCAGTATTACAGTTCAAATTCAATCAAGATTCTTTGCAAGGTGAGGATTTAGCCACTGAACCATCACACAGTGCCCAGGGCATTAGTTCTTGACATGGGCTGCAGTACCAATTCCAGGAATTCTGATATGAGACATAAATAACTCCACCAGTATTTTAACCATCAGCCTCAATGTTCACCTCCGGCTTCTTCAGCTTAGCATGTTTTCAAGGCTCATTTATGTTTGGACATACATAATTAATAATCCATTCCTTTTTATGGCCAAATAAGAGTCAACTGTATGGATATATAAATAAATCATTTCATTTGTTGATGGAACTTTGGGTTGTTTCCACCCTTTGGCTTTTATGAATAAGTATTTGTGTGGGCATATATTTTCATTGCCTATGGGAGTAGACCTGGGAGGGGAATTACTGGGTCATGTGGCAGTTCTGTGATGAATCCTTTGAGGAGTTTCATCTTGTTCTTAACAACAATTATCAAGCAACTGTTATTAGTTAAGGCCCCAGGAGACAGCCGTTGAACAAACCCTTATTGAGCTCTTCTTGTGTTCCAGGCACTGTATGGAAGCTGAGGACACAGCATAGAAAATAAAGGTGAGTCAACCATGTTGCTTTACTGCTGTTGGTACTTTGGCTTCCGCCCGAGTTTGAAAGCAGTGTGGCTTGGAGTTTTGTTTATTCCCTCTAAGTTTATTGAGGTATATCAGTTGAGGCAATTGGTAAACCATACACATAGGAGCTGTACAGTTTTGGGGATCTGAACATGTGTGTGCACATCATGAAGCCATACCACCATCAAGACAGTGAACTTGTTCCCCAAAAGTTCTCTTATGCCCCTATGTGATTCATGTCTCCTGCCCCCTCTACTCTTCCTCCCCTCAGAAAAATCAGTGACCAAACTATATATTTGTTGCATTTTAATAGAATGGAACAATTTGTTTTCTATTTATTGTGGCTTCAAGTTGCTTGTGTTCATAGTTCTTTTTATTCTCGAGTAGTAATCTGTTACATGTATCTAAAACATAGTTTGCTTATCCATTATCTAGTTGATGGATGAGAGGCTGTTTTGAGTCACATGGTGGATGTATGCTTAATTTTGTAAGAAACTAATGAATTGTTTTCCAAAATGACTGCACCATTTTAATTCTGTTAAGGTTTATTTTATGGAGGTTGGAATTGTGGCATATCAAGTTAAGCTGCAGCCTGCAACTTTGGCATCCCTATGTGTGCTGGTTCTAGTCCTGGCTGCTCTGTGTTTGATCCAGCTCCCTCCAAATGTACCTGAGAAAGCAATAGGGAACAGCCTTAGTGGGGGCCCCTGGGTCCACATGGGAGACTTGGAAGAAGCTGTTGTCCAGCCTCAGCCATTGTGGACAGCTGGGAAGTAAACCAGTTCTCTCTTCTCCATCTCTTTCTCACTCTCTGTAACTCTGCCATACCAATAAATTGAGGCCATCTTCCACTGCTGGAAGATGGATCTGAAGCAGGAAGCCAGGACTCAAGCTCATATGGGATGCTAGCATTGCAGGTGACAGTGACTTAACTCCTATACCACAACAGTGGCCCCTTATATATTTTTAAAGTTGTATTTACATATTTACTTGACATGAAGAGTGGTAGAGATGGAGACAGAAAGAGAGAGAGTGGTCTTCCATGTGTTGAATCATTCCTCAATTGATCACAACATCAAGGCTGCTCCAAGCTGATGCCAGGAGCCTAGAACTCCATCCAGGCTTCGTACCTAAGCGACAGAAGCTCAAGCACTTAGCCATCTTCCACTTCTTTCCCAGGCACATTAGCAAGGAACTGGACTGGAAGTGGACATTGGGTGCCAGCATCACAAGTGGGGTTTGACTTGCTGTGCAATAGCGTTAGCACCACTTGCATCATTTTAAACTCCCTCCAATAGTAAAGAGTCATTTCAATTGCTTCACATGCTTTCTAACACTTGTGATGGCCATTGTGTTAAGTTTCAGTCATTCTAATAAGTGTGTGACATCTCATTAAGATTTTAATTTGCATTTCTCAGTGTCAAATGATGTTGAATGTTTTCATATGTTTATTTGCCATCTGTTTATCCTATTTAAAGAAATGTTTGCTTATGTCGTTTATCCATTTAAGAAATTGTATTGCTTGCTTTCTAATTGAGATTGGAAAGTTCAATATTAAAAACGATTTTGGGCCCAGTGCAGTACCCTAGTTTCTAAAGTCCTTGTCTTGTACACACTGGGATCCTATATGGGCACTGGTTCTAATCCCAGCAGCCCCGCTTCTCATCCAGCTCCTTAAACCCACGTGGGGGACCCAGAGGAGGCTCCTGATTGGCTTCAGATTGGCTCAGCTCTGGCTGTTGTGGCCACTTGCAGAGTGAATCAATGGAGGAAAGATCTTCCTGTCTTCTTTCCCCCCTCTGTATATCTGACTTTCCAATAAAAATAAAATCTTTAAAAAAAAAAAAGAACTGTTTTTTCCTTACCATTAATACTCTGACACCGACTTATATGGATTTTCCTTACCAAGCAATTCTACAGTTCTCTGCAGACACTAATTGTGTGTACTACATTTTAACTCAATTCTGACACTAACTACCCTCTTGAGATGCCCTTCACAAGTCCCAGGTTGTCTTTCTATACTTGTGACCAACCACCAACCATTTCTTAACTAGGACTGGCAGACGAAGGGCCAGGACCTCCTCCTTAGGTTTGATAATTTGCTGTGCTAGCTCACAAAACTCAGGGAAACATTTACTTGTGTCTAACTGATCTATCAGAAAAATATTAGAAAGCTGTGGGAAGGGGCACAGAACACTTGGTATTTAGGGAGCACTGCTCAGGTCCTTGGGGAGCACCACCCTCCCAGCAACTCTATCTGCTCACTGACCCAGAAATGCTCCAAATCCCACCTGAGCTTATGGTGTTTCATCGCACAGGCATGACTGAAGAATCCTTGACCCTTGGTGACCAAACTGATCTCCAGCCCTTCCCCTTTCCCCAGAGATCCCCAAGAGGCTGAGAGTTACAACGTTCTGATCACACAATTGGTTCTGCTGATACCCAACCCTCATCCTACAAGAGGCATTTTGTTAGCATAGGTTCAGGCCTGCTTGCAAGGGCTTCTGAGGACCACTCTCATTCAGGAAGTTGGCAGAATATCAGAGGCTCTGTGCTAGAAACCAGGGGAGATACTCCTTATGGCATGTCATGATTCTATGCTCTGGAACAAGTACTTTATCAGATATGTGATTTACAATGATTTTTCCCAATCAGTGGCCTATGTTTTCATTCTGTTAAGAAATTCAAATAGCATAAATTCTTAACTTTGATGAAGTCTAATTTATCTCTTCCTTTGGGTCATGCTTTTGGTGTCATAGAGAACAAAATCTGGCCTAACCCCATGCGAAAAAGATTTGTTGCTGTTTTGCTCTGCTTTGTGGCTGTAAGTTGTACATTTAAGTCTATGATTGGTTTTGAGTGAGTTTTTATATATGGAGAGAGAGTGCTTGAAGTTCATTCTTTTATATTTGACTATCCAGGTGTTCCAGCATCATTTAATGAAAAGACTTATTTCTGCATTGTATCTCCTTTTACCTTTGTTGAAAATTCCTTGAGCGTATACATGTGGGTCTTTTTCTGGGATATTTGTTCTGTTCCTTTGATTTATTTGTCAACAAGTAAGTCAAGACTGGGGAGCCAATGCCATGCTGCCTTGATTAACTTTATGATAAACTTGGAGTGCAGAATTGTTCCCCCCATTTGTTCTTTTCCAATGATGTTTTGGTTATTCCATGTGAATTTCAGAATCAGATTGTCAATTTTTTAAAAAGATTTTTAGAGTAATTTTTATTGGAAAGTCAGACATACAAAGAGAAGGAGAGACGGAGAGCAAGATCTTCCATCCACTGATTCACTCCCCAAGTGACAACAACAACTGGAGCTGAGCCAATCTGAAGCCAGGAGCCAGGAGCCTCCTCTGGGTCCCCCACGTGGGTGCAGATGCCAAGGCTTTGGGCCATTCTTGACTGCTTTCCCAGGCCACAAGCAGGGAACTGGATGGAAAGCAGGGCCACCAGGACACGAACTGGCACCCATATGGGATCCCAGCACATGCAAGGCGAGGATTCTAGGGCTACTGTGCTGGACCCCCAAAAAGTTGTTTTTATTTGTAAGGCATATTTACAGAAATGAGGAGAGGCAGAGAGAGAGAGAGAGAGAGAGAGAGAGAGAGAGAGAGAGAGAGAGAGAGAGAGATGGATCTTCCATTTGCTGGATCACCCCCCAGATGTCTGCAGTAGCCAGAGCTGGGCAAATCCAAAGCCAGCAGCCAGGGGCTTCTGGGTCTGCCACATGGGTTCAGGGACTCAAGGACTTGGGCCATCTTCAGTTGCTTTCCTGGTCCATTAATAGAGATCTAGATCTAAAGTGGACTGTCATGAACCAGTTCAGAGGCTTAACCTGTATCAAAGTACCAGGCTCAGACTGTCAGGGTTTTTGTTGTTGTTGTTTGTTTGTTTTTTTCTTAAAGCATTCTAGGATTCTGGTTGGGAGTGCATTGACACTGTTAAGGAGAATTGATGTCTTAGAAAAACCGAGTCTTGGAATCACAAATATACTGTATCTCCATTGGTTTAGCATGCAGGTTCTGTGGTGTATCTGTGCTCCCCCACTTCCCAGCATCCTGTATGGCTGCTGGTTTGGGTCCTGGCTGCTTCACTTCCAATCCAGCTCCTTGCTAATGGCCTAGGAAGACGACAGAGGTTGGCTCAAGTCCTTGATCTCTGAAACCCATATGGGAGACCTGGAAGAGATTCCTGGCTACTGTCTTTGGCCCAGTCATATGGGAAGTGAACCAGCAGATAGGAGATCTCTCTCTCTCTCTCTCTCTCCTTCTCTCTATAATTCTGCCTTTCAAATAAAAATGTTACAAATTTTTATGTTCATATACTTGAAAGGCAGAGTGACAGAGATGAAGACATTTCTTTTTTCTTTTCCTTTTTTTAATTTTAAAGATCTTTGCTCTGCTGGTTCACTACCCAAATAGTTGCAACAGCCAGAGCTGGGCCAATGTGAAGCCAGGTCTCCCACCTGGGTACAGGGTCACAAGTACCTTTGGGCCATCCTCCTCTGCTTTCCCAGGCCACAAGTAGGGAACTTGATGGGAAGAGCAGCAGCCAGGACACAAACTGACACTGGCACTGGAAGCTGACTGTCCAATTAAGCCATCATGCCAGCCCTGAGATGGAGATCTTTCATTCGCAGTTTCGCACCACAAACGGCCATAATAGCCAGGATGGGCCAGGCCATAGTCAGGAGCCAGGAACTTCATCAGGGTCTCCTGTCAGGGTGACAGGAGCCCCAAGTACTTACATCACTATCTGCTGCCTCCCAGGTTCATTGGCAGAAAGCTGAATAAGAGATTAAGTAGCCAGGACTTGAACAAGGCACTTTGACACAAATGTGGGCATGCCAAGCAGCAAGTTAACCCTCAGCATCATGCAGGCCCTTCCATTTGGAAACAATTGTGTTAAGACATAATTAACATCAAACTTACTGTTTGAGCCATTTTGTTGTTGTTATATTTATTTATTTTTAATGGAAAGGCAGATTTACAGAGAGAAGGAGAGACAAGAGTATCTTCAATCTGCTGGTTCGCTCCCCAAATGGCCACAGTGGCTGGAGCTGAGCCAATTTGGAGCCTGGAACCCGGAACCAGGACCCTCCACCAGGTCTCCCACATGTGTTCAGGATACCAAGGCATTGGGCCGTCCTCCACTGCTTTCCCAGGCCACAAGCAGGGAGCTGGATGGGAAGTAGAGCAACGGGAACATGAACTGACACACATATGGGATTCTGATGCTTGCAGGTGGTGGATTAGCCAATTGAACAATCATTTTGGTCCTGATCTTAGTCATTTTTAAAAACAAGATTTACATGTTTATGTTTCAAATGCAGATCTAGAGAGGAGAGAGAGAGAGAGAGAGAGAGAGAGAGAGAGAGAGAGAGAGAAAGAGAGAGAAATCTTCCATCTGCTGGTTCACTCCCCAGATGGGTGGCAACCACTAGAGCTTGGTTGGTCTGAAACTGGAAACTGGTAGCTTTTTCTGAGTCTCTCCCTTATGATGCAGGGTCCTGAGGCATTGGGCCATTCTCCCAATGCCCTCCAAGGTCATAAGCAGGGCGCTGAACCAGGAGTGGAACAGCCAAGACACAAACCAGTGCCCATATAGGAGACCAGTGCTGCAGATGGAGGATTAGCCTGTTGCACTGCCACACTGGCCTCTATTTTCTTTTTTTAATTTTATTTTTGATGATGTTTACATAGTTGATCAGGGTGGGAAGGGTCAAGGATCAGGGGAAAGTGGGCAAGACCATTGTTTATGCATTTTCTTTTTCTTGTTTCTGTATCTGGAGGAGGGGAAGATACAGTGGGAGAGACCACATCCAGCCTACCCAGTACACAATGTCATCCCAGGGTCCCCATTGTGGAGCATGTTCTGAGGGTTCTGCTCAAGTGATTTCAGTAGTTCTGAGATACTGTTGATATCACCTCTCCAAGGATAAGGAAATCCTAGGTCAATTGGCTAACATAGTCCACCTTAGAGTCTCCATTCATCCAAAAGTTTGCTGTCAAGTTTCACTGGGATAGTTGATCAATTTGTTCTGTCTTCCTCCCTCTGCAAACATGGATGCTGTAGCCCAACCCAACCCTGCCCACCACACGCTCAACCCTCACGTACACCATGAGGAGCTGAAGCCCAGTCAGAGCTGTAGAAGGACATTGTGATCTTGGAAGGTCAGGGAGCACAGGATTACAATTGATTGATAAAATTTGTATGAGAACAACCGAATGGATACCTTTTGTATAACTGATTGGATATCATTTGTATGAGAACAGTTGAGTGAACAACATGTGAATGAGAACACTTGGTAGAATATACAAAACAAAAGGAGTTCCAAACAAAAGTATAGAAACAGTTGATGGGTTTTGTTGATAAGCTCAATACTTCCTCGCTTATCCCATATGACCCTCAGTGTATAAAGTCTAATGCCACTAATGAACTTCGGCTTTCGACCATCAGAGTCCACACGTGTTATCATCAGCTCCATGCACCAAGTCCATCGCTGCAGGACAGCGACACAGAGCGACCCCCAGTAACCCTCACTGGACTCTTCTG
Organism: Ochotona princeps; assembly: GCF_030435755.1. Taxonomy (NCBI): domain Eukaryota; kingdom Metazoa; phylum Chordata; class Mammalia; order Lagomorpha; family Ochotonidae; genus Ochotona; species Ochotona princeps. The sequence goes on from NC_080839.1 coordinate 25,986,510, forward strand.
CTCTGGGGATGTGCAGTGCCAGCATGTGTAGTGGACTGGTTTGGTCCATCTTTCCCACATCCCATTTAGCTCTCATATACATCAAGGGGCATTGAAGCCTAACTCAACCCAACCAGCTCCACCTTCTAGCCCACACTCATGCCAGTGGGTGTCACCACCTGTTTAGCCAGTCCTGCCCCCAAGTCCTGGTTTTCACACTCAACAGTGGGAGCTACTGGCCCCTATTTTTAGCCATTTTAAACTGAATGAGTCAGTGGCATTAAGTATATTCCCAATGCTGAGCTGCCATCCCCTTTACAGCTTTAAAGTACTTTCATCATTCAAAAGGAAACCCTGTACCCCTCCCAGCTCTCATAGCACCAATCTGTTTTTTTTTTGTCTCTCTGGGCTGATCTATTCTAGACATTTCAAAGAGGTGAAATCATAGGATGTGTGACCTTTCATGTCTTGATGATTTCCCTGCACCCTTTTGTTGGCTGCCATTTGAGCCATCGGTGTTGTGGTTTAAAGTCACCTGTCAAATGGCTGCACTGGAATAGTACAACCCTCATGGTGTCACTGGAAGTTGGGTTCCCATCGGCCACCGGCCGTGCCAATGCATTGCACAGCCTGCCCTAGGGCTCTAAGTGGGGCCCCTGTAGCCCCTGTAGCCTTGCCTCAACACCACTTTTCAACAAGGTCTTGCTTCTTGCTATACTTCTAGAACCCACTGCCACCCCACCCACTCAGAGTTGACCATGCGTGGACCCTAGCCAGCCCTGGACAGTTTGCCTGCATCTAGGAGGGCTTCTGGCCTCTTTCAGCAGAAAGAGCCAGGCATGCAAGGCTTGCCTTGCATGGGCTGTGCTGTTTGCCCCAGCTGCAGTCCCTGAGCTTGGGAACCTTTCTAGGATTAGACCTCCCCCTCCCATCCCTCCCAGAGTTAAGATTTTCTAGTTACAGGATTACTCTATATGAATTTGATTTTTTTCCCCTCCTGTTCTCTCTCTTGCTTCCTTGTTTCCCAAGTAAAAAGTGTCACCCACAGATGCAAACACTGATTAATTCTAAGTCTGCTGGTGCTGATACAGGCACAGCTGGCTCAATACAGAATTAAATGACCACCAGGGCTCCTGCTGACTTAGCAGCTGGGGACCAAGTGACAAGCCCTAGGGCCTTCCAGAAAGTACCATCTCCCCAGGCAAGATTTTATCTTTTAGCTTCCCTGCTTGGGAAGCAAATTCCCAGTGACTTGCCAACCTGAGTCATTAAGCCAAAAAACATTTATTTTGTTTTGTTTATTTGAAATATAGAGTTATAGATAGAGAAGGAGTAAGATAGAGCGAGAAATAGATCTTCCATTTGCTGGAAGAACATGGCTGGCATTCACCCCTCTTTATGTGCCAGTGTTGTGGCCTGGAGACAGTGCAAATGGTTAGCTGGAAGTGTTGCAAGCTAGTCTGCACTGCAAAGTAGCTGCAGCATCCTTGATGTGCTGGCCCATTCTCTACCAGGTCTGTACGCTTCCTTCTCGCAACCAGTTGCCTGCCCTTTATCTTTTCTAGGCGGACGGTTCTGTCACCAGGAGTGAGTTTCTCAGGGCCTTTCTGTGCAAGGGAGACACATTTACAGACCTGTTGCAGTTGCTGGCTTTTTGCATCTCAGGCTGTGGGCGTGAGTGTGAATTGCATTCTTCACCTACCATGTGTGTTAGTGTGCCTTCAACATGTAGACTGTTCACTCTTTCTTGAGGCAGCCCTCAGTGTTGTGGCCAGCACTGCATGTCAGATATGTGAGTATACAGAGCTCAAGATCTACATTGGCTTGGGATCTGCACCCCTAACTTCTGCATTAAGCTTTTTTAGGTCCGGATAAAGTCATATTCCCCTTCTTGCTGCCTATCCCCGAGTGTGACCTCGCAAGATGCATTCATTTCTTGCCTGACCATTTTGTTCCATTTGTTTCCAATGGTTAGGCTGTTAAAAATAGACTTGATGCTACAAGGATCATCATCTGTGTGCTTTTTGCCTGTCATTGAAGTGACCTCAAGGGGAGCCAGCCAGACAGGAGAGGATGCTCAGAATCCAACTGGATTTAAATATATTCAGGAGGTGTGGTCCAACCAGATTGGAGGAACATGAAAAGAATTCAGAATAGCATGAAGCATCCGTGGAGGAGTTTCAAGGCAATGAGGGAAGATTTGAGGTCTGGAGGTGGTTTCACAAGTTCAGCTCATACCTGATCATGAGAGAGGGCAGATACATGGTAACGCCCAGGGGCTGCATTAGCCAACACACATACCAGCAGATGCAGCTACCTGGTCGCCCCATATCTCACAAGAACCGACAGCTGTTGCAATCCAGTCTGGCCAGCCTGCCACAGACCCAGTCCTCACACACACCAACACGTATCACAGCATAGTAGAGGGGATCCCTAATAGCCCCCACGAGGCCCACCCCAAGCCCCAGTTTTTGTGTGTGCCAGCCTCTGCTGATGCCTAGCCCAGCCCAGCTCACATCCCATCCTGCTTTTGTGTACATCCATGAGTGCTACCACTTAGTTCAGTCCAGCCCACCCCCACACCTGGCCCTCATGCATGTCAACAGGTGCCACTGCCTTGTCCAGCCTGGTTTGCCCCCAATCTTGTGTAAGATTTATTTATTTTTATTACAGAGTCAGATATACAGAGAGGAGGAGAGACAGAGGAAGATCTTCCGTCCGATGATTCACTCCCCAAGTGAGCCGCGAGGGCCGGTGCTGCGCCAATCCGAAGACGGGTACCAGGAACTTCTTTCCAGGTCTCCCACGCGGGTGCAGGGTTCCAAGACTTTGGGCCATCGTTGACTGCTTTCCCAGGCCACAAGCAGGGGATTAGATGGGAAGTGGGGCTGCCGGGATTAGAACTGGTGCCCATATGGGATCCCAGTGTATGCAAGGCAACGACTTAAGCCGCTAGACTACTGCACTGGGCCCTTATTACCATTTAGATTTTTTTTAAACCCACTTTCTGTCTTCTCTTTTTTCTAACTGAACATGTTTAAATTTTAGCATGAATTTAAATATAACACCTATGAGTGTTGCTGCCATTTGGGGAGTAAACGAATGGGTGGAAGATCTTTGTCTTTCACTCTCTCTCTGTTGCTCTGCCTCTAAAACAAAGCAAATCTTTAAAATGGTAAATTTGTTTTGATGCCGAAAATTGAAATCTGTACATTTGAAGAGTCTTTGAAAAGTTCATGAAAAACATATTATGCAGTTTACATTTGTTTTTGAAAATTCTATTTATTTGAAAGAGAGATGTAGAGACACACACAGAGAGATCTCCAATCCAGTGGTTCACCCCTCAAATGTGAGCAGTTGCTGGGGCTGGGGCTGGGGCTGTGTCAGGCTGAAGCCAGGAGCCCAGAACTCAATCTGAGTCTCTCACATGGGTGGCAAGGATCCAGACACTTGAGCGATTACCTGCTGCCTCCTTGCATGGGCATTAGCAGGAAGCTGGGACCAGGAGCAATGTTAGGACTTGAAGCCAAGCTCGCTCATACGGGGTGTGGGCCCAATGTCCACCCCAAAGCTTACATTTGAAGCAGGTCCATACTCTGTTTGTTTTCTGAACTAGTTTTTCATTTTAAAAAATGTAAAATCCACATAAAATTGCAAAATTGGGATAGTCAGCACCCAAATTACTTTTACCCAAGTGAAGCAATGAATAGAATTTTCCACCTTTTCTGTCTCTTGTTAGTGGCTGTAGTTATTTCTAAGTCCCATCAACAGCTCCATCTGCAGTGAATGAATAAATAGTGGCAGAAAGGCCATTTCTTAAAGGATCAAGAAAGTGGTGTAGCACGTGCTTCCCAGCCCCCGAGATGGGCAGGAGGAAGACAGGGGCAGGGAGCAGCTGGCACATGGTCTTGGGGGAAGATTGCAAAGGACCCCAGAGAGGTCCCTGCTTGGCCAGCAGGGAGCAGGGGATAGGTGAAGCTGGGGGTGCAAGCAAGAGGAATCTCTCTAGAGACTCAGGTACCACCCAAAAGGAACAACATGTGCTGGGAACCACTGAGAGTTCTGTGTCATTGAAAAATCTCTCTGCTGTGACAGTGAGGACAGACTGTAGACATACAGAAAGGGCAGACCAGTTAGGAGGCTAGTAAAATGGTCCAAGGCAAAGACAAGGAGGGCTTGCGGAGGCCCAAGAAAGCAGAATTGATAGCTCTTTCTTAAAAAAAATCTGTTCAGATTTCAAATTCATCCTAATGCGACAGAATATTTTAAAAATATTAATTAATTGATTTTAAAGACAGAGTTACAGAGAAGGAGTTAGAGAGACAGAGATCTTCCATATGTGGGTTCACTCCCCAAATGGCTTCAATAGCCAGGGCAGGGCTGGTCCAAAGCCAGGAGCTTCTTTCAGGTCTCCCATGAGGGTGCACGGGCCCAAGGCCTTGGACCCTCCTGTGCTGCTTCTCTTGGCTGGTAGCAGGGAGCTGGGTTGCAAATGAAACAGCTAGGACTCAAAACAGTACCCGTATGGGATGCCTGCACTATAGTTAGAGGCCTAGTCTACTATACTATGTGCCAGCCCCCAAATTAATAGTTCTTGGAGTGACTGCTGTGATACAGTGGGTGAGAGGAATCCACGACAACCCCAAGATTGTCAGGTGGAAACAAATACAGTACCGCAGACAGAGAGCATGGAGAGAGAGGGGGGAAGCCATTCTGTGCTGGTGCCAGGGAAGGGCCTAGCCTCCACATCTGACACATCACCGTTGAGTGGCCTCTAAAGTATGTCTCAGCGGAAGTGCCCAACAGGCAGTGGATGCTGGCTGTGGGTCTGAGGGCCACAAACAGGTCTGTGGATAAAAACACTGCAGTCTTGAGGACTATGAGCACCATGGCCACCTTCCTTAACAGTGAGGTCAGCCCCTGTTCATGCCATGTTCTAAAATATCTACTCACAGCTTGCTTTCTTCCACCTGTCCAGGTGGACAATGATTTATAGAGTTAGCCTATCAAGGGGAGATCAGCTACCCCTGGATTCATTTGCCACTGGCCACTTCCTAGCCTAACCTGGCTCTGTTGTATATGGTCAGTTATTAGAGGTCCACTGTCTTGCTGTCCTCCCCACCCCACTGTGCTTCCCTGGGTTTGTGTCAGGTACATGGTGCCTAAGAAATATTTGTCTATGGGCCCGGCACAGCAGTCTAGTGGCTAACATCCTCACCTTGCATGTACTGGGATACCATGTGGGTGCTATTTCATGTCCTGGAGGCCCCAGTTCTATCCAGCTACCTGCTTGTAGCCTGGAGAAGCGGTCAAAGACAGACCGAAGCCTTGGCACCCTGTACCAATATGGGATATCTGGAAGAAGTTCCTGGTTCCTGGCTTCAGATCGGCATAGCTCCAGCTGCTGTGGCCACTTCCAGTAGATCGAAGATCTTTCTCTTTATATCTTCTTTTCTTTGTATATCTGCCTTTCCAATAAAAATGAAATATAAATAAATATATATTTTTAAAGATTTATTTATTTCTATTAGAAAATCAGATAGAGAGGAAGAGAGACAGATAGGAAGATCTTCCATCTGCTGATTTAATCCCCTAGTGGATGCAATGGCCAGAGCTGAGCTGATCCGAAGCCAGGAGCCGGGACTTCTTCCAGGTCTCCCATGCAGGTGCAGGGACCCAAGGCTTTGGGCCATCCTCAACTGCTTTCCCAGGCCACAAGCAGGGAGCTGGATGGGAAGTGGAGCTGCCGGGATTAGAACCGGCGCCCATATGGGATCCTGGGGCTTTCAAGGCGAGGACTTTAGTCGCTAGGCCATGCCGCTGGGCCCAATCTATTTTTTTAAAGAAAGAAAAAAAAGAGAAATATTTTTCTATACTGTGCTTGAGATAATCCCAGACCCCAATCCACTGAGGGCAGAGAAGGTGAGAGAAGTTCTGTTGGTTACCTAGCTGGTAGTTAAAATGTCTCCTTGGACCAAGCCCCTAATAAGCCCTTCTGAGTACAGGACTAGGCAATATCAGAGAGGTGAGTGAACTCCAAGCCGTTCTCTGTTTTCACAGCTGACCTCCCTCAGCTCTGTCCCCTTCCCCCTTCCTGGGCTGTGACAGCTGGAGTAGGCTTAGAGGACTTGTCCATCTTACATTGTGACTCCTCAGAACAGGGTGCTCCTGACTGAGTCCTTCTGGAAGCCTCCCTGCTGGTGAGTGCCACCCCACCCAGGGGACCTTTGACATACCCAGTCCATCCGCCTGCACCTTCTGTTCCTCTCCTTGGGAACAGTCCGATTTTGTCTTTTGGCCCAGCCCATCCTGGCCCATTGGCCTCAGCTCCATTCCTTCATACCCTCAATGCCCAGTCTAGCTGTCGGGCTCTACCTGTTCTTCAGTGTTGACTCTAATGTGACCTGGTGCTCAGGAGACCGCCCTGGATTCCCTTCATGCCTCCCTCGTGGTGTCATCTGGACTCTTGTCTGATTTGTTCTTTGAATTCAGAGTGGAAATTTTTGTACTCTGTGTATATGTGTGTGTCTCCACAGTGCCAAGCATGGGAGTAGTCTCTCCATGGTATGCACCTGAATTGTGTGGAGGGCGCAATGGACAGCTGTGGAGCAGGCAGAGCATGAGAGCAGCAGAATTTGCATTCTTGTGTTCACTTGTTCAACAGATAGGTATTGGTGGCTTCTGTGTATCGGACAGTTTTGCACACTGGACTTAGAGAAACAGTCACTCAAGAACCTCACTACTTAGGGAGGGAGGGAATGAGACAGATATATCCCAGAAACTTGTGAGCAATGCAGTACATGCTGTAATGGTAGCAAGGTGAAGCACACATGTGCAGGAACTGATTCTGTCTCCTGGAGTCAAGAAGGCTTCACCATGGAAGTAGTGTTTAACCTGGGTCTGGAGGCATGCACAGCATCAAGGAAAGGCCAGAGATGACAGAATAGGAAGGAGAAACTCAGGTCTGGGATTAGTAGACATCCACCAGGGACTTGACGGAGACAAGCCAAGCAGGGAAAGAACAGGAAGATAACGGAAGAGAGAAGGAAAGGGGCCTGCATGGCAGGCAAAGGGTGGGTTTTTAAGGAGAGCTAAGACTTAGTGATTGCCAGGGAGACAGCGATGGGTAAGAGACTATCATGCCTACGCTCCTGCTTTCCCTCCATGTGTGCCTGGGGCTGCCCTGAGCACTCAGCCATGGCTACTTTGCTTTGCATTGAAGGTGCCTGCTTGGAATGTCCAGCCCACTCCTGCGCCACCCACAGCCATCAAGGATCCCAACCACTTTTCACCTGTTGTTCCAGACAAGCACTTCTGGCATCAGTCCTCAGCTGGGCTGGTCTCTAGGCTGACTCCTCTATCGTTCCCAGAGGGCTGCCTGTGCCCCTGGGATCAGGCAGATGGCAGGGTTTGTTCTCCTAGCTGGGCAGCACACTGGACTGCCAGTGCCCTCGTTAGCATGCAGGAGGTAGCAGGAATCTGCAGGCCAATATCCTCCCTCCCAGGTTCCCATGCCTGGCAACCTCACGTTCTTGGCCAACTCTGCTGTTGCTGATGAAGCTGGCAGAGGGAAGGAGCAAGGCCCCTGACTGACTATCTGAATTTTTAAATTGTCGGTCTGTTTATCTGTCTGTCTATCTATCTATCTATCTATCTATCATTTGTTTTATATGTACAGCGAGATCTTCCATTGCTAGTATCACTCTCTAAATGTCCACAGTAGCCAGGGCTAGGTCAGGTCAAAGCCAGGAGACAGGAATTCCATCTGGGTCTCCCACATGGATAGCAGGAACCCTATTCTTTAGGATAGTTCTTGCCTGCCTCCTAGGGTATGCATCAGCAGGAAGCTGGAACTGGAAGGAGAGCTGGGACTTGAACCTAGGCTCTTCTGTATGGAACGTGGGTATCTCAAGTCATATCTTCACCACTGTGTTAAATGTCCACGCCCCTCCAAGCATTTTTTGTTAGTCACGATGTTGATATTTCCAGTTCTGCTAAGTGTCACTGTCAGTCTTCGCTTATGTCCTCTTGGGGCTTACCTCATGGTTGGTGGTGAGCACAGTGGGTTGCAGGCCTTGTCCCCTCTCCCAGCTCTGGCCTTCACTAGTCTCTGGTACTGACTGCCCACTTGGAAAGCAGGTGCTTGCCCGATGGCCATGAACATTGACACATGTGGGACATGTGAGAGTTTTGACTGCAAAGGGAGCCCAGATTACCAGATTGCAAAGGTTATGGGCAGGAGGGATGTATTACCCTGGGGGTGGGATGCCAGGCATTACATCTATGCTTGCTTCTCCTCTCATGGGCTCAGCATCCTGTGTGGGGGATGCCCCTCCATGTGCAAGATGAGCAAGATTTCCTGTCCTAGGGAGCTCAAATACAAAGGAGACCACCCCACCACCAAGACAGCATCAAAGAGCTGGGGGGAGCTGCCAGGACCCCCAGGAGACACTTGGGAGAGCAAGGGTTCATGGACTCGCTGAGGGTTCGGCTGTAAACTGAGGTCGGAAATGGACTAAGGTTCTGGCAAGAGGAAGCAGAAATGAGAGGCTGCTGTCAAGTTGTGACTGGGACTGTGCAAAGAGTTCAGATGTGGGTAGTGGGCCAGCCTGGAGGGGCCTGGAGACCAGAGAGCCTTGAACACCTGTGCAGAGTCAGGTCCTTCCATGGGCCAGAGAGGAGCTGTGGGCACCTCCAGCATAAGCTCTGCCTCTGCAGGCTAGATGAGGGGTGGGGCAGAATGAGATGTCCAAAAGAAGGGTTGCTCTTTGGCTTTTATTTATTTATTTTTATTATTTGAGAAGCAAAGCTATCAACTGCAGGATCATACTCCAAATGCAACAGCCAGGGGCTGGACTGAACCAAAGCCAAGACCCTGGAACTCAGTCCAGGTTTCCCACATGGATGGCTTGGAGCCAAATCCTTGACTTGGTTCCAAGGTGCACATTAGCAGGAAGCTGGAATCAGAAGCCAAACTGGCACTTGAACCTGGGGACTCTGCAGACATGGGATGCAGGCTTTTGTACCCAACGCTGCCCCCAGGGCTGCTCTTCAGAATGCACACGACTCCAGGGCTGGTCCTGTGGTGGACAGCTCTGGAGTGTGGCCCACACATGCCCGTGTTTTAATAGATTCAGGCTTCTGATTTGCGTTGTGGTGTTAACTCATGTAGAAGTTCCTGTTGCTGCTTGAAGTGACCATCTGCTGAGGCACAAGGACATGGTGCAGCGGCCAGGGGGAGGGAGCCCCAGCCAGCCCAACCCTGGCCTTCACCACCTGGGGTCAGATGATGGAGAATTCCTCTCACTGGGCAGACCGAGCATGTGGATGGTCAGGGCTCTGCAGGTGATTTCCAAGCAGCACCAATGTGTGGGGGTGTGGAGAGGCCTCTTGGGGGCCAACTCAACCAGGTCAGTGCAGGGGTGGGGATACCCTCTAGCGTGTCCTCTAGGGGAAGGGGATTAGTCATTGCTGTGGTCGAGGAATGGAGGAGAAATCAAAAGAGTGAGTAGTCAGCAGTTGTGTCTGCAGCAGGTCTGCAAGAGCAGCAGGAGGTGGCTGAGATATGAGTCACACTGGACCACTAACCCTAGTGGAGAGAGGTGCTTAGGGCTCCCAATGTCAAGCTCTGCCTCTTGCTGTTTCGGGGCTTGAGACCTTCCCCATCCCTCATAGTAAACCTCTTTAGGACAACATACACACCAGAGACATCCTCTGATCACATGTTGTTGCCCACACTGCCCTTGAGCTGTCAGGGCTCCACTGCCCAGTGTATTGCTCCAGTCTGCAGTAACCAGAGCATGGCAGTTGGAGTGGGTGTCTACTTAAACTGAGAACAGTCACAACCCTTCTCTTCCCCGCTGGGACCCACCTCCTTCAAGGTGGCCTGGGGTCAGTACCGGTCATGACCTCTTCCCTTTCAGCATCCTCTTGGCACCAGGTATCTACACTGCTTGGTATCTGGGACCTATCCTCAGCTGGATTTTTGTGGTTTCACCTGGCCTCCTCTGTCCCTGTGCTGTCTGCTGGAGTCCATGTGCCTGTGGTCTTTCACTGTGCCAGTGCAGCCTGGGGGCAGCTGAAGTTGAAAGTTTTTGGCCAGCCTTGGCAGAGAAGGTTGAATTTATGTATTGGCAGCTATTTACTGCCTGTGGGAGGGTGTTTCCTTTTCAGGGATCTTGCTTGACCATTTGAGGCAGATCTGTTTGGCCAGCTGAGGGTCCATATTTTGTTTTCCCATAACTCTAGTTTACAGCACTCACTGGCATTGTGGTATGGTTGGTTAAGTATCTGCCTGCAATCCCAGCAACCTATATGAGTACCAGTTCGAGCCCTGGCTGCACTACTTACCATCTGTTTCATTTTTTTTTTTTTAACAGCCCGTTCCCAGTCTGGCTTTGGCGGAGTCTAGGGCAAGATGTGTGTGTGTGCGTGTGCGTGTGCGTGTGTGTGTGGTGAATTCCTGGCCTTCTCTCCAGGCCCTGCTGTAGGAAGCTTCATACCTGCCTCCTCTGGGAAATGGCCATGCTTTTCTCCACATTCGTGTTCCATGGCCTTTGCCTATCCTTGCTTGCCCTGCTTTGGTGAACATCAGGCTCTCCCTCTGAGAGTCTGATAAGCCATGGATTCCCCTCTGCTCATCCTCCCAAATTTTCTGTAATCTGTGCCTCAAAAAGAAAGCATCTTGCCCCACTGTCCAATGATAAAGGCACATGCACTTAGAGGGGTTTAAAAGCGACGCCGTCCAGGAGAGAAACCTGCTGCCTCTGAGCCTCACCAGCCAGCCGTGTGCGCTGCTGTCAGCCTCCCTCCTTGGGTGGGTGGGGCCTGTTCAGATGCAGTGTGCTGAGCTCCAGGCACAGGAGGTAGGAACCAAGGTAGAAGATTCTTATGGTGAACTTGAATTGATGGAGCATGCAAGCCTCATGTGGCTGCCAGAATGTAAAACACAGCAGTCGCATGGCTCGCTTATTTATTTGGGCCTTGGCATCTCAGCAATGAAAAAGTTTGTAGGGTGAATGAGCAAAAGATGCAGAACTTGTCAACTCGTGGTTATAGGTTCTGGCTTTTCCCAGCCAATCAGTCTCGGGCACCTGGCAGGCAGCCTGCTGACACATGTACCTTGTTGCAAGTTGCACGCTACTTATTTTTGCTCTGGGAAACAGCCTGGTTCACTGCCACCGAGGCTGTCGGGCTGTGACTGAGCTGGGCTCTCTCTGGAGCCTGGAGCCCTTCCCTGCAAGTGGAAAACACAACAGGAAACACTTCAGCAGCAGCCCAGCTGCCCAGGTCTCCTCATTTGCAGTTGGTCCCACTGCTCAGTCACCCTCTCTCGCTGGGCTGCTCAGTTAGCCCTGATGTGTTACCTGCTTGGCTGGGACTTGAGCTGGAGTATGACTCCCTTGATGAAGGATTAAGGAGGGTGGAAGGTGTGATCCGGAAGCTGTTAGACGAACTGGCTTCCTGTGCCCTGGTGGCAAGTCCAGAGTGTTCGGGTTCTTTGCCAGAGTTTTGTCAGCTACCTCATTGTCTAATGTCCTCAGAGCCTTTTTTTCTTTCCCTTACCATCCTCCTGCCCCGACCCCTCTCAGCAGGTTCAGATTTCCTCATGGCTTTAAATATCTCCAGTCTAATGACTGCCAAATGCATCTCCCTGGCCCAGATCACTTTTCTAGATGTCAGCTTGTGTATTCAGCTGCTTCCATCTATGCTTGATGTCCCTCCCTCCCCGCAGTGCTGCCCATGCAAACCTGAACCCGCACTCTACACCCCTACAACTGAGCCAGTGCCCCACACTGTCCATGGCTCCAGCCTGCACCCAGTTCTCAAGTCAGGAATCTAGAGGTCATTTTTGGCACTTCTCATTCACATACCACATCTAAACTGTCACCCAGTTCAATCTATTCTAACTCCAATTATGTACCAGCTCTTCTGCTTATCTCTACTCATGCCTGCCATCCTCATTCAAGCCACCCCTCATCTGGCATGGGGTATGTGGAGACAGCCCTCTGGGTAGGGGACCTCCCTGCTCCCCTGGACCATCTTTCACAGCCTTAGCATTTGCTCATGTCATGTCCCTGTTACAACTCCTCCGTGGTGTCCATTGAAGTTAACAGAAAGTCCAGGGTCATTCTGGACCTGGCTGCTGCCACCCTCCCTCCTCTCTATATATATGTGAGGCACGCTAGGCTTTTTAGCCCCTCATATTTGCCAAGGAAGGACTCTCCTAGCATCGCTGCCTTGGGACTTGCCTCCTGCCAGTTCTCACACCCTCAGTCTTTCATGCCCATCTGACATGCCTTCTATGCAGAGAAGCCATCCACTTGTTTGCTATTGGTGTCTGCAATGCAAACCACTTCAAAACCTGGAAGCTTAAAGCAACCACCAGCCTCTTATTTCTGAGGGTTCTGTGAGTGGCCTCAAGCTTAGCTGCGTGGTTCTTCTGCTGGTCCTGCTTGGAGCTCCCTCTAGTGGCTACAGTGCGGTGGCCAGAACCAAAAAACTGATCAGCAGGGATCGCTTCAAGGGGGTTGGCGTCTTGGCAGGACTCTCAGGTCGCTGGGATGGCTGGGCCCCAAGGGTTTGCTGTCTCCGTGTAGCCTCTCCAGCAGATGCACAGCATTGTTACCATAGGGAGCTGTGGATGTGGGTATTATAATGTTCCCAGGAATCATGGGGTTGTGTGATGGGCAGGAATGTGATTGAGGAGGCTGTAGTTCGTATCCCGCCTCTATCCCATCTGATTATTGCTTAACAGCCAAGACTCCTTTGGTTGGCGTGTGAGCCCCCACAAGGTTGGGCACCTTTATAATCTTGTACTGATATTCTTTGGCATCTAGAAGAGGTTCTGATATTTACTAGATGCTCCATAAATATCTGACTAACAGAACAAATGAGTCACTTACAGCCTAGTAACATGGTATTTTCATTGTTGCCATTTTATAAAACCTGTTTTTTTTTTTTTTAAAGATTTATTATTATTGGAAAGCTGGATATACAGAGAGGAGGAGAGACCGAGAGGAAGATCTTCCATCCGATGTTTCACTCCCCAAGTGAGCCGCAACGGGCCGGTACGCGCCAACCCGAAGCCGGGAACCAGGAACCTCTTCCAGGTCTCCCACACGGGTACAGTGTCCCAATGCACTGGGCCGTCCTCGACTGCTTTCCCAGGCCACAAGCAGGGAGCTGGATGGGAAGTGGAGCTGCCGGGATTAGAACCAGCACCCATATGGGATCCCGGGGCTTTCAAGGTGAGGACTTTAGCCGCTAGGCCACGCCGCCAGGCCCAAAATCTGTTTTTTATTGAATCCAATGCCATTGATTATTAGGTCCATTACAGTTTTATGTACCATTAAGAGGCACAACTAGAATTAAAGCACAAAAATAATTTTTTCTTTTTTTTAAAGATCTGTTTATTTTACTTGAAAGTTGGAATTACAGAGAGGGAGATACAGAGAAAGATCTTCCATCTGCTGGTTCACTCCCCAAGTGGCAGCAGCAGACAGAGCTGGGCTGTTCTGAAGCCAGGAACCAGTAACTTCTTCTAGGTCTCGCACATAGAAGCAGTGGTCCAAGGCCTTGAGCCATTCTCTGCTGCTTTCCCATACCATTAGCTGGATTGGAAGTGGAGCAACTGGGACCCAAATTAGTGCCCATATGGGATGTTGTCACTGCAAGTAGAGGACTAGTTTGTTGTGCCACCACATGAGACCCAATTTCTTACTTTTTTTTTTTTTTTTAAGATTTTATTTATTTTATTACAAAGCCGGATATACAGAGAGGAGGAGAGACAGAGAGGAAGATCTTCCGTTCGATGATTCATTCCCCAAGTGAGCCGCAACAGGCCGGTGCGCGCGGATCCGATGCCGGGAACCAGGAACCTCTTCCGGGTCTCCCACGCGGGTACAGGGTCCCAATGCATTGGGCCGTCCTCGACTGCTTTCCTAGGCCACAAGCAGGGAGCTGGATGGGAAGCGGGACTACCAGAATTAGAACCGGTGCCCATATGGGATCCCGGGGCTTTCAAGGCGAGGACTTTAGTCGCTAGGCTACGCTGCCGGGCCTGCAATTTCTAATTTCTTACTTTTTTTTTTTTTTTTTTAATTTATTTTATTGTATTGTTGTTGACAATCTTTACATAGTTAATTACCGTTAAAGAAAGAAAAAGAAGAGAAAAAAAAAGGTTCAGGGGGATAGGGAAGTGGGTAATACTATTATGTCCATATTGTTTCCATCATGTATCTGAGGTAAAGGGGGATATTGAGGGAGAAGCCCCACCCGGTTTCCCGCCCACCCCGAGTCCCAGATGTGGGGCATGCTCTGAGATATGTGCTCGAGTGGTGTTAATAGTTCTCCGGTTATGAATCGCTGCCAGTTTCGCTCGATGAGGTCGTCCACTGATTGATATGGTCCATTATACAGTCTCCGTTTGCCCCATTTTTCGCTGCCAACATATAGCTGAGATGAATGATTGACCTGTGCTGTCTTCTGTCTTTTCTTGGTTAGATTTCTGAGTCCAGCAGTTCGATTAGGGAGATCTCCAAAGAAACTTTGAGGTATTCCCAGACTAGTTTCTTGTATGTTCTAGCAAGCACAGGGCCCGGCACAGTCCATCACCCCGATCAGCTGGTGGTTTCAATTGCTGGGTTGGTTCTGTTTTCGGTCCCGAGTTGCACTGGAACCAATGGGTGTTGCAGTCCAATCTGGTTCGGCCCTTACATCAACCAGTGGGAGCTGCAGCCTAGTTGGGGCAACCCACAATAACCCCCACCAGGACCGTCCCCTACCCTGGTTTGCCAGTATGTGTAGCAGAAGACCAGTCTGTCCCCCATCCCATTTGGCTCTTGTACTTGTCAATGGGTATTAAAGCTTAGTTCTATCTAACCAACTCAACCATCCAGCCCTCACGGGTGTTGTTGAGTGCCTCTCTATCTAGCCATCCCAGCTCCCGTCCTAGTTTTCATGCCCTCCTACGGGAATAGTGACCCAAGAAGGGGGAACCCACTTTTTCCCTCCCAGGTCTCTCTGTCCCGGTTTATGCACTCTCCAGGTGGTTCTGTGATTTGACTTGACAGAATTAGTTCCCAGTGCCAGCTTCTGCGGCTATGCCCATACATCCCTCACCCACTCTAATTTATGCTTGCACCAGCAGGAATAATCAGCCCAGCCTGGCTTTTCCCTGGTCTAGTCCACATGCAGCGCACAGGTGATGTAGCCTTGCTTAGTCTGGTCTGTCTCTATCCCAGCCCAAGCTCTCCAGTGGGAGTAGCTGTCCGGCGAGGGGACCAGCCCCTTAATTCCCCTGCTGGTTCTGCCCCTCCCTTCCTGGATCTCATGTGTGCTGGTTGGGTGCTGCATTCATATCCAGTACAGGCAACCACGCCCTGGCATTCCATAATGTGTACTGGTTTTGTCGCAAACAAACCCGGCCCATCCCACACTCTGTTCTGGTGATCGGATTTGCCAGTGGGTGACATGAACCGATTCAGCCTGGTCTGCTCCTGACCCATGCTGAATGTGTGCCAGTGGGAAACTTTCCATGGCCTATTCTGGGCTGTTTCCTATCATGCTTCTTGCGCTAACCTGCAGGGACTGTGTCCTGCCAGAGGAGTTGCCCAGGCTCCTCCATCAGAACCCCTCCCAATGGCAGATTTTGCATATGCCAGGGGATCCTTGAGCCAACCCTACCCAGTTCACCTCCTGTCCTAGCAGGAACAGTGGCTTTTCCTGGCTGGCTTTCACCCCATTCTGGTTCTTGTTGTTGGATGTTTCAGCCCGGCCATGGCTCGTCCATACCCACATACAGCTCACGCATGGCTCAAGAGAGGAGTGAGACCCAGCCTAATCAGTCCCACATCTACCCTCTGGTTCTTCATGACACCAGATGGTGTTGGGATCTGAACTGGCCTGATGCATCCAATCCCAGCCCACACTAGTGCCTCGGGTGACTACAACTGTTTCCTAGATAGAATGCAGCCCCCATTCCAGCACACGTGGCCCTTGCTGGGAACCTCAACCCAGTTAAGGTGTCCCCATGCCTCCACAACTGGGCCTGTTCCTAGCCATAGATCATGCGCCTGCCAGTGGTTGCTCTGACTCAGCTTATCTCAGTCCCTCACTTGTCCTGGCCTCTGCCTTAGACAGTGTGCCTTAGCGTCCATGACTCAAGTAGCAACCTAAGCAGCGATTCAGACAATCAATACCCCAGAGCTCCGTGGCCGGGCGGCCAGCAGACAGAGCCTGGCACCACATGGTGCCCTGGCCGCCCTGGGGGAGGCCGAGGACTCATTCACTGCCTTGCAGCAGTGTCTTTGGCTTGAGCCCCCAGCATTGGGTCTGACCCGGCAGGGGCACCCCCCACAGCCGCCACACTGTGAGGAGCGGCACTTGCCCCCGAATCCCAAGGCCCAAACCCCTCCCAAACTCACCCTGCCACAAGATATTAGCAGCTGGGCGGAGTTAGGAATTTTAACCCAGTTCCCAAGTTCCCTCATGGCGTACTTACCCTGAGGGAAGAGCTCTCTTGGGTCCTGGGGGAGGCCGAGGACTCGTTCACTGCCTTGCAGCAGTGTCTTTGGCGTGAGCCCCCAGCATTGGGTCCGACCCGGCAGGGGCAACCCCCATAGCCGCCACACTGTGAGGAGCGGCACTTGCCCCCGAATCCCAAGGCCGAACCTAATTTCTTACTTCTTAAAAATGTAATATCTATGTATTGGAAAAAAAATACTTTAGGACCCCATATGATGGCTCAATGGTTAGATACTTGCCTTGCACAAGCCAGGATTCCATGTGGGTGCTGATTTGTGTCGGCTACTCCCCTTCCCATCCAGCTCTTTGCTTGTGGCCTGGGAAGGCAGTAGAGGACAGCCCAAAGTCTTGGGACCCTGCACCCACATGGGCGACATGGAGGAGGCTCCTGCTTCCTGGCTTCACATCAGCTCAGCTCAGTTCTGGCTGTTGTGGCCACATGGGGAGTTATCCAGTGGATGGAAGAACTTTCTGTCTCTATATCTCCTTCTCTCTGTAAATATGCCTTTCAATAAAAATGAATAAATCTTAAAAATAATAAAAGAAGTACTTTAGATTCATAAGTGTATCATATGTGATACTTAGATGTATGTAAGAAAGTATAAGAATAATAAAAATAAAAAAAGAAAGTATAAGAAAAATGAACTGGTTCAGATCACCCTGAACTGTCTTCATATCGCCAGTCTGTCTCTTCTGCATAAGATTTTGATTCTGTTAGATTCTTGTTTTGCAAGCAACCTTAGCCTCTGTGCCGGGAGGGATGCTGGCTTAATGATGAGCATTTCTGGAAGGCAATTCCCCTGTCATTTCCCAGTTGGTCACAATATGGCTGGAGTTCAGTTACAAGGAAAGGAGATGGCATGACACCCTGACTGTCCCTGGCTGACGGAGTGACAGAGATGGAAGCCAGCCTCTGTGTCGGAGCTGGTAACTTGGAAGATCAACTACAGCTCACAGAAGAAAGCAGAACCGTAAGTTATGGTAACATCTTATAGGGCTGTTTCCTCCATTTATCCAAGATTTTTCTAGTTATTTGTCATTTATGAATAAAGTCAAGCCATCATTTTAACACAGATACATGACAGCAGTGGCACAAGCAGAACCCAACCTCATCACTTGGTTGATTGTGTCACGTGTCAGTTGTAATTGACTTATGCATGAGAGTGAAATTAACAACTTCCTCAGCGTCCCTCGCATTCCATGCTCTCAGCAGGCTGTGTTAACTCAGTAGGGATCTGTTTTTCACTGACAACAATGCTGGTCCTTTCAAAGTCTTCCTGAACACATCATTACAGGTGACCATTACCATTTTTAAATATTTTACTTATTTGAAAGTCGGAGTGACAGAGAAAGAGAGATCTTTGATCCTCTGGTTCATTCTGCAACTGTCTGTAATGGCCAGGTCAAAGCCAGGAGTCAGGATCTCCATCTGGGTCTCTCAGGTGAAGAGCAGATCCCAAGCACTGGGACCATCTTCCACTCTACCTTCCCAGGCACGTTAGCAGAGAGCTGGATTGGAAGTAGTCAGCTAGGACTTGAACTGTCACTCCAGTATGGGGTACTGGCATTGCCAGTGCATGCTTAGCGTGTTATACCACAAGGCCAGCCCCAGGCCATTGACAACCGATTAGCACTTGGACATGAGACTGAATTCCTGACAGAGACCAGTACGTGTAGAGGTAAAGGAAGTCCACATCTGTGGTCAGTCCAACAAGGGAGGGCACACAGCGGGTAACCTGCCCCTTCTCTGGAACATTTCACGTTCCTGTACCACTTGCAGGACGTTTGAAGGACTACCCCGAACACACACACACACACCACCACTAATCCCACCGCCAGGCCAGCTGAGCTCAAAGCCTGGATCCGAGTCATGCAAGACTCTTCTGCAGAAAAGCTGGCAGCTGTTGGTGGCCCCCACATCATGTTTGCTTGCCCTTAGGTACTCAGCAGTCTCCATGGTGGTTCCCTGGTTCACCCTGAAGACAGTGCTAGCTAGGCAGGCCAGCCCCTCACAGGTGCCCCACACCTTGCTCTGACTCCCCTGGATATTCCACTATAAGGCCCCCTCAGATTGGGTAGGCCTGGTTTTGAGCTCTGTGTTACTGGTTCACAGGTTAGAGCGTTGAGGTCTTCTGAGAGTCTGCACTCCAGCTGCCAGAACAAAATGCCAGACTGGGCTGCTGAGACAACTGGATTTTATTTCTGAGGACTATAAGTTCAAGATCAAGGAGCTGGAAAAAAGTCAGTTTTTTCCTGAGGCTTCTGCTCGTGGCTTATCGACAGGTGCCACTTGCTCTGTATTCACCAGCCATCGTTGCGTAAGACGACACAGAGAGTTCTCTGCTCTTGTCCTGTGGAGGCACAGATCCCTTGGGAATGGGGCCCTAACCCTGATGTCTTCGTTTAACCAAGTGACTTCCTTGGAGGTCCGCCTCTTCCAGACACAGCTGCGATGAGGGGTAGGGCTTCAATGTATACATCCTAGTGAAGAGGACGCAAGCTCACTCCTCAGTGAAGAGCGAGGAAATGGTCCACTGTGCAGGGTCACTGGGGAAAGCGAGTTTCCCCTGGACACCTACACCAAGCCAAGGCTCAACATCTGAGCCTGCAAGCCAGATTTATTGGCAGCCAAGGCCCGCAATGTTGTATGGCTGGCAGGAAAAATGCAAGGTCTAATTTTGGTCCCTCAGCATACTAGGATGCTGAGAGGAAGACTGTTCTCAATTCAGTTGAGCAGCTTCTCTCTGCGGCACTCTCAGCATGTTGGGCCAAATCCCGCAGGTGACAGGCGTTGAGGGCTTTGTGCTTGGGCTATATTTAGTGACCAGGTGGCAGGTGGGTACCTGCTGTGCAGAACCCAGCACTCCTGGGCTCACTGCCGCAGCATGGCAGGATGATTCCTGGGGCCTGTGTGCCAACGAGGAGGCTGCCCACACCACATGCCCCCCCACTAAACACCTCCCCCTCTGCCCCAGATGGCTTTGGAAAAGTGGCCTCAGATGACACCAAGCCTCTTTGTGGGCACTGTGCCGAGAGACCACTGACGTTCCAAGGCCTGAAGAGTATTTCTGACACCTAAATTAAAAGCATATTGGCTCTAAGAGAGACCATTCTGAATTGAAGTGGTTGTTAATTCAATGGCCACCTACAATTCCACTCCACTGTTATCTATAGAATTGCATCTGATAAATATGAACTTCTATTTATAGAGTATAACAATACAGAGAATTTATTTTTTAAAAAAGCTGAAAAGTATGAAAGTCCTTTCAAGTGTTCTAAAGCAAAGAGATATATTTAACATGGGCCATGGGAACATTTTTGAGTTTGGTGTGATGGTGGGGCATGGTGGGGGAATGGTGTCCTCAAGTTCAAGGCCCCAGGGCCCGGTGCAAGCCCCGCCTCCCCTGCTGCCGTGTTTTGGAGGACATTCAGTCTGGTCCCATGAGATCGGAGCATGTGGAGTGCAGTGCTGTATAGCAGAGCTGAGCAGTGTTACCCAGGAACCCCACCAGAACTTTCGGAATGCTTGCTAAATATGCCGTTTCCGGAGTCTCGGTACCTACTGACTCATATTAAAGGAAGGGCCCCAAGCAGCTGTCCTTCTCACAAGCCCCTGGTACCTGGTACTCAGGATATAAAAACTGGAGCACTGTGGCACTGACACCTGCTTGATAGTGATATAGAATTGGCAAGTGGTCAGTTTTGAAGCTTTTTTTCTTTTTAAGATTTATTCTGTTTGTTTGAAAGGCAATGTTACAGAGAATGAAAGAGAGATTTTTGTACCCACTAGTTCACACTCCAAATGACTGCAATGGCAGGGGCTGGGCCAGGCCGAAACCAGGAGCCAGGAGCTTCTTTCAGGTCTCCCGTGTGGGTGGAAGGGCTCACATATTTGGAGCATCTTCTGCTGCTTTTCCAGGTGCGTCGTCAGGGAGCTAGACTGCAAGAGAAACAGCAGGAGTCTAACTGGCACCCATAGGAAACAACATTGTTGTGGGCAGTGGCTTAAGCCGTTGTACCACAAGGCTGACCCCTCAGAACCTTCTGACATGGCAGAGGCCCAGGGCCAGAGCCAGTATTCAGGGAGGAAGTCCAGGGTTGGATGGGCTATCAGGTAAAGCCACAGACAGGGTACTAGTGCTTTTTCTGCCTCCTGAATTCTCCCACGGGGCCCAAGCCAGTTCAGGGGACTCAGGGCTCAGATCCAGGCAGGAGCTGTGAGTATCAGATTAAATAACATTGGCAGGATCAAAGGAATAAGCACAAGGATGGGGGCTGGGGGTGCTGCATGCCATTTATTCGGAGTATATCCACTCCTATCCAATAGGAATCAAGCACCCACTCTGCCCCGGGCACTGGATGGGCCCTGGCCACACATCAGTGAGCAAAAACGGATATTTTTGTCTGCCCTGTAGGTTGCACAGAACTCTGGGCAGCTGTTGGGCAGAGAAAAATGGCCAGAGAAAAATGGTCTCATGTCCCCTTAGGAGTGGAAGGAGCTGGCCATGCAGCCTCTGCAGAAAAACTGCTCCAACCCATCAGCCAATAGCCTTTTTAGCTTTTTCTTTTTTCCCCTTTTTTTTTTTTTTTTTGTAAGATTTCTTTATTTTGAAAGACAGAGTTAGAGGAAGGAGCAGAGAGATCTTCCACCCCTTGGTCACTCCCCAAATGGCTGCAATGGTTGAAGGTGGTCCTGGTTGAAGCCAGGTACCCAAGCACTTGGGCCTTCTTCCTCTTTTTCTTCCTCCTCTTCTTATTCTTCCTTGATTTTTTTTTTAAGATTTTACTTATTTTTATTGCAAAGTCAGATATACAGAGAGGAGGAGAGACAGGAAGATCCTCCATCCGATGATTCACTCCCCAAGTGAGCGCAACGGCTGGTGCTGTGCCGATCTGGATCCAGGAGCCAGGAACTCCCTCCAGGTCTCCCACGTGGGTGCAGGGTCCCAAGGCTTTGGGCCGCCCTCGACTGCTTTCCCAGGCCACAAGCAGGGAGCTGGATGGGAAGCATGGAGCTGCCGGGACTAGAACTGGCACCTGGCGCATTCAAGGCGAGGACTTTAGCTGGTAGGCCACACCACCAGGCCCTCTTCCTTTATTTTTATTGGAGAAAGTCAGATTTACAGAGAAGGAGAGACAGAGAGGAAGATCTTCCATCTGCTGATTCACTCCCCAAGTGGCCACAATGTCTGGAGCTGAGCTAATCCGAAGCCAGGAGCCAGGAGCCAGGAGCTTATTCCAGGTCTCCCATGCAGGTGCAGGGTTCCAAGGCTTTGGGCCATTGTCTACTGCTTTCCTAGGTCACAAGCAGGGAAGTAGAGCAGCCAGAACATGATATGGTGCTCATGTGGGATGTTGGTGCTTATAGGTGAAGAATTAGCCAGTTGAGCCATTATGTTGGCTCCACTGGGCCATTTTAGACTGCTGTTTTCCCAGGCCATCAGCAGGAAGCTGGACTGGAAGCAGAACATATGGGACTTATGTGGGATAGCGATATCACAGGCGGTAGCTTAACTTACTATGCCACATTGCTGGCCTCAATCCGTAAGTCTTAACACCTGCCTCTCTCACCATCTCTTCCTTCCAACTTGTGTCCATTCTACTTCCAGGTTGTCTTTTTTGAGCTGTGTGCAACTCTGGTTCCACCACCAATATTCCAGCTCACACCATTGCCATCTCACGCAAGGATAATAACGGGGCTGCCGATGGTGGCTACCATGGGTTTGTTCTTTTTACTTTTCTTAAATATTTATTTTGTTTGAAAGGTGGAAAAAGAGAAAGAGATCTTCTACCTCCCGGTTTATTTCCTAGATACCCACAACATCCAGTGCAGAATTCAACTTCGGGGGCCAGGACCAAGTGATTTAAGCTATCACCTGTTACCTTACAGGGTGTGCAATAGCCGGAAGCTAGATTAGAAGGAGAGCCGGGAACTGAACAAGGTCCTCTAATACACTGCCATGTCAAACACCTACTCCTACAGCTTCATTCTTTTCTTTAAAAAAAAATTCATTCATTCATTCATTTATTTAAAAAGGTTATATACACAAAGAGAAAGAGAGAGAATGTTCCATATACTGGTTCTCTACCCAAATGGCTGCAGGGGCAGGACTGGGTCAGGTTGAAGCTGGGAGCCTGGAATTCTAGGACTCAAACCAGCACTCTGATATGGGATGCTGGTATTACAGGTGGCAGCTTAGCTCACTGTGCCACAACACTGGCCTTGGTAATTATGTATTTTCTTGTGATTATTTGTTCAGTGACTCATCATAAGCTTCTCCTTTATTCCTTATGACATACTCAGTGCCTAGCAGGCAAGGTCTTAGTGACTGTTGACCAAAGGCACAAACAAGGACATTCTCTGCCATGCATGTTCTAAAGTGTCCACCTTTGTGGCAGGAGTCACAAACCCTGCATTTCCACAGACTTGAGAAGGTACTCAGTAGGTGGGACTGTTGTCTTAGTTCTTTGCTGCTGGACCACAAATTATCCCCAAGCATAGAAGCTTTCAGCAATGAATAGTTGTCACCTTGCCTATGACTATAGGTCTGGAATGTGGGAACAGTTTTGCTGGGGCAGAGACCTGTCAACTGAAGGCTTGGTGAGGACTGCAAGGTGCTAAAATGGCTCTGCCCATGCTGGCCACAGGGATGCAGGTTGCTGCCCCACAGCCTCTGCCCATCCCCACCTAAACTCCATCTGGTTCTGTGTTCTGCTGACATGGTGGCCAGCCCATTCCAGAGTGGGCCATCCAAGAGAGCACAAACCAGGGTCACAATGTCTCCCAGGTACTGGCCTTGACATCTACACCACGCCAGTTCTGCAGCACCCTGTTGGTTACAGAAGTCAACTCCTGTCATCTAGGGAGAGGATCATAGGGGGAAGGGAACTGGGAGGGGGGGACGTCTGAGTGCCTCCCAGGCTAGCAGATGGGTGAATCTAGAAGGGGACACCATCTCTGGTTAGGATTGGTCCCTTGGAAGAGGTGGACTCGTCCTGTGCCTTGAGGAATAGGCAGCAACTGGAGTTGTTTGTGAATGGAGGGCATGCAGGTGGGTGGGAGCATAACATGAAGGTACAGAGGTGAGAAGGAGTGTCTCAGGTTTGCTCATCCAAAGGAAGAATGGTTGGGCCTGCACACAAAGCACATGTAGGGCATAGAGATAACCATGGGACAGAGGTGTTGGGTGATGTGGAATTTCTGCAGCCTTTGGAAGCCAGGCAGGTACATCACTAATAATGCTGAGTACCAGGGAGATCACAGGGGTAGCCTTGGTGCTTCAGGCAGTGTAATCCAGGGACAGCAGGCAGGACAGCCCAGCCTGGGAGAGATGCTGGCAGAGGCATGTGCCTTGGCCCCAGGGGTGGGGAGAGGAGCTGAGTGTGAGGTGCTAGCATGAGGAATAGAAAAGGAGGTCAAGTCCTGAGGAAGACTGTGTACTGCCCAGAATGACCAAGCATGGGTGAGAAGGACACAGGAGTGACACTTGCTCCTCTGGGTCCCTCCCCACCCCAGGACCAAAGCAAAGCATCATATGGCACAGTGGCTGCCATCGATGGCCCATAACGAGGCTGTACTAACACAGGAGGGATTATGGTCTGGAAGCGATTTGCCAGAAGAGGATGGTAAAGTTAGGATGGCCACCCAGCTGCCCTGTCCCTGTCCTCTGCATCCTGAGGACTCTAGCACCAAGCACTTCTCGGCTTCCCTTGCTCTGTACCCTGCTGTGTGCCCAGCTGGCTTCAGGTGTGCACAGGAAGCCTCATGTTTTGGGAACTGGAAATCTCCTTCTTTCTATGCCCCTGCAGGGACAAGACATACCAGAGACTGTGTCTGCCACAGCGCTTGCCCTGACCAGCTCTGACCAGCTCTGGCCAGCTGCTGCTATTGTTCAAGCAGTCTGGGCAACTGGGTCTTGTGGAACCCAAAGCCTGCCCAACCTGAGCTGGTCAGATGAGATGCTTACTTGGGGGTGGCTTCTGATTTGCAGCATCCTAACCCTCAAAGCTGCCTGCTCTCTCATGAGCCCTGGTGCAGGTGGTGCGGGGATGAGGGGTGGGGAGATATCCTTGCTCGAGGTTAGTTTGATGGGAAAATAAAGCATTTGCTCTTGGTTGAGCTCACTCTACTGAGTCCTAGGTGGCACTGTGGGAGCTTCATAGCTTCCCAACCCGTTACTTTGCTGTGGAAGCCTTGGGCTCCTCATCTGTGAGATGAGAGCAGTAGGATCTACTATCTGTCCTCTGAGCATCTTTGAGCACTGAATGAAGCTGGGTGCCAGCCCAGACACCTGCCAGGTCGTGGTTCCGCAGGCAGAGCCCCCCCATCTTCCACCTGATCCCCAGTGCTCACGCGCTCTCTCTCTCTCCCTTTCTCTCTAAGAGCATGCTGCTGGCTGGAGAGACAGACACCAGAGAAGAGTCAGCTTTGCGGGGGCTGCTTGGGCTTTTGTTAATCAATTTCCAGGGGGGACGATTCCACCACTTGCCTTTTTTTAGAGCCATGCACAGAGGAGAGTGGAAAGCGTTTCCTCTGCTGAAATGAAAGGCACTATTTAATCTTGTCACCATCTGCCTTGGCTCCAGACTGGAAGCCCGCAGGCTGCTCTCCGTTTCCTAGCGACGGGACGGGTGGCTCTGCTTCCACCAGCACACACTGGAAAAGCCTGGCCACATGGCCTGCCTGCAAGAAAGGGACCTACCATCCTTTCCCAGGACCTCACAACAGGGTGGCGGGGATGAATTGGACAAGTCCTTGAAGTGACCCACAGAGAACTCTGGCTCCTTCTTCTTCCTCAGGGCTGACACACCACAGTGGAACAAGTATTTTCCGAGGCCTGGGCACCACGTCAGAACCCAGGGGCCAGCAGCCTCAGATCTTCTCTGAGGGCTGCACTGAGAATCTGTCTCATGCCTGTCGCCGTGTGAGACCCGACCTGTGCCGTTCTTTCCACATGGCTTCTCCTCTCTGTCTTGTAAGGACACTTGTCACAGGATTCAGGGCCCAGTCTGATCCCATGATCTCATCCTGAGATCCTTACCTCATTGTACCTCAGCCTGACTCTGAATGAGATCACCATGCTGTCTTGCTGGTACATCTTACCCGCCAGGGTGCCCATGAGGTGAATGTGGGCCCTGGGCAAGAAGGGCAGGTACGTGCATACAGCGTTCATGTACCCGAGGTTGGCTCCCGACTTCAGCTGTGCTGCAGCAAAGGTATCTGGAGAGGAGCACTTTATTGTTTTTTTTTGCTAAAAGCCAGGCCAAAACCAGGAGCCAGTGATTGTTTCCAGGTCTCTCACATGGATGACAGATGCCCAAGCACTTGGGCCAGTTGCTGCTGCTTTCCCAGGTGCATGATCAGAGAGCTGGATCAGAAATGGAGCAGCTGGGACTTGAACCTGCATTCTAATATGGGATGCCAGAATGTCACTTTTTGTGCCCCCAATAACAGTTCCCCGGGGCTATGTTTTGAAAGTGGATCTTGGGAGAGGGCAAGATTTTAAGTTAAGAGAACAGACACTTCCTGTGGACTGACAGATGTGGTGTCCCCCTGAAAGTCCCACCATGCTAGGGGCAGCAGTCCTGTCCTGTGCAGCTGTGCAAGCAGCCACAGCTGCATCATCTTCCTGGCACGTACCCCACACCTCCTGCTGTCCACCGCCACCAGGGCCCTGTCACAGCCCTTTCTTCTCTGGGAACTGGGTGGGCATCATTCAAGGGCTCTGGCCCAGTTGGAAGTGGGGTGTAAAAGGGGTTCCCCAGGCTCTGGGAAACACTCCACCTGTTCACCTCCTATTCACACCTAAGACAGCTGTCACCTGCAGGATCCACAAGAGCTGAAAACTCACCACCCATTCCTTTGAAAGTTCATATTACTGGGCCTGGTGCAGTAGCTTAGTGGCTAAAGCCCTAACCTTGCACACACTGGGATCCATATGGGTGCTGGTTTGTATCCTAGCTTTGGATTGGCTCAGCTTCAGCCATTATGGCCACATGGGATATGAACCAGCGATGAAAAATCTTTGTTTTTTCTCTGTGTAAATGCCTATCCAATAAAAGTAAAGCCCCCCCCCCCAAAAAAAAAGTGGATGGGAAAATACTCAGAGTCCCAGAGCTCAAGGGCAGCCATGCCCCCGGCAGCTGTTGCATGCTGCTTGATCACTTGGTAACAGTTACAGACAGTGGCTGGGACAGAATTTGGACTATGATTCACCTTCATACTTGTGCTGATTCCCAGTCTCCTGCCCTTGGCCACTGGGAAGAAAGACTGGGTTTCTGGAACTTCTACTCTGTGACTGCCCAGCCTGCAGGGCCAGGAAGCATGGGACTGTGCGGCTGGCCCTCCAGAGCCGTGCTGTCCAGAAGGGGCTGCCAAGGAAGGATTAAGGATGTCTGTGCAGCTTCCCAGCCCAGGACGCCTTGGATGCTAGCCCTAACCCTCGTCTAGTATCTCACAAAATGCCTTCCCTGCATTCCTTAGTTAACACGTGCCTGTGCCCCAGGCTTAGTGACAGTGGACCTAAGCAGAAAAGGAATCTTGGGAACATTGGGTATGTATATTATGGGGTTGCGGCAGTTCAGGAATTGGAAGTAGGGAACCCAGGGAAGACCAAGGCAATCAGAGTATGAATAATCAGGCAGAGGCCCTGCAGCCTCAAACACCAGATGCTACCACTGGTAGCCTGGCCAGTGTCCATGTTGGACACCAGACACCAGATCTAAGGTGACCTCTTAGTGTGAAGTCTCCCCCTTTCCATTCCTGCTCCCAGCCACCTGCCAGTCTCAACAGCATCCCTGCTGTCTTTACTCTTAAATTACCACCCCCAGAATTAGCACCTTCTTGTATCCTGCATCCTGATGAATGGAGCTGGGTGACAGCCCATACCCACACCACCAAGCAGGCAGAAGGCAGCAGGTGACCTTTGCTGCTTCTCTGGGGGACTGGCCAGCTCACCCCCATAAAGGTCTATGCAGAGGGGAGTCCTTCCAGATGTCAGAAGCAAAGGGTGAGGAGAGGCTTCAGTTCCTACAAGCATATCGTGCCTGTTAGGGATACAAAGCATGGGTCTTTACACAGCAATCTGTGCAGATCTGTCCTGATGCTGTGGCTTGTAGCCCACAATCAGCAGACCACTGGGAAGGGGAGGACCTGTGGCACAGAGACTCAGCTAAGGCCTGGCCCAGCCATCTGGGGAATGAACCAGCAGATGGGAGATCCCTCCCCACTCCCTCTCCCTCTCCTGTATTTTTCTGCCTCTCATACAGATAAGTCTTTTTTAAAAATATATTTATTTTTGTTTGAAAGGAGAGTTATATATATATATATAGAGAGAGAAATCTTCTTTTCTCTGAAGAACCTCTAGACTGATCCAGAACAAGGAGCTAGGAGCTTCCTCTGGGTCTCCCACACAGGGGCAGATTCCCAAGCACTTAGACCATCTTCCAGGGCTTTCCCAGGCACATTAATAGGGAGATGGACCAGAAGTGGAGCAGCTGAGACTCAAACCAGCACCCATGTGGGATGCAGGTACCACAAGTGGGTGCTTACTTTGCTAATGAACCAGGACACTGGACCCACAACTAAGTCTGTTTAACAAATGCCACTAGGGGGTGTTGGCTGCCAATCCATCCTTGTACCATCTTATCCAGTGAGGCTAAAGGTAGATTGGGGGAGCCCAGAGCACTCTTCCGCATCTATTTGAAACCCACACTGCTTAAGTTGTCATGATAAACACTTTAAAAAAGATATTTATTTGAAAGGCCGACTTAGAGAAGAAGATTTCTGAAAGAAGCAATCATTGGTTTGCTCCCAAACAGCTGTGACAGCCTAGACTAGGCCAGGCTGAATCTAGGAGCTAAGAACTTCATCTGGGTCTGCCATGTGCATACAGGGACCTGAGGACTTGGGCCATCCTCCACTGCTTTCCTAGGTGCCTTAGCAGGGAGCTGGGTCAGAAGTGAAGTCATCAAAACTCTTAACTGGTGCCCATATAGTATACTGGCAGCACCACAGGCAATCTAACCCACTCTACCCCAGCACCAGTGCCAATAGATACATTAAAATGTAAAAATAATGCTGTTTGCTTGCAGGGAAACCAAGACTTTTAATAGAAATATAACATGGGGGCCTGGTGTGATATCTCAATTGGCTAATCCTCCCTGCAAGTGCCAGCATCCTATATTTGTGCTAGTTCCTGTCCTGGCAGCTCCACCTCTGATCCAGCTTGTGCCCTGGGGAGGCAGTAGAGGATGGTCCAAAGCCTTGGAACCCTGCACCCATGGGGGACCTAGAGGAAACTCCTGGCTCCTGGCTTTGGATCAGCTCAACTCTAGCTCTGTGGCCATTTGGGAACTGAACCAGTGGATGGAAGATCTTTCTGTCTTTCCTTCTTTGTATAAATCTGGCTTTCCGATAAAGAAAAAGGAAAAGAAACATAGGATGCTAATGAGAGAAGGGAGGACAGGTGGTTGTTTGCACAGTGGTAAAGTTGCTACTATGGATGCCTACATCCCATATGTGAGTGCCTCGTTTGAGTCCTGGCCCTGCTTCCAAAACAGCTTCCTGCTGCTGCACACATTGGAAAACAGCAGATGATGGCTCAGGTGCTAGGGTTTCTACTACCCGGCAGGGAGACCCATATAGTGTTCCCAGCTCCTGGCTGCTACAGGCATGTATGAAGTGAACTAGTGAATGAAGCAGATGGAAGATCTCTTACTGTCTTCCTTCCAAATAAAATAAAAATAAATAAGTTAGAGAATTAGGAGAAGGAGCCCAGGGAGAACTAGCAGACCAGGAGGTGAAGTTTACAGTTCCATGTGATGCTGGGTAGCTGAAGGGACTCAGTGGGTGGAGAACAGGGGACACAGCTCAGGTGCCTGGCTGCACAAATTAGGTCCTCACTAAGAGCTGCTGACATAGGGCCTGGTGGCAGTAGTAGAGCTAGGAAGACCTCAGGGGTCACAGCTTCTTCACATTGCAGTTGAGGAAAGCAAGGCCAGTGCACTTGTGGTGTTGGTAACAATGGTAATGGTAACACGGCCCTGAGAACTCCAGCGGAAGTGGGGATTGCTGGACATCTTGATCTAATACTCTGCTTTGGTAGTCCTGGACCTTTTGTTTGTTTGTTTGTTTGTTTGTTTGTTAAGATTTACAGAAAGAAGGAGAGACAGATCTTCTATCTACTGGTTTACTCCCCAAATGGCCACAATGGCCAGAACTGAGTCATTCCAAAGCCAGGAGCCAGGAGCTTCCTCCACGTGGGTGCAGGATCCCAAGGCTTTGGGCTGTTGTCCACTGCTTTCCCAGGCCACAAGCAGGGAGCGGGATAGGAAATGGAGCAACCAGGACACAAATCAGCGCCCATATGGGATGCTGGTGCTTGCAAGGAGAGGATTAGCCAGTTGTGCCATCACACTGGGTCCAGGCTCTGGTCCTTTCAAACCAACCTCTAGGGGCTGCTGCTACATGGACCTCTGGTCCTAGGGTCTTCCCTGGGAGGCAAGCTTTTGAGAATTTCTAATGACCGGGTGGGTTCCAATTGGTCTGGAGAGTGGAGAGTAAGTGATAGTTAGCTTTTGCCCAAATCTTGGAATTCCTTTTGGCTTCAGTGATGAGCCCCTTATTTAGGGCCAGTGGCATTGCTCCATTAAGGCATTGAGTTCCTTTTGATAAAGGAGCAGCAAGGGCACCTTGAGCTAAAGGAAATGACCTGAGGCTAGGTCCTGTTGTGACATTATGGGGGTTTGGGTTGAGCCTGGAAGCCACCTCAGCAGAAGAGCTGAGAGGAGACCTTGGTGGGCACCTGTTGGCGCTGACCTGAGGCAGATCTCCGGCTTTCTCTCAAGGCTCTGTCTGCACCAGCTGCCTCCGATGCAGCCACCACCCCTCTCACTTCCTTCCCAGGGGCCTCTGGATAGCCCAGGCTCTGGTCTTAGGTTGACCCTCCTGCCCCAGCACCCTCGGAGCAGGCTACAGCTTTCAAAGGAGGGATGTGGTTCAAGTCAAAGGAAATAAGCTCTCCGAGGGAAGGCAAGCTCCTGGAATACTGTAATACACACTTTCCTCCAGGAAACACCAGCCCTGCCTCCAACTCCAGGGTCTCTAGGCAAGTGTGCAGCTCTGTGCCCTGGTAAAGACTGATGAGGCCATCTAGTGTTTTTAAGTCATTAACCATCCACTCTCCAGTTGCAGGAAAATGACAATGTCCTGCAGGTCCTGCTTGGAGATTGTGAACCCTAGCTTTAAGACAGGGCTCATGCACTTGGCCGTCAGGTCTTGAGGTGCAGGGCTGGGTGGAAGAAAAGTATTTCCTCTACTCCCTATCAGTAACTGTAGTCCAGAGGGTCCTCTCTGCCCTTCCTGGGAGCTCACAAAAACACAGGGCACGAGCCTGGAGCACCTGCTCTGCTACCCTGCCACGTATGTGAGACATTAAGAGTGTGAGCTGTGTGAGCTGTGTCACCAGAGACCAGGGCCCTATGCTGAGTCACCAGAGACCAGGGCCCTATGCTGAAGCTACCAGCTGTGTGACCTTGGATGAATCCCTAAATCCTCTGATCCTCATTCCCTCATTTATAAAAATGGAATTGCCAGGAAGGCAGAAAGAGAGTATTAATGTTCAAAAACAGCAGAAGAGACACTGGGAGAAACCCCATCTGGCTCAGGCGTGAAGTATAGCCCATCAGTAAGCATACACACAGGTCAGAAGGAAGCTGACAGAATCACAGACATTCCCATGACACGTTTCATTGGGGACAGGGAACAGGGTGCTGCAGTGCAGGCCCTCAGAAGGTCAAACATGATATTCAGGAGCGTGTTCATGCCAGTTTCTGCCCTTGCTGGACTTCAGTACGTAGTCCTTGGGAAATAACCAGAATTGGCCTGGTACCTGTGGTTACTATGGGGGTGGGGAGAGGATGATGGGACAGTCGCGTCACAGTCTGCTTCTTTTGTACTCAGAGTTGAAAGGATGTGGGCTGTGGCAGTTCCTTGCAGAGGGTGGGCCTCAGCGCCACCTGCACTGTGTGTGCTCACAGTAGCCATACCTGACAGGCCAGTGTGGCAAATTTACCAAATCTATCCCAAAAAGTGAGTCAGTAGACTCTTAGGAGTTCTGGAATTTTTATTCATCAGCAGGCACCAACCAGTAAACTGTCCCATTCCACCACACGTGGAAGAGGGGAGCAGCCTCAGCCAGCTGTGTTCAGGGGTTTTTAAGTAACAATCATCTAATCAACTACAGTGGCTCAGAAACACTGATACCCAATCAGTTTAAACACATCGTGCACCATTAACTATCCAATGAGTAAGAACTGCATTCCACCTTCTAGGAACAGTGGGACCAAGAAAACAGGTCCTTCAAATTCTGTTCATAGAAAACAATTTGGATCAATCAGCTTACTGCTTACTGGCTGAGCTGTAAAAGAAAAGGTCTCGGGCTGGACCCAGCACAATAGCCTAGTGGCTAAAGTCCTCTCCTTGCACACACCAGGATCCTCCTGGGCACCAGTTCATGTCCCGGCAGCCCTATTTCCCATCCAGCTTCCTGCTTGTGGCCTGGGAAAGGAATCAAAGATGGCCCAGGGCCCGGCGGCG
This sequence comes from Ochotona princeps, assembly GCF_030435755.1. Lineage (NCBI taxonomy): Eukaryota > Metazoa > Chordata > Mammalia > Lagomorpha > Ochotonidae > Ochotona > Ochotona princeps. The sequence goes on from NC_080839.1 coordinate 26,018,614, forward strand.
TGGCCTAGCGGCATAAGTCCTCACCTTGAACGCACCGGGATCCCATATGGGCGCCAATTCTAATCCCGGCAGCTCCACTTCCCATCCAACTCCCTGCTTGTGGCCTGGGAAGGCAGTCGAGGACGGCCCAAAGCTTTGGGACCCTGCACCTGCGTGGGAGACCTGGAAGAGGTTCCAGGTTCCCGGCTTCGGATCGGTGCGCACCGGCCGTTGCGGCTCACTTGGGGAGTGAATCATCGGATGGAAGATCTTCCTCTCTGTCTCTCCTCCTCTCTGTATATCTGACTTTGTAATACAATAAATAAATCTTTAAAAAAAAAAAAAAGATGGCCCAAAGCCTTGGGATCCTGCACCTGTGTGAGAGACCCAGATGAAGCTCCTGGCTTCTGGGTTCAGGTTGGCTCAGCTCTAGCCGTTGCAGTCACTTGAGGAGTGAATCACCGGATGGAAGATCTTCTTCTGTCTTCTCCTCCTCTCTGTATATCTGACTTTCCAATAAAAAATTTTTTTAAAAATCTCATTCTGGAATGATAAGCACTCTCACTTCTCTTTCAGAACTTTGCCATAACCCAAGGTTATGGCAAAGGTCAAATTATGGACATGTCTCAGAAGTATTTCGTAAGACCTAACCTTACCTTACTGTTGTCATTTTCTATTGTCTGGGCTGTCAGAGCAGTGGCCTGGTCTCAGTTCAGTGTTGGTCCTTTCTTGGCCAAATAGGTCCACCATACAGGGTCTTTGGTTGCCAGTGCCTGGACTCTCCCAGGTTGCTATGAGAACTTAAGTGAAGTGACCAGTACCAAGAGCTCAGCCTGCTGCCTGGGAAATAAAAACTCATACGATGACTTTTCAAAGTATTTTCTTTGTGTGGTACTCTAAGGAGCTGGTTAGACATGCTAACAGGCAAATAGGGCTAAGTCCCTGGTGGAATGAGAGAGAGAGGGAGTACATTGAAAGTGTACTCGATGATTCTCCCCAGAAGCTGCACTTAGCAAGATGGAAGGGCACCTGTCATGCTGCGTTTCTGGTTTCATCATGCCAGTAGCAGCTGATAGGCAGTTGGGTGGGCTCCAGATCATAAGGTGAAGCCCCGTTTCTCCAGGTGTCCACACCTGTCAGGAGCAAAGCAGGGCAGTAAAGGATTCCACCCTTCTGAGCTTTCAGCTTATGAAACTGGAAGGAAGCAACCCATCATACTCTTACAATAACTTTTTATTTTGAGCAGGCTAGTCTGGATTGCTGCCCTTTGATGAGTTTGTCCTCACCCTTTAATTGATTGCTGCCATTCTATTTTTTTTCTCTCCACAAAAAATTGTGCTTAAAGATTCCACTTTGAGCAGAGTTTTGAATCTTCTTCTGAAGGCCTCCTCCTGGCTGCAGTGGCAGATTTCTGACTTGGTAAATCTTGCTTTGCTCATCAATCTATCTGCATGGAAATTCTTTCATGGAGTCAAGAACTAAAGTAGCCTCCAACCTGTGTGCTGATTTCCTCATGACAGTGCCATCTCTTCCCCATCCTATCCCGCCCATCCGTGGAGGCCAGGCACAAGGGCCTCTGCAGAAAGGCCCTCCTGAGTGATGCCCTGGCCATCCTGTCCCGCCCATCCGTGGAGGCCAGGCACAAGGGCCTCTGCAGAAAGGCCCTCCTGAGTGATGCCCTGGCCATCCTCATGTTAAACCGCGGGGGTTTAACAGGTATGGGCCCCAGGAGTCGCTGCCCGAAAGCTCCCAATAACCAGGTCAGAGGCTGCAAAAGCAAGAGGGATTTTATTGACGTTCACGAACGGGCTCCCACTCTGCAAGGAGAAGAAGCCCCGATGTCCAGGGGTACAGGCATTATATAGGCACGTATTGCAAGGTGTTAGCCTGTTTGCTAAGTTTTATAGCCCATTCTGGCGCCAGCTCAGGATTCTCCGGCCTCATTTCCTTGGACTAAGGAATTTACTTATCAGGAGACAGAAACTTAGGCCCTCTTTCCATTGTCAGGCCCAGCATGGCCATTCCCCTACCTTTAATCTGATCTCGCCAAGCAGGATACAGAAGCAGAAAAAGCATTAACCTTTACTTTTCTCTTTCACTCAAGTATACCCTGGTTTGTACACTAGGCTCCCACTTGGCCCTACTCTTGACTGGGCTGGAGGAAAAGTCCAGTCAAGCAGCCATAAAGCAGATCCAGCATATGAGGAGCCCCCTCCTCCAACTGGGGGACTCCATGCTGCTCTCACCCTTGAACTTGGCTCTGAGGAGTCCATTGTGGCTATTGACTTATTTTCTGCATACAGAGCCATGCACATCACAGTATTGTTCTTGCTGGGAAAGGTCAGGTATTTTTCTCTGTCAATGATTTTTTTTTTAGCGTGGTTTGATAACCAAGTGCTTCCTGCACCCCGTGCTTTGCAGCTAAAAGCCAGTATTTATGGCCTCCCTGGGACTGAGCCCGTGGCAGAGACACTAATAGACAAAACCTAAGCCCGACTGCCTACTGGTGCATTCAGCCTGCCGCACCTCTCCTGCTCCTCCTGCTCACTCCCTCTGCCCAGACATAATGCTGTTTGACACTGGCCACAGCCAGCAACGGGCAGTGGCTCCAACCCAAGTGGAACTGTGGAGGCCTGCCCTGCCTCCACCCCTATTCTCTTGGGCAGCCTGATGTCAGCTGCTAGGTGAAGGGATCAGAGAGAGCCAGAGGCGGACAGAGTCAGTAGAGGAGCTCTGCAGTGGAATGTGTGGGCCAGGACAAAGCATTGATAGCACTACCCCTGTAGTGCAGACAGTGTTACTGGAGATCTCTGCATCAGAGATCCTTCATGAAACAAAAGAATTTCACACATGAGAAGGGGAGTAGCAGTGGGTGATAAGCTGAAAGAAAATGGTGCAGATAATACAATGCAAAAAGACAACAGCAAACTCAGTTCTTGTCACACGAAAGAAGAATTTTCATGTGTACAGTTTCATTGTGCAAAGCAAGATTTATTTCAGAGAGAGGTCTCCTACCTTTGTTGCAGGGAATTTGACATGAAGCACAGAAGCAATCTCATTTCTTGTCTCTCAGGAAAGAATTTTCGTGTGAACAACTCTAGTTTGCAAGGCAAGATTTACTTAGGAAAGAGAGAAAGAAGGCTCCTGCTGTGGTGGCAGGAAGAGGCTCCAAGAGAGTAAGGACCTGAGGAAATGGCAGAAACGGTGTCTTTTATGCTCTGTCTCAGGGAGAGAGTTCAAAATGAGTCACCTAAAGGGCACAAAGAAAAAAAAAACAGTGTGTTCATTCTCAACAGGCAGCAATGTCTATCACCTCCTGCAGAACTAAAGGACATCAGAAGGCTGGAACTGGTAGCTTCCTCAGCCCATTCTGATGGTAAGCTGAGAATTCGGGGGCAACTCGAAGAGATGGGAATTGATATGTTAATTCTGTCCTTTTTTTCTCCCTCAAGGGGACAGTGTGCTCTTGGAAGGGTAAGAAATAGGCTGAAGCAGGATTTTACATTTTACAAGGTAACTTCACCAGGGACCAGAGACCCTAACTCCCTGCTATCCTGTCTGACTCATCACATACCCTGCCTGCCCCGGCCACGGGGTCTTCAACGGAGACCTAGGGAGAGAACCAACGACGATGGGGGGGAGAGGCCAGGAGCCACAAAGAATGGGAGCAAGGCAGGAGGTCTGATCAAGCTCCGAAAACTTTATTTTCTCAGGCAGTATTTAAGCAGCAGGTAAGGGTGGGAGTCGTGGGAGGGGGAAGTTTTTACAGCAAGATGTGGGCCAGATAGGATAGAGGTCACCATGACAACCCTTATCTTGGGTGAACAATTACAGGTGAAAGGTTACCAGGAAACTAGGTGAAGGATAACTGGATCTTGCATTCCAAGACCATTACAAAATGAGGAAATAGCAAAATAGAGTCACTCCTGTTGTTCGGCAGTTCTCTGGTCCCCGGCACCTGCCCCCAGAAGAATGGGCCCTTACTGCTGTGAGGGACAGGGGGCAATGACTGCTTTATCTGCTTTGTGCTAAAAAGGGGTGCAGAGGGACAACAGCAGCAGGGTATTCTTCAGGGGGTCAGTCTCGAGGTCCCTGATACAAGGTAGAAGTCACAGGTGTCTGAAGCACTGCCTGGAACTTGAAAGAGTCTCTTTGTTGAAGTCTGGGTAACAAAACATAAAATGGTTATAACCTCTCCAAATCTATGTCATGAGTTCAGCTAGAAACCACAATTTGAATACTTGGGCTTTAGAGCCTAGGTATGAAAGAATTGTCAGATTTAAATCTGTGCCAAAGTAAAACTTAGACCTAAGCACCTTTAGTTTAACACTATGGACTAGATTTCCAAGTTAGCTAAAATTTTTGAAACAGTTAATGAAGGCAATAGAACACATGACACTTTTCTGAGCTGCAGAAAATTGTTAACCTAGATCTATTGGAAGGCACAGAAACAATGAAAGGATGAGCAGGCAGCAGCAGGATACAAGCCCATCACTTAGGACAGTTAAATACAAGCTGATTTTAAGGTTTCCAAGGAGTTACATCTTGTCTAGCATTGGCAGTTTTAAGAACATACAGAATTTTAACCTGTAGTCATTTGAACTTATTTGAACTTCAAAAAGGCTAAAGCAGTTTTGCATCTAGATAGAGAACAGGCAAGTGTTAGATTCTGTAACACAATTATACTTTACCAATTGCTGTTTTTGTGCCAGGATTTTGCGATCCCCAGAAAATCATCAGGAGTTTGAAGTCAATGCAAATGCATAAAGGTGGTTTTTTGAAAACTAACCTAGGCTCCCAGCACAGCAGAACGGGGGAGCAGTAGCAGCCAGGGTGGCCGAAGCAGGAAAAGCTGCAGCAGAAGGGGCAGAAGAAGGTCCAAGAAAAAAAAAAAGGAAAGAAGGGCTGAGGTTCAATAGCACAGGGTTTTTATACATTTCAGACCAATTCCATACAATTATGCTCTCATGATTGGTTAGTTTATCTGTTAACTTTCAAAAAGCAAGTTAGCAGACTTTTATTGGTAGGTTTGAAGCAAGCAACTTCCAAAAAGTACCAACTGATGGGCTGTAGGGCAGTGGGTGTTGTCTAACACCAGGAGCCTCCTTCCTGAGGAGTGCTCTGCCTATGTGACCTGCCGGGTGTTATGTAGACTGTCAGGCCTGGAGTTCACACAGCTCTCAGCCAAGGAAGTAAGGCAGAAATCACAAAAGCAAAAAACACTTAGGTTCTTCACTGTAAACCCTAAGAGTCTGAGGAAGACTTTCAGCCTAAGAACATAAAGTACACCACTGGAAACACTTGTTTACAATATTTATATGAATCATAGCGTAGATAGATAAAGATCTAAACTAGTTGTGACTTACAATAACCCCGCAGTTTATAGCATTCTGAAGATTTTATAGAGCTTCATACACTTTAGGACAGTAGCAAGTGATCAAATAGTTTTATAGTTGTAACAAGCCATGTATTGGCAATTGGAAAATGAAAGAATCTAAGTAGGTAAGCAGAGAAACCCCAAATAATTTAACAACTGAGAAAGACATGAATTCTGCATCAGAGCAGTAAGGGTGTCCTATCCCTGTGAAGTCTAGCAAAAAAACTTAAGTTGGTGATTGACAAACACAGCCTGAACAGTTATTGGCCAGCCCACTTTTCCCTGAATGTTCTAAACTTCTGGATTAGTCTCTCTGTTGTGTGTAAGAACATTGGTCTTCATCTGAGCTAAGTTGGGGTTCCTGTCAGATCTTTATGGTCACTGTAAGAGGAGAAAGGGGGCCTAAGCTAGAGCTAAGAACAAAAAAGTTGCTCTCCCGTGACCAAAATGCAGTTTAGGCTTCACTTCCACTATGAGAACCACCCAAGGCTGCTGGGTGCTCATCCATGGAGTGCCCTGGGCTGTTTCAGTCCCATGTGTAAGATCCAGTAGGGCAATGCTGGCCCCAAAGTTCTTAGCCTTCAAGGACAGACATATCTCCAGTGTTCTCCTCAGCAAGTGGGACATGGCCCTGGTTGTTCTTTATAACAATCCTTGGTGAAGCGTCCACTGCTTCTGCAGTAAAAGCACTTGGGAGGTCCCCAGGGGTCTCACTGGGACCAGAAGTACATACCTTCTCTTATCCTCCTGCTCTGCTGTAGGATCCCCTCCTGATCCCCGTGGTAAAAAACCGTGGTGGTCACCTTTAAGAGGTTGCCCAGGGTACTCTCAAGTCCCACAGTATGTCTCTGGAGATTTTTCCAGATGTTCAGGGCAGTTAAGAATCTGTCTTCTATACATCAATTGTGCTTCTATAGAGTTAAGGGTTAATGGAGTAAACTTAAAGTCTTCCTTAAACATTCTAATAAGGTGAGGGATTTCTCTGGCTCTAATCTATCAGGGATTTATTTAATTCAGTTGAACCAAAATGATTGTTAGTTTTGCAGTTTTCATTTATGAACATTTTTATCTATCAGCCAATAGACCAGTTAGTCTCTTGCCACAGACGTGTACATGCATACCCAGTAACACACATTACAGGACAAAAAGCAGTTTTTAAAATTCCCAATCATTTAGAGTTGCATCTTCCTCTTAGCATCCTAAATTAACCATACTTTCAGTTGTAACCTGTAGTTTACAGCTAAACTTTAGTTTTATCTGCATTGACAATAGAGGTCTGTTAGAATCTAGAGGATGTACCATCCATTATTAGAATTAATCAACAAGCTGAGATGTGTATTTCACATAGCACTGTAAAACCACCTGTAGGATCTTACAAGTACTTTTTAAGCCTCTAGGACTTTTTTTAAATTAGGATAACAATTGTGACTATTAAAACAAGATCATTAGATTCTTGTGACATTTGGACAATTATATCAGCAGCAGTTTGTTATTTTAACATTTCATCATAACCTAAAATTGTACCACTTCACATCTTGATAATATCTTTAATATAATCTAAATAGCCTGATCAACAGTCATCTTTACAAAATGAGAGATGGATCCTTTGACATTTCCAGGAGACCTCACTAGAAACACCAATATCCACAATTTTGAAACTTCTGAGCTTTGATTGAAATGACTGTCAAGAATGCCAAGAAGGCCTAGAATATCTGGTTGGAACAGGGACAATACAGATTGGTTGATCATTGACAAAGTGATCGCTCAAATACTTCTGACAAGTAAACAATTTTTGCTGTACTTAAACAAAACTTAATGAAAGACAGAAAACACAAAGATTACCTCAGTAGGACAAAAACTATATATCAAATTTGTCACCAAAATGAAAGAAAAAACCCTTGAATGAAAGCTAACACATTGATTTGTCTCATACCTTGAAATAGCTTAACAGAGTCAGGACTAGAACTTACAGGAGCCTGCTAGAAGATTCAGTCACCAATAAGATGAAGATCACTTAAACGCAAATGTTAAAATTGTGTTGCTTTGGGCCCAGAATGGCAGCCATTGGCTAAAGTTCTCGCCTTGCAGGTGCCAGGATCCCATATGGGCGCCAGTTCATATCCCAACGACCCCACTTCCTATCCAGCTCCCTGCCAGTGACCTGGGGAAAGCAGTTGAGGATGGCCCAAAGCCTTGGGACCCTGCACACACGTGGGAGATCCTGAAGAGGCTCCTGGCTCTTGGCTTCAGATTGACCTAGCTCCAGCCATTGTGGCTGCTTGTGGAGTGAATCAGAGGACAGAAGATCTTTCTTTCTGTCTAACCTTCTCTCTGTATATCTACATTTCCAATTAAAATAAAATAAATATTTAAAATAAATTGTGTTGCCTTAATAGAGGATTGAGTTTTAATTCAATGTACCAATGATAAATAAAAAATGTTACAAGCAATATGGTCAATTATACCACACATTCTTTAAGAATTAGCCATTCTCCTGCAGGGTAAAATATCTTTAAAAACAATGCTCTTCTTACATATAAGAACACATGTAATATTCTCACAATTTGGAACGATTTTACAGTTGGAAGACTTCTTGACCAGTGAACACAGGTACTAATACACATTAGCAACTTTTGAAACTTTACCAAAGACCTATATAATCATGTGACTATTTTGTTCACTTTGGTAGAACATACAAGCTTATATGCAGAATTTGCTTTTTTTTTTTATAAAATAGACCTAGGTATAAACAGTGGCATTAGTACGACAAATTTAGCATGAATTTTAAAGCCTTACAGTTTACCTTGCATGATCTGAATGGACTCAAATGACCATCATTTCGTCCGCTTTGAGTCACTCAGCCTTCCACGCCTTTGGGGATATATTTGTCAGAACAGCATGTACAGGGAGTGATCAGTTCGTTTCCAGCACCATGGTAGATCTGGGCCTCTGCCTGGTCAAATACATCATCATTTTGCTTCTGAAAATTGTAGAAATCTGTTACCATAGCTCTTGGAATCAAATGTATATGATTTGGCCCACATTTCAAAGATTTCCTGGTCATGGCCCCATGGACATCCTTCCAGATCCCTCTCCCAAGAACCAAACTCACAATGTGCTGTACGCTCCTGGCTTCTGGAGTCCTGTGGGACCCAGGGCCTGCATACGGCAACATCTACTCCTGTGTCACCTCCCAGGGTGAAGGGCTGAAATGCTGGAGCAGGATCCAGACTGGCCAGGTCTGGCCCTGAGCACTAAGGTTAGGGCAGTGTGCAGAAGGTGCTGCTGGCCGGGATGCAGAATCTCACCCAGAGAGCCCTTTGGAACTATCAGTTCAGGGCTTAGTCTTTTGGATATGAGTCTGACAACTTTTGCTGGCACAATTATTATGCCTGCTTCCTGTTAAAGGCCTTGGTGTCTCCTATCTCAGCTCATGAATCCCGTAAGAAGCATTGTTCTTCAGGGTCCCTGGTTGATTATCACAGGAACAGTTTACAGTGAGGCCAGCTCTATCATGGTATCATCTGGATGTAGCCAGCTGCCCCCGACCCTTTTGTTTCTCTGCCAGGTTGCAATGCAGCTAGGGGCCCTCACCAGAATGGCAACATCTTCATGCTGTTGGGACCTACCAGCCATCAGACTACTAACCAAATAAACCTCTTTCACAGTCTCAGATCTTTTGTCATAGAATTAGCAAATGGACTAAGGTTACCTCAAAGCACAACTTTAGGAATACCTCCAAAATGTGCCTCTTTGGCATGAGAACTATTTTGAGAAATAGCAATTCTAAGAGAGACTCTGAAAATGGAGAGGAAAGTTGTCCCTTACAAGGAAAAATGACATCACTGAAGTAAATCTCCATTTACAAGGGTGTCTGCCCCTGAGCCAGGAAGGTAAATTTTTCTGTAAGTCGTTGGAGACTCATAGCCATGGGAAAGGCGCTGACTTATATGTACGGAATGTTACCCTAATTTGCCTAGCTCTCCCTGGGTCTATCCCTATAGCCCTTCATTCTTTATTCCCATGGACAGTGTTGTCTAAATCTGCATTCAGGTGACCTCTTGGAAATTTACTTCTTTCTATGACTGTTTTCCCATGGAAATGAATATATGATATCACATTTCTGTGTGTTTTTCTCTTGTTCATTTGCCTTTTGTTACAGGACCTGTCCCAAAAGACAACAGTGAATGGTGGAGATTGCATCACTCGCCTCCATTCTGGGGATGAAGTTGGGCTCTCTGGGATACCCTACTTGCTCTGGTGCCTGCAGCTTGGAACCTGAGAGAACTGGCCGAAGCTGAAGTTGACTTTCCTGAACCACTGTCTATAGCACACAGCCAAGAAAGGGATTTTTCCAGAACCCCCAAAACTTGATTGACTTCCCCAGTGTGCAACAAGCCATCAGAGTGGAGAAAGAAAGTAGGTATTTATTTGCTAAGTACAGGGCCAAGCAGCTTTGACTTCATTCCCAGGGTTCGGGGGAAGGGGCAGCCACAGATTGAAGTAGGGGCTGGGACGTGCATGTTAGCTCAATAGCAAGTCCCGAGCTAGTCTGCAGTGTTCTTGGAATACCATGTTCTTTGGGGGGAAATTTGGTGATGGGAAAGTGGGCTTCAGTCTGTCAGGTGGTTGTTGCTTCTTGCTCAGGGCCTAGGGTTCCTGCAAAAACCTTCAATGTAAGAGCAAGTCTCAAGATGTTGTCTGTAGAGACCCTGGGCAGGTGGGGGGCCCAGGGCCGACGCCAACTTAGCAGTGGACTCCGGGCAGATGGATGGAGCCTCAGGCCAGCATGCACTGGCCCATGAGAAGACCAGGCCCAGGGTCTAACACTGACTGCATATGTGGTGGCTGTGAATCGCCTTGGAGGGGAGTTTGGGGAAGTGCAGGTGGGCAGACTGCTGAGGAAGTACATTACAGGTGAGTAATGACTTCTGGGGGAATTCCACCTCCTGGGAATTTCAGGTAAATAAGGGGAATGAGGCTGGGTAGTTTGGAAGTAGAAGAGCTGGAGGACATACCAGGGTCAGACCAGGACACCTGCCCATGTGGGAGACCTGGACTAGGCTAGCTGACATCAATCATAATCCACTGGCACACATGAATGCTAGGCTGGGGGTCTGCCTGGCAGGATTAGGTACAGTATCTGCCAGTGAGTGTCGGGGTAAGGGCAGGCCATGACGCTAACCAGCATGCAAAAGAACTGGGTCTGGGAACATATTCTGTGGGGGATAAGTGGGCTCACTCCTATGGGACTGCCTTACTAGCTGGATCCTAGGATGACTTTGAGTAGCTGACCCCCATCTCCAGATCCTGATGCAGTTAGGCTGCTGGGAGTGGCCCTCTCCCCATCTCTTTCCTCTTCTCCCAGATACAGGAAAAAACAAAACATTGGAAGCAATTGTCTTATCCACTTTCTCCCATACCTGACCCTCTCCACCCCAGTCAGTGGTCCACATGGGCATACATCCTTCTCAACTATGTAAACAACATAAAAAATGAATTTACTTTTAAAAAAGGTGTTATCTGGAGAGGAGATAAATGACCTCACAAACTGTGGTCAAGGGTATTGTGGGGCCGGCTGCGCTACTCCCAGTGTGTTAATTTTAGTAACAGCATGTTTTGTAGAGAAGCTATCTGCTGCAGGAGGGAGACTCAGACCTCAACGTCAAAGGCACCAGTGAGGCTCAGTTTCCTGGAGATAAAAGTTTCCCTTTGTCCCTTTGCAAATTTCAGATCAACGAAAGAGAAGCATATGTAGGAATGAAGTTCTTGGGATTGTGGCTCTGGTTAAATTTGGTTTTGCGATACCCACCAGATTTTGTCCCAAGAACTTGGTTTGGCTTTCATGAGCTCAAGAGATTCTGATACAGGATAGGCGGGCAACTAGCTAGGTCTGCTGAGCTAAAAGTCACAAGCCTCCTTGGATAATCGTATCCTCCTACTTGACAATCAAAACATCCCCTTTCCCAGGTCGTTTCTCCTGGGACCTAAGGGAAATGCCAGGAAGATACGGATATTGAGCTCCATGTGGAACTTGTGGAGGTGCCATGTAGTCCATCTGTATGCAACCTCACAATAGAGATCAACATCTGGGACCTTGGCTGGAGGGGCTGCCAAGTGGTGCCCATCTGTGTGTATTCCTCTCCCACCCCTTTTCTTTCTGGGCAGACCTTCTGGTTCTGTCATGACAGGCGTGTCTCCATGAGGGGCAACCCATGCTCATGTGCATGTGTGCATGCTTACTTTCTCACCTTGAAATCCATTTTATGACTTTGTGTGCGTTATACTTGCCAGCACTTAGTCTGTTTATGCAAGAGCCTGGAGGCAAAAAAAATTTTAATACCCCCTTGTCAGATCTATTCCTGGGCCTCTGTTACAGGCTGAGAATGTTTGAGACGGGGACTATACAGACATGTAGTTGGAACCCCATTTACAGCTAGTGACCCCAACAAGCACTGCAGCTCTTACAGGAATTACCTAAATGCCTTTTGACTGCCTGTGGGTCTTGAGAAAACTGTATCTTTGCACTCTTTGGGGGAATCTTCCTGTATTTGTGGTTAACCACCATTCTTGCTAAATTTATGTAAATAATTTGGCCAAATATAATGCTTCTGTACTGACTTTTCAAACAAATCAGTTTCACTGTGACCAACTTACTGTGAAATAGGGGTAACTGCAGGTTCCTTTTTAAAAGATCTGTGTATTTACGTATTTGAAAGAATGACAGAGAAGTAGCAAGAGACTTTCCATCAACTGATTCATTTTCCAAAAGTGCCCCCATTGGGACAGGACCGGGCCAAAGCTGGGAGCCTGAAGCTCCACTCAGATTTCCCATGTGAACAGCAGGGATTCAAATCCTTGGGCCATCATCTCCCATCTTTCCCATTTCTCCCATCTTCTGGACTAGAAGTGGAGGAGCCAGGATGTGAACAGGAACTCCCATGTGGGGTGCAGGTATCCCAGGCAGCAGCTTACCCTTCTGCACCACGATACCCACCCCCAAATGATGTTTCAAGAGAATCTTGTAGTGTCCTGCTGATGAGATGCTAGCCTCGTTCGTGGTCCTTGAGGTTGTGTTATCCATCTGCAAGCTGGATTGGGTTCCTAATGCCTCCGCTTCCTCCAGTATCTGGTGAGGACTTTGAGACTAACATTTCCAGTTCTCTCCCACCCTCTGGAATTCACTAAAAATAAAAACTGCCCTTTCCCCAAAGCCCTGTAAGCTAAAGCTGGACAGTTTGATGTGGATGTCGGAGAAGTCACTGCTGTAGCTCCTGAATGGGAAGTCTTGGGACTGGCTGCTCTGAGGGCTGCTCAGGAAGCGCACTGCAACACCTCTGCACCACCAGAAGATCCAACTGCATCCTCCAGGCACAGAAAATTCCTCAAGGCTGACACCTAGAAATCTGTCCTGAGGAACTGGGCTCATAGTCTGCTCCAATTAACAGTCTTAGATTTTTCTTTGGTTTCCATGGAAATATGTAAGGTGGGGAGATATCCCTCCCCCAACACACTCACAACTCCACCTCGCATAAGCCGGCAGGTAGAAAGCCAAGCCAGACCCTCAGGACACAGAAGGAGACCGTCTGGAAATAAATGGCTGCCCCTAGGAAGAAAAGGATCAAAAATTAATGAGTCCTTGAAGACCAAATGTTAACCAGAATCTCAGTGCAAAAAAAAAATTTATTTTTCTCCTGATAATCTGAATCTGGAAAATAAGAGCCAAAGAGAAGACTTTTACCTCCCTCTCTCCACCAGACCATGTGGCAAACACCCTGAGGGCCAATATGATTAGGCTCTGTTCTTTCTGCAGATTTTTGCCAGTTTCCCCTCAGACTTTTGGGTAGCATGTCCTGAATGACATGCAATGTTTTTTTTAATTTTTATTGGAAAGGCAGGTATACAGAGAGGAGATACAGAATTTCCATCCTCTGATTCATTCCACAAGTGGCTGCCAACAGACGGAGCTGAACAAATAGGAGCTTCTTCCAGATCTCTCATTTGAAGCAGGGTCCCAAGGTTTTAAGCCAACCTTTACTGCTTTACCTAGGTCTCAAGCAGGGAGCTGGAAGGGAATAGAACAGGGATATGAACCCGTACCCATATGGGATCCTGGCCAGAAGCAAGGCAAAAATTTAGCCACTAGGCTATCATGCTGTATTAAAAGCAGTGTTTGCAACGTCATGAAACAGGTGTGAGGAGATGTGATGCAAGCCTCAATTTCCTGATTCCTATGACTTCAAAGGCTGATTGCCATCTCTAGCTGCCCAGCCAGACCCAGCCCAGGGCCGGTCAGCAGCTTCTGTTTTTGGAGTCAGGATGTGGGAAGCCATGGTGGGACCTCTCCTATCTGGTGTAACTGGACCCAGGGTAGTAAGCTGAGCTTCCAAAGTGCAAAGCTTCTGCAGAGGCCCCAAGAGCCCATGTGCACCAGGCTCCCTTTTTCAGAAGCAGCAACAGATTCCTGAGAGTTAGTGACTTAGTAACTTGCCCAAGTTCTCACAAAAAAGTAGCTCCTTGCCAGAGCAGGGGCAAGTGATGGGAGTGGGAAAAACACCCCCACAAGGTACCTGTCTGTGTGTGTTATCTGTCATCCCAGCTAGGAGCTGGGATTGATCTGGTCCTGTCCCAACCCATTCCTTCCAACCAGTTCTCAGGGTTTGCAGGAATCTATCCTGCTTACTGGCTCAGCTCACTCAGACCAGCTGCCTGTCATCTTCCAGCCCTAGGATATCAAAGCCAGATCTGTGCACTTATACTAACTCCCAAACCTGTGGGGAGGTAGATAGTAGGGGAGAAGCTAATGATTGATAGCTTTAGCCAACTCTATGCAATGGTGTGGACCTGAAATTGACAACCCTGAAAAGATCCAGACAGTTCATCACTGGTCTGGGGAGTCCTCTGACAGCTCCTAACATCATGTTTTGATCCACCCTGGCAAGCCCCTAAGACAACCTGGCCCAGCTTGCCTGGTAGGTTCCCCTTACCTTCCTGTGCACCATGCAGGTCCCTTGTCTTCTTGTGCATGGTCCAGACCTGGCTCCCACGTACCAGCAAGCCCTTACCCCTTCACCAGTTAGTGGAACCTGCAAGTTGCATGATGTTGCAAACTCAAAACCAGAACTGGCTGGGAACATCCAACATGGTTGCAGGATTTGTCTTCCCCAACCCCTCGATCTTCAGGCCATCTTAACGACTATAAAATTCCAATGGGGTAGGGTGAAGGGATTTAGGGTTGCCACTACTGGGAGGAACTGAAGGGATTTAGGGTGGCCACTAGAGGATTGGATAAACACTGGGAGGAACTGAAGGGATTTAGGGTGGCCACTACTGGGAGGAGCTAAGCAGAGTATAAAAGAAAGTCTGGAGTTGCAATAAAGATCAATCAATCTGTCATCGATCGGCATTCGGTGTACTGCGTGTTGCCTTGTCTTGTCTCTCTGCGTTGTCTGCGTTGCAACCCTAGTCCCTCCGCTCGGCTCGGGGTACGTGGCGACGAGGGTGTTGACAACATCTGGAGGTTCCCACCGAGATTGAGAAAGAGAGGATACGACGAAGGGTCGTCCCAAGAGTCTGGCAAGCTGATTCAGGTAAGTGGGACGTATTGTAAGTCTCTCCTAAACTGGTAGGAGAGGGAGGTTCATTTTGAAATATAGTCAGGTTTTGGATTTATTTTGAAATAGAGTTAGGTTTTAGACTTATTTTGAAATATAACTAGGTTTTGGATTTATTTTTTAAGTTTTCGATTTATTTTGAAGTATAGTCAGGTTTTAGATTTATTTTGAAGTATAGTTAGGTCTTGGTGTTTAATTTATCCGGTGAAAAGGACGATAAAATGGGTTCTGCCTTCTCCCGGGATAAATTGGCCACCGAGCTTGAAGAACTTCTACGTCAACTGGGGATGCCAGTTAAATTTAAAATGATTAGAAATTTTGTTAAAGCCATTCAATCTAGCAGTCCTTGGTTTATTGTTTCAGGCAACTTCAATATTCCCGATTGGGAACAGGTTAAGGCCAATTTACAATCCTGTTTACAAAAAGACCCAGATAATTTCCCCATTGTTAACTTTTCTTTGTGGCGCTTAGTCCGTGATTCATTATTTACTGATAAAGTGAAAGTTGAGAGACAGTTAAGAGAAGTACAGACTACTTTTGAAGGAATCCAGAGGTGGGAAGTTCTACGGTCCTTGGAAGCCTGGAATGAGGTGGCCTCGAGTGAAACCACCCCGAGTGAGACCTCTTCTTTAGATGAGAGTGAGGTCTCTTCTTTAGAGGAGAGTGAAGCCTCTTCTTCAGATGAGAACGAGGCCTCTTCCTCGGAAGAGAGTGAGGAAAAACGAGATGAGGAGGTTTTCTTAAAGCGGAAAATTAAGGATAAAGAGAAGGTTTTCTTAAAGCGGGAAATTAGGGACATTAAAAGAAAGTTAAAGAAAGCAGGAATAGGTGCATGTTCCTCTGGCAAACTGTCCAGTTCCAGACCACCACCATATGTCCCTAATTTTGTGACCCCTACGGCTCCTCCTGAGGAGGAAACCGCAGGCCATTCACCCAATAATTACCCCACGCGGCCATGGAGTGACGGCCTCACTGATCAGCCGGTGGGTGGGGTTCGATGCTTCCCTGTAATAGAGGTCCCAGTTCGAGGGGGTCCCCCTCGCCGGGAGCATCAGCCCCTTCAATTTAAAGACCTCAAAAATGTAAAGCAGGCTGTTAAAGATTATGGTGCCCAGGCACCCTTTACTCTTGCACTCATAGAATCCTTTTTGAGTTTGAATCTTACTCCTAGTGATTGGATGCAATTGTGCCGCTCTGCTCTCGATGGTGGTGACTTTCTCCTATGGAAAGGGGATTTTCAAGATAGATGCAGATTTTTTGCTGAGCAGAACGCGGCTGGGGGACACGCAGATCGAAGCCTTGAAATGCTTACTGGCACTGGACCTTTTGAGGGCATCCAACAACAAGTTAATTATGACCTAGGAGTTTATGCACAGATAGCAAATGCAGCCCTTGGAGCCTGGAAGGCCTTGCCTAATGCTAATACAGGAGACCAGCTTTCCAAGGTCTTGCAAGGCCCTACAGAACCTTTTCAAGAATTTGTGGACCGTATTATGCAGGTTGCTACTAAGATCTTTGGTAACGTGGAACCAGCAATGCCAGTAATTAAGCATATAGCCTTTGAGAATGCTAATAAATATTGTCAGGATGCTCTCAGGTTCCACAGAGATAAGTCCCTGCATGATTATCTCAAAATCTGCAGACATATTGACTCCACCCATGCCCTTGGGCAAGTGATAGCAGCCGCTGTTCAACACCCTCAGCCCCACCCTAGGGCGCCTCCCAAAACCTGTTTCAGATGTGGACAGCCTGGACATTTTAAAAAACAGTGCCCCAAACTTCCGCGACAAGGAAGATCACCCCCAAGATCCTTGCAGGCCCCAGATCTTTGTCCAAGATGCCATAAAGGCTATCATTGGAGCAGTGATTGTAGGTCCAGATATGATGCCCAAGGCAATCCCCTATCGGGAAACGGGGTCAGGGGCCCGCTCCGGGCCCCCCAACCTCAGGTGTACGGAGCCCAGCAGACACCTGTAACTTCCGGAACAGCGCAGACTCCTTCCAGAGTCCCTCTCCCACGGCGAGGAGCACCGACATTTCAACCCTCCTCAGAGCAACACCAGGTAGCGCAGGACTGGACCTCTGTGCCACCTCTGGAGAGGTATTGACCCCGCTCCTGGGACCCCAACGGATAAAAACAGGAGTCAGGGGCCCCTTACCTAAGAATACCTTGGGCCTGATCCTAGGAAGAAGTAGTGCTACTATGCATGGAATCAGAGTACTCCCAGGAGTGATAGATGAGGATACTCCAGCAGAAATAGAGGTCATGGCAGAATCAGCCAAAGGCACTATAATCATTCCACCTGGAGCTAGATTTGCCCAGCTGATCTTGATCCCCAAGGTTCCAACTGACAACCCCATTCTTAAGAGAGATAGACAAGGAGGATTTGGACATTCTGGCCCCTTGGCATGTTGGGTCTCCGACATGCAAACCCGACCCACCTTACAGTTAGAGATAGAAGGGAGAAAATTCACAGGTTTACTTGATACCGGGGCTGACAGTACAGTTATATCCCAGGCACAGTGGCCAAGTTCCTGGCCATTAGAGGCCACCCCAACCGTTCTCCAAGGGATAGGAACTTCTCAGCCACAGAAAAGTGCCAGGTTGTTAAGGTGGAAGGATCAAGAAGGGCATTCAGGAGTTTTCCAGCCGTATGTCTTACCACATATTCCTATCAATCTGTGGGGACGAGATTTGTTGAGTGCCATGAATGTTGTATTGACCTCTCAGCCTGTGCCAAATATGCTTAATAGACAGGGATACTTTCCTGGAAAAGGTTTGGGCAGACATCTTCAAGGTGACCCCCAACCAGTCTGTGACAGGGTTAAAAATTAGAGGCTGCAATTGAATTGGTAAAGGAACAGCTTGAGAGAAATTAAAAGAAGCCCATTGTTTACAGGCCTTTGCCTATATTTTAATATAACTCACAAAACAGGCATTCCTTATAATCCTCAGGGTCAAGCCATTGTCGAACGTGCCCTGGAAAGTTCAGCTTGCTCAGCTGACCCTTCAACTCCTGTGTGTCTGTGAAGTCAGTTTAAAGATAACTGGGGAATGCTCATCTTTCATTCACCTTTTATGTAGCTCCTACAGAGCGCCATTGGCTTCGCCCTGCTAATGAGAATAAAGGCCAAGTAAAATGGAAAGATCTGGCCACAAATAAATGGCGAGGACCAGATCCAGTACTAACGTGGGGGCGAGGCTCTGTTTGTGTTTTTCCCCAGGATGAAGAAACACCTAGATGGGTTCCCGAGAGACTTACACGGCAAATCTCCTTGGCTCCAACTCAACATGATCCCACTCCTAATGATAGGAGACCCTGACAGCAGTGGTGCAACTTCCTGATATCCTGCCCATGGGATCTCCAGCTGCTCCCCGATTTACCATCATATATGTGTTACCCCTGTGAAATGGCATTTAACTGGCAGCATGGATGTTTTAGGAACAAAGCGGAATCTTGGCCATGAGGCTGATGGTCATAGCCATGATTGCAGTACTGTTTAGTCTTCTTTGCCGCCTATGCAGGCAACAAGCCTGGGAGCAGGTCATTATTTGACAAACCATGATGGTTTTAGCTGTGGAAAATCCTAGCGCTCAAGTTTGGCTGAACATGGTGTGATGGGCAGCCAGAGACGGGTAAGATCTGGCAGCGCTGATGACCAACCTAAGACAGGGATTCCCCAGGTGGGGCTCCCCATGACGGGTAAGGCGTCAACTGACTGCTAGACAACCTAAGTCAGGCGTCCATTAAAAAAAAACAAAAAAAGGGGGACATGCAGGCCCCGGTCTCCCAAGGATTAACTCCACAGCTTAGCTTGTTTCTCAGAGCATAACAGGATTGGTAATTTTGGCCTGATACATATAGCCACTGGCTTAACCGCAAGTTCCTGCTTCCTATTGTCAAGTTATCTGCCAAGGGATTGGATAAAACTCAAGGGATTTAGGGTGGCCACTAGAGGATTGGATAAACACTGGGAGGAACTGAAGGGATTTAGGGTGGCCACTACTGGGAGGAGCTAAGCAGAGTATAAAAGAAAGTCTGGAGTTGCAATAAAGATCAATCAATCTGTCATCGATCGGCATTCGGTGTACTGCGTGTTGCCTTGTCTTGTCTCTCTGCGTTGTCTGCGTTGCAACCCTAGTCCCTCCGCTCGGCTCGGGGTACGTGGCGGCGAGGGTGTTGCCAACAGTAGGGGGTAGGGGACAGGGGACATAGCTACTCCCAACACGTACCTGACACCATAACATTTCCACTGTTTCCTAAAATGGGCAGTGAGAAGCTTGGTGCTAGAGCCCTGTCTGTGACTCTTCCCCTTTTTGAGTATTCAGTAAATCTCCCCTCCATGCCCCCACCCTCCCCTCTTTCCACATCACCCTCAGGGCGCCTGGTGACCTAGCCTTGTGGATGAGCTTTTCCTCAGTTAGGCCTCTACTGTATAAATTAGAGCTGCTTTCACATCCAGCCTTTGTCTTGGCCGAGGGCTTTTTCCCGCTCATTGAGGCTTTTTCCTTAATGGATGCTTATCAACCATTGCCAGTTTTTCACTGGAGAGAAGTTTTTCTTTTTGAAATCCTTTCAGCATTTTTTGTGGCTGTTTTGTTCTTTCATGTCTTAGTTTTTGAGCTGGCACTTTTGTTTTTCTCCAAATCAGTCCTGCCCTCCGTACATCTCTGCCTCCTTCACAAGTGGAAGGAAACCCCCAGGCCCACAACAGAACTGCTTATTGGGATATCAAAGAGTGAGAGACTCTGACTGTTAGAGTGAGAGGATCTGACTGTTGTTACAAAAGGAATCTGTGGTGAGCTGACTTAGGACCTCCAAAGGTACCCAGGCCCCAATTCCAGGACCCTGAGAGTGTGTTGCTTTACTTGGTAGATATGCTTTGCAGATGTGGTTTAAGGCTCATGCGATGGGGAGATTATCCTGTGTTGTCCCAGGGCATCTGAAATACAACCACAAGTTTTCACTGGAGGCCAGGGTGCAGCAAGGCAGGGCTCGCAAGTCAAGGAGGGCAAGCAGCTTCTAGAAGCTGCGGGGCAAGAAAATGGATTTGCCCCCAAAGCCTCCAGAAGGGCCCAGCCCAGGGAGCTCCTTGATGTTAGTCTTGTGATAGCCAAGCTGGGATTCTGGACTCCAGCACTTCAAGAAAGCTTGAGAAGCTTTAAGCCAATCAGTTTGCATTTTAATGATGCTCATGGGGATTTGGCTGTGGGCAAGGCCAGCCCAGGAGAGCAGGGGAAGACACCCTCACCTGAGTGGGATATTGTGTGTGTTTAGACAGTACTGTGAGGGGCCACTCGCTGTGACAAGGTGAGTCCCTGCACAAGATATGGAAAGAAGGAGCTGAAGAAAATAAGGGCTGAATTCCTTTTCACAACATATGGAAGGATGGTGGGAAGGCTCAGGTCAGGTGTTTGCTGTTGAGGTAGAAGGGACAAAGTGAACTGTGACATGACAAGAGCCAGGTTGTAGATACACAATAGGGGTTACATTTTTTTTTCTTTTCTTTTTTTATTATATATATTTTTTACAATCATTACATAGTTAATTAGGGTAAAAAGGTTCAAAAAGGTTCAAGGGCTATAGGCAAGTGGGTAAGACTATTATTTCCATATTATTTCCTTCATGTTTGAAGGGGGATATTAAGGGAGAAGGCCCACCCAATTTCCCACCCAGCCCAGGTCCCGGATGTGGGGCATGCTCCGAAGTTCTTGCTCAAGTGGTTTTGATAGTTCACCAGTTATGAATCACTGCCAATCTTGCCACTCCAAGCACGATGAGGTCTTTGAAGAATCTACTCATTGACATACATAGTCCATCATAGAGTCTCCGTTTGCCCCGTATTTCGCCGCCAACATATAGCTGAGATGGTTGATTGACCTGTTCTGTCTTCTGTCTTTTCTTGGTTAGGGTTCTGAGTCCGCCATTTCGATTGGGGAGATCTCCAAAGAAACTTTGTCTGAGGTTTTCTCAGACCAGATTCTTGTATGTACTAGCAAGTACAGGGCCCGGCACAGTCCATTGTTCCAATTAGCTGGTGGTTGCAATTGCTGGGTTGGTTCTGTTTTCAGCCCTGACTTCCACTGGAACCAGTGGGTGTTGCAGTCCAGCCTGGTTCTGCCCAGCACATACTTGACCCTCATATAAACCAGTGGGAGCTGCAGCCTAGTTGGAGCGACCCACAATAACCCCCACCAGGCCCACCCCATACCCTGGTTTGCCAGTATGTGTAGCAGTAGTCTGTCCCATACCCCATTTGGCTCTCACACATGTCAATGGGTATTAATCTGATCAGCTCCACTATGCAGCACACACAGATGCTGTTGGGTGTCTGTCTAGCCACCCCAGGCCTGTCCTACTTTTCGTGCCCTCCTGTGGGAGTGGTAACCCAAGAGGGAGGAGCCCACTATTTCCCTCCCAGACCTCTCCCACCCCCAGATTATGCACCGTTCAGGTATTCAATAGGGGTTACATTTTAAACACAAGTGGTCTGACTTTTGTTTGTCAATACGTCATGCAGTTTCCATTGGCCCTAACAGCCTTTGCATGCATGTCATTTTACTTTCTGTTTTGCTTTTGTTGGTTCTGAAGTAGGCCAAGGAAAGGGCCTGAGCTCTCAGGGCAGGGCAAGCACGTTCAGTATAAGAGATGAGCAATATTAACCCATTGCTCTTTGACTTTTACACAGTCCCTGAAGCTGAGAGTCGAAGAAGAAACTCTGAAGGGCTAATGTCAGGGAGCTATGTCCAGAGTTCAAGGCGGCTTTCCTGGTGGCATCATATACAGTAGATGAGTTAACATTCCAACTCAGGCAATCTGAGAACCTGATTTTTAAAAATTCATTATGTTTGAAAGGCAGAGTTACAGATTAAGAGAGAGAGAGAGGAGAGACGGAGAAGCAATCATCCATCCTCTGGCTTGCTCCCCAAAGGCCCTACTTTAGTGAGATCGTTAACTGCAAAGAAACTCCACGCAGGGTGAGCAACAGAATGAGAGCTCAAGACCATTTTATCTATCTCCCAAGGCCATTTTGTCTCTTTCCCCATGGAACAGGCTGACCCCAATTCATACTTGGGATGAATAATGTTTTTTTTTAAAGATTTATTTATTTTTATCACAAAGTCAGATAACAGAGTGGAGGAGAGACAGAGAGGAAGATCTTCTGTCCTATGATTCACTCCCCAAGTGACCACAGATAAATGAAGGCTGGTGCTGTGCCGATCCAAAGCCGAGAACCAGGAATCTCTTCTGGATCTCTCACACAGGTGCAGGGTCCCAAAACTTTGGGCCGTCCTCGACTGCTTTCCCAGGGCAGAAGCAGGGAGCTGGATGGGAAGTGGAGCTTCTGGGATTAGAACCGGCGCCCATATGGGATCCAGGCGTGTTTAAGGTGAGGACTTTAGCCACTAGGCCACTGTGCCGGGCCCGGGATGAATAATGTTGTCCCATTACCTAGTCCCTAGCCCTAGCTTGTCTGGAGCTTCTGGTGGGTGAGTCCTGTTTACCTTCACTAAGTAACACCATCCCACCACTTATGGAGGGCTATATGCTTTGTATGTCCTCATGTATACTTTCTCTAATTGGATCAGCACAAAACTGTCGCCTTCATTTATCTGTGAGGAAAGGGAGTGGTAGAGTTACATGCATGGCCTGGCCAGCTCTGTAGCTGATAAGCATCAGATTTCTCTGGAACCCTGTAGCTTTTCCTTTTGTCTTTCCTGTATTCCCTTATCTGGTTAACTGCTCCATGGGGAAAATCCACACTCATTGCCTTTTCAATTTGAAAGTGCTTGCCTCTCCCAACCCCCATATTTTTTCAAAATATGTATGTATTTGTTTTTATTGGAAAGTCAGATTTACGGAGAGATAGAAACAGAGAGAAAGATCTTCTATCCAGAGCTGAGCTAATCTGAAGCCAGGAGCCAAGAGCTTCCTCTGGGTTTTCCACACAGGTGCAGGGTCCCAAGGCCCTGGACTGTCCTCCACTGCCTGCCCAGGCCACAAGCAGGGAACTGGATGGGTAGAAGGGAAGTTGGGACATGAACTGGCACCCCTTTGGAGTCCCGGCTCATGCAAGGCAAGGACTTCATCTGCTAGGCTGTTGTGCGGGGGTGCATGCCCTTTGGCACCTGGCCTTGCACTGGCGCTGTCAGGGCAATGGGGTTATTTCCTTGGGCTTTTGGGCAGGGCTGCCTGATATCCAGTATCAACCACTAATTTCATTTGTCCTTCCGAAAAAAAAATTCTCTGGTCACAAAATAATTGCTGCACATCCATCTCCAAGGCCACTTTCACACCAACACAGAGCTGGAGACCAAGTTCTCACTGCCCCCATCAACTCTGTTCCTAGCAAAGCAAGAAATGGCCCTTGATTGGCATCTGCCCCATCCAGAGAGAGGCTGGTCCAGTCAGCAGCCACTTCAGCCAGGGGGGAGATGGGCGTAAGCAGAGCAGTGGCATCCCTCATCATTGGGCTGCCCGTGCCTCTTCAGCTCCTCCTCTATCTCAGCACCTCCTCCTTGGCAATGACTGACTAATGTTGCTGTCCAGTATGCAGGGACTTTCTCAGCAGATGCCATCAAGGCTTAGAGCAAAGGGCAGCTGTCCGTCTGAATGACATGAATGTTCACAACCATGGAGTATAGGAAATGCCACCCTGAAACATGGCACCTTTGAAATGGAGAGTGCAGCAGGTGCCGGAAGGCCACCCTCTTCTTTCCTCCCTCCTTCCCCAAAACAGGCCATAAGTCCCAGCAGGGCCACACTCACATCTCCTCCCCCTTCTCTCCTAAAAACAGGAGACAGTCATCCTGTCCTAGACCAAGAGGCAAGGAACATTATACAGAGAGGCCAAGAATGATATGAGCACATAGGCCTTGTTAACTCCACCCTGGCCACTCCTCACTGTCAGATCATCTTTTGTCCCCAGCCTTGTTTGTGCCTGACTGTCCACTTCTTCATCAGAGTAAGTATAAACAGACATGGGTTTTCTGTGACTTTTAGACTTTGTTTCTGAAGGTTCCTGTGCCATGGAAAACTTGCATTAAATAAAGTGTGAGGCTTTTCGCTTGTTAACCCACCATTTGTGATAGGGATCTCAATCATGGACCTGAGGACAATGTTGTCACTTTCTCTCCTCTACAACAAGATATGCCTGCTGCTGTCTCCCAGAAACCCAGAATGGGGTGCTTCTCAAGTACCCAGGTGTGTGTTGAGCTGTTGTTGATGCTGGGGAAGCAGAGATGCCCATAGGTCAAGTGGGGGCTGTTAGAGTAGCACCCAGGGAGAGATGAGAGGATAAGAACACGCCCAGGCTTGGAGAAGGGGTTAATAATGAAGGTTAGTTGGGGAGGCTTGAAGGATGCAGAGTGAAGGCTGCTTAAGCCTTAAAGTCTTCCTCGCTCATTTATTTAAAATACTGGTATCTTTGAAAGTGACAGAGAGAGAAGGGGGTACAGAGAAATCTTCCATGTACTGGTTTATTCTCAATGGCCACTGAGGCTGGGATTTGTCCAGGCTGACTTTAGGAGCCAAGAACTCTATCCAGTTCTCCATTGTGGGTGGCAGGGGCCAAAGTAGTTGAACCATCATCACTGTCTACCTTGGCACATTAACAAGGAGCTGGATTAGAAGTGAAGCAACCAGGCTTCAAACCAGTTCCTTGATGTGGTATGCAGGAATTGCAGGAGACAGCTCAGTCAGCTGCACCACAACACAAGGTGAGCCCCAAGGCCTCCTCATTCATTTATGAATTTTCTGAACAGGCTCTGTGTGTCAGGCCCAGGGAAATATCAGTGACTGCAATAGATAACCATGTTTGCCAGCCTTGTAGGAGAAATGCAAGAAGCAGTTTGGAGGTAGTAAGGGCAATGGAGAGAAATAGAGCAGGGTGCGTGGGGGCGGGGGGGGAGCTGCAATCTCAGATTTGCTGCCCACAGAAAGCCTTGAGGAGCAGACTTGTTTGAGTCAAGGTTAAAGGTACTTGAGGGACTAAGCCCTGTGCAAATCCCAGGAAGGTCTCCTGGGAATCACAGGTTCCGAGCTGGACGTGTTCCTGGGGTTTCTCAGAACAGTTACAGAGTAGACTCTTGACTACAGAGTGGACTCAAATACACATATATAACACACACACAAACATACACACACACACACACATATATATATATTTGATGTTGTTTACATAGTTGACAAGGATGCATGTCCATGAGGGACCACTGATTAGAGTGGGATGGGTCGAGGCCTGAGTAAGGTGGGTGGAACAAATGCTTCCAATTTTCCTTTTCTTGTAAGGGTCCTTTTTAAAAGGAATTACTTGGGGGAAGCAAGCACACAGTAGCATCTGTGAGCACCCCCTTCTTCCATTCTCTCCAGTGGTTCAAAGGGTCAGGTGCAGGGGTGGTGACTGAGAGATCACTGAGGAAGGGAAGGGACAGATTGATGGCTCCTCAGGGTGGGAGGAAAGGAGAAAAATGATCAGCTGGAGTTTCTGCAGGGCTTAGAGGGCCATGTTACTACACCAGGACGTTGGAAAGTAGAAGCTTAATTTCAAAGAACTGCCAAGCCATTTCTCCAAGTGGTTGCACACTTGCATTGCCACCAGCATTCCACATTCCTGCACACTCGGTATTATCCATTTGTAAACTATCAGCCATCCTAACAGGAAAGGAGTGGCATGTCATTGTGATTTTCATTTTTATTTCTTTGATGTTGAATGACATTGTACGCCTTTTCATACATTCACAGTGGAAAGCTGACAGCTGGTTTGGAGTAGGGCCAGATGCTGAGTCTAAGAGATGTAGAAAGGGGAGCAGTGAACTGTGCTTCAGGGTGGGGGTGAGCCAGTGGCTTGGGACGGTGCCTCTCCCTCCACCCCACTGACTTCTGAGGTGACACAGACCAGACAAGGCCAGGGCAGAGATGGTACTCCCCAGCTCTCTTTGCCTCTGCAGTAGGTGGATATCTGAGTTGTGGCTGCTGAGAGGTGGACGGCGCCTGGCAGCTGATGCCTACCTACACCCCTTCAGACTGTCCTTTCCCTTTGGCCTGTGTCTGGAACCTGAAAGCAGCAGAGGTCACACCCTGAGGACAGTGGATGCCAGAGCTGGAAGGATCCTGTGTCCCTCGCTTTGGAGCCTCTGCCAATCCTAGTTGGCATTTCTTCAGAAGGAAATGAATTCTAGTGGGTTTTCACCATCACTATTTTGTTGTGGGTCTTTTTGTTTGTTTTTCAGTTAGGGCTGCTGCTGTTTCTGAAGCTCATCTGAACTGATCTGGGGCAGGCCATCTGAAGAATCACCAGGGACTGCTATGAAGAGCTTCTGGGAGAGCTAAGTGTTCAGCCTCGTGATGAAGACACCTGTTAAGATGCCTGCATGCCATATAAGAGTACCCAAGTTCAAATGCCAGTTCCAGCTCCTGATGCCAGTTTCCCACCAATGCAGATCCTGGGAGATGGCATTTTAAACAGTTGGGTTCCTGCCACTCACAAGGGAGGCCAGGATTGAGGTCTGACTCCTGCCTTTGGCCCTGGCCCAGCCCTGCCTGCTGCTGGCATTGAGGAGTAAGTCAGTGAATGAGAGTGCTCTGTCAAATAAATAAATAAATACATTAAAAAAGGAGAGAGAGCTGCTTAGGGACTCAGTATGGTGGCTAGTGGCTAAAGTCCTCACCTTGTGTGTGCTGGGATCCCATATGGGTGCCAGTTTGTGTTCTGGCTACTCCACTTCCCATCCAGCTTCCTGCCTGTGGCCTAGAAAAGCAGTCAAGGATGGCCCAAAGCCATGGAACTCTGCACCTGTGTGGGAGACATGGAAGAAGCTCCTGGCTTCAAATTGGCTCAGCCCTGGCCATTGTGGCTACTTGGGGAATGAACCAGAGGACAGAAGATCTTTCTCTCTGTTTCTCCTTCTCTCTATAAATCTGAATTTCCAATATGCAGTATAGCTTAGCAGTTAAGCCTCTGCCTGTGGGGCCAATATCCCATATAGATGCCAATTTGAGTCCCAGCTGCTCCACTTCCAGTCCAGCTCTGCTGATAACCAGAGGAGGCAACAGAGAGTAGTTCAAGTCCTTGGGCTCCTGCACCTATGGGGTATAACCAGAAGAAGCTCCTGCCTCCTAGCTTCGAATTGGCCCAGCTGTAGCCATTGTAACCATTTAGGAAGTGAACTAGCAGATGGAAGATCTCTTTCTCTCCTCTCTAACTCTGCCTTTGAAATAAAAGTCTTTTTTTTTTTTAAAGCTGCTTAGAGGATTATGCATCACGTAACCTCTTAATGTGTGGGATTTACAGACTCAGAGGCCAGGATGGTGAACATCCTAGACTGAAGCAGGACAGCAGGTGAACCTGGCATGAGCAGGGGGTAGGAGGAGGCTGGTGCCCCAAATCATGGAGGCTTTGATCACTCTGAAACCTGATCCATGCTGCTAAGCCAGAACTGACACTGTTTTTATTTTTCTTTTTTTAAGATTTGATAATTTTTGTTGGAAAGGCAGATTTACAGAGAGAAACATCTTCCATCTGGGATTCATCCCCCAAGTAGCTGCAGTGGCCGGAGGTGAACTGATCCGAAGCAGAAGCCTGGAGCTTCTTCTAGGTCTCCCACATGGGTGCAGGATACCAGCGTGTTAAGCCATCCTCTATTGCTTTCCCAGGCCACAATTGAGGATCTGGATGGGAACTGGAGCAGCTGGGACACGAACGAATGTCCATTTGGGATCCTGGCAGTACAAGGTGAGTATTTAGCCACTAGGTCATTGTACTGGGTCCATAGCACTGTTTCAGATGGCCCCTGGAGAAAGTCCATCGTTATGTTCGCTCAGCATTGGAGTTGAGTTTCTGCAAGTTTATCCCCTTAGATGTCACTAGACACCACCTTCTAGCACCTCACAGACAAGCAGACTCCATTCCTTAAAACAGTGAAACCTTCATTCCTTACCTGCTAAATCCAGTGCTCTGTGTTAGTGTCCATCCCCAATCTCCAACACCCATACCAGACCCAGTGAGCTAGTGTAAGCAGGGAGCCCACTTTCTTTCTTGGCCCCTGGTCAGGGCCTGCCTGCCGCTTGTTAACCAGCCCAAGCCTCCCTATCTAACCCCTGCACTCTGCACCTGCCACCAGGATGTAGACACAAGGTTCTTGCGGAGCTGAACCCAGCCCACAAGGCCTGCCGTCCTTCTGGCTTCTGAGAACCCGCCCTAATGCCAATGATATGGAGGCAAGGGTATGAACCGCCACATATCCCTATTTCAGGGTGGAGAGAACTTGCCTAAGTACCTGGGCCCCTGACCCAGCTGTGGAGGATTGTCTGCAGCTAGTAGTGCAGAGCAAACTGGTGTTGATAATTTTGTGGGAACTGTCCCATTAGGAAGGCATTACTGGGAATGGAAGCGCTTTTTGCTGTGCTCAATACGTGAAACTGAGGCAAGGGCCAAGGATGCCTGTTTGCTGGTTCTTTTCATCTTGGGGAGACCACGGAAAAGCGGCAGGGACGAAGGAAGGAGGTGGAAGTAGGGGTGCTTCCTCGAGCCTTGTGCCCAGGTTTCTGCTGCATGGACTCCCGGGAAGACCTTATTTCAAAAGCAAACTGAATTTTCCCAAACATTTGATTGGCTTCCAAGTTGTGTTTACCCAACAGCCATTCTAGTCACCAAACCAAGGTTGCCACACAGGGGATGTAGCCTCAATTTCCAGAGGTGGAGGCTGATGCTCCAGGTAGCAGTACTGCCTCATCTCAGGGAATTTTAGGATTTTATGTAAGCATTTGAAATTTTTTTTAAGTGGCTTGGTAATTTGCTCCTCCCCAGCTCACCACAGGTAGGAGGACCAGAGGTCAGCTCCAAGAGGTGAATCTATAGCTGTAGCCCCTGCCACTGGTGGATCAGGGATCTCCCCTTCAGAATGTCCCAGGACCTCCCAACCATCGATGGCCCATGCTGTTACTCTACTGCTTATCATCCATGATGTTCTCCCCCCGCAACCCCCGGATCTCCCAGGACACTGGCCCATGACTCCAGAGTCTAGCCAGAAACAATACTTTTTGCTTAGGAGTGAGGACCCTTCCTGACTCAGCCCCACTCACTGCCATTCCTCCCCTTCCTGTCCAGTGCCAGGACCTGGTAACTGACCCATTAACCTATGTGCCTGTCCCACAGTGTCAGAGCTGCTGATATGAGCCTCCAGGAACCTCGAGTCTGCTGGAAATTTAAGAAAGCAATTGCAATGGGGAGAAGTTGCTCTTGGGACAGGCAGAGTGAGAACACCTGAGGAAAAGCATCATTTCCTGGCCCAGAGCCTCATTGCCTAGGCTGGCCTGTGCACCCAGATGTGATTCACTTCTGTGGAACTAAGCCCTCAAGACCACTAGATAAGACCAGCACATTGAAAGCCAAGTGGTTACCAGCAGTTGTTCGGTGAGTGTTGGACTCTGGGTGGAGGGTGTTTGGTGATCCCAAGGACTAGGATTCCGATAGTCTCAGAATCAGGCACCTGCATTGCATGGCTCCAAGAGGTGCCGTTCTCATTGAAGACCGTGAGAATAAAGTACCCAATGCCAGGAAGCTGTGCAATGCACAACCCTTGCAGATCTCAGTCATTTTGGCGTATCTGGGAAAAGTGTGGCTTTCTCCACACTATAACTTTATTGTCTCTCTCAGGGGCTCAGGTGTCTGTAGGTTGAACCAGGTGATTCCTTAAAGGCGCGGGGATGTTGGAGGGCCTCAGCTTCAGGGATCACCTACAGGGAGCAGGACACCAGTGAGTGCTGCTGTAGTGCTTCATTTTTATACTCCCCCTCCCACCGTGCCGCCCCTGTCATGGACTCCCTTCATTTTTTGTAAAGTTTATTTATTTTTGTTTGAAGGGCAGAGTCACAGAGAAAGAGAGATCTTCCATCTGTTGGTTCATGCTCCAAATACCTGCCATGCCTGGGATTGTGCCAAGCCAGAAATCCTGAACTCCATCCAGGCCTCCCACATGGGTGGCAGTGTCCCAGGTAAGAGAGCCATCACCTGCTGTGCCTTGAGTGCTCATTAGCAGAACATGGAAGCTGAGGTGGGACTTGACCCGAAGCACTCTAATGTGAGAGGCAGGAGTCCCAAGAGGTGGATTAGCCTATATAGCTGGAATACCCGCTCTGGATGACATTAACAGGTAGGTTAATTCTTCCAGTTCAGGCCTTTTGGGCAATTGAGGAGCATTTTGATTCTTGAAAAGCTATTCCTACATCTTAGCTTGGTTACAGTCATTGCTTATTTTATGTGTCAATTTGACTTTGCTATCTAGTACGTTCTTCTAACTAGAAAGCCTGCCTTGCTAAAGTTACCAGGTGCTGCTCTGTTGGGGGAT
Source organism: Ochotona princeps (assembly GCF_030435755.1). Lineage (NCBI taxonomy): Eukaryota > Metazoa > Chordata > Mammalia > Lagomorpha > Ochotonidae > Ochotona > Ochotona princeps. The sequence goes on from NC_080839.1 coordinate 26,048,933, forward strand.
AGTGGTAAGGGGGCGTCATCACCACCTGTGGACACTCAGACTCCCTTTGCTCATGTGATTGTGGGTATGTGGCCTCCGTTCTGCTTCAACGCTAAGCCAGTGTGCTTTGGTGTCTGCTATGCTGTGTTGTGTTTGGCAGGAGTCCCCTTTGCCCCATCCTTGAGCTTCGGGCTGCTGGCTGGGATGTCTGGGTTGGGTGGCTGTGCTCTGGTTTGTGCCTGCTGTGATGATGCTGTGGTAATAGCACTGGCTTTAAAGTATGTGCCTTTTTAGACAATAAATGATAAAGTTCCCATTGCAGAAGTTTCTTAGCAGGCAGAAAATCAAGATTCTAATTTGTTTTGGTTTGAGGAGCAATAATTCTGTAATCTGGAATGTTCTGAACGAGAATAGAAGATGATACAGGAGTTGCTGTGGGCTCCCTGGAAGGGTACAGGAAGGCTGGGCCAGGAACCCAGGCCCAGAGCCAATGTGGAGGTGACTAGTTGTAGGCTTTAGAACTACGGCATCCAGGGGCCACCCTGTCTGCATCTCTGTGTGGCTTTGTGCACCTGCAGCATATTTCTACTCATGTTTAAGAGTAGAATTTAATGTATCTGGCATACAACAGTGGGGAAGATCTGACCTATGTTGATGAAGTTTATTGTCTAGTGGGAGGAGAAAGACAACAAGAACAACAACAACAAAAATAAAGTGTGATTCTGTGTCGTGGCATTAAGTATCATTGAAGAACATCAGTCTGGATAAACAGTGGGCAGTTATTTTATATGGCAGTTGTTAAACTTGTAAGCCCAAGGAATCTGAAATAAAAGGGGTCATTGTGCCATTACAGATGTCAGCCCCTCAGAAAAGGACAAGATCCTGCATAGAATCCAGCCCAGGGTAGGTAGTTTCTGGAAAAAAAAAAAAATATCTGTTGACCCAGAGCTAAGAGCATTTTTTTTCTTTTTTTTTTTTTTTTAAGATTTGTTCATTTTATTACAGCAGATATACACAGAGGAGGAGAGACAGAGAGGAAGATCTTCCATCCGATGATTCACTCCCCAAGTGAGCCGCAACGGGCAGATGCGCGCTAATCCAAAGCCGGAAACCTGGAACCTCTTCCAGGTCTCCCACGCGGGTGCAGGGTCCCAATGCATTGGGCTGTCCTCGACTGCTTTCCCAGGCCACAAGCAGGGAGCTGGATGAGAAGTGGAGCTGCCGGGATTAGAATTGGCGCCCATATGGGATCCCGGGGCTTTCAAGGCGAGGACTTTTAGCCGCTAGGCCACGCTGCTGGGCCCCTAACAGCATTTTTTCAATCATGAAAATCAGGGGAGGGTATAAGGGTGAGTTTTCTGCTGTGAACTCCCATTGGCTATAGCTCTCAGGGGTGGGATTACACATGCAGGGAAGCTTTGGGATAGGAGGAAGGAGTGAGTGAGGCTTCCAGACTGGCTGGTGTGAGCCTGACGGGAAAAGATGGCACAAAGGAAGGCAGCCTTGGTTCGTGTCTCACATGAAGAACTTCTTTCAGACAAAGCAAGCGGAGCAAAATTTGTTTGAATCAGAAACCTCCTGTTGGAGCAACCAGAGCTGGTGTGTAAGGGAAGGGAAAAGTACAAACATGGTGACTATGAAATCTTCCAAATACAATTTTAGGGAAGAAATAAGTAGAGCACAAGTTAACAAGCATTAATAAGAGGTTGTGGACAAAACTCATCAAAGAATTGAAATTCTTGCTCAAAACAAAAAGCCATCAGAAAGGTGTGACTGATAACTTCCTATTCCCATACTAAGCAAATTCCGAAGGGTGGAATCATTGCTGTTTCTCCTGACAAAACAAAAACTGAGGATCAGGATTTTGTGTGTGTGTGTGTGTGTGTGTGTGTGTGTGTTTCTAAAGCAGTTGCTGGGCAGATGCAAGCCTTTCCTACACTTTTTATTATTATTATTGTTTTCTGATACAATTTAGTTGGCGCTGGGCTCTCCCTTCCCTCTCCCTTATACCTTTCATACACTTTTTTAAAAAGATTTATTTATTTTTATTGGAAAGGTGGTTATACAAAGAGGAGGAGAGACAGAGAATAAGATCTTCTGTCCGATGGTTCACTCCCTAGGTGGCCACAATGGCCAGGAATTTCTTCTGGGTCTTCCATTTGGGTGCAGGTCCCAAAGCTTTGTGCCATCCTCGACTGCCTTCCCAGGCCACAGGTAGGGAGCTGGATGAGAAGTAGGGCTACTGGGATTAGAACCAGCGCCCATATGGGATCCTGGTGTGTTCAAGGCAGGTCTTTAACCGCTACACTTTCACCAGGCCCTTTTCTGCACTTTTAAAGAGACCCCACCACCACCACCACCTTGCCTCATTCCTTCAGGGAGCTGACCCTGACTACCTAATAGCCCGTCTACCTTTCACAGGAATAGGACACAGGGACGCCTAGGGCATAGCACTGGCCCCAAGGGGGTTGAAGGTTTTAATACAATCAGGATGTAAAGTGGGCTTGGTCTTTGGATTGCTGAGGAATTAACTCTCCCTCTCTCCCCAATCCGTGCTCCAGGCTGTAATGAAATCCAAGACACCTCAGAATTTTTTTCTTTAAGATTTATTTATATTTATTGGAAAGACAGATTTACAGAAAGAAGGAGATACAGGGAGAAAGATCTTCTGTCTGCTGGTTCACTCCCCAAGTGGCCGCAACGGCCAGCTGAGTCATTCTGAAGCCAGGAGCTTCCTCCAGGTCTCCCACTTAGATGCAGGGTCCCAGGGCTTTGGGCCGTCCTCTACTGCTTTTCTAGGCCACAGGCAGGGAGCTGGATGGGAAGTGGAACAGCTGGGACCTACACTGGCACCCATAGGGGATCCCAGTATGTGCAAGGCAAGGATTTAGTCACTGAGCCATAACCCGAGGCTCCATCTCATGATTTTTATCAGGTGGTCAGAGTAATTTTTATCAGGTGATCATCAGTAATTTTACTGATGTGGGGAGGGGGTGGGTGGAAATACTTATCTTAAGTGGATGGCTGAGACCCTAAAACAAAGACACAGCAACATGCAGCAAGCATCACCATTTGACATGGTTTGTATGACACAAGGGCCTTCAGAAATGAAGACCCAAAGAAACAGATTTATCTCTTCTACAGACAGTCATAGAAATCTAATCAGAGGGCAGTGGTACATGATCTGAAAGTCACAACCTCAGATGGGGGGACTTTGGTCAGATGCTTCTGTGTCCCTACAGAGGATGTTAAGGAAGGTCTCAGGACCTCCACAGGGGAAGATGGCAGGAGGAAGTCGGAGAGTGACCTGCCCCAGGCTTTTGTTCCACTCTAGGGAGAAGGGCCAGGAATAGGTAATGTCACCACCGGATAGTTGGGGTCTCTGCCCAACAAGCATACCACCCAATCTGTGACCCCAGTCTACTAGTGGCAGGGAAAAAGCCTGCTTTGTGGCAGATCAGAATGGATACTCCAATCTATTTTCCCTGCTGCTGCTGCTGAGAGCCTGGGAAAAGTTCTCTGACTCAGAGAAGTCAGGATGTGTGGACACCTTGACAGAACAATTACTGAATGGCAAGGCCCAAAGCAAATACACTGTGAGGATGAGTCCAGTTGGCAGATGTTGAAATCTGTCGGCCTTCTCACTTCCGAAAGCCGTTTGGCTGTCTGTTTCTGCTGGTGGTGGTTGGCCGGGGGGGAAGGGATGTGCAGCTCTGGTTCCAGGTGTCACCTGTAGGTCATAGTTCTTTTTGCATGGACACGGCTGAGCTGGTCAACCTCCGTCTAGTTGAAACTTATTTAGACAAGCTAAGCAATGAAGCTTGTAAAGGAACGTGTGAGATAAGGACTTTGTAATTTGAAGTTATAACTCATACTGTGGTTAATGAGTAGAGTGTTGGGGTCAGCCTTCTAGCACAGTGTAACATTCCATATAATTAATGTTCAAGTCCCGGCTGCTTCACTTATGACCCAGCCCCCTGCTAGTGCACCTAAGAAAAATACATCGCTTGGAGGATGGTCCAAGCGATCCACGAGGACTGGATGGACTTCCTGGCTCCTGTCTTCTCTCTGGCCCGAGTTGTTGCAACCATTTGGGCAGAGAACTAGTGTCTCTAATTCTGCCTTTCAGAAGTATATATATATTTTTTTAATTTGAAAGGAAGGGTTATAGAGAGGATAAGGCAGAGAGAGGGAGATTTTCCATCTGCTGATTCACTACCCAAATGATCCACAACCGCCAGGGCTGAGCCAGGAGCTTCTTCCAGATCTCCCACATATGTGCAGGAGCCCAGGGTCTTGGGCCATCCCCTACTGCTCTCCCAGGCAATTAGAATGGAGTTCGACCAGAAGTGGAGCAGCAGGAGCTCAAACTAATGCCAATGTGAAATGCCTTGCACTTTAGGCAGTGGCTTAATTCACTGTGCCATGGCACCAGTTCCTACAAAAATAAATCTTTTATAAAACAGGTAGGGTGATAGCAAAGACATTTGGAGTAGTGGTTAATATGCCTACATCTCACCTCAGAGTTCCTGAGTTCAATGACTGGCTCTGGCTCCTGACTCCTGCTTCTTGCTGATGATGAAGACCCCCGGCAGTGGCAGTGATGGCTTCTGCCACCCACACGGGAGCCCTGGATTGAGTTGCTGGCTCTGAGCTTTGCTGTTTCCCAAGCCTGCTGCAGGCAGTAGTGGATGGAAGCTCTCTGCTTCTCAAGTAAGTTAGCAATGATAGTAAGCGTTGGTCATAAAGGAGTCGAACAGGGAAGACTGGAAAACCCCTCAGGCTTTTGAGCAACGGACAACAACTTGATAGCTCCTGCTGGAGCTATTTTCTCAAAAGCCCCATTGCCTGGATGACATGAGGGTGCTGAAGGAGCAGCCAGGTGCCAGAGGCTGGGGGATGAGAGTTCCAGGGAGAAGGGACAGCAAGCAGAGGCCCTGAAGCAGGACAGGCCTCTGGGCAGGAAGGTAACAGAGGGTGATGCTAGGTACTTATGGGAAGTTTTCAGCAGAGAAATAATGTAACTTCTGTTTATAATCAGCTTAAAATTTTGTATTAAGATTTCAAAGTAGTGGCTGATGCTATGGTGCCACGAGTGAAGCCACTGTGTACAATGCTGACATCCCACATGAGCACCAGTTCAAGTCCCAGCAGCTCCATTTAAGATGATTCAAGTTCCTGGGCCTCTTACACCCATGTGGGAGACGCAGAGGAAGCTCCTGGCTGTGGCCTGGCCCAATCCCAACTGTTGAGGTCATTTGGAGAGTAAACCAATAGGTGAAAGATCTCTCTGTGTGTGACTCTGCCTTTCAAATAAATCTTTTTTTTTTTTAAATTTCAAACTACTCAAAAGTAGTCCCATTTACACAGATTAATAAATTAGCAAAATTTTGTCAGATTTGCTTTATCAATTGCTGCTTTTTTGCTCCAATATTTCAAAGGAAATTTCACACATCTTATGTTTTACTCCTTTAAGGATGCTCCAAAAGTTTCATGGAAAATGAAATTAAGTGTATTTTGGTGCAAAAAACTTTTTTCATAGAACACGTTTTCTGTAACTTTAAAAAGAAGTATTGGCTTGCATCATTTAAAAGGGATATAGAGACGGGGACAGTCAGAGATCTTGCATGTACTGGCTCACTCCCCAAATGCCTGCAACAGCCAGACTGGGCCAGGCCAAAAGTAGAATTCCAGAACTGGAGTCCTGGCCTCCTGTGTGGGTGGCTGGCACCCAAGCACCTGAGCCGTCTCCCCCTGCTCTCAGGGTGCACACCAGCAGGAAACCGGAACTGAAAGCAGAGCCTGGATGAGCACAGGCCCTCTAACGGGGATGCCGGTGTTCCAGGCAGGGTGCTGTGCCAAACATCTGCCCAAGATCCTTTAAGTGCATGAATTTCAATTTTTTCTACCATTTTTTTCATTACATTTTTTCAATTTTTTCATTCCATTTTCCATGATTTTTTGAATTACCCTTTTGCATACTTACATGTGCATTTCAAATAAAGGAAGCAAGTTGATGTCTTCTATAACCTCAGTGCTATGATTTCACCTGTTTCAAAAGTAACCATAATTCCTTGAGCCATAGCATGTGTCTACTACTTGTTCACATTTGGATGTATTTTAACTGGGACCTGAGCAAGCTGCTTAATGATCTCAATTCCATGTTGATGTGACATTTGATGGGATTTTTAAGATTTTTTTTAATTGGAAAAGCAGATATACAGAGAGAAGGAGATACAGAGAGAAAGATCTTTCATCTGTTGGTTCACTCCCTAAGTGGCTGCAATGACCAAAGCAGAGCCAATCTGAAGCCAGGAGCCAAGAACTTTCTGGGTTTCCATTCTGGGTGCAGGTCCCAAGGCTTTGAGCCATCCTCTACTGTTTTCCTGGCCAAAGCCAAGAGCTAGATGGCAAGTAGAGCAGCTAGAGCATGAACTGGCATCCACATGAGATCCTGGCACATGCAAGGCAAGGATATAGCCATTAGGCCATCGTATCAGGCCCCAGCTGGTGGTTTTCAATGGGGAATCAAAGGAGAGATGCCCTGTGGATTGGTGGCTTTCTGATTTAAGTATAAAGCCATGAAATTAGCCACTGTGTTGAACCTGGGCTGCAGGAGAACCTTGGGGTCTGGCCTTCATCCCACTGAGAGGCCAGGGTTATAGGAAAGAAAAAATGTTGTATGTGTTTGCTGTGGGGACAACATTTGCTGATGGATTACATGTGGAGACGCTGAAAGTTCTGTTTCAGTACAAAGATTGTCATCAGTGACCATAGGCGATTGTCATCAGAAATGCACATATTGGCCTACAGCAGAGCCTGCTGAACCGATGGTTGCTCTGAACACTGCTTTGAAGAAGCCTCCTGGAAATTCCAGCGAGGAGACAAAGTGCCCATTCCTATCAGCATTTTTTTTGAAAGATTTATTTATTTCTATTGCAAAGTCAGATATACAGAGAGAGGAGGAGAGACAGAGAGGAAGATCTTCTGTCCGATGATTCACTCCCCAAGTGAGCTGCAACGGGCCGGTGCTGCTCCGATCCAAAGCCGGAAACCTGGAACCTCTTCTGGGTCTCCCACGCGGGTGCAGAGTCCCAATGCATTGGGCCGTCCTCCACTGCTTTCCCAGGCCACAAGCAGGGGATTAGATGGGAAGTGGGGCTGCCGGGATTAGAACCAGTGCCCAAATGGGATCCCGGGGTGTTCAAGGCGAGGACTTTTAGCCGCTAGGCCACGCCACTGGGCCCTCCTATCAGCATTTTAAAAAATCCTTTTGGGGGCCTGGCGGCATGGCCTAGTGGCTAAAAGTCCTCGCCTTGAACACCCCGGGATCCCATATGGGCGCCGGTCTCTCACTATCTCTCTTTCACACTTATTTTTTAAGATTTATTTTATTTTTGGACCAGGCACCGTGGCCGAGCAGCTAAAGTCCTCGCCTTGAACACCCCTGGATCCCATATGGGCGCCGGTTCTAATCCCTGCAGCTCCACTTCCCATCCAACTCCCTGCTGCTGGCCTGGGAAAGCAGTCGAGGACGGCTCAATGCATTGGAACACTGCACCGCGTGGGAGACCTGGAAGAGGTTCCAGGTTTCCGACATCGGATTGGCGCGCATTGGCCCGTTGCGGCTCACTTGGGGAGTGAATCATTGGATGGAAGATCTTCCTCTCTGTCTCTCCTCCTCTGTGTATATCTGGCTGTAATAAAAATGAATAAATCTTTGAAAAAAAAATCTTTTTGGGCCTGGCGGCGTGGCCTAGCAGCTAAAGTCCTCGCCTTGAACACGCCCCAAGATCCCATCTGGGCGCCGGTTCTAATCCCGGTAGCTCCCTACACCCACGTGGGAGACCTGGAAGAGATTTCTGGTTCCCGGTTTCGGATTGGTGCAGCACCAGCCGTTGCAACTCACTTGGGGTTGTGAACCAGCAGATGGAAGATTTTTCTCTTTGTATCTCCTTTTCTCTGTAAATCTCCTTTTCCAATAAAAATAAATCTTTTTTAAAAAATTAGCTAAAACTAGGACAACTTAAAGTAAACTCTAATATATCTATACTGTAAAATTATAGGGGAAAAATCATTTTCCCACCACTATTCCAAATTTTTGACTGGAAACCATGTAGCAAGACAGATCAACAAGAGAAAACATGTATTTCATATGTACTTGGGAATTCAAGGACAGCACTTCAAACGAGATGGCTTTGGCGTATACAGGATTTCAGTAAACAGTGATACAGGTTTTAGAGGTGTAGCATAAGGACCTGGGTCTCTAGTGGGAGAAAAATGGATGACAAATACATGGCAAGAGAGGATGGTGGGAAAAGACCAGTGAGTGTCCTATGTTGTGTAGGTCCCTCTGGTGCCATCTCCAGGCTGACTAGGACCTGTAGCTGTCTTCTGTGACCAGCGTCATGCTTCATGATGGAGACATAAGGAGAGACCCTACTGTAAATTTATGTCCACACAAGGAGTCATCCTTGTGAATGCTTCTTCAGGAAGTCCACATGTTTGCCTTTTTTTAGGTCAATTTATTTTTTTAAAAGGCAGAGTGCCAGGGGGAGACTGATCTTCCATTCACTGGTCCATTCCCCCATTGGAGTAGGGACCGAACCATGTTGGTCATTCTTTGCTGCTTTGCCAGACGCATTAGCAGAGAGCCAGATCAGAAGTGGAACAGCCAGGACATGGATCAGTGCTCCAGAATAGGATTCAAGTTTCACAGGCTTCAGTTTAACCTACTGCACTACAATGTTAAGCTCTGTATTAAGCTTGCTTAAAAGAATACTGGATGGCCCGGCATGGTAGCTTAATGGCTAAAGTCCTCACTTGGCGTGTGCTGGGATTCCATATGAGCACCAGTTCTAATCCTGGCAGCTCCACTTCCCATCCAGCTCTCTGCTTATGACCTGGGAAAGCAGTCGAGGACAGCCCAAAGCCTTGGAACCCTGCACCCTTGTGGGAGACCTGAAAGAGGCTCTGGTTTCCTGGCTTCAGATCAGCTCAGCTCCAGCCATTGCGGCCACTTGGGGAGTGAATCAGCAGATATCTCTCCTCCTCTCTATATCTGACTTTCCAATAAAAATAAATCTTGAGAAAAAAAAAGAATATTGGAAGGAACAGGGAAGACAAGATTGTCTTGAAAAGGGGAAAGAGAGGAGAAAGATGTTAATGTGTGTCCTGGGAGATAGCAATGTTGGCTAAAGTACTTGACCCAGAAGTTCTAGGTTCCTGGCTCCAGCTTGACCCAGATCCAGCTATTTACAGGGAGCAAACCAGCAAATGGAAGATTTTTTCTTTCTGTCCTTCTAACCATTGCTAAGCCTTTCAAATAAATAAATAAACTTTAAAAAAAATAACTGGAGCTGAACGTCCTTAGAGCAGTACAATCAGATTTCATTCAGGACCATTGCAAATGGGGAGAGACCTCAATACAGAGGTGGGTGACTAAATTCCAAATATAACATGGAAAACAAGTGATTGACTCAAGAAGCAGAGGAGGAGAAATTGCTGGGAAGAACTAGGTGAGGCGATGGGAGGAGCCTGATTCAGATTTGGCCAAGAGAGTCCTTGTCAAGGTGGAGCGGGGAGGAGAATGGATAGGGCTGCAAAGGGCAAGAGGAGGAATCCTTGAGGTCATGTGGCTGTGCTGCACCTGACTCTGACCAGGGTCACTCCCAGCTGTGATGTCCCATGGTCCCACAGGGTATGATCACTGGGGAAACCTAAGAGTGTGTGGGGTGTCGCCTGACTTCTTACAACTGTGTGAATCTGTATCTCAAGGCAGGAATGTATGTAACAAGCAGCGTTTAAGGGGTGGGTGCTTGATGCAGTGGTTAAGATGCGCCTCAGAGCACTTGCACCTCGTCTCAGATTCTGGGTGTGAATACCAGCCCTGCTCCTGTTTCCAGGGGCAATGCACCCCCTGAGAAGGAGCAAGCGATGGCTCAAGTAGTTGGGTCCCTGCCACCCATGGCAGAGTTAAGGGCTGAGTTCCAGCCTCCTGGCATCAGCCTCTCCTGGCCCTGCTTGTTGCAGGCATGTGAGGACTGGACTAGCAAATAGAAGAGCTCTTTTTCCAGCTCCCTGTCTTTCAGATAAACAAAGGATCGGTAAATAGCTTTTAACAAAGAGAATGAATCTCCAAAACAACAGCTTTCACAGAGTATGAGCCTGTAACAGTAAATGCAAAACCAGACAATGGCATTTTGTCCTTGAAAAGGAAAAGAAATGTTTTTTGAGAAAAAAAAAATCTATGTATTTGAAAGAGTTACAGAGAGAGCTCTTTTGTCTGCTGCTTCACTCCCCAGATGACTGCAACAGCCAGGGCTGGGCCAGCCAATGCCAGTAATTTCATCCAAGTCACCCACATAGGTGGCAGGGTCTAAACACCTGGGCTGTCTTCCTCTGCTTTTCCCAGGCACATCAGTGGGAAGCTGAATCAGAAGTGGAGCAGCTTGGGGCAAAAATTTTTAACCATATGAATTGCAGGTGTCATATTCAGTAGCTTTACCCTCCTCACCACAACACTGACCCCAAAAGTACAGGCTGTATCCTCTTGGCCTTACTTACAAGGTTCAAAAATCTATGTTTAATGTGCATGGATTTTTTAATACCAGATGTGCTTTGATTCCCTGAAATCTGGCCTTCCAGGGCTACCTCAGCTGCCCCCCCATTGCCTGGTTATTACTCTGTTGTCCTGGCCCCCATGATGGTCAACACTCCCCTCCTTTCCTTCCTTTACTATAATCGTTGAATTCTTAAGGACCCAGCATGATAGCCTAGTGGCTAAATCCCTGAATTCTTTTTTCCCCAAGATTTATCCATTTCTTATTGTAAAGTCAGATATACAGAGAGGAGGAGAGACAGAGAGGAAGAGCTTCCATCCATTGATTCACTCCCCAAGTGATGCAACAGCCAGAGCCAAGCTGATCCGAAGCCAGGAGCTTCCTCCGGGTCTCCCATGTGAGCACAGAGTTCCAAGGCTTTGGGCCGTCCTCTGCTGCTTTCCCAGGTCACAGGCAGGGAGTTGATGGAAAGTGGGGCTGCCGGGATTAGAACCAGTGCCCATATGGGATCCCAGCATATGAAAGAGGAGGATTTTAGCCATGAGGCTACCGTGCCGGGTCCCCAATCCTTGAATTTTTAAACCTTGACCTTCCCCTATGGATAACTGGCTCCAGATAAGGGGTATCTGGCAAAAGTTCTTCTCTCTGAACATATTTTCCATACTCAAAGTGCTGAAGTGATTTTCTTTCCCTTAGTCTCTCAAAAGAAAGCCGCTATACCTTCAATAAAAGTTTTCCCCCAAATTCACTTGAGACTTTAATGCAAAGTTGTAGGTCAATGGTGGTAAGACAGTGAAAACACTCAATAAAGGTGCTCAGAGGTGGAGCCTCCAGGGAGTCCTTCAGTCACGGGGGATGTGCCTCTAAGCACTAACTCTCATGATGGGGTTGGAATGAAAGCCAGAATTTGGGCCCCACTAGCTGCTTCCTGGCTTGCCATGTGGTCTTTGCCCTGCAAACTCTCTGCCATGGTCATCCACTGCCCTCACCAGAAGCTGAACCAATGGGGCCACCAGAGCTTGAACTTGAACCTCCAAAACTTTATACCAATATAGTTGCCTTAGGCCTTTCACTGTAGAAACAAAAAATGGAGGAATACTGAAAGCACACCAAACCTGCAAACCGTCATGCATTAATTAATTTCCAAGGGAATTATTATCCACCTAAAAATCACTACCACCCACCCCCCCACATGTGTGTGCACACACACACACACACACATACACACACCCCACCTCTGCTTCAGGGAGGCCCACTCTGCCCTCTCTGGTCTGCCTGACTCTGGGGTACCCCAGCTTTGCCCCAGCAGAGTCAGCTCCCCTAGAAGCAGCCATGTCAGCACCAGCAGCAGCACCAGGACCGCTGGGACATAGCAGCAGAGTCCCAGGCTTAAAATCAGAGAAATTATGCTAGCAAAATTAATGAATGCAATAAGCACTGCCTCCATTTTTAATAGAACAAACTTGATCATGAGTGGGAAAACCTGTCCCTGTAGATAGCTTTCCTCGGCAACATATTGTTTCTATCTTGTTTCCAAGATTAAGGTGGCCCCTTTACTAGAGAAGAGGGTGACTCCAGCAGAGCTTTCCTTCCTCCAGCACCTCTGATAACCAACAGCTTCCAGTCTTCCCACACCTGACCCTCTGGGACCACAGATGGAGCAGAGGATCTGCGTGGGAGGCTCGGGGGCAAGCGAGGTGAGCCCTGCGAGGTGAGGCCTGCAGGGTGAGTGCTAGTCCCTAGTCTAGGCTCGTTTCTCAGGACCACTACAGCCTTCCTATAGTTTACTAAGGATAAGTATACAGCAGATGCACTCTAAAGAACAGATATTTAGGGGTGAGTGTTTGGCACCACAAATATCACTGGAGACACCCACCTTCTGGATCAGAGTTCCTGCGTTTGTGTCTCAGCTCTGCTTCCAATTCTAGCTCCTTGCTAATGCTCACCCTGGGTGGTGGTAACACATGGTGACTCAAGTACTTGAGTCCTTGCCACCCACATGGGAGACCCAGATGGATTTCCAGACTGCTGGCCCCAAACCTAGCTCAGCCCAGGCTCTTGGGGGCGTTTGAGGAATGAACCAGCTGAGAAATTTTCCCTGTCATTCTGCCTTTCAAATGAATAAGACTTGATACTCAGATTCATCTGACCTATTTAATCAACTCATTTTATTTTTTTTAATAATACATATTTATTAAAAATTCAAATACAGAAATAAAAGCGCAATATCCCACCCAGTATACAGACAGCCACATAAATCCTCTTCCCTCTAATCCCATTCCCCAGAGGTTATCACTGTGAACAAGTTAAAGTATATCCTTTGAAACATTTTCCTTTGTATATACAAGTATATATAAACACACATAAATGCACTTTTGCCTTTTACAAAAATGAAATCATGTAAATGTACATATTAATCTTCAATTTCTATCTTCATTCATTCAATATACAGAAAATTTACAACAAATCTGATTATCAGTCCTCTTGGGTTCGTTTTCCATTATATAAAATTCATACAAAACTCTTGATAATATACTTCCTGCCATCTTTGAGTCTCATCTCTAACCACTCCAGTATGAAAAGACTGGAACATAAATTACCTTAAATTCTTCCTGAAACAAAGGCAGTACAATCAAACAAACAAACAAACTAGGAACACACTCTGTCATTCCTAGATTTTGGCCTTTTCACTTTGTGTTACATTCTGCCTGGACTTTTCCATCTGGCAAGTCCCTAATTCTTCCAACAATCAGCTTAAAAATGATCTCTAGAAGACAAGACTTCCCAACTTTTTTCAATACATAATCACTTCTCTATTTACCCCTATACTTTATAGCTAGCTTCTTAATTGTATTTATCTCACAGTACTGCAGTAATTCATTTACATGTTTTGAGTTACCTTTCCATCCAACTCATTTTATTTCCCCACTGAGATCTCTCACCTCCTTCTTCTGTATGGTCCTCTGAAATTGATAAAGCCATTCCCTTTGTGGGATTCTGTCACTGTTAGAAGATTATTTTTTTTAAAAAAAAGATTTATTTATTTTTATTGCAAAGTCAGATATACAGAGAGGAGGAGAGACAGAGAGGAAGATCTTCTGTCCGATGATTCACTCTCCAAGTGACTGCAACGGCCAGTGCTGCACCGATCCAAAACCAGGAGCCCAGATCCTCTTCCAGGTCTCCCACACAGGTGCAGGGTCCCAAGGCTTTGCACTGACTGCTTTCCCAGGCCAGAATCAGGGAGCTGGATGGGAAACGGGGCTGCCAGGATTAGAACTGGTGCCCAGATGGGATCCTGGCACGTTCAAGGCAAGGACTTTAGGTGCTAGGCCACAGCTCCGGACCCAAGAAGATTATTACTAAAATCATGACACTCACAAACACAATATAGAATCATTTCAAAGACTAACTCATTCGTTAAAGGGAGCCAGCACAGTGTTACTCCTGGCTCCAAGGAGAAGTCCGAGAGCCGGCATCTCTGCTGTAGAAGCAACATGGACACCAAAATGCATTTATAGAGAGAGGAGTTTACACTTAGTCAGGCAGCACCTGCGTGTGTTCTAGTGGGCAGAGTCCTTTGCACTTTTATCAACTCAGAAAACCAAAGATGAACAGACCCAGAAGGGATTGCTGAGCAGGACATGAGGCTGCAGGAAATTCTGTCCATCCCCAACTCTGAAATTTTTCCTGATAAATGGAAAACAAAGAATTTTCTTTATAAATGTAGATTTCCCTTACAAAGGGTAATGTCTACTCTGTTTGCAGAATTTCTTCTGGGTCTGCTGTTTCTCAAAATAATCAGCCTAAAATACTTATGCCACGGAGGTATATTTTAGGCTGGCACAGTCTGGTCCCCTACACCAGCCATTTAAATGTTGTCCTTCACCCCTCATTATAGACTTCCCCTTTTTTTGTATTAAATATTTTTACTTTCATGCAGATAGTAGATGGCATAAATTTTCTGCTTTTTACTTAACAGAATAAAATTTGCCAACTTTACTGAGAAAGTATAATTTTCTCAAAGTTAAAAATATAAACCTGATGCAAATCTTTAAGATGAAAACATGTCAAATATTTGTCTAACTGATTAATGAGAGAACCAGTAAAAAAAACCAGTTGAAAGAGAATGAGACCAGTGGCAAAAAGGCAGAAAGCTTGAGAAGTCTGCTAATTCAGATACAAACACTGGTTAATGGCCTGTATTAGCGATACTTTGCGATGTGATCTCTCTAAGGGGCTGATATCATTATCTTCATAGAACAAAATTAACAATTAACATGAATTGCTATTCAGTTTCTACAAGTTAGTCTCCTAGTAAAATAATGAACCAAAAGCATAATAACTCAGAGATTCATGCCTCTGGCTGATCAGAAACCCCCTGGGTGGATCTACCAGAGAAAACCTAGACAGAATAGCAAAAAGACCCTTTTTCTGTCTTTGAGACTTTTAAAAAATTGTTCATTGGGCCTGGCGCCATGGCCTAGTGGCTAAAGTCCTCGCCTTGAACACGCCAGGATTCCATCTGGGCACCTCTTTTAGTCCCGGCAGCTCCACTTCCCATCCAACTCCCTGCTGTGGCCAGGGAAAGCAGTCAAGGATGGCCCAAAGCTTTGGACCCTGCACCCGCATGGGAGACCCGGAAGAGGTTCCTGGTTCCCAGCTTCGGATCGGTGCAGCACCAGCTGTTGAGGTCACTTGGGGAGTGACTCATCGGACAGAAGATCTGCCTCTCTGTCTCTCCTCCTCTGTATATCTGCCTTTCCAATAAAAATAAATAAATCTTTAAAAATTAATAAATAAAAATAAAAATTGTTCATTTACTTGCTTAATTTTAAAAAATCTCTCTGTTTATTTGAAAGGTAGAATTACAGGGAGAAAAACTGGAAGGGAGAGACCTCCCTGCTCACACCCCAAATGCCCACAGGAACCAGAGGTGGCTGAAGCTAGGAGCCTGGAGTTTCAGCTGGATGTCTCACACACCAAGTCCCTCAGTCGTCATCCGCTTGCTCCCAGGGTCTCCATTAGCAGGAATAGGAGCAGGAGCTGAAGCCAGGTATCAACCTAGGCGCCTCAGAGCTAGACACAGGTGTCCTAACTGTCATACCAAATGCGCACCCCTGCCTGAGCTTTGGAAGCACAGAAAAGCCATCATTGGGGCTAAGGACAGTTCAACAGAAATCATTTCCTTTAAGCATCCCATCCTTCCTAGATTACTGGGATAGGGAGCAGTGTCATAGTAGCCTGCCTTCTGCCTCCAGCCATTATAACTTCCATGACTATCTTGTGGTAATGGGTGTAGGTATTGGGTGAATGTTTTGTTTTGTTTTTCCCAGATGGCAGTGTGCCTTCTGGAAATGACTTTCATCCACAGGAGCATCTGCTGGTAGGGATTTCAGATACCGCCTGAGGCCAGCGGTACTGATATCTGTGGACTGTGTAGGGAATGTTCTATAATGGTCTATTCCTATGAAGAAGGCCAAAAATAGTGCACCCCAAAGAATGACTAGAGGAGACCAGAATGTGCCACTTCAAAATATAGCACTTTGGCATAAGGACTCTTTTCAGCTGATTATTTTGAGAAATAGCAGACATAGAAGCTCTAGAACCGGAGTAGACAATCCCTTTTTGTAAGGGCAACATGCATCTATAAAGGAAATCTCTGTGTGTAAAGGGTGTCTCCTCGCTGGAGGAGGAAGAGAAAGATGACTAAGTCACAGAATCTCTTTTTTATTATTATTATTATTATTATTATTTTATTTATTTATTTTTTAAATAAAGCAAACATTTATTAAACTATAATAAAAACATTCGATCAAATTACAAAACCTGAGCAAGAAAAACAAACGGTACATGCTTAACTGTAGTTGACATTCAAATAAAATTTACATTCCCAAAATATTATACAGTAATTAGGAAATACCAGCCAAAGTAATATTAGGATACTTTTACGTGCGATCTCAACAAATTTGAACAGAAGCAAATTTTAACAAAGGTAAATTTTACAGTGAAACATAGCAGTAGATTAAGGATCTTAACATGTTTATTTTGCTGCTATTTGACACTATGATACAAAAATAAGAGGATTTACTTGACATTTTTAATAAATATCTCATGGGCTGTTGAGTGCCTTACTGGTGAAAAGATTTAACTGGCTAATCTCATCAATCCATTTTGTACATTTAGTAAGCATCATCTCTGCCCTACATAGCTCTTAATGCAATTCACAGCACACAAATTGTTATCATATTAAATACATAATCAACTCGGACTTCTCAACAACAAGGAAATTAGTAAACCATCAAATGGACTGCTTACCATACACTTTCCTCATAACTAAATAACACACAAAAAAATCAAAATAATATTTGTCATCACTCTAAACTATTGCCAGCAACTGACGGAAACTGCCAATTTGCCATATTCATGTTCACAACATGCTAAATATACTCTGCTGTTATTTCATCCAAGAAATACCAACATGCCTAGAACAGAGAATTTTCACCATCTCTTGCCGTGGGACCTGACTTGCAGTAATCTGTATTTAGATCAGAACTCCATGGGCACTTGATGAACTCTACCTTTCCATGTTGGCTTTCTTATATGAGAGAGAATATATGGTATTTATTCTTTTGTGATTGACTCATTTCGCTGAGCATAATAGTTTCTAGTTGGGACCACCTGGTTTTGAATAGAATAATATCGTTCTTCTTGACAGCTGAATAATATTCCATTGAATAGATGTACCACAATTTTTTAACCATTCTTCCTTAGACGCACATCTGGTTTGTTTCCATGACATTGCTATTGTGGATTGTGCTGCTGTGAATATAGGATTACAGATCCCCTTCTCATATGCAGATTTCACTTCTGTTGGGTATATTCCTAAGAGCGGGATTGCTGGGTCATATGGCAGGTTTATTTGCAATTTTCCAAGCACTCTCCATATGGATTTCCACAATGATTGTACTGGCCTACACTCCCACCAGCAGTGAAGGAGGGTACCTTTTTCCCCACATCCACGCCAGCATGTGTTGTTTTTCGAATTCTGAATGTAGGCCAGTCTCACAGGAGTTAGGTGGTACCTCAAGGTGGTTTTCATTTGTATCTCTTTGATGGCTAGAGAGCCTGAGCATCTTTTCATATATTTATTAGCTATTTGTATCTGTTCTTTTTTTTTTAATTTTTTTTTCTTTTAATTATTTATTATTTTTACTTCATTAATTACATTGTATTATGTGACACAGTTACATAGGTACTTCGGTTCTCCCCACCCCTCCCCAAACCCTCCCACCATGGTGGATTCCTCCACCTTGTTGCATAACCACAGCTCAAGTTCAGTTGAGATTCCCCCATTGCAAGCATATACCAAACATAGAGTCCAGCATCTTATTGTCCAGTCAAGTTCAACGGCTTCTTAGGTACACCCTCTCTGGTCTGAAGACAGAGCCAGCAGAGTATCATCCCAGTCAATTGAAAGCTCCAACATACCATCAGCAAAAATTTACATCATTATGGAATTAATTGACATAGTAATGAGTAACCAATATGTTAAAAGTAAATGTGAGGTCCCAGCCACCTTCTGTGACCACCTCATTGACATTTCAATTTTAGTTTATACACAACATATAACATTCATAACATAACATGTTATACATAACATCATATCATCTTAAATTAAGGCAAACATGTGGTATTTAACCTTTTGGGATTGGCTCATTTCCCTTAGCATTATGGTTTCCAGTTTGGCCCATTTGGCCACAAAGAACTGCATTTTGTTTTTTTTTAATAGCTGAGTAGTATTCCATGGAGTAGATGAACCATAGCTTTCTTATCCAATCCTCTGTTGATGGGCATTTTGGTTGCTTCCATGTTTTTGCAATTACTGATTGTGTTGCTATGAGCATAGGAGTGCATGTTGGTTTCTCATAAAACAAGTGTTCTGGATATATTCCTAGGAGTGCTATTGCTGGATCATACGGTATGTTGAATTTGAGTTGTTTGAATATTCTCCATACTGATTTCCATAGAGGCTGTACCAGCCTGCAGCCCCACCAGCAGTGGAGTAGGGTTCCCTTTTCCCCGCAACCTCACCAACAAGTGTTGTTGGTGCTTTTATTCATGTGGGCTAGTCTTACTGGCGTTAGGTGGTACCTCATTGATGTTTTAATTTGGATTTCCCTTATTGCCAGGGAACTTGAGCATTTTTTCATATGTTTATTTGCCATTTGGGTTTGTTCCTTTGTGAAGTGTTTGCCCATTTCCCGTGCCCATTTCTGGAGTGGCTTGTTTGTTTTGAGATTTCGGTTGTTTTGTAGCTCTTTGTATATTCTGGAGATCAGCCCTCTATCACCTATGTCGTGTGCGAAGATCTTCTCCCATTCTGTGGGTTGCCTTTTTACTTTGTTGATTGTTTCTCTAGCTGTACAGAAGCTTCTTAGTTTGATGAGGTCCCAATTGTTTATTTTGGTCTTGATTTCTACTGCATTTGGAGTCTTTTTTAGGAAGTGAGGGCCTACCCCTAAGTGTTGCAGTGTGTTTCCAACATTTTCTTCCAAAAGTTTGAAGGTTTCTGGATGTAGGTTTAGATCTGTTATCCATTTGGATCTGATCTTAGTGTATGGTGAGAGATGTGGATCTATTTTTTTGTTTCTGCAGGCTACTAACCAGTTGTCCCAACAGCATTTATTGAACAGACCTTCCCATTTGCCTGGATTGTCGTTTGTCTTTTTGTCAAAGATTATTTGGCTGTATCTGTGTGGGTTCCCTTCTGGTGTTTCTATTCTGCTCCATTGATCTTCCTCTCTATCTTTGTGCCAGTACCAGGCTGTTTTGATAACCACTGCCCTATAGTATGTCCAGAGGTCCGGAACTGTGATTCCCCCTGCTAACTTCCTGTTCTTCAGGATGGTTCTAGCTATCCGTGGTTTTTTGTGTTTCCAGATGAACCTTTGGATCATTGTTTCCACTTCCATGAAGAATGTTTTGGGCAATTTGATTGGGATTGCGTTGAATGTATATATTGCTTTTGGCAGTATAGACATTTTAATGATATTGATTTTACCTATCCAGGAGCATGGGATGTTACTCCATCTTTTGAGGTCTTGTTCAATTTCTTTTTTAAGTAGTTTGTAGTTTTCTTCAAATAAGTCTCCTACATTTTTGGTTAGATTTATTCCCCGATATTTCATACTTTTCTCTGTTATTTTGAATGGTATCTTGCTGGTTAAGTCTTTTTCCATCTTGGGGCTGTTCGCATACACTATGGCTGTTGATTTTTGTTCATTAATTTTGTACCCTGCCACTCTACCAAACTCTCGTACAAGTTCTAGCAGTCTCTGTATTGAGTCTCTTGGCTCTTCTACATAAAGAATCATATCATCTGCATATAGTGAGAGTTTGACTTCTTCGTTTCCCATTTGGATTCCTCTGATTTCTTTTTCTTGCCTTATGGCCTCAGCGAGTACCTCTAGGACTATGTTGAATAGTAGTGGAGAGAGTGGACATCCCTGTCTTGTTCCAGATCTCAGTGGGAAGGGTTCCAGCTTTTCTCCATTCAGTATGATGCTGGCGTTGGGTTTTTCATATATTGCTTTAATTATGTTGTGGATTTTTCCATCTATGCCTACCTTGGTTAGGGTTTTTAGTAGGAAGTGGTGTTGGATTTTGTCGAAAGCTTTTTCTGCATCTATTGATACTATCATGTGATTCTTGTTTTTCAGTTTTTGGATGTAGTGTATCACATTTATGGATTTGCGAATGTTGAACCATCCCTGCATTCCAGGGATGAATCCTACTTGATCTGGATGAATGATCTGTCTGATGTGTTTTTGAATTCTGTTGGCTAGGATTTTGTTGAGAATCTTAGCATCAATGTTCATCAAAGAGATGGGTCTGTAGTTTTCCTTCTCTGTTAGTTCTCTGTCTGGTTTTGGGATTAAGGTAATGTTGGCTTCATAGAATGAGTTTGGAAGGGTTGCCTCTTTTTCTATTGTTTTGAAGAGTTTGTAGAGGATTGGGGTCAGTTCTGTTCGGAATGTTTTGTAGAATTCTGTAGTGAAGCCGTCTGGGCCTGGGCTTTTCTTTGTTGGGAGGTCTTTAATCACTGATTCAATCTCTACTTCAGTTATGGGTTTGTTCAGGTCGTTTGTTGCCTCTGGGCTAAGTTATGGCAGGTGGTAGAAGTCTAAGAACTTTTCCATTTCTTGGTGTTCTTCTGACTTGTTGGAGTACAGTTCTTTGTAGTAATTTCTAATTATGGCCTTAATGGATGCGGTGTCTGTTGTTATGTTGCCTTTTTCATCTTTGATGCTGTTAATTCTTGCTTTCTCTTGTTTTTTCTTTGTCAGTCGGGCCAGTGGGGTGTCTATCTTGTTTATCTTCTCAAAAAACCAGCTTTTTGATTCATTGATTTTGTGTATGGTTTTTTTTATTTCTATCTGGTTGATTTCCTCCCTTGTTTTGATGATTTCTTGTTTCCTATTGTGTGTGGGGCACTTCTGCTGTTGTTTTTCCAATTCCTGGAGGTGTGTGTTTAGTTCCTGTATTTGGCGCCTCTCTTGGGCCTTGACATGAGCTCCAATTGCGATGAGTTTACCCCGTAGCACTGCTTTGGCAGTGTCCCACAAATTTTGGAATGTTGTGTCAGAGTTTTCATTGGTTTCCATAAATTTTTTGATCTCATCTTTAATTTCTTCTCTGATCCATTGTTCGTTTAATATCATATTGTTCAGCCTCCAAGAGTTTCTGTATTTCCTGGGGCATTTTGAATTGCTGATTTCCAGTTTCATTCCGTGGTGGTCTGAGAGGGTACATGGTATGATTCCTATCTTTTTGAAGTTATTTAGGTTTGCTTTGTGTCCTATCATGTGGTCGATCCTGGAGAAGGTGCCATGCACTGCTGAAAAAAATGTATAATCTGTGGCCTTAGGGTAAAAAATTCTATAGATGTCAACCAAGTCCAGTTGTTCTATTGTTTGTATGAGCTCTGTTGTTTCTTTGTTGAGTTTTTGTTTTGTTGATCTGTCTATTGTTGTTAGTGGGGTGTTAAGATCACCCACTATTATTGTGTGCATATCTATGTCTCCCCTCAAGTCCGTGAGTAATTGCTTCACGTAGCTAGGTGCGTTTGAATTTGGTGCATATATGTTCACAATGGTAATTACTTCCTGATGGATCAGTCCCTTCACCAATATATAATGTCCTTCCCTGTCCTTTTTGATGTGTGTCAGATTGAAGTCCACATCATCTAAAATTAAGACAACTACCCCAGCCTTTTTTTCTCGTCCATTGGCATGAAATATCTGTTTCCAACCTTTCACTTTCAGCTTCTTAGAATCGCTTCTGGTTAGATGTATCTCTTGTAGGCAACAGATAGTTGGGTGCTGTTTGATAATCCATTCTGTTAATCTATGCCTTTTGATTGGTGAGTTCAGGCCATTTGTGTTAAGAGTTAAAATTGAGAGGTTGTGATTTTGCCCTGCCATACTTGTTTTTGTGGGTGTTGATATCTGTGTAATTGCCCTTCCTTGTGTGGACTTTAGTGGGGAGATCTTCCTGTTTGCCATCTTTGCTTATGATTCACCTCCTTTTTTTCTGGATTTAGTGCATTTCTAAGGAGATTTTGTAGAGCTGGTTTTGTGCTGGCATATTCTTCTAATTTCTCTTTGCTGTGAAAGTATTTGATTTCGTTCTCAAATACGAATGAGATCTTTGCTGGGTACAATAGTCTTGGTTGACAGTTGTTCTGATTCAGGATTTGGAAGATCTTTGTCCATTCTCTTCTTGCTTGTAAAGTCTCTTCAGAGAAGTCAGCAGTGATCCTGATTGGTTTTCCCCGGTATGTGATCTTTTCTCTGCTTCGTACTTGTCTTAGGATTCTTTCTTTGTCTTCGTTGGAGTGGAACTTGAGCACCATATGTCTGGGTGAAGATCGCTCTGGGTCATATCTGCTGGGAGTCCTCTGACCCTCTTGGATTTGGGCTGAATTCATGTTCCAAGTGTTTTGAAAGTTTTCTGTATAATTTCATCGAGCACCATTTGCATTCCTGACTCTTTTTCCGCTCCTTCAGGAAGGCCAATAATCCTAATATTCGATTTTCTGAGGTTGTCTTTCATTTCTTGTATGGTCTTATTGGCTTTGTTCAGACTTGTCTCCAGCTGTTTAATGAACTGGGTATGTTCGTTTTGTGTGTCTTCCGTTTCAGAGATCCTCTGTTCTGCTGTATTTGTTCTGTTGGTTAGGCTCTCAATTTTGTGCTCTAAGTCAAGGATTTTACTTTTCATTTGTTGTATTTCTGAGGCTATGTGGTTCTTGAATTCCTTGAAGTCCTCCCAGTTCTTCTCATTGTCTCTGACATATTTTAACATTATTTTTTTGAATTCCTTGTCTGGTAGATCTTCTATGTCTTCATCTCGCATCTCCGAAATAGACATTGGCTTTTGATCCTTTATTGGTAGGGTGTTGGCACTCTCATCTGGATCATTACCTTTTCTGGTATTTCTTCCCATTGTGTTAGTGTTTCTTTTTTGAGAGACCTAGGCACCAGTGTGCTGAGGGGTCTCCAAGCACTATCCTGTAGAGATCGGAGTCTGCAGGCGTGGAGTAGCAGGGTGTGGGAATTTTCAAGGCACTTTTGGTGCGTCTCCAGAACACTGGACCTCAGGGCGCCATTTCCAGGGCCCAGCGGATTCAAAGCGCACTCTCAGCTCGTCCCCTACAGGTATGCTACCACAGGGCGTGGGGGAGTGAAGGCACTCTCTGTGCGCGCCCCCTGTGAGCAGGATTACGGGGCTCGGAGGATTCTAGGTGCTTTCTCGGTGTGTCCCCAGTGCCAGGGACTGCAGGGCGTGGAGGTTCCAGGTGCTCTCTGGGAACGCCTCCTGCACGTGGGTCCACAGTGCTCTCCTGGTGTGTCTCCCAAGCACGGGACTATAGGGCGTGGGGTGTTCCAGGTGCTCTCTGGAAGCGCCTCCTGCGTAGGCCCGCCCACCCCAGCGCTTGCAGGGGACCGACTGCCCCAGCTCTAGCACGGGACTGCCCAGCCCAGAGGCGTGCTTGGGTTCCTGTGGGATAGCACCGCCCAGCTGAGTGCCAGACTGCAAAGGCACGGGGGAGTATTCAGTGTGCCTTTTGCCTTTCTCCTCAGCGCACAGGACCACTGTGCGTCACCTCCCAGACACAGTTTTGGCAGTTTCAAGGCACTCGCCTGGTGTCCCTAGACGCTGGAGTCTGGGGTGGGAGAAGAGGCGGGGAGATGAGCATCAAGGGTGTTCAGGCTCTGTGCATGCCCCTGGGGGGCCAACTCCCGGAGCCTCCAACCCACCACTGTCCCCACCCAACTCACTCAAACCTCAGGTTCTTGCAGTCTGCCTCTTCCTCTGGTGGGAACCCTCGCCGCGGATGCGTTTCCCGGCTACTGCGTCCGGTGCAGGTCCCGGCGGGTGCAGGCGGATGGAACCTGGAGGCTGCGGCTGGTGCAGGTCCCTGCGGGGCTTGGCGACCAGGGTGGGCAGATGCCGGCGGGTCCCGATGACTCCAGGTCCTGATGTCTGCAGCGGGCGCAGGTCCTGGCGGGTCCTGGCGACCAGGGTGAGCGGGTGCCAGTGGGTCCCGATCACCGCCTGTCCTCACGGCCGCAGTGTCTGCAGGTCGGTCTGCGGGTCAGTAGATAGCTTTCAGCGTCTGCACTCAAAGGTGACTCAGCAGGTCAGGAGCGGAAAGTCGTCTTCACTGCCCTTTGTTTTGTTTTTCCCTGGTTGCTCTTCCGAGTTGTGTGGATTTTTTTGGCTCCACACTGTCCAGGGAACTTCACGTTCTTCTCCCTGTAGTTCTATGCTGCTCCACTTACGCTTTTGTCGCATTCTAGCCCTCTCTGTCTGTGAGCTCCCTCACAGTCTTCCTCCTATGTCGGCCATCTTGCAAGTCTCCCCCTGTATCTGTTCTTTTGAGAAACGTCTGTTCATTTCCTTTGCCCATTTTGCTACAGGGTTTATTTTTTCACTATCCTTGGGTTTCTGAAGCTCTTTGTAGATCCTAGATATTAGTCCCCTGTCACTTGTGTAGAATGCAAAAATTTTTTCCCATTCTGTAGGTTGTTTCTTCACTTTTTAAATTGTTCTTTTGCTGTAAAGAAACTTTTTAGTTTGATATAGTCCCATTTGTTCATTTTGGATTTGATCGCCGTTGCTTTAGGCGTCTTTTCTAAAAAGTCTTTCCCTGTTCCTATATCTTGGAGTGTGCTTCCTATGTTTTCCTTTAGTAGTTTAATAGTTTCTGGGTGTAGATTTAAGTCCTTGAGCCAATTAGAGCTGATTTTTGTATAGTGCGACAAGTACGGGTCCTGCTTCTTTATTCTGCAAGCTGCTATCCAGTTGTCCCAACAGTTTTTATTGAATAGACCAGGTTTTTTACCTGGATTGTTTTCTGTTTTCTTGTCAAAGATTAGTTGACTATACACGTGTGGATCCCCTTCTCGTATTTCTATTCTGTTCCACTGATCTTCTTCTCTGTTTCTGTACCAGTACCAGACTGTTTTGATAACCACTGCTCTATAGTATGTCTTGAGGTCTGGAATTGTGATTCCTCCGGTTTGATTTCTATTTTTCAAGACAGCTTTAGCTATTCGTGGTCTTTTGTGGTTCCAGATGAACTTCTGTATCATCTTTTCTATTTCTGAGAAGAATATTGCTGGGATTTTGATTGGGATTGCGTTGAATCTATATATTGCTTTCGGTAATATGGCCATTTTGATGATGTTGGTCCTGCCAATCCAAGAACATGGTAAGGTTCTCCATTTTTCAAGATCTTCTTCTATTTCTTTTTTAAATGATTTATAGTTTTCATCGTAGAGGTCTTTCACATCTTTAGTTAACTTAATTCCTAGGTATTTAAGATTCTTTTCCTCTATTTTAAAGGGAACTGTACTTACAATTTCTTCCTCAGTGGCGGAATTATTTGTATACACGAATGCCATTGATTTGTGCTCATTAATTTTGTATCCTGCTACTTTGCCAAAGTCTCTTATGAGTTCCAATAGTCTTTTGACTGAGTCTTTTGGTTCTCCTATATAGAGAATCATGTCATCTGCGAATAGCAATAATTTTAATTCCTCATTTCCAATTTGTATTCCTTTAATTGCTTTTTCTTGTCTAATAGCTCTGGCAAGAACTTCCAAAACTATATTGAAGAGTAGCGGTGAGAGTGGACATCCCTGTCTAGTTCCAGATTTTAACGGGAAGGCTTCTAGTCTTTCCCCATTTAGTATGATATTGGCATTGGGTTTATCATAAATTGCTTTGATTATGTTGTAGAATGTTCCTTCTATGCCTATCTTATTTAGGGTTTTTAACATGAAGTGGTGTTGGATTTTGTCAAATGCCTTCTCTGCATCTATTGAGGATCATATGGTTTTTATGAGTCAACTTGTTGATGTGATGTATCACATTTATTGTTTTGCGAATATTGAACCATCCTTGCATACCTAGGATGAATCCCACCTGGTCCGGGTGAATAATCTGCCTAATGTATTGTTGGATCCTGTTGGCTAATATTTTATTGAAGATCTTTGCATCTATGTTCATCAAGGATATCGGTCTGTAGTTCTCTTTTTCTGTTGTTTCTCTCTCTGGCTTTGGTATTAAAGTGATATTAGCTTCATAGAACGAGTTTGGAAGAATCGCCTCTTTTTCTATTGTTTGAAAAAGCTTGTGTAAGATTGGGGTTAGTTCTTCCTTAAACGTTTGGTAGAATTCAGCAGTGAAGCCATCTGGTCCCAGGCTTTTCTTGGTTGGGAGGGCTTTAATTGTTGATTCAATCTCAGTGCATGTTATTGGGCTATTTAGATTGTTAATTGCACAGAATCTCTTAGTGATGGGAGAAGAGGGCCCGGCGCAATGGCTCAGTGCCTGGATCTACACCTTGTTGGTGCTAGAATCCCATGTGGGTGCCGGTTTGTGTTCCAGATGCTCCACTTCCCTTCCAGCTGCCTGCTTTGTAGCCTGAGAAGGCAGTAGAGAATGGTCAAAAGCCTTGAGAGCCTGCACCCACATGGAATGCCCAGAAGAAACTCCTGGCTCCTGGTTTCAGGTTGGCTCAGCTCCAGCCATTGCAGCCACTTTGGGACTGAACTAGTGGATGGAAGAATCTTTTTGTCCCTCCTTTCTATAAATCTGTTCTGCCTTTCTAATAAAAATAATAAATTTTTAAAAAAGAAAACAAAGGAAGAGGAAAAGGAAGAAAGGAAGGAAGGAAGAAACCTGGGTCTGGTTAATGCCAAATTTGTGTTAACTTTACCAGTGTGCCAGCATAGTTGTCTAGCCTATTCTATTTTTTTCTCTAAATATATGTGAGGGCAGGGGGATGTTCTGGCTCTGTGAGCCCCAGAGGTTGGGTGTCAAGCAGGGCCCAGATCTCCTAGCCTGGGTTCCTTGGCCTGCCTGCATGGTGGGTGCTGGGTCCATGAGCCCCAGGGATGGGGGCTCCAGTGGGACCAGGGTTAGGCAGCCCAGGAGCCCTCCTCAGTAGATAGCAGGCCCAGATGCACATGGAGGATATGGCAGCCCACTGGGGCCTACAGAGGACAGCTGGCACCATAGCAGAGGATGGAGGGCAGAACAAATTTGACAACCACCCAATTGAGCAATGACAGCAAATATCTGGGCAGATAGAGGCTCTAAGATGGACTATGTCAATTAATGGTCCTTGGAGGAATTCCTCATCCTTGGATTGGCCGTAGTTCAAGTCCCAGCTACTCTACGTTCTATCTGGCTCCCTGCTAATGCTCCTGGGAAAGCAATAGATGATGGCCCAAGTGCTTAGGACCTATACTCATCCATGTGGAAGACCCAGAGGAAGTTCCTGGCTTCAGTCTGACCCGCTGTTGTGACCATTTGGGAAGTGAACCAGCAGATGAAAAATCTGCCTCCCCAACCCCTGCTCTCTGTAACTCTGCATTTCAAATAAAAATCTTTGTAAAATATATTAAAAAAAATAATAATAAGAGCGAAGGCCCATGGGCCCAGCAGCGTGGCCTAACAGCTAAAAGTCCCTGCCTTGAACACACCTGGATCCCATATGGGTGCCGGTTCTGGTCCCGGCAGCTCCACTTCCCATCCAGCTCCCTGCTTGTGGCCTGGGAAAGCAGTAGAGGATGGCCCAAAGCCTTGGGACCCTGCACCCGTGTGGGAGATGTGGAGGAAGTTCCTGGCTCCTGGCTTCAGATTGGCACAGCACTGGCCGTTGCAGATGTAAGATCTTCCTCTCTGTCTCTCCTCTTCTCTGTATCTGACTTTGTAATAAAAATAAATAAATCTTTAAAAAAAATTTTCTAAAGAAGAGCGAAGGCCCAGTGTGGTGGCCTAGTGACTAAAGTCCTCGCCCTGAACGCACTGGGATCCCATATGGGTGCCGATTCTAATCCCGGCAGCCCCACTTCCCATCCAACTCCGTGCTTGTGGCCTGGGAAAGCAGTCAAGGACGGCCCAAAGCCTTGGGACCCTGAAACCACGTGGGAGACCCAGAAGAGGTTCCTGGCTCCTGGCTTCGGATAGGCTCAGCTCCAGCCATTGAAGTCTCTTGGGGAGTGAATCATCGGATGGGAGATCTTCCTCTCTGTCTCTCCTCCTCTCTGTATATCGACTTTCAGATAAAAAATAAAATAAATCTAAGATAAATAAATCTAAGATAAATCTAAGATAAATAAATCTAAGATAAATCTAAGATAAATAAATCTAAGATTTTTTAATTTTTATTGCAAAGTTGATAAACAGAGAGGAGACACAGAGAGGAAGATCTTCTGTCCCATGATTCACTCCCCAGGTGAGTACAACAGCTGGTGCTGCTCTGATCCACAGCCAGGAGCCAGGAACTTCCTCCAGGTCTCCCACACGGGTGCAGGGTCCCAAGGCTATGGGCCATCTTCAACTGCTTTTGCAGGCCACAAGCAGGGAGCTGGATGGGAAGCGGGGCCGCTGGGATTAGAACCGGCGCCTATATGGCATCCTGGTGCTTTCAAGGCGAGGACTTCAGCTGCTCGACCACGGTGCCGGGTCCAAAAATAAAATAAATCTTAAAAAATAAGTGTGAAAGAGAGATAGTGAGAGACCAAGAGGCAGCCATTTCTGCAGTTGGATGATGCCGATGCCAGCAGCCTTGAACTCTGTCTGGGTCTCCCAGTTGAGTGCAAGGGGCCAAACACTTGGGCAATTAGTCACTTCTTTCCCAGTTTGGAAAGGTGAGCAGCAGAGCCTCAAATGGGCACTCTGATAGGGAATGTGGATATACCAAGCAGTGACTTGACCTGCTGCTTGTTGTAGATAGTTTTACACACGCATACATGTGTACTTCCAAGAGTTCACTGGGATCCTGGCATTATAGCCTAGTAGCTACAGTCCTGACCTTGTATGCACCGAGATCCCAAATGGGTGCTAGTTTGTGTCCCGGCTGCTCCACTTCCCTTTCAGCTCCCCGCCTGTGGCCTGGGAAAGCAGTTGAGGACGGCCCAAAGCCTTGGAACCCTACACCCCAGTGGGAGACCCAGGAGAGGATCCTGGCTCCTGGCTCCTGGCTTTAGATAGGCTCAGCTCCAGCCATTGAGGCTGCTTAAGGAGTGAACCAGCAGATGGAGGATCTTTCTATCTCTCCTCCTCTCTGTAAATCTGACTTTCAAATAAAAATAAAGAAGTCTTAAAAAAAAAAAAAGAGCTCACTGTTCACTGGAAGTAGAATGTTAAGTGTTTGGTCAAAGCAGAATGTGCTGAAGAAAGGGCAGGTGCTGCTGCAGGGAGGAGTTACCCAGCGAAGTCTAAGCCAGGTGTGAGTTTCTGCATTCAAGTTGGTGTGATCAATCAAAGCATCACTTTGATGCAAAATACTCTGAGGTCCCTGTAACGTGCATATTCTGTGAACTCTTGAAGACCTCTTAAAGACACAGTTGTTAGCTACTGTCTCCTTGGCTTACGTAAACAGCCTCTGGCTTAGAACGGCACCTTTAACTTTGTTGCATTTCATCACCGTTGTTGCTCCCATCCTTTCTTCTCTATCAGCCTTCCTGTGCCAACTTACATTGAGTGCCTGGTGTCTGCCAGGCGCCGTGCCAGGCCTGGGATGCAAAGACCATGGATTCAGCATGGCTGCTGTTGCGTTCAGCCCTGCAGGGAAGGCAGACCCACCAACAGGCAGCCGCCGAGCAAGGGGAGAGCTGAGCTGGGGCCACAGGCTGGGGGGCAGGGAAGGCTTCCTGGGGAGGGCCAATTGTGCTGTTTGGTAGGCTAGGTGGGAGTCAGCCAGCTGAAGATCAGAGGGTGGGGAAGGCATTCCAGGCAGGGGGAACAGCTTGCTTGAAACCACAGACACAGAAGCAAGGCACAGCTTGGTGTGGGCCGGAATTGCAAGTCCTGGAGCATTGCTGGAGTTTAACATTCAGTGAGGGGCCAGAGAGCTGGGAGGTGGGCGGGAGGCCAACTCCAGGGTAGCTCTTAGGCTTGCTGAGGGCATCCAGGCTGACTGCCAAGCTCATTTCTCCTGTTGGCTCACTTCTTTTCTCCTGGGTCAGCCAAAGTGCTGAATTCTTGTTTGCAGCCTCTTTTGAATTGTTATCTGTTTTTGTCTATTTAGAGAGATAGAGAACACGCTCCTCTCCTCTGGGTCACTCCGAAATGCCCACAGTGGATAGAATGAGGCCAGGACCTCTCCATCCGGTTCTGCTACTAGGGAGGCAGGGACCCTAATACTTGAGCCATGACTGTGGCCTCCCAGGGTGTGCTTTAGCAGAGAGCTGGAATGAGAGGCTGAGCGGAGATGTGAATTCAGCCCTGTGATGTGGAAGGACAATCCAAATCAGCGTCCTAGCCACTGGCCACCTGCTTGCCCCACCCCCAACCCCTGCTGGACCGCAACTCCTGTTCTCCTGCAGAATCCATCCCCACTCCTGCCCCTGTCACCAGATCTGGGTTTAGTCTCCCTTTGCCACTCACCAGCTGGGTGACCCTCTAAGCCCCCATTTCCCCATCCATCCTGGGAAGACCAATCAGAACAGTGTCCTCTTTGTGGGAGGGCACAAGGACTGAAGGGAAACGGTGCCCATAAACTACAGGTAACATGGGGGCAGAATGATGTAGAAATGAAGGAAACAGACCTGAGAGCCACACTGTCCAGGCCTGCGTCTCAGGCCTGTCGCTGTGTGATTGTGAGCAGGTAGCTTAATCTCTTTGGGCTTCAATTTTTTTACCTGTTAAGTGAGTGCTACGTGTAGTCCATGGGGTTGTAAGGCTACAAAATCAATGAATATATAGGAAAGGAAGTGTTATAGTTTTAACTCTTCCCATCATCCTGGGCCTGTGGTTGGGATAAGCTGGCAGCCATGCAGATGACAGAGCCTGTCTGGTTGAGGGCAGTGGAGTGCACACAGCACTCTCCCCTTCCGTGGGAGCCAGGATTCCTGAGTGAGTTCCCTCACTGCCACCCGTTCTTTCCTCCCCCTGGCCTCATGTCTTGTCCCATCACTTGTCTGAGACACAGAGGCTAATGAGCCGATCTCTGTCACAGACGCAGAAGCAGAGGTGGGGACTAAAATGACAAAGTCAAATTGGAAAATAACATTTGGGAACACCCTGAAGGCAGCCTGACATAGAGGACATGGCTGGCCTGGTGACAACCACCTGCTCCCACTGCTTGGGTGAGGCTGGTCACTCAGACAAGGCGGTTCACATCTGCTTTCCACTGCAGGAGGTGAGGGGTTCCATCTTCCATCCACTACCTGAAAAGCTCGCCAGTGTATCGCTGCGTGGTCCAGCTGGCTGCATCCCTTGCTCTAGCAACCAGGGTGACTACAAAAGTGTCAATTGTTCTTGCTAAGGAAGGCCCCGGATGCAGCACAACTCCCCAGGGGTTTAGCCACGGGCTTGAGGAGGGAATAGCCCATCTGTGCTTTCTGATAAGCTGTGGGGATGAGCAGAACACAGCTCCCAAGGATACACCTCCACACCAAACAGCATTCCAGGCAGATTTCCTGAGAAGGCACTTGGGAAGAAGCTGACCCAGCAGGGCCACATTTTCATGAGGTCCCAGGGAGGGGAGAGAGAATCCAGGAGGTGAAACATTTCTGGAGGGGTCAATCTGACAGCTGAATTAGAAAAAGGAAAAGACTGAGGCTAGGGGAAACCCTCTGGACCCTGAGCACCTGTTGGGTGTATTCCACTGTTTTCCCAGGAGCATTAACAAAGAGCTGGAGCAGAAGTAAAACAGCCAGGACTCAAACCACTATTCATAGGGGATTGCTGGTGCTGCAAGCAGTGTCTTAACCCACTATGCCACAGAGCCATCCCCAATTCATTATTTTATGTTTTGGCAAGGAGGGTGCCAGGTCCTGGAGATACAACCAACAACAAAATGTAGCTCCTGCTCTCCCAATTAGGTTGAAAAAGTAGACAATTAAAATGTACACTGTCAGTTACACTGGCTTTCAAATAAGTAAATAAAAAACATGCCCCTTCTCCTGAGGCTCCCTCCTGGGCTGTGGCTGTGCCCTTGGTTCAGTGCCTGCTCTCTCTAAGATCACAGGACAGAGCTCCCTGCTGCCCAGTGCCTGAAAAATCATCTTATGCATTCCATCCAGTTTGTACGGAGCCAAGAGTGACATCATATTCTCCACCAAAACTGACTTCAAAACATCTTTGTTGAGGGACAGGAGTTGTGTAGATTAAGTTGACAACCTGCACATGGGATGTGGGGACACTGGTTCAAGTCTAGCTGCTTCATTTGTGATCCAGCTGCTTGTTACTGCACCTGGGAAAGCAGCAGAGGACAGTCCAAATGCTTGTGGCTTGCCACCCATTTGGGATATCTGGATGAAGCTCTGGGGTCCTGGCTTAGGTATGACCCAGCTGCCACTGTTTTTGCCATTTGGGGAGTGAACCAGGAGCTTCTTCTAGAAAATAGTCTGACAATTTCTTATGAAGATACTCCTCTTTTGAAGATCTAGAAATTCAGACCCAGTACAATGTCTAAGTGGCTAAAATCCTTAGCTTGTACATGCCGAGATCCCATATGGGCACTGGCTCTTATCCCAGCGGCTCCACTTTTCCAGCTCCCTGCTTGTGGCCGGAGAAGGTAGTCAAGGACAATGGCCCATAGTCTTGGGACCCTACACCCGCGTGGGAGACCTGGAAGAAGCTCCTGGCTACTGGCTTTGGATCAGCTCAGCTCTGGCCATGATCTTTCTCTTTGTATCTCCTTCCTTTGGATCTGCCTTTCCAAGAAAAATAAATCTTTAAGAAAAAATCTAGAAATTCTACCCAAAGTGCGTAACTAACAAAAATGAAGATGTGTACACAAAATATTTGTACCCAAATATCTAGTTATCATTTATTTCTACTAGTCCAAACCTAGGAGCAAACTTTCTGTCCTTCAACTGGTAAAGGGACACAACAACTTTGGCATAATCATACAGTAGAGTTCTACCAGAATCAACAAGGAAAGCATTAATACATGCAGACATACTGTATCAACTGGAAAAAGACGGACACAAAAGAGCACATATATGATACATTTCTGTGAAGTTCTAGAGAAGATGAAATTAAACCAGGAGATTGGAAGCAGATCAGTGTTTGCCTGGGAGGAGGCAGGCTAGACTGCCTTGCGAAGGGCCAAGGACCTGTTCTAGGGTGATGGGAAACTCCTCTGTTATGAAAAGGATTACCATGGTTACATGGCAGCATGCATTTGTCCAAACTCATAATGTCTTGCATGTGTATTGTATTGTTCATACACACAGCTATGCAAATTTGTAAAAAAAAAAAAAAAAGATTTATGAGGTAGGTTTGTAAAAGGAAACGAAAGACTGAAGAGGAGACTAGGTCAGGATACGGAAAAAAAGAGGTGGAAGCTAGGACTCCTGAGGGAAAGAAGAGGGAGAAGATCCAAAGCATACATAGAAGCTTACTGTGTCCACTCAGGTGCCGGAAGGGCAATGGGCAGGTAGCTGACGGCCAGCAGGTGGAAGGACAGCCAGGTCAGACTGTGCTACGCACCTAACCTAGCCTATGGTGTCCTAGGGTGGGGTTTCTCCAACATTTTGTTCAGTTAAAGGAAGAGCTATAGGGCCCAGTTTTTTAGGAATTTGGAGCAGGTGACCTGGAAGGGGAAGAGAAAATAGAAGACTTGATGCTATCAAAGGTAGCTGGAGTGGCCAGCATGGTGGATCAATTCGCTAATCCCCTTGAAAGCACCAGTTTCCCACATGGATGCCAGTTCATGTCCCAGCTGCTCCAGTTCCCATCCAGCTCCCTGCTTGTGGCCTGGGAAAGCAGCAGAGGATGGCCCTAAGCCTGGGACCCTGCACCTGCCTGGGAGAGCTAGAGGAAACTCCTGGCTCCTGGCTTCAGATTGGTTCAGCTCAGCTCTGGCCTTTGCAGCCATTTCGGGAGTGAACCAGCAGATGAAAGATCTATCTCTCTGACTCTCCTCTCTTCAAGTCTGCCTTTCCAATAAAAATGAAATAAATCATCTTTTTTTTAAAGTAGCTATAAGGGAGAAGTCAGAGGTGAAGCCAGGACAGATTCAGGCAGGGAAGATGCGAGACTGGAGGGGCCAGCAGAACAAGGGAGAATGCAGGGCCAGGAGGCTGTGCTGGGCTGGAATTGAAGTTTAAAGTTTCTGATGTACTCGCCTGTAGCTCTCACAGCACCCAAGAACCCCGCGTCACAGTGGCTGCCTCATGTTCACTGAAGGCCTGGTATAAGGGAAGCCAAACTCTTGTCAAGGGAAGGCTGCATGGGTTGATTCCAGCTAATAGAAAGGGAATTCTCACAGGGCTGTGTTCTTACGGCTCCATCTGCCCCCCCTAAGCTGCAGATGTCACTCTGTGAGCTTAAATGGAAAGCCTAGGACTGTATCTAGCATGAAAATCTTCACACCCTGTAGGCAACCATCTTGCTTCAGAACTTTTTCTCTTACAGGTGTTTGCATAAGTATGCAGCAACTTCTGTACAAGAGGATGCTTTGTAATACTATTTTTGGCAGCAACCATCTCTGGAAGGAGAGCTGCTACCAGAGGCTGGCTCAGTAGAGGTGGTAGTTCCATATAGTAAAGCACGATTACATCTGACAAGGGCAGAAAGAGTCTCAAGTGGCTGATGTGGACGGATGTTAAATCACATGGTTTGAGTACACTTTGAAGATACAGGGAATAGGGGTGCAGGGTTTTGTCATTTGCATATAAGTAAAAGCACACAGGGATGCTTTGAGTGCTCAGAGGGTGCCTGGACACTCATAGCATGGTAACAACCTTACAAAGTGAAGAAATTTCACCTGTTCATTTACACAGATCCCATCACAGTCTCTCCGGGTATGTCTGACTTGCTGGCATCACAAACACGGTGATGCTGCGATGGCTGATGTACTATACCACATAGCTCCTATGCAACCACCAACTCTTGGGAGACTCTGAAGTGTCTCGGGAGATGTTCTCAAGTTCCTGCATTTCTGTTTTTAAGGATTGATTTATTTTTATTACAAAGTCAGATATACAGAGAGGAGAGATAGAGAGGAAGATCTTCCATCTGCTGGTTCGTTCCCCAAGTGACCGCAACAGCCGGAGCTGCACTAATCCGAAGCCAGGAGCCAGGATCTTCTTCTAGGTCTCCCACGCAGGTGCAGGGTCCCAAGGCTTTGAGCCATCCTCAACTACCTTCCCAGGCCACAAGCAGGGAGCTGGATGGGAAGTAGGGCCTCTGGGATTAGAACCAGCACCCATATGGGATCCTGGTGCATTGAAGGTGAGGACTTTAGCTGCTAGGCCACCATGCTGGGCCCAGGCTCCTATATTTCTTCCATTCTTACTCAGCCAAGTTCCCCTTCCAGGGATCCACTTGGCCCCTAGAACTGATCTTAAAGTTATTTGCAACTGAAGACATTTGAGATCTATCATGACTGCAGAACCACCTTTATGAGGCTGGTGACAGATCCTTCCAGGAGAAAAGCTGCTGTAAATCCCCTCCCCCAGGGCCTTTTCTCCAAACAGTGGCAGTTCCTACAGAAGGACGCCCTCAGGGAGGGCCCCACTGTCCACTGGCTTCCCTTACGGTCCATTTGTCCATTCTTAACAAGACCCACTTGTTCTTCCCGTTGAAGCCCTTCTCCCTTCTTCCTTCCCCCTGGTGAGGCCGGGCTGCAAACCCTGGGCTCAGCTTCTCTCAGTGAACCCCTTTGGTTGCAGACTCCCACAGACCCAGAAAGAAAGCTGGGTTTCCCTCCCCTCATTTCTCTGGCTATTGTCATTCATCTTCAGGCCCTGCTCCCTGTACCTAAGTCCTCAGGGGAAGAAAAGTTTCTCCCACTTCTCGCTTGCAGAGGTTGAACTGTGTTTGGGTAGCAGGTGTCGGAGTCCACAAGGAGGTGGCACATTATAAGAACATAGAGAGGTTATTTCAGGCAGAAGACTATGTTCATACTGTTTTAAAAGCAGAGACAAGAACACACTCACAGTTCAGATCATTTGCCCTGCCACACACCATCCTTGCTGATAGGGGGTACCCTAGTGTCTCCCCTCAGCCAGCCTCTGGTGTCTATAACCACGGCCGGAGGCTAATCACAAGGAACTAAATAATCCTTGTCTTCTCCATCAAAGATTCTCAGAGAAGAGCCATGTGTGTGACCCTGAAGAGAACAGAGAACTAAGTAACAGAGCCCTTAGCATGAAAGGGCTTGCAGTCTGGTGGTACCAAGTGAAGCAACTGACATGAAAGTACCTGACAAAGAAAAAAAAACTTTAAAAAACAAAAGATTGATTTTATTTATTTGTAAGGCAGCATGATAGGAAGAAATAGCTTCAGTGTGCTGGTTCACTTCACCAAATGGCTGCAGCAGCCAAGGCTAAAGGCGGGAAGCACTGCCCCAAGAACTTGCACGATCTTTCTCTGCTTTCCCAGGTGCATTATCAGGGAGCTGGATCTGAAACAGAACATCCAGAACTTGAGCCAGCACTCCAGTGGCATGCTGGCATTGTAACCTGTAGCTTAAACCACTGTGCCACAATGCTGGCCCGGAAACTCTACCTTACAAAGGGCAAGTGCCAGTTTATTTTCTTGAGGCATGGAGTTTATGGACATGTCCTTAACAGAGGAACAGTCTCAGTGAAAACTAAGGCTCACAACATCTTCTCCTTTTCTTTAAGATTTATTTATTTTCATTGTAAAGGCAGATTCACAAAGAGGAGAGAAAGTTCCATCCATTAATTCACTCCCAAAATGGTTGCAATGGCCAGAGCTTAGCCAATCCGAAGCTAGGCACCAGGAGCTCCTTCTGGGTTTCTCACATGGGTGCAAAGCTCCAAGGCTTTGAGCCATCCTTCTCTGTTTTTCTCAGGCAATAAAGCAGGAAGCATATAAACTGGTGCCTATATGGGATGCCAAGGAGGATTAGCCAGTTGAGCCATTGTGCTTGCCCCCTCACAACCTGTTCTTGTTGTATGTAGCTACTATTATACAATAATTGCCACAAAAATTTTTTTTAAAGATTTATTTATTTTTATCACAAAGTTAGATATACAAAGAGGAGGAAAGACAGAGAGGAAGATCTTTGGTCTGATGATTCACTCCTCAAGTGAGCGCAACGGCCGGTGCTGCGCCTATCCAAAGCCAGGAACCAGGAGCCTCTTCCGGGTCTCCCATTCCGGTGCAGGGTCCCAAAGCTTTGGGCCGTCCTCGACTGCTTTCCCAGGCCACAAGCAGGAAGCTGGATGGGAAGTGGAGCTGCCGGGATTAGAAGAGGCACCCATATGGGATCCCAGTGCATTCAAGGCGAGGACTTTAGTCACTAGGCCATGGCACCAGGCCCAAAAAAAATTTTTTTAAGATACTTATTTTTATTGAAAAAGCAGATATACAGAGAGAAGGAAAGAAAGATCTTCCATCTACTGGTTTACTTGCCAAATGGCCACAGTGGCCAGAGCTGAGCCAATCTGAAGCCAGGAACTAGGAGATTCCTCTGGATATTCCTCATTTTATATGGGTATGGCCCCAGGGCTTTGGACAGTCCTTTATTGCTTTCCCAGGCCATAAGCAGGTAGTTGTATGGGAGGTGGAGCAACCAAGACATGAACTGGCACCCATATGGGTTCTGGCGCTTACAAAGTGAAGATATAGGGCCCAGCAGCGTGGCCTAGTAGCTAAAGTCCTCGCCTTGAATGTGTCGGGATCCCATATGGGTGCCTCTTCTAATCCCGGCAGCTCCACTTCCCATCCAGCTCCCTGCCTGTGGCCTGGGAAGGCAGTCGAGGATGGCCCAAAGCTTTGGGACCCTGCACCCATGTGGAAGACCTGGAAGAGGTTCCTGGCTACTGGTTCTGGATCAGAGCAGCACCAGCCATTGTGCTCACTTGGAGAGTGAATCATTGGATGGAAGATCTTCCTCATTGTCTCTCCTCTTCTCTGTATATCTGACTTTGTAATAGGAATAAATAAATCTTTAAACAAAAATAATGACAAAGTGAAGATATAGCCATTGACCCGTTGCACTGGCCCCAATAATTGCAAAATTGAGTCATGGACATAGATAGTATGAAATCTGAGAAACTGGAAATGCTTCCTAGTTGGTTCTTTACAGTGTGGAAATAGACAAAGGGGACTTGAAGAGCACAAGGCAGGGTTATTCATCCAGAGCTTGGTATAAATGGAATCAGCCACATTAACTGTGTTTGGCAGGGATCAAGGGCAGGAAATGTGGGTATATCCTGACTTCAGGTTCTGACTAGCACTGGGCCTTCATAAGTGAATGGGTAAGGGAGAATGTTTGGCTTTAAGTTAGAAGAAGCGGAAAAGATCAGGAAAGCTGCTAGGTATTCTTCAAACCCTGCCTGCTTTGGGTCTGTAGAAGCCACCGCTTGCCATCCTGGACTGGCACATAGAAGGCCAACTTCAGTAGGTCTGACTTACAGAGAACCATCTGGCAGCCTGGCCTGGTTACTGCACGTAACGGACAGGTTTCCCCCAGCAAACTGCTGCACATTATGGGTTGGAGCTCTATTTTGATACCTGGTCCTGCAGCCAAAAAAGAAAAAAGATGTATACTTCTAGAATTAAGGTTAAGCACTTGAGTGAGTGGGTACTTGAGTGTCTTGAGGTCTTGCTGTTTGTGTCATGCAAATCGTCACAGAGTTTGAGAAGGATGAAGTCCATGTGAAATGCATCCAATAGAGCAACTGGCACAACATAGGCATCAGTGAGCATTGATTGCTGTGTCCTAATCCTCCCACAAACCTCCAAGACAAACCCTAGGGTTTTTCTGTCCTCGTGTCTAGGCCCTAGTAGGTGCTCAGTAAATACATGATGAACAAAGTGTGAAGAAGCAGGGCCGGAGGGTGACTTGCTAGTCTAACTACACGCTGCATCCTCTCTTCAATTCCTTTCCAAGACACACCACAACACCTGGACTTGGGTCCCTGCCCCTACTCAGAACTCCAGCCACAGCCCTGTATGGAAGCTGAGAGATGCCTGCCTGCTTCTTACCCACCCCATCCAGGGAGTCCAGGGACAGCAGTGTCTGACTCTCAGTGACACTTTGCCTTTGCTGAATTATTCAGGCCTTTCCTTAATTACTTAAGACTTTAAACTGCCTCTCTGTCATCCTGGGAGCCTGCCCTGTGGAAATCCACGTCAATATTTGCAGTCTGACTCAGCGGTTTTCAGAGAGGCTGTGATCCATCGCTTAGAGCCTTTTGGCTAAGATCAAGTGCAGAGCGGCTGTGATCCTCCACACCAGACAAGATTGTCCTTTGGAGCCACCTCCCTGACCTTGAGAAAGAAGGGGTGGGGCCCTGGGATCCTGGAGCAGCACCTTGTGTCACCCACCTCCAATCCAAACCCCCTTACTCAGTCATTCATCTCCCACTGTCCGTCCAGGGAGATGCAGCAGCACCCAGCCTCCTGAGTCTGTGCTCTTGGTGCTTCTAGAATCAGCTCCCTCCCCAGCAGACCAGCTGCAGCACCTGTCCCTCCAGCCACGACCTTCGCGTGCGTGTGACTCCAGGCTTGTGCTGCTTCAGAGATGCTGTTGTGGCAGCTGTATTGTCATTGTGACAGGAACAGCAGCAGGAGAGGTCACTGGGTCTGTGTCTTGTCCCCAGGAGACATGGCGGATTCCTCTCCTCACCAGATTCTTGGGGAGCAGCACAGCTAGCTCCCATCTTCCATTCCTTTGGGGGCCTCCCTCTGTCTGCTGTAGCTCTCTCCTGTTGGGTCCCAGCTTTCCTTCTCTGTAGATTCACCAGCATTCTTGTCTGCTGGGTCACAGCTTCTCTTTTCTTCCAGACCCTTGTTCTCTTTCTTGCTCTCTCCTGCTCTCCTAAAATTTTACTTATTTGAAAAGCAGAATTATACAGAGAGATGGAGAGACACACAGAGAACTATTCTATCTGCTGGTTCACTGGCTACAGTGCCTGGGCATGGACTGGACTGGGCTGGAGCCAGAAACTTCTTCCCAGTCTCCCACATGGATGCAAGTGTTCATGTACTTGGGCCATCCTCTACTGCTTTCCCAGTGCATTTGCAGGGAGTTGGATTAGAAGTGGAACATTTCCAATTTAGAAGCAGGTGGGACATGAACTGGCACTTGTATGAAATGCTGGCATCAGAGGTGGCAGCTTAAAACCCACCATACCACAATGCTTGCCTCTGGTTCTTTGTCTCTTGAATACAATGAATGAGCACATGGTTAAAGAAGTGAGCAGAGCAAAGGGCATTTATTGAGGAAAGCAAAGAAAATCCCCTGCCAGCCAGAGCACTGCCCCCAAAGGCACTGCCTGACTCAGGGTTTTTATGTATTTCTAAAGGAGAAAGTCCTTCCTAATTGGTTGATGTGTATGCTATTGAGATACTCCATGTGAACTAATCCTAGAACTAATGTTGGAATATTTTTTCTTTTTTTAAAGATTGATTCACACTTTTGAAGACCAGAGTTAAAGAGAGGGAGGGAGACAGATCAACCATCCATCTATCCCCATACGATTGCAACTGCCTACTTCATCCTCGTCTCCCACATGGGTGCAGGGTTCCACCTTCTGCTTTCTCAGGCACCTAAGCAGGGAACTCAATAGCCAGGACTCAAGCTGGTACCCACATGCCATCCTGATGTGGCTTACTCACTACACCCAACGCTGGCCTGAGGAATCTCTTCCTCCTTCAGGCATGGGGGGCAGGTAGCAGCATCTGAAGATCACCTTACAGATGCTTCTTCATCTGTCCCTGCCTCGAGGCTCCTGGAGGACAACTGCAGGGGTTTGTCCCTTGCCTCTCTGGGGTCCTCATCCGTATGACCCCAGTTGTCCTTCACTTAGAGCCCTCCAGAGACTCCCCATTGCTTGCTACATAAGTCCAGCTTCTTCACGATAGCGTCAGGACCCTCCCTCTCAGGCTATTCTCCCACCTCCCCATGTCTTGGACCACATCCCCCACCAAGTCTCTGCATGTGGCCCTTGACATGTACATTCTAGAGGCAATCAAAAATTTCATTTCTCAATTGCATTATTAACAACTTAGTAGCTGGAGGCTGTTTGATGGACTACCTAGAATTAGAATATTCCCAGGCCCAGGTGCAATTCCCACATAATACTCCTCTAGGAAAAAACCCTCAGGCTTGTGTACCCGTGAGCCTTGGGCAAGTTCACCCTACCAGGATGTTGCACTTCTGCCTGGAAGACACTCCCAACCTCCTTTTCTCCTGTGTGATGCCGTAGACTCAGCCCAGGATCTCTTCCAGTAAGCTCAGTAGGGCTTCTTGTCCTAATAGCCCCTTTGCACCAACTCACCTGTCTGACCCCTGGGCATCTGCTGGCGTAGCTTCTCAAGGAAAATAAGCTCTTCCTGGGCAGGGCCAAGTCTTTAGCAGCTCAGTATCTGCAGTGCCTGGCACCAGACAGGCCACCTTTGCAGTCAGTGAACCTTGCCCAGGTCTAACTCTTAGCAGTGCCTGAACATAGAACAGTGGTTAGCCATTGGAGCAGGATGGGTAGAGGGAGGTTTAATGGTTGCATAATTGGAATGTCTGGAGTTGGGTCTGACTTCAGGTATGAGTGGATTAGCTATGATTATTGTGTAGCATCTATAGCCTTGTATGTAAATAGCTTTGGTTTAGCATCCTGAAGGGAAGGCAAAAATTCTGTTTGCTAGTGTCTTCCTTGCAGTCTCCAAGAAGCTCCTTTTTGGACTGCCTTCCTTATATGATCAGGTGGGATCGGTGTGGCTACATCACCCTGGCTCATTAGCATGTCCTTAGGCTGGGACTGGGGTGCAAGAGTGTCCTGATTGGCAGCAACCTCGCAGGCCCCTGCTGCTCTCCTGGAGTCAGAACAGGGCAGTTGGCCTGGCTTCTCCCCCTGTGACCTGGACTTGAGGCCACCCACCTCAACTTAGCACCTTGGCAATGCCCGCTATCCTTAGACTTGCAGTCAGCAGTGAGTAGGTAGCAGAGGCTCTTGAGTTTGATGGCCTCTCTGGTCTAGAAATACGAAATTCATGGAGGTTCTAGACGCAGAGCATGTTCTAGAAATATCTCTTGTAGAACTTGCCAACTCTGATCAGTGCCACACAAGCTGCTCTACCCTCTCCTGTAATTTGAAAAATTAAAGTAAAACATATAAATAATAAAATGCCCCCTTTATAGTGTGTGGTGTTGGGAGCTTGGTTGTAGTCATCCACCACAATCAAATACAGAGCAATTCCACGGGTCACAAAAATTTCCATGTGGGCCCAGTGTGGTAGCCTAGTGGCTAGGGTCACCAGTTTGTGTGGGTTGCTCCACTTCTCCTTTAGCCCAAAGCTTGTGGCCTGGGAAAGCAGTAGAGGACGGCCCACACCCTTGGGATCCTGCACCCATGTGAGAGACCCGGAAGAAGTTCCAGGCTCCTGACTTTGGATCGGCTCAGCTCCAGCCGTTGTGGCCACTTGGGGAGTGAAACATCAGACAGAAGATCTTCCTCTCTGTCTCTCCTCATCTCTCTATATCTGACTTCCAATAAAAATAAATAAATCTTTTTAAAAATTTTCCCTGTGCCCTTCCCCTTTAAAATTTTTATTTAGTTTTATTGGAAAGGTAGAGTT
Organism: Ochotona princeps; assembly: GCF_030435755.1. Classification (NCBI taxonomy): domain Eukaryota; kingdom Metazoa; phylum Chordata; class Mammalia; order Lagomorpha; family Ochotonidae; genus Ochotona; species Ochotona princeps. The sequence continues at coordinate 26,091,565 of NC_080839.1, forward strand.
ACAGAGAGAGAAGGAGAGAAAGATCTTCTGTCCACTGGTTCACTCCCCACATGGCCACATCAGCCAGAGCTGAGGCAATCTGGAGCCAGGAGCTTCTTTCCAGATCCAGAGATTCAAGGACTTGGGTCAGCCTCTGCTATTTCCCAGGCCATCTGCAGGGGTCAGAAGGAGAGCAGCCAGAACGCCCAGATGGCGCCCATGTGGGACGCTGGCACCATAGGCGGAGGTTTTGGCCTATTTCACCGCTGGCCCAGCCTCTCTGTGGCCCCTGTGTAGTCATACTTTTTCATGACTCGGAATACTGATCTGTCCTGTGTCCCTGTGGTTTTACTTTTCCCCAAAACATCCTATAAATGGAGTTACTCAGTTCATAGCCTTAAGGTTTCTTTCCCTCAGCATAAAACAACTGAGCTGCATCCATTGTGTCTTTTTCAGTAGTACTTGGCTCCTTTTATTGCTGAGTGACACATGTCACTGTGTAGATACACCACTTATGACTGATGCTGTGACTGAGGGACATCTGGGCTCTTTCCAGCTGTTTTGACTAAAGCTGCAATAAACACAGATCCTCATTTCTCTCAGGTCAACCTAGGGTTGAAATCCTGAGTTGCCTGGTAGATGGTTAGCTGCCAAACTGCCTCCCAAGAGGCTGCCTCATCTTGCACTCCTACCCGCAATGCATCAGCATTCCAGCTCTCTGTGTTGCTGACAGAACTTGAACTGGGTTTTTATGTAAACCGCTCCAACAGATACATCGTGGCATATCATTGTAGTTCCAATTTGCATTTTCCTAATAACTAATTGTGTTCAGCATTTTTGCTTGTGCTAATTTCCCATGCATATACCATCTTTGTGGAAGTTTAATCCAGTACCTGATTTTTAAAGTTGCATTGACATTTTTCTTTTCTTTTTGTTTTTTTGTTTGGTTTTGTTTTGTTTTTTAATGCATGGTTGAGTTTCTTGATGTAAGGCAACTCTTCTTTTTTTTTTTTTAAGATTTATTTATTTCGGGCCCGGCGCCATGGCCTAGCGGCTAAAGTCCTCGCCTTTGAAAGCCCCGGGATCCCATATGGGCGCCAGTTCTAATCCCGGCAACTCCACTTCCCATCCAGCTCCCTGCTTGTGGCCTGGGAAAGCAGTCGAGGATGGCCCAAAGATTTGGGACCCTGTACCCGCGTGGGAGACCTGGAAAGAAGTTCCTGGCTCCTGGTTTTGGATTGGCTCAGCTCCAGCTGTTGCAGTCTCTTGGGGAGTGAAACATTGGATGGAAGATCTTCCTCTCTGTCTCTCCTCCTCTATGTATATCTAACTTTCCAGTAGAAATAAATAAATCTTTATTATTATTATTATTATTATTATTATTATTGGAAAGCCGGATATACAGAGAGGAGGAGAGACAGAGAGGAAGATCTTCCGTCCGATAATTCACTCCCCAAGTGAGCCCGTTGTGGCTCGTGCTCGCCAGTCCGAAGCCGGGAACCAGGAACCTCTTCCGGGTCTCCCACGCGGGTACAGGGTCCCAAAGCTTTGGGCCGCCCTCGACTGCTTTCCCAGGCCACAAGCAGGGAGCTGGATGGGAAGTGGAGCTGCTGGGATTAGAATTGGCGCCCATATGGGATCCTGATGCGTTCAAGGCGAGGACTTTCGCCACTAGGCCACGCTGCTGGGTCCGCATTGACATCTTTCATGGCTGAGTTCTTTGTACACTCTTAAATTTTTTTTTTTTAACTGTCAGAATTGTCTTGGGAGACAGGCATTGTCACAAAACAAATTAAGCCGTTGCTTGGAATATCCACATCCCATATAAACATGTCTGGGAGAGTTCCAACCACCCTATCCTTCCAATCTAGCTTCTGGGTAAAGCACATGGAAGACACCAGATGGTGGCGCAAATACTTTGGTTCCTGCCACTCATGTGGGAAATGCAGAGTGTCCAGGCTCCTGGCTTTGGCCTGCCCAGCCCTAGCTATTTCTGCTATTTCAGAAGTGAACCAGTAGATAAAAGAGATCTCTTACTCTCTCTACCTTTTGAATAAATAAATCTTGTTCAATCTTTTCATTCTTCTGCTTTTCTGTATACATTTTAGAACCAGCCCACAGACTCCACTCTCGTTGACAGGACTGTGTGCCTGCAGGCCCTATCTGGGGAGGCCCACATTGTGTCTGTTATGGCTCGTAGGTAGCTCTAGTGCAGGACAGAGGATGCAGAATTCTGGACCAGACTGCTCTGACTCAAATGCTAACTCCAGCTACTTGTCTATTTATAAGAGAGATTAATTTGTTTCCTCTATGTCCACAATGACCAAGACTGGCTTGCACCCAAGCCATTAATCGGGAGCTCAGTGCAGGTCTCCCACTGGGTGATAGGAACTCAGTCACCTGAGCCAGCACCACTGCTTCCCAGGTCTGCATTAACAAGAGTGGAGTGGGGTCTGAAACCAACTCACTCCAAAGCAGGATGCAGGCATGTTCAAAGCTAAGCTAAATGCCCACCTGATAGCTCCAATGCTCACTAGAACTTAAGAAGGTTACTTGACATCCCAGAGTCTCAATCCTGTGTTCTATAAAATACAGAGACCGTGATCCCGTCTAAGTGATTTCTGTGAGAGCTGTGCTTACTAGGGGAAGGCACAACCGCTGCATGACACACGTGACCAATAGCAGCTATAGCCTGTGTCACTTCTTCCCTTCTCAAGTTTTCTCCCTCACTCCAAACCTCTACTAGATCCAGACTTTTCTTCCAAGGATGTTTCTTAGGCTGCTAAGCCATTCAGTGACCAGCATTTTACATTGCTGTGGGCCCTGTGGAAGACCAGTAGGCAGAGATAGTCTGTGCTGTTTCCCCTGGCTGGTCCGCATTTTGTGAATCTGTTCCTCAGTCAGTCTGCCCTGAGAGCAAACTTGGGTGGTGAACATCCTGGGTGAGAGCAGACTGCTGGTGCCCTGAACTACCAAGGCCAAAGACCAAAGTGCGTGTGTGAAGGGTCCAGCAGACAAGACCTGTGCCTGTGCTGGCAGACTGGCTCAGTGCTTCCTCTACGTGCCTGCAAGGTCAGGAACTTGCTGTGTCTGTGGATGTTACTGCCTCCTCCCAGTGGAAGATGCTCCCCTCACAGAACTAAAGGTTGTTCACATGTAAAGTTTCAGTGTCCCAGGTTTTCAGGGGTTTTCCCAAAGGGTGTTTATACCCTCCCCTGTGGAATAGTATTGCTAAAGAATCGGGGCGATGTCTTCTGTAATGCTGAATGTTATTTTCTTCAGTATATTGGTTTTTGTCTTAAATTACAGTCTCAAGCGCTTCATTTAAAAATATTTTTAAAAAATTTTTTTATTTTTATTGCAAAGTCAAATACATAGAGGAGGAGAGACACAGAGGAAGGTCATCCGTCCAGTGATTCACTCCCCAAGTGACCGCAACAGCCAGAGCTGAGCTGATCTGATCCGAAGCTAGGAACCAGGAGATTCTTCCATCTCCCACGCGGGTGCAGGGTCCCAAGGCTTTGGGCCGTCCTTGACTGCTTTCCCAGGCCACAAGCAGGGACCTGGATGGGAAGCAGGGCCACCAGGATTAGAACTGGCGTTCATATGGGATCCCGACATGTGCAAAGCAAGGACCTCAGCCATTAGGCCATTGCGCTGGGCCCTAAAAAAGATATATTTTGATTGGCAAAGCAGATTTACAGAGTTAAGAAGAGACAGAAAAAAATATCTTCTGTCCACAGATTTATACCTCAAGTGGCCACAACAGTCACATCTGAGCTGATCTGAAGCCAGGGTCCAGGAGCAGCTTCTGGGTCACCCACATGGGTACAAGGTCCAAAGTCCTGGACCATCCTCTACTGCCCACCCAGGCCACAAGTAGGGAACTGGATGGGAAGTGGAGCAGCCAGGACACAAACCACGGCCATATGGGATCCTGGCATATACAAAGTGAGGATTTTATCCACTGAGGCTTTGTATCAAGCTCTTAAATATTATTGATTGTTGCCATTGTAGTTCTAAAACAGATCACTTTCTCTCTGCCAATGTCACTTTTTTTTTTCAAAGTTTTATTAGGAAAAGCAACAGAGAGAGGGCAGGAGGGAAGGAGAGAGAGGTAGAGTGATAGTGAGAGAACAAGAGAGGAAAGACTTTCATCCTCTGCTTTATTCCCTAAATGACCAACAGCCTGAACTGGACCTGGAGGAGCCAGGAGGTTCCTGTGGTTCTCCTTAGTTGGTGTAGGATTCCAAGGACTTGGACCATCCTCTGCTGCTCTCCCAGGCCATTAGCAAGGAGCTGGGACCAGAAAGGCAGCTGCCTGGACTAGAGCTGGTATCCATATGATATGTCAACATCGCATGCAGTGGCCAATCCACTCTACCGCAATACTGGCCCCTCTCCACTTTGTTATGCTGAATTTTTTTTTATTTGTTTGTTTGAAAGAGAGAAAGAAAGATCTTCCATCTACTCCCAAATGCCTGCGATGGCCAGAATAAGGCCGGGACTTAATAACTCAATCCAGATCTCCCATGTGGGTGGCAGGGACCCAGTTACTTGAGCTGTTACCTGCTGTCTCCCAGGGCACACATGGAAATCTGTACATTTCTCTTCCAAATAAAAACAAATAAATCATTTTTTAAAGATCTTCCATCCAGGCCCGGCTCAGTGGCCTAGCCTGGTAGCTAAAGTCCTCGCCTTGAACACTCTGGGATCCCATATGGGCGCCAGTTCTATTCCCAGTAGCCTCCGCTTCCCATCCAGCTCCCTGCTTGTGGCCTGGGAAAGCAGTCGAGGATGGCCCAAAGCCTTGGGACCCTGCACCTGCATAGGAGACCCGGAAGAGACTCCAGACTCCTGGTTTCGGATAGGTGCAGCAGCAGCTGTTGAGATCACTTGGAGAATGATAAATCCGATGGAAGATCTTCCTCTCTGTCTCTCCTCCTCTCTGTATAACTGATTTTGCAAAAAAAAAAAAAAAAACAAATCTTAAAAAAAATCTTCCATCTGCTAGTTCACTCCCCAAAAGGCTACAATGACCAGAGCTAAGCCAATCCAAAGCCAGGAGCCAGGAGCTTCCTCTGGGTGTCCCATACAGGTGCAGAATCTCAAGACTGTGGGCCATCCTCTACTGCTTTCCCAGACCACAAACAGGGAGCCGGATGGGAAATGGAGACCATGTTGGATTCCAGTGCAGCAAGGCAAGGATTTAGCCACTAAGCTATTGCGCCAGGCCTGCAAATAAATCTTTTTTTTTTTTTAATGCAGAATTTACAGAGTGAGGAACAGACAACTGTCTTTTATCCACTCTGGTTTACTGCCCACCTGGCTATAATGACCTGGGCTGGGCCAGGCCAAAGCCAGGGCCCTGGAATTCCATGTAAGTCTTCCACAAGGGTGCAGGGTCGCTAGGCTTTGGGGCATCTTCCACTGCTTTCCCAGGCACTTTTGCAGGGAGCTGGGTTAGAAGTAGAATAGCTGGAACTTGAACTGGTGCTCATATGGGAGGCCTGTGTCACAGGTGGTGACTTAATATGCAGTGCTGTCTTACCCAAATCTTCACTGCTTTTTCCCAGTGCTCATCCATGAGGACAGCCATATAAGTTCAATGTCAGCAATTAGCACATTTCTTCTCCCAGATTTCATCGTAAAAATGTTCTTGGCTTTCAGATCTGGCAGACAGATTTCCAAATTCTGTCTAACAGATATGGGGGAGCAGACAGGGAGTTAGATAGGAATAAATGAGCTGGGATTCCTCCAGGCCTGCATGATGGCTTTAGCCCTTCACTAGCAATTTAGTTTTCCTACCTTCCCATGATTCACCTGTGTCTCACCCAAGATCTGGAAGGAGGAGCTGCCATGATGGTCCTGTGGAGCATCAGCACCAGGAAAACTCCCAGAAAGCCTCTCCCACTCACCACACATGAAACTCTGCCCAGACCATGCCTCATTTAAATATTCAATTAAGGTGCCACTCCTTGACTCCTAAGAGAGGCCTATAACCTGGGAGGGGGTCCTCTGCACTTGACCAGGCCTGGGCTCTCTGGTCTCCCGCCTGTTCCACACATAGCTCTCTAGCCTACGCATGATGAGTGTATCTCCAAGTGGGGTGGCTGGTCCACACTCACAGGTGAATGTATGTTTTTAGATAAATTCTGCATTCTGCACTGCATTTCTGCTTTGAACTGTTTTGGGAGGCTTCAAATTTTTCTTTTTAATTTGTTTATTTTCCAAATAGTTACAGAGACAACAAGCTTTCATCCACTGGTTCATTGCCCAAATGACTGCAGTGGCTGAAACTGGGCCAGTCCAAGCCAGGAACTTCATCCAGGACTCCCATGTGGGTGTAGGGGCCCAAGCACTTGGACTGTCCTTCTCTACTCTCCCAGGCACATTAACAGGGAGCTGCATCGGAAGTGGAACAAGCAAGAAATGAATTGGTGCTCATATGGGAAGCTATCATTACAAGCAGCAACTTTATGTGCTATGCACAGTGCCAGCTTCATGCTTTGCATTCTTATTTTTGCTGAGGCAAGAACCTGGACAAAAGATTCAGATGCTGGACCTGGCACAGTGGCCTAGCAACTGAAGTCCTCACCTTGAATGCCCCGGGATCCCATATGGGCGCCAGTTCTAATCCCGGCAGCCCCACTTCCCATCCAGCTCCCTGCTTGTGGCCTGGGAAAGCAGTTGAGGACAGCCCAAAGCCTTGGGACCCTGCACCCGTGTGAGAGACCTGGAAGAAGTTCCTGGCTTATGGCTCCTGGATTTGGATCAGCACCGGCCGTTGTGGCCACTTGGGGAGTGAATCATCGGAAGGAAGATCTTCCTTTCTGTCTCTCTTCCTCTCTGTATATCTGACTTTGCAATAAAAATAAATAGATAAATGTTTTTTAAAAAATTGTTTACATTCTCATTTATACAGAAGTGAGAGGCAGGCACATGCGGGTATCTGGCACTTTCCTTCCCAGATGCCTGCAGCATGGAGCTTAATCTAGGTCTCCCATATTGAGTGGCAGGGACCCAACCACCTGAGCTGCCATCTGCTTCTTCCCAGAGTGTTATGGAGTGGCAGGAAATAGGCTCAGAAGCCAAGCCAGGACTCAAATCCAGGTACCGTATGATGAGACGAGAACCTTTTTAAACACTGTGCAAACGCCTGTCCCTCAACCAGTCCATTTCTTTCAGAGAACTCTCAGTCTCAAGTATTTTGGTTTAGGGGCCGGTGTTGGGATATAGTGGATTAAGTTTCCCTCTGCAACACCAGCATCCCATGTGTGTATTGGTTCAAGTCCTGAATCTTTCACTTTGTTTTAAATTTATTAATTTTTATTGGCAAGGCAGATTTACAGGAGAGAAGGAGAGACAGACAGAAAAATCTTCTGCCCACTGGTTCACGCTCAAATGGCTGCAATGGCCAAAGCTGAGCCAATCCAAATCCAGGAGCCAGGAGTTTCTTCTGGGTCTCCCATGTGGCTGCAGGGTCCCAAGACTTTAGGCAATACTCGACCTTTCCCAGACTACAAGCAGGGAGCTGGATGGGAAGTGGAGCAGCCAGGACATGAACCATATTCATATGGGATCCTGGTGCCTGCAAAGTAGAGAATTAGCTATTGAGCCATTACACTGGGCCAGCTCTTTCATTTCTGATTCAGCTCCCTGCTCATGTGCCTGGAAGGGCGTTGGAAGATGGCCCAAGTGCTTGAACCCCTGCCATTGATGTGGGAGACCAGGTAGGTCTCTTGACTTGTGCCTGGCCTAGCCCGTCTTCATGGCCTTGTGGGAAGTTAACCAGAGGGAAGACCTGTCTCTCCCTTCCCCACTCTTCCCCCTCCACCATTCCCCCCCTTCATTCTTTCACTATGCCTTTCAAGTAAAGTTAAAGATCAGTCTCTTTTTCTTGGCTTGACCCCTGATTCTGCCTAAAATGCAGGTGAAGAGGAATGCATGAACCTGGGTTGCACATTTTGAATCCACAAAAAATCTAATTAGGGACCCAGTGCAATAGCCTAGTGACTAAAGTGCTCGCCTTGCATGTGCCTGGATCCCATATAGGCACTGACTTGTATCCCAGCTGTTGCACTTCCCATCCACCTGCTTGTGGCCTGAGAAAGTAGTAGGGGATGACCCAAAGTCTTGAGATTCTGCACCTATATGGGAGACCTGAAAGAAGCTCCTGGCTCCTGGCTTTTCATTGGCTCAGCTCTGGCCGTTGGGAGTGAACCAGCAGATGGAAGATGTTTCTCTCTGTCTCTCCTTCTCTCTGTGTATTTCCAATAAAAATAAATAAATCTTTTTTAGAAAATACAATTGGGAGCATGACATCTGCCACCACCCCTACTCTGTTGACCCCCACTCTAGATCTTTGCGGAAGAATGGTGTGATCAATTCAGTGTCATTAAAGAGAAAAGAACTGAACTGCTCAGAAATGGTTAGTAAAATAATGTTTCCCCACAGAGATTGCTTCAATAATAGAGCTCAAAACAGAATGAATGACAAACAAAACAGGTTTGGTTTCAGCAAGTATTCCCTGCAATTCAGAAGACATCAAAATGAATTTGGCAAAAAAACAAGTTGTGTTTCATCTCTGTGGGGCAATTATTTCTTTTTTCACCCATTTTCTCTCCATCTGTGACTCAGGAGGCAGTGCAGTGCTCGCCTAGAAGGTTATAGCATTGCACACCTGGGCTTGAATACATGTAAGGCTGTTTGAGCCACTGTAGATGAAAGTTTGAAATTTGGTTTCAGGCTGGCTTTGTTTGTTTTTGTTTTTGTTTTAAGATGTGTTTATTTTTATTACAAAGTCAGATATACAGAGAGGGGGAGAGACAGAGAGGAAGATCTTCCATCTGATGATTCACTCCCCAAGTGACCACAACAGCTGGTGCTGCGCCGATCCGAAGCCGGGAACCAGGAAATTCTTCCAGGTCCCCAAGGCTTTGGGCCGTCCTCGACTGCTTTCCCAGGCCACAAGCAGGGAGCTGGATGGGAAGTGGAACTGCAGGGATTAGAACCGGCGTCCATATGGGATCCTGGTGCGTTCAGGGCGAGGACTTTAGCCACTAGACCACGGTGCTGGGCCCTTCAGGCTGGCTTTGTGGCACAGGGGCTAACCACTGCCTGCCACACCAGCATCCTGTATGGGTGCCAGTTCAAGTTCCAGTTGCTCCACTTCAATCCATCTCACTGCTGATGCTCCTAGGTAAAGCAGTGTAGCCTGACCAGGTGTTTTGTTCTCTGTCATTCACATAGGAGATCCAGAAAAAGCTCTTGGCTTCAGCCCAAATTAGAGCTGGTCGTGGTGGTCACCCAGGGAGTGAACCAGCTGATGGAATCAATGTCTCTCTGTCTGTCTCTTCCTCTCTGCAGTTCTTTCATAGTAATAAATACATTTTTAAAAGATTTATTTGTTTTTATTGGAAAGTCAAATATACAGAGAGGAAGATCTTCTGTCTGCTGGTTCACTCCCCAAACGATCGAAACAGCCAGAGCTGAACTGATCCAAGGCCAGGAGCCCGGAGTCTCTTCTGAGTCTTCCACACAGTTCAGGGCCCCAAGGCTTTGCGCTGTCCTCGACTGCTTTCCCAGACCACAAGCAGGGAGCTGGATGGGAAATGGGGCTGCCGGGATTAGAACTGACGCTCATATGGAATCCCTGCCCATGCAAGGGGAGGACTTCAGTGTGTTTCGGTTCCATCTTCTGTTCCCAGGATTGTTAGGGCCCTCTGAGGTGGGAAATGCGTTTGCTTCTCATGCTGTGCATTGCCAGGAGACAGCAGCAGTGGGAACCCAGGGCTGGTAAGTCTGCCCTCTCCCCTTGGTGGGTCCACCAGCAGCACCCACTATGAGCTGGGTGTGATTTCCCACGCTCCTGCAGATGGTGCTCTTGGCTGTTCTGCTTCCGTGAGGACCACTGCTGCCTGGTGGAGAGAACAACGTTTTGCCTGCGTGGCTGTTTCTGTTTCCAGTCCTTATTCCACTACGGCAGGGACACGGGAATCAACCACCCCTACTTTTGTCACATTTCCCGACAGATCTTCACTGTTCAGTGTCCAGCTAGATCCAAGCTGCCACTTTGTGGGCCTGGCCTCCCATGTCAGAGTGCATGGGGTCAGATCCCAGCTCTGCTCTCTAGTCCAGGTTCCTACCAGTGTGAACCCCGGGAGGCAGCAGTACAAGACCTGGATTGAGTTCTCAGCTCTTGGGATAGGCCTGACTTCGCCCTAGCTGTTGCAGTGTCTTTCTGCCTTTCAAATCATTCATTTGGGGCCCGGTGGCCTAGTGGCTAAAGTCCTCGCCTTGAACACCCCGGGATCCCATATGGGCGCCGGTTCTAATCCCGGCAGCCCCACTTCCCATCCAGCTCCCTGCTTGTGGCCTGGGAAAGCAGTCGAGGGCGGCCCAATGCATTGGGACCCTGCACCTGTGTGGGAGACCTGGAAGAGGTTCCTGGTTCCTGGCTTCGGATCGGCGCGCACCGGCCCATTGCGGCTCACTTGGGGAGTGAATCATCGGACGGAAGATCTTCCTCTCTGTCCTCCTCTGTATATCTGACTTTGTAATAAAAAAAAAAAAAATCTTAAAAAAAAAACAACAACAAATCATTCAGTTGGCCAAACTTTAAAAAAAAAAAAAAAAAAGGAATGGGATCATATGACATGTGACAGGAAGAATAATTTTTCTTCAATTTCTTGAATTTTTAGTTCAAGTACCTCTGCAGCAAGAGACAGATGAATAAGAGGAAAAAATTGAAGTTTATTAACATGCTTTTCATGTATGCATAGCAGACACTAGGGAATGAGAAGTTCCCAGTGGTGGCTTCTGATTGCTGCCTACGTAGCACCTGCAACACAGAGCAGCCACACTGCAGAGGAAACGGAGCTTGGAGCCCCACAGGCAGCAGAGGCGTGAGGAAGGCTGGCTGATGGGGACTCCTCTGCTGCCAACCCTGCACCCGTCCAGTTGTCTGCAGTGGCTAGCCTTTGTCCCCGCTGGAGGAAGAGGCTGCAGGGTTCTTTTTGCAAATTTGCATCCTACTTTTGTGAAAATAGAGAGCAGGCAGAAAGTTTCCCTATTGCTGCTGCTACTTTTTTAAAAAATGGATAGGTTTATTTTAAAGGCAGAGTTACAGACAGAGAGAATCTTCCATCCATTGGGTCACTCCCCAAAATTCTGCAAGGGGCAGGCTGAGCCAGGCTGAAGCCAGGAGCCAAGAACTTCTCCCAGGTCTCCCACGCGTAAGCAGGGGCACAAGGACTCAGACCGTGCTGGCTTCCACAACCTGTCTTTGGGAAAGGCAATTCTGATCTTTTGAGTGCAGAGAGAACTTTTCCCCAATTCCCCTGACAGTTGAGTCTAACTCTGCTGATGTTCGATTAGTGGGAGGACAGACATTCAGACTGATGAACATGTACCTGTTCGCAGCAGACGTATTAAAATGTGGAGCTGAAGGAAGGGCCAGATGGTTGATGCTGTAGGTAGGGAAGAGAGAGTCAGGGATATGGACCAGTCCATTTTCAGAGGAAATGAGTGGGCCCAGGGAACAGACTGGTTGGCAAGTGATTTTCTTTGGAACCCAAGTGGACCCACAAAATAGACAAACCCCCTGATTCTGGTGCTGACAAGTTTTGGGGAGGGGATGGGTGGAGTGTACTGCTGACATACTGTCTTACTAGGCACATGTCTCTTCAGATACGCCTCGGAGATGCTCTCAGAATGATGTGGGCAGTGAATACATTAATTCCCAAAAACCCCAGTTCTTGCCTCCCACAGAGATTGAAATATTAAGCAGAGACTGATATTGTATGTAAATAGGAGCAGAGTTTATTTGGCAGTGAGTGAATAGAGGTGCATTGATGCGTGAGTGTGGGCTGTGCCACACACACAGTTATCCAGCGTAAGTAGGCCAGACGAATCGCCCATGGCAGAGAGAACTAAAGATGGAACCTCCAAGTGAGTAAATGAGCACAGGAGAGGTCTAACCAAGGCAGGGCTGGCAGAGAAGAAGCTGAGCAGCGTGATGCTTCCACGTGCATCCCATGGTGGAAAGCAGTGGGAGCAGTACCTCTAACTGAAGTCCAAGACCAGAAGAGAGCTCTCTCTCCCTTCTACCTCTTTTTATAAGGAAGGGGGTGGTAACTGGATATGCATACAGCATAGGATCTTAGCATGTGCCTTGGTCCCAGATACAATAAGTTTATCTTGTAAGATGGGCATATCAAATAATCAAGGGTTCAAGTGATGGTGTTATATTGCAAAGATCAAGAGATTCCAGCTCAGTCCACCTAACTCCCCGCCTACTTAAACCTGTATCAAGAAGAGATGAAAAGTCTGTGTAGGGCGACAGCATTATGACATAGCACATTAAGCTGCCACCTGCAATGCCAGCTTCCCGTAGGGTGGTGGTTCAAGTCCTGGCTGCTCCACATATGTTCCACCACCCTACTAATGTGCTTGGGAAAGCAGCAAAGAATGGCCCAAGTGCTTGGGGTCCTGTGCTCATGTAGGAAACTTGGAAGAAGTTGTTGATTTCTGGCTTTGGCCTAATCCAGCTCCAGGCATTGTGGCTGTTTGGAGAGTGAAACAGCAGATGGAAGACCTCTCTCTATCGTTCTTTCTTTGTAAAATCTGCCTTTCAAATAAAAATAGATAAATGCGTAAAAGAAAGGAAGGAAGGGTGTGTGACAGGTGGGCATGAGGTGATCAGAGATTTGCCTTGAAAACTTTGTCTCCACTGGTTTAAAGTATTGATCATGGCCCCAGCTGTAACTGCCTAGGTTTTGTTGTACCTTAGGCAAGTGTTACACTGCTGGGAGAAAAGCAGCTAGTAGCTGGTGGGCATTCAGGGCCTGGTTAAGGCCAAATTTGTGTTATCGATACTAGTGTCCCAGCATAGATGCCTATTTTTTTTAAAGATATGTGAGGGGGCCCAGTGTGGTGGCCTAGTGGCTAAAGTCCTCACCTTGAATGCACCAGGATCTCATGTGGGCTCTAGTTAAGAAAGGGGAAGGCAGAAGGATGTCTCCCAACAATCCTCCCACCCAACAACACTGTAATTGGCTAGAAGGCATGTCTATCTCTCTGGTTCCTCCAATCATGTAGTAGGTCACATACAACATGAATGGCTGGCAGATATGCTGCAGGTCAAGTTCACCACATGTGCCTGTGGGTCAGCTGGAGGTCACACACACCACATGTGGCTGGCAGGCAATGTGGGACCACAACAATTGATTCTCAGAGTTGCTTATCAAGGAAATGCCAGGACAGCTCTTCCAACGACAGAGAGACTCCACCACTCTCGCCTGTATGAGCAGTGATCAGGCCAGGTTGAGGTCTCAATGAGCCAAGCCCATTGACAGGGGTTCCCCTGGGGACACACTGTGCCATGTCCCTGTGGCCTCCCACATAGGTCAAGCAGGCAGAGAGCCAGGGGCAATCTCCCACAAGAGCTGAGAATGCAGGTGGGCCATGCCAGGCTGGGTGGAAGCACCTGCCAGTGCCCACCAGCAGGCACAAGGTCCAGGGCTGAGAATGGGCCTGGTAGGAGAACTTGGGGAATCCCCTACTAGGCTACTGCTCCCACTAGGAGTATGAGCTGGGGCTGGAGGTAGATCAGGTTGGGCAAGGCTGCAGCAACCATTCGTATGCGTATGGACTAGGTTTGGGGGTAGCCCAGACTGGACTAGATTTTAGCACCCACTGGAGTTGACAAGAGTGAGAATGGGTGTGGGACAGCCAGGCTAGGCCACAGCACCCACTGGTTCCCATGAGAGTCAGGTCAGGGGGTGGACCAGGCTGGGCTAGGCTGTAGCACCCACTGGCGAGAGTCAAATTGGGTGTGGGCCAGTCAGACTAGGCTGTACCTACTGGTGAATGCCAGAACTAAGGGGCCTGCCATGTCAGGCTGGGCCTCAGCTCTTGTCAACACACGTGAGATCCAGGTCTGGGAGCAGACTTGGTAGGGGAACTTGAAGAACTCCCCTACTTAGGCCGCAGCTCCTTCTGGCAGGTGCCACGACTGGGTGCAGATCATATCAGGCTGGACCACAGTACCCCTGGCAAACTCATGATTCAAGGCTGAGAATGGGCCTGGTAGGAAGTGTATGGGCACTCCTCTGAAAGGCTGCAGCTCTCTCTTTGAGCATAAGAGCCAGGGCTGGTGGTAGACTGAGCTGGGCAAGGTGGCAGCACCTATCGGCATGCATGTAGGCTAGGTCTGAGGATGGGTTGAGCTGAGCTAAGCTGCAACACCCATAGGTGTGCACAAGAGCCAGAGAGAATGCAGGATGGACCAGACCAGACTGTAGTACATCCTAGTACACAGAAAACTAAGGTTTCTGTGTACTAGGGGTTAAACCCCATAATGTTGAAAACTGTTGTTGATGTTATGTTATGGCATTTAATTGGTCGGAATGATATTCTGCCAGCTTTGTCTTCAGACCAGAGTTGGTCTCTCCAAGAAACTGTTGAATTGAGCTGGACAATAAGATACTGGACTCTCTGCATGGCACATGCTTGCATTGAAAGAAACAAGACAAGATTTGAACTGTAATACTGAAATAAGGTGGAGCAATCCACCATGGGGGATCCTCAGAGCCTATGATACGTTGTTACAAAATGAAAAGCAATATAAAAATCTATGTAAAAAAAAAAAAAAAGAAAGAAAAACCGGGGTTAAGTGTAGGCCTGGAAGGGGTTATTAGGGGTCCCCCCAACTAGGCCAAGCATGTGCTGGTGTGCATAAAGACCAGGCCTGTGGCAGGCTGTGCTGGGCCAGCTGCAGCAACCATCAGTTCACGTGAGAGAAGGAGCTGGGGCAGAACTGACAGGCCATGCTGCATCTACCACTGTGTGCATTAGCTGGTGTAGGTGATGAACCTAACCTGATCCTGCATTAGTTGGCACACACTAGAGTCCATCTGTGGTTACCCCAGATCTCCTGAAGCATTTCCAAGACGTGCCCATAACCTTGGGTTCTCAGGAAGACCTTGGGTTGTTGGAAAGTCCCAGGAACATAAGAGACGCCACCCTGCTCCAGGATGAAATCCTGGTTTTCTTTTGTAGCTCAGGCAGTAAGTCAGTTGCCCCAAGGTGGTTTCTGTGTGTGGAATTGGAAGTACCTGTTTGACTCAGTTATTCACCACTAGACAGGCCATAGCACTTACGATTGGATCATGGAGACTACACAAGGCTTAGACTAAGAGTGTGTGTTTTGTGCCACTATTGTTGACTGCATGGCTTGTATCATGCTCTGGTGTAAGCTTGGTTGACTGAATGATTCCTACGAGGTGCCTGTGCTCTCTTAGTTGATTGGATAATTGTTGCTTAAAAGTCCCTAAACATGGCTGACCGGGGTGGCTCCTCTCTTCTACTTGCTGGGTTTCGGGAAGTCCATCGTTCAGCACTGGCTGATAGATTCCTGAGCCTCCAAGAGTCAGCCTCCAGCTCCGGCTCATTTGTGGAATAGATTTGATTAACTCACAACATACCCATGAGGGAGACAGAGCAGTCTCCTGGCTCCTGGCTTTGGGGTGGTTCAGCTCTAGCCATTTCAGCCATCTGGGGAATCAATCAGTAGGTAGAAGATCTCTTTGTTTTTCTTTCTCTGTCGATGCCATTCAAATATATATAACAATGCGTGCACAACACAGAAATCCTGAGGGGGTTGACCAATGAGGGAGTCTGTCCATGTGAGGGTGGAATTTGAAGGCCCAAGTCTGACGTCAAAAGCCCAGATTTAATCAAATCCAAGAGAATTTCAAGAAGTTCCAGGAAGTGGAATTAAAAGATAAGTCTAACAAAGTTGAAATCCATGAATTTCAAGAGATCTTCAAAAAAGTTCATGTGTTATAAAAAAAGTTACGCAGATTTCAAAAACAGATTTACACCAAAATAAACTTAGCTCTCTCTCTCACCTAAAATTTTTTCCTTAATTTAAAAAAAAAATTTATTTATTGGAAAGACAGGTTCAAAGAGAGGAGAGACAGAAAGATCATCAGTCTGCTGTCCCACTCTGCAAGTGTCCACAACAGCCTAAGCTGAGCTGATTTGAAGTCAGGAGCCTCTTCCGGGTCTCCCACGCAGGTTCAGGGTCCCAAGGCTTTGGGCCGCCCTCGACGACTTTCCCAGGCCACAAGCAGGGAGCTGGATGGGAAGTGGAGCTGCCGGGACATTGAACCAGCGCCCATATGGGATCCTGGTGCCTGCAAGGGAAGGATTAGTCACGGGGCCTAAGCTTAACTTTAATTCCAATAACTTTTTATATTTATGGTGTTGTACTTGTTGTGTGACATCACTTTGAGTACGTGTCCAGTAGTGGATCTGACAACCCCGCCCCACCACCCTCCTGCCGCATGGGCATTGGGGCTGCAATGTGCTGTCTTGGGGGTTTGGTTTGAAAGCCTAGCGAGCAGTGACCCCCGGTGGCCGTGCTGGGCTCTGCAGCCTCAACCTGCCAGTCCCCAAGCAGTGGGAAGCCGGCTTCTGGCTTCTGGGCTTCTGGATGACAACGCTGTCTGGGAAGAGCGGAGTCTGCCCAGTGATTGTGAGGGTGTGTGTTTGCACACCAGGGTCAGGCCCACCTCTGCAAGCGAGGCTTTTTAACACGTCCTGCTCAGCTGGCTGACCTGATCACCACTCTATCTCCCCCTGGTGGGGGATCTGAAAAGCGCAGATCCTCAAAGCAGGGACCACGAAGAAGGTGGTGTTGTGGGCGTCGTCGTTCATTTCTGCCACTGCCCGCCCACGGCTGGAGTAGTTCACTTGGAGCTCAAGTGATGCCCTGAGGGGAGCTGATGGTTGCCTTCAGCTTGGTCTTGCAAATCTTCCTTATTATTGGTGAGAACCACAAGTGCCCCCTTGCCCCAGGGGTGCTGATCCCAGGGCCAAGAAAATACTTTTTTTTTTTTCCTAAACAGGGCTTATGGCTTATATCTCCATAACAAAAGAACTGCAAAGCAGTTTAAACACCCAGTAGTCTTTTAAAAGGCAGCCCCAGGGCTGGTTTAGGTTGAAGGACAGGACAGGGCAAGATGGGCGGGGGGGGGGGGGGGGGGGCAGCCTGATGGGTTGTAAGCAGGAGGCACACTGCAAGTTTGTTCTGATTCTCCTCTCTCTGAGGCCCTGCGTGACAGTCCAACACCCTGACTCTGGGACAGGGCTCAAGACCGACTTTGGGGAGAATGGTCTGCTTTGGGGGAGAGAAGGTGGGAGCAAGGAAGGTTGGAGAACATCAAAAGGTCTTGCCTCTGCTGCCCTCCTTCAGCCTAACACATGACCCTGTGGACCACAGAGGTGATGTTCCAGCTCACACTGCGATGGCAGTGGAGTGATGATGCTGCCCCATGATGCAGCTCTCAGAAGGGATCCCGCCTGAAGCTAGTACCCAGCAAGGAAAGCGGCCCCATGTTGGGGTGCTGCATTCTGAGCCCAGTTACATATATGGTCCACATGGGCCTGTCGCTTGGGAGTGGCCAAGAAGAAGCTTGAGCCAGGTCACACAGCCAGGCAATGCCCCTGGAACATGGCCACCTCCCAGTCCAGGCCCTAATAAACCCGCCTGCTGGCTGTTTCCTCTGAGGGAAGCAGAGGCTGGGGTGTTGGGGTGAGGTCTGCCTTCCCAGGGCTTCCTGCTCCACCAGCCCACCCAGTGCTGGGGGTCCCAGTGGCCGGACAAGCCTGGCCATGACTCACCCTACAGTCTCTGTGTATTGTTGACCATATCTATCCCAGAAATGAGTCGGAGGCAGACTCTTAGAAGCTCAGAAATCTTCATTCACTGGCCAGTGGACTATCCCGTTCCACTACACGTGCATGGGGGGAGCAGCCCTCTTTTTTTATTTTTGTTACTCTTAATTGGTATTGTTGTTGGGTGCAAGCAAGATCATGCCAGAAAGTCTAGGGTTTATTTCTTTTTGAAAGATTTATTCATTTTCCTTGCAAAGTCAGATATACAAAGAGGAAGAGAGACAGAGAGGAAGATCCTCTGTCCGATGATTCACTCCCCAAGTGACCACAACAGCCAGTGCTGTGCCAATCTGAAGCTAGGATCCAGAAACCTCCTCCAGGTCTCCCACACGGGTGCAGGATCCCAAGGCCTTGGGCTGTCTTCCACTGCTTTTCCAGGCCACAAGCAGGGAGCTGGATGGGAAGTGGAGCTGCTGGGACTAGAACAGGCGTCCATATGGGATCCCGGGGCGTTCAAGGTGAGGACTTTAGCCGCTAGGCCATGCCACCGGGCCCAAGTCTAGGGTTTGTTAAGGAGTCATTATTAACCAAGCTTGGTAATAACAGGGCCCACTAGAAATAGCAAATCACAAGTCCATATAGCAATCTAGCCAATCGAAATCCCAAGAGGAACAAGTGGTCATTACCCTTAAGTCCATCTGTTAAGCTGAAGACCTATGTTCCAGCTTCCCCAGCAATATAAGTTATCCTAAGGGATGAGCGAAAAACCTGAGTACACTTACTGCATTCATCTTGCCCTGACTTCTCCGCCCACATTCCATTTTTGCTAGGTTCCACCTTTCCTGAAACTCTTGACAGTATACAAATTAAAAATACAAAGATACCTAGCATTAACATCTTTACTGTCCTGCCCAAACAGTAAACAGCGGGTGGGAACACAGTCATACAGACACACGGGGCCATGCTGAGGGGCTACCTGTCCTCAGATTCTGTCCATGGGAAGCCAGAGAGCAAGCAGGTACTGGGGAGGTCAAGAGTTGGAGTGGCAGGGGCAACGAAAGTATGTGACCAAGACAGTAAGAGCCCCTCCCTATGATGGGTCTGGGGGGGAGTGGTTACATAATAGTGCAGTACTGCCCCCTCCCTCCGAGGTTCCAAATGATGATAGGTGAGCATCACAGGTGCGCGGGAGGGAACACCTAGATGCAGTGGGGAGAGTGGCTTCCAAGCTTGTTACCCTGAACTCGCTGCCTACTTCGCAAGGGTATGTGGTTGGAATCATAGAGTCAACTAGCTCACATCAGTGTATAATACCAATTATCCAATCAACTGTAGTGGCATGGAACACGGATAACCAATCAGTTTAAACATCCTGCACTCTAAACTGTCCAATCAGAAGAGCTGCATCCCACCTAGTAGTGAATAATAATACAGCCAGGCAAACAGGTCCTTCCAGGTACAGAAACCAAAGCAAGATCTCATCCCAAAATAAGATACCTGCTTGGGACAAGCACTCTCATTCCCCTTTCAGGACTTTCCAGGATCTCAAGGTTAGGGCAAAGGTCAGGTTATGGGCACGTGCCAGAAATGTTTCAGAAAACCTAGCCTTACTGACACCATTTATTGTTGTTTGGGCTGTCACAATATAATTATGTACCAAGTTTTCTATGTCAGAATTTTGTTTAATTACTAATTTTTCAAGATAGAGTATTTTTTTAAAAGATTTATTTATTTTCATTGCAAAGTCATAAGAGAGGAGGAGAGACAGAGAGGAAGATCTTCTCTGTGCTGATTCACTCCCCAAGTGGCTACAATGGCCAGAACTAAGCCGATCCGAAACCAGGAGCCTGGAGACTCTTCCTGGTCTCCCACGCGGGTGCAGGGTCCCAAGACCTTGGGCTGTCCTTGACTGCTTTCCCAGGCCACAAGCAGGGAAGTGGATGGGAAGCGGGGCCGCCAGTATTAGAACTGGCGCCCATATGGGATCCCGGTGTGTAAGGCAAGGACTTCAGCTGCTAGGCCTCCATGCCGGGCTTGAGACAGGTATAGCAGTTCTTCTCTTCCAAATTTTTTTTTTAGACTTGTATATTTTTACAAAGACAGAATTTCAGAGACATAGAGACAGAGGAAGGCTTTTCATCTGCTGGTTTACTCACCAAATGGCTGTAGTGGCAGGAGCTGTTTTTATCTCATCCTAGTATATCTACTGTGGGGATAGGAATGTGTGTGCACCCCGCTTCTGATGGTCATGAACTGGGGGCCCCAGATGGTCAAGAAAAGGAGCACTTTCCAGGGGACATTCATTCTCCCAATGCCTTTGTGCCATGGGCCTTGTTATTTACCCAGTGGTAGTGATGTGCCTCATTGAAGCTAAGACAGCCTAAGTTATTTGCTTCATGATAAATCCAGATGTATTTATTTACTTATTTGAAAGGCCAGGTTAGGTTCACATTAGGAAGTTGACTGATCTATCTAGGAAAAAGTGTCATTGGTGCAAAAAAGAGAATAATAAGCAAGCCTAATTTCTTTTCTTTCTTTTTTTTTTTTTTTATTAATTACATTGCATTATGTGATGCAGTTTATAGGCTCTGGGATTCCCCCAACCCCTCCCCATACCCTCCCCCCATGGTGGATTCCTCCACCTTGTTGCAGTATTACAGTACAAATTCAGTCAAGATTCTTCCTTTGCAAACAAATACCAAGCATAGAGTTCTGCATCTTATTGTCCAGATAAATTCAACAGTTTCTTGGGGGGACCATCTCTGGTCTGAAGGTAGAGCTAGCAGAGTATCATCCTGATCAATTAAAAGCCCCAACATAACATCAACAGCAATTTACAACATTATGGAATTAATTGACATGGTATTGAATAACCAATATGTTTTAAAAAAATGCAAGTTCTTAACCACATCCTGTGACTACTTAATTGACATTTCAATTTTAGTTTATATACAGAACCAGCAAGCCTAATTTCTTTTAAGAATTATTTTTATCTTATTTGAAAGGTAGAGAACAAGAGTGAGTACCCAGCGTAGTGGCCAAGTGGCTGGAGTCCTCACCTTCTGTACACCAGGATCCCATACAGGCACTGGTTCTAATCCCAGTGGCCCCACTTCCCATCCAGCTCCCTGCTTGTGGCCTGGGAAAGCAGTCAAGGACGGTCCAAAGCCTTGGAACCCTGCACCCACATGGGAAGCCCAGAAGAGGTTCTGAGCTTCTGGGTTTGGAAAGGCTCAGTTCCAGCCATTGTGGCCACTTGGGGGAGTGAATCAATGGACAGAAGATCTTCCTCTCTGTTTCTCCTTCTCTTTGTGTATCTGACTTTCCAGTTAAAAAAAAAAAAAAAAAAAAGAATAGAATAGAATAGAAGGAAGGAAGGAATGAACCAACGAACGAACAAATAAAATGGATCTGTGTAGGGACCTGATCCCAGAATAGTGAAGATAGAGGACAGGAGTAGCCAGTCTCCTGCGAAGCAAGAACGGGCTGAACAGCGGCTGCAACCAACGAGGCAGGAAGCTAGAACAACCAGGCAGTCCTACCCAGGATGGCTTTGGGGAGCTGGGGAAGGGCTTGTGCTGGCCCCTTGCCCTCCCTACCATCCCTGGTGGTCAGGGATCATAACGGAAGTTTCCAGGAAAGCAACGGCAGGCTGGGGGAACCAGGAGCTGCCTGCCTCCTCCCTAGGTGGTCCCAGCCGACTCAGCAAACCTCTGAAAGGCTCCCCTCGGGGACACCAGTGATCTCCATCTCCTGGAAAGGGACTCCATCCCACCTGGCTGCCATGTAGCTCCAACCCTCCTCTTTTCTGAGGATGAAAAATAGAACATGAGTATGGGCTGAGAAACTTGAACTTGAAAGCCCCTGCCCTGCGCTTCATGTAGCTGTGATAAGAAAGAGGCAGCCAGGCACCTAGTCAAGGACAACCTACAGTTCCAGTGTGGCTGACGGAGTCCTGTGGCCTCACTCTTGGGCATTTCAGACATTGTTGTGCAAAGCTGCAGGCTGAGGAGGCTTTGCTCCTGGGAACAGTGGGAACAAATGCTCCCCTCTGTCTGCCACCTGTAGTGCCTATCTTACTTGAGCAGAAATCAGCCTGGATTGACAGCCCAGGCATGCAGCTAGATACAGGGGACTTGGAGACACATTGTAACTGTTGTGTCTAAGGAGACAGGGTCTTGGGTCCCCCTGGCCACTGACTTTATTTTATTTTATTTAAAGATGTATTTATTTTTATTGCAAAGTCAGATATATAGAGAGAAAGGAGGAGAGACAGAGAGGAAGATTCTCCGTCCGATGACTCACTCCCCAAGTGACCACAATGACTGGTCTGCGCCGATGCGAAGCCAGGAGCTAGGAACTTCCTCCAGGTCTCCCATGTGAGTGCAGGGTACCAAGGCATTGGGCTGTCCTTGACTGCTTTCCCAGGCCACGAGCAGGAAGCTGGATGTGAAGTGGAGCTGCGGGCGATTAGAACCGGAGCCCATATGGGATCCCGGGCATGTTCAAAGCGAGGACTTTAGCTGCTAGGCCACTGCACTGGGCCCTACAGCAGTCTTCATACCAACTCCAGGGGTGTTGGATGATCCTTACAAAACACAGAGGGTCTCTTAGGTAATTCTTGGCGAAGTTGGTGCGAAGCATCCAGCATTTGGTCCACACATATTAGGGAAGCCAGTTCAGAGACAGGAGATGACTGGGCCAGCCATCCAGCTGGTGAGCTGTGGGGACAGGAAGCAGGTCACCACCAGGCACTCTACCTCTGCTCCATTTCTGGTGCACCCCTTCCAGACTCCCCTCTGTAAAGCTAAACCAACACTGTCATATTTTGCTAAACCAAAAATAATCACTTCTTTAAACTTGAAAAACTTTGGCTGCTTCATACAGTTCCACACACCACAAGGTGGCTGTCGGGATTAAGATAAATGCAAGTCTAGTTGAAGGCTGTCAAGCATTTCTGCTAACTGGACTAGGCCCAGCTTGTGTATAGTGTTTAAATCCCTACTCCACCACTTCCTTGCCATTTGTACTTGGCCAGGTTACCTGACTCTTTGCATCTCAGTTTCTTCATCTAAGTGGTAGGGGTATCATATAGGTTAGCATTCTTCCATTCTGGAAGGCAAACACTCTGGGTGAATTCACTTGCTATCAAGTTTGGACCCGAGCCTGTGTGCAACTTTTATGAGCCCCACTTAGTGTAAACAGCATGGGAATTTTTGCTTTTTTTTTAAAATATGTATTTATTTTTATTTGAATGGTAGTTTTTACAGTGACAGAAGGTGAGATAGAGAGAGGTCTTCGACCTACTAGTTACTAATGCCCCAACGGATGGAGCTGAGCTGATCCAGAGCTGGGAACCAGGAGCTTCTTTCCAGTCCTCCACAGGAGTGCAGGGGCCCAAGCCACTTGACTGGGCAAGCAAGTGTCCTCTGCTGCTTTCTCAGGGAGCTGAATCAGAACTGGAGCAGCTGGGACTGGAACTGGCACCCATATGGGATGTCAACCTCACAGGTCTCCCCAAAGCACTGAACTGACTTCATATTGCATAGGGTCTTTTCATAACTGCAGCTGTTCAGTTTTGGTAGGTTTCCCAGGTGCTGTATTCTAAATTTACACTCTGGGATGAGGGGGCCAAGGCATTGGCAGTCTCCCAGAATCTTTTAACAATCCGAATAGGAACTTTGTAATCACACTCTTATCTTGCTAATCGTTATCTCCTGTGAATGGGGCTTCAGACCCACCTCCTGGCTAAGGGCCTGGCAAAACTGAAGATGGCGGCCCAGGAACTTGGCTACCTGCCACCCACGTGGTAGGCTCCCGACTCCGGAGTTTTGGCCATTTGGGCAATGAAAAGCACATGCAGGATCTCTCAATTTCGGGGGAGAAAAAAACCCAAAACCTCACCATTGGACACACCTGGGCCATACCGTAGCCCTTAAGTACCTGAGAGGTTATCGAGAGAATGAAATCACTTAATCCGGCACGTAAAAATGCTTGACAAAGGAAAGCTTTGCATAGCTGCAGGCTTTTAAAAATAACTGTGCAAAGGGCCTCGCCGTCAGCTTTCCTCAAGTGTTTACAAAGTGCTAACAGCCGTTTCCCTCGCCCCGTCCCTAGGAGCCCGCCCTCGAACGACAGGGGTTTCCGCCAGCCGCTGCAAGCCGCCGCGGCGCCAGGACCCCTTCCGGGCCGAGTGTGGGTGCCCCGCAGGGCGCGCAGGCCACCGTGCCCAAGCGGGCAGCGCCCCCGGCGCACACGGCGCTCCGGTGCTCGCCCGCTTCCGTTTCGGAGAGGGAGGGCTTTCCGGGGGCGCAGAGCCCGGCCAGCGCGAGCGCCTCGGGGCCGCTGGGGGGTGGGGAGCAGGCGTCCTGAGGGAAGGTGCGGGCCTCCGGGGCCGCCGGACGCAGCTGTGCGCGCCCCGGGGCGGAGTCTGGCGCTCCGGCCGCCCGCGCGCGCGGAGCCGTCTGCTGATTGGGCCCCGGAGCCCGGGGCTTCCGGCGGCGCGCGCCTCCCCCCAGGTTTCCCGCCAGCAGGAGCCGCGCGCTGGACGCGGTGCTCGTAGGCAGGCGCTCCCTCCGAGCGAACGGTTGGGCCTCGCCGAGCGCCGCTATGTCACGGCAGAGCACCCTGTTCAGCTTCTTCCCCAAATCTCCGGTGCTGAGCAAGCCCCCGGCCAGGGCCTCACGCGAAGGCGGTGACGCCCGGGCAGGCACGGGGGCCTCCGCTTCCCCCGGCGGGGACGCGGCCTCGAGCGAGGCTGGTGGGCCTGGGCGCGGGCCCGCGGCGGACTCGGCGTCGCCACCGAGAACGAGAAGCTTCAACGGAGGACTTCGGAGGGCAGCGGCGCCCGCTGCTGCGCCTGTCAGGTAGCAGCTGGGGTCAGGCTTGGAGGAAGCAGGAGTTGAGAGAGAGCTTTTGTATTTCTCTGGTGGCGGAGGCTGTAGAGGAGAGCGGGCTGTGCAGGGAGAGAGCTCGGGCTCTCGGGGCCGCGCCGAGTTGAGGCGCCGTGCGGGCTGAGGAGACGCGTCCCGCCAGGTGCGGGGCCGGGTGGGGGAAGGGAAGGTGCGTGCCGCGTTGTGCTGGGAGCCCCCGGGGGGCCACTTCCTGTCCCTAGCGCGGCTGCCGACCTGGGCCGCCGGGACAGTTTACCCGAGTACAGGTGGGGGTCCTAGGCTTGGGGAGGGAAGCATTCGAGAACGGATGGAGAGGGGGTGGGGATGGGGGTGTGTCGCGGGGGCCGATTGGGCGGGGCGGGGTGTGAGCTTTGTTGTGCGTCGGGGGAGGAGCGGAAAGTTCTAGGGGTCCGCTTGAGTTGGCCACGAGTGTGCACCCTAGTCTGAAACTAGAATCCTGGCTTTGGTGCGCGTGTCGCTAGGGGTGGGGTGGGGGGACGTTGGTGGCGGGGTAGTGTCACTGCCTTGAGCGAGTCCGCGGAGAAGGAGGGCACCGTAGTTGGTTGTTTCTCCGGGCGCTGAGAAACTCCTACAAGGTCCTGAAGCGGCCGGTGTGGACGTGACGCCGGGACGCCTCGGACTCAGGGCTCCTCTCGGTTCTGGGCACTTGGACGCTCTTTCAGAGCTTGGCTGGTCTTTGGGCAGCGGCGACATTTTGAAAAATTCGTTTTCACGGCATTCATCGGCTAGTTTGAGACACAAAGTATTAATGGTGGAAGGTTGAATGGTTGGGGTGAAAACGCATTTGAGATCAGAGCTAGGTTAGTGGTTTTGAGTAATCGATTTTGTATGTTTGGAGTGTAAGGTGTACCGTGGGAATTCTCAGATAATTTTTTTAAGAAGTCAGACTAGTAACAGGGTGGCTGTCATTTAAGAGAATCTTATAGCTGTGATTTAGTAGACTTCGTTTATGGGCAACAGCCAGTTTCGCAGTAACACCCTGGGGTAATGCCAAATGCAGGCTGTGTTAATGAATGGATTCTCCTTGCACCCAAAATAAATGGTACATTTGTGGTAAGGTTACACTTCACATGCATACTGAATAGCATTGTTTTTTGAAGTCTGAGTCTATGAGACTTGGAAACAAAACAAAACAAAACATGATCTCCAGTGAGAAGCTGCATACTAGGTTTTTAAAGGTAGGTTATTGAACTGGTCCCTGCTCTGCTGGACACAGTCCCAGTTGCTGTGGGTGCAGCAGTGACAAGAGGCAGTGCTGCAGCTAAGGTGAGGAGCAGGCGCCAGGCTTTGTGCCATACACGAGGGCAAAGATGTGAGTCTGCTGAGCTCTCAGCTCTTGTAGCCCACTGAGACCAAAAGTTTACACCCAGGGAGCCAGATCCTGCTGGGGGGATGAGGAAAGCCAGGAGCTCCTCACCCTCAGGCTGCTGCAGCACTCAGTTGGACTGGCTTGGAAATCTTTAAAAGGCTGGGCCAGGCATGGTAGCCTAGCAGCTAAAGCCCTCGTTTTGCATGTGCTGGGATCCCACACGGGTTCCTGGCAGCCCCACTTCCCATCCAACTCTCTGTGGCCTAGAAAAGCAGTCGAAGATCGCCCAAAGCCTTGGGACTCTGCCCCGGTGTTGGGACCTGGAGGAAGTTCCTGGCTCCTGGCTTCTGATCAGCTCAGCTTTGCCCTTTGCAGGCACTTGGGGAGTAAATCAGTGGACAAAAGATCTTCCTGTCTCTCATCCTCTCTGTGTGTCTGACTTTCCAATACAAGTAAATTAAAAAAAAAGTGTTCAGCTTTGACCTTTTTCCCTAGCCACACTGTCTTCTACTCTGAGTTGCCCATTAAGTCAGCTTCTGATGAACAGGAGTTACTGGTTGGAGTGTCTAGTCTGTCCATCTTTTTATTTATTATTCTTGGACAGACTTACAGAGAGAAGGAGTGACAAAGATCTCTGCTGGTTCACTCCCCAGCTGGCTGTAATGGCCAGAGCGGACCAGTTCTGAAGCCAGGAAAGAGCTGCTGCTTCTGGGTCTCCCACGCAGGTACAGGGTCCTAGGATGGGCAGTTGGGAACTCGAGCAGCCAGGACATGAACTGGTGTCGGTATGATATGCTGGTGTTTGGAGGTGGAAGATTAGCCAGTTGAGCAGCTGTGCTGGCCGCTAGCCTTTCCATTCTTACAATGTGTTTACAAATGTTTGTTTTTACTTACTTGAAAAGCAAAATGACAGAGAGGCATGGCTGGTGGCGGCCCAAGGTACCCCCTGTACCACAGCACCCTCTTTAGTTTGGCCATCTTTCATTCAGGAAGTCCACTGTGGGATTTTTTGGAAACATCTCTGGCTGAAGGGCTTGTGGAGGAGACTGCTTGGGTTGATTTGGTAATGGCAGGAGAGCTTGGGAAGGCGCTGCAGTAATGAAGAGGCTCCAGAGGCATTTGAAGAGGGGCAGGCAGTAAGGAGATTCGTTGGTGTGTAGGATGGTCAGGTGAGGGGAGGGGAAGGAGCCAGAATGATACGTGCTTCAAGTCAGTGGCTCAGAAAAGTAGAGGACATCACGTGCACATTTAAGGATCTTTTCCTTATGTTTGATCGAAGAGAGCTTGATTGTCATGTGTTGTGAAGATTGCTTTTGGTCAACCCTGTTGGGAGTTCTGTGCCCCTCCTGGATGTTGTTTCCCAATTCTTTCTCTAGATGAGGGAATTTTTCCCTTACTATTTCACTAAATACATTGGTAACCGCCCCCCCCCCAAAAAAAAAAAAAAAAAAAAAGAAAAGCAGAGGACATCCAGAGAGGGTACTTCAGAAGGCAGTGGGAAATGTGTACTCTGCAGAAAGAGACCTGGTGGGGACTGCAGACCTGCTTTTCACCTAAATAGAGTGACTGCAGCTCCATTTTTCCGTGAACACTTGATTTATTGGAATGGCAGAGAGCTGCCAGCTGCTGGTTCACTCCCCAAGTGCTTGCAGCGGATTTGAGGAAAGTGGAGGCTTGGAGGCAGGTGCCCCTCAGGGTGGGCATCCGGGGGAGCTGAGGGTGAGGCTTGGGTGCTCTGGTGGAGCTGCCACACAGGTTCCCCATGGTTCAATGCACCCGGTGTGGCACCCCGGGTCAGCTGCTCGGTTGTTAGCAGGCCTGCGAGCTGTGGGTGAGACTTCTGACCATCTCACTGTGGCTGTGCACAAACCTTGGCTGCTGTCCCATATTGGTCCCGTGTCAGTGAGGTCACTCTTACCTCTGTTGATGACAGGTGCTAGAGAAGTCTCTTCTGACAAATGTCTTTAAGAGACTCTCAATAAAAGATTTATTGACTTATTTGAAACTCAACTTCAGAGACACAGGGAGAGACAGAGAACCTCTGTCCGCTCTTTCACTTTCCAAAATGGCCCCAGCAGCCAGACCTGGGTCAATCCGGAACCAGGAGGTCTGATCCTGTTCTGTGTCTCCCTTATGGGTGCAGGGGCCCAAGCACTCAGACTGTGCTTGACTGCTTTCCCAGCACAGGAAGGAACTGGATCAGAAGTGGCCCCAGCAGCCATATGGGATGTTAGTGCTTCTGCCTGCCACGTCACCAGCCCTTGCTGGTATACTTAAATTATGTGTACACACGCACACATTCATATGTGTTTTTTTGGAAGGCAGTTACGGAGAAGAGGGAGAGTGAGAGATCTTCTGGTTTACTCCCCGGTGGCCAGGGCTGGAGCCAGGAGTCTGGCGCTCCATCTTCTGAGGTTCCTGTGACTGGCAGGAACCCAAGGTCTTGGGCCAATCTGCTGCCTTCCCAGGAGCATTACCAGGGCGCTGGATTTGAAGGCTAAGGCCGGCTTGGTCCCAGGCATGTTGATGAGTGGTGGCTTACTACGCCACACTATAGTATCGCCCCCTGGGGTATTTTTTTTTTATTCACCATTTTTTTTAAAAAGGTTTACTTCTTCCACATGTATTGGATGACACAGAGAGATCTTCCATTGCTGCTGATAATGCTTCCCAAATAGATGGCTTCAGGGCTCAGGGCTGGACCTGGCCAAACAGGAACCTGGCACCCCATCCAGGTCTCTGACATGGGTGTGTCAGGGACCATCTTCCACTGCTATCCCAGGCATCTTAACTCCAGCAGGGAACTGGCTGGCTTCACAAGCCGCCGCTTAACTCACTGCCACAATGCCTGCACACTGATTTCTGTGGAGCAAATTTCTTTTCACATCTGTGACTGTTAGGCCTTATTTATCTTGAGAAAGCAAACATGATGTAATTTAAAGCTAGAATTAAAAGAGAAAGAAGGGAGATAGCACCATCTTCCATCCAGTGATTGGCTCCCCAAGTGGCTGCAACAGCCCGGCTGGGGGTCGTTCTGGAGCTTCATCTGTGTCCCCCGTGTGGGTTCAGGAGCCTAAGCATTTGATTGCTATCTTATGCTTTCCCAGGTGATTAGCAGGGAACTGGTTCCACAGTGGGGCAGCTGGGACTCAAACCAGTGCTGAGATATGTGATGAAGCTGTCACAGCTGATGGCTTAACACAGTACACCATGATGCCTGCCCCTGACTTTAGTTATATGGAAGCTTTTATGTTGATCATTTTGAACTGTCAGCTTTTCCTCTTACCCTTTTCCCCCACTGGTTTTAAAAATCCCAAGAGGGCCCGGCGGCGTGGCCTAGCGGCGAAAGTCCTTGCCTTGAAAGCCCCGGGATCCCATATGGGCGCTGGTTCTGGTCCCAGCAGCTCCACTTCCCATCCAGCTCCCTGCTTGTGGCCTGGGAAGGCAGTTGAGGACGGCCCAATGCATTGGGACCCTGCACCTGCGTGGGAGACCCAGAAGAGGTTCCTGGTTCCCGGCTTCGGGTTGGCGCAGCACCGGCCGTTGTGGCTCACTTGGGGAGTGAGTCATCGGATGGAGGATCTTCCTCTCTGTCTCTCCTCCTCTCTGTATATCTGGCTGTAATGAAATGAATAGATCTTTAAAAAAAAAAATCCCAAGAATACCAAATATTTGAGATGGATTGTTTAGAACTCTGTAATTACTTACAAAGCATGATTAAATCTCATTTCAGTCTATAAATTGAAAAATTCCAACATTTTGGTATTCCAGTTTGGTTTATTTGATAGATGGAGCAACGAGGAGCTGGAGAGTTCTTCCATCTGCTGGTTGACTCCGTGGTTGGCCACAACAGTCAGCTCTGGTCCAGGCCAATGCTGGGTGCCGTGACTGCCATTCCAACAGCAGGGTGGCGGGGTGGGAGGCGAGCTCCCGGGACCTTCTGCCTTTGCAGGTGTATGGGTAGGAAGCTTGATGGGAAGTGGAGTAGCTGCATTTCCAAGAGCATCCATGTTGTAGGAAAATGCAAATATTTGCATAGATTAAAATGTTACTTTTATTAGCATTTTTGAAATGTCACAAGTGTTAGATGCATTTTTTAAAAAAACCCTTAAAAATGAAAGTTGACACATTAAAAATAATAGATGTGAAATTTTTCCTTAAACGGAGTGAAGAAAAACTTTATTGAGGAATATGAAAAATATCTAGCTTTATTACATAGTACATTGATAACCTGCTGAAATCTCTTTCTGGCTCAGAAGCCACTATTTCTTAGGCTAGGATTTTTAAAGAGCATGGTTTTGTTTTTTTTTTTTTTTAATTTTTATTTTTGAAATTTATCATACAGTTTTGTATAGTCTGGGATTCCCTTAAAGAGCACATATTGTCTTCAGACTTTTTACCCTTGAGAGAGCTGTGTATTACTAACTCTTCCAGTTAGCATTTTAGAGCATACTGCCTGCTTGCCCTTTCTTCTCTCCTGTTCCCCACTCAACTCTCCTGCTAGTGTTGGGTCACTCCTAGAGTGGCCACAGCTGCCAGGCCTGGCCCAGACCCGAACTCCAGCCAGCTCTCCCATGTGGGTGGCAGGATCAGAAACCAGAGTAGCCAGGACCTAAACTGACATGTTGATATGGGATGAGGACATTCCAAGCAGCAGCTTAACCTCCTGGACCGCAAAGCCTGCCCCAACCAGCTATTTTCTAGCAGCATTT
This sequence comes from Ochotona princeps, assembly GCF_030435755.1. Lineage (NCBI taxonomy): Eukaryota > Metazoa > Chordata > Mammalia > Lagomorpha > Ochotonidae > Ochotona > Ochotona princeps. Next base: position 26,122,164 of record NC_080839.1, read on the forward strand.
TATTTTATTTTTAAAAGATTTATTTTTATTGCAAAATCAGATATACAGAAAGGAGGAGAGACAGAAATATCTTCCATCTGATGATTCACTCCCCAGGCGAGCGCAACAGTTGGTGCTGCGCCGATCCGAAGCCAGGAGCTAGGAACTTCCTCCAGGTCTCCCATGTGAATGCAGGGTACCAAGGCTTTGGGCCGTCCTTGACTGCTTTCCCAGGCCACAAGCAGGGAGCTGGATGGGAAGTGGAGCTGCCGGGACCAGAACTGGCGCCTATATGGGATTCCTTTGTGTTCAAGACCAGGACTTTAGCCGCTGGGGCCTTTTTTTTTTTTTTTTTAAATATTTGAATGGCAATCTAATGGATTCCCCATGTTCCCACAACCACCGGGGCTGGTCCTGGACGAAGCCAGCACTCAGCCAAGAGCTTGTTGGCAGGGACCAGGTACCTGAGCTACCGCCTGCATCTTCCTAAGATGAACGTTGGCAGGAAGTTGGGTTTTGGAGTGGAGCCCCGCTGATGAGAGTTTTGTGTGTCCTAAGCCACATCTTAACCACTGCACAAAATGGCCACCCCCATTTTTGAGGTCCTGAGACTCTGAATACTATGTAAAGCCATTTCTACTATATTGGTATGAGTTCTGAGATAACTTTGGAAGTCTCAAAGTTTTTCCTCTGGGATAAAACTGGGATAACATATTTACCAAAATCAGTGGGGGGGGGGGGAAGGGGAAGTCCTAGAGCCTTTGAACTGTACCATATTATAAACAAAACTACTCTCAAATATTAAAAATGTTTTATACCAAAAATATATACCAGCTTATTGCTGTCATACTAAGATTATAAGCTGAAATTAAAAATGTTTTCCCTTACCAGGGTTTTTTTTAAGATTTATTTACTTTTGGGCCCCGGCGCAGTGGCCTAGCTGTTAAAGTCCTTGCTTTGAATGTGCCGGGATCCCATATGGGCACCGATTCTAATCCCGGAAGCTCCACTTCCCATCCAGCTCCCTGCTTGTGGCCTGGGAAAGCAGTGGAGGACGGCCCAAAGCCTTGGGACCCTGCACCCGTGTGGGAGATGTGGAGGAAGTTCCTAGCTCCTGGCTCTTGGCTCCTGGATCCGGATCGGCACAGCACCGGCCATTGTGCTCACTTGGAGAGTAAATCATCAGACAGAAGATCTCTCTCTCTCTCTCTCCCCCTCCCTCCCTCCCTCCCTCTCCTCTCTATATATCTGGCTTTGTAAGGAAAAGAAATTTTTTTTTTTAAGATTTATTTTATTTTTATTACAAAGTCAGATATACTGAGAGGAGGAGAGATAGAGAGGAAGTAGAGCTGCCGGGATTAGAACCAGCGGCCATATGGGATCAAGGCAAGGACCTTAGCCACTAGGCCACACTGCCGAGCCGGGAAAATAAATAAATCTTTCAAAAAAAATTTTATTTACTTTTATTGGTTCACTCCCCAAGTGACCGCAACGGCCATAGCTGAGCCAATCCGTAGCCAGGAGCTTCTTCCAGGTGTTCCATGCAGGTGCAGGGTCCCGAGGCTGTGGACCGTCCTTGACTGCTTTCCCAGGCCACAAGCAGGGAGCTGGATGGGAAGTGGGGCTGCCGGGATTAGAACCGGCACCTGTATGAGATCCTGGCACGTGCAAGGCAAGGACTTTAACCACTATGCTATCGCACTGAGCCCTCTCCTACCTATTTTCACATTTAAATCAGAACAGAGTTGTGCTTGAGGACAGAAGGAGCTTTAGAGAGGCAGGTTTGTCCGTCTCATGTTTCTGCTCAGGAAAATTTGAACCGTGTCCTTTGGTTTTCCTTAGGCGCAAATTCAGCTGAGATTCCTGAAATCTGTCGCCTCAGACAGACATGCAGAACACTGTTGTACTGGGGCCGAGTGTGTTGGGCCCCTCCAAGATGTGCATTCTGCCTGCCTGTGTGGCACTAACACCACTCTAGAAACTTGGTAGTCCTAACCCTTCACCACCGCCTTTTACTAGTAAGAGACATTCCTGGCCTCCTTGTCTTCAGTAAACACTTTGTGTGTGTTGTAGCCTTCCTCCAAGCCCCTTGGGAGGGAGTTTAGCTGGCCAGTGAGGGGAGAGACCCCACCTTGTTCACACCAGGGCTTCCCATGTCCTTATGATTGGCGTTGTCTGCCTCAGCCAATGGCAGTGTGATGCCCCAATCTGCTTCAGTTGCTGTTTGCTGGCCTCCTTTGGTCTGTTACTCAAAAGTTAATGTTGGGGTGTCAGGCTCAGAGTTGAAATTGCCACTTTGGATACAAATTATTTTCCTACTTTAGCAGCAGAAATGAAGGACTACAGTGCTGTAGTTTAAATTTCTAGCCCCCATCTGCAGTTGCTTTGGTGACACCAGATCAGATGGTTTCCCGGACCTTAGGACAGCCTGTTTGGCGGTTGTTTGCTACCCATTTAGGGGCAAAGTTTGAACTTCGTTTTTACCAGCTACACCTGTGATAAGTATTTTTGAGTAGCTAAGGGCTCTAGTAAAGGGGAAAGCCTGCAGGCACTTTGTGAAGGAGATGTTTGAGGTTTGACTCCTGGTTGATTTAGCTTGAGCCTGAGGCAGTGTTTGTCACCAGTGCAGGTCATCATCAACTTCCGTTGAGAGAATGTAGGGATCTGTGAAGGCCCTTAAAACAGCACAGTCTGAAATCATGATGCTGTTTGCGATTCCCTATCTTAAGATTTCTGTAATAAGAGTTTTAAGCTTTTATTTAAATTTTTTTAAGATTTATTTATTTTTATTGGAAAGGTAGATAGAGAGGAGAGACAGAAAAGATGATCATCAGTCTGATGATTTACTCCCCGAGTGGCTACGATGGCCAGTGCTGTGCCAATCTGAAGCCAGGAACTTCTTCCTGGTCTCCCACACGGGTGCAGGGTCCCAAATCTCTGGGCCGTCCTCGACTGCTTTCCCAGGCCACAGGCAGGGAGCTGGATGGGAAGTGGAGCTTCCGGGATTAGAACTGGTGCCCATATGGGATCCCGGCACATTCAACGAGAGGACTTTAGCTGCTAGGCCACCGCGCTGGGTCCTTAAGTTTTTATTTTTCCTTTGAAAAATAAAATTCATTTGAGAGCAGAGTGAGCAAGCTCCTACATACTGGTTAACTCCCCTAAGGTGTACAAGGGCACCAGGCCTGAGCCTGGGCACGGGAGCTGTCAGATGGGTGTAATACATGGTTTGTAGTAACCAGTCTCTTTGGAGCTGGAGCCAGGAGCCCAAGGCACTATGGAATGTGGTCAAGCGAGTTTTAATTCCTAAGCCAAACACCCTGCTCAGTGCTCCTGTTTTATGGTTTGTGATTCCGGTTAAATCAGGTGACTTTCATTAACTAAATGCTGTTCAAAAATATAACCAAAAAAGTTTTGTGATGTGCTGAATTTTGTAGTGGTTCCACAGAAACATAAAGGAGGGAGGGCCCAGTGTGGTAACTAGTGTCTAAATCCTCACCTTGCAAGCACCAGGATCCCATATGGGTGCTGGTTTGTATCCTAGCTACTCCTCTTCACATCTAGCTCCCTGCTTATGGCCCAAAGTCTTGGGACCCTGACTTAGGTGGGGGACCTGGAAGAGGCTCTTGGCTTTGGATCGGCTCAGCTCCAGCTGTTGCAGTCGCTTGGGGAGTGAGCCAATGAGTGGGAGATCTTTGTCTCTCTTCTCTGTAAAATTGTTCGTCCAATAAAAATAAATCTTTTTTTAAAGGACAAGAAAATCTTGGTTTTTATTTTTAAAACAATGTTTATTCTGACTGGATCCTGGCACATACAAAGCGAGGACCCCAGCCACTAGCTGCTGGCACCAGGACTGAAATCTTGACTTTTAGTACTTGGCCAGGATTATCAGCGGTCTGGCCTTTCCATCACGAAGGGGGTGTGCTGTTAGCTAGCTTCTCCCCATGGGGCTGAGTGAGTGAAGATGGAATTGCTGTTTTGATTCTGGACATGCATGCACTGCCCATGCACTCATTTGTGCCTTGAGCTTTCCCATAAAACTAGCTTGGGAGCAGAGAGGATAGCAGGGTTCTGTGTAGTTTTGCAGTGCTTGCCACACATCATGGTTTAGCAGGAAGCAAGTTGCAGGCACAGGCTAATGGGTTAGTTAATTAGTGTAATTATGTAATCAGGATATTTTAATGCCACGGGTTAGTCTGCTTCAGAAAATCCATGAAAAAGCCATGATTTCAACTTTTCACACTAAAAGTTTTTAGTATACTACCATCTGTAGTTACAGGCACAGCTCCCTGTGATTTGGAGAGCACTTATTACTAGCGTGCGCCTTTCTCCTGGCACCAGAGTCCCGCTGTAGTGCCAAGTCTTGGATGGATGATTCAGAGACATGGTTTTTCACTTTACTTCCATTTGTGTCTTGCAAGTTAAGTATTGTATTAGCTGGCTTAAGTTTTAACGGTTAATTTTAGAATTTGTGTGTTTGAATAGTGGCTCTAGATTTCACAGGTGTCTTAGTGATACCTTCCTTGGAATTGGATTTGCAGGTAATTGCTTTTAAAATAACCTAATACCAAACATTAACCAAATTATGTATTTCTTTTTGACAACAGTTGTGACTTTTCACCTGGTGACTTGGTTTGGGCCAAGATGGAGGGCTACCCCTGGTGGCCTTGTCTGGTGTACAACCACCCCTTTGATGGAACATTCATCCGCCAGAAGGGGAAATCGGTTCGTATCCATGTACAGTTTTTTGATGACACTCCAACAAGAGGCTGGGTTGCCAAGAGGCTATTAAAGCCGTACACAGGTAAGAGGGTTTGGGGGAGGGGCGTGATTGCAGTGGCCGGGGTGAGTGGGTGATAGATCCCAAACAGTGAGTTGGAATGTATTTTGCCACAATAAATGACAAGAGTGGAAGGTGTGAAAGATTTTTGGGCATGGGAATAAAGTGTAGCTTAGGAGAAGTGTGTAGCTGGTCTTCAGTTTATTTTGTGGAATGGAGTTTTTCTGTTTGATTTCCTTTGAGTGGCTTAGAGTGAAATTATGTCTTTATGGGGGGAAAAGTCATCTCATGACTGGCATTAATTATCAGAGTACCAAGTTCAGGATTATAAGGCTGGAGTTTTAAACTGTCTCCATGTTGAAGGAACCAAATGATAGTGTAAACATAGTGTTCAGGATACTCGGCGTGCAGATGAGCGACAGTGTCTGGGAGTTGGAGACAGCATTGCCTGGCCTCCAGACTCCTCCGTCATAGCCCTCAGCAGTTCCTCAGAATAGTCTCTTCAGTGACCTGAGACAGTAGCGCTAACAGGTGCAACATATCTCTTCAATGAGGCAGGAGCTGTAAAAAAGGGTTTGTATTGAGACCCTTTCTTAACATTATGCTTCCAAGAAAAACTGACTACACTTTTACATGAAACTAGTTTTCTCCTAAAGATAAGTGCAAGTGAAGTGAGAAACGGAGCACAATAACCAGGTTCAGACTTTGTGCTCAAAATATTTTTTCCACAATCCAGTTTTAAGGGGCTCATGCTGTAGTGTAATAGGCTAAGCCTCTGCCGGCAGTACCAGCATCCCATACAGGTGTCAGTTTGCTGTGGCTGCTCCACTTCGAATCTAGCTCGTGGCCTGGGACAGTAGCAGATGGCAACCCAAGCCCTTGACCCCTGCACCAAGTGGAAGACCCTGGAAAAGCTCCTGGCTTCAGATTGCCTCAGCTCTGACCACTGCAAACACTGGGGAGTGAATCAGTGGAATAAAAATGTGTCTTTGTGAGTCGCATTTAATAAAAACACTAAAGTACAGTTTTAAAGTGTCTCTGTGATCAAGTTAAAGTTCAAATTTCGTTATAAGAAATGACAGTTCAACATACTAAGCAAGAAGATAAGGAACGGAGCTCTCCCAGTCAATTGGGGTATGACTGAGCTCTTTGCCATGTATGTGATTGGCCTGTTTCTCCCCAGACACAAATATGGAAACCATACTTGGAAAAGAACTTGAATTGGTCAAAAAGCAACAGATTAAAAACACTGCCGTGTTTATATACCAAAAAAATGGAATGGCCTACATATCCATGTAATCACAGCTTAATGTGTCTTACAGCTGCATCCCCTTCACCAGCTATCTAGTGGTAAAACTGTTCTGGAGACATTTGATCCAATCTCTGCTTTACAAGTAAATCTAAAACAAGAATGCAACAAAAAGGCCTCCTTTTTTCACCCATGCCTCTCTGCTCATTTGTTTAAAGATTTATTTGGAAGACAGAGTTAAGGGAAGTGGCCGGGTGGGTGGGGGAAAGAATCTCCTAGCTCGCTCCCAGTGATTTGGGCTGGGCCAGGCAGGAACCAGGAAACTCCCATCTGGGTGTCCCACATAGATGGCAGGGCCCAAAGATGGGCCATTATTTGTTGCTTTCCTGTATGCTTTAGCAGAGAGCTGAATCAGAAGTGGAGTAACTGGAACTCAAATTGGGATGCTGGCATCAGCAAGTGGTGGTTCTGTGCACTTAGCCACAACTCTGGTCCGTGTGTACTGGTTTGGGTAACCCAACAGGTAACCATGGGAGTTAAACTTGGTAATTTGAGGTTCACTGGTAACCTCTCCTTGATTGTTGTCATTCTTTTTTTGGGCAAGTGCTACAGGTTGAACCAACGATCCAACAAGTTCTTGTTTATGAATGTATTTCTAGGTTCAAAATCAAAGGACGCCCAGAAGGGAGGTCATTTTTATAGTTCAAAGCCTGAAATTCTAAGAGCAATGCAACGCGCAGATGAAGCCATGAGTAAAGACAAAAATAAGAGGCTTGAGTTGGCTGTGTGTGATGAGCCCTCAGAGCCAGAAGAGGAGGAAGAGATGGAGGTGGGACATTGCTGTTTTTGCCGTTAGGACTGGGGGCAGGGAAGGGAGAGACTGGTATTTTCTTGTTACATATCTGTTAGGTTTAGGACGCACACATGTACACACCTGCACTCCAGGTAGCAGCTAGCACCTCCCTACTTGTTGTTCACAAGCCTACTTGGAGGACGAGGCTCTGCAGGTAGCAGTGCCATTTTGGAAAGCAGCAGTCAGCCAGGAACAGTCTGGTTGTGGTCATGGAATCAGGTAGTAGTCCTCCATAGGAGGGTGGACCCAGGTCCTAGGCGGTAAGTATCTAGGTTGATGCTTTTCATTTTAATACTTTGTGTTGTATCCTGCATTAATAAAAAGTAAATAACTACAAAATACAACTTGGACTTCAGATGGCAACCATTATTGATAATTAGTTCATTTAAAGTAAATAAGAGGTCAAGAGGTATGGTCTCTAGTTCAGGAAATTAATGTACCGCATCCCACAAGAGATTGATGTTTTGTTCCTTATACATGAAATAAGGAATAAGATAAGCAAGTTAAATATAATGGGTATTTTCATCTTAATATTTAGGGTTGTGGTTAGGAGCTGTGGCATTAATTGGAGGTTGAGAACTTGCTGTTAACTATGAACAACATTTAGCTTACTACTTAAACACTCAGCTATAGCTGGTCTTTAGAGGAGCGAGCACTAGCATCATTATAGATGGCTTATTTTTTTTACCCTAAATGTATAAAATGGTAAATCTCAAAGTATGTCCACTCTTGTGGTACTTGTGACCTGGTGATAGTACTGAACTCACTTGAAGAGCAATCTCTGAACCTTGTGTGATACTTCTTGATTGTTAGGTAAACCTGAAATTGATACTCCTTAAGAAAGGGTTTCTTTTGGAAGCTTATGAAGTTGGAGGTGGAGAGCCCCAGCACAACTGCAATTTCCCAAATTGTGCCAGCTATTTTCCAAATATTTTTTTCTTGCCTGGCAGGTAGCTGCAGGTAACGCATCAGAGAAGAGTGAAGAAGATAATGTAATTGAGAGTGACGAGGAAATGCAGCCTAAGGTGCAAGGATCTAGGCGAAGCAGCCGCCAAATAAAGAAACGAAGGGTCATTTCAGACTCTGAGAGTGACGCTGGTGGCTCTGATGTGGAATTCAAGCCAGATGCTAAGGAGGAAGGGAGCAGTGATGAAATCAGCAGCGGGGTGTGTGACAGTGAAAGTGAAGGCCTGGACAGCCCCATCAAAGCTGCACCCAAGCGAAAGAGAATGGCGACGGGCAATGGGTCTCTTAAAAGGAAAAGTTCAAAGAAAGAAGTATCGTTAACCACCAAGCGAGCACCTGGCATTGCAACAGAAACCAAGAGCACTCTTAGTGCTTTTTCTGCTCAGAATTGCGAATCCCAGTCCCAGGCTGGCGGAGCAGCTGATGATAGTGGTCGTCCTGCTACCTGGTACCATGAAACTTTAGAATGGCTTAAGAAGGAGAAGAGAAGAGACGCATACAGGAGGCGGCCTGACCACCCTGACTTTGATGCATCCACGCTTCATGTGCCCGAAGATTTCCTTAATTCCTGTACTCCTGGCATGAGGAAGTGGTGGCAGATTAAGGCTCAGAACTTTGATCTTGTCATCTTTTATAAGGTGGGGAAGTTTTATGAACTGTATCATATGGATGCTCTTATTGGTGTGAATGAACTTGGGCTGGTATTCATGAAAGGCAACTGGGCCCATTCTGGCTTTCCTGAAATTGCATTTGGCCGTTATTCAGATTCCCTGGTGCAGAAGGGATATAAAGTAGCACGAGTTGAACAGACTGAAACCCCAGAAATGATGGAAGCAAGATGCCGAAAGATGGCACACATATCTAAGCATGATAAAGTGGTCAGGAGGGAGATCTGTAGAATCATCACCAAGGGTACACAGACCTACAGTGTGCTGGAAGGTGATCCTTCTGAGAACTACAGTAAGTATCTTCTTAGTCTGAAGGAAAAAGAAGCAGATTCTTCTGGCCACACTCGTGTGTATGGTGTGTGCTTCGTTGATGCTTCATTGGGGAAGTTTTTCCTAGGTCAGTTTTCAGATGATCGCCATTGTTCCAGATTGAGGACTCTAGTGGCACACTACCCTCCAGTACAAGTCTTGTTTGAGAAAGGAAATCTCTCCATGGAAACTAAGTCAGTCCTGAAGGGTTCATTATCCTCTTGTCTTCAGGAAGCGCTCATCCCAGGCTCCCAATTTTGGGATGCAGGCAAAACTCTGAGGACTCTCCTTGAAGAAGGGTATTTTACAGAAAAGGTAAACGTGGATAGTGGGGTGATGCTACCCCAGGTGCTTAAGGGCATGACCTCAGAGTCTGATTCCATTGGGCTCACACCAGGAGAGAACAGTGAGTTGGCCCTCTCTGCTCTTGGTGGTTGTGTCTTTTACCTCAAAAAATGCCTTATTGATCAGGAGCTCTTATCAATGTGTAATTTTGAAGAATATATTCCTTTAGACTCTGATGTGGTCAGTACTGCCAGACCTGATGCTATCTTTAAGCCCAGTCAACGGATGGTGCTAGACGCAGTGACCTTAAACAACTTGGAGATTTTTCTGAACGGGACAAACGGCTCTACTGAAGGGACCCTGTTAGAGAGGATCGATTCTTGCTGTACTCCCTTTGGTAAGCGGCTCCTCAAGCACTGGCTTTGTGCCCCACTCTGTAACCCTTACGCTATCAGTGATCGTCTAGATGCCATAGAGGACCTCATGGCTGTGCCTGAGAAAGTCTCTGAAGTTGTAGACCTTTTGAAGAAGCTCCCAGATCTTGAAAGGCTGCTGAGTAAAATCCATAATGTCGGCTCTCTTCTGAAGAGCCAGAACCACCCTGACAGCAGGGCCATAATGTATGAAGAAACGACTTACAGCAAAAAGATGATCATCGATTTCCTTTCTGCTCTGGAAGGATTTAAAGTCATGTGTAAAATCATAGAGATTATGGAAGATGCTGTCAGTGACTTTAAGTCTAACCTCCTGAAGCAGGTCATTACTCTGCAGACCAAAAATCCTGCAGCCCGCTTTCCTGACTTGACTGCAGAGCTGCACCGGTGGGACACAGCTTTTGACCACGACAAAGCACGCAAGACTGGACTGATTACTCCTAAAGCAGGCTTTGACAGTGACTATGACCAAGCTCTTGCCGACATAAAAGAAAATGAACAGAGCCTCCTGGAATACTTGGAGAAGCAACGCAGTCGACTTGGTTGTAGGACTATAGTTTACTGGGGGATCGGCAGGAATCGTTACCAGCTGGAAATCCCAGAGAATTTCACTACACGAAACCTGCCAGAAGAATATGAATTGAAATCTACCAAGAAGGGCTGTAAACGATACTGGACCAAAACTATTGAGAAGAAGTTGGCCAGTCTGATCAATGCTGAAGAACGGAGAGATGTATCCCTGAAGGACTGCATGCGGCGACTCTTCCGTAACTTTGATAAAAACTACAAGAACTGGCATTCTGCTGTAGAGTGCATCGCCGTGTTGGGTAAGACTGTTAATGTTCTAGGATGCCTAAGTGACAAGTTGCACTAAGGGGGCTTTCAAAATAGTCCATGGATTAATGCACATACATGCATATTTGCCTGTCACTCAGCAGAATGGCTAAATTGGCCACAGCAGTTACTCACTCAAAGCTTGCTTTTAATTAGGAGTTGCCCTCCTGCCTTCAGGTTTGAGTAACTGAACAGAAAAGACTGATAGAGGGTCTATGAGGAAAACTCCCCCCCCCCTTTTTTTTTTTAAAGATTTTATTATTGTTATTGGAAAGCCGGATATACAGAGAGGAGGAGAGACAGGAAGATCTTCCATCCGATGTTTCACTCCCCAAGTGAGCCGCAACGGGCTGGTACGCGCAGATCCGATGCCGGGAACCAGGAACCTCTTTCGGGTCTCCCACGCGGGTGCAGGGTCCCAAAGCTTTGGGCCGTCCTCGACTGCTTTCCCAGGCCACAAGTAGGGAGCTGGATGGGAAGTGGAGCTGCCGGGATTAGAACCGGTGCCCATATGGGATCCCGGGGCTTTCAAGGCGAGGACATTAGCCGCTAGGCCACGCCGCCGGGCCCTCCCCCTTTATTTTTGACAGTCTTTACATAGATGATTAGGACACAAAGGGTCAAGGGCTACAGGAAAGTGGGTAAAATGGAAGCTTTATTTTTAGATCCTATTTCCTAAACCAGAGAGGAAAGCGGTGATCGCGGTCTTCATCCTCTGGTTTACTCCCCAAACGGCCACAATGACCAGAGCTGAGACCTTAATCTGGGTCTGCCAGGTGGGTGCAAGGGCCCAAGGAGTTGCACCATCTTCATTGTTATCCCAAACATGTTAGCTAGTGCCCATATAGGATGCCACTATAGCAAGTGGAAACCCAGCCCAGTGGCCCCAGATTTACTTTTTATTCTATGCGTGTGCACCGTAAAAGATGGATCTTCCTCGTGTTAGGCAAAATTATTACACTTTGTTCCCCTAGTTTATTTTAAATGCCCTGATTTATGCATATAGATGATGCTAACCTTTTCAAAAAGCTCCCTTGCTGTTTTGCACTTGTTTATGTCCCATGTTCTTTTAAAACCACAACAACCATAGTGTCCCCAAACTTTTAACAATTTCTTTGATGAACACTTCTATCTAATGTAATGTAATAGAATGGGTTTTCAAAATGGTTATTAGCTTTTTAATATACCATGCCAGTTAGATTATTTGTTAATCACAGGGTTTCATCAAGAGAGACAGGTAGTTTAGCTCTGTGTTGTACGTTGTTGTTGTGGGTTGTCATACATTGGTTCAATGTCTGGATTTTTCATGTGGTCACAACAGCCTGATTACTTGACCGCTTACTGCTTCCTCCCAGGGTCTGCCTTAGTGGGGAGCTGGGAGCTGGTGTTGAACCCAGGCATATCTGCACTGTCAGGCCTGTTTCCTCCCATTAGTCTTCCAGTCCTGATACTGGAGGCTCTATGACCTTTGAGGGGAGAGAGATATTTGGGTCAAAACATGAAAATACTGAGACTGGTAATTTAGCAATAAGGTTTTATGTGTTGGGCATTTACGGATAAATGTTACCTCGATGCCAACTGTTAGGTAACTATGTGTGGTACTGTGGTGACTATAGCATACTACCTGTGAAGGAACACCAAATTAACTAACTCTTGTTGCCTCTCTAACAGATGTCTTAGTGTGCCTGGCTAATTATAGTCGAGGGGGTGATGGCCCCATGTGCCGCCCAGTAATTCTGTTGCCAGGAGAAGACACTCTTCCCTTCTTAGAGCTCAAAGGATCACGCCACCCCTGCATTACCAAGACATTTTTTGGAGACGACTTTATTCCTAATAACATTCTGATAGGCTGTGAGGAAGATGAGGAAAATCACAAAGCCTACTGTGTGCTTGTTACTGGACCAAATATGGGCGGCAAGTCTACCCTCATGAGACAGGTAACTGATTCTTACCTTGTAAACACCACAGAATGTTACATAAAATGAAGTCCCTGGTGTACTAGAAGAAGTGCCTTGTGTTATAGAAGTGGTAGCTCTTGATGAGTTGATTAGACAGTGTCAAGCCAGGAGATACTTTGACGTGACAATTCAGAAGGTACATGTATGCAGGAGTATAATAATAACAGCTATATGAAATCATGTTTGTGGGAATCTTTTTAGGCTAATGGCTGACCTCTTCAGATGAAACTTGGGAAGTGCTTTTAGGGGAAACATGTGGCTTTTTGATTTCTCCGGGACTGGTTGCTGACGCTGCTCCCCCGCACTGTCACACTTTGTCCACAGTTCTCCATGTGCAGTGGTTCTCACTTGCTACTGAGAACACATGAAAAACCTTCAGTGGATGTATCCTCTGAGATGAATTAATTTGATCCAAAAAGTGAAGGAGAAAGCAGTTTTGAAGAACTCCCGGGTTAATTCCACTCTGCGGCGTGGGTTAGAAAGCAGGCTCGAGTGCTGTATCTCCTTAAGGGTTTTTTAAGTTTGTTGTCTATAGGTATTTTTAATACCAATCATAAAAAGACCTTTTCCTCCCTCATTCACAGGCTGGCCTATTAGCTGTAATGGCCCAGATGGGTTGTTATGTACCTGCTGAAGTGTGTAGGCTCACACCAATTGATAGAGTGTTTACTAGACTTGGTGCCTCAGATAGAATAATGTCAGGTGAGTTTGCTTTTTCCACCAAGGGATTTAATGATCTGCCTCTTAAATTTGACTTTTCTAGTGCTTCAGCTGCAGTTTAAGAATCTCAGATTCTTGTCACTTATGTAGCTTGTGATAAAACTCAAACCTGAAAATGGGATCTTGCTATATATAGGTTTATTAACATGACCATGTATTTGATTTTTGTGACCTTTTTTTTAAAGGTGAAAGCACATTTTTTGTTGAACTGAGTGAGACGGCCAGCATTCTTAAGCATGCAACAGCACATTCTCTGGTTCTTGTAGATGAATTAGGTAAGAAATTTAAAACATCTGAAGCACCTGGGGGCCTTTACCTTAGTGAGATCAGAAGGGATCACTTTTTAAAAAGACCTTTTAAACTCCACTTTACACCCCAAGGACTGCTTGGATGGATCTGTTCATGGAATCCTTATTCACTAACTGATCATCCTCTGAGCTTGTTTTGAACCTCCTGCACAGCCTTTTTGATGTCAGAAGGCAGATCATGTAACATGCAATGTTCAACTTTCACAGGAAGGGGTACTGCAACCTTTGATGGGACAGCAATAGCAAATGCAGTTGTTAAAGAACTTGCTGAAACCATTAAGTGTCGTACTTTGTTTTCTACTCACTATCATTCATTAGTAGAAGATTATTCTCAAAATAACGCTGTGCGTCTAGGACATATGGTATGTAGAAATAACTTATAATCAAAAGTTTGTTTTTTGAGGCAAAATGGGTACATGACTAGAATAGCTAATTAAGCTTTGTTTTTCTGTTTTTAAGGCATGCATGGTGGAAAATGAGTGTGAAGACCCCAGTCAGGAGACTATTACCTTTCTCTATAAATTCATTAAGGGAGCTTGTCCTAAGAGTTATGGCTTTAATGCAGCAAGGCTTGCTAATCTTCCAGAGGAGGTCGTTCAAAAGGGACATAGAAAAGCAAGAGAATTTGAGAAAATGACTCAGTCACTACGATTATTTAGGTAATTATGCATCCAGCAGACTGCTGATGGTTGGGAGGAAGTAAAGGGGCGAGGAATGGCCAAAAGTATAACTTTAAAAAAAATTTTTTTTTTTAAGGGAAATTTACCTGGCTACTGAGAGGCCAACTGTAGATGCTGAATCTCTCCGTAAGTTGCTGACTTTGACTAAAGAATTATAGGCTGCAACTGGAAACTTTGACTTTTGACGAAGTTGGTAAATTCACACAACATTATGATCTAATAAACTTTATTTTTTAAAAATGACCATTTTTTCCATTTTCTTTCTAGGAAATTAAACCCTTTTAATTCTTATCTACCTTCTACATAATGGTTATTGAATACTCCACAATATATTAAGTCTAGATGTTATGGTACATGCATACACTTTCAGGCTGTTTATACCCACTGTCACCAATACACATAAATGGGGGGAGGGGTTATGAAACTGTATAGGGCTGTATATATATACTTGTCTCAGCTTAATGCAGGAAATTGTGAATTTCCAGCAGTTTTGTCTAAACTGTTCAAAAAAAACTATGAACAGAATTCAAATACAGGACTGTTTTGAGGAGACTTTCTAAAGTGTACTTTAAAACATAGTAGTTTTTTACCTTTCACAAAACTGAGTTACAAGAATACTTTTGTTTTACAGTGCATCCCTTCCTAGGAAGTCTCATTAAAACACTCACTTTTTCTAACGGGTAGGGAGATTTTGAATGCTGCACAGGGTAGGAAAGGAAATAATAGTCTTAACTTTTCTTAAAGGATACCAGAAACATTGCTGGATATAATTTAAGATTAGTGTTTTCTCTTTCATAGAAAGAACGTACATACTGGGACATGAGTACAGTTACAGCAAGTCTAGGTGTGCTAACAAAACAGGGCACATTCAAGTACAATAAGATTTTGCTTGAAATTAAAAACAAACTACATGAGATTAAAGCATTAAAATCATATTTCTCAATCTGAATACATGTTTTAAAAAAAATTCAAAAGAAACGCCAGAAGTGCTAGCTCACATTTTTACCATATTACAAAAGCAATTGGTACCCATGTCCATAAAGGCAGCAACAAAGCTGCTTGTCTATTGGAGATTACTACTGCAAATTGGACTGCATTCAATGCTAGTTGTAAAAACACCAGCTTTTCAGAAGTTGGTATCTGTACAAAATTGCAGCTTATTTTCTTCACTTCTGTCCCTTCAAAAGTCTTTACACCGTAATGCTAAAACACCCAGCTTTGAGATCCTGAGTCAATATATTGCCACTTTCTTTTTGGTAGCTTGAGCTTCATAGTGTCAATTGACCTTGTGTATCCATTTTTTAAATACAGTCTGTTCCTGTAGCATGGGCAAATATTTTAAATCTTCTTCCAAAAATGTTTTAAGTTATGATGTTAGAATGGCAGGACTTTGTTTCTTTAAGGGAAGGAATTCAGTTGTGCTGCAATGTATTAGATTCTATGGGTGGAGCAGAGTCATATAGTGTATCTGTATCATGTGTAGGCTCACCAGCTAATGTACAAGGGTTAGACAGTGTTCCAGCACCACAGTCACAGAAAAACCTAAAGCAAAAATGAAAACCCAAAAATTAGGATAAAGTGAGGGGGAAAACAGTTGAGTAACATAGCAAGCAAGCGTGTTACATACCTATCATGTCTAATAAATTCTACATCATGTCCCTGATGGCACTTCTTAATGCAGTTCACACATATGGCATTTCGATCTGTGGTGTTACACGTATGACATCTAAAAAGCAAAACCTTATATTACTTTTCTCAAACATGTCATTAATTAAATAATTCTGTTTAAATTCCCATTGTTTGGTATCTAATTTCTGGGCTTAATTCAGAGGGGAGCTGTTACACCCATCAGACAATGACAGCTGCACTCTGAGCACACGGATCCTAGTGTGGCTCATGTTAGTTCGCTTGCACCCTCCCCTCCCCTTCTCCTTCCCCACACTCATAATTTAGAAAAATACCTGTAGAAATCATGCATGGGATAGCTGGTATAACTTGATATTTTATATAAACATTGGCCTCTACTAACAGCCTTTTCTATGGCATCTTGATTGTTCATTATTTTGTTATCTGTGATAAAAGAAAAGTGAATAAGTAATCCGTGACAACACAAAACTGTAAAGATTAGAGGACTAACAGTTTCTATTTTCAAGAGCTTTTAAATGATGCTAACCAATGAGGTAATTTTAAGAGGTCAGCTAATAGATACAGCAACAGTTCAGAGAAACTTTACATCTTGGATTCTTTCCAAATCTCAAACTGCTGCTAGCCTGCAGTGTGACAGAAGGAATCCAACAGTAGCTCCCGATTGTTTTCATGGCATATTTCATGTATCTATAGGCAGAATAAACATACCTTTCATTGTCACATTAACACCAGATGCTAAAAATAAGCCTCCAAACCGGTTGTTAAAAATCTGATTGCCTTCTAGTGTTGCAGTTGCATGATTTGTAATTTCAATACCTGAAGTGAAATTTTACAAGTAAGTACAAGCATCACTTTATGCATATATACTGTTCACTGAAAGACTAAAAAGATGTATTACTCCTCTGCAGCTGTTTTCTACATTCACTCACAGCACTGCACAGCTAATTTTTATTAATGGCATCTTTAAGCCAACTTATTTGAAGTATGGTTAAGGCAGTTATGTATATATTTGGTTATAACCATGGTTTGTGTGTGTGCATGTGTGCTCCTAATGGCAATACAACTTATTTCAATGAAGAGTTTTTGGGTTTGGCTCAGGGTGGAGAAATCCAGAAGCTGGATTAAGCAATCTCAGATAAATCTATAACAGATAAGGCATTCAGCTATGCAGGCTTCCATTAATGAATGGGGTCATACCAAAAATCAAACTGCACAACTATAAACAAGCCACAGGCAAGCAAAGGAAAGTACAAACCTGCAGCAAATCCATCAAATATTCTGTTTTTCCTTAAGACTGGATGACTATTAGTGCTGATGAGAACGCCTGCTTGAGCATTCCTGAAAATATCGTTTTCTTCAAGGAGACCTATAATAAAATATTTCCTTAGATTAAGCCTAATGCATGTGACAAATATTAGCCTTTCTTGGTTCATATTTAATACATTTTCTTTTAGCATTTTAACTTGTGCATCTCAAAAAGATATTTTCTCCAAAATAATATGTAAGAACGTACTAACCCCTAAACAAAGCTTACTGGCAGGGACAAAATCCAAGGTAACTTACTTATTCCTAGTGCCCAGTACACAGCTCACTCTCAATGAATATCTATGTCCCTTTGCTTAACATATCAATTCTCTGGAAGATATCCAGTCATCTTCTGTTTTATTAACCTGGACTCTAGGGCAACTTCTTGGATTTTAGGTATTAAAGTTGACTTTGTTTTTTATACAGTTTTCTAGCTCTGTTTTGGCTGAACACCAACTACTTTGGATATCCTATACTCCTTTTTCTGGTAAAAAGTGCAAGCTAATCCAGAATTTTCAGTACTGGATTTAACTTTTTCCCCGTCAACCCTATACCTTTCCTAACATACGTGTCCCCCCCCCCTTTTTCCACCTGCATGCCATTGCTTTAGTTCAAGCACTATTGGTTGCCTCTCAAACTCCTTACTGCATGTAGAGAAACCTCATTTCCCAGCTTCAACCACTCTGAGTTTATGGACATACTGCTGTTTTGATTCACCCTTTAGCACATTAGTAGAAGAAATGAAGTACAAAACTTAAGCTAGGAACAGCCTGCTCACTCATCATCTTCTGTTTACCATGAATCCCCACATGAAGTCCAGCCCAATGATGATTTTATTGCACAAACCTCTTACACACAGCCATTCTGTGTTGTACATGTCATTATATGTGGCCCAAACTCCTATCAGATGCCACTTTAGAAAGTCTTTCATTGATGGGATCATCACTGCTCACTGAATTTTATAGAATGCTGGGTTATTGACTTAGGAAGGGATGGGTTTGCATTTACCATTCTCCAGTCCATAAACAGCATGGATTTGCAAGGGTACTGTGGAACTTTTGCCTCAATGCCAGAGTTGACCTGGATTGGATACCTAACCAGGTACACCTTGTCTTCATTAATTTCGGTGTCCAATGAACAGTTGTAAGCAGTTACAAAAGCAATACTCGATGGTATGACAGACATTTACAAACCAATTAATTTGCACACCTAGTTCTATGACTTTGAAGTTTATTGTAAACATGTCACTATTCTGAATAAAAAGATCCAGAGAGAGGATATGAACAAATTTCTGCTATCTTAAAGGCCTCAACTAGCAAAGTCAAGATGGCTACAAAACAAAAATTACTGTGAACATTCATCTCCTTTTACTCTTAAGCACTTAGCTCCTGGACCATGAAGATTAATCTAATGTAATTTCTATTAGTTGACAATGTCACTGATCATTAAAGATATGGAATAATAATGGAGAACTGGGTTTTTCACTAATGCAAAATTAACAACAATACCTCGACCCCCATTAAATATACAGATGCCACCATCTCTTCCATCATGGATTTTGTTTCTTCTTAGTGTAGGATTACTATCTGTTTTAATCCAGACTCCAGCCATTGCATTGTCAAATATTTCATTGTCTTCTATACAGCCTAGACCTATAAGTGCAAAAATTTAGGATTATTTATTTTTTGAAAAACAGATCTGGCTGCTGGTTCATTCCCAAGAGGCCAGAATTCCATCCAGGGCGCCCTCCCAGGTAGCAGGGGCACCAGAATTTGGCATCTCCTGCTGCCTCCCAGGATGCACTAGCAGCTGGACCTTTGTGGCCTGGGAGTCACAAAGGATAGCCTAACCCACAGTGCCACTATGCCCTCCCCTCACTTATGGTAACTACAAGACAAATCTATTCAAAGCGGGATAATAAAAAAAACCGACTTACCAGAATTATAAACTAGAATTCCACCGTTCTGTCCTCCCCAGATTTTGTTGCGCCTAATTTTGGGGTTGCTTCCAGTCCTATGGAAAATAGAAATCCACATTACTCACAGTACTCACACTACCCAATACAATGGTGTACTCAATATAATAAAGTTCAGAGAAATTCAGCAGTAAATGATTCAGTTTTGCTTCATCATCCATGCATTTTCCCCCCAAAGTACACTAAATAAGCTGGGGGGGGGGAAGGAATTAAATGCTTATTTTAATAGAAACTCCCTATTATATAGAAAACGAAAATTTATGATCATTAGGACTACCAATTTCAAGAGGGATATAAAAACTACAAATTATATAGAACCAGCACAAAGACAGATGCTTTCATTTTACTCTGCGCCAACTAACTACACATGCAATATTTTTAAATACACACTTGTCAGTTGAGTTCAAAGGGGTGCATTGGCAGCCAATAATGCTCAATGGGTTGCACAACAGTAGAGCTGAATTCTTATACTACTTTGCTCACCTATACCAACAAAAGCTACACTCTTGACAACTGAAGCCCAGAGTGTGCTGAAAACAATATGGCAATTTCTTCCCTGCACTCTGCATTTCCCTCATAAAGAAAGCCTAATGTGGAAACTTTACCTTATCTGAACGCCAGAATACATATGATTATAGATGTCATTGTCCTCTAGCACTCCATGTCCATTGTCATAAAAATAAACACCAACCTAAAATTTAAAAAAGATTTATTTTTTTGGGCAAGTGACAATTGTTAAACAATAATACTGCCCATTCTAGAGTCCATGCTAATCCTACCTGCTTGCCACTGTGTATACGGTTTCTTCTTAGTACTGGAGTGCTTCCAGTTGTCACCCAGACTCCAGCCAAAGTATTACTATAAACTTCATTCTCTTCTATCACACCTTGTCCTTTTTCATGCTAAATAATAAGTTACATTGGTTATGATACATCCACATCTTGCATAAGTAAAACCAAGTAATTTAAATAGTTACTCTCCCTTAAAAATTTACTTATTCCAAAGAGACTAGATCCACTCCAGATACCTGTAACAGCCAGAGTTTAGCCAGCTAACAGCTTGACCTAGGTCTCACATGTGGGTGCAGAGATCCAAATCACTGGGCTATCTCCATTGGCTCACCCAGGCCCAGGAGGGAGCTGACCTGGAAGTGGAGCAGCCTGGACTCAAATTGGCCCCCAAAAAGGTTGCCAGTGATGCCAGGAGGCAGCTTTACCTGCTACACTATGGTCTCTTGTCTTACTGTCTTAATTTTGTTTTGTACTTTGCAATCTGCCAGAGTGGAAGCATTCTGTTTTCTGTAGGAAAATCTATTTTATCCTAAGATGTATAACAAACTGAAAATTTAATTTTTATTGGAATAATCATTTCAAAATTAGTATGCTTTTTAAAAATAAAAATTAGTACTTTTTATAAATTTTTTACAATATTTTTATGTAAAAACTCATTTAAAAATTCTACACATGTTCAATGTCTAATCAGTAAATAAAATTTTGAGTTACAGTTGCTTTAACACAAAGCCTTTTTTGAGATTTCCAGTATTATTTGAATCAGTTCTACAGTTTCAGATACCACCATGCTAACTACATAGGGCTAATTCACAGGTTCCAATCACAAATATAACTGTTTAAACAAGAACTGCAATTAGAAATTCACTTTTTCAGAAGAAAAATATTAGTACTTTCAGTGACAGCATTTTATTTAATGCTTTTATA
The DNA here is from genome assembly GCF_030435755.1 of Ochotona princeps. Classification (NCBI taxonomy): domain Eukaryota; kingdom Metazoa; phylum Chordata; class Mammalia; order Lagomorpha; family Ochotonidae; genus Ochotona; species Ochotona princeps. The sequence goes on from NC_080839.1 coordinate 26,142,829, forward strand.
GAATTTCAGAGATTCAGAAATCACATTAGCAGAAATATAACACTTCAGTCAGTTCTGAGACATTATATCACGTATGTTTTCAATTTAATCAACTGCTGATGAAATGTTACAGATATATAACAAAACAACAACATCGCCATAAAATTGGAAGTCATACAAATCTTGGCAGGGAGAATAAGAGTCTTATTTATACAGTCTAAATGTAAAGACAGCTAACAAAAAAATTCATATTCAAAAGTTGAGTATATCCTTTCAAAAGTTAGATGTGCTTCCCCAAATCCTTTCCCCCGATTTTGATGCATCAGTTTCCCAAACTATGCTCATGAACTTACCACATAAATCCCACCATGCTGGCCATCATGAATTTTGTTATGCCGAACAATGGGACAACTGTTTGTCCTAATCTGAATTCCTGCTAATGCATTACCTATTTAAAAATAAAAGTTAATAATGTCAACACTTAGAGCCTAGTGGAATTTGATAAGAGCTCTGCATTAGTTACTGGAATCCTATTCCGTGACTTTTTGTAAGCTCTTCATGCCTGACCAGTAAGTAGGGGGAGTTGCGATCTCTCATAGGGTTGCTGTCAAGATACAGACTTAATTCAGGTACAGTGATGAGCAAAGTGCATGGCTCTCACGTTTAGTCAGGAGAGAAAGCCCAGGAACATCAGTATGTAACAGACACTAAAAAATTGTCACTAAATTAATTCATTTACAGATAGTGAAAAATGAGTGCTTCCCCAAACTTCCACAGAAATTTTATGCAATGAATTTGTAAAACTTTATGTACTATTTGAGACTAAGGTATTATTTTATCTCTGATACCTGACATTACATACAGTATCTAGAGTACAGTCGATACTCAGTGAATTTAAGTACTATGTCAGTTCCCCCCTTGGATAGTTTCACAATGGCTATTTTGCTAATATCATGAAAACAGACCAATCTGTTCTACAAAACAAAATCAGACACTTACCATAAATGTCATTTCCTTCAATAAGGCCTCGTCCATCTCCAAAGATGTAAACGCCTCCTTGATTTCCATTAAATATAGAATTTCCCCTAAAATGATGTGAAACAACAGGAAGTATATAACCATCTATCCAGTAAAATAATTGTTTTATAGAAGCAATCGCTTCCTGCAACTTTGAGATTGCTTATGATCACATGACAAATTTTAATTTCCACTGGTTCAGCTAATTTCTCAACTGTAAATTCTCTTTTAGTTCTAACACCTAAAGCTTAGGAACAAAACAGATTCCTTAAAAATTATTTTCAAAACAATGTTTTTAATGTCCCTAAGAAATATGTGGTGAATATTAGCAAGGCAAATCCCACAATTATTTGATAAAATTGGTGAAAAAACTTTGACAAATAACTCATACTTTTTGATTAAATAACAGTAAGTTTTGTTTTTTTGATATTCTTAGTTTCTCTGTCCAAGGATCTTTAAGAGTACTGTGTTACTAAAACAAAACAACAACAACAACAACAAAGAACACTCAGGTTCCAAAGGAAATTCACAGCATCTGCAGCTGCTAATAAAATACTGTGACTGGCTGAAAAAAAAGTAATAAAGAACAAACCAAAACCAAGAAATAAGCGTGTAGTGATACCGCTAGAAAACTTGTTTCAGAATACTAAGATGCCTAGGAAAAACTTTTATGTCAATGCCACCTCAGCTTCTTGACTTTTCTTATTAAATCCTGAGAAGAAATTACCGTCAATACTTATATGAAAATACCTTATTGTTGGGTCACTATTTGAGGTAATCCATACACCTGCAAAGTTGTTTGCATAGATTTTATTCTCTATAAATTGCCCTCTTCCTTTTTCATGGACATATATCCCTCCAGTCTGCCCATGGTGAATTTCACATCGAACCACAGTGGGATTAGCATAGGCTTTTACTTCAAAGCCTGCTATCCTATTCCTGTGTATGTTGCAACTTTCAAAGTAACCCTGTAAAATACAGAAATTATTTTGTAAATGAGTAAGAATGCAAAACAGATACACACTAAATGCCAAGTGATAAATATGCAAAGAAACATTTCAATGTTCAAGTGAAAACTATACAAACCTTCTCAATTAGTCTCACTGTGTATATTCAAAAGTAGGAAGGAAAAAAGGGAAAATATATTCAATGATTGGAATTAAAAGCCAGCATTTAACACAAATTTAGAGTGATGGTACTGTGGTGTCATGGGTTAAGACCCTGTGTGCACCAAATGGTCAATGACTCAAGTCCAGATTTATTTCTGATCTAGCACCTCTCTGCTGAAGTGCTTGAAGACTCACAGAAAAATATCTCAAAATGCTTGAGCCACTGCCACCCATGTGGGAGACTGGATAAAAGTTTATGACTTCTAGCTTGGCCTGCCCCAGTCTGGCCATTGTGGACATTTGGGGAGTGAATGAGCAGATGGGAGATCCTTTTCTCTGTAAGAAAGTAAGCTGAAAGTTCCAATAGGGGTCAGCATTGTGGTATAGCAAGTGAACCAGCTATCTTGGACACCAGCATTCCAATATGGGTACTGGTTCTGTCCCAGCTGCTCCACTTCTGATCCATTCAGCTTTCTGCTAATGTACCTGGATGAAAGATGGCCCAAGCACTTGGTCTCAGGCCACCCACAAAGGACACCCAGATGAGAGTTCCAGGCTCCTGGCTTCAGACAGCCCCAGTCTGGCCATTGTGACCATTTAGGGAATGAAACAGTGGACAGAAGATTTCTCTCTCCCCAACTCAATAACTCTATCTTTCAGGCAATTAAATAAACTCTTTATCTTGAAAAGTTTCAACAAATCAACTTATAAAAAAACGTTGCAACAACATATTCAGAGACTGACAGAGCAACTTAAAAATATTCATCATAGGGGCCTGGTGTTACAGCCCAGTGGCTAAAGTCCTCGCCTTGAACGCGCCAGGATCTCATATGGAGGCCATTTTATCCCTCAGCGGCTCCACTTTCCATTCAGCTTCCTGCCTGTGGCTTGGGAACGCAGTCGAGGATGGCTCAAAGCCTTGGGACCATGCACCTACACGGGAGACCCAGAGGAAGTTCTGGGCTCCAGGCTTCGGATCAGCTCAGCTCTGGCTGTTGCAGCCACTTGGGGAGTGAATCAGAGGACAAAAGTGCTTCCTGTCTCTCCTCCTCTCCAATAAAAATAAATAAATCTTTATAATCCCTAACTATAATCTAGTAAACACTTGCCAAACACTGTGAAATATGGAGGAGGAACAGGAAAATGCATGGAGTTAGCACAATCTGCTTTTCAACTTCAGTGAAGTATCCTTTTTCCAACACCTTGTAAGCCTACTCAACTATCTCCTACTTAATGTGATGAGTTCTAGTGGCATGGATGAACCACAGGGAGGAATGCAGGCCCTGTCTTCCACAATGGCATTATTATTAATTTTTGTTTATAGCTTTTTTAAAAAAAGATTCTTTTTTTTTAAAAATTGGAAGATATAGATAGAGGAAGACCCAGATGAAGCTCCTGGCTCCTGGCTTTGGCCTGGCCCAGCTTCAGCCATTGTGGTCATTTGGGGAATAAATGAGCATACTGTAGATCTCTCTCTCTACCTCTCTCTTCATAGCCTCCTTTCAAAAAAAATGGTAAGAAGATGGCCCAGGCCCTTGGGCCCCTGCACCTGCATGGGAGACCTCGAAGAAGCTCCTGGCTCCTGCCTCTGGACAGGCCCAGCTCTGGTCATTGTGGCCATTTGGGGAGTGAAAACAGCAGATGGAAGGTCTGTCTTTCCTTCTTTCTGTAAACCTGCCTTTGAAATAAAAAATAAATCTTAAAAAATTTGAAGCCATAATACCCATAAAGCTTTTCTTTTTAAAATTGTTGGGAAAAAAGTTGAGATGACAAAATCTACTGAGATTGGGTCAAAATTTAAATACTTACAGAACAACTGAAGAAATGACTAATGGTGTGTAAATATATACCCATCTCTGTAGGGACGGTAGTGCTTTGATCTTTTTCAAAAGACTATGAAAAGTAAGGTGAGGACAGGTTGAAATATAAAATACATTCCTCATTTTCCACAGGTAGAGTTCATGCTTTATTCTAAAGTTCAAACATCCCATGAACAATGAAAACTCTACCAAGAATGTTTAGACACATTATTTTTCACATTTAAAAAAATGAACTAGAGTAGAAAATCCTTCCTCATTCTTACAAATAAAGGAATGTAAATTTTTACTATGCTATAGATAAGGAAAAGGATAATTCCAGAAAAGTCTTGAATATAATTAAGCTGAAGGGCTGTACAGAAGTTAGTTCAAATATTTACGCTGTTCATTGAAGCTCTACAGAAAACAAAACCTCAGGACAGATGCTATCCTACCAAATATGAGCTCTAAGACAAAATCAAGTCAGAAGAAAACCTGGAATGGAAGACTATTCTACCAAGTTTTTTAAACTATTATTGTTATTTAAATTTTTATTGGAAAGGCGGACATACATAGAGGAGAAGAGACAGAGAGGAAGATCTTCCGTCCAATGATTCACTTCCCAAGTGACCACAACGGCCGGTGCGCGCCGATCTGAAGCCGGGAGCCAGGAATCTCCTTCAGGTCTCCCACGCGGGTGCAGGGTCTCAAGGCTTTGGGCCCCTCCTCAACTGCTTTCCCAGGCCACAAGCAGGGAGCTGGATGGGAAGTGGAGCTGCCGGGATTAGAACCGGCACCCATATGGGATCCCAGTGCCTTCAGGGAGAGGACTTTAGCCGCTAGGCCACAGTGCCGGGCCCCTCTACCAAGTTTTTAAGAACTGTGTCATAATACTAAATAACAGTCTGGTAGGCCCAAGACACACTTCGTTTCTATCCTTCCCTTACAAATTTGTAATATCTTACAAATGCTCAGTTGTGGCACAGTAGGTATAGCTTCTGTGAGGCCAGCATTCCATGCAGGCGCTGATTTGACCCTGAGCTGCTCCACTTCTGGTCCAGTTCCCTGCAAATGCACCTGAGAAAGCAGGGGAAGATGGCTCAAGTGCTAGGGTCCCTGCTTCTACATGGGAGACCTGGGAAAAGCTCTGGGCACTTGGTTTTAGCCTGGAATAGCTCCAGCTATTGAGGCAATTTGGTGAGTGAAGCAGTGGAGGAAAGTCTGTCTCTCTGCTTTTCACATAAATGAATAAATCTTTTAAAAAATGAAACTGAAGAACACTCTGGCTAATATTATCTTGGTACTTCAAATAATTTCTGAGTTAAAGAATGTATAAACATGAAGTTTCAACTACATTTAGCTCTGGGAGAGGGTGGCAAAAATAGGTAATGAAATACAACATAGTAGAGTTTCATTACAAAATAGGAGTTCCATTTAGGAACGACAGCTAAGGTGGCTGCTGTGGCACTCCCTACAGCCAGGACTGTGCCAGTCTGAAGCCAGGAGCTTCTTTCAGGTCTCCCATGTGGGCACATAGGTCATCTTCTGTCCTCTCCCCCAACCCCCTGCCCCGCCACCTCCATGAAAAAAACAATCCAGGAAGCTGGATTTCAACTGCAGCAGTCAGGATTTGAATCAGTGTCCATTTGTGATGCTGGCATCACATGCAGCTGCTTTACTTATTACACAACACTGGTCCCAGAACTGATATTTTATCATCACTGTTTTCCATTAAAATTCTACCACTTGAAGAAATTTAAGAGGAATAAAATGGTAGCCTACTTAATGAGACTACTGTCTCTCAAAGTGGTTTCTACAACTGGCACTAGAGTCACTCACAGTAATCTAGGTCCTGTCCTTGGAAATTCTCATTTATTGTATCTGGGATCGAAACAAGAATTTTGTAACAGAAATTACATCTTATTCCCAAAGATCACATCAATTCTCCAAGGACTCTATCATCTCTACCAAGATGTCTGTCATGCACAAATTAAAAAAATGTTTTTATATTATTTTACTTGAAAGAGTTACAGCGATGAGGAAGGAAAGGTGAGACAGATATCTTCCATCCACCGGTTCACTCAGCAAATGGTCATTAAACAGCCAGAGCTGGGCTAATTCAAAGCTAGGACCTAGGAGCTTCCTCTGGGTCTACTTTGTGGGTGCGGAGGCCGAAGGCTTTTGTTCTGTTCTTTACTGCTTTCCCAGGCCATTAGTAGGAAGCTAGATAGGAAGCAGAGCAGCCAGGCCTTGAACTGGCAACATATAGGATACCAGTGCTAGAGACAGAAGATTAGCTTGCTATGCCACTGTGCCAGCCCTTCACTCATGCTTTTAAAATGAATATTGCCGTTGATTTCAAAATATAATGTCTAAATCGCTTTTAAACCCACATTTTTCAATTCAGATAATAATGCTGAAACATATGTGCACCTGAACTGATATAAAGTAAACTTTACTATGAATACAGTTTTCTTACCATGCCATGATCAAATGTGAACACACCAACATCACGTCCATGATGAATATGATTTCGTCTAATGATTGGATTTCCATGATTTTTAACCCAAATCCCTGCTAACGCATTGTTGGAAATTTCATTATCTTCATATATTCCCTAAAATAATCAATCAAGAAATAAACATTTGTAGATCTTTAAAAAAATACTTAACAAAAAGAGAAACAAAATTTAACAGTACCTGTGCATGATCTGTTATGTAAAGTCCAACATTTTCACAGTCACTGATATTGCAGTGCTTGATAGTGGGACATGCTCCTTGACCACTAACACATACGGCAGAACCAACTGAAAAGAAAAATATTTGTTAAAAATCCTTTTAAACAACAACAGTGACTCAATTCTATTACAAAAGTACAACTAACCTGTACATGTACTTCGAATGATACAGTGATCAATAATAGGGCTACAATTTACTGTGATCTCTAAGCAGTGATGGGCATTGTGGTGTTGAGCAGATTTGTCATCAGGGTTAAACTGAAACACAGAAATTTTATTTGCAATAACCACTGCCTTAATCATTTTCAAACTACAAATTTTAAATTTTAAAATTTCTTACCCTTATTGTCATATATCCAACATAGGCATCTTCAGAGCCTTCCATAAAAACAAAGGTTGAATCTCTAGTGTTTTCAATTATAACTTTGTCCGCTACTTTCCCTGGTGCTGTTGAAAAGATGTTTTAAAGTCCATTATTTTAATTCCACTTCAACAAACACTTTCATAAGAGGGAAACTTTTTAAAAACTTAAGTACACCTGAGTTGTAAAGTTATTATTCATTTTATTGGTCATTGATGTTTAATTAGCTTACAGTAGCAATCCTTTAATGAGTGTACAATGTGATTATTAATATATTCAAATCTACACTTTTATGATTTCACCTGTAAGCAGTTTCTTGTATAAACAAAATCACCATCATGAGTAGCCTCAGGAAAAGCAGTTTAATTATAGAATTGAAAAAGAGATCTCTTCCAATTTAGTTCCAACAGTGGTCTCAATCAATTTACCTAGTAAAATCACTAGAGTAAAAAGTTTCTTCAACTCTCTCCCCTTTCCTTTTACTTTTTCACTTTCCCAACTCTATTTTCAATTGGATTTAAAGCTTTAGATCGACATATAATTGAAACCTAAGATAAAGATACAGGAACCTAGAGTGAAATTTTAGTCAGATTTGAAAACCTTTAGGCTGAAAAGTCATCAACACCAATTTGTCTCCCACTCTTATTTGAGGGATAAGCAAGGGACACAGAAGAAGCAGTAAGCACAAATTTCATTAGTAAATATTAATTACTAGTTATCTTATAACGGTCTATGTAGTGTATGAACAAAAAACCAGAGTCCAAATAATAAAAAGCAGCTTTGAAAAACTACAAAGTATTCAAAACATTTTAATTCCTTTTAAATAGAAACTTACCACATTTAGTTTCAAATAAAGGATAAAATAAGCAACTTTTACATTTTTTAAAGGATTTAATTTTAATTTCTATTTGAAAGCTAGAGTTATAGAGAGGAGAGACACAGAAAGATCTTCCATCCACTGGTTCACTCTCAAATGATCATAATAACCAAAGCTGAGTTGATCCGAAGCTAAGAGCTCGCAGCAGGGGGCCTAAAGACTTGAGCCATTCTCTTCTGATTTCCCAGGTCATAATCAGAGAGTTGAATTGGAAGTAGAACAGCCAGGAAATGAACCTGTGCTTATATGGGATGCTGGCATCACGGGAAGAGGCTTAGCTTACTATACCACGACACTGGCCCCAGCAATTTTCTTTTCTTTCTTTTTTTTTAGTATTTATTTTTAATGGAAAGGCAGATATACATAGAGGAGGAGAGACAGGAAGATCTTCCAACCGTTGATTTACTCCCCAAGTGGTCACAATGGCTGGAACTGAGCCAATCTGAAGCCAGGAGTCTGGAGCCTCTTCCGGGTCTTTCACATGGGTGCAGGGTCCCAAGGCTTTGGGCCGTCCTTGACTGCTTTCCCAGGCCACAAGCAGGGAACTGGATGGGAAGCAGGGCCATAGGGATTAGAACCAGTGCCCATATGGGATCCTGGCATGCTCAAGGTGAGGACTTTTGCCGCTAGGCTACCATGCTGGGCCTACAATTTTCTTTTTTCAGTGAGTATCTTCAACGGAAGGAAAGTAATGCTTCCAAGAAATACATACATGGGGTCAGTGCTGTGGCACATCGTATTAAGCTGTCACATCCGATGCAGGTATTCCAAATGAGTGCTAGTTTGAGTTCTAACTATATAATTTCTGATCCAGCTCCCCGCCAACTCACTTGGAAAAGTAGCAGAAGACGGCCCAAGTACTCAGGTCTCTGTCACTCACATGGGAGACCCAGAGGGATGGCTCCTGGATCCAGCCTGGCCCAAGCCTGGCCACTGCAGTGATTTGGGAGTGAACCAGTGGATGGAAGCTATCTCCTCCCTCTCTGTCTGCCTTTCAAATAAACAAGTAAACTTTAAAATACATACATAGATACTATAATTCAACTGGATTTTATGCCAGAAACACTTTAAGAAATCATTATGTAATTCAAATAATATAGAGTGCTAAAATTTTAATGATAATGCATTTCCAAATACCTGCACCGATCATGGTGATTGGAGATTCAATGTATATCCATTCATCAGTATATATTCCAGAATGAACAAAGATAAGTCCATCAAAATGAGCTTCTTGTACCCCACCAAGGGCATCTTCAATAGTATCATAGTACTGTGGGGAGGGAAAAAAGCGTCAGTACAGAACTGAAAGATTATCATTTCTAAGTCATAAAAATACAAATAAAACATACCAACATATTCTCTCTTCCTTTATATCTTGCAGGGTTACTGTAGAAATGTTCAGCAAATCCTGGCTTTACATGTGCACCTTTATACTAGAATGTTAAAAGAAAACCAAATTGATTATTAATGTAAACAAAACAGCACTAAATGAGTAATGTTTATTAGGTATGAAGCATAATTCTCAACTACTTCAACTAATTCTCTATCATAGACCATAAAATGTAAACATCTAGAAAAAGCTGCAACTCAGTCACTATCCAGGAAAGAGTCAGGCTTCTGAACCTCAGGACTGACCTGTGCAGTGTAGATGTACTGTACTGCAAAATCCCTGCCTCCACCCAACCACACAGCACAAGGGCCCTCACCTTCCCACATGATTATCAAACTTATTTCCAGATGTTGCCAAAATCATCCCCAGGTGAGAACAATTCGAACATTAACTAAATGTGGAATTTTAAAACAACTACTGAAAAATAAGTTAAGTAGAAGTTCAGAGAGACCCATTAATATCACAGTTGTTCACAGAAGACTGACATCTGCTGGACTGAGTAAGTTAACATTATCAGTAGTGAAAAGAACATTTACCGGTGGAAAAAATATATTAGTACCCTTTAATATCTAATTTTGAGATTAAAAGGACATTTAGCCACAAATACATAAATCACTACTTTGTATTTATATTTCATACCAATTGCTGGAAACTTTCTTTCCAAGGATTTGGGTGTTCATATTCCTCTGGATTAATTTGGTAGAATTTACCAGGTTCAGGATGCATCATGGGGCGAGTGTATTCAAATACCTCCATGTATAATCGTTTCCTGAAGGGAAAAACAGGGATTAGTTCCTCTGGAAAAAAAAAAAAAATTCCTTTGGATTAGTAAAATTTTAATAAATTGTAATTATCTGAGGGCACCAAAACACTACTAATAGCAATGAGCAAAAACATTAACAAAACACAGTTTTTGGCTAGAACAATGTAATTGCATATGAAAATTACTCCACCCTCAGAATCAAGTCAACTAAGTCATCCTTAATGCTACAAGGGTACTTCAAAAAGTTTGTGAAAAAAATTAATTTTCGGAGGATTCCTCATAAACATTACACACATTTTAAAATGTAATTATCAATAAAATACTTGGACCTTAATTTTTCCTACATCTCCTCTTCAGTCCCCTGGCATTCTAGCAGGAACCATCAAATTCTAGAACTGGAGTAACAGTAACTATTTTATACAGTGAAAAGTGCTTTTATAATATTTTTACTCTTCATCTTCAATGTATACTTTTCCTCTCTTTAATTAAGGCATATAATTTTTCCTTCATAAAAGTAATGTATATACCTTGCAAAATACAAAAAGGCACACAAAGCCTGCATTGTGGCATAGTGACTGGTGTGCCATATTCAAGTCTTGGTTGAAGTCCTGCCTGCTCTGTGTCCAGTCCAGCTTTCGAATAATGTACCTGGGAAGGCAGTGATGATAGTCCAAGGGCTTGGACCTCACCACCCACCCCTGGTGGCTCTCTGGAGAGTGACCCAGAAGAGGAAAGATATTTATCTCTGTCTCTTTGAAATGAACGAATAAATAAATCTATTGTTGCTCTTACAAATCTTAAAATAGCTCCACTTTTAATCTTGCTTATGGCCTAGGAAAGCAACAGAGGATGGCTCAAGTCATTTATTGGTAAGCTGCTACTCACCAATACCCAAAAAGTACTTTCACTCCCCAAATGGCTGCAATGGCCAGAGCAGAGCCGATCTAAAGCCAGGAGTCAGAAGTCTCCCCTGGGTCTCCCATGCAGGTGCAGGGTTCTAAGGCCTTGAGCCATCCTCAACTGTTTTCCCAGGCCCCAAGCAGGGAGCTGAATGGGAAGTGGGGCTGCCAGGAAATGAACCCGTGCCCATATGGGATCCCAGAGTGTGCCAGGTGAGGATCTTAGCCTCTAGGCTATCGCACTGGCCCTTGTTTCAACTATTTAACTGTAACTATCAGTGCACACTTCAGGTCCCTTCTGTATTTGCCTTTTTGGGTAGCACACATCTCAAGACAATAGGGAATAAGTTATCACTCACCACAAAATTGGATCATTAGCAAGTTCACTGAAACGCTTACATACACAAGCTGCTCTACAAAGATCCTGTTCCAGCAAATAAGAGAAGATTTTTAGAACCACTTCATCTGGTAATTTCTCTTGAAGATACTGTTCAGCAGGTGCTGCTACAAAGAGATCAATAAAAAGAATATAAGGAATCTACCCATCACACTAGCCACAACATTCTCAGTATTCCAAGCAGTTTTCATTTTCTCTAACAAACTGTTTTCTTTAATGACAATCATTTATTAAGCATTTGGCTTTCATAGATGGTATACATTTATTTGCATTCATCCTGACGGAAGTATTCTTTCTTTTAGATACAAACCATCTCAAAAACTGGTTAAAATAAGTATGTAAGTATCTTTACATAACAATAGGTCAATGAGGTAAACGTTAGGATTATAGTGTATATTCCATAATAATCACACTTTCTCAATTGAAATATAATGCTCATTTAGCTTTCTTGGTATTTAAACAACAACAATTACATGATGTTACTCTATCCCTCAGTTTCGCCATAGGAAATACCTGACAGATCTTGGGATTTTCCAGATACTCTGGCACGTTTTGCTCGATGGCCAAAGTTCTCGGTAGCTGAAGTTGAGGCACCCTTGAAAAACAAAAACAAAGTGAAAATTAATTAAACAAGTAATTTTAACACACATATTCATCAGTTCTAAAAAATTAATACTCCCTTCTTTGTTACTATTTAAAAATTCACTACAAAAGAAATGCAATTATATTTAACTTACTTCCATACTGTTCTTTGTGGGACACGCTGTTCTTTTCGGCAAAAGAGTTTTTCTACGAAGTTGGTATGGACTATTTTGTGCACCAGGACCTGATTCTTCTGCAACCATATCTGCAGGCACATCATCATCTGTTATAAACAAAAGTAATAAAAGAAATGACATCCATTTTTAAAAAAGGCCCTATGGATATAGTCAATTTTTTTTTTACAAGTTCAAATTTCAAAGAAGTAGGTACAACTTTTATGTGAAATTCTAGTAAACTAGAAAATCACCTAAAAAATTTAGAAGATATTTTTAAAAACGAGGAAGATGTCCATTTGATTAGTGGATTGAGAAGGAAACTGGCATCATTACATGCTTAAAATCAAAATGAGGTGGGGAACACAGTCTGGGAAGCAGTGTCTTAGGTCAAAGGTCTGGTAGTGTTTACAAAGAGGGACTGCTCAGAGTCCAGGGCACTGAGACACCAAACAGGACAAAAAGGGTTGTCCACGAAGAGTCTTCCTGGCCTTGAATGGGCATTCAGAGAGCAGAGAGGAAAGAGGATGGCACGGGAGTGGCAATGGCTGACAGGGAAGACTATATACAACAGAGGATCAAGTAAGTAAGTAGAGCAATGGAAAACAGATGTCTGGCAGAGAAAAATCCAGACTAGATGTTTCCTTAGGGTTTAGGAGATATCAGTGTGAAGTCTTGGTTCCCACACAGATACAGATGGTACATGTTTGATACTGCATATGATCCATAGCCCTACCCTTTACCACAGTCTAGGAACGGTCATATTTAAAAACCAGTGAAAATTCTTCATGACAGATATTAATATCCCTCCAAAAACAAAAACAAAACAACAAAAAAGGTGAATTTTTAGGGTAACACAAGGTGAGCCTGAAATATCTTGTGACAGAAAACAAGAAAGTGCTCAAAGGTTTAGTGATAGCAAGTCAAAAGCATAAGAAGTTAAAATTGAAGAAGTTATCACAACAAAAATTATACTGGTGCATGAAAATTAATACTAAAGGGAAAAACTAATATCAAAGCAACTATAAACCAGAGATTGGCACCCCATATAAAAAAAAATCAAAATAAGAAATAAAAGGGTAGAGGAGGGAGGAATCCCTGTATCTATAAAACTATATCATGGTAAACAATAATAGTAATACAAGAAACTAAGAAATAAAAACAAAGTTGCACCCTGCTTCCCATCCTGTTCGCCCTCTGCTTGTGGCCTGGGAAAGCAGTTGAGGATGACCTAAAGCCTTGGGACCCAACACCCGTGTGGGAGACTCGGAGGAGGCTCCTGGTTCCTGGTTTTGGATCGGTGCAGCTCCGGCCGTTGCGGCCTCTTGGGGAGTGAATCATCAGATGGAAGATCTTCTGCTCTGTCTCTCCTCCTCTCTGTATAGCTGACTTTCCAATAAAAATAAATCTTTTAAAATGGGATAAAGTATCTCCTCATAAAATACCAAAGCAGAAGGAACGGAACAACTCTATACCGAAAATGAACATCAGAACAAAGTGAACATTATCAACAGGACAGAGTGAAATTGTGTGCCACCTGATGGCATAAAATAGCACAGTGCTTCCTGAACAAAGAGGCAAAAACCTGAATAGAATTAAAGAAATATCAACATTAAACTGGTTTTAAAAAATAACTGATCAGGCTCGGCAGCGTGGCCTAGTGGCTAAGGTTCTCGCCTTGATCCCATATGGCCGCTGGTTCTAATCCTGGCAGCTCCACTTCCTCTCTGTCTCTCCTCCTCTCAGTATATCTGACTTGGTAATAAAAAAAAAAAAAAAAAAAAAAAAAAAAAAAAAAAAAAAAAAAAACTGATCTACAAATGTAATAATTGTCAACATCACAAGTCAAGTATTCCAGACTCAAGGTTGCTATTTCTGACTGAAAGAGACTGAAACAACTAAATGTAAGAGTAAAGAATGTGATTCGGAATTAGATCATTTTAGAAAAAGTATGCTCGCAGGACAATGAGTGAAAACTTGGATGGAGTATAAAGATTGGGAGATCATAATCTATTGTTGTTAACTTCATGATTTTTTTATCTCCTACTCTCTATTTTTTTTTTAAGTCATTGATTACATTGTATTATGTGATACAGTTTCATACGTACTGGGATTCTCCCCACCCCTCCCCGTACCCTCCCCCATGGTGGATTACTCCACCTTGTTGCATAACCGCAGTTCAAGTTCAGTTGAGATTCCCTCTTTGAAAGCATAAACTAAACATAGAGTCCAACATCTTATAGCCCAGTCAAGTTCCTTGGCTTCTTGGGTAGACTCTGTCTGGTCCGAGGGCAGAACCAGCAGAGTATCATCCTGATCAATTAAAAGCTCCAACATACCCTCAGCAACAATTAACTTCGTTGTAGAATTAATTGATATAGTATTGAGTAACCATTATGTTGAAAACAAATGCAATTTCTTAACCACATTCTGTGGTCACCTCATTGACATTTCAATTTTAGTTTATACACAACATATAACATACATAAAATAACATGTTTTACATAACATCATATCATCTTAAATTAAGGCAAACATGTGGTATCTAACCATTTGGTATTGGCTCATTTCCCTTAGCATTATGGCGTCATGATTTTTTGAAAACTTCTTTTAGTTCTTCATTTTTAAAAAAAGATCTTTATTTTATTTTAATGCAAAGTTAGATATACAGAGAGGAAGATCTTCTGTCTGATGATTCACTCCCCAAGTGACCACAATGGCTGGTGTTGTGTCGATCCGAAGCCAGGAGCCAGGAACTTCCTCCAGGTCTCCCACGTGGGTGCAGGGTCCCAAAGATTTGGGCTTGACTGCTATCCCAGGCCACAAGCAGGCAGCTGGATGGGAAGTGGAGTTGCCAGGATTAGAACCAGTGCCCATATAGGATCCTGGCACGTTCAAGGCCAGGACTTTAGCTGCTAGGCCACCACGCTGGGCACAACTTTATGATTTTAACAGTTACACAATCTGGATATACAGACTATTCTTGCTTACAGGAAAAAAATTATGAAGTATACCACAGCAAGAGGCTGGCTACTTAACTCTTGCAGTCAGCAGGGTGGGGACTGGTGGTGGTGGGAGTCAGTGTGGGTACTGGAGCACAAGAGCCAAGTTACCCTTTCGGGATGAGCCAGTTAGTTTCCAGCCAATGTGCTGGGAAGGCAGCAATGGTTCAATTACTTGGGTCATACAAGAGACAAGGATGAGGTTCCTGATTCCTGGCTGCAGCTTGGCCCAGCCCCAGCTGTTGCAAGCATTTAGACAGTGAACCATAGATGAAGATGATTCTGTTCTTTCCTTTTTTTTCACATTCTCAACCCCCATCACCATTTTCCAATAAATAATCTTTAAAAAATTATTTTATTGATTTGAAAAGCAGAGTTACACAGAGAGAAAAAAAAACAGAGACACTCAGAGAGATCTTCTATCTGCTGGTTTACTTTCCAGGTGGGTGCAATGGCTGGAGCTGGGCCAAGTGAAAGTCAGGAGCTTCACCTGGATTTCACATGTAGGTGGCAGGGGCCCAAGCAATATGGAAAAGATCAAGAATCAACAGAAAATTGGATTAAGGACATAGACAGCTCATAACTAATAATGAAATAATATTTATCTTGTTGTTCACCCATTTTCAAAACAATGGGCTAGTTATCATTATCATGTCCCGATGTAACTTCCACAGGGGCCAGCCCTGAGGTATATTAGGATAAGCTCTTGCCTTTGGCACTGGCATCTCCACTGGCTGCTCCATTTTGATCCAGCCCTTTGCTCCTTTGTTCACAGACTAGGAAAATAATGGAGGATGGCCCGAGTCCTTCAGCCCCTGCATCCATGTCGGAGACCTGGAGGAAGTTCCTGGCTCCTGGATTGGTATTGACAAATACACTTACTCCTCAGATGGCCAGAAATTTGCAACTGGCCCAGGCTGGAGCTAGGAGCTAGGAGCCTCATTTGAGTCTCACACATGGGTAGCAGGGACCAAAACACTTAAGCAATCTTTTCTTGCTTTTCCCAAGCTGTTACCAGCAAGCTGAACTAGGAACCATCACATCAATTTTCGGAGAACCTTTTTAGGGTGCGGGTGTGTGTCACTTTAATTTTGAAGGCAGAGTTTCTCTAACAGAATCTTCCATCAGCTAGCTCACTCCCCAAAGGAATGAGCTAGGACTGGGCCAACTGAAGCTATGAGTTTCAACTAAACATTCCATGTAGGTGCAGGTTCCCAAGCCCTTGCACCACCTTCTGCTGCTTTCCCAGATGCACTGTCAGGGAGCTGGATGGGAGCAGAACAGTCACTGAAACTAGAACCTGTAACTACTCAAGTCAAAGTGAACTATGATGATCTTACATCCTACTTTACCTACGTTACAGAAGAAATAGGAATTGCTTCAACTTCTTATTTCCAAATCCACACACTCATTTCATGCACATCAATTACTTTTTGTTCCCTCCTGAAATTACAGAAAATTCCTAAGACATTTTTGGCTCACATGCAGCACACACAAAAATATTTGTTACATAAGCAAATGAACAATGAAGAAAGCCAAAAATCCATGGTAGCTGTCAAACTGGCTCCAATTCAAGAACCATGAAATCACGAAGGTTACAGCTAGTAATTTTATGCCAGCAAATGCAAAAACAAGATCTCAAAATAATTTGTTACAAAGTTTAATCATATAGCTTTCACTCTAATTTTAGAACATACCAATAATTCAATGCCCATCTATAACCTACAAAAGTAATAACACTAAAATGCTCCATTTTTACCACAACTTAGAGAAATTTAATTAGAAAAACATTCTAGATCAAATAGATCCAAAAAAAGAAAATGAGATTCATATATGCACTTTTAAGTTTTCCACATAAGATGGTGAAATTAACTGAATACTTTATCCCATTCTAAAAAATTAAGTCATGGCAAAAAATTGGCACAGTAGTTAAGGCACTTCTTTAAAAAAATATTTAAAAAATTTTTATTTGAAGGAGTTGCAGAGAGAAGGCAAGATAAAAAGGGTTTCCCATATGGGTGCAGTGGCCCAAGATTTTGCTGCATTCCCAGGCCATTAGTAGGGAGCTGGGTGGGAAGTATAGCAGCCTGGCATGCTACACAAACTACTTAAGACTGCCTGCATGAGTTTGGTGCCTAGCCCCAGCTGTTATAGGCCATTTGGATAATGAACCAATTGATGGGAGATTTTTGTCTATTTTAAATAAGTAAAATCAAAAACTTTTGAAAATAAATTGCTTCAACATACTATTAATATAAAATTATGGCTGAGATATTTACATTCTTTTTTCAGATCAAATATTTTAAATCAGTATGTATTTTATGCATGTATTTTAACATAACATGCCTTGATACTAGCCGTATTTCAAATGCTCAACAACCATAGGGCACCAACTATTAGCCTAATTATAAAGTGCAGATGTGCACATATCCTATTCATTAAGCTTTTTAATTTTCTTTTAAAAGATAAAAATTTAGTACCACAGCATCTAAAAGGATGCAATATACACAAAAATAACATCAAACTTTATATTGTAACTTCTAGATTTTCCTACAGATCATACAAATATAGTAGAAATGTTTACTACTAACAGGAACCACAGAAATAAAGGCTTCAATAAAATAAACACGCTTCTTTGAACAAGTATCTTTTAATTCTTAGATATTAAACAGCACTGAAAATTTCTGTTATGATTCCATTCTAACAATAGCAGAATAACACACGTTTTACACACCTTTATAGCTACCTAGTAGATTAGCAAAGACTGATTGGCTGAGGTTTAGAGTCCACATCCAATAGGTTATAAACTAACCTAAAATTAAAGAGTAGCTAATGAAATGTAGTCTGTAGAATTGCTCCCCCACAAATATCACACATATTCTAAACTACTTACCCACAGTCACAGATCAGATTGGAAACTTAGGCCAATCTGTGCTACTAACAACTGTGTGTTTAGAAACAGCTCTCAGTTTCACAGTGTAAAGAACCACACTTGACAACTGTTTCTAACACAGTTGGGAACTACCGCAACTTTTCTCCAACTACTAAAAAACAAAACAAAAAACAGAAAACCAACAAAAAACAAAACCATGCAAATAAACTGACAAAGACAAAACTTTAAACACTTTCTAATGTAAACAGCTGCTTTTTAGAAACTTTACTTGGTAAAATAAGAATGATACAAGACATTTTAAAGTTTATTGGAAACAGATTTACCAAAGATTTCAGTGCAAAAATTTTTTGAAATCCATACAGTTTTCATAATATATAGTTCTGTCAATTTGTTGAAAAGGTAAACTTCTTAGATTCCTCACAGAGGGTTCATGTGGTAGCCTAGTGGCTAAAGTTCTCGCCTTGCATGCACCAGGATCCCATATGGGCACTGGTTCATGCTCAGGCTGCTCCACTTCCCATCCAGCTTTCTGCTTGTGCTTGGTTGAGGATGGCCCAAAGCCTTGGAACCCTACGTCCATGTGAGAGAGGGAAGAAGCTCCTGGCTTCAGAAAAGCTCAGGTCTGGCTGTTGTGGCCACTGGGGAGTGAACCAGTGGAGGGAGGATCCTTTTGTCTCTCCTCTCTGTGGATCTACCTTTCCAACAACAACAAAAAAATACATCTTAAATTTTAAAACTTAGTTTGGCAGGTATCCAGTTTGTCTATCCAGTTTGTCTATCCAGTTACTATAAACACACACTTCTGTTGAATTTTTATTGCCACATAAATTACTGACTACTGAATGAGTGAATACATCTATATGCCATGCACTATGCTACACAAATTGCTGAGACAGGTCAATCAAACTTAATATTGTATTTTCCCCCAAGGACAGTAAGGCACTCATTGACAACCTACCAAAATAAAGCAGTATATCACACTGTTTTAACAGGGGCAAGCAGACAGAACCATGGGAACATACTAGAGCAGCAAATTCTTCTTTTTTTTTTTTAAAAAAAAAAGATTTATTTATTTTTACCGGAAAGGCAGATCAGATCACAGAGAGAAGAGATCTTGCTCCTCAGGTTCACTTTCTAAATGATCACAACAGCCAGAGCTGAGATGATCCAAGGCCAGGAGCCAGGAGATTCTTTCAGGTCTCCCATATGGGTGCAGGAGTCCAAGGACTTGAGCAATCTTCCACTGGGGAAATGGAGGAGCAAAGAAGGAATCCCTATACCCAAAAACTGTATCATGGAAAATAATAACAATTAAAGACTGCTGGAAATTGTAAGTACTAGTGGTGGGAAACTACTGAGAAAACAGTGACAGAACTGAAAGATGAAGGTGGTCTGAAGATAATGGTAATAAAAATGGAAGCGACAAATGGGTTTGAATTAATTTACAAGGTAAAATTCTTTTTTAAATTTAATTTTTGAAGATTTTTTTTAAATTGGAAAGTCAGATATATAGAAGGAGAGACAGAAAAGAAAATCTTCTGCCTGATGGTTCACTCCCCAAGTGCCCACAATGGCCAGAGCTGAACCGATCTGAAGCCAGGGGCTGCTAGGAATAGAACTGGCACCCATATAGGATCCTGGCACGTTCAAGGTAAGCACTTTAACAGTTAGGCCATCGTGCTGGGCCCACAAGGTACAATTCTTTTTTTTTTTTTTTTTTAAGATTTATTCATTTTTATTACAAAGTCAGATACACAGAGAGGAGGAGAGACAGAGAGGAAGATCCTCCGTCCGATGATTCACTCCCCAAGTGAGCCGCAACGGCCAGTACTGCGCCAACCCGAAGCCGGGAACCAGGAACCTCTTCTGGGTCTCCCACGCAGGTGCAGGGTCCCAAAGCTTTGGGCCATCCTCGACTGTTCTCCCAGGCCACAAGCGGGGAGCTGGATGAGAAGTGGAGCTGCTGGGACTAGAACCGGCGTTGAAGGCGAGGACTTTAGCCACTAGGCCATGGCACTGGGCCCACAAGGTACAATTCTTAACACCTCATGATGACTGAAGATGGATGGAGGTAAAGAGACTGGAGGACCCAGCGCAGTAGCCTAGCAGCTCAAAACCTCGCCTTGGGCCCAGCACCATAGCGTAGTGGTTAAAATCCTTCCCGTGAACACCCGGGATGCCATATGGGCACCGGTTCTTATCCCTGCGGCCCCGCTTCCCATCAGCTTCCTGCTTGTGGCCTGGGAAAGCAGTGGAGGACGGCCCAAAGCTTTGGGATCCTGCACCCATGTGGGAGTCCTGGAAAAAGCTCCTGGCTCCTGATCAGCTCAACTCCAGCCGTTGTGGCCACTTGGAGAGTGAGTCAAAGGTTAGAAGATCTTCCTGTCTCCGTCTCTCCTCCTGTCTGTGTATCTGCCTTTCCAATAAAAACAAAACTAAAAGGAAAAAAAAAAAGAGAGAGAGAGAGAGAGAGAGAGAGAGAGAGAGACAGACAGACAGACAGACAGACAGACTGGAGCTCAATACTCCGATCTGGAAATACTAATCTGGGTAAACTAAGAAATGGTGGTGTCATGTACTAAAGTAGACTTTTGGAGGCTGAGAGAAGAGGAACAAAAAAAGAAAATGAGCTAAAGTTTAAATTTTGAGTTTGGAGGCACCTATAGATATTCAAATGAAGATGCTCAACATAAACCAAAACATATTGATCTCAGATTCCAGATAATCACTTGTATTGAAAATCAAGAATTACAGAATTTCGTCACTCTGAAAACATACCATAGCAGAGAGTCAGGAAGCACAGATTAGCTATTATCACATATTCAACTCTTCTACTTCAAAAACATTTTTTTTTTTGAAAAGCAGAAATCAGAAACAAAGAGTCAAAGAGAGAGCTATGTTTTACTCAATAGTTCACTCCCAAATGACTACGACAACCAAGAACTGGCCCAGATGGAAACCAGGAGCCTCATGTGGGTATCCCACATGGGACAGAGTTCCAAGCACTAGGGTCATCTTCAGCTGCTTTCAGGACACAACAAGTGAAATAGCCAAGACCTGAACCTGTGTCCACATAATATGTTGGTAACACAGATCTCCCATGTCAACTTGGCCATCCAACTCTTTAGAATGTCATGTAATATGGAGCTGACACCAACTGTCGTGCCAACATCCCATAAGAGTACCAGTTGGAGGGCCCGGCGGTGTGGCCTAGCGGCTGGAGTTCTCGCCTTCAACGCGCCAGGATCCCATAGGGGCACCGGTTCTAATCCCGGCAGCTCCACTTCTCATCCAGCTCCCTGCTTGTGGCCTGGGAGAGCAGTCGAGGATGGCCCAAAGCTTTGGGACCCTGCACCTGCGTGGGAGACCTGAAGGAGATTCCTGGTTCCCAGCTTCAGATTGGCACAGTACCGGCTGTTGCGGCTCACTTGGGGAGTGAATCACCGGATGGAAGATCTTCTCTGTATATCTGACTTTGTAATAAAAATGAATAAATCTTAAAAGAAAAAAAAAGTAACAGTTGGAATCCAGGTTGCTCTACTTCCACTCCAGCTTCTTATTGATACAATTGGGAAAGCAGTGAAATAAAGATGGCCAAAGTCCTTGGGCCTTGGCTTTGGACCAGTCAAGCTCTGGCTGTTGTGGCCATTTGGGGACTGAACTAATGATTGGTAGACTTCTAACTCTGCCTTTCAAAAAGTCATATAATGTAAAGTGGACTGTCCTTTTCAAAATTAAAGCAAGTGAGAGAAAGAGAGAACACTTCCACATATATCGGTTCATCACTCACATGTCAGTGATGGCTGGGACTGGGCAAGGCTATCACACAGGGTGAGTAACTATCTCATGAGGGTGGCAGGAACTCAATTATCCAAGCCATCAACTGCTGCTTTCCCTTCTTGCATTAGTAGAAAGCCAAAGCAGGATCCAGAGATGAGCACAAAATCCAAGTTCTGTTATGACACACTAATGTTTAAAGCTTATTTTATTTGAAAGGATGAGATTAAAGGAGGTAAGGAGAGGAAGGGAAAGTGGAAGAGACAGGATATCTTCCACCTACGGTTCACTCCCCCAAATCCCCAGAACAGCTGGGGTTGAGTTAGCTTAAGCCAGAATTCCACCTTGGTCCTCCACATGGGAGGCAGAGGTCCAGGTACCTGAGCCAAGACCTGCCGACTCCCACGGCACACAGTATCAGGAAGCTGTAGTGGGAAGCAGAGCCAGGACCTGCACCCAGATGCTCCTGGATGTGGGTATGCCAGGAAGCAACTTGATAACTTGCACCACAATGCTTGCCCTGCAACACAAGTGTCTTATTAAGTTATACTAGTATCTTTTTATGTCAATATTATCGGCCTTACACGTACAATAGGCTTGTGGGTTCCAAAACTTTGAAATTTCTTAACCTTAGTTCGATGAAAATTAAAGAGAGCAGATGTTTAATCTACCAGTTAAGACATGTTCCCACATGAAAGCTACTGGGCTTAATTTCATGCTCACTGCAACTTTCTGCTACAGCTTGAGAAACGAAAGTTTCTTTCCTTTGTGTGGGAAACCCAGATTGTGTACCCCATCCACAGCTCCAGCCCTAGAATGCTGAGCATGTATGAAGAGTGGAGTGGGAGGATGTGAGTGCTTTCTGAATCTCTCTGCTTTTCAAATAAATAAATGAAAAAATATTTGCAAAGAATCAATGTCCTCCAGGAAACAGCTTAGTTTTACTTTCATGTTTCCGGTTTCATTTCTCCCAAGATATTCTCTCCAACTGCTTGCAAAAAAGTAGTATAGAATTGATACAGGCAGGTACCTAGCAAGGAGAGGGTTAAGATCACCAGCCCCTCCCTTCAGTCCTACCTGTAATACACACAACTCCCCATGTTGGTGCTGTAATGGTTGCTGCCTGTGTCCTTGTGATGAACTGTAACTAATTATAACACAATAACAAAATTACCACTACTGACACTACTAATCATGCACCTGATGTTGACACTTCCAAAACTTCCAAAAAGCAGCGAAACAAGTGGCACTCAAATCCCAATTCCTATTACTATTCAATTAAATCATGTTCCAAACGCCGCATAAAAAGGGATAATGCTGGACTCTGCTGGGTGCAGCTCTTTCTCCATTCCTTCAAGAGGTTACTTTCATTTTGCCAACAATAACTCTTACTCCTCTGTTAGCTTTTACCTACATTTTGTCCTCAAATAATTTCTAGACTGGAGACAAGAATCTAGACTCGGCTACTGGATCTCACAATAGCTATCCGCTAAATGGAATGTTTAAGAAAAACCCCTCTATTTTAGGGCCCAGCACAGTAGTCTAGTGGATAAAGTCCTCACCCTGCATGTGCCAGGATCCCATAAGGGCGCTGGTTTTAATCCAGCAGCCCACTTCCCATCCAGCTCCCTGCTTGTGGCCTGGGAAAGCAGCCAAGGATGGCCCAAAAAGCCTTGGGACCTTGCACCCACGTGGGAGACCTGGAAGAGGCTCCTGGCTCCTGATTTTGGATTGGTGCAGCTCCGGCCATTGCTGCTTCTTGGGGAGTGAAACAATGGATAGATGATCTCTCCTCTCTGTGTATCTGACTTTCCAATAAGAATAAAAAATATAAATCCTAAAAAAAAAAGCCTCTATTTTCATATTTCTTCCTCCAGGTTTGCATTTTTCAATTTCTGAGGGGTGATAATTTAAAAAATATTTCATTTCCACTTTGTGAAATAAGAAAAAATTTTATATATATATATGGAACAGAAGATCAGATTGGAAAAAATTTATAGAAATAAATTTTAAATATTGTAAAGTTCAAGCCAAATTTAACTGGAAAACAATGTAACTAAAAAGTAGCATTACACTGGGGGCTGGCACTGGTTCATATCCCAGCTGCTCCACTTTTAACCCATCTCCCTAACATGCCTGAGAAAAACAGTGGAGGACAGCTCAAGTCCCTACACTCCTGCACACATGTGGAAGGCCTGGAAGATGATCCTGCCTCCCAGCTTCAGATTGGCTCAACTTTGGTTGTTGCAGCCATCTGGAGAGAGAACCAACAGACAGATCTCTGTTGTTCCAGCTCTCTAAAACTCCACCTTCAAGTAAAAATAAGTCTTAAAAAGAAATCTAGTGTTACACTTAAGCAGATGTAAGTATGACAACAGCATCAAATGCATTATTAAAGAGTACAATAACCTTGGTCCCATATTAGCAATGACGTCATTTAACTGAAGGCTAAACTAAGATACAGATAAATCATCAACTAAATTGTTACTTTCCATCTATTTGCTAGTCATTCAGAATATAAAGTTCAGCGACTCACAGTGTAAGGGAGTAAGGCATATAAAGTAAGCAATACAAGTAAGTGTACTAAGGAAGCAAAGTATTACTGAAGGATAAGACAGGACAAGTCACAGCGACAGACACAAGCCATAATTTTTCCTGCTACATGAAAAAATTTTCTTAGATTTATTTTTATTTGAAAGTCAGATATACAGAGAGGAGGAGAGACAGAAGATCTTCCATCTGTCAATCCACTCCCCAAGTGGCCGCAACAGCCGGAGCTGAGCCGATCAGAAGCCAGGAATTTCTTCTGGTCTCCCAGGTGGATGCAGGGTGCCAAGGCCTTGAGCCATCTTAGCTGCTTTCCCAGGCCACAAGCAGGTAGCTGGATGGGAAGCGGGGCTACTGGGATTAGAACTGGCACCCATATGCAAGGTGAGGTCTCTAGCTACTAGAGGACCACACCAGGACCTGTCACATGAAATTTAGATTTTCAGAAATGATTTTCACTGGCTCAGCTTTTTGGAGAAGAAATAGTCAAGATCAGAAAAGTATGTCAAAATGTGAATAAGGCTGCTTTTTCAGGCCATAAGCAGGGAGCAAGAAGGGACATGGAGCCTCGGGGATTAGAAATGGCAACCATATGGGATGATCCTGGCGTGTGCGAGGACCCTTAGCCGCTAGGCTACTGCACTGGGCCCTGGTAAAGACTTCTTAGAAAAGTTGCCAAAAGCACAGGCAGTCAAAGCCAAAATAAACAAACAGGGCTACATCAAGCTAAGAAGCTTCTGTACAGCAAAGGAAACAACAAAGTGGAGCAGTAATCAACAAAGTGGGAGAAAATCTTTGCACAGTACACAATGTACAGGGGACTAATATTCAGAATTTACAACAAGCTTCAAAAACTCAATGACAACAAAGCAAACAACCCTGTTAAGAAATGGGCAAAATGAGCAGGCACTTTTTTTTCCCTTTCTTTTTTTTTTTACTGGAAAGGCAGACATACAGAGAGGAGGTGTAGGCCCCGGTCTCCCAAGGGTTAACTCCACAGCTTACCTTGTTTCTAAAGGGTAACAGGATGGGCAATCTTGGCCTAATGCATTTTAGGCCCTGGCTTGAATGCAAGTTCCTCTTCCCTGCTTCCTCTTTTGTTAAGATGCCCCCAGGGGAGCTTAGGAGTTGACTGAGCATTGGGATAATACTGGGAGAGACTAGGAAGACTATAAAACATGCAGGATGACCCCAAATAAACGGCATTCTGTTTACAAGAGTGACCCACTGCATGTTGTCTTGTGTTGTCTTGTGTGTTGTTCTGTTTGTAACCCTAGTCCCTCCGCTCGGCTCAGGGTACGTGGCGTTGCCGGCAAGGAGGAGAGACACAGAGGAAGATCTTCCGTCCAATGATTCACTCCCCAAGTGACCACCATGGTCGGTGCTACGTCGATCCGGAGCCAGGAGCTTCTTCTGGATGACCCATATAGGTGCAGGATTCCAAGGCTTTGGGCTGTCCTCGACTGCTTTCCCAGGCCACAAGCAGGGAGCTGGATGGGAAGCGGGGCTGCCAGGATTAGAACCAGCGCCCATATGGCATCCCGGGTGTTCAAGGTGAGGACTTTTACCATTATGCTAATGCTATCGTGCTGGGCCCAGCAGGCATTTTTCAAAAGAACAAATTCAAATAGCTAACAGACATATGAGAAAAAATGCTCAGGCTTCCTAGCTATTAGAAAAATACAAATAAACACCACACTGAAATTTCACCTAACTCCAGGGATTTTGGTCTACATTCACAAATCTATTAAAAACACCTGCTGGCGTGGATGTGGGGGAAGAGGTACCCTACTTTTCCACTGTTAGTGGGAGTGTAGGCTAGTACAATCACTATGCAAGTCAGTAAAGAGAGCTCTAAGACAATTGAAAATTTATTTATTTATTTATTTATTTATTTTTTTGCATAAGTGCAGTTTATTCAGGATGGCCTGGGCTCCCAGCCATCACCCCAGCCCAGCAGGACTGGGGAGAGAGAGCCCCAAGGTTGAACAGCACAGAGTTTTTTTTTTTTTTTAATTATTTATTATTTAACTTCAGTAATTACATTGTATTATGTGACACAGTTACATAGATACTTGGGTTCTCCCCACCCCTCCCCAAACCCTCCCACCATGGTGGATTCCTCCACCTTGTTGCATAACCACAGCTCAAGTTCAGTTGAGATTTCCCCATTGCAAGCGTATACCAAACATAGAGTCCAGCATCTTATTGTCCAGTCAAGTTCAACGGCTTCTTAGGTATACCCTCTCTGGTCTGATGACAGAGCCAGCAGAGTATCATCCCAGTCAATTGAAAGCTCCAACATACCATCAGCAAAAATTTACATCATTATGGAATTAATTGACATAGTAATGAGTAACCAATATGTTAAAAGTAAATGCGGGTTCCCAGCCACCTTCTGTGACCACCTGACCTATACTTCAATTTTAGTTTATACACAACATATAACATTCAAAACATAACATGTTATACATAACATCATATCATCTTAAATTAAGGCAAACATGTGGTATTTAACCTTTTGGGATTGGCTCATTTCCCTTAGCATTATGGTTTCCAGTTTGGCCCATTTGGCCACAAAGAACTGCATTTTGTTTTTTTTAATAGCTGAGTAGTATTCCATGGAGTAGATGAACCATAGCTTTCTTATCCAATCCTCTGTTGATGGGCATTTTGGTTGTTTCCATGTTTTTGCAATTACTGATTGTGCTGCTATGAACATAGGAGTGCATGTTGGTTTCTCATAGAACAAGTGTTCTGGATATATTCCTAGGAGTGCTATTGCTGGATCATACGGTATGTTGAATTTGAGTTGTTTGAATATTCTCCATACTGATTTCCATAGAGGCTGTACCAGCCTGCAGCCCCACCAGCAGTGGAGTAGGGTTCCCTTTTCCCCGCAACCTCGCCAACAAGTGTCGCTGGTGCTTTTATTCATGTGGGCCAGTCGTGGTACCTCATTGATGTTTTAATTTGGATTTCCCTTATTGCCAGGGAACTTGAGCATTTTTTCATATGTTTATTTGCCATTTGGGTTTGTTCCTTTGTGAAGTGTTTGCCCATTTCCCGTGCCCATTTCTTGAGTGGCTTGTTTGTTTTGACATTTTGGTTGTTTTGTAGCTCTTTGTATATTCTGGATATTAGCCCTCTATCACCTATGTCGTGTGAACAAAAATCAACAGCCATAGTGTATGCGAACAGCCCCAAGATGGAAAAAGACTTAACCAGCAAGATACCATTCAAAATAACAGAGAAAAGTATGAAATATCTGGGAATAAATCTAACCAAAAATGTAGAAGACTTATTTGAAGAAAACTACAAACTGCTTAAAAAAGAAATTGAACAAGACCTCAAAAGATGGAGTAACATCCCATGCTCCTGGATAGGTAAAATCAATATCATTAAAATGTCTATACTGCCAAAAGCAATATATACATTCAACGCAATCCCAATCAAATTGCCCAAAATATTCTTCATGGAACTGGAAACAATGATCCAAAGGTTCATCTGGAAGCACAAAAAACCACGGATAGCTAGAACTATCCTGAAGAACAGGAAGTTAGCAGGGGGAATCACAGTTCCGGACCTCTGGACATACTATAGGGCAGTGGTTATCAAAACAGCGTCGTACTGGCACAAAGATAGAGAGGAAGATCAATGGAGCAGAATAGAAACGCCAGAAGGAAACCCACACAGATACAGCCAAATAATCTTTGACAAAAAGACAAACGACAACCCAGGCAAATGGGAAGGTCTGTTCAATAAATGCTGTTGGGACAACTGGTTGATAGCCTGCAGAAACAAAAAAATAGATCCACATCTCTCACCATACACTAAGATCAGATCTAAATGGATAACAGATCTAAACCTACATCCAGAAACCTTCAAACTTTTGGAAGAAAATGTTGGAAACACACTGGAACACTAAGGGGTAGGCCCTCACTTCCTAAAAAAGACTCCAGATGCAGTAGAAATCAAGACCAAAATAAACAATTGGGACCTCATCAAACTAAGAAGCTTCTGTACAGCTAGAGAAACAATCAACAAAGTAAAAAGGCAACCCACAGAATGGGAGAAGATCTTCGCACACGACAATTGAAAATTTATACATGGTATGACCCAGCTAATCAACTCCTTGGAATATATCCAAATGCAGTGAAATCTGTATGTGAGAAAGTGACAATAGTTCAAGACATGGAACAAAATGGCCCCAACTGAAGAGCATTATGCTCTGTTAAATAAACCAATCCATAAAGGACAAAATCATGTTCTTCAATGATCATGCAAAGTACAGAACAAATAAATATATAGGTGAGCAACTACATACATATATTCTTATAATGGAGGCTAACATACCTATAAGTGAAGATATTTTGCAGAATCCATTTCTACTCTCAAGTAAAGGGAAGACTTCCAGTGAAACAGTTAAACAGACCTCAATAATCTGATGCTAGATTTTCAGTTTTTGTCTATTCTTTCAATACCATGGTGCATGTGGGTAGCAGAATGTTGAACTTGTGACTGTTGCTTCAGGACTACAATGCTGTAATTAATATGAGTAGGTGGGGCAACAGTGGGAAAGAAGGGGGGAAATCCTCAAACCTACAAAACTGTACCATAAATTAATTTTAAGAAAAGAGTAATCTATAAAAGAATGCCATGGAATGGGACACATACTTCTTGAAAATATTTAATTTTAGAAAACGTAAAATCAAAATCACACTTTCTTGGTTTTTAAGATTTATTAAAAAAAAAAAAAAAGATTTATTTTTATTGGAAAGGCAGATATCCAGAGAAGTGATACAGAGAGAATAATCTTCAATCTGCTGCTTCACTCCCTAAGGGGCTGAGCCGATGTGAAGCCAGAAGCCTCCTCTAGGTCTCCCACATGGGGCACAGTCCCAAGGCCTTGGGCTGTCCTCCTGCTTCCCCAGGCCACAAGTGGGGAGCTGATGCGAAGTAGAACAGCCAGGACACAAATGTGTTCATATGGGATCCTGGCACACGCAAGGTGAGAATTTAGCTATTAGACTATTGCACCAGGCCCAAGATTTATTCATTTTTAAATTCAGAGTTATAGAGACATGAGAGTCACAGATTGTGCATCTACTGGCCACTCACCAGATGGATGCAAAAGCCAGCACTCGGTCAGACCAAAAGCAGGGGCTAGGACTTTTAACCAAGTCTTCCACACGGATGTCAAAAACTAAACACCAGGACCATCTTCCATTACTTTTCCCAAACCACTACAAGGAAGCTGAACTGAAGTAGAACCAAGATATAAACCAGTACCCATATGAAATGCAGACATCACAGTGGTGGCTTTATCACAGGTGGCAGCTTTACCTACACCATGGTGCCATTTCCAAAGTCATACTTTTCACATGGTATTTTGTTCAAAGTATGCACAGATCAACTGCGTTTTCTGTTTTGAGGTGAAAACCAAGTGAGTGAGCTTCCATCCACTAGTTACTCTCCAAATTTACATGATGGCCAAGGCTGGGACAGGTCAAACATTGGGAACTAGGAATTGAGTAAGTCTTATGTGGGTGGGGACAGTCCTAACTACTTGAGCCTTCACCTGGTACCTCCAAGCGTCTGCATTAATCAAAACCAAGACTCCTATCCAGATATGTGGGAGTTCTTAACCAATCTGTTAAACATCTGCCCTACGAGTTAACATTTTATACAAAAACACCACAGCCTGTACAGCAAGGAGAGAAAGGTTTTCCATCCACTGGTTCACTCCCCAAATGGTTGTAGAGGCCAGAGCCGAGCCCACCTGAAGCTGGGAGTCAGGAGTTCGTTTCAAATCTCCCACATGGATATAGAAGCCCAATCACTGGGACTATCTTCTTTTTCCAGGCCAAGAACAGCAAGCTGTATCCATAGTGAAGGAGCTGGGACTCATGCTGATGCTGCAGGTGGAATCCTAGCCAGTGTCAGTCAACAATGTTTAAGAATATTCTGGACCCGGCGCAATAGCCTAGAGGCTAAAATCCTGCCTTAAGTGTGCTGGGATCATATCCTAAGCTGACCCACTTTCCTTCCAGTTCCCTGCTTGTGGCCTAGGAAAACAATCAAGGAAGGCCCACTGCCTTGGGACCCTGCACCTGTGGAGGAAACCCAGAAGAAGCTCTTGGCTCCTGGCTTCAGATCAGCTCAGTTCTGGCTGTTGTAGCTGCTTAGGAGGTGAACCAGCAGATGGAATACCTTACTCTGTCTCTCCTTCTCTCTGTAAATCTGACAAACAAACTAACTTTAAAAAAGGAATATTCTTCTGAGTCAATGCCGTGGTGCAGAATGTTAAGCTGCTTGTCTGGTTGGCACCCCATATGGGCACCAGTTAGTTCTATGCTCCACCGGGCCCGGCAGCGTGGCCTAGCAGCTAGCATCCTTGCCTTGAACGCACCGGGATCCCATATGGGTACCAGTTGTAATCCCGGCTGCTCCACTTCCCATCCAGCTCCCTGCTTGTGGCCTGGGAAAACACTTGAGGACGGCCCAAAGCTTTGGGACCCTGCACCCGCGTGGGAGACCCGGAAGAGGTTCCAGGTTCCCGGCTTCGGATTGGCACGCATCAGCCCCGTTGCGGCTCACTTGGGGAGTGAATCATCGGACAGAAGATCTTCCTCTCTGTCTCTCCTCCTCTGTGTATATCTGGCTGTAATAAAATGAATAAATCTTTAAAAAAAAAAAAAGTTCTATGCTCCACCAGTTCCTGGTCCATCTCCCTGCTAATGTGCCTAGTAAAGCAGCAGCAGATGACCCCAGTCACTGAGCCCCGTCTCCTCATGGGGGAGACTAGTTTCACCCTAATTGCAGCAGACATTTGATGAGTGAACCAATGGAGGGAAGATTTCTTCTCTTTTTCACACTAATTTTGGCTTTCACATAAGCAAATGAATGTTTGAAAATATTTTTTTCTGGTTCTTTTCCCCTATACAAATTATATAATTTGAAGCTTTGTGTATTGCTTTCTATCTTGCTTTTTTTCACTATGTCATGAATATGAAATGATCATGACACACATTCACAAATTTTCTAATGAAACATGGTTTGCAATGGCTACAGCCATACAAATTTACCTTGATTTACTTAAATGGTCCTTTGCCATTTAACTTTTAGGTTTTTGAAGTCGGCTTTCCTTGTGAACTCTTTCAATCAAGACAAATTTACCTTTAAGAACAGACATGGGGGCCCAGCGGCATGGCCTAGTGGCTAAAGTCCTCGCCTTGAATGCCCTGGGATCCCATATGGGCGCCGGTTCTAATCCCGGCAGCTCCACTTCCCATCCAGCTCCCTGCTTGTGGCCTGGGAAAGCAGTCGAGGACGGCCCAATGCATTGGGACACTGCACCCGCGTGGGAGACCTGGAGGAAGAGGTTCCTGGTTCCTGGCTTCGGATTGGTGCGCACTGGCCATTGCGCTCACTTGGGGAGTGAATCATTGGACAGAAGATCTTCCTCTCTCTCCTCCTCTCTGTATATCTGACTTTGTAATAAAATAAATCTTAAAAAAAAAAAAAGAAAAAAGAAGACATGGGGCAGGTGTTATTATATAGGGTGTTTAGTCATGACCTGCAACTTGCATTGGCGTGTTTCGAAGTGATCCTGCCTCTGCTTCTAGCTAATACACCTGGGAGTCAGAAGACAATAGGCCAAGCACTTGAGTCCATGCCATCACAGCGCAAGATGGAGATGGTTTCAACCTGGCTCGACCCTGGCTAAAATAGGCTTTGATGAGCAAAATAAGACATTTTTCTCTTTCTGTTCTTCTGCCTTTCACATAAGTAAAATGGGTTTGGCCTATGCCATTCAGAATTAAATAACATGATTTATCAAGATAGGACATATAACAACAACTGACATGTATTATAGAACTTGCTAGCAAGCAAGAATGGCACCATTATGCATTACTTTTAGTGTTAATACTAACTTATATAGCTGATACTGTATTTTACAACTGTGCATACAGAGATTTAGGATAGATTAATTCTTTAGCAGACAGCCAGTAGGTGTTAGGGCTAAGAAGTGATTCTGGAACTCACAGTGGTAACTTTCGTGCTATGTAACAACCCCTACCACCAAGAACAATGACAGAAACAACATCAGCCACCTAATCAATAACATCCATCTATAGAAATGACAAAACATAACATTTTTATCAATGTCATCATCATTTTACACACATTTATCTTTCTACTCATAAAGGAAGATCTAGTTATTATTCTGTTCTGTTACCGAGATTTTTTTTTACAGATTTGTTTTTATTGCAAAAGACGATTTACAGAAAGGAAAGAAAGAGCTTCCAACCACTGGTTCACTTACTAAGTACCACAACGGATGGATCTGAGCCAATCTGAAACAAGGAGTCAGGAACTTTTCCTGGATCTCCCACAAGGGTGCAGGGTCCTAAGGCTTTGGGCCATCCTCCACTGCTTTCCTAGGCTATAAGCAAGGAGCTGGATGGGAAGTGGAGCAGCAGGACACCAACTGACACCCATATAGGATTGCAGCACATACAAGGCCACTGGGCCACTGCACTGGAACCTACTAAGATATGTTTTCATAAATGCATTTATGTAGCTTTATTCATTGTAGGCTACCTATTTATTAGAACACCCATCTCTCTACTTCACATTACCATTCAGTATTCTATGTGCTGTCTTTAAATAAAACTTTTGACAACTTTTCCATCTCAAACCCGGTGGCCCCAATGGCCTCCTCTCAGGCCCGATCTTCCCTGCAGTCTGCACCCATGCTCCATATTCTTGAAGACATGTGACCAAAATCAAAGACAGTCATGAAGTGAAATGGTGCAAAGCAGCAGATAAAATGGGCAGCATCACTATTTCTGTGTGGCATGAGATCAGGGTCTTATACAACTAAGGGAATATTATTCAGTTAACCAGAAGGAATGCATCCATGTGGAAAAGATGTCTGACACATTATATTGGAAGAGGTGGTAACAACAAGAAACCTGAAGGCTTTGTAGTTTATTCTGAAATGTTACATTTCAATTAGGCCAATCCAGATTACGAAGGACAGCAGAACAAAGGGGCATACTGTGAACAGAGTAATTCCATGAAAAATAACAGGGTACAGGTACATTATAACCAGTGGGAAATGGTGTTCAATCTGGTTCTGAGTCCTGAGGATACCACTTTTCATATACTGGTAAATGAGCCACCAGTAACCAAATGGTCCTGTCCACAATAAGTAATGTCAGGGACCCTTGGAGAGCCTACAAGAGATGACTTATGCCAATACTCGTATGTAGTAGTTCTTCTTCTTCTTTTTTTTTAAATTTAGTTTTGTTGGAAAAGCAGATTTACAGAGAGAAGCAAAATCTTCCACCAGCCACTGGTTCACTCCCTAACTGGCTGCAACAGCCAGAGCAGAACTCAGCCCACCCGAATCCAGGAGCCAGAAGCTTCCGACTGGCCCCTCACACAGGTGCAGGGTTTTAAGGCTTTGGACCATCCTTTCTTAGGCCACAAAGCAGAGAGCTGGATGGCATGTGGGGCAGTCAGGACATAAACTGGCACCCATAAGGGATCCTGGTACTTGAATGGGTAAGATTAGACAACTGAACCACTCTGTCAGGCCCCTCACACGTAATTATTAAGCTACATGTTTTACATAAATACTTACTGCACTGTTATTTAACTGTAAAAACTTTTTTATTGGTTTCTTTTTCCATTTTTGGTTTAAGATGTGTGATTTGTTTTTATAGCGAA
Organism: Ochotona princeps; assembly: GCF_030435755.1. Lineage (NCBI taxonomy): Eukaryota > Metazoa > Chordata > Mammalia > Lagomorpha > Ochotonidae > Ochotona > Ochotona princeps. The sequence continues at coordinate 26,176,869 of NC_080839.1, forward strand.
ACTATTAAGCTGCTCAACTACTTTGTGGAATGAAAACAGAAAAGCAGGGATATTCATTTTTAGAGCAAAACCCTATACTCGCTTCATGGGTGAGTTACTTTAGACATCAGTGTTATAGCCTCTGTGAGTCTATCTTCAGTATAAATTTTGTAATAAAAATAAAGCCAGCCAAAGGGCCCAGAGCATGGTAGTTCTAGTGGCTACAGCCCTTGCACTGCGTGCACCAGAATCCCATATGGGCATTAGTTTGTATCCTGGCTTCTCCACTTCCCCTCCAGCTCCCTGCTTGTGGCCTGGGGAAGGCTGCCTAGGAAGCCTTTCCTGTAACCGCATGGGAGACCAGGAAGGGCTCCTGGCTCCTGGCTTTGGTTCATCTCTGGCCATTAATAGCAACTTGGGAAGTGAACCAGCAAATGGAAGCTCTTTCTGTGTCTCCTTCTCTCTATAAATCTGACTTTCCAATAATAAAAAAAAACATTAAAAAAAAAAGTCAAGTGAAGTCAAATGTGTAATAATACAAGACTGGTCAAGCCAATCAATCTCACAAAATTTAAATTCTTGGTAAAATGAGAGGGACAGACCAAACAAAGCACACAGCATCAGAATTAGGTTAAAGTTCTGTGAAAACAGATTGCTGTGTTCTACCATCAAAACCTGATTCTGAAAGGTGAACACTGCGCATTTCCATTGCTAAGAAGTTTCTAGGGATCTGTTGGGCTAGGATCACATGTAGAATCACATGTAGAATCACCTCTGGGGCCAAAGCTCCTAAATGCCAAATAATGGACTCAGTCTTTATTCTGTTTTTGCTTTTCCCTAAAGAGGATTCTTTTTGACTAGTGTGGCAACATTTTTCAAACAATTTATGAGATTTTAAGAGGCAGCGATGTATGTATAAGAAACTACAGAGCAACCAAAAGATTCCTTCAATAACAGAAATAAGCTGAGGGGCTAGATTCAGTTTGTGTTAGTGAGAACAGGAAAAAAACAAAGGAAAAACTCAAAATTATATGACTCAGCCCTGGCAATATTTTTGCCATTTTCCACTGGAAAGCTACATTGACATTTATCATTACCATCTGAAACCAGTACATGAAATGAGAAATCATTTTCTGATACAGTGAGATCACTGAACTATTTCTTGCTACATTTAAGTTTTAAACCTGAACAGGAAAAACGTGGGGAAAAGTGACAGATGAGATACTCACGTTATCTCCCAAACTCTTTAACATTGCCACTAAGCAAACATTAGATATAAATGCCTAAAAAGACAACAGGATGTGGCAGGGAACCAACAATGCATGAGAAATTAACAAATTTCTGGAATTCAGAAAAATAAGGCAACGCTGACTGGTAAAGCAAAGCCAGAGTACCTGCTGCCTAGCAAAGGATGGAAGAGTAGACAGATGAAGGACTGACAATTTCCCTCCCAACCTGAAAACACTGAGTACAACACAGGACATAAGTGATCATGTGGGTCTCAAAAATGACAACATTCATTGTAGGCCTACAAAAGGAAGTCAAGTCTCCACCACTCAACAAATGTCAAGATTGAAAAGGGAAATTCCTGGATATTCAAAGACTTAGTTCATAATCTTTCCTAGAAAATCATTTCAAAATACAGTTCAGCAGAACTAAGGACTAAACACACAAAAAACAGGTATTTAGCAATTAATGGAGTCATCTCACAAGAGCAACAAAGCAAAGAAGTCCCAAAATAAAGGGCAAGAAAGTTCAAAGAGTGGCTTGCACTGTGGTCTAGTAGACTCAACCTCTCCCATATGAGCACCAGTTCTAAGTCCTCATTGCTCCACTTCTAATCCAAATCCCCGCTAACGCACCTGGGAATACAGCATTAAAATGGCTGTGGTGCTTGGGTTCCTGCAGCCATGTGGAAGACCTGGAACAAACTCCTGGTTTCAGATCAGTCCAACTCTGGCTGCTGTGGCCATTTGGAGAGTGACCCAGAGGATGGAAACTCACTCGCATGCTCTCCTTCTCTGTAATTCTGCATTCTCAATAAAAATAAAGGTAAAAACAAAGACCAAAGAAGCCAGAATACATTGGAAAAAGACTCCAGAAACGAAGATTTCTTGCAGGATGGGGACGACAAGGGTAGGGGTGACATAACTGACCTTGAAAAAAGCTTTAAGAATGATAAAAATAATTTCAAAAATATAGAAAGAATCCATCAGAATAGCAATTACTTTCAGTGACTTAGAAGAAAGAAATGTAATTCTAGTTCACAGCACTACAGTTATAACATCTCTGCATAATAAGGTGAAGGCTTACTATTTTTCAACTTCTACACAACCTACACAAATTACTGAAAAAAATTTACTGTTACTAATCATAATGAAAATATAGAGCTAAACCATCATAGTGATGAAACAAACCACCATACCCTAGTCATATACAAGAGGGGGAGGTATTTATAGTTATTACTCAAGGAGAGGAAATTTAAAAATTAAGCATGAAGTGTGTAAAGTAAACATGCAGTAATTAAAATTACATTGCGGTTTGGGGGGCAGTACTGAGGTGCAACATACTAGATCACCACTTGTGATGCCAGCATCGCATACTGCAGTGCCAGTTCAGGTCCAAGCTGCTCCACTTCATATCTAAACTTCCTGCTAATGTGCCCTGGAAAGGCAAAACAGATGGCAGGCCAAGTGCTTGCCTGCCTGACACTCATTGTGGAACAGCAGATAGAGTTCCTGGTACCTGGCACAGTTCTGGGTGTTGCAGCCATTTGATGAGTGAGCTCTCTGTCTCTGAGGTCCTTTCAAATAAAACTTCAAAAAACAAAATTTAAAGATACATTGGGATGAGATGAGTGACGAAAATGCTGCAAGAAAGTCATCACAAAAGAAATCAACAATGTTCACTTACAATACAAATACAGTGGGATAAGCTAGGAGGAGCCATAATAGACAATATATATGTGTACAAAAATTCACTCACCATACTCAAAAGTTAACCAATCAGGGAACATAAATCTTCACACACAATTCTTGTTATTAGAGAACGCATTCTTTACATTCTTTTGTGTCTATTTTTATATATTGCTATACCAAACAGAATCAGATCATGTAAAGGCAATGGGACCTAATCACTGTATTTGCAGAACAAATTATTTATATAGAAGACAATATGTAACAGCAATAAATATATAATTGCAAGGAGGACTTTTACAGCACAGAGGTGGGGTTTAAGAGTATGACATGGACAGACTCTGATGGGTAAGAAATTGTGCTACATGAAAAGGGGCACATCCTAAGACAGGAGTAAAGCAATAAGCAGTCTGATGAACCTGCTGTACTCAGAAGCCGTTGTCATGAGAGAGAACGGAGAAGGCAATCTTCAGAATATAAATGTGCAAAAGTGGCAGAGGAAATAGTACACAAATATTTTTTAGACAGCCTATTTCTTAGCAGAATTACAAGATAGCCATGACAGATGGGAACATATGTACACTTAAAAAAGTCTGTGGTGGGCTGGGTGCAGCAGCCTAGCAGCTAAAGTCCTTGCCCTGCATGTGCCAGGATCTCATCTTTTTTTTTTAAAAAAAGATTTATTTATTTTTATTGGAAATTCAGATATAGAGAGAGGAGAGACAGAGAGGAAGATCTTCCACTCACTGGATTCGTTGGCTGCAATGGCCAGAGTTGAGCCGATCCGAAGCCAAGAGCCAGGAGAAGTCTCCTCCAGGTCTCCCACGCGGGTGCAGGGTCCCAAGGCCTTGGGCCGTCCTCGACTACTGCTTTCCCGGGCCACAAGCAGGGAGCTGGATGGGAAGTGAGGCTGCCGGGATTAGAACCGGAGTTCATATAGGATCCCAGGAAGTGCCACAGCGAGGGCTTTAGCCACTAGGTCACTGTGCTGGGCCCCAAAATAAATAAATCTCTCTTACACACACAAAGTCTGTGGAGAAATGGGTATGAAAGTACAGAGCAAAACAAAACAACAAAAAAACCCAAACAAAAAAAAAATAAAAAAACCCACCCACCATACTTTTTCATAATACAATTTTTTCATGAATTTTAAGACCCTAGGAATTATTAACACAGGTACAGACTTTGCTAATTTTTAAACAAAATTATAGTTTAAGATTTATTTTAGAGACAGAGACAGGAAGAGACAAGACAATGAGATTTTCTATCTGGTACTTCACTCCCCAGACAGCAACAACAGCTGGGGGTGGATGGGCCAGGAATCTTCACAGATCGCCCCCACATAGGTTCCACAAGCTCAAATATTTCTAGGACAGTAACTCCTTTGTAAGAAGAGGTAAGTTTTTTGTAAAACCTAAAGTACTTGGGTCATTTTCCACTGCTTTCCCAGTGCTTCAGTAGACTGGATCAGAAGCAAAGCTAACTCAGGCAGTCTGATAAGGGATGCAAGTTGCAGGTGGAAACTTAAGCTGTTACACCACAATGGTGCCCCAAGGCGGGCACAAATTTTTTAAATTACCATTTTTTAAAAAAATGTGCAAACAGCAAAAAAAGGATATACTGCTCAATGAACTATTGATACAATTTTATTGAACAAACTAAAGAACAGCAGATGGCGCCAAAATATTGTTTTAGACATGTTACTGTCTTGGGCCACTAGCAATGATTTATTCAAACTCCAGGGAGAACCTTTTACATCAGAGGAGTGAAAGCCAGGAAATTGTTACAAATTACCCAAGTTTTCATGTAATATACCCTTAGAATGATGTCAATACCAATGTTTAAAAGCATGATTATGGAATAACATGGGAACATAGCTACATCAAGTGCAAAAACTGCAACAGATTCCAAGTACTTCAGATGTTTACTAAAAACTTTGCAGTTACTATCCTAGAAACAGTACTACCTAACATTTATAACATTAAAGTGACATATTATTCACTTAATAAGTAATGGTGTTAATGGTACTGATCACCAACTGGGTATCAAAGCTAATCCTCACAGAAATTGTATCCTTTCTTGATTCTAAGATGTGTAAAGGAGAAATTTTATCATAGACATATCCACTGTTCTTAAAATCAATCACAGTTTAAAATACTAAAATGTACAAGCATTAAAACCTGGGGGCTTGGGGAACAATGCATACTGAAGTCAACGGTCCAATTCTATGGTGACATGTGGGTTGACATTTAACTATTTTGCAGTGATTATGGTTAGGGCGTAGAGAGGAAAACTTTTGCAAGATTTAGAAGTAATTTACACAGAAATAAGTACACTTACGAATTTATAAATGGACGAGCCTTGAAGAAAATTTCATTCTAATCCCTCACATACATTTTTTTAAAGAATTATTTATTTTTATTGCAAAGCCAGATATATACAGAGAGGAAGAGAGACAGAGAGGGAGATCTTCTGTCCAATGATTCACTCCCCAAGTGAGCGCAACAGCTGTGCTGCGCCAATCCGAAGCCAGCAGCCAGGAACTTCCTCCAGGTCTCCCACACGGGTGCAGGGCCCCAAGCCACTGGGCCGTCCTCGACTGCTTTCCCAGGCCACGAGCAGGGAGCTGGATGGGAAGTGGAGCTGCCGGGATTTGAATAGGCACCCATAAGGGATCCTGGCATGTTCAAGGCGAGGACTTTAGCTGCTAGGTCACCACGCAGGGTCCAATCCCTCATATATATTTAAACAGCTAGAGTTGTAAAACATGATTTATTTGCAGTCTTCAAAAACAGCTGTTTTCAGTATAGCTGAGGTTTATATCCTTCAAGTACTAAAAAGAATGTTAGTTTTAATCACTTACAGTATTTTCAAAGTAAATTATTTTCTTTTTAAAAGAATATCCTTAAAATGTTAATGTTTTGCAACGTCCTAAGATGATTGCTACAATCATTACTATTTTGTAATATGATGAAACCTGAAACTCCACATTTATTAGTAAAAACCTATTTTCTAGAATAAGTGTCCTATACGTTATGATCCTAGAGAGGAGAACAGAGGAGAGGGGAGGGGAGGGAATTTGGGGGAGAGCCTACCGCCAACTAAATTGTTTCAGTCTCACGGAGTATCTTCTCTTCCCTGCCAAATTCAAGACTCAAATTTTTAAAATATATCTATTTTGTAAAGTAAATGAAAACAGGTACTAAACAGGAACTAAAAATACGTTTATAAAAGTACATGCGTTTTAAAACTGTTATGTTGTTGTTTTTGTTGCTACCGTTGATTAGTGTTGTTTAAGATGAATGAGACTTCTGGGCACTTTATTTCAAATAGTTAAGAGTGCGTGCGTGTGTGTGTGTGTGTGTGTGTGTGTTTAAATCATTGTGCCCTAAGTGCTTACTTAACTCATTTGCAAGAAAGCATACAACCAAAGGCTCACCATTATAAACTGGCTTTATTTCAAATGGCTGGGTAATAAATTTAAATGACAATTATGAATACAAGATTTCAATTCTTATCCATAATTAAGACCAATTTTTACACTAGAGACTTAAGGAAGGTTAATAAAAACATCAGCCACTTCAGGAGAAATAAAGTAAGTTAAATCATAAAGTCACACAAGGAGCTGGCACTGTGGTGCAATAAGCCACCGTCTATGATCCCAGCATCTCATGTGAGCACTGTTCAGCCCTAGCTGCTTTACTTCCAATCCAGCTCCATGCTAATAAACCTGGGAAAGCAGCAGCAGATGATCCAAGTGCAAGGACCGCTGAACCCACACGAGAACCAGGGTTCCTGACTCATGGCTCTGGCCTGGCACAGAGGTCATCATGTCCATTTGGGAATCAAACCAGCAGATGGAAGATGTATGTTTTGAGCACAAGCTCTCTCCTAACCCCCACCAACTCTCTCTTTCAAATAAAGAAGTTTTTCTTTTATTTTCCTTTTAAAGAGAAAGGTCTCTTAGTAACTATGTTCTACTGGAGTAAGGGGGAAAACGGCTTAGAGTGTTAAATTGGGAAAAATCTCAACTGTATACCAAGTCACCTGTAGGCCTTATAGAGACATCCATCCGTCCATCCACACTTTACCTGCCATGGAGCATATACTTTACGTAACTGACTTCACAATATCCGCCCCACCCCATATGAACAGTCTCACCATTGGGTAATTTTATATCCCTCAAGGATAAGCAGATACTAGCTCATGTGGCCTAGTCAGAGGAAGGCAGAAAAAGAGAGATCTTTCTTTTCTCTTGGTGGATAATGATAAGTAATTGTTGCCTCATTTATGGTAAGCAGTCCATCCTAGTTTCTTACGGAGATTTAATCTAATGCCCATGCTTAAAAATTGAAGACAAAGTTACAACTACAGAATGTAAGACAAAATCTCTTGTCATGTCAGTTTTCTTAATATTAGTTTTCTTAATATTTAAGGCAGCCTGAGTAAGATTTCAAGTTATTCCTGTTCAAAAGCATCTTACAATCTGGGACAGCTTCACTGCTTGTGATGCAAAACCAGGACTGAAAGCCACTGGGCTACAGAAATAATAACCTGAAATTCAAAAAAAAAATTAGTGAACAAAGTGGAATGTTGTGAACAACTGGCAAGAACAAGTGAAAATTAGAATCAGAACACTTGTTGCTGCTGCCACTGCTATAGTCTCACGGAGTATCTCCTTTCCTCTGCCAAATCTGTGAAATAAGTTTGCAAGATATATCTGCTTTTTAAAGTACAGATAAACTCTAAAGCATAAACTGCCAGGACACATTTTAAATATGCACAATGTAATTTTTTTCACTGGACTCTTCTTCAACAGCAATTACCACAGTACCTGGCATATAATCTCTATTTAATACCTATAATAAACCTAAAGCAATTAGCTCAAATTTCAATAATTTCCCGTCTTTAAATCGATTCTGACTTAGAAATTTTTGAAAAATTGTCAAATTAGCTCAATATGAAGCAGTCTAAAGTTGTGCTTCAAGCTTGGGGGTATCATAGGAAAGCTTAATGAAACAGAACACATTTGTAAGGAATAATACTTGGTTCATTTGAGATCTTCCACTTTAAGACCAATACTGAACAGGATTAAATGAAAATACATTTTAATTTCCCAGAGTGTTTTTAAATAGTTCACTTATACGGCTCTCAAATAACCCAGTTACAGAAAACTTAGGTAAAACCAATCATCATAAAACTACTAATTTAATAAAGTTTTCTAAACCAAGGGTCTATAAATAGCTCCCAATTTGTGAGGTATCTGAATGAAAGCTCTGAATTCATATCAAAAGTTTCCACTTCAGTTTTTATTATCTAGTTTTTAGGGCTGTGGTATAAAAATTTTCAAATGGAGCTGACACGATAGTTTATCAGGCTAATCCTCCGCCTGAAGCACCAAATCAGTGTTGTTTCATATCCTGGCTGCTTCACTTCTGCTCCAGCATCCTGATTATGACTTCAAGGAAGCGGAGGATACTCCAAGTCCCTGGGCCTCTGCTTCCACGTGGGAGACTTGGAAAAAAGTTCCTGGCCTCTGCTTGGCTCAGCCTCAATTGTTGCACACATTTGGGGTGTGAACTAGGAAATCGAAAACCTCTCAGTCTCTTCTCTCTCCAATCTGCCTTTCAAAAACAAGGAAATAAATCTTCAAAAGTATTTTTTTTTTCAAAGATATTGGAAAATTCTGAAGAAACATGGCATCCTCCATTAGAAAACAGAAATAAATCCCAGGTTTTGCTTGAAATTCCAAAAATGCTAACTTAGGAAATGAAATCCTTGTTGAAATTTCTAATTCGACTCAAAAGCAGGCAATTAAGGCACATTTACACAGGTATATAACTTCACTAAAATACAGAAGAGAATTGTACTTCCTGAGAAAGCCATAAAAACAGAATGCACAAATATCTCTAATCATTAAAATAGTAATAAAAAAATAGGCATTCTGAATTTAATAACAAATAGGAACTTGTCAAGATAAATGAAAAGTCAACAGAGATTAGGTAAATTAACTTATTCATTAGGGCAACTGCATGCATATGAATTAGGGTGGACTAACAAGTGATGGACATGAAAACCAAAGAGAATTTTTAAGATTCTTTATAGGGCCCGGGGTGTGGCCTAGAAGAAGCTAAAAGTCCTCGCCTTGAACACGTCAAGATCTCATATGGGCACCAGTTCTAGTCCCGGCAGCTCCACTTCCCATCCAGCTCCCTGCTTGTGGCTTGGGAAAGCAGTTGAGGATGGCCCAGTGGCTTGGGACCCTGCACTCGTGTGGGAGACCTGGAGGAAGTTCCTGGCTGCTGGCTTCGGATCAGCATAGCACTGGTCGTTGCGCTCACTTGGGCAGTGAATCATTGGATGGAAGATCTCCCTCTCCGGCTCTCGTCCTCTCTGTATGTCTGACTTTCCAATCCAAATAAAATAAAATAAAATAAAATAAAGATTCTTTATAATCCACATGCATTGTTTTAATCAACCAGATTCCACTTGCTATGTTAAGATTTCTGTTTTGCCAACAATTTCTTTCTAAAACTGATTTATTTTCATCGGAAAGGCAGATTTTATAGAGAATAGTGAGATCTTCCATCCACTTGTTCACTCCCCAAGTGGTCGCAACAGCCACAGCAGGGCTGACCTTCTTCCTGAAGCCAGAAACACAATTCTGGCATTTGAAGGTAGAGAATTAGCCACTGAGCCATTGCATCAGCCCCACTAATAATACTTTTAAAGTCAAATAATAATAATCAAATACTCATCCCAGAGCCTATGGAACTGTACTGTAAAATAGATGCCTAAAAAAATCAAATACTTGGGCCTGGTGCAGTGGCCTTAAACGCGCCAGGATCCCATATGGGCGCCGGTTCTAACCCCGGCAGCCCCATTTCCCATCCAGCTCCCTGCTTGTGGCCTGGGAAAACAGTCAAGGACGACCCAGAAGCTCTGGGGCCCTGCACCCATGTGGGAGACACGGAGGAGGTTCCTGGATCCTAGCTCCGGATTGGCACAGTACCGGCCATTGCAGTAACTTGGGGAGTGAATCATCGGATGGAAGATCTTCCTCTCTCTCTCTCTCTCTCTCTCTCTCTCTCTCTCTCTCTCTTCCTTTCTGCATATCTGACTTTGCAATTAAAAAAAAAAAATCAAATACTTAATCAGACTTTTCTTCTGTCTGTATAAACAAAACGCCTGGGACCTCTTTAACCTATTTAGAATAAACTTTTCATTTACTGTAAATGAACACAGTAATTTACAGTTTATCATACTGTATGTGTGTGTGTATACATGTTTAGTTGACATGTAGAATCAAGTTGACATTTCTTGGCGTCTCTTACTATTAAAATGACTATCAGATTACAGTTTGTCCAATAGGATGTAAGTAGATGTGTCATGGCTCAACTGGCTAATATTCCCCCTTCAAGAGCCAGGATCCCGTATGTCTCTGCCAGTTAGTACTCCAGTTCCTCCATTTCCCACCCAACTCCCTGCCTGTTGCCTGGGAAAGTAGTGGAGGACAACGGCCCAAAGCCTTGGGATCCTGCACCTGTGTGGGAGACCCAGAAGCTCCTGACCTTGGATTGGCTCAGCTCTGGCCCTTGCGGTCACTTGAGAAGTGAACCAGAGAATGGAAGACTGTTCTCTCCGTCTCTCCTCCTCTCTGTAAATCTGACTTTCCAGGGCCCGGCACAGTAGCCTAATTGGTAAGCTCCTCACCTTGCATCCACCAGGATCTCATATGAGTGCCAGTTCATATCTTGGCTGCTCTACTTCCCATTCAGTCAAGAACAGTCCAAAGCTTTGGAACCCTGCCCCATGTGGGAGACACAGAATAAATTCCTGGATGCTGGCTTTGGCTGGCTTGGCTCCAGCCACTGTGGCCACTTGGGGAGTGAACCAGTGGACAGAATATCTTTCTCTGAGTATCCGTCTCTCCAATAAATACAAATCTTTTTTTAAAGTCTGATTTTCCAATGAAAATAAATAAATCCTTAAAGAAAAAGCACAAATGTCTCATCTGATTTTTGGAATATGTTCTAAAATAAACAAAGATCTTGCTTCATTCTTTCTGCTTCCACTCTGAATCTTATTAAAGCTCTGTGTTTAAGGATAGTGATCTAATAAAACAAAAACCTAGGTCCCTAATGACATGGTGGAACATCAGAATTAATCCTAGATGTTCACCATTAATTTTAACACAACCACTATTGGGGGTTTCTGTTACTCTGACAAATCTGATTTTAATAATCACACAAAATAAAAATATTCTGTACATTTCGGTAAAAATATTTAAGACATGTGTGGAGACTAAGGGGTTATTAGAGACAACAGAAATCCTTCAAATACCAGTTCTGCTCCTTAGCTAAATGATCCTGGGCAGATAACTTAGCCTCACTGAGCCTCAATTCAAACGTAAAAGGGCAGTGAAAAAACAACTTTTTTACAATTAGTATGAGGATTAAACAAAAGGGAAAGGGGAAAAAGAAGTAAAAAGGGAAATAAGTATGAACAATGAGAAGTAAAAAATATCAGCTGGAGTGCTGGTGTGGTAGCTTATTTGTTAAAGTCCGCACCTTGCATGTGCTGGGATCCCATTTGAGAGCAGGCTTGTATACCAGCTACTTCATTTCCCTACCAGCTCCATGCTTGTGCCCTGGGAAAGCAGCATAGGACAGGCCCAAAGACCTGGGACTCTGCACTCCCGTGGAATACCCAGAGGTGGCTCCTGGCTCCTAATCAGCTTATCTCTGGCCACTGCTGCACTTGGGAAATGAACCAGTGGATGGAAGATCTTTCTGTCTCTTCTTCTCTGTAAATCTGCTTTTCCAACAAAAATAAATAAATCTTTTAAAAAAGGTTTTGTTAACAAAATTGGCTGGGAAAGGAAAATCAAAATGTTATTTTAAAAATTCAAATATAGGGTCCAGTGTGGTAGCCTAGCAATTAAAGTCCTCGCCTTGCACACGCCAGGATCCCATATGGGCACTGGTTCTATTCCCGGCCAACTTGCTACCCATTAGCTCCCTACTTCTGGCCTGGGGAAGCAGTCGAGGACAGCTCAAAGCCTTGGTTCCCTGCACCTGCGTGGGAGACCTGGAAAACGCTCAAAGCTCCTGGCTTCAGATCAGCACAGCTCTAGCCACTGGGTCCGCCTGGGGAGTGAATTAACGGACAGGAGATATTCCTCGCTGTCTCTCCTGCTCTATTTATCTGATTTTCCAATAAAAGTAAATAAATCCTAAAAAATTTCAAATAATGTAAAAAGTGAGACAATTCAAATATGTTTCATCACTACATGACAAATACCTCTAAATCTACCAAGTTATCCACAAAACGTTTAGCTCCATCTCTTACAGGAAAATCTGCCCCTCCACCAAACATACTTTGACAACACAATAAGCTTCAACCATCTTCAACCTACTTTAAAGTGTGAAATGTTATGTTAATTCGAATGTTCTCTGGTATCCATCATCTTCTGTATACATTCTCAGTTGTGATTTTGAATCACCAAAAAAACCCCTCTGATGAGGCTTATAACTTAAAACTAAGAATTACCCTAAAATATTTCTAATTGCTCACAGGTCCCAGATTTTGCTTAACACAAACAACTTCCTCTAATTAATTGTTTTAATCCACTGACTTCATTATTTTTTCCTCACTTCACTGGTACAGGGTGGTACTACTCAAGCTAGGCTAAGATACAGTATAAGACAGTATCTAACGGTTATTTTATGTGTTTATTAAGGCTGGTAAAGGATTCTGCTCTGTAGGAATCATCTTCCTCTAAAGTTAGGTTTATGAGCAATCTCTCTCTCTGAAACACAGCCAGTTGAAACAGCAGAAAGAATTCTGAAAGGCCTCATATTAGCAATTCAATCATTTGCCTAAAAACAACAAATTCACTTCCATTCATAACTGTTGGTCAGATATTCATACTCCATGTTATTAACATTCAGCAAAGGATGATATCAGCAGAAGACTTTAATGATCAAATGGGTAAACTGATCCACTCTCCGGATACCTGTCAATATTTTCCCCTTGCCACACCTCACAGCTAAAATATGGCAGCAATAGGTCCATGCTTACAGAAATCATTGATCTTACCATATTCCTCACCTTCCTAAAGCAACTGTCTCCCCACAGATTCAGTGACAGTGTAAGATATGTGGTAATACGTTGTAGGGTATTATGGCAAGGTTCTCCAGACTACACATATTCTGAATCACATCCAACTTAGAATGCTGTTTCTTTCACAGCCAAGGATGCACAGGTCCAAAAGTCAAGAGGTCAATGTGAGTGACAGCACTTATCATTTACTGTTAGTCACCCATGACAAACTTTCTACATTTTGTTCTTATAAACTTATGGTCTGCTGGCCTACACCTTTAGTTCCAGAGAAAGGCTCTGGAAAGTTAGGAGTGTGACTTGGTCATTATTGACTCCTCAGGCCTGTGAATCAAAAGGCAAATAAAGCAGTCACTTTGTTGGCTGGAGTGAATGATCCTCACTAACAAGGAGAAATTCAACTGCTATTCTACAATGGAGGAAAGGAAGATTATTTCTGGAATATGAGATCCTTTAGGGCATGGGTGGGGAATGCCCAGCCCATGAAATCATTTAGTCTGACCCTGCCAAGGCAGCCACAGGTGGGGCACAAATTTCAGTAAATATGTAACAAGTTCAAGTTAACTTTTAAGTTAATATTTGGTTGGTCCACAGACGGTGTTATAAATATCCAAACGGCCCCTGGCAGAAAATAAGTTTCCCAACCTCACTCTTAGAGTATCACTTTGTTCTGAAAGGCAGAGAAAGGATTAATATGCACACAAAAGCTTTCCCATCTGCTGCTGGTTCATTCACTAACTGCCCACAATGGCTGGAGCTGGATGTGGGCTGGATACAGAGAAGGGAATTCAACACAGGGCTCCCATTCAAGTGGCATGAATCCAACTACTGGAGCCACCTCTTAATATTATCAGACCTCTGATGAAAGCAGAAAACTAAACCTGACACGAAAGCAGGACTAGTAACAATAAGACCCTTCATGAATGAAGGTTTGGTTACCCCATAAGGTAAAGAACCAAACTAATAGAGATACATGCTAAAGGCTAGGATATCACAGAATCATGTGATCTGTTACAAAAATGAAAACTGAACTGAATATTTTGGTTGTTAAGAATATGTGTAGGGCCGAGGCGTGCTGGCCTAGCACCTAAAGCCCTCACCTTGCATGTGCCAGGATCCCATATGGGCACCGATTCTAATCTGGGCAGCCCCACTTTCCAATCATCTCCCTGCTTGTGGCCTGGGAAAGCAGTGGAGGACAGCCCAAAGTTCTGGGATGGACCCTGTACTCACGTGGGAGACCCAGAAGAGCTCCTGGTTTCGTATTGGCACAGCACCGGCCGCTGAGGTCACTTAGAGGGTAAATTATCTGACAAAAGAGCCTCTCTTTCTCACCTCCTCTATATATCCAACTTTCCAATAAAAATAAGTCTTAAAAAAAATATGTACACATAACATAAAAACAAGTACCTCGGGCCCGGCGGCGTGGCCTAGCAGCTAAAGTCCTTGTCTTGAGCGCGCCGGGATCCCATATGGGCGCCGGTTCTAGTCCCGGTAGCTCCACTTCCCATCCAGCTCCCTGCTTGTGACCTGGGAAAGCAGTTGAGGACAGCCCAATGCTTTGGGACCCTGCACCCGTGTGGGAGACCCGGAAGAGGTTCCAGGTTCCCGGCTTCGGATCGGCGTGCACTGGCCCGTTGTGGCTCACTTGGGGAGTGAATCATCGAACGGAAGATCTTCCTCTCTGTCTCTCCTCCTCTCTGTATATCTGACTGTAATAAAAATAAATAAATCTTTAAAAAAAAAAGGTACCTCATTTTCCCTTCTTATGTAACATAAGATAGATTAATATCAAATATTATTTCAGGGCCTGGTCTGGTAACTTAGTGGCTAAATTGTCATCTTACAAGTGCTGGGATCCCCTATGCGTGCCAGTTCGTGCCTTGGCGGCTCTGCTTTCTATCCAGCTCCCTGTTTGTGGCCTAGGAATGCGGGTGAGGATGACCCAAAAAGCCTTAGAACCCTGCACCCACTGGGAGACCCAAGAAGAAGCTCCTGGCTCCAACCACTGCAGCCACCTGGGAAGTAAACCAGCAGGTACATCTTTTTCTCCTTCTCTCTGTAAACCTGACTTTCCAAGAAAAATGAACAAATCTTTAAAAGACACTTCAGTGTTGCTTTGTATCATAGTACTTCAGCTGTAAGTTATGAAGAAGAGCAAATACCACTCCAGATTTTGCATCCTCTTGTGGCTTTGAAAAAAGGGCTAGTGCATTTTTGGTTTGCAGAACAGCTGTATTATATTAGACCGATGTATAACCTTGTCTTTATTTGTGGACTAAGTATGGTTTTTAAAGGAGAGGCATAAGGGGGGTCAATGCCTTGATTGTTAAATTTTATCTGTTGGGCCCAGCACAGTGGCTAGCGGCTAAAGTCCTCGCCTTGAACGCGCCGGGATCCCATATGGGCGCCAGTTCCAATCACAGCAGCTCCATTTCCCATCCAGCTCCCTGCTTGTAGCTGGGAAAGCTGATGAGGACAGTCCAAAGCCTTGAGACCCGGCACCTGCGTGGGAGATCTGAAAGTTCCTGGCTCCTGGCTTCAGATTGGCACAGCACCAGCCGTTGTGGTCACTGGGGAGCGAATCATCAGATGTAAGATCTTCCTCTCTGTATATATGACTTTGCAATAAAAATAAATAAATCTTACAAACAATTTTATCTGTCAACTTCAGCATTTTCCAGATCAGATTAAAATTTAAATTAATGAACTCTTGCTTAAACAGATTGCCTTCCATAATGCATATGTTGTCCAATCAACTGATTGGCGTTTTATATTTCTCTAGGTGACTTCAGAGTAGATGCATGCCATTTGCCTTCCTGGACCTCAAGCTTGCTGGCCTGCACTGAGGATTTTGGACTTCCTAATCTCCATTACTGCATAACATCAACTCCTTAAATATATAAACTACATATTATAAAAATAGACTCGCTACTGCTTCTATTTCTCTGAATTTTTTTTTTAAAGATTTATTTATTTTTGTTGGAAATTCAGATATACAGAGAGGAGAGACAGAGAGGAAGATCTTCCATATGATGGCTCACTCCTCAAACGGCCACAACGGCTGGAGCTGTGCCAATCCGAAGCCAGGAGCCAGGAGCTCTTCCACGTCTCCCACGCGGGTGCAGGGTCCCAAAGCTTTGGGCCGTCCTCAACTGCTCTCCCAGGCCACAAGCAGGGAGCTAGATGAGAAGTGGAGCTGCCAGGATTAGAACCGGAGCTCACATGGGATCCCAGTGCGTTCAAGGCAAGGACTTTAGCCGCTACACTACTGCGCCAGGTCCAATTTCTCTAAATTCGTATACCACTTTAAATGTATGCTACTGTTGCTACCTTACTCTGTTTCTTTAGACCGTATACTATGTGCACATCTACAGAGTTGCTTCTGATTGCTACCTGACAGTCCATGTGAGTAAAAACTATGTTCCTAAAAAAGTTATGCTGAGGTTCTAATACCTGATACCCACAACCTGGACTCAGATTCTTTGCAGATCAAAGTGAGGTCATGGGAGGTGGGCCCTAATCCAATAGGACTGGTATTAGGAGAAAAACGCCATGTGAAGACAGACACATATAGGAAGAATGCATGAGGCAGAGAGTGAAGTGATGCAGCAGCTAATCAAAATCTAGGTTCAGGTAATGAATTCTAACCACATTCTCAAGGAAATAGGATGCTACAGCTACCTTGATTCTTCTTGAGAGAAGAATTAGAGGGTAAACTTCTCTCACATACCTGAGAGAACTGAGAGAATAAATCACTGCTGTTTTAAGCTCCCAGTGCAGTACTTTTTTAATGGAAACTCTCAGTAAACTAATTAAATGTGCAGTCACAGGCCTGGAGCAATAGCATAATGGCTAAAGTCTTTGCCTTCAATGTGCCAGGATCCCATACGAACGTCAGCTCTAAACCTGGCAGCCCCGCTTCCCATTCCCACAAAGCAGTCAGGGAGAGCCCCACAAAGCCTTGGGACCCTGCAGCTGTGTGGGAGATCCAGAGGAGGCTCCTGGCTCCTGGCTTTGGATTGGCTTAGCTCCAGCCTTTGCGGCCGCTTGAGGAGTGAATCATCAAATAGAAGATCTTCCTCTGTCTCTCCTCCTCTCTGTATATATATCTGCCTTTCCAATAAAAATAATAAAATCTAAAAACAAAGAAACAAACAAAAAACCAGGTAGTCACAAAGTTTACTTGTTTACATTCAGAACATGTGGAACAACCAAAATGCTTCCAACTTTCTGAAACTACAAATAACATAATAATGAATATTCCAAGTTAAAAAAAATCCCCTTTGCATCTCTTACAAATACCTTATGATATATCTAAAAATACAATTACTCCAGAATTGCTAGTGACTATACCTATTAGTTGTTGGCACTACCTGGTATAGGGATTTTACAAAGTCCACCAAAAAATTTTTTTTTGCTACTCCTGAGGTAAAACCATGGTCCCTCCCCATTAAGTACTGGCTGTTCTTGTTGAATTATTCCTTAAGACCAGGAAGTGACAACATCCAATTTAGGAGAGAAGATCATAAAAAGTACAGTAATTTCCTGTTTGCTCTATCAGATCACTTGCTCTATGAGGCTAGATGTCAAATGGTCAGAAACCTTACGGATCCACTAAGCCCTCTGGAAAGGGAACAAAGATATTCTGCTATTAACCAGTAAAAAAAACAAGAAGCCGGGCCCGGCGGCATGGCCTAGCGGCTAAAGTCCTCGCCTTGAAAGCCCCGGGATCCCATATGGGCGCCGGTTCTAATCCCGGCAGCTCCACTTCCCATCCAGCTCCCTGCTTGTGGCCTGGGAAAGCAGTCAAAGACAGCCCAAGGCTTTGGGACCCTGCACCCTCGTGGGAGACCCGGAAGAGGTTCCTGGTTCCCGGCTTCGGATCGGCGCGCACTGGCCCGTTGCGGCTCACTTGGGGAGTGAATCATCGGATGGAAGATCTTCCTCTCTGTATATCTGACTTTGTAATAAAAATAAATCTTAAAAAAAAAAAAGTTATGTGAATGAGTCATTTTGGAAGAAAATATTCCAGCAGTCTGAGAGCTCAAAAGCACAGTAACCTAATTAGAGATCTTGACAGAAAATCTCCCAACTAAGCCCCTAGCAGAATCCTGACCCCAGCATCGCAGATAAAAAAGAGTTTATTCCATTTTATAACACAGTTATGTGCTTCTGATGTCTTGAATATAAATACACCTGGGGAAACAGCAGAGGACAGTCCAAGTCTTGAACCATGGACCCACATGAGAGACTGAAGAGGCTCCTAGATCTAGACTGGCCCAGTACCAGCCACTGCAGCCATTTGGGCGGGAAATGAACCAGGGGATGGAAGAGCTGTCTCTCCCCCAAATAAACAGATCTTTGTCCTTCTCTCTGTAAATCTGATCCGCCTTTCAAAAAACAAAACAAACAAAAAACCCAAACTTTTACCTTTTAAAAAAATAAGTAAAACTTAAAAAAAAAAACTGTACATGATTTTCAAAATTTTACATCAAAGTAAGCTTATAATTCCATTTCCACAATTTTTCTTAAATACACTAATATAGTAGCTTCTTTTGGCCCTTTTAATCAGAGTTTCTCAAATTTGTTTTTCTTCCTTCGTATCATTCCTGATTTTTCTAAGTTACTTATTCCCATCTTTCTGCTTTGGTTTCCATCTGTCAGGTTTTACTTAACTGTGTGGTAATCTCCACTTGTCCATTCTCATTACAGTAAAGCACTAAATTCTGTTTGGACATTCTGTGGGAGGGGCTGGTGCTGTGGTGTAGTCAGTAAAGCACTGTCTACAATGCTAACATCCCATACTGAGAGTGCCAGCTCAAGTTCAGGCCGTTCCACTTCAGTTCCGGCTCCCTGCTAACAGCTTGGAAAAAGCAGCAAAAGAGGACTCAAATGTTTGGGCCCCTGCCACTCAAATAAGAGACCAAAAGAAGTTTCTGGCTCTAAATCAGTTTTGGCACTGCAGCCATGTAGAGAGTGAACCAGTAGTTGGAAGACCTCTTTCTGTTTCTTCTCTCTATATAAAATTTGTTTTTCAAATTAAACTTTAAAGAAAGGAACATTCACATTTTGGTTTTACAATACAGCAAATATCGACGGCTACAATACACATTTGTGAAAAAACTGTATGTGCATGTGTGTGTAAGTGTGTGAGTGTGTGTGTTGTGGGGCGAACCCCTGTAGCTTTTAAATACTGAGTCCATGATAACTTGTGGCATTCATATTGGTGGTGGTTATAGGTTTTAGACAGCTTAGTTTTCTTCCAACGGGTATTCTCCTAACCTCTTTTTCTGAAAGCAAAAATCCTAAAGCTGGTGTTCTAGGAGACAAGGGGGTGAAGACAGTGGAATTCTCATTTTTCACATATAGATTTTCTGATTGTCAATTTAGGTTTGAAGCCTCCTTCCTCATTTTTCTCTAGTATATTTTAACAAGCCCCAGTTTTCTACTTTTAATAATGAAAATACCTGGTTATTTAGCAAATACAGAAAGGACACCAGAAGTCTAACTGATTTGCTTAAAATTTTAAAATCAGTACTTTTCAGTTTTGTTCTTGTACTCTACCCACTCTTCAAAGATATTCTTGTACATCTATTGCCTAATCTTTTTGGAGTTCTTCAACATGATTTGGCTTGTTTCTTATACATCATTCCTACAGGCTTAAACTTCAACTTTATTTGGTACTTAAGTTGCTTGTTACCCGTTCAATTGAACCTACAAAAAGTTGAGAGTAAATGAACAGAAACATATCTGTCAGAGACAGAACTGTGGTGAAGCAACCACTTGCAATGCCAACCTCCAGCTGGCAAATCAGTTCTTGCCCTATCTGCTCCATTTTTAATCCAGCTTCCTGCTAATGGCCTGGAAAAAGCACAAGACAGCTCACATCTTGGGCTCCTGCTACCCATGTGGGAGACCTGGATGAGTTGCCTAGCTACAACCTGGCACAGCTACAACTGTTGCAGCTATCTGGGGAGTAAACCAGCAGGTGGAAGATCTTCTTCCCTCTCTGTAACTAATTTCCTTTTTTTTTTTTAAGATTTATTTTTTTTTTAATTGGAAATTCAGATATACAGAGAGGAGGAGAGACAGAGAGGAAGATCTGTCCGATGATTTAATCCTCAAGTGGTCACAATGGCCGGAGCTGAGCCAATATGAAGCCAGGAGCCAGGAGCCTCCTCTGGGTCTTCCATGTGAGCTCAGGGTCCCAAGGCTTTGGGCTGTCCTTGACTGCTTTCCCAGGCCACACACAGGGAGCTGGATGGGAAGTGGAGCTGCCGGGATTAGAACTGGTGCCCATATGGGATCCTGGTGTATTCAAGGCAAGGACATTAGCCGTCAGGCCACGCTGCCGGGCCCCGAGGATCTTTCTTTTTTTAAAGGAGATTTATTTATCTGAAAAGTAGTTGCAGGGTTTGGCACAGTAACCTAGCAGCTGAAGTCCTCTCCTTATGTGCTGGGATTCCATATGGGTGCCAGTTCTAATCTCGGCAGCCCCACTTCCCATCCAGCTCCCTGCTTGTGGCCTGGGAAAGCAGTCAAGGACAGCCCAAAGCCTTGGGACCCTGCACTCGTGTGGGAGACCGGGAAGAAATTCCTGGTTCCTGGCTTCAGATCGGCACAGCACCGGCCGTTGCGCTCACTTGGGGAGTGAAACATCGGACGGAAGATCTTCCTCTCTGTCTCTCCTCCTCTCCGTATATCTGACTTTGTAATGAAAATAAATAAATCTTAAAAAAAAAGAGAAAGATCCTTCTCTTCCTGTCAAATCTTTAAAAATGCTATTTCACATACACATAACATTATAAACACATACACAAGTTCAGTTCGCTGTTTTCATCCTTTTGTTTACTCTGTGCCCTTTTGCTTTGAGCAGTTCTCGTAAATAGCCGAACTACCTTTTTAAAAAAATTTCACTTTTTAAATACATAGATTAAATCTGTTAACTATGGTTCCACTACTTTGTTCTGTTAGTTTATCTCTTTGCTTCCTAGTCCTCTCCCATTTTTTTTTCACAAACCATTTACTACCTCAATCTAAAATTTTAAATGTTACACATAATCCAAAAATAAAGGGATAGAGTAAAATCACTGTTTTAAAAAATTTATTGAACAAACCTCTTTGTATCATGCAAATTGTTACATACAAAAACATCATAAAAGATTAAGAAAGTGAGGTAGGCACTGTGGCAGTAGGTTAAGCTGCTATTTGAGTCACTTGCATTCCCAGAAAGCTTGGTTTGAGTTCTAGGTACTCAGTACATGTCATCCAGCTCCCTGCCAATGCACCAAGGTGGCAACAGAAGACCCAATTTCCTGGATTTCTGCTGTTCATGTGACTCAGATGGTGTTCAAGGGCCTTACCTTCCATCTTGTGGTCTTAGCCACGACCATTGCAGGCACTTGGGGAGTAAACCAGTGGGTGGAAATGCCCCTTTCCTTGACTTTTCTCCTCTGTCATTCTGTTTTTTATTTATTTATTTTACATTTTTTAAATTGGAAAGGCAGATATACAGAGAAAAAGAGAGACAGAAAGATCTTCCATGCACAGGCTCACCTCCCAAGTGGCCCCAGCAGTCAGACATGAGTCAATACAAAGCCAGGAGCTTGTATTGGGTCTCCCATACCTGCACAGGGATCCAAAGCCACAGGTCATCTCCACTGCTTTCCCTGGCCACAAGGAGGGAGCTGGATGGGAAATGGAGCAGCCAGAACACAAACTGGAACCCTTATGGGATCCTAGCAGATGTAACAAGGATTTAGGCACTCGGCCATCACAATAGGTCCTGTTATTCTGTTTTTTCAAATGAAATAAATCTTGAAGGAAAGAAGGATGAAAGAACACCTATAAGACTTTTTTGGTATAATTTGGCTCATGTTGTAAAATATTCCTTCTAATCACTGACTGGACAAAAATATGAATTTTCTTTTTGTACTTGCAAATATCTTGTGCATTCAACAATTCTTATGTTTGACAAAATTCATACAGGATATGTTCACCTCATATCACTGAAATTTCACTTTATGTGACCAATTTAATTCACCACTGAAGAGTAGAGCTGCAACATATAACTTTTCGCAATGACACAATACTTTTGTGCATAGTTCAACATTGTGACGAGTAACTGACTGTCACAATCTACCTAACAAGCTGCTGTATTATAGTCAGTGGTACAAATGAATGGAATTTTAAAATGCAATAATTTTTATTATCTTAATTATATGTGGTGGGCCATGATATTAGCTAAGGTCTAGAATTAATTTTTTCTCAGCATTTATTTTCTGATTTGTACATCTCTCACTTTGTACTTCTTTTGAAAAGAGAACGCAATATTTGAGCATACTGCATCCTTCTTCAAAGAGATTGTATCATTCTTTCTTTGATCATCTTTTTTTAGTACAATGTAACTGTAAAATGATAAAAATTCTTGCATTAAGGAACAAATGTTTCAATACACTAAAAAAGTAGGACCACTAAAAATCCGTGACATACCTCAGAATTAAAAAATGTTTAATGATTTCACAGTGATTGCAAGGTAGAAAATTCTTATTAAATCTTCCTTATTAAATGTTCCCTCTCTTCACTGGAAAAGCTCTAAGAAAGAATTAAAGTACTAAGGTATCTATCATTAAGTGGTTAGAAGTGCTTAAAAATTTAAAAATTAAAAACAACTCAAATTGGGCCAATACAATGGTTCAATGAGCTAATCTTATGCTTGTGTCAGTGTCAGTTCCTGTCCTAGCTGCCCCCATTTCTCTTCCAGCTCCCTGGTTGTGGTCTGGGAGAGCAATGGAGGATGGCCCAAAGTCTTAGGACCCTGCACCTGTGTGGGAGACCTGGAAGAAGCTTCTGGATTAGATTGGCTCAGTTCCAGCCACTGCAGCCATTTGGCAAGTGAACCAGTGGACTGAAGATCTTTGTAAATATGTCTTTCCAATAAAAAAAATAAAATCTTTAAAAGTATTCCAGCTGACCAGAAGGTATACCAATGGGTTAAGTTTGCTTCATTCTTTTATTTTCTTCTGCTGGCCTGAAAGACATAGATTCTGTTCTTTTCATGGATGTTCTTAAAAACAAAAGCAGCAGCAAAAACAGCAAACATGTATGAAACATCTGAATGTTCTAAGAACTTTTATTTTATTTTTAAAGATTTATTTTTGTTGGAAAGGCAGATATACAGGGAGGAGGATCTTCCATATGATGGTTCACTTTTCAAACGGCTGCAATGGCTGAAGCTGAGCTGATCCGAAGCCAGGAGCCAGGAGCTTCTTTCAGGTCTCCCACATGGGTACAGGGTCCCAAAACTTTGGGCTGTCCTCAACTATTTTCCCAGGCCACAAGCAGGGAGCTGGATGGGAAGCGGGGCTGCCAGGATTAGAACTGGCACCCATATGGGATCCCGGACATTCAAGTCGAGGACGTTAGTTGCTAGGCTACCATGCTGGGCCTTCTAAAAATTTTTCTAATGGCTTTATGTGTATTCATTTACTCCTCCTTTTAACACTGTATGTATTATCCATTTCCATTTACAGAAAAAGAAATTTGGGCATGGTAAAGTAAGGTAATTCCTTAATGATACACAGTAATAAGGTAGTCTGCTGTAAAACCACAAAAATATCTATTTTTAAAATATACATTGCAATTGAGTCTCTGTGCTCTCCTACTATGGACAAGGCAGGAACACAGCAACTTCCTTGGGGAGACATTCAAATTCAGAAAGCCCAGAGAACACCTGACAGATTGTACCAAGAAAGCATACATACTATAGTCAAATTTTAAAAAGCTAAACTAAAAAAAAAAAAAAAAGGAAGAAAAAAGTGTTATGTCACTTTTAGATGAATTCATGTTAGATTAATGGGAAAAATCTTAGTTGAAACTTGATAGGTCAGGAAAAAAAGGTGATGACATATTCAAGGTCCAGACAAAAACTGCCAGCCAAGAATACTGTATTCACCAAAACTATCCTTCAGAAATAAAGAGAAATGCTTTCCTTGATAAGTAAAACCTGAAGGAATTCACAAACACCAGAGCAACCATACACAAAATGTTTAAAAGAATCCTTATTAGAAGCAAACTAACTAGGGCTGGCCCTGTGGCTCAACAGGCTAATTCTCTATCTTCAAGTACCCCATATGCCATTGGTTTCTGTTCTAGCTGTTCCATTTCTGATCCAGTTCCCTGCTTATGGTCTGGGAGGGCAACGCAGGATGGCCCAAGTCCTTGGGAGACTCAGAAGAGGTTCCTGGCTCCTGGCTTCAGATGGGCTCATCTTTGGCTGTTGCTGCTATTTGGAGAGTGAACCAGCAGATGGAAGATCTTTCCCTGTCTTTTCTTTCTGTAAAATCTGCTTTTCCAATAAATACAGGTAAATCTTAATTTAAAAAAAAAAGTAAGATAACTGCTGTCATGGAAATACAAATTTTAACAGAATAGATACTTAATATGTAATCCATATTTCTGTTTTCTCTAGAATTTGCTGTATATCCAATTAATCAATCAGTACCTATATTAGTTAGGACCTTAATTCTATAACTTTCTTGTGATCACTAGGTTTTGATATCATAATTACACTGCTCTCTTAAAATGAGATGGAAAGTACTTGAATCTTTTCTCCTTTCTCAAAGAGCATATTACTGTAAATTTCTTCTTTAGTTTTGTAGCCTTTTAGTTATCTCTGAAGAGATATTTTTAAAATGAGTTTAATTTCTTAAATACATGACAGCATTCAAGATTTTTATTTCCATGTCAGTTTTTAATCTTTCATATAAAACTGCCAGATACCCTTTATGAAGATAATCCATTTTTTTAATGCTTTTCCCCCCACCTAACTGAAAGGCAGAATGACACAGAGTCACACAAAGACAGAAAAGATCTTCTAATAGCTTCCTCCCCAAATGTCTGTAACAGCCAGGGTTGGGCCAGGCCAACAGCTCCATCCAGGCCTTCCACACAGGTGGCAGGGATCCAGGCACTTGTGCAATTATCTGTTGTGGTCCAAGAAACATTCCTAGGAAGCTGGATAGGAAGTGAAATAGTTAAGACTAGAACCAGTACTCCAACATGGAATGTAGGCATTGCAAGCAGAGGCTTAACCCACTGCATCACAGCACCTGCCTTAAAATTGTGAAAGGGAGATTAAAACAGTCTGTCAAAGAGATATCTACACTCCCACGTCTACTGCATTACTGTTCAAAACAGAATACTTTTCACAAGGTAGGAAATTATTCCAAATGCTTATCAATATTATATTCCTTCTACACAAATAAAATGGGTCCCTCTATCTGCTGAAAGTTTTTGTTCTGATAAATATGCTGTCACCTGGATGCACTGGTGCTGATACTACAACTTTAAAAAAAAAAAAAAAAAAAAAAAAAAAACACTACTGTTATGTTTTGCCATTTCAACACTGAGTGGCTAGAAATAGATTCGATAATTACTCAGCAATGTGTAATTTAAACATGAAAACAAATCAGAGTAGGTATATAGTATAACTGGTCAAGCACTCACTGACATGTTTTCATCCCAATTAGGAATTCCTGGGTTTTGATCCCAACTCTGTTCTAATTCCAGCTTCCTGCTAATGCAGATGCTGAGAGACAGAGGGGGATGTTGCAAGATTTAAGGTCCCTGCCAGGTGACTAGTACTGAGTTCACAGCTTCTGACTTCAACCTGGGCCATCTCCACCTGTTGTAAGCATTTGGGGAGCAAATCAGTGGAAAGGAATTATCTGTCTTTCCTGGCCTTTCAAGCAAGTGAAAAAAATTTTAAAAAAGAAAAGTTTAGAGAACCAAGATGACGGAAAAGGGTAAAGGCACATTTAAACAGACGGAGAAATATTGGCCAGTGTGAAGCAGAGAGGGCACCTGGATTCTGACAGACACAGGAAAGCGGCAGACACAATGTGTGGTGCTGCAGTGACTGCTACGCAAGCAACATTCAGCATTCAGCAAGTTCTGGCACCAGCAGCCAGAACTCCACTAACCACCAGGTGGGAAGGGACTTTCACTGGGAGCTCAGGAGGTGAACCCAGACAAAGAACTGCTTGTCCTGTTGGTCTGTTTGATTTAACCAGTAGCACAGACAAAGCATCAGGTCCCATTGCAGCCACTTGGGGAGTGAACCATCGGATGGAAGATCTTCCTCTGTGTCTCTCCTCCTCTCTCTACATCTACCTTTCCAACAGAACAGAAAATAGTTCTTTAAAAAAATAAATAAATAAAAAAGACTGCAGAGACAACAGTGAGCTGCGCACACGCTGGTCCTACAGGACATCGTAAGGGTCATCGTACTGGTCAAAATAGGTTCGTGTGGCCCTCAGACCTAACGGCTAACAGCGTCTGGCAAGATCAGCACCACCAACAACCTAACTATAAAGGACACCTGTTGTCTCACTAATCCTGGGACTTGCTCCAACTGAAGTGGGAAAAAGGTTGTACAGACACAGGTGCATCTTCAGCATGGTATCACAGGAGGTGGAGACTGGTGAGCCAAGAGCTGGGACTACAGAGAACATGGTAGAAATCTAACATAAGAACCCAGACCTGGAACTTGCTGGGGAGCGTGACACAAGTGGGTGCAAACAAACAGTCCATGTATCAACTGCAAATAAGTGAAATTGAACCATAGACCTTGGGTCACAGAGCTTAAAAATCTGCCCCAAGGGGAAGAATCTGATAACCAGAAGTACAATAACCAAGAGCAAAAGAAAAGACAGAGGCACAATGAATATTACTGAAGACTCCCCTGCAAAGGAGCAAAACCCTTTGCCAACATCAGAGTTAACTGAGGAAGACATTGAGAAAATGGAGGATACAGAATTCAAAACACTTGTTGTAAAACTTCTTATCAACAGTGAGAAGCAAGCACACAAAAGCAGGAATTCAAGGAATATGTCACACTGGAAATGAATCAAATGAAAGCTGATATATCAGAAATGAAGACTACAGTGGAGTAAACAAAAAGTTCACTGGAGAGTCTCCAAAGCAGAAATGAAGCAGGTAGAAGAAAGAATCTCAAATTGGAATATACTTCCTGTCACCAGGGGGAAATAAACAAAAAAGCTGGAAGCAGAGCTGGATCAGGCCAAAAAAAGTATTGAAAAATTGAAAGACACTATTAAGAGGCCAAACATAAGAGTTATGGGAGTCCCAGAAGGTGCAGAAAGAGAAGCTGGGTTTAAAAAAATCTATTTAAATGAAATAATAAGGGAAATTTTCCCTAATCCAAAGAATTGGGAGACAACACCCAGGAGCGGCACAGGAACTCCCAATGGACTTTGACCAAAAGTGATCTTCACCACCACACATGATAATCAAGCTCTCTTCAACTGAACACAAGGAAAAGATCCTTAAACGTGCACGTGAAACAAATGAACTGCCAATTAAACTCACAGGAGATCTCTCACAGGAAACTCTACAGGCAAGAAGAGAATGGAGCAACATATTCCAGATTCTACAAGCAAAAAATTGTCACCACAGGATAACGTACCCAGCAAAGCTTTCCTTTGTCTTTGAAAATGAAATAACATTTTTCCACAGTAAAGAAAAGTTAAAAGAATAAGCTTCTTCCAAACCTGCCCTACAAAGGATGCTTAAAGATATTCTCTTGACAGAGAAAAGGAATAGCATCCACCAAAATCAAAGGCAAGTGTGAAGAACAGCCCAGTAAAATAACAGAAAATTAAATCAATGAACAACCTATCGCCTAAATGACAGGACCAAATTACCACCTATTTGTATCAACTCTGAATGTAAAGGGCTTAAACTCATCAATCAAACATAATTAGTAAACTGTATTAAAAAACAAAATCCACCTATTTGTCGCCTACACGAGACATAGCTCACCAACAAAGATCAGTGGACACTATATCTCATGGATTTTGATTTTTTTTTGTTAGGTTCATCTCTTCAAAACACTTTCTTCTAATTAAGTTCTTCAATGACTCATAGATCATACAGTAGCATCATTTTCTTCAAGAAGGGTATTCGTTTTCTTTTTATTTCTTCAGCGACACATTAGTCATTCAGTACCATGTTATTCAACTTCATGGTGTTGTTAATTTCTTTTTTTTTCTTCCTGTTGTTGATTTTGTATTGTGGCTTTTCATTTAAGGCAAAGTATAGTAACTGTGTAATGGAGACTATCATATCTAGATGTGAGGATACAATGCAGTATGCATCTCTACTTTCAAAGATGGACTCGCAATGAAACTGTTTACCATATCTTGACAATAGGATGCTGGACTCTCTGCCATTGTCCATGCCCGCAATGATGGACATATGACTGTTTATGAAAAACTATACTATAGTAATGATAAAGGGAACTCAGTGAGGGGGTATGGTAATTGTGGAGGGGATAAAGGAAATCTCAGGCCTATGGAATTATATCATAAAATGATAATGATAATAAAAAGTAAAAAAGTTGAAAAAAACTATAAAACTGTGTCACATAATACAATGTAATTAATGAATTAAAAATAATAAATTAAAAAGTTGAAAAAAAAAGCTTAGTTCAGTATGAAAAACTTAACTATCTCACTAAATATTATTACTATTCTGCAATCTCCTAAATTTCTTTTCAATATCTGTATTTGAATTTTTATGCAATTTAAAAAAATGTTTCTTGCTGAATAGACGAGTATCACCAATTCTTTCATTCACTATGTTCCATGTGGCATACCATGTGGGTAATAGAGTTCTAGTATTTTCTTTTTATATATAGATTATTGGCATCTACCTGATTTGCAATCTTGTTAGCTTGGGTATAAGTTATACACCTTAAAACTATTCTATTGTTTATATTCCTTAGACTGACAGTGATTTCCCCTCTCCTACACAAAATACACACAGTACAAACAAATCATTATAATTCCCTGCCCTCTCTACTGTGTAACCAATTATTTCATTCTTAATAAAGGTTTTAAGTTTACTAAGAATAAACATGGCATGCACACACGTTTGTGTGTATACTTGTGTGTTAACCTCAGTCTAACAATTTTCAATTTGCTACTACTTCTCATTCTAGAAGTTTTAACAATATCTGTGAATGCCTCTTCCTAGAGTTAGTTACTCAGTCACAGGCACTCTAATCCAAAAAGCCTTTACTGTTTTCTTCCAACTCTGTGAACATGGAATCTATTTAAGACGTATCTTTAACACCCTAATCCACATCCTTTTTCAGTTCCTTCCTGACTCAGCCATGTTTTCTGGATTGCAAGTATGAATTCTGCACCTTACACCCCAATTGTCTATTAACCAGTCTCTATCCTGCAGGAGATGACCTACCAGCCATATGCTTGCTTCCAAAGCAGATTCTGGTATTTCATACTGAATGTTGTTAAGATTTTAATTTTTTATAGATAACTTTTTCTTTTCTGAATAAAAACTCAATACTCCTACTTGCTCATTTGCTTATTTTTGTACATCTTTCCAAGTTTATGAGTGCACAAAAACATACAAAAGTAAGCTATTCAGCCTCAAAAACTCTCATTTTTCCCCCCTTGTGGATTCCAAGTATTCCATTCACAGCATTTTCTATCATTTTTAAAATCAATTTCCTCCTGGTAGACCTTTGGGTTTTTCTAACCTTCTGCTATTACAGACCTTGCTACCAAATAATCTGATCATATGTGCAAGTAAGACACGTTTCAGGAAATACAACCTGCTGCGTTAAACAGTAAATACACTTTTACTGTAACAGATATGGCCCAATTGCCTTCCACAGAGTTTATTTCAATTTGTATGCTCAACAGCAATGTATCAGTCCGCTTTTCCCTCCCACAGTTCTACAACCAGCAGTGTTGCCCAGCTTTTTTGCTTTTGCTTGAGAGTCTTCCTGATCATTTCTCCTTACAGTGTAATTCATTATAGAAAAAAAAACTACAGGTAACCTACATGTCTAACAACAAAGGTTAAATTCATATGGTAGGGATTAAATGTATTCAAGAGTAAATAGCATATTGTACATTGGAAATATATTATGCAGTCCTCAAGAACCATTTGCAAAGACTACACATATACATATTAAATATGTTTACACTGGGGGAAAAAGGATACATTAAATGGCATGGGGTAGTATAAAAATGCACACAGAAGATGACTCCTGTAAAACATAATTTTACATATTTACATATTACTACATATTATATTATTTCTCTGGTTTGCTGGCTTGTTGCTGATTTTTAATTTTTTGTTTTTCTGTGTATTAAAAATTTTCTCTACACCTATAATTGATCACGCTTCAATTTTTTCAGAAGCAGGTAACTACAGTAAATTTAGCAATAATTTTATGTAATAATTTACTCTTCCAAGGAATCTGATTTTTTTTAAAAAAAAGATTGTATAGCAGATACTAATTATTTATACAAAATAGTAGAACAATTAAAAATTTTCTCAGGTTTTAATCAGCCACGGAAATAGTTGTACAGCTGCTTTTGATAGCTTCTGAAATGAAATTATTTAACCTTCTGTTTACTTATATGATACATGGGTAAAATACTATTTACTTCATAGGGTTGTACGAATAGAAAAATTCCTTGTATTATTTAATTGATCTATCAAGGTAACTAACAGTACACGCTTAAATGCTTTAGAAAATACTTCGTTATTTATAATACATAAATTATACAACATTCTACTGTTTACTGTAATTACATACACGGATACTAGGTACCTATTAACAATTACAAAGCAAAAAAGTTTCTAAGTTTCTAAGTATCTTCACTGCCAAAAAGTATTATAAGTTGAGTATCCTTCATCTGAAATGTTCAGGAAATAAAATGTTTCAGATGTCAAGTTTTTGGATTTTGGATTATTTACATAGACCTTACTAATTATACCTAACATGAAAATCTGAAACCCTCCAAAACCTAAAACATGATGATACTCAATCTAAATAAAGGAAGCATTTAAGACAGTTAACAAGATGTTTACTATGCAAAATACTATCAAATATTTACAGTTAATTCCTCACTCATTAAACAAATGGGTTTAGCAATAACTGTAAATGACAGCAAGC
Organism: Ochotona princeps; assembly: GCF_030435755.1. Lineage (NCBI taxonomy): Eukaryota > Metazoa > Chordata > Mammalia > Lagomorpha > Ochotonidae > Ochotona > Ochotona princeps. The sequence goes on from NC_080839.1 coordinate 26,207,904, forward strand.
ATCTGAAGCACTAAGACACGAGAACACTTAAAGTGATCACATACTAAACTGTAGCAACTCAACAGTTCACAACTTTACAACAGAATAAAAAAATCTTAAAAAGCAATGTAAAAGAATAGATGTGGTTCACAATAGTACAGTGAGTAAATGAATCTGTTTAAAAGAAAAATCAAGTGAAAGAGAAACAGCTAGACAAAGTGCAGAAGGCTTCAAATTCTCAGTTAAAGAATTCAGATTATTTCCCAGGTGGTACAACAAAGCAATGGACATGAAAGAATCTTATTGTAACTGATTGCAATTTGATGTCCTTTTGGCAAGATATACCAATATAAACCGGGAAGAGATGAATAGAGGGCAATTACAAAGTAAAAACAATGTTGTCCCGGTAACTCTTCCATGACTCTTCCACCCTTTGTCTGCCCTCTTTCCTCCCATTAAGAGTACCCCTCTCCCTGACCCTGGACACACACTGATCTCTCCCTTTTCTTCATCTAGGGCAGATTCAATTTTTCAAGATTCAGTTTAAGTACTCTCTATCTGGGAAGTGTTTCCAAATCCTCTCACCACAAAAGTCCAATCTCCCTTCTAAACTATTACACGTAAAAATAAATTCATTGTATCTCATAAATTAATGGTGGAATTATAAACTACAGAGCTCTTTAAAATTACAGATTTAACAACCTTTACCAGACACTAAAATACAAATGCTCCCTTCAAATTCATCAAAATGTAAACATCAAATAATGTTTTGTGAAACTGGAACTGAAACATGTAAAGGTATTTTTGTAAGACTGCTGCACAGTTTCGTAACAGCAAAAATAGCTTAAATATCAACACAAGAATATTTAATAAAATATGGTACAGTCATGTGATGGATTATTTGCAACTCTCAAAAAGAACAAGGCATACTGATACGTATGTATACTGATGTCCAGGGTACTATAAGTAAAAATAAAACTTTAAACTGACTGATTAATAAATGCAGTGGCTTTTAAAAAATATTTTATTGTTTACTTTAAAGGCAGTTACAGGGTTGGAAAGCAGTGGGGGGACAGACACAAACATAGAGTAATCTTTAATCTGATTTGCTCCCCAAATGACCAGAAGTGAGCTGAACTTCTTCCCGGTCTCTCATATGGGAGGACTTGGGCAATTCTCTGCTGCTCTCCCAGGTGCATTAGGCAAGCAGTTGGATCAAAAGTGGAACATCTGGGTCTCACACCAGCGCCCACACAGCACTAACCTTCATTTTGGTTTCTTTTAATGAAAAACAGTACGTTACATATACATACATTAAAAAACTCAAAAGTAACAACTCAATAGGAATTGACTCTGTAGACAGCAAAGTATGATAAAATAGTTGTTTTCTCTCTAAATTTTATCTATCTTGTGTTCTTTCATTCACTTAGCAATCAAAGAATTTCCAGGGTGCCAGGTACTCAATAGCTCTATCACTGACTTTGTACGTCATTATTATCTCTTTTCCAAGAATATTCCATGTATCATCTACACCCAGGAACTGTAAATACACTGAAGGTAAGGTCTCTTAATTTCCCATAGCAATAACCATTAATAACTGACACTAAATGTTTGCAGATACATACAAATATGTATTTTTAATGGTATTAGTAATTTTTCTTTTTTTAATCTAATTGTGGTTGCTTCTTGGAAGTCTGAAAGAAGAATGGGACCAAAAGCAGTTTTTAGGAGGAACTCAGTTTCATAAATAGAGTTTACATTTATATTATTTTTGACATTTCACAATTACTGAACCAACCCACAAGTGCAGGGCATAGAAACAAAGAAAAAGGGGCTGGTACAGTGGCACCAGCTTCTCATATGGGTGCCAGTTTGTATCCTGGCTGCTCGACTTCAAATTCAGCTATCTACTTACAGCCTAAGAAGGCAGCAGAGGGTGGCAAACATCCTTAGGACTCTACACTTATGTGGGAGACCCAGAAGAAGCTCCAGGTTCCCATTTTGGATCTTCTCAGCTCTGGCCTTTGTGGCATATGGGAGTGAACCAGTGAATGGAAGACCTTCTCTGTATCTCCTCTCTCTGTAAAATCTGCCTTTCAAATAAAAATGAATCTTAAAGGAAACAAAAAATGACATCCCCAATTAAACATGCCTAGCTGTATAGACAGTGGCGTGACATTTTCATCCTCATACAGGTTATGAGGATGGTGACGTTGAAAACAGTCTTAGTATGTGGTTTTTGTCATGTGGAATTCCTCTTATACATTCAATCTAGTTTCAATCAGTTGTCATCTGATTTTATTATCAAGTTAGACCTAAATGCATTGGAGGAATTTGGTGGTTTTGCCTTTGTTTTTAGGCATGGGATATCCTAGTAGGGAAAGTCCTGTGAGAAAACATGGCAAAGAGACACACCACAATGTGGAAGAATAGTAAAAAGGATTAAAAAATGTTCGAATAAAAACATGCAGTGAGCTGAGCATCTGACACTGTATTTAGGACACTGCTTCGGATACCCTCACCCATATCTGACTGACTGGGGGAGTGGGGATCAAGTCCTGATTCAGCTTCTTATTTGGCTTCATGCTAATGAGCACCAATGGAAGCAGTGAGTAATATCTCAAGTACTTGAGTCCCTGCTCCCCATGTGGGAGACTTGAATGATTTCTGGGCTTCTGCTTTATGCCAGGACCAAACCTGGCTGCTGTTAGGCATTTAAGGAGTAAATCAGCTAATGTAAGTTCTGACAGTCTGTCTGTACCTTTCAAATAAATTTGAAAAATTTCTCATGAATGATGTTTGTTATTTTTAATGTGACATGCTTCAACTTGTCATTTGCCTTAATTTACACAGAACCCTCACTGCAAAAACTTTTATGTAGTCAATTTCGTGATTTTTCTTCTGACGGTTATTGACTTTCTGAGATTCCTTTGGAAAAAAAATGTTTTTAAAAAACTTATTAAATCATTTGTAATGTTATTTTTATATTGAAGAGAATTACCTGAATATTTTCCAAATGAATAATCGATAGTGTCATATAAAAATATTTTTTATTGAAAAGGCAGATTGATAGGAGACAGAAAGATCTTCTGTCCACTGGTTCACTCCCTAAGTGGCCATAAATGGCCAGAGATGAGCCAACCCAAAACTAGGAGCCAGGAGCTTTTTTCAGGTCTCACATGTGGGTGCAGGGTCCCAAGGCTTTGGCCATCCTTGACTGCTTTCTCAGGCCACAGGCAGGGAGTTGGAACAGGAGTGGTGCAGTAGGGATACAAACTGGTGCCCATATGGGATCCTGACGCAGGCAAGACAAGGACTTTAGTCACGACCCACTGCACCAGGCCCAGTATCATTTATTAATCTCTCTCCTCACTGATGTGAAATACCCATCATTACACATAGCTGAATTTACAGTGGTAAAGAACTTTTCTTCTCCAAAAGCATTAACTAGCTTAAAGTATCTATAATCAATTCCACTAGGAATCAACACATGAATCTACTCACAAGATGATTCCTTCACACTGAATAATGTAACTCCTTTTCTCTAGCCACACAAAGCCAAAATACACAAAAGTTAAATTAGCAAAAAAATAATCCATAATTTATTTCAACAGTTCTTCTAAGTTATCAAATAAGCATCCTAATTTAATTTCTGATTAAGGAATTGCAGAAAACTTTCAAATCAACAGGTTTAACTCACTAAAATAAAAAATGAACAGAATGATAGATAATACTGGAACAGGAATCAAAAACACCATTATCACAGACTGAGAATTTAGAGATGTCATCTCTAAGTCCATGTTACTTTGAAAAAGCTAATAAACTTTTAGAATTGGGACTATGGATCCTTCTATTTTAAATACTCCAGAATTTTAATTGTTTCTGATTTACTGTCTCTACAAAAGTGAAAAATCTAATACTGATAGCTTCTGTCAAAGAAGTATACACTTTTCTCTATATTATATTCTTTTATCAGTCTAAGACAATCCAATCATAACTTTTTCTAGCTATCTTTAGAGGATACAGAAAACAAGTGAGCAACATTTTTTGTTGGATAATTACTTTGAATCACATTAAAGGTTAATTTATTATCCTTAGGTGTTGGCATTGTGACGTATTGGCTAGTGTCACTCATCTGCAATGCCAGCATTCCATATGGGCACTGGTTTGATTCTCAGTTGCTCCACTTCAGACCCAACTCCCTGCTAATGGCCTGTAAAAGTAGTGGAGGATGAATCAAGTGCTTAGGCCCCTGCACCCATGTGGAAGACTGGGAAGAAGCTCCTGGCTCCTGGCTTTATCCTGGCCCAGCCCTGGCTGCTGCAGCCACCTAAGAGGTGAACCAGTGGATGAGAGATCGATATCTCTCTCTTGTTCTGACTCCTAAACAGATGTGTGTATCCTCTCTGTAGATGTGCCTTTCCAATAAAAATAAAGCTTATAAAAGCACATTTTTTGGGCCCGGCATGGTAGCCTAGTGGCTAAAGTCCTCACCATGAATTGAACCGGGATACCATACGGGCACTGGTTTCGATCCAGCTGGTCCACTTCCCTTCCAGCTACCTAGCCTGGGAAAGCAATAGATGGCCCAAAACCTTGGGACAGGATGCTGTACCATGTGGGAGACCCAGAAGAGGCTCCTGGCTCTAGATTGGCTCAGCTCTGGCCATTATAGCCATTTGGGGAGTGAACCAGTAGATGGAGGATCTTTCTCTAAGTCTCTCCTCAGAAATAAAAAAAAAGTACCAAAAAGGCACATTTCCTTCTTTTAACAAATGACTCAACTGTATGTATTCTTGATTTAGCAAGTGTTTAAACCACTGGATCCTTTATTAATATTATTTCCATTATCTTTTTTTTAAAGATTTATTTATTTTTATTGGAGGAGGGACAGAAAGGAAGATCTTCCGTCCGATGATTCACTCCCCAAGCAGCCGCAATGGCTGGAGCTGAGCCAATCCGAAGCAAGGAGTCAGGAGTTCTTCTGGATCTCCCGTGCGAGTGCAGGGTCCCAAAGCTTTGGGCCGTCCTCGACTGCTTTCCCAGGCCACAAGCAGGGAGCCGGATGGGAAGCAGGGCCGCCAGGATTAGAACTGGTGCCCATATGGGATCCCGGTGCGTGCAAGGCAAGGACTTTAACCACTACGCTATGGTTCTGGGCCCGAACCACTGGATTTTTATATAATCTGTGAACATTCTTTATTTATTTATTTATATTGTAAAAGCAGAGTTATAGGGAAAAGGAGAGATAAAGACCTTCTGTCCAAGGGTTCATTTCCCAAGTAGACATCATGGCTGGAGCAAAGCCGACCCAAAGCTAGAACCCAGGAACCTCCTCGGGGGTCCATTTATTTTAAACATTCTAAAATTTAACAGCTTTGGGCCATCCTCCACTGCTTTCCCAGGCCACAGGCAAGGGGCTGGATGGGAAGTGGAGCAGCTAAGACACAAAACGGCACCTATATGGGACCCTGGTGGATAAGACGAGGATCAAGCCACAGAGCCATTATGCTGGGTGATATAACCCTATTTAATGCAATGCAGTTAATATAACATGAATATTTTTAACTTAATGACAACCAGTAGCTCTTAAGACCTGAAATCAGAAGGAAGTTGGAGACAATTTCACTTAGTAAATGCCTATTTGTAAATGGTGAGTGCTATTTTTACATTATAGCTTCCATATAACCTATCTTTTAAAAAAATCTTAAAAAGGGGGGGCCTGACAAGGTAGCCTAGCAGCTAAAGTCATCGCCTTGAACACTCCAGAATCCCATATGGGCACCGGTTCTAATCCCCACAGGTCCACTTCCCATTCAGCTACCTGCTTGTGGCCTGGGAAAGCAGTCAAGGACGGCCCAATGCCTTGGGACCCTGTACCCGTGTGGGAGACCAGAAGAGCTCCTGGCTCCTGGCTTTGGATCGGCACAGCACCGGCCGTTGTGGTCACTTGGGGAGTCAATCATCGGACAGAAGATCTTCCTCTCTGTCCTTCTCTCTGTATATCTGACTTTTCAATAAAATATAAAAATCTTAAAAAAAATCTTTAAAAAAATCTTCCAAGTGACTGAACATTAATATGACTACTCCACCAAACAACAAAAGCTTTATAAAAATCTGGATATGGAAGAGGTTCCTCGGTCCCTAGCTTTGGATTGGCTCAGCTCCTGCTATTGCGGCTGCTTGGGGAGTGAATCATCGGACGGAAGATCTCCTTCTCTGTCTCTCCTCCTCTCTGTGTATCTGACTTTCCAATAAAAATAAACATTCAAAAAAAATCGTCAAGGAAATGCAGATCAAAACTGGTGATGAAATATTTTCTTACCCGTGTTAGGATACTGAAGATTATACTCACCTGGGAACATAGAAAAGTATAGTTGCTATCAAAAAGTTAGAATTCCTTAAGAAATCAAAAGTAAAGGTTCTACGTCTTCCAGCAATCCATTTTAGAATTTAATTCAGTTCTTGAAAGAAATGAAATCAGTTCTTGAAGAAATATTTTATCGCAACACTGTTTACAATAGCCAAATGGAAATAACCTATCTATTGACATGAATGGTCAAATAAAATGTGGTATATTCATACAATGGGAGATGATCACATCCCTGCCCCGGTTTTTTTTTAAAGGGGGGAATTCTACAAATGGAACATACTGATCTACCTTGATGTTTGTTAGGTTGATTTGCTAGTCACAGAGGAAAAAGGGCTGGAAGAGGGAAATGAGTTATGGTTGAGTACGAAGTTTCACTTAGCATATCTCAGGGTCTGCTATGCAATACTGTACCTATTGTGAACAGTACTGTATGATATACTTCGAAATTTTGATAAGGGGTGGCATTGTGTTGTAGTGTTAAACTGCCTCTTTGGTGTAACATGCCACATATGAGTGCCAATTTGAGTCCTGACTTCTCTGGACTAAATCTAACTGCTAGTTAATGCAGCTCTGGAGATATCAACTGACCTAAGTTGGGTCTCTGGCACCCATAGAGGAGACCCACATTGATTGCCTGGCTCCTGGCTTACATCTAGCCCCAACATCGTGGAGTGAACCAGCAGATGAGTAATATCTCCCACTCGTACCATCTTTGTTTTTCAAATATAATATCTATTAAAAATAAAAGAATACTTTGAGGCCAGTGCAGTAGTATAGTAGGCTCCACTTCCAAGTGCTGACATCTTATATGGGTGCTGGTTCATGTCCTTTCAGCTCCCTGCTGGCCTAGGGAAGCAGTAGAGTATGGCCCAATTCCTTGGGATCCTGTACCCATGTGGAAGTCCCAGAAGAAGCTCCTAGCTCCAGATTTACTCAGCTCCAGCCATTGCAGCCATTTTGGAAGTGAACCAATGGATGGAAGATCTTTCTGTCTATCTCTATAAATCTACCTTTCAAGGAAAATAAATAGATCTTTTTTAAAAATAATGCTTCAATAGTAATTTGTGATGTGAACTCCCACTGTTTGCTTGGTAACATGTGGTTCTATATTGGTCATTTTAAATTTGAATCAAAGCTTCAACTTTATATTTTTCAATGCTACAATGTTAAGTATTCATTTATGAATGTTTTTAGTGTTTGTATTCATGGCAACTTTTAGAGTAAACATTGGCCATATCATTTCTAGGGAACAGATAACAATGATCAGGAAAAATTATTTTGTAATTAAAAAAAAGTTATTTGGGACTTTAAGCCAGTGATTCTGGTTTGCGTAGGTAAGTTTGTAACTTCAGCATAGACTTTTTTGGTATCAAGTCATTTGACTAAATCACATCACCACCTGTAGTGCTGAACCCTGTATAGGCACTGGTTCCTGTCCTCAAGCTCTATTTCTGATCTGGTTCCCTGCTGACATGTCTGGGAAAGCAGTGCAAGATGGCCCAAGTGCTTGGGTCCTTGCCAACCCTGAGTGAGATCTGGATGGATCACTGTCCATTGGGGTGGGTGGGGGTACATGTGAGCATCCCTTTTATTTCTGCTTTTCCTTGTAGTCTATATTTTAACAACTATACTGAAAGACATCAGAATATTGGTTTTCCTCTTCTTTGAGTTAAAAATAACCATTCCAAAGCGAGGAACTCAATTTTTTAAAAAAAGATTTACTATTTCTATTAGAATGGCAGAGTTACAGAGAGAAGAAAAGATAGGGAGTGAACCAGCAGATGGAAGATCTTTCTGAGTGGCCACAACAGCCAGATCCAAAGCTAGGAGCCAGGAACTTCATCTGGGTCTCCCACGTGGGTGCAGATCTATCCCAGGACTTTAGGCCATCCTTGACTGCTTTCCCAGGCCACAGGCAGGGAGTTGGATGGGAAGTGGTGGCGCTTCTGGGAACTGGTGCACTTACGAGATCACATTGCATAAAAGACGAGGATTTAGCCACTGAACCATCACACTGGGCCCTCCTTTTATTGTTTGCTTTTTAATAAATTAAGGATTTATTTATTTATTTATTTATTTATTTATTTATTTATTTATTTATTTATTTATTTATAAGGCAGGGGTTTGGACAGTGGAGAGATAGAGCTCTTCCATCTTCCACTTCACTTCCAAAATGGCTATAACTGCTAGAACTGGGCTGGTGTAAAGCCAGGAGCCATCAGCTTTTCCTAGGTCTTCCAAATGGGTATGGGAGCCCAAACACTTGAGCCATCTTCTGCTGTTTTTCCTGGTGCATTATCGGGGAACTGGACCAGAAGTGGAACAGCCAGGATAGGAACTGGTACCCATGTGTTAACTGGCTACAACACAGTGCTAACACCTTATTTTTATAAGGAACCTATAAGATAGTCAGATGATTAATCAAGTGAAATGTTTACCTAACCGAAGTTGGAAAAGGGATAAGAAAAACACACCCAGATTTTTTAAAAAAAGATTTATTTATTTTTATTACAAAGCCAGGTATACAGAGAGGAGGAGAGACAGAGAGGAAGATCTTCCGTCCGATCATTCACTCCCCAAGTGAGCGCAACGGCCGGTGCTGCGCCAATCCAAAGCCGGGAACCAGGAATCTCTTCCAGGTCTCCCATGTAAGTGCAGTGTCCCAAGGCTTTGGGCTGTCCTCGACTGCTTTCCCAGGCCACAAGCAGGGAGCTGGATGGGAAGTGGAGCTGCCGGGATTAGAACTGGTGACCATATAGGATCCTGGCGCATTCAAGGTGGGGGCTTTACTTGCTAGGCCACGCTGCACTGCACCCACCTTGATGATTTCTAAGACCCTTTTACACATCTGCTTACCATGTATGTTTCCTCAGAGAAACGCCTTTTCAAATCCTTAACAGGGTTATTAGTTTATCTTCTATTGAATTACAGGAGTTCCTTAGGCATTTTTTGAAATTACAAACAGAAAGATGGTTTACAGACATTTTCTTCCACGCTATAGGCTGTCCTTTCAGTTGGTTTACTGCTTCCTTAGCTGTGCAGAGCACTTTATTTTGTTGTCTCACTTGTCTATTTTTTACTTTCTTGCCCATTTTCTGGTATCAAATTCATGAAGTCATTAGCAAAATTAATCCTATGTAGCTTTTCTCCCTCTAAATTGCATATAAAGCATGTGAAAACCAGAGGGGCTAACACTGTGTTACAGCAAGTAAAACCACCACCTGTGACGCTGGCATCCGTATAGACATTGATTCAACTCCTAACTGCTCCACTTCAATCCAGCTTATTACTAATGGCCTGGGAAAAGCAAAGGAAAATAGCTCTTACCATCCACATGGGAGAGCTGTAAGAAGCTCCTGCCCTAGCCGTGGCTGTTGCAGTCAACTGGGGAAATGAATCAGTAGATGGAAAGATTTCTCTCCACCTCCCTGCCTCTTTCTGATAAATAAAACTTAATAAAAACAAATAAATAAAAAGAAAGGAAGGAGAAAATAAAGAATAAGAAATAAGAGCAAAATCACCTCCACCATCTTAAGACAGAATTTCACCAAAATTTTCCAGACATTTCACCAAATGAAGACAGCATGTTCCCATTTTTCACCACGTATGTGCTAGGTTTCTAGCCCCCTAAAGGCAGAGAGTTAATTTTACAGACCATGTCATGCTCCCTACATCTAGATCTCCCTTAGTTTTTTGGCTCTAGAGATTTCAGCTAAGAGGCTCTCAAATCAAGTGATGCAGAAATAATGTACAGGCTCCCTGTGAAATGTCGCAGCGGAGATACTAAGACTCAAAGATCCATAAAGGTACCGGGGCAGTTCAAACAACTACTAGTGATTACAGATGCTATCAGGAATGCTAGAGTTGTCTAATCTCTACATTTGAGCTGCTTAGATTCTAGCAACACATAATTTAGACCTGTCCTACCTTCAATTTTTAGATGCAAGGAAAACCAGTGAATATAATGAAAAACAATACCACAAAGCCAAGTTGAATGATCCCAAGTCTGCAGGTACTTTCCTCAAGCTAGGTATGTTTCTTTTCGTAACCACTTACACAAAAATGCTGCAACTTAGCTTAATCATTTGGCTGCAAGAACTTTACAAGTGTGGCAAAAAGGTAGTTCAATAAAAGACTGAATGGCAGAATATACACCACAAAGTAGGGGGTCAGAACATGCTATCTTCACAGCATTTCATACAAATGCTCTTCCCTTACAAAAATCCTAGTGATATAGTTATAAATTAAATTCTAGCTACATTCATATGTAACTAGAAATGTAACTTTGCATCTGGCAAAGGCAGAAAATGCAGATTGGCTCAGGAGACAAAGCATTAAAATGATCAGCAGAAATGTTGGCATCTACTTGTTAGGGAAAAAAAGTTATAAAAAGGGAAAACAATGCCAGTTAAGTTTATATGCAACTCATCCTTCATCCTGATCTCAAATTTTCCTTCATTTTCTTAACAAGTTCCATAAAGGACCTGGGGCCAGAGTTGTAGTATAGCAGGTTAACTGCTGCTTACAACACCAGCATCACATGTCAGGGGACCAGTTCCAGCCCTGGCTATTCTGACTCAGATTCAGTTCCCTGAAAATGTGCCTGGGAAGCCAACAAGGAAATGGCGCAGATATATGGGCCTCTGCCATCCACACATGAGACTCCATATACTATGAAGTTCCTGGCTCCCAGCTTCACCCTGGATCAGCCCTAGCCCCTGCAGCCATCTGTGCGAATGAACCACCACACAGAAGATCTTTCTGTCTTTCCCTATCACCCTGCCTTTCAAAACAAATAATTTTTTAAGGTAGTGATTCTGTCTATATACAGTGACATAAAATAAAAACAAAGAATTTTAGATATCTCAGAAGTGATCTTATTTAAAAGTCTCCTAATTTGGAACTGGAGATTTAAGAAACCACTTTGAAAAAAAAAAACATCACTCTGGACCAGCTCAGGCTCCTTATTCTCAAATTTAGTAGTAAAGCTTAATAAACAAGGCTATATACTTTACCTTAAAAAATAAAATAAAAAAGACAACTGCAGTCTCCCCAATGCCACTTAAAAAAAAATGTTTTTCTTAAAAATTTCTTTTAACTTTTTATGGGATACTCAGCTATACAGAGAAGGAGAGACAAAGATCTTCCACCCACCACTGGTTCACTTCCCAAGTGGCTGCAATGGAGCTGAGCCAATCAGCTCCTCCAGGTCCTCCATGTGGGTGCAGGGTCACAAGGTCTTGGACCATACTCCACTGCTTTCCCAGGCCACATGGATGGGAAGTAAAGCAGCTGCGACATGAACCAGTGACTTTATGGGATCCTGGAGGATGCAAGGCGAGGATTCAGCTACTAGGCTATTGCACCAGGATCTCAATGTCACTTTTTGTGACCAAGAAAGGTTAACTATCAGTATTGAACAGTCAGGTGCTGCAACAACAGATACAAAATAATGAAATCTTTATCTTTTGGAATCTAAAGCTACTACATCAATTTTATGTAACTAGTTCTTTAAGAACACAGCCCTGATATCTCAGGGAATATTTGTGTTACAGGGAATAGAAGCTCGCATGCCCTTTACTCTTTAGCACAAGCTCTGACTAAGAAGTCAGCAGGATGCTGGCAGCACTTTTTCACCCTCTTCCTTCCTATACATAGAAATAGATAAATCTTGTCAGGATTGGATATATTGTTGTAAACACAATGTGTCCCATTTTTTATTTCTCCTCTTTTAAAAAATAAACTGACAGATAACAGAAGGCAATTAAAGACATGCAAAAAAAATGACTGATCAAACAACAATAAAACAGTATTATTTTTACTTATAGAAGTAAAAAGAATAAGCTTAAATAGACGTTTGGCCTAGTCGCTGAGACCCATATTTTACATACAAGTGGCCTGAGTTGAATTCTGGGCCCAGAATTCAGGCTTCCTGACACTGCAAAGAATCAGCAGATAATGGCTTGAGAACTTGGGCTCCTGTCACTCATGTGGGACACCCAGAAGCTTCTGGCTTAAGCCTGGTCCAGCCCTGGCTGTTGCAGACATATTATTTGGGCAGAGAACCAGCACCTGAAAATTCTTTCTGCTTCTTGTTTGCCTCTCAAATATATTTTTAAAATATTTGCAATGCTCCAACAAAAAAACAAAAAAACCAGGCTTTAAACACAAAAGAACCATTAAAAATAATTACAACCACTTTAGTAACAAAAGGAGACAATGGTTTGGGGAAAACTTGGAATCATATTAAACCCAATTGTTTTTTAAAGTTTTGGAATAAAGCAAAGACAGTCCTCCTCACAACCCAATCTACAATTTTTAGGGAAATTAAAAAGGAGGGGCCATCAATGTGGAGTACCTAAACCTTTTCCTGTAGTACCAACATCCTATTTGGGTGTCAGTGCTTATCCTAGATTCTCTACTTATGATCCAGCTCCCTGTTATGATCTAGTACAGCAGCGGAGGATAGGATGGTCCAGGTCTTTGGGTCCCTGGCTTTAGATCGTTTCAGGCTCCAGTTCCTGTGGCCATTTGAGGAGTAAACGCGTGGATGGAAGATCTCTGTGCCTCGTCCCGCTGCCCCCTCCCTCTTCCTCATCCTGCCATTACCTCTGTCTTTCAAATAGAAAAAGCTCCTTGAATTTTCAGACTGCATACTTGCAAAAAGTTTGAATACTAAAAAATTTTTACTGAAATACTAATTTCCAAAGTTTTTAAAAAATCAAACATGCAGGGGCAGGCATTTGGTACAGTGGTTAAGCTCTTGGGACACCGGTATCCACTTTCAGAGTGCCTGGGTTCAAGGCTGATTGCCTTCCAATTCCAATTCTGTTAGTGCACACCTGGAAAGCAGCAGGTACTTGGGTCCCTGCCATCCACAGTGGAAAATATGGATTGAATTCCTAGTTTCGAATCCAGCCCAAATTTTGCAGTCATTTGGGGAGTGAATTCTTTGGGGGTGGGGGGAATGTTGTAGCAATCTGCCTTTCAAACAAAAGTAAAAACCAACAATACCATTCTGGACAGCCAAACACAAAAACAACTCTGCTCATCAACTGTGTAATGTAAAATATACTATACTTTATTCATTCAATTTAACATTAAACAGTTACCAGAGGCTGAACTAAAGTTAACAGCAACAAAGATGGAATGCACAGACTTTATGGAACAAAGCAAGAAACAGGAATACACATTGGGTGATTACCTGAAAACATGGATGTAACTAAAAGAACCAATTAAAAATGGGTTAGGAGCCCGGGTGCAGGAAGGCAGGGGTGCAGTTTCCCAGTCCCAGGGACTGGAGGAGCCATAAAGATATGGGTGCCAGGATGGGATGAGCCGTGGGACCGGAGTAGACTGCTTGCACTTGGGAGCCGTAAAAGTCTAAAGTTGTTAATTTTAAGTTGATGTTGATGTACGTTATAGCCAAAAGGGCCTATATAATCTCGAGCCTTGTGTTGGGGGGGTTTCGATCCGCTTGACTGGCCTGTGTGCCCCAAGTACGATCTGACCCCAGCATGCTGGCACAATAAACTGTTTACTTCTCTATTGGATTACCTGCCAATAGTGCTTGATTTCTACACCCAGACAGCATCTATTATATAGTTCTGGGTATCATTGTTTAATCTAGATGTTCATTTTATGAAAAGTAATTAAGCTATACACTGATTATTTGTGTACTTATTTTTTAAAGTAAAAATATATCTGAAAGGCATAGCAACATAATAACAGGGAGAAAGGGAGACAGACACACACATTCCTTCTACCTGTTAGCTCACTTCTCCAAATGGCAGCAAGAACCAGGGCTGGGTCAGGCTGAAGCTACAGGCCCTTAATTCCTCTGGTGTCTCATACAGGTAACAGGGGTCCAAGCACTTGGGCCATCTTCTGAAACCCTTCCAGGCACTTAGGTTGGATTGGAAGCAGAGCAGCTAGGACTCAAACTGGCATTTAAATACAGGAAGTCTATCTTGCAAGTGGAATCCTAACCCACTGAATCATAACACCAATCCACATATTTACATGTTAGTTTAGAGCTAGGTTTAAAAGGTTTAATTGAGGGCCAGGTGTGGTAGCCTAGTGGCTAAAGTCCTCACCTTGAATGAGATCCCATATGGGCACTGGTTCATATCCCAAAGCTGCTCCACTTCCCATCCAGCTCCCTGCTTGTGGCCTGCAAAAGCAGTTGAGGACGGCCCAAAGTCTTGGGACCCTGCACCCCTGTATGGGAAACCCAGGTGAAGGTCCTCGCTTCGGACTGGCTCAGCTCTGGCTGTTGCATCTGTTTTGGAAGCGAATCAGTGGGTGGGAGATCTTTGTCTCTCTCTCTATAAATCTGCCTTTCCAATAAAAATAAATAAATCTCCAAAAAATTTAATCAAGGGTCAGTGTTAAGGTGCAGTGTGGCTAAGCACCACTTGCAGACTAGCACCCCATACTGCAACAGAGGTTTGAGTCCCAGCTATTCTGCTTCTGATCTAGTTCCCTGACAATGTGCTGGGAGAGCATCAGAAGAAGGCCTGGCCAACCTCACGGAAACCAGCATGAAGTTCCCGATTTCGGGCTTCAGCCTGATCCAGTCCAAGTCACTACGGATATGTGGGGTGTAAACCAGCAGGTAGAAGATCTCTCTCTTCCCTCTGCCTCTCTATCAAATTAAAAAAATTATTAGAAAATTATTTTCAGTTTAAATACCTACATACCTTTATACACATACAGCCTATTTATTTTTCTAATTCAAATTGCCACTGCTGATTCAGATAATCCACACATTCTACCACTCTCAAATTGTTCCAACTCTACTCTTTTATAACCCAATGCTCATCCAAAATTAGTCTTTAAGGAGAGAAATGAAACATTGTAATGTTGAAGTCAGAAGCAGATCATGAAAAGTGATAAAGGGCAGGCCAGGATTATGAAGCAGATGATTAAGGCTGATGCTAAAATGACGATATGCCATGCTGGTGTCAATTAGAGTCTTGGCTGCTCTGCTTCTCATCCAGCTCCCTGCTGACGGTGAGGTAAAGCAGGGGAAACAGCTTAAGTGCTTGGACCTGTGCACCCATGTGGGAGAACAAGATGAAGTTCCTGTTTCTCAGCTCCAGTCTGGCCACTATTACCTAGGGAGTAAACCAAGGGACAGAAGATCTCTCTCTCTCACCCTACCACTCTTTCAAACCGGGGCGGGGAAGGGGAGCTTGTACAATGATTCAGCTAGCTAATCCTTTGCCTTACAGAGCAGGCATCCCACATGGGCACCAGTTTGTGTCCCTGATATTCCATGTCTTATACAGCCCCCTGCTCATGGGCTAGGAAAGCAGTTGGGGATGACCCAAAGCCTTGGTCCCTGCACCCACATGGGAGACCCAAAAGCCCTGGCTTTGGATCAGCTCAGCTCTCTCCTCTCAGTAAATCTGCCTAGTAAAAATGGATGAATCTAAAAAATACATACAATGCGGTTCTTCAGAGAATTCGCTACTCTTCCTAACCCAGGAAGTACTTATCTAAACTTCCATAGCAAACCTTCTACCCATCTTTCTCCAAATGACTTAATTTCTCTTGTATCTATTACTGGGCATAAAAAAAAATACGGCTCAATTGGCTAATCTTTCCCTTCTAAGAACCAGGATCCCATACTGGATGCCGGTTCATGATCCCAGCTGCTCCACTTCCCATCCAATTCACTCTTTGTGGCCTGCAAAAGCTGTGCGGGACCCAAAGGCTAGGGACCCTGTGCTTGTGTGTGAGACCCGGAAAAAGCTCCTGGCTTGGGATCGGCTCAGCTTTGGCCTTTGCAGCCATTTGGGGAATAAACCAGTGGATGGAAGATCTCTCTCTGTATCTCCTCTGAAAATCTGCCTTTCCAATAAAAATAGATCTTTTTAAAAAGTATCAAATGTCTCTTAACACTGTAAGTTTGATACTTTTTTCATAAGTCTCTTAACACCATGAATACCTTTCAGAGGATTATGCAAAGCTCATTTACACATAATTGGGAAGACACTCACTACTTTTAACATTGCTGACCTTACATGAAAAGAAAAATGAATGAATCCATAATTTCCTTTACTGTAAGATCATTTACTAAAAATACTCAATTTCAAAATGCAATGCACTGCCCCTACTCTCATTTCTTTCAAATTTTTGAACTTGACCTCTCTTTTCTATCACTGATACAAGGATAGAAAGATTCCTACTTTCTTTTTTTAAGATTTCTTCATTTTTATTACAGCCAGATATACACAGAGGAGGAGAGACAGAGAGGAAGATCTTCCGTCCGATCATTCACTCCCCAAGTGAGCCGCAACGGACCGATGCACGCCGATCCGAGGCCAGGAACCAGGAACCTCTTACGGGTCTCCCACGAGGGTGCAGTGTCCCAATGCATTGGGCCGTCCTCAACTGCTTTCCCAGGCCACAAGCAGGGAGCTGGATGGAAAGTGGAGCTGCCGGGATTAGAACCGGCGCCCACATGGGATCCCGGGGCTTTCAAGGCGAGGACTTTAGCCGTTAGGCCACGCCGCCGGGCCCGAGAGATTCCTACTTTCATTTACTAAATTCTATTCATCTGTAATTCTCCGTAACATCTGATTTTTTTCTTCAAAAGCTTACCAACAATTTTGTGGGGGAAAAAACTGCTAGTAAAATATATGCTAATCCTGCTCATATGCTCTTCTTTCCAGAGCCCCTATCTCCTCATACAACCACACATACTTACATATACCATGCTATAAACTGTAGATGCAATATATAAAATTAACACTCATGTGAAAATAATGATTTTCTTACCCAGAGTTGAAAAACCAGCAAACACTAAACTGATTAAAGTAAGGGGCTATATCATGATACTGAAGAAACCAATGCCAAAGTAGCCAGGTTAATTCCAAACTAAACAAAAATGAAAACTTTCAATAAAGCTTTTGCCACAACCCAACTAGTCATCTGAAAACATGATGAGCAACCTGATGTTATGTTGCTCATTACAGGAAAATGGTGAAAGCAAAACCATCATTATTACCAGAAATTTAAATAATCCGAAGCACAAGTTAACCCCGTTTCTACCCTTCAAAGATTGAGAAAATAGAAAAGAGTAGGATATTTTCCAGGAGGGGAAGAAAAAGACACCTCTTATGATATGCAAGTATTACTTAACTTTAAAGTTTAGTAACAAAATAGCTTTTAATAATTTTTGCCTTTACTGAACACAGCCCCCACAACCTTTCATTTCTTCAGAACTTTTGATTCTGAATTTGAAAAGCAGAATAACAGAGACAAGAAGAGATAGAGATCTATCACTCATTAGTACATTCCCCAGATGGCCACAATGGCCAGGGTAGAGCAAGACTCAAGCCAGGAACCTGGAATTCCAACTGGATCTCCCACAGGGGTGGAAGGGGGCCCAAGCTTTCTCAGGCACATCAGTTGGGAGCTGGGTCACAAAGCAGAGCAGCCAGGAATTGAACCAATGCTCTAATACAGGATGCCAGTGTTGCAGGAGTAGTTTAAGCCAATAAGCCACAACTCTGGTCCTTTCCATTTGTAAAAAAGAGTAGATTATTTGACAACTGGATGAGTACAACCAGAAGAACATGCAATTAATTTGTAGAACTTATATTTACTTTATCATGCTACTTTATTTTGGGTATTTTAAGTTCATAAAAACGCAACTAATGTGTTCAATTTCTAATTCTGATACCTATCTAAAACAAAATAAATTATATAAAGGAAGTTATTTGGTTTCATTTCTCTATTTTCTAAAGATTAAATTCAAGCACATTTCTTACATTAACCAAACATAAAAACCTTAAGATATGCATATTATAAACACCAAAATAGATATGAATAGTTCATCCACAAACCAAAGTTTAATATTGAAGTCTAACACTAATTTAATTCACTTTTTCTCTCCTAAAATAGTCCAGCTATAATCATGAGCTAAAACTGATTTATCATCTTTATTCATAACTGATGAGTAACACAGGAGAAATCTATCCTTTGTACTAGCGCTTGATGATCTCATCAACACTGGAAAAACACACTGGTCAATCAGTGCATTCTCAGGACAAATCATAGGAACTAAAAACTATGATCACAAGTTTATGTGGAAAATGAAAAAACAGATAATTAAACAATCAATGGCATCAAACTGATGTATCTATCTCTGATAGGTCAGATGGGACAGGGGAGAAAATAGATTTGCTGCAAGGGGAGGTTATTCCTCCACTAAAAATAAAGACTTCGGGCAGATGCATGTTGGTATCTCTCCTTGCTTATGGAAAGACTGGGTGATATAAATCATTTATGCATCTTTCCTGCTGGGTATCCATGACTGTAAGCTCACTTGTTTAAAAAGAAAAGGGGGGAGCTGTGCAGTTGCCTAGTGGCTGAAATTTTCACCTTGCACACCCTGGGATCCCATATGAGCGCCGTTAGTGTTTGGCAGCTCCACTTCCCATCCAGCTCCCTGCCTGTGGCCTGGGAATGCAGTCGAGGACGGCCCAAAGCTTTGGGACCCTGCAGCCATGAGGGAGCCCCGGAGGAAGTTCCTGGCTCCTGGCTTTGAACTGGCTCAGCTCCAGCCGTTGCGGTCGCTTGAGGAGTGAATCAACGGACGGAAGAAATTCCTCTCTGTATATCTGCCTTTCCAATATAAATAAATAAATAAAACCCACACAAAATAAAAATGGGGTGGACATAAAATCTACTTTAATTAAATAATTTCTACAATCATTAAGAAAAAAAGTGCCTCCCAACATGCCAGCACACAGCAGAAACAAAGTTAATGTTTCAGAATCCATATACCTGAGGCCCGGCAGCGTGGCCTAGCCGCTAAAGTCCTCGCCTGGAACCCACCAGGATCCCATATGGGCGCCGGTTCTAATCCCGGCAGCTCCACTTTCCATCCAGCTCCCTGCTTGTGGCCTGGGAAAGCAGTCAAGGATGGCCCAAAGCTTTGGGACCCTGCACCCGCGTGGGAGACCCAGAAGAGGTTCCAGGTTCCCGGCTTCAGATCGGCGCGCACCGGCCGTTGCAGCTCACTTGGGGAGTGAATGATCGGACGGAAGATCTTCCTCTCTGTCTCTCCTCCTCTCTGTATATCTGACTTTGTAATAAAAAGAATCCATACACCTACTTCTTCTATTTCCCTATTCTTTACTTAAAGACTATTTTAGTTCAATGCAAGATTAACTTATTTACAATTACAAACCAGTCTTCCTGATGTCATAGCAAATTATCTATGGTGTATTTTAGGGTGTACCAGAAAATAACTGACACACATTTCATTTCTTGCATTTAATTTCTTCTAATCCAATTATTTTTCTATGCTTAAAAAAAACTGACATTTATTGATAATATCACATTCAAGGTAATTTACCATTACTTATCTTTACAAATACTCAATAAGGCAAATGTTAGCTCAATTTTTAAAGATTATGAATTAAGGCTCACAGAAGTTACACTGCTTGCTCAATGTCAAAAGGTTAACCAAGGGGATCATCGTTGTGCTGTAGCAAGTAAAGCCACTGCTTGCTACATGTTACATATGGGTTCAGGTCCTGGCTGCTCCACTTTTTCCATCCGATAGTTCACTTCCCAAGCGGCTGCAACAGCCAAAGCTGTGCTGATCTGAAGCCAGGAGCCTGGAACCTCTTCCAGGTCTCCCATTCGGGTGCAGGGTCCCAAAGATTTTTGGGCCACTCTTTTTTTTTTTTTAAAAGATTTATTCATTTTATTACAGCCAGATATACACAGAGGAGGAGAGACAGAGAGGAAGATCTTCCGTCCGATCATTCACTCCCCAAGTGAGCCGCAACGGGCCGGTGCGCGCCGATCTGAAGCCAGGAACCAGGAACTTCTTCCAGGTCTCCCACGCGGGTACAGGGTCCCAATGCATTGGGCCGTCCTCAACTGCTTTCCCAGGCCACAAGCAGGGAGCTGGATGGAAAGTGGAGCTGCCGGGATTAGAACCGGCGCCCATATGGGATCCCGGGGCTTTCAAGGCGAGGACTTTAGCGGCTAGGCCACGCCGCCAGGCCCTTGGGCCACTCCTGAATGCCTTCCCAGGCCACAAGAAGGGAGCTGAATGGGAAGCGGGGTTGCCGGGACTAAAACCAGCGCCAATATGGGATCCCAGCATGTGCAAGGTGAGGACTTTAGCCACTAGGCTACGGTCCCGTAGCTTTATTTATTTTTATTGGAAAGTCAGATTCACAGAGGGGAGAGACACAGAGGAACATCTTTTTTTCTGCTGGTTCGCTCCCAAAGTGGCAACAACAACAGGAGCTGAGTCGAACTGAAGCCAGGATGGGAAGCGGGACTACCGAGATTAGAACTGGTGCTCATATGGGATCCCAGCTTGTGCAATGTGAGGACTTTAGCCACTAGGCTACTGTGCTGAGCCCTGCTCCACTTTCAACTCAGCTCACTACTAAGACACCTTTGAAAGCAACAGAAGATGACCCAAGCACATGCGCCGCTGCACCTACCTGGGAGATCCAGAAGCAGCTCCTGGATCCTGGCTTCAGCCTGTACCAGCCCTAGGCATTGCGGCCATTTCGTCAGTGAGCCAGTGAATGAAAAACTTGTTTTTCCTTTCTCTGTGTAACTCTGTCTCAAATAAATAAAAAATTCTAAAAACAAAACAGGGGCTGGTACAATTACACAGCAGTACGGCATCCCATACTGGCACCGGGTCATGTCCCAGCTGCTCCACTTCGCATCCAGCACCCTGCTTATGGCCTGGGAAAGCAGTAGAAGAGGGCTCAGGTCCTTGGGCACTCTTGTGGGAGACCCACAAGTAGTTCCTGGCTCCTGACGCTGGAGCAGCCCAGATCCAGCCACTGCAGCCATTTGGGGTATGAAGCAGCAGACAGAAGATACATCTCCCTCCCTCTTTTGGTAACTGTTTGAAGTAAAATAAATATATCTTTAAAAACAAAAGTTAATCAGAGGCTAGCAATGTGAAATGTAAGTTAAAGCTGCTACCTGCAACACAAGCATCCAGTTCATGTCCTAGCTGCTCCACTTACAATCTGGTTCCCTGCTGATGTCGTCAGAGAGCAGGGGAAGATGGCAAAAGTGCTAGAATCTCTGCCACCCATGCAGAATACCTGGAAGAAATTCCTGGCTCCTTGCTTCCGTCTGACCAGTATTGACTATTCTGGCCATCTGGAGAGTGAACAAGCAGATGGAAGATCTCTCCAACTCCTTCAAATAAATTAAATCAAGAATATAACCAAGATTGTAACCCATTTATGTAGTTTTAACTCTATACCTTTTACATCATACTTTTCAACAGTCTCATAGCTTGTATTTTCTGTTTGAAAACAATCTCAAACCAACCATAGATTTTTGAAAGAATGCAATTCCAAGGGTTGCTAAATTAGTAAAATGGAAAGTCTAAAACAGAGTAATATTTCAAAGATACGTGTAACCAGACAGAGCAACTTACTAATAGTTAGGGATAAAAAGTGAGACAAAACAGGAGATCTCATGTTCAAATAGCTTATTAATGTATACCAGTTATGTTAATGTTAAGACAAACTTTTTAAAAAGGTGAAAAAATACAGTTGGTCTTTGCTACCTGCAGGTTCTGCACCCATAGATTCAATCAACTATACACCAAAAAGATCTAGAAAAACACTAAACCTGTAGTAAATACATATACATTTTTTCCTTGTTATTCTCTAAGCAACAATGTGTAACTATGTACATGGCATTTACACCGTACTAAGTATATGCTTAGGTCACATGAAACTAGTATACCATGCCATTTCATGAATATTATAATGGAGAGATTTTTTTCTGTGCACCATCCTGGAACCAAATGTCCATATACTGAGGAATGAATATACTCTCTAGCCTTTGACCTCTGCCAAATCTAAGTCCTAAGAGGTCAGGAACTACTGGAGGTTCTCACTTTCCTGGTAGGTTTCCAAGTTGTGAGCTTTTCCTTGGATTTGTCAGGATTTCCAATAAAGAAACAGAAAAAGCAACACGGGGCAATCCTACACCTCATCAGAAGACTTCAAACTAACACTACTCCATTTCTATCCCTGAAAAAGTGGTCTTTATGATTTATTTATTCACTTATTTAAAAAGAAGTGACAGGGCCCAGCGCAGTGGCCTAGTGGATAAAGTCCTTGCCTTGAACGCACCGGGATCCCAAATGGGCACCGGTTTTAATCCCGTCAGCTCCACTTCCTATCCAGCTCCCTGCTTGTGGCCTGGGAAAGCAGTCGAGGACGGCCCAAAGATTTGGGACCCTGCTCCCGTGTGGGAGACCCGGTAGAGGCTCCTGGCTTCTGGCTCCTGGCTCCTGGCTCTGGATCAGAGCAGCACCAGCCGTTGCGCTCACTTGGGGAGTGAATCATTGGACGGAAGATCTTCCTCTCTGTCTCTCCTCCTCCCTGTATATCTGACTTTGCAATAAAAATAAATAATCTTTAAAAAAAAAGTGACAAAGAAAAAGAGATCTTCCATCTGTCTGCCATTATCCACTGCTTTCCCAGATGGATCAGTAGGGAGCAAAATTGGAACCAGAACTGGGACTCCAATTAGCACTCCAGTAAGGGATGAGGGTGCCACAAATGGAGCCTCAACCCACTGTGTTCACAACACTAAACACCCTCAAATTTTAAGCTTGAGAAAACAGGTTGTCTGAGACAGTGAGAAAATAAACCAAGCCATCAAGAGTGAACTAGATGTGGCCTAGCGGCGTGGCCTAGCAGCTAAAGTCCTCGCCTTGAAAGCCCTGGGATCCCATATGGGTGCCGGTTCTAATCCCAGCCGCTCCACTTCCCATCCAGCTCCCTGCTTGTGGCCTGGGAAAGCAGTCAAGGACAGCCCAAAGCTTTGGGACCCTGTACCCGCGTGGGAGACCTGGAAGAAGTTCCTGGTCCCGGCATCGGATTGGCGCATACCGGCCCGTTGCGGCTCACTTGGGGAGTGAAACATCAGATGGAAGACCTTCCTCTCTGAGACCCAGGAGGGAAATAGTGGGTTTCCCCCTCTTGGGTTACTACTCCCATGAAAACTAGGATGGGGGGTGGAATGGCTAGACAGAGAGGCACTCAACAACATCCGTGAGGGCTGGATAGTTGAATTGGTTAGATGGAACAAAGCTTTAATACCCATTGACAAGTACAAGAGCCAAATGGGATGGGGGACAGACTGGTCTTCTGCTACACATACTGGCAAGCCAGGGTAGGGGGTGGGCCTGGTGGGGGTTATTGTGGGTCACCCCGACTAGGCTGCAGCTCCCACTGGTTGAAGGGCCGAGTATGTGCTGGGCCGAACCAGACCGGACAGCAACACCCACTGGTTCCAGTGCAACTCGGTACTGAAAACAGAAACAACCCAGCAATTGAAACCACCAGCTGATCGGGGTGATGGACTGTGCCAGGCCCTGTGCTTGCTAGAACATACAAGAATCTAGTGTGGGAATACCTCAAAGTTTCTTTGGAGATCTCCCCAATCGAACTGCTGGACTCAGAACTCTAACCAAGAAAAGACAGAAGACAGAACAGGACAATCATTCATCTCAGCTATATGTTGGCAATGAAATATGGGGCAAACGGAGACTTTATGATGGACCATATCAATCAGTGGACGACCTCATCGAGCGAAACTGGCAGCGATTCATAACTGGAGAACTATTAACACCACTTGAGCAAATATCTCAGAGCATGCCCCACATCCGGGACTTGGGGTGGGCGGGAAACCGGGTGGGGCTTCTCCCTCAATATCCCCCTTTACCTCAGATACATGATGGAAACAATATGGACATAACAGTATTACCCACTTCCCTATACCCCCTGAACCTTTTTTTGTTAACCATAATTAACTATGTAAAGATTGTCAACAACTATACAATAAAATAAAAAATAAACAAACAAACAAAAAAAGATCTTCCTCTCTGTCTCTCCTCCTCTCTGTATATCCGGCTTTCCAATAATAATAAAATCTTAAAAAAAAAAAAAAAAAAAGAGTGAACTAGATGGCACTTGTCTCATGGGAATGTGGGACACTGGTATCCCTCAAATGTCCATCTATTCAGGTTGCAGATGTCCTTTATTCTACGAGAAGCAGGAAGAACCTGGCAGTGAAGTGTCGTCTGCCACAACATCGAAGGCCTAACTGAGATGCATGAACATAAACCAGAGAGCTCTGACTGCTACACAGTTATCAAAATTCAACTCCATCAGAAACAGCTTGCACAATACTGTACATACTGAATTATTCCAATTTGTTCAAGAAAGCCCTAGGATTTCAATGTCAAAGGTGAGATTTTTATCACACAAAAGTAGGATTAAACAGATTATGTCTTTGTCCTATATAACTATACATAACAAAATTATTAGTAATATCACATTCATTAAATTCCTTGAGTTATAAACATAACACAATTTTTAGCACTATGGGGCTAGCATTATGGCATAGTGGTTAAAGCCACTATCTCCAAAACAGCATCCCATAAGGAATGCAAGCTGAATTTAATTTCTTTTTTACTCCACTTCCCATCCATTCTCTGCTAATGCACGTGAAAAAGCAGCATCAAGTGCTATGGCCCCTGTCACCCACGTGGAAGACTTCTAAGAGGCGATTAGGGGAGAGAAGCAGTGGATGGAAGACCTATCTAACTCTGCCTTTACAATTAAAAACAAAAACAAAAACAATACTTCAAAACAGTTCTACGCTTTTCCAATAATTACAGAAACTTATGTATATTTTCAGGAGCTTTCATGATATTTCCAGAATCTAAATTTCATCTTTCCTCAAAACACGACAAGAGGCCCGGCACAGTGGCCTAGTGGCTAAAGTCCTCACCTTAAAACGTGCCAGGATGCCATATGGGCGCCAGTTCTAATCCCAGCAGCCCCGCTTCCCATCCAGCTCCCTGCTTGCGGCCTGGGAAAGCAGTCAAGAAGAGCCCAAAGCCTTGGGACCCTGCACTCGTGTGGGAGACCTGGAAGAGGCTCTGGGCTCCTGGCTGCGGATGGGCTCAGCTCTGGCCGTTGTGGTCACTTGGGGAGTGAATCATCGGACGGAAGATCTTCCTCTCTGTCTCTCCTCCTCTCTGTATATCTGACTTTGTAATAAAAATAAATCTTTAAAAAAAAAAATCATGTTCCTACATACCTGCCTCTAGTTGCTAAATTCTACCTGGGGTAATCATTGTTACTAGTTTCTTGTTGTGGTTTATTTTTTAAGATTTATTTTTATTGCAAAGTCAAATATATAGAGAGGAGAAGACACAGAGAGAAAGATCTTCTGTCCGATGATTCACTCCCCAAGTGAGCGCAATGGCTGGTGCTGCTCTGATCCAGAGCCAGAAGCCAGGAGCCTCTACCGGGTCTCCCACGCGGGTACAGGGTCCCAAAGCATTGGGCTGTCCTTGACTGCTTTCCCAGGCCACAAGCAGGGAGCTGGATGGGAAATGGAGCTGCTGGGATTAGAACCGGTGCCCATATGGGATTCAAGCACGTTCAAGGCAGGACTTTAGCCGCTAGGCCACGCTGCCGGGCCCAGGAACATGACTTTTTAAATTCAGTGCACTTGTTATCCATTCAAAGTATTAATTTAACAACTAAAAACAACTGATCTGAATACATCACATCTCCGTAGACTGGAAATTTTTCCTTGTACTTTTAGAAAACAAGACTACAAACACAATCCAAGAATATAGAAATTGCAAAAGCTAAACTTAGAATGATATGTATATGTACATATACTTATATAAAATGAAACCCCATGGGATAAGTCATCAAATTGTTACTATATAGAACATATATGATTTTCTAGGAATTTAAAGTGGTTTGTAAAATAAACTCAGTTAAAACTTAAAAAACAAAACAAAAAAAACCTAGTGACTAGTATTAGTTTCACAATGAACCATTTTAAATAACACAAACGAAGACATTTCATGAAACATCCAGGCCAGTGCTTCCCAATTTGGAGTGCAAAAAATTCTCCATGGAGAGTTTAACAATTCTCACTAGATTTCACTCTGTAAAATTCCATTTCTTCTTCAAATACAGGCCGTTACAAAGAAAACTCTACATACACACATGTACATGTGGGGGTGTACACATACATGTGTTGTAAAGAAAGTTTTTATTCCATCTGACCGGTGGGTGAAGGCAAAAGAGAATGCGACAAAATTTTTGCTTAAAAAAAAAAAAAAAACCCACATTATTTTGTAATGATTCTACTACCACTAGCAAACTTAAAATGCATCTTCATATGAAGTTATTTTATATATAAACCAACAAGCTGCTTCCAACACAATGAATCTCACCTTTAATTCCCTACCTGGAAAACACTATTATGTAACTCTATCCAAAACTCTTCATGCAAGGTACATATCCATGAAGTTGGTACAAGTTTTTAAAAGAAGGAGAAAACCACAAGTACTTTTTAATCCTTCGTTCCTTAAGTACTTTAGGAATATGCTGGGTTTAATTTTGATAAACAATAACAAAACTTCTCCTTTCCAAACCAGAAATAATGAGACTGTGCATGCTCCATGAAACTTTTTTCAAAATTTTCTTCTTAGCTACCTTAGTGAATTGAACATTTAAAAATGTAACAAAAAATAACAATTTTTAAAAGTGATATTTTTATATAAAGTTAAATCTTTCAATTCCTCTTACTGCTTTCTTCATTTTGAGACCATTTATATGTCCTCTGAAAAGACACTATTTTCCCTGAAGGCTCATCAGCAAGTTCTTTCCTTTCTGTGCCAAACAGAGAACTTCCCGAACAGATTTCTACTAGCTGCAGCAGGGCAACAATTTTACAGTGAATTTCATTTACCATTTGGTTAGGTACATCCTGACTGAAATTTTGATTCATGAACATCTTTGTCAGTGTATGAGCACCAATGAAAAGAAATTGAAGCTGGCATGTGACTGCCAACAAAGGAGGCATTTTACCTCAAATTAAGTGGAAATAAATTTCAGTAGTTAATACTTTTAAACAAATGAAGTAAAGTGTCCAAAAAGATTATCTCAACAAAGTCTGAAATTACACACAAATCGTGAACTGGAGATTCAGAATATTTATAAGCACACAATGGGACTAAATTAAGTCACGCTGACACTCACTGCTCGATTCAGTGCTATTAAGAACAAATCACTACATCTGTGGCACTGAACTCCTTAACATTAGATGCTAAGATTTCAACTGAGTGCTTCGTCCTTAATTAAATACATATTTTTAATTTTGTGAATCTTATCACACATGGTGCCAATTCTAAAAGGAGACCTGCGTACTAACTGACCAGAACACCAGAACTCCAATATACACATAAGGAACTGATGGGACCACAGGTTTTTTAAATTTACAAAAAAACAGCTACATGAAAGAATCATTAGACATTTATACTATGTTGCACAAACCCTCTAACTGGCTTTCAGCATCACATTCTTTGAAGCAAAATACAGCAAAGTGCTTTCTCAAAGACTAACAGTGTCCAGTGACAAACCTTTAAGCTATCGCTCAGATTACCATCTCACTCCCTCGTTTATTACAAATTCCGACCAAGCACAACAATGAAACAGTTGTAAAGAATGTATAAATTTTAAAGACGTTTAATAGCAGTCCCCTGGATTAAAGGAAGTGTGACAACGCATGTAAATTTAACCTTAATCCACCAACTAAAACACACGCATGTCTCCTAACAATTCTCCTTCTTAAAACAACCGCGGTACACAAACACACGGTACTGACCTCCACCCCCCACTTCGAGCTGCTGATTAATAAAGAGAATAGTTGCATTTGCAGATTAAGGTGCAACACCCCCACCTCCTCCCCTTCCCCCAAATAACCACACCATCCAAGTACAAATGAAGACGATTACTGTCATGATTATTACTATTACTACTATTATTATTTGCTAAAGCAGGACTCCAACCCCGGGGAGCCTCAGTCCTTAGACAATGGTGGTTACCAGACAGTGCTGCACAGTTGGGTCCAAATGACACATTTCACTAGGCCTTGGGCACCACACACACACGCGCGCGCGCACACACGATCCCAAGGGGCCGGGTCTCAGCAAGGGGCGTTCAGACCCCACTCGGAAACGGAGGGTCGCACCGCGGTGTGCAGGGGTCGCCAAGGGAGAACAGGCCCAGAGAACGGAAGGGTAACTGCACTGCACACGAGGGAAGGGGGCTGGAAATGGCCGATGGGAGGGGGATCCTATATTTATTTATTTCAAGGTCTTGATTAAATGGGTCCTGACCAGGGTATCTGCAACTAAAGGCAAACTGCGCAGCAAACACCGCGGGCTTGGGAGAGGAGTCGCGGCTCCCCCTACCCCGTGACCGAGGGCGGGTGGCGGGGGAAACAAGTTCCCCGGCCAACACCACAGCCCACTCGGATTCCCCAGCGCCCCTCCTCTCCGCGGGAAGGGGGAGGCTCGTACCAAAGAAAGCGGGATGGGGGGAACAAGTTCCCCAGCCGGCCCCACCGCCCCATCCCGGCGAGGCGTTCCCCCACCTACCATCAGAAAGGGCAGCCCAGAGCGTGGAAGGCGACACAGGAGGGGGGAAATTCCCCTCCCCCTCGCCCGCCCCCAGCCACCAACAGACTCCCGCGGGGTCCGCGAGCGGGCGGAGAAGCCGAGGGGATGGGTGTGTGGAGGGTGCCGAGCCCCCAAACCAAACAAAGCGCGGCCTGGGCGAGCAGCCCAGGCGAAGGGGGTGGGGGGAAGCCGTGGCTTTCTGCTGCCGGCCCGGGGCCCGGCCCCGGCTGACACTGCGGCACCGAGGGGACCCGCCTCCCCTCGGCCCCGCTCGCCCACCCCCACCCGCCACCGGCGCCCCGGCCGCCCGCCCGGCCTTCCTCCACGCAATGAGCACGGCCTTACCCCGCTCGCCGGCGTTGTTCCGCTCCTGAGGCAGCGGCGGAGGCGGCGGTGGTGGCGGCGGAGGCTGCTGCTGCGGCGGCGGCGGAGGCTGCTGCTGCGGCGGCGGCTGCTGTTGGGGCGGCTGCTGCGGGGGCTGCTGCTGCTGGGGCTGCACCGGGCGCGGCCGCGACACTCGCCTGGGTCTCCGGTTGGCGGCTCGGACGGAGTTCATTTGCCGGGCTGAGGTGGCGGCGTTGGCGGAGGGACACACACACACTCACACACAGAGTCTCACACGCACCGCCGAGCTCCGGGGCAGGAGGAGGGGGTGGGGAGAAGGGGAAGGGAGGGAGGGAGGAGAGGGGGCGAGGGGAAGGGGAGAGCCGCGGAGGGCGGAGGTGAGGGTGGGTGGGTGGGCGAGGGGGGACGAGCGGGACCCCGAGTCGAGAGAAAGGGCTGGGGGAGCAGGCAGACGGCAGAGCGAGCTAGGCCAGCCGGCCGGGCGGGCCCGACGCGCGGGGAAGGCCGAGGCCGCCGGGCGGGGCGGCCGCGAGGGACGGAGACAGAAAGACGGGCAGAGCGGGCGAGAAAGAGAAGAAAGAAAGGGCGTCCGCCCGCCCGGGGCTCCCGAGGCGAAGAGCGGCGGGCGGCCGAGGGGAGACAGAGCCCGGGCCCGCCGACTCCCGAGCGGCGTCGCGAGCGGCGGGGGGAGTGGGCGGGAGAGGAAGGGAGCAGGAGAGGGAGAGGAGGGAGGGAGCGCGGGGCGCCCGGCTCCCTTTTTTTTCCCCCTATTCCTCCCCCCCACACCCCCTGAAAGAGATTTCGGAGACGAATTTTTTTCTCTTTCTTCGGCCTCTTCTCTCTCCTACCCCCCCTCCTGCGCGAAGGGGAAATGAGTGTGAAGGGAGGAGATAGGGGGGAAAAGAGGCGTCGTCGTTCCTCCTCCTTAAAGGAACCCTTCCTCCTCCACCACCACCTCCTCCTCCTCCTCAGCCTCGTCGCCGCTGCTTCTGCTGCTGCTCCGTGGCAGGAGGAGCCATTGACACCGCCGGAGACTCCCCTCTCGCCCAGTCGGTCCCTCCCCGCCGCGGGGCTGGCCAGGGGCGCGGGGGAGGGCCGCGGGGCGGCGGGCAGGGGGGAGGGGAGGAGGGGCGGGGAAGGAGAGGGGCGGGGAGTCTGGCCGGGCGGCCAATGGGAGCTGCCCACACATCCTTCGGGCCAATGCGGCCTCCGCTCTTATCGCGGAGCCCTCTTCCTTCAACGCCCTGTTTCCTCTCTTGGGTTTCCTCCCTCCTCCGCCGCGGAGAGGGAAGGAGGAAAGGGGGAGTGTGTGGCGGGGCGGGTGATAATGGGGAGGTATCAGGGCATATAATAGAGCCGAGGGGGTGGGCGAAGGGAGCGCCTGTGCATGGCGACGGTTCTGGGAGAAGAGGTTGTCGGAGGAAAGGGCGGGGGCTGCTGATGTAATGGGGAGAAGTGATTAATCCTTCCTGGGCTCTCCGTTTCTGCCGTCCCTTCCACCCCAACCTTCACCCGAATTTTAGAGCGGAAAGAAAGTGCAGCGAGGGAGCAGATCTTGGGTAACTGGGGTTTCCTGGGGTGGGTAAGTTCAGGTGTTAGCTGTAGGGCGCGCTAGAGAGCCTGTGCCCTTTAGCCCAGCTGAGGGTATTTGTAAACCTTGGAGAGCCACTTTACCGAGCTTTGAGCTCAGCAACCGAAGTTTGGAGTCTGTTCCTAATCATTGCCTTCCAAGCCTCTGACCTTTTTGTCCATTGGCTTTGCTTTTTGGAGAAGTGGTCTGTCTATAGGGTGTTCGGGAAAAACGATATGTAAGACAAGTAAACGTGTTGAGGTTCCTTGTTTATATGATTTACAATTATTATTTTAGATTTCACAAGCTCAAAGGAAAAGAAAAATCCCAGGAGGAATGATCTTTTCTCTCTGTATCTGCTCAGCTCCGCATAATCTCTCCCCAAGGAGAATGTTTTACTCCCTCGCTGCTGTTGTGATGACTGAGAAATGTACTCTCCTCAGTTCTTCGCTCCCTCTCTTTTGTTTATATGATTTTTTTTTATTTGCATGGGGCGAAACTGGCAGTTTACTCGATCCCTGATTTTCAGACCTTTGAATGATTTACCTCTCATTTGAGTTTGATCAATTGTTACCTAGGCTTGAGATACACAATTAAGCCATTACAAAGCACGAGGAAGAGAGAGAGACTGAGAGGAAACAGAGTTGCGGCCAAGGGGAGGCTCCAGGAGCCGAGGTGAGTGTTGCATTGTCCCAGACTGAGTATGTCAATCTAGACAGAATCCTTTTCTAAATACCACGGCTCCCCACGCCCTGAAAATCAAAACTCATTTGGAACTACATAATCCTGTGCAGTCTTTAACAATTCTGAAAGTTTGAGAACTGTTTTTGAAAAATAGGGAAACTAAGTTTCCTTGTCGACAAATTAATTGAGGAGGGCAGCTATTTGAAAACAACCAGAGCCCTGCACAGGGGTTCAGTTGGCTAAATTCTTGTCTTGCAAGTGCAGGGATTCCATATGGGCGCTGGTTCATGTCCCAGCTGCTCCACTTCCCATCCCAGCTCTCTGCTTGTGGCCTGGGAAAGCAGTAGAGGACGGCCCAAAGCCCTGGGACCTTGCACCCACGTGGGAGACCAGGAAGAAGCTCCTGGCTTGAAATCAGCTCTGGCCCTTGTAGCCACTTGAGGGAGTAAACCAGCTGATTGAAGATCTTTCTGTCTCTCCTCTTTATAAATCTGCCTTTCCAATTAAAAAAATAAATCTTTATAAAAAGTTAAATGTTTTATGTTGGTCATCTTGGTATAAATGGGTAAACCTTTAGATGTGATTCAGATAAACATGGGGCAGTAAAAATAAGGGACATGATACTTTTTTGTGTGCCCATAATTCTGAGATTTTTAATGGTCTTTATTCAACAAGTACTTATTCCTCCATGTATCATTAATATATAAGTTGCTATGGGAAATACCAGTTAAATACAAAATCTTAGGCTTAAAGATTTACATCACCTCAGGTGTACAAAGCGGCTTATTTTCTTTAACTTTTATCCTCAAGTCACTGCATTATCTCATTTTTTTTTCCTCATAAATGCTTTTTTCAAATTTCATTTCACTACTTACCTTTCTTTTATTTTTTTTTTTTAAAGATTTATTCATTTTATTGGAAAGACAGATATATAGAGAGGAGGAGAGACAGAGAGGGAGATCCTCCATCCGATGATTCACTCCCCAAGTGAGCCGCAATGGGCCGGTGCACGCCAATCCGAAGCCGGGAACCTGGAACCTCTTCCAGGTCTCCCACGCGGGTACAGGGTCCCAATGCATTGGGCCGTCCTTGACTGCTTTCCCAGGCCACAAGCAGGGAGCTGGATGGGAAGTGGAGCTGCCGGGATTAGAATCGGCGCCCATATGGGATCCCGGGGCTTTCAAGGCTAGGACTTTAGCTGTTAGGCCACGCCCGCCGGGCCCCCACTACTTACCTTTCAATCCAAAATATAATTATGCATATATCTACCTGTATATATAGAGAAAGGCTTATTGTATAAATTTAGCAGTGATGATATATAAGCTTAACCTACTAAAACCACTCTAGCATATGGTAGTAAAATCCCTCGTTGTAATAAGATCAGTAACTTTTGGCCATTTCCTGATGGAAGAAGTGAAGAGTCTTGAGAAACACCTTTCTCTGATTCACCCGGTGATTCTGTGCTGGTAGTGGCTCTGAGGGACTAAGTGCCAGCCATGGTGTTGTCCTCCATTATGGAGCAACTGGTGTGGTCTGACTTATAGCAAAACTTATAGCCCTGGAGATAAAACTGGTCATTTTTGTCACTGGGAGCTATCATGTCAAAATCCATACCTGAGCCATAAGTTCTAGCTCCTGTAGCACAGCCTGTTTGACTCTGGTGTCAGTTGCTCCTCACTGCATCACCGTAGTGCCTCTGGAAGACATAGGGGTACCTCAGCATCAAGGCCTACCCCGTGCAGGCCTTGATGAACCAGGAGCCTTGCTGTGGGCCCATCCTTTGAGCCTCCCCCCACCATTGTTGTGTTACTCTCTTTATGTCATATTGAATGGGCTGGTCAGCTGAAAGCAGAGCTCTCAGAGATCTGGGCCTTTCTCGGCCATGCCAGGGGAAGCAAACAACCAGCCCCAACTCTCTTGGATTTCACTATATTAATGTGAATACATCCACAGTGTACGTCAGATCCAGGGTAACCATGTGGGAGGGAATGGAAAGCAAGGATCCTGGGTCTGGTTACAACTCCTGTTTGTTGCATCTTTCCCCAGGGTTGTGAAGAATGTATTTTTCTCCTTCTTGTACATCTGGCATTTTCCTTAAGTTCTGGATCCTCTTCATGCTACTCTGCTCCCAGGATGGCTGATAAAGTACCCAAGATAAACAGTTTAACAATATTGGAACATCTAAGAGAAGATAATAAAATATCTCCATTGTCACTAGTTTCTATGTATTTTTTAGTTTCTTTCATAGGATTAGATGTGGGAGACTTCCTTGTTTCAAAGCCATCTCAGAATTGTGAAGCATGGGAATTTTGACAGGCCTTGGAGATCATTTCATTTCTGTGTTTGACAGACTGGGAAACTAAAGCGCAAGGTGACAGAACCAAATCCCCAAACTGCTTAGCAGCAAAGCCACTGCATGCCAATCCAAGGCTTTTCCCATTCACAGGTGAAAAGACCCTGAATCGTGCTGATGAAAACCCAAAATATTCCAGAGGATTTTATCCACTCTCAGATCCCATAGTAACAAATACTCCTGCCCATTAGTTTTCAGAGAAGCTGTGCAGGATTGAAAAATAAAACAATGAAAAAACGCAAAGGGGTTTCTGATTTGGGGTAGGAGTCTCCTGGAATTATTTCACTGACACTTAGCATAATTTCAGAGGACCGGATTCCCTCAGGGTTGCTCTCTATTCAAGAATGTTTGTATTTGTTTTTCTCAACTAATTGCTGGTGTTTAATAGGTTAGTGTACTTAAAATCATTTGTTTATAAGCCCCATCACAATGGCAGCGTAGAAAAAAAATAAGCTCTTTAATTATTTCTAATATCTGGCAGGTGATATTTACTGTGATTTTTTAATTATAATTTTTGCCATTTCAAAGATTCCGCTTTTCTTTCCTCTGTCATCCCATTATCCAGTCCCAAGCCGAGGGCACTCACTCAGTTACATAAGACACCTCAAAGCTGCTCACTCCTTTTATGTCATTTAAGAAATAAGTTTGGGGCTCGGCAGCCTGGCCTAGTGGCTAAGGTCCTCGCCTTGATCCCATATGGCCGCTGGTTCTAATCCCGGCAGCTCCACTTCCTCTCTATCTCTCCTCCTCTCAGTATATCTGACTTTGTAATAAAAATAAAATAAATCTTTAAAAAAAAAAAAAAGAAAAAAAAAAAAAGAAAGAAGTTTGATCTGAATATGGTTTCCCTGCAGAAATAACGAACTCTGTTTAAAAGTCCTTGTTAGAGTATCTATGACTTATCTCACTAAGCGGGAAAAATTCTTTCTGTAATACATGCTCAGATAATATTTTATCAGCTAGGTAGTGAAAATTAACTTGGAACTAAGGATTTAAATTTAATGTATATGTGGAAAAACCTGGTAAGCACGCAATTCAGTGATACTCATAATACAGGTTATCTTTAAAGAATTATAGAATGTAACTTTAATACACTTCCCTATGGAATAATACAGACATAGCAGTATTAAAAGAAATTAATTATGTTCAAGATTTAGGATGGGCTGTACTAGATGGCTGTACATCTTTAATTGTGCTTTTTAAATGGAGAGCCCAGTAGCTAGGTGTTAAGAGAAGCCTAGGCTGAAACAATAAAAGTGATGTATTTTTGAAGGACTGTTAGGTCTGTGACACAAGTGTGGGCAGGTGTGAGATTAGCACTTGAAAAGTGAGCTCTGCAACAAGTAGGTTCTCTGACCTTGGGCCAATTCCCCCACCTCTCTGGGCTTGTTTCTGCATCTGTAAAATGGGAGCGATTGTGGGATTGTCATGAGGTTTCCTATACAGATCCTAGAGCAGTGCCTGGTGTGTGGCAGAGGCTCAGGAAATAATTGTTGCTAGTATTGTTGTTGCTGCTGCTGATGGTCTCAGTGTTACTTTAAACCTTTATGAATTCCAAGATTGCATGGATGTTGTGCGTAGAGAAACTGTATTCTTCTAAGGAGGAAATCTGACTAGAAAATGGGTAGCATTAGGAAAAAGTTTTTTAAAGATAGAGGAAACACAACACCAAGGGAAAGAGGTAGAAAAACAATAAAATTAGGGGGTGGAGGATGGGTAGGACATGTTAAACCTTAGCCTGTGACATCTACGTCCCTTACTGGTACCAGTTAGAGTCCCAGCTGCTCTACTTTCAATCCAACACCTTGCTAAAGTGCTGGGAAAGCAACAGAGGATGTATTTGGGCCCCTACACCAGGGTGGAGGAGGGGCAAGCAAGGGTTAACCTAGAGGAAGGACTCGGCTACTAGCTTTGACCTGGCCCAGCCCCAACCACTGCAGCATTTGGGGAGCAAACCAGTGGATGAAAGATTCTAGTTCTCTCTAACTCACTCTGCCTTTCAAAAAAAAAAAAAAAATCAGACCCAGGGAAGTAGCCTAGAGGCTAAATTCCTCATCTTGAGGGATCCCATAAGGGCACTGGTTCTACCCCATGGGGCACTGCTTCCCATCCAGCTCCCTGCTTATGGCCTGGGAAAGCAGTAGAGGATGAATCAAAGCCTTGGAACCCTGTACCCACCTGGGAGACCTGGAAGAAGCTCCTGGTTTTGGATCAGCTCAGCTCTGGCCACTGCAGCCACTTGGGAAGTGAACCAGTGGACAGATCTTTCTCTTTGTCTTTCCTTCTCTGTAAATCTGCCTTTCCAATAAAAATAAAATAAACCATATATAAAATGTGTGTGTAAGAGAGACAGACACCCCCATCCAGGACTCCTTGAAAGTAGCTTTTGATAGAAAAGAGTAACATGGGTGAGAGTGATACAAAAAGTGGCAAATTGATCAAGGCTGAGGAAATATGAAAGCCTGGGAAGAAGAGCAAGCTGCAAGGCAAGCATAATCCTAATCTGACCTTTGAGACAGCATAGCAGTGTCACGTTCAGGAATCAGCATAAGGTGCCGGTTGGTTACATAGCTAACATACTTTTCAGTATTGAACATCTTTTTTGTTTGGTTTTTGTGATTGTGTTTAACAATTTATTTAGCAAGGTTAATAGACTGAAAGAATTATAGATCAGAAAAAAAGTGCTGTCAGTAAAGTTTTAAAATTCTTGAGTTCCTGCTGGGAATAGACATACCCTAAAAAAAAAATCAACTGGAAGGCCATAAGCATTGAAAATTTTGCAAAATTTATTTGAAGACAAAATGTGTGAGAGATCTTCCATCTGCTGACTCACTCCCCAGATGGCTACAACTACCAGAACTGGGCCAGACAGTAGCCAGGAACCTGGAACTCTATCTGGGTCTCACATGTGAGTGACAGAGGCCCAAGCACCTGAGCCATCTTCTGTTGGTTTCCAGGCTATTGCTATCCCCTTAGCAAGGAGCTGGATCAGATGTGGCACAAGGACTCAAATTGGTACCTGTATGGGAAACAGCTTTGTGTGTGGCAGCTTAATCCACTGTGCCACAATACCAGTTCCAGAGTTGCTTACTTTTTTAAGCAATACAGTACTGTGGTCATATGGGGGTAGGGGGAGCAATGTCACTCAGTGGAAGTCAACTTTAATTCAACACTGTGCTTCCAAATCAGAACAGAGTAAAAAGGGAAATAGAAGTATTCAAAAATGTGGAAAGACTACCAAGAGAAAGAAGGAAGATTTGGATATAATCTAGATATTGCAGATGCTACTCCTAAAACCTCCTCATGTCTTTTAACTAACTGGGCCCAGTGCCCATTCTGGAATTAATCCCTGGCAAGGGTAAGGGATTATTCTTAAACCAATCAGACTTGTTCTTGTCACTTCAGATAGGATGATTGAGAAGCAGCAAATGAAGGTCCCTAGAAAACACTGGAATTTCGGAGAGATTGGGGAGAGGAAGATATATAGTGTAATGTCACAATTAATCTGGCAGGTTGGGGCTATCTCTCTTTGTTCCAAACTGTATGATTCTAGAATCCAGTCTCATTCATGTAGGTGGACTCATGCTATACTATGGATACTTCTCTGTTTGACCCTTGTTCCTATCCTCACTCTCATTCTTTTTCTATCACACTTAAGAGGGGATCCCAGGATTTAGAATTGGAAAAGCAAAAGGCCCCACTTGAGCTTCCTGGCCTTCTACTCAGCCATAGCCCAAGATTTACTTAATTTATTTACTTACCTGTTTATTCTTAAAGAATTATTTACTTATTTGAAAGATACAATTAGAAGAGGAGAAAGAACAAGGTTTTCTTTCTGGGAGTCCACTCTCCAAAAGGCCACAATGGCCAGAGCTGGGCCAGGCAAAAGTCAATAGCCTGGAATTCCCACAGCTGAGTCTCCCACAGGGTGGCAGGAACCCAAGTACTTGGGGTGTGTACTGCCTTCCCAAGTACTTTAGCAGGGAGCTGGATCAGAAGTTGGAACAGCAAGACACTAATTTGTGTCCATATGTGATGCTAGCTTTGCAGTTTTAACTTGCTATGTTGCAACACTGCCATATATATATATATATTTTAAAACATTTATTTCTTTTTAATGGAAAGGCAGATATACAGAAAGGAGAGACAGAGAGGAATACTTCCGTCCGATGATTCATTCCCCAAGTGGCCACAACAGCCAGAGCTGAGCCAATTTGAAGCCAATCTGAAGCCAGGAGCCTCTTCTGGGTCTCCCACACGGGTGCAGGGTCCCAAGGCCTTGGGCCATTGTCGACTGCTTTCCCAGGCCATAAAAAGGAAAATGGATGGGAAGTGGGGCTGTCTGGATTAGAACCGACACTCACATAGGATCCCAGTGCATGCAAGGCGAGGACCACAGCCACCAGGCTACTGTGCTGGGCAGCCCCCCATTTTTTTTTTAATTTGTGGAGTCCAGTACAGTTGCCTAGTGGAATCCCATATGGGTGCTGGCAAATGAATCTAAAAGAAAAAAGAAAGGGCAGAGGAACATAGTGAGAGACTTGTCACTTAGCCTACTTACCAGTAAAATGGTTGCAGGGATGGATGCCTTGGTGCAGCAGGCTAAACCTCCACCTGTGTCACAGGCATCTCATATGGATGTCAGTTTGAGTCCCACTTGCTCCATTTCAGATCCAGGTCCTTGCTAATAACCTAATTAATCAGCAGAGGATGTCCCAAATTCTTGGGCCCCTGTACTCACATGGGAGATCCAGAGAAAGTTCCTGCCTCCTGGCTTTGGACCAGCCCAGCTCTGACTGTCGTGGCCACCTAGGGAGTGAACCAGCAGATAGGATATCTCTTGCTCTCTCGGTCTCTCCTTTCTCTATCACTCTGTCTTTCAAATAAAAATAAATGAATATTAAAAAATATTTGGGCTGGCATATTGGTTCAACTGGCTAATTCTCTTCCTGAAAGTGCTGGCATCCGATATGGGTCCTTGTTCATGTCCCAGCTGCTCTATTTCCCATCCACCTCCCTGCTTGCAGCTGGGAAAGCAGTAGAAGATGGCGCAAAGCCTTGGGAGCTGCACCCGCATGAGAGATCCACAAGAAGCTCCTGGCTCCCAATTTCAGGTCAGCTCAACTCCAGCAATCGCGGTCATTTGGGGAGTGAATCAGAAAATGGAAGATATATTCTTTCTGTCTATCCTTCTCTCTGTAAATCTGCCTTTCCAAGGAAGATAAATATACTTTTTTAAAAAATGCCCAAGCTGTAGACAATGGCCTAGGTTTCCTTGTATCTAGGTAAGTGTTACACAGCTAGCAGAGAAGCAGCCAATAGCTGGCAGGCATCCCGGGGCTTCGTTAATGCCACATTTGTGCTAACTATACTAGTGTGCCAGCATAGTTGCCTATTCTATTATATCTTTTTTAAAGATATGTGGGGAGATTTGGAACCATGGTCCCCAGCCTGGCTTGGACCAGCCCATGTGAGTGCAATTTGGTAATAGGTGCTCCATGTATCCTGGGGTGCAGGGACTGTGGATTGACCAGAGAAAGGGACAAGGGAGGGAGGACCACTGAGGGAGTCTGCTGCAGATGAGGAATGACTTTTGAGGGACTTCCATCAACAAGGCCACTGTACTTGCTGACCATGGAATGCATGTATCAGAACTAGGCCTCCTCAGTGGAAAAGACAGAGCAGTGGACGGCATACCCAGATACACATGGAGGATACAACAGTCCATTGAGGCCTGTGAGGACATCTGGTACCATAGTAGAGGATGGAGGGCAGAACAAATTGTTCAACTACCCCAACTAAGTGATAACAGCAAATATCTGGGTGAATGGAGACTCTAAGATGTACTATGTCAGCCAATGAACCTTGGAAGGATTTCCTTGTCCTTGGAGTGGTGAGATCGATGGCATTTCAAATCTATTGACACCACTTGAGCAGAACCCTCACAGCATGCTCCACATAGGGGACCCTTGAGTGACATCGGGTGGCTGTTCCCCATCTCTGGGTACTAAGGTGGTTGGGAGGCTGGTTGTGGCTTCTCCTCTTATCTCTGCCCTTTCCCCCAGATATAGGAAGAAGAAAAAGAAAATTTGGAAATAACATTCGCATTTACTTTCCCCTAACCCTCTGCCCTTCCCACCCTCACCAGCTATTTAAGCATCATCAAAAATAAAATTAAATAGTATTTTACAAAACTGGTCCTGGGGTTCTCTTTGGAGTATAAATACTTGTAAGCATATTCCCCAAGGGAACTCAGTTGGGAAAAGAGAAATTGGGTTTGGAATTCTACCCCAAGCTTCTAGCACTATTGTTACAGACAGATGGTCATTTTCTCCATAAGCTGTGAGCACAACCTACAAGTTATCTAGCTCTGGAATTCCCAAAAGAAAAATGAAGAAAGGAAAAGAATTTTGAAAAAGTTAGGACTGTTTCTATGAAATAAAAAAATCAATGGGGGAAAAATAACTTGTAAATATATTTTGAGCAAGATTTTGTAACTGTAATTTATCTCTGTGCTTGTTAACAATTGCAACACAAGTTTAAGTGACAAGAGAAGTGTGAAATGAAAGACAATGCCAAATGGAAATATTATTATATTCTATGTTTGTAATAAATTCTTTGTTTTGATCATAAGGAGACACACAACTTATAATAATAGAAAATGAATTTCTCTCTGTTGTCAGCTATTTAAAGAATATTGGTTTGAAGGGATGCCAGACAGCTCCCTTTCCCAGGGCTCCCATGTGATTGGAGCCAGTGGTTCCTCAGCCTTACTTCCGCCCTGTGGCATATCCACTGCTGCTCAGTTTGTGCTCCTACTGCACAGGGTGGCACAGCCATCACTCACCTTCCATGCTCCTTCTGCAGACAAGCTGTTGGAAATGGTGAGACTGAGGGCAATACAAGACTAACAACTGGAAAAAAAATAAGAGAAGAAAAATGAGTTTTCTGTATTTTGACTCCCTTCCTTCATGCACACACCAAAAACAAACAAAAAACAAAAACTGTTTAGAAAACAGACTATTTACACCTGGTGGACAGCCACTGCCCATGTGCTGCTCCCTGTGTGTTCGCTAGGTCAAATGACACTGACTTCATGAGAGCCCTGCCCCTGTCATCCATTTCCATCCAGTGGCTCTGTCTGAATCACCAAGGTCAGCATATAAATGCAAATAAGAAAACAGGTTTATTTTTTTTTTTTTTGAGAAAATGTTAATAATTCTGTTCAGGTAAGGGGGGCCTGGATGAGAAATTTCGGGTCTTGGAGTATGAACCCATCAGCGAGTCTTCCCTTATCCCTTCTTACAACTTTCCCTGCCCCTCCCCTCCCCCGGTTCCAAGACAGCCTCTCACACCTCAGAAATGTACACTTGCGGAAATTGAAAATTAGGGAACTGATCTTCTCATATAAGTAAACCCCTTCAAGCTACTACTTACCTAGGATCACAAATGAAAGGAGTCAGACTTTTGAAAACAAACCGATCAGGAGATTAAACACCTTCTAACGTTCTAATAGCCTTAGTTAAAAACCCTTAGTTAAAAAGTAAACAATCTAGAGATACTCATCAAAGGTGTATGGCTTTTAGCACAGCAGCCTGTGATTTGGGGAGTGGAAGGGGGAGCACTACTTAGAACCTATCTTGTTCTAACAAGAAGGAAATAAGAGCTTTCCAGTCATTACAGACCTCATTTAAAGGATGTGTTTCCATCTTGATACAGATCAACTTTATTGTGTGACTTATTTTAATGAATGCTTAACATTAAAATTTAAGTTATTTTTGTTTTAAAACATAGTTTGTTACTCTGGGTCAGGATCCTTTGGAGAGGTAAGTGGGCAGAGTAAAGATGTTTCACCTACAAACTGGAGTTGGGGAACGAGTACAACCAGATCTCCTGCTGTCAATGCTGAAGAGCCCCTTTTGAGTCTTACTGCGCTAACCTGAATGGTTTCCCTTATTCTCCCTCCAAATGCTGCTGTCCTTCCTCTGATGACCTGTGTTCTGATCACTTTGTGTTTCTTACCTGCTGCCTCTCTGCTCCACCAGATCCTCCCAAGATTCCAAATCTCTGCATCGTAGACCCCAAGCTTGGAATCGAATCAGGATTTCTTGTTTTCTTGCGTGAACACTTTGTTTGGCACTATAATGAAGTCAGGCTGGCTTGGGTTTAAATTTGGACTATACCACTAATTGGTGGTCTGCCATAGGGAATGTACTTCTCAGAGGAATAGTTTCCTTCTCAGTAAAATAAGGATAGTAATACCAACCACAAAATATGATTGTGATTGGGAATAGTGGTGATTATTCCACAACATTGTACTTAACACCATAAAATTGCACACCTAAGAATGCTTAACATGGGAAATTTTACACTGTATATATTTTACCACATTAAAAAAAAATAAAGAAAGAAAAGGTTATGGTTGTGAGAATTGGTCTTCGTAGACCTTTGATTGCAATGCCTGGTGTGTGTAGTATGCTCTAAGAAAAAGTAGTTAAATAGCATGAAGCATTTTATGTCATAACTCACACACACACACACACAAAACAAACACGACACAACTGGTTGAAACTAAGAGTATAGATTTATGTATAGTATGGATTCATATAAGAGTATAGATTCAATTTCATGAAATTGAAAAGTCTAGGAATATGGCAAACTTTTGGGATCATTTCTGTCACTAAAAATTCAGATTCTGTAAGTCTTCAGTCCCTAGAGAGTGTCACTAAGGACTCGGGCATATCATTAAGGACTTTATTCCTTTCCACCTTTCCTACAATGTCAGCCTTATGCTACTGCCAAAAACCCTTATATCACACAAGCTGATTGGTAACCACTCCAAAGGAGTCCATGTTCCCTCATCTAGAAAGAATGAGTCAGTCCCAGCAGTCCAACAAAGCATCCTGACATTTATTTGCTTAAGCCACATGGTTGCCCTGGAACCAAAAACTGTGCATAGGGAGAAAGAATATGATGGTGTCAACTAGACAGAGAGTGGTCAGCTCCTCTGGAAGAAAGGGAGCTGCACAGGGAGCAGCACAGGGAACAGCAGAGTTCCCAGAAGAGAAGGTTCGTGCAGGAGATAAGGCAGGCTTAATGTCCCAAGGAGGAAAATAACAAATGTCTGTGATATTAGCTGTTATCATTATTACTGGATTTCTTGGCACTTAGCTCTTGGCTCTTGAGCATTTCTTTATAGTCCCAAAGCTTTGGGCCGTCCTCTACTGCTTCTCTAACTACAAGCAGGGAGCTGGAAGTGAAGTGGAGCAGCCTGGACATGAACTGGCACCGATATGGGATCCCAGTGCCTGTAAAGATGAGGATTAAGCCAC
This sequence comes from Ochotona princeps, assembly GCF_030435755.1. Classification (NCBI taxonomy): domain Eukaryota; kingdom Metazoa; phylum Chordata; class Mammalia; order Lagomorpha; family Ochotonidae; genus Ochotona; species Ochotona princeps. The sequence goes on from NC_080839.1 coordinate 26,251,068, forward strand.
TCAGCCATTACACAGGGCCCTAAAACCTTTTTAAAAAGACAAAAATCTAGAAGAATTTGTATTTTGAATAGCTGCATTTTTTCTAGCAAAAAAAAAAAAAAAAAAGTCAATGTGTATAAAAATAAGTTTGGGGCCTGGCACGGTGGCCTAGCAACTAAAGTCCTCACCTTGAACACACTGGCATCCCATATGGACACCGGTTTTTTTTTTTTTTTTTTTTTTAGTGGGCGCCAGTTCTAATCCTGGCTGCTCCATTTCCCATCCAGCTCCCTGCTTGTGGCCTGGGAAAGCAGTCACGGATGGTCCAAAGCTTTGGGAACCTGCATCCGTGTGGGAGACCTGAAAGAAGCTCCTGGCTTCGGATTGGCTCAGCTCCGGCTGTTGCGGTCACTTGGGGGGTGAATCATTGGACGGAAGATCTTCCTCTCTGTCTCTCCTCTTCTGTGTATATCTGCCTTCCTAATAAAAATAAATAAATAAATAATAAGTTTGATTTGATTCAGTTTTACATATTTGGAGCTTCAAACAAACATCTAAGTGCACCAAATGAAGGAGTTCAATGAGAATGAATGGCAGAAAAAGAGAACAAGAAAGAAGCAAAAAATCATGAGTTTCCAAATCCAGAAAGGTGAAGTTTTTGGCTATTGTTTACTGGAGCCAGGCTGGAAGCCTAGACATGAGTAAGACAAAGGAACCAATAAATAAAGGGGAAGATCCCTTCTCAAAACAGAGTCAATAGAAGGAAGACCTGATTTACCTCATTTGACTTCTCTGCATTCCCATTGTAGCTTCTACCTGGGCATCTATGATAGTTTTTTTGTTTTGTTTTGTTTTGTTTTTTGTTTTGAGAGTGGGGGTCCCCAGTTCCTATCTTTCTTGATCTGGCTAATTCCTATCTTTTGGTTAAGAATAAATCTGGTTTCTGGGCCCGGCAGCGTGGCCTAGCAGCTAAAGTCCTCGCCTTGAAAGCCCCGGGATCCCATATGGGCGCCGGTTCTAATCCCGGCAGCTCCACTTCCCATCCAGCTCCCTGCTTGTGGCCTGGGAAAGCAGTTGAGGACGGCTCAATGCATTGGGACCCTGAACCCGCGTGGGAGACCCGGAAGAGGTTCCTGGTTCCCGGCATCGGATCGGCACGCACTGGCCCGTTGCGACTCACTTGGGGAGTGAAACATCGGACGGAAGATCTTCTCTCTGTCTCTCCTCTTCTGTGTATATCTGGCTGTAATAAAATGAATAAATCTTTAAAAAAAAAAAAAAAGAATAAATCTGGTCTTTGTTTCTCTAGGAGGGCATTCCTATACAACACTGTCACCCATCTCCTACTTCCAGGACACAAACCACATGCTGACTTAAAGTGATCCTGTTTGATAATCCTTACCTGTAATCAATACCCAGTAGCCTACTGGATTGTTAACTTGTCAGACCCCAACCTTGACCCCTTTTCCCCTTACCCATATCACAGCTCCTCAAGGTCAAGGACTTCACTTTCTTCAACTTTAGTTCCATGATGACCAGCACACCACTCAGCTCAATGAATCATGGAGGCAGTTCCTTCGGTGAGTATCTGAGATCCTCTATCCAACTCCTGCAAAATAGAATGGCATGAAACATCCAGTGTTTCTCAACCCAAGGACAGTCTGTCCTCTCCACCTGTGAACAAGAAGTCAGGGACAGGGATGAAGAACACCAAGGCATGTTGAGCTTATTTTGTAGCAGTTTGTATTCATTTAGACATTGGAACTGATAAAGGTTGCATCAAAACTCCCTAAAAGATCCAAGATGCCTTTGTTCCTTTTTTACTCTCTATCTTTGAACATGTTCCTATTAAAAGATACTTATTTCCCCTATTTCATCACCAAGTGCTCACAACTTTTATGTTCTTAATTCTTCAGAGAATAAAGATGCAATTATTACATGAAAGTGACCATTTTGGTAGTTCAGACTTACAAATACTAGTTACTGGCATTTACAGAATGAAGCAAGCTACCCAACTAAATACCAGGTGCTCTGCACACTTGCTGTAACACCTCATTCCTGAATACAAACAACTCATATGACCTTTACATAAAGAATTTGTTTTCTGTTTAATTTATTTTTCCATTCTGAAATAGAGATTCATCCGTTATGGAAAAGAAGTCAATTACTGGGTAAACACCTCATAACTAAATCCTCTGGTATTTAGTCTTAAAACATCCTACACATCCTGACACTTTGAACTTAAAATACTTAACATTATGCTAAAGATTAAGTATAATTTAAAATGTTAAAGGAGTTAGTATTCTCATCTTCATTTATTATTAATTAATCAATTTGAAAGGCAGAGTGTGTGAGAGAGAGAGAGAGCTATCTTCCATCTGCTGGTTCATTCCTCAAGTGACTACACTAGCCAGGGCCAGAAGCAGGAGTCTGGAGCTCTTCCAGGTCTCGCCTATAGGTGCTCATGCCTAAAGACTTGGGCTATCTTCCACTGCCATTCCAGGTGCATTAGCAGTGAGCTGAATCAAAAGTGCAACATCCAGGACTTGAATAGGAACCCATATGGAATACTGGCACAGCAGGTGACAGTATAACCTGTTATGCCACAGCGACAACCCCATCAGTCTTACTTCTTAACTAAACTAGTTGAGAGATTGTGTACTTTCCCTGGTAATTAGGTTTTGACAACAAAGCTAAGGAAAAAGTTTCATAAGGAAAAAGTTTGTGCAGAGCCAATCTGGATGAGGTCTTGTATACGTTTCTGACTAGGATTACTGGAAGTCAGAATAGAATTCCTGATGTAATATGCTTTTATGTCCCATCTCTGCACAAAAGCTACTTTCAAGTCTCCTTTCCCCATTTGTGGTCCAACTGCTAGGTCCTGAATACTTGAATGCTTTTTGTTCTCAAGAGCTGAGGGCCACCAAGTTGTGTGCCCATCATGACCCTTGTGTATACCATTCTCTGCCTCCTGTCACTCTCTAAGGCCTTCTATAGGAATAAAAACATTTACATTCTAAAGCACACTTAAAAAGAATAATTTAGGGGAAAACATTGTGGCACAGCGGATTAAAGCACTACTTGAGACACCTGCATCCACACTGGAGTGATGTTTCAAGTCTTTGACACACCACTTAAAATCCAGCCCGCTGCTAGATCAAATGGGGAAGCCAATGGATGACGGCTCAACAGCTTGCGTCCCATGTGGGAGACCTGAGTGGAGCTCCTGGTTCCTGGCTTTGGCCTGACCTAACCTGACTACTGAGGCCATATGGGGAGTGAACCAGTGGGTAGAAGATTGATTCTCTCTCTCTGCTTTTCAAATAAATAAATCGTCAAAAATATTTTAGTGTTTTCTCAATTCTAAAGCATCTAGTATGTATTTTTCACCTTTAAATGTTTGTAAAATTGGAATTTTACAATTATTTCATTTTCTTTTTTAAGATTTATTAGTTTGTTTTTTATTTAACAGGCAGATTTTAGAGACAGATAAGGAGAGAGAGATCTTCCATCTGCTGACTCACTCCTCAAATAGTTGCAATGCCCAGAACTGAGTTGATCCAAAGCCGGGAGCTTCTTCTGGGTTTCCTGCATGGTTGCAGGGGCCTAAGGACTTGGGCCATCCTGTGCTGCTTTCTCAGGTGCATTATCAGGGAGTTGGATAGAAAGCAGAGCACCTGGGACTTGAACTGGTGCTCTGAAATGAGGCTATTGCAGGAAAGCCCATGGACTTGCTGTGCTGGACCATCTATTCTGACTAAGCAGAAGTGGACTACTTTTGGAGACTGGCAGAGTATCATCACCACTATGCACGTATTTGTTTCCTCTTGAAGGTAAAATATGAAAAGACAGATAAGCCGGGATGGGTGTGTTGGCTCAACTGACTAATCCCCCACCTGCAAGCACCAGCTTTCCCATTTTGGCACCAGCTCATGTCCTTGCTGTTCCACTTCCAATCCAGCTCCCTGCTTGTAGTCTGGGAAGGCAGCAAAGGATGGCCGGGTCCTACACCCACATGGGGGACCCAGAGGAGGCTCCCAGCTTCTGACTTTAGGTTGGCTCAGCTCCAGCCATTGCAGCTGTTTGGGGAATGAACCAATGGATGGAAGATCTTTCTCTTTGTCTCTCCTTTTCTCTGTAAGTCTGCTTCCCCCCCCCCAAAAAAATAAATAAAATCATAAAAAGGAAAAAAAGATATGTGAGTCTTTTTTCTATAATAATAATGAAAGCATTTTAAGATTATACAATACTTTCCTATAATATTTTGGAGAAGACAGTTTTATTCCTATGAAATGCTTATTATGGAAATTGTTATCCAAACATTCCTAATTGCTAAAATTGAGAACAAATGGAAATTCAGAGCACAACATGCTTGCCCTAACATTTGCAATTTCCAGGACAAGAGTATAAGTAGAAGGCTACATACCATAAACCTCAATCATTGAATACACTACTAAAATAATAAATAAATATGTTCCAATCACATTTATTGACGACTTCTCAAATATATCACATTATGACACAAGTTTAAAGACATGGAAAGCATTGGTTTTTATATGACTGAAAGACAACAGTTAAATAATTAGGTTCTACACTGTGCATTTGGGTGTCCACTGATGGATTGGTGATGTTTGGGTGAGTAATAGATTACTACGTATTTGTTACTTTAAAATATTTTATTTCCCTTTTTAGCAAAATAATTGTTAAAAGTGAGGGATCATGTAATTTGTGTTCTGTTGACAAAAGCAGTTGAGAACTTTTCTTGAATTGGTGTACTTGGAAGTAACCAGAGTAGGCCACTCAAAAATATACTACTTTACCATGAAGATTATCTTGAACTAAAGGCAGTAAAGAAGCAGAAAACAGAAAGAACTCTTTGTCCTGTCATATACTGTAATGCAAAATGCAAGTTTCTCCCGGTCAGAGTGCTAACCTCTTCTCTCCTTTTCCAGGAGGACAACCCTCATCACCCAGACGAATCTGCATGAACGAACTTCTCTGAAATAACTCCTATCATCCATTCATCCCAACACACATATACCTTCCTACAAGTTACTGCTCTAAGAAGCCCTTGTCACTTCACAATGTATTACCTTTCATTAAAATAGTATGCAACATTTTATGTAAGAAACATAAAATAGTTTCTTACCATTTCTTTGAGTCTTCACTTGTTTTCTAGGAAGTCCTTCACATATGTAAAAAGTAAGATATAACATTAAATGAAATTTACACACCTTTTCTTCTGTTAATCTCTCTTTTGTCAGTTTTGCTTTCAGGCTTCAGTTACAGAACCCATGAGGGCGAAACAAATTTTTTTTTGTCCTACACAATTCTTAGATTAGTGTTAAATTTTTTATCACAGAAAACTTAAAATATTTATTTACATAGATAATCCCCCATGTCTCCCTCATCCAGTTTTGGTAATTATCAACTCTTGGTCAACTTTGCTTCATTTATATTTGTTAGCAGCTTCTACTCAATTATTTATTTGAAAGGCAGAAGGTCAGAGAGATAGAGAGAGAGAGAGAGAAAGATAAAAAGAGGCAGAGTGATAGAAAAGAGAAAGAGAGATTGATCTTGCATCTGCTAATTCACTTCTCAAAGTCCGCAACAGTCAGGACTGTGCAGGACTTAAGTCAGAAGCCTGTCACCCACTCTGGTTCTCCCACCTTGTGGCAAAAACACACGTACTTGAGCTGTCACTGCTGCCTCCAAGAATGTACATTAATGGGAATCTGGGATTGAAATCCAGAGACTCCAATATGAAATGTGGGTATCCCAAGCATTATTTTTTTGTGTGTGTGTTTCTTTTTTTTTTCTTTTTTTTTAAAATTGTATTTTTGACAATCTTTGCATAGTTAATTAGGGTAAAAAGGTTCAAGGGCTATAGGCAAGTGGGTAAGACTATTATTTCCATATTGATTATTTCCTTCATGTATCTGAGGTAAAGGGGGTTTTAAGGGAGAAGCCCCACCCAGTTTCCCACCCCAGGTTCCGGATGTGGGGCATGCTCGAGGGTCGTGCTCAAGTGGTTGTGATAGTTCACCAGTTATGAATTGCTGCCAGTGTCACCACTCCAAGCATGATGAGGTCGTCGAAGAATCCACTGATTGACATAGTCCATCATAGAGTCTTCGTTTGCCCAGTATTTTCATTGCCAACATACAGCTGAGGTGGTTGATTGACTTGTTCTGTCCTCAGTCCTTTCGTGGTTAGGGTTCCGAGTCCAACATTTCGATTGGGGAGATCTCCAAAGAAACTTTGAGGTGTTCCCAGTCCAGATTCTTTTATGTACTAGTAAGTACAGGGCCCGGTACAGTCCATCGCCCCGAACAGCTGGTGGTTGCAATTGCTGGGCTGGTTCTGTTTTCAGCCCCGACTTCCACTAGAACCAATGGGTGTTGCAGTCCAGCCTGGCTCTGCCCAGCACATACTCGGCCCTCACATAAACCAGTGGGAGCTGCAGCCTAGTTGGAGCGACCCATAATTACCCCCACCAAGCCTGCCCCCTACCCTGGTTTGCCAGTATGTGTAGCAGACTAGTCCAGTCCCAAGCATTATTTTTTTTAAAATGTATTTATGTATCTATTGGAAAGTCAGATATACAGAAAGAAAGAGAGAGATAAAGATCCTCCATCTGCCAGTTCACTGGCCACAAAGAAATTGAGCTGATCTGAAGCCAGGAGACAGGAGGCTCCTCCAGAGCTTTGGCTCCATTCAATTCTTAATTTTTTTTAAGTGAAGGCATTACATAATTTAACCCATGAATCATCAAAATGCATCTCTAACAAAAAAAGGGCTTCTTAAAATTTACCTTTTTTCTTTGAATCAAAAATAATAATTTATCAGGCCTGGCGTGGTGGCCTAATAGCTAAAGTCCTTGCCTTGAACATGCCGGGATCCCATATGGGTGCTGGTTCTAATCCTGGTAGCCCGGCTTCCCATCCAGCTCCCATCCGTCCTCAACGACCCAAAGCTTCAGGATACTGCACCTGTGTGGGAGACCCGGAAGAGCTCCTTGCTCCTGGCTTCAGATTGTTGCAGCATTGGCCACTGCGGTCACTTAGGGAGTGAATCATCAGACATAAGATCTTCCTCTTTGTCTCTCCTCCTCTCTCTATATATCTGATTTTGCAATAAAAATAAATAAATCTTAAAAAAAGCACTACTTTCTCAATATTTAATTTTTTAATTCACTCTTTTTTAAAAGATTTATTTAATTTTATTAAGATTTATTTATTTATTTATTTATTTATTTATGATATACAGAGAGAAGGAGAGACAAAGTGGAAGATCTTCCATCCGATGGTTCACTCCCCAAGTGGCAGCAATGGCCAGAGCTGAGCCAATCCGAAGCCAGGAGCCAGGAACTTCTTCTGGATGCAGGGTCCCAATGCTCTGGGCCATCCTTCACTGCTCTCCCAGGCCATAAGCAGGGAGCTGGATGGGAAGCAGGTTGGCCGGGATTAGAACCGGCGACCATATGGGACACTGGTGCATTCAAGGCCAGGACTTTAGTTGCTATGCTATTGTGCCGGGCCCAATACTTGATTTTTAACAAAACTTTCATAGGATTGGAGAACTCTTTATTTTACCAAGGAATTAAAAACTGACAGTGTCAATATAATTTACAAATCAGCATTTATATTTAGAGATGAGCCATTCTTTTTACATATCAAGGTTATATGTTTTAGTATAACCTGATTCTATATAATTTAGTATAACTTGGTTATAATATTGATAATAATTACATAAAATATTACTTAAAATAACATCTATCCATACAGTATTAGTTTTTTTTCATTTTTGTTTTCAATACTGATGTGATAAAGAAGACAAAAGAAGCACCCTATATGAACTGAATTGCTTGAATCTCTCTTCAAGGAGTCAAGCGTATGTGTATAAATGCGTATAGATATAGGTTTATTCAAGAACTTCTTTATATTCATATAGATTGTTTTTTATTTTGATTTATATTTAATTTTCTTAGAATATCATTTTGTCGATTATTCCACATTTTGTATTTTCTACATAAAAATACACTTTCTCTTATGATTTAAAAAGTATTTTAAATTACTTAAAAAGTGAACTAGTCAAACTTAAGTTGGTCTGCTAATGCTTTTTGTAAGCTTCTGCTAGCATCATTAATAGCAAGCAAGAATCCATCCCAAACCACTATGATTAACACAAAATCAACCATATCTTCCACAGTACACCACAATTTCTTTTTTATTTGATCATCCTTTACTGTTTCATGTAACCATCCCAGCACAGCTTCCTATCTTGTCCAAATCTGACCACTTGAAAAAATTTACATCTCTATTGTTAACCAAGAATAGCTGTAAGATCAATTTTGATGTATGTTTAATTAAGATGGTCCGTTTTGGAAACATCCAGTAAATACTGCATGTGTTTGAATCAAAAAACATCTTTGGGGGCCCGGTGACGTGGCCTAGCAGCTAAAGTCTTCACCTTGAACGTGCTGGGATCCCATATGGACGCTGGTTCTAATCCCGGCAGCTCCACTTCCCATCCAGCTCCCTGCTTGTGGCTGGGAAAGCAGTCGAGGATGGCCCGAAGCCTTGGTACTCTGCACCCATGTGGGAGACCTGGAAGAAGTTCCTGGCTCCTGGCTTCAGATCGGCTGTTGCGCTCACTTGGGGAGGGAGACACGCTGATGCTGAATGAATGTGAATGCCTGTGTGTGTCTGTAATAGCAAGGCACAAGACTGGGGCAGAGGCCTCCCTGTCTGAGTCTTAGAGTTGCACTGCAGACGAATAATGCGTGTAATATTAATAATACCTGACCATACTCATGTGTTACATTTTTTGAAGTGCTTCCATATTTATAATTTCTTTTGATCTTTACAATAACCTACGGACTAGATAGGGTAATTAGAGATGAGAAACAGAGGTCTAGAGAGGTTAAGTGATTTATCTAAAATTACACATCTAATTAGTGGTAATGCTAAGAGTGGAATCTAGAATCTCTGCATATAGAATAGAATCTCTACCTGTTTTACTACACTATGCTATGCTGTCTCATAATGTTTCTGAGACAAAATGACCTGACAGTTGAATAGGTTACATCCCAATGTTTTTCATTCCTTAAAACTATAAATTTTACTAGAGAAAGTAAATATAGCACAAGAATGAAAGACAAAAGCCATGTGCTCTTTAACATTTGCTCACACCATGTGGAACCAATAAATCCCTATTGACCAGGGTTTCAGAAACTGGAGATCTATCTACTCAGGAGCAAAGGTTCACTTGAGTGGTACACAGCCACTCCTCCAGGCCTGGGGAGCCATATTCGTAACTTAGTCCTACGGCCCTGAAAACAACGCCGGGAACATAAACAACCACTTCTAAAAGCCAGGACTTTGGAGAATGATTACCTCTTAGGAGTTCAACCTAGAAGTATAGAACATTGCATGAAAATGAATATATACTCTTTTTTTAATGAAAATGAACATACTCTTAATCCTGCCATCCAAGATTTTTGATAGTTCTTTTGCATAGTTTGCCCAAGTCTACCTCATGGCCTCTGCCCTCTGCTCACATTGAGCCAAGACCTCAATTGCTTATTAGAATTCTTTTTTTTTTTTTTTTGTGGGCTCAGCATGACAGCCTAGTGGCTAAAGTGCTTGCCTTGCTTGTGCTGGGATCCCACATGGGCCCCTATACCTGTCCCGGTGCCTGCTCCACTTCCCATCCAGCTCCCTGCTTGTGTCCTGGCAATGCAATAGAGGATGGCTCAAAGCCTTAGGACCTTGCACCTGTGTAGGACACCCGGAGGAAACTTCAGGCTCCTGGCTTCAGATCCATTCAGCTGTGACAGTTGTGGCATTTGGGGAGTTAACCAGGGGATGGAAGATCTTTCTCTCCTTTCTAAAAATCCACCTTTCCAATAAAAAATAAGTAAATCTTAAAAAAAAAATCAAAACTTTTCCCCTTCATTTTTTAGTGTGCTTGAACTTAGAATGCATCGTCACTTGATGGCACCTTAAGTGAAACAGAATACTGGAAATTGTTCCCGATGGTTACCTTGAGAACTCTGTTGGTTGCAGTTTTTACAACAACAATGCATTACTTTTATAATAAAAACAAAATTTTAAAATGCTACACAGAAAATCTCATGTGGTTTATGTAATGTATCTTTTAGCACTGAAAAACTAGTGAGAATGTAATAACTGTAATCAACATTTCATAAGGTTTTATATTCATAGTGGAGTTTATAAGCTCTTCCATGCTAGCAATTGGCTTGAAAAGTTCTGCGACATTCCTCACAGCAGTTAGCCACTCCTTAAAGCTCCTTAGAAATGGCCATGTTATACTGTATACATAATATATGTATATATATAGTATATATTATATATATATATAATATCGTACTTGCTTATATACTGGATAATTTTATTCCATCAGAATGAGAAACCCTTGAAGGAAGGAGCTATGCTTATTAATTTTTGTGTCTCCAGCACTTACATAGAGTCAAGCCTATGACATTTATCAAATATATGAATGAATGACCAGCCTGTAGGAACTTGATTTTTTTTTTTTTTTAAAGATTTTTTATTCATTTTATTACAGCCAGATATACACAGAGGAGGAGAGACAGAGAGGAAGATCTTCCGTCCGATGATTCACTCCCCAAGTGAGCCGCAACGGGCCAGTGCGCGCCGATCCGATGCCGGGAACCAGGAACCTCTTCCGGGTCTCCCACGCGGGTGCAGGGTCCCAATGCATTGGGCCGTCCTCGACTGCTTTCCCAGGCCACAAGCAGGGAGCTGGATGGGAAGTGGAGCTGCCGGGATTAGAACCGGCGCCCATATGGGATCCCGGGGCTTTCAAGGCGAGGACTTTAGCCGCTAGGCCACGCCGCCGGGCCCAAGGAACTTGATTTTTAAAAAAGATGTATTTCATGGGCCTGGCATGGTGGCCTAGCGGCTAAAAGTCCTTGACTTGAATGCGCCAGGATCCCATATGGGCACCAGTTCTAATCCCGGCAGTTCCACTTCCCATCCAGCTCCCTGCTTGTGTCCTGGCAATGCAGGACGGCCCAGTGGCTTGGGACCCAGAAGAGCTCCTGGCTTTGGATCTGCACAGCACCGGCCACTGCGGTCACTTGGGGAGTGAATCAATGGACAGAAGATCTTCCTCTCTGTCTCTCCTCTGTGTATACCTGACTTTGCAATAAATATATCTTTTAAAAACATATATTTCATTTTTATTTGAAAGATAGAATTAAAAGAAAGATCTTCCATCCACTGGCTCATCCCCCAATGGCTTCAACAGCCAGAACTGAGACAATCTGAAGCCAGGAGTGAGGAGCTTCTGCTGGGTCTCCAACATGGGTGCAGGGGTCCAAGGCTTTTGGTCATCCTTGACTGATTTCTAGACCATAAGCAGGGAGCTGTACCAGAAGCAGAGCAGATAGGACATGAACTATGGCATTCAAATGGGATGCCTGTGCTGCAGGTGGAAAATTAGCTGCCTATACCACAGTTCTACCCCCAGAAACTTGATTTTTTTTTAATATTTCTTTTTTGTTTTATTGGAAAGGCAGATTTTACAGAAAGGAGATACAGATAAAGGTCTTCTACCCACTGGCTCACTCCCTAAAAGTGGCCACAAAGTCCACAGCTGAGCCCATCCAAAGCCAGGAGCCAGCAGCCTCCTGCAGGCCTGCCTTCCTTATGGGTGTAGCACTCCAAGGGTTTGGGGCATCCTCCATTGCTTTCTCAGGTCATAAGCAGGAAACTGAATGGGAAGTGGAGCAGCCGGGACATGAACCGGCGCTGATACAGGATGTTGGTACTTGCAAACTAAGGATTAGCTGCTTAAGCCTTGCACCAGCCTGATTGTTTTTAAAGTATTTATTTTCATTTATTTGAAAGGTTGTAAGACTGGGACACACACACACAGTGTGGGGAGAGAGAGATCATCAAAGGTTCACTCTCCAAATGTTTACAAACAGCCAGGTTTAAGTCAAGCTGAAGCCAGGAGCCTGGAACTCCATCTGGATTTCCCATGTGGTGGCAAGGATGCAACCACTTGAGCTATCACCTACCACCCCAGGGACTACATTAGCAGAAAGCTGAAAGGAGAGCCAGGACTCAAATCCTGGCACTTCAATGTGTGATAAAGGCATCTCAAGCACAATTTCTTTTTTTCTTTTTTAAAAGATTTATTCATTTTATTACAGCCAGATATACACAGAGGAGGAGAGACAGAGAGGAAGATCTTCCGTCCGATGATTCACTCCCCAAGTGAGCCGCAACGGGCCAGTGCGCGCCGATCCGAAGCCGGGAACCTGGAACCTCTTCCGGGTCTCCCACGCGGGTGCAGGGTCCCAATGCATTGGGCCGTCCTCAAGTGTTTTCCCAGGCCACAAGCAGGGAGCTGGATGGGAAGTGGAGCTGCCGGGATTAGAACCGGCGTCCATATGGGATCCCCGGGCTTTCAAGGCGAGGACTTTTAGCGGCTAGGCCATGCCGCCGGGCCCTCAAGCACAATTTCAACTGATGTTCCAAAAGCCCACCTCTCAACTGTTTGAAATGTTATTTCCACCTATGAAATCTGTTTGCCTCTGGAGAAAGCATTTGCTCTCTGCTAATATATGGCCTGCTGGTTTTTCGTCTGTGATCAGTGAATGGCAGCCATATGCAAGAAATATTATTTTTAAAAACTGTCTCCATATTCTAAAGTGTACAACCTTAAGTTTCTGTGTCAGATGTGTTAATCTATCTAATTTACATCTAATCATTGAGTAAGAAAGTAAAGGAAACCACATTCAGGCTTGTTATTATATTAGATATCTTTGAAAGACATGTTGTGATGGGAAATTGGAAACATTTTTTCAAATTACTCAAATCTAAAGAAAATCATTTTGCCAAAGAGAAGGCCTCTGACCGCTAAACCATGATATCCTGAGGATAGAGAGGAAGTCTGGGTGTGTAAAGCCCCATGGTGAAGGATTGAGCATATTTTTTTAAAGGTTTTGGTACAAGAATAAAAAATAGAAATTCTTGACAACATCTGAAATGTGAGAAAATAAGTACAAATCATAATCTGATATGCAATTAATACCCAGAATATATAAAGGACACCTGCAATGCAAAAACCATCTAACAACCCAACTTTAGAATGGATAAGATGGGCCCGGCGGCATGGCCTAGCGGTTAAAGTCCTCGCCTTGAAAGCCCCGGGATCCCATATGGGCGCCGGTTCTAATCCCGGCAGCTCCACTTCCTATCCAGCTCCCTGCTTGTGGCCTGGGAAAACACTTGAGGACGGCCCAATGCATTGGGACTCTGCACCCGTGTGGGAGACCTGGAAGAGGTTCCAGGTTCCCGGCTTCGGATTGGCGCGCACTGGCCCATTGCGGCTTACTTGGGGAGTGAATGATCGGACGGAAGATCTTCCTCTCTGTCTCTCCTCCTCTGTGTATATCTGGCTGTAATAAAATGAATAAATCTTAAAAAAAAAAAAAGAATGGATAAGATTTGGTAGACATTTCTCCAAAGAGAGATAAGTGGCCAATAGTACAGAAAAAGATGCTCAACATCACTAATCAAGTTCCCAAATGTGAACCAAAACCACAGTGGCATACCACTTAATAAACATGAAGATGCCTATTATTAAAGCCAAAAAAATGGAGTGTAACAGGTGTTGGCAAGAACATGAAGAAATTCGAAATCATGTGCATTGATGGTAGGATTACAAAATGATGTTGTTTCCATGGAAAACAGCATAACAGTTCTTTCGAACTTTAAACATGGAATTGTCATATATTCTAACAATTCCACTTCTGGATATTAACCCATAGATTTGGGAGTGGGGATTTGAACAGTTATTTGGACAGCAGTGTTCATAGCAGCATCATTCATAATAGCCTAAAAGTGAAAGCAACCCAAAAGTTCACTGACAGATGAATGGATAAACACAATATATTTAACAAAATATTTTTCCACTATGAAATGAAAGAAAATCTGATACACGCTGCAACATAAATAAACTGTGAAGATATTAAGCTAAGTGAAACAAGACACAAAAGGACAAATACTTTAGGATTCCATTTACTTGAAGTACCTAAAGTAGTCACATTCATAGAGACAAAAAACAGGATGGTGGTTGCCAAGGGCTTGGGGGGATAGCTACCCATTGTTTTATGGATGCAGAATTTCAGTTTGGGAAGATGAAAAGCTGTTAGAGATAGATGGGTGGTGAGGCTTATACCATGATGTGACAGTACTTAAAGCCATTGAATTGTAGATCTAAAAATCGCTTTTAAAAGCTCATTTTAAAAAACATAAAAGTAGATATCCTTGTTAGTTTTTTAGTACTTTACAGTGTTCAAAGCATTGTTCACTTGCATTATATTATTTCTTCCTCACAATATCTCTGACAGGTAGGTGAGGCAGTTATTACTACCCTCATTTTATAGATAAGGAAATGAAAACTCACTTAAGTGAATCATCAAAGGACATAAAGCAAAAAAAGGAACTGGATCACAATTCCCTGCTAATGTGCCTGGGAAAGCAGTAGACAGCCTAAGTTGGGCCACTGCCACCCACATGGGAGAGCTGGATGGAAGCTCCTGGCTCCTGGCTTCAGCCTGGCCAACCCTGGCCATTACCACCATTTGGGGAGTGAATCAGCAAGTGGAAGAGTTCTCTCCCTCTATCTCTGTAACTCTCTGCTTTTCAAATAAATAAATAAATCTTAGAAAAAAATGAAAAAACAACAAAGGATCAGAATTAGTACCCAAGATCCTGGATAGATGCCCTGGAGCAAATGGCCTTGTCCAGAATGGTTCCTGGGCTCTGATGACTGACACTGACATCCAATTTGTTAGCAAATGCTCAATTTCTGCCTGCAGAACACATGTAAAGCCTGGTTCCAAAGAATGATCTCGAAAGGGCTTTCTGAAGAACGTAAGCAAAACAACAGGCACAGAAATGATTAACTAGGTGTACCTTTTCCCCCTCACAACAGTAATATTGTAAAGGGTAAAACAGAAATAGGAGAACTGAAATAACAGCCAGGAAATGCTCAGTCGCCATTTGCTAACTTACTGTTGTAGCTGTAGTTCCTTTTTAATACTTTTTTAAGGAACAGTATCTTGCCGCATTGGAATTTTTATTTTGTTAAATAGTCCTTCAAGGTCATTTGTAGGATGTTAGATAATTCTTCAGAATGTTTTTATTGTTATTAAAATGAGATTTTTTATAGTTATCACACACTATTGACCTGTATCTGATATCCTCTTTGAAAAAGTTATAATTTTAAAAATTAGAGAGACACGAAGAACAACAAAACAGACTTTCATCATACAACTGTTCTGCATTGTTAGTGCAGTCCTGTAAAATCTTTTCAGTATTTAATTACTGCTAAAAATCAGAGAAGACCAGAGAACACAACTGTGAGGAGTCCCCGCCAGATGTTCTTTAAAAATGGAACACTGGTTTTTATTTTGAAGAATTCAACAGTCCTGAAACGTATATGGACTCTGAGGTTTTGTTTTGTGTGCTAAAAAAAGAGGGGGAAAAGTCTGTTTTTTAAACACCAATAGATGATTGTGTTTTCAGGTTATTTTTGTGGCAGGCTAAGAGCTAAAATGTAGTAGTAAAGACTTTTGAAATTTAAAATGTAGTATTAATTACAGAGAAAAAAATCAAGCACTTCAAAATGTTAATAGTGATTTTATTCATGTCTGAGGTGATTCTTCATTTTACCTAAAGTTTTAGTTAGCTTTTGTTGCCTTAACTAAAGTGCCTAAGAGGACCTTCCTAGGAAGAAAAAGGGTTTTATGTTTGTTGTTTTTCTTTAAAGATTTAATTATTCATTTGAGAAACAGTATTATATAGAGAGACAGATCTTCCACCCAGTGGTTCACTCCAAAAATGACTGTAACAGCTGGTACTGTACTAGGAAGAAGCTAGGGTCCTGGAACTCCATTTGGTCTCTCCACATGGGTGACAGTGGTCTGAGCATTTGAGAGCTATCTTCTGCTGTCGCAGGTGCATCAGCAGGAAACTGGATTGGAACTGCAGCAGCTGGGACTTAAATTGCTGCTCATATGGGATGCCAGTGGTGGCTTAAGTCACCGTGCTACCATGCTGGCTCCACGAAGGTATAGATTTACTCTGTTTTACAATTTGAAGGGTTACAGTTCAAGACTGCACGGCCTCATTAGTGTGATGTATGGTGGAGGCTGGTATTGGCAGAGGGTGTGTGAAAGAACCAGGGAACAGTGAGCAAGCAAGCTGAGGGAGACTTACAGAGAGTACTTTTTTTTTTTAATCATCTATGTGGCCTCTCCTTAAAACGCCATCAGGATTTGATCATGGAGCTCCAATCTAATCCAAGCCAATCAATTCCCAAAGACCACACATGTAGATACCATAACTGATGTCTGCCCAATTCACCAACTGTAAGATAAGACGTTTGGGGTTAAACATCTGCATGAGTTTGGGAAGCCAAATCTTATTCAACCCATAACCTATTCAACTAGACTTCTCTTCAGTGGTTTCAATATTTTCTAAATGAGCATGTCTTAAATCTACACTGAAATGAACTGAAGTTTATTATAAAATGATAATCATAAAATCATGCAGGCCAGGTCTCTAGACAGTTTTTTTTTATTGTTGCTGTTTTTAATGTTAATTAAAATTACTTATAGTGAGCCAAAATATAAGTAATTTGTTCTCCAGCTTTCAAATGAGCAAATATATTAATTTTTAAAAAGATTTATTTATTTTTATTGGAAAGGCAGATTTACAAGGACAAGGAGACAGAGAAAGATCTTTCTTCTGCTGGTTCACTCCCCAAATGGCCACAATGGCTAGAGCCGGCCCATCGTTGTCAAGAGCCTGAAGCTTCATCTGGGTCTCTGACATGGGTATAGGGTTCCAAGGCTTTGGGTCATTATCCATTGCTTTCCTAGGCCATAAATAGGGAACTGGATGTGAAGTGGAGCAGTTGGAACATGAATCAGCACCCACATAGGATCCTGGTGCTTGAAAAGCAGAGGATTAGCCAATCGAGCAATTGTGCAAGGACTTAAATGTATTAATTTTATAGACAAAATATAGAAATACATTTATTGGGATAAACATGGTGGCATCTCAACTTAAGCTTCCTCTGCTGCACTGACATCCCAAAGAGGTGCTGGTTTGAGCCTCAATTGCTTAATCTCTGATCCAGCTCCCTGCTTATGGCCTGGGAAAGCAGTCGAGGACGGCCCAAAGCTTTGGGACCCTGCACCCGCGTGGGAGACCCGGAAGAGGTTCCAGGTTCCTGGCTTCGGATCGGCGCAGCACCGGTCGTTGCGGTCACTTGGGGAGTGAATCATTGGATGGAAGATCTTCCTCTCTCTGTCTCTCCTCTTAAAAATAAATAAATCTTTAACAACAACAACAACAACAACAACAACAACAACAAAAGAAGTACATTTAATTATAAAGTAAGTACATATAAATATATAAGAGTGTGTGTGTGTGTATGTATATGTATTTTTTTTTGTATATGTATTTATATGGTAAACTTATTTACTTTATGGAACAAAAAAAGGTCCTGTAAATTTAACAGCTTGTTGAGGAGCAGTGTTGTGCAGTGAACTAAGCTGTCACCTGCAGTGCTGGAATCCCATATCAGGGCACTGGTTCAAGTCCCTGATACTTTGCCTCAGATTTAGCTCCCTGCTGATATGGCTTGGGCCCCTGCCACCTATGCAGGAGATCCGGATAGAGCTCTGGTTTGGATCAACCATGGTCACTGTTCCCATTTAGAAAGTGAATCAGCTAATGAAAGATCTCTCTTTCTCCCTCTCTCAATGTTACCATACTGCCTAAATAAATAAATCTTAAAAAAAAATGTTAAGAATTTAGGGCTAAAGTCACCCAGCTAGTAAGCAGCAGAGCAACAAGTAATCCCAGCCTTCTGTCCTGCTGGCTGAGAGACGGCACAGGGAAGAAGATAGGTGGTTCATTTTCCTCCTGCCTAGTCTACATCTCACCAGGTGATTCTGAGCAGGATGGGAGCCCTTTAAATGCACACATTGGTACACCATGATTATCTCTGGTTTGCTCAGCTTGTGTGTAATTAAAGAAGCTCCTATATCACAGAAACATGGTTCATTTGCTCTGAAGCTTCTTTCATTTTCATGATTTAAAATCTTAGTTCTTCGGTTACAAATGAGTCATGCCTGTAACCACAATGAGTATCCATGCCTGTTTTGCAAAATTAAAGTATCATTACACCTCATCACCCATGTGTGCACTTCCACAGTATCTATCACTAAGGCTGTCTTGCTGGTACCTTGGGGATCTCTTAAGTAATCCCCCCTCCTATTTCAGTGAAGGCTCCATTTATCCTCTTCCTTCTCACAGGTTAGCTATTGCTAAATCCTGTAATTGCAGGCCTCAGTTTTGACCATCAATCTTACTACCTTAAAGGTGTTTTCTAGTTCCCACATACGACACATCAAATCAATAATATCTGCGATTTACTGAGTGCAGATCACAAATCACTCACTTTCTACCTAATATTTCTAATCTGTGACATAAACTTTGACTACTCCTGCAACTTCATTTCTGACAGCTGCCTAATTCGCCTTTATTTTAGCTCAGAAGTCAGCTAACTATGTAGCCTGTGGCCTGAATTTTGCTTGTTGTTTTTGTGTGGCCTACAAACTAAGAACGATTTTCACACTATAAAAAAAAAACGGTTGATGGAGGTGGGTAATGTCTGCATCCCACATTTGAGTACCTTGTTTGATTCTCTGCTCTGCTTGCTATCTTGCTGATGCATGCACCAGGAAGCACCATGGTACTCAAGTTCTCCTGTAGCGGACCTACACTGGTTCTGGACTCCTAGCTTTGATCTGGCCCAGCTCTGATTGCTGTGGATGTTTGGGGAGTGAGTAAGAATATAGACGATCTGTCTTTTTGACTTTCAAATAAAATGAAAAACAGACAAACACTTAACAAAATAGTTGTAAAAAGGATAACTAATACTTTGTTATATATGAAAATATATTAAACCCAATATTTAGTGTCTATAAATTATTGTTGGAACAGTCAGTCTCCTTCGTTTAGGTGTTGTTAGGACTAACAATATGTGTCAACTTGACTGACCCAGGGTGCCCAGATTAGATACTATTTCTGGTTGTATTTTAAAAAGGGTTTTAGAAACAGATTAGTAATTTTTAAAAAGATCTACTTATTTTTACTGGAAAGGCATATTTAGAGAGAAGAAGAGATAGACACAACGATCTTCCATTTGCTGGTTCACTCCCAAATGGCTGTAACAGCCAGAGCTGAGCCAATCCAAAGCCAGGAGCCAGGAGCCTCTTCCAGGTGTACTATGTGGGTACAGGGTTCCAAGAACTTGGGCCATCTTCTGCTGCTTTTCCAGGCCATAAGTAGGAAGCTGGATGCAAAGTGGAGCAGCTGGGACACAAACCAACACCTATATTGGATGCCAGCAATTAGAGGAAGAGGATTAGCCAGTTGAACCATTGCACCAGCCTGAGAATAGTATTTTAAGAAGCAGATGGAGAAAGAAGTCTACCTTCACCAATGCAAGGCAGGCACTGTCCAATCTGATAAGGAGATTGAACAGAACAAAAAAGTAGAGGAAGAATAGAGATCCTATGTGTGTAAGCTGGCTGTCCATAGCCCGTCAGCACTCCTGGGTCTCCAGCCTTCAGACTAGGATGCAATTCACAGCATTGATTCATCTACTTCTCAGGCCTTTGAGTGTGATTGAAACTACAAAAGACTTAAAAAAGTTCTTAGGGCACAGTGCGGGTGCCTGGGTCCCTCAGGCCTAGCGATCCTTCCTTCAGCCTGAGCCATGAGATGGGGTTCAGCAGGTAGCCACTGGTTGTGCCTGCTTAATGGAATAAAGGACCCAAAGTTGAAAAAGAAAGTTTTTAGGAAAAGCATGGAATTAAAAGGTAAGTTTATTGTGGTGCAAGGCATTTTTAAAAGTTATGTAGTTATTTTCTTAAAATGCGTTTTCCATATATTTTCTGAAGACCTTTCATATGCCGTTGGCTTTCCTGGGATATCCAGCTGGCAGATAGCAGATTAGGGGACTTTTTAGCTTCCATAATTGTAAGTCAGTTCCTCTTGGTATATACTTCCTATTGGTTCTCCTTGGAGAACCTCAACCAAAGCAGATGTTTCTGGTTTGCTTTTATGCTATGCTATCAGGTGAGCTGTGATTGACAAAATATGAGAACTACAAAGTCTAAAATGTTTATGATCTGGCCCTTAACCTGAAAAACTTATCAACTTTTTAAAAAGATTTACTTATTTTTATTGCAAAGTCAGATATACAGAAAGGAGGAGAGACAGAGAGGAAGATCTTCCGTCTGACGGTTCACTCCTCAAATGACCGCAATGACCAGAGATGAGCAAATCGGAAGCCAAGAAGTAGGAGCCTCCTGTGGGTCTTCCACGCAGGCGCAGGGTCCCAAGGCTTCGGGCTATCCTTGACTGCTTTCCCAGGCCACAAGCAGGGACTGGATGGGAAGCAGGGCTGCCAGGATTAGAACTAGTGCCCTTAAAGGATGCCAGTGTGTTGAAGGCGAGGCCACCATGCTGGGTCCCGATTTATCAACTTCTTTAACTAACACCATTTCTGTACTTATTTTTCGTCCTTATGTATGCCTACCCCAACTGGAATACTTTTCTTTCCTTTCTTTATGTTTCCCTATTGTCTTTTTTTAAAGATTTATTTATTTTTTATTGGAAAGACGGATATACAGAGAGGAAAGACAGAGAGGAAGATCTTCCATCTGATGCTTCACTCCCCAAGCGGCCGCAATGGCTGAAGCTGAGCCAATCTGAAGCAAGGAGCCAGGAGCTCTTCCGGGTTTCCTATGCAGATGCTGGGTCCCAAAGTCTTGGGCCATCCTTGACTGCATTCCCAGGCCACAGGCAGTGAACTGGATGGGAAACAGGGCCATCGGGATTAGAACCGGTGCCCATATGGGATCCTGGTGTGTTCAAGGCGAGGACCTTAACCGCTATGCTATCATACTGGGCCCCTCCATATTGTCTTTTTGCATTTTGATTCTCTCAAGGTGATTTTATCCAAACTCATTGCACTACATTTGATATATGTGTGTATTTAAACCACACAGATTTAAACCCAACCTCTACCCTGAATTCTAGAACAAAATACACAACTATCTGCTTGATGTTGTTAGTTGGATAACAAACATTTCAAATCCAAAGTCATGCCTTAGTTTTAGCTTTGTGAAACAGCTCCTGCCACTCTGCCTCCTTTCAACTGATGACAACTCCCTCTTTTCAACCAATCAGGTTAAAAACCTCAGTGTTGGGCCTGGCACAATGGCGCAATGGCTCAATGGCTACAATCTCAGCCTTGCCTGCACTGGGATCTGGTATGGCCTCTGGTTAATGTCCCATCTGCTCTACTTCCCATTCAGCTGTCTGCTTATGACCTGGGAAAGTAGTGGAGGATGGCCCAAACCCTTTGGATCCTGTACCTGTGTGGGAGACTCAGAAGATGCTCCTGGTTCCTGACTTTGGAACAGTTCAGTTCCGGCTGTTGTGGCCACTTGGAGGGGTAAGTCAGTGGATGGAAGATCTTTCTCTATCTCTCCTTCTCTCTGTTTATCTGTCTTTTCAATAAAAAGAAGAAAAAATTCTTTGAAAAAAAAAAGATTTCAGTGACTTTCTAACACTTCTCTGTCTCACAGTTCACATTTAATCTGCCCATAAGCCATTTTGGCTCTACCTCAAAAATTTATGTGGGGCTCGGCAGCGTGGCCTAGTGGCTAAGGTCCTCGCCTTGATCCCATATGGCCGCTGGTTCTAATCCCGGCAGCTCAACTTCCTCTCTATCTCTCCTCCTCTCAGCATATCTGACTTTGTAATAAAAATAAAATAAATCTTTAAAAAAAAAAAAATGGGGCTCGGCAGCGTGGCCTAGTGGCTAAGGTCCTCGCCTTGATCCCATATGGCCGCTGGTTCTGGTCCCGGCAGCTCCACTTCCTCTCTGTCTCTCCTCCTCTCAGGATATCTGACTTTGTAATAAAAATAAAATAAATCTTTAAAAAAAAATTTATGTGGAATTTGACCACTTATCACCACCCTTTTGCTATCACTCTAGTCTAACACACAAGTTTTCTTTGTGCTTTTGAAATCACTTCCAATAGGAGTTGTCTTCCCTTGCCCTGTGAACATCTCATGCTGTGTCACCTTCTGAAACCTCCCAGTGTCTTCCTATTTAAAGTTTGCTTTCCCCCTCTCTGGTTGCCTCATCAATCTCATTTGTTCCACTCTAGGGTCACTGATCTTGCTCTTCCTCAAACATTCCAGGCACTTGTCTACCTCAATAGCTTTGTGCTTGCTAATCCCACTGCCTTCTCACACCCTTCTGTCCCCAAGGTGTGCACCTTTCTGACCTATAATATTAACTCCTCATTTTCTCTATGATTTCTTTCTTAGCAGTTACCACTAGCTATACAGTGGCAAGTTAAATGTACCTACTTACCTTCTGTAGTGTCTGCATAAGAATGTAAATTTCCTCCAGAGCAACCATTTTCATTTGTTTTGGTCATGTCTATAATCTCAGGGCCTTGGTCTGATGACATAGAGAATGCAGTAGGTAATCTGGAGTGAGTGCATTGATGAAAACAGCCAGCTCAAGGACCTCCTGTGTGAGGCTTCTTGCAGCACCCACGCTGAGCTCTGCCCTCCTTCCTCTGTGCCAGTGAGCATCTTCACTGCTCTCACCTCAGTGCAGAACAATGCCTGACATGCCTCTTTCCACTAATGACCTGACCTTCATTCCTTTTGGCATGCCAATGAACAGCATAGCTCCTCACATGTGACAAATACTCACTGAATACTTCTTGAGTGAATGAGTAATTGTTCGACCTTTAAAAACATTTTTCAAGAAGGCACTTCTCAGAAATCTGTTCAAGGGCTGAATGATACTTAAATTGGCTTTCATAAAATCACAGCAACATTATATAGAACTGTGCTCCTCAATGGGCACTGAAGCCTAGTTCAACCCAACCAACCTACTATTCAGCCCACACACTTACTGGCAGGTCCCTTTCTGTCTAGCCATCCCTGTCCCTGTCCTGTTTTTCGTGCTGTCCAGTGGGAGTGGTAACCCAAGAGGGAGGTGCCCACTATCTCCCTACTAGGCCACTCCCACTCCCAGATTATGCACTCTCCAGGTGGTTCTGGCATTTGACTTGACAAAATTAGCTCCCAGTGCCAGCCTCTGCCAGTTGATGCTGCAGCTAAGCCCAACCAACCCTCACCCACTCTAATTTTGTTTGCACTAGTAGGAATAATCAGCCCAGCCTGGCTGTTCCCTGATCTAGTCCATATGAGGCACACAGGTGTTGTAACCCTGCTTAGTCTGGTCTGCCCCATCCCAACTCATGCTCTCCAGTGGGAGTAGCTGTCCAGAAAGGGAACCCTCCCCGCCATATTCCCCCTACTGGCTCCGCCCCCTCCCTTCCTGGTTCCTGTGTGCTGGTTGGGCGCTGCGGTCACATCCGGTACAGGCAACCTCACCTTGGCATTCCGTATTGTGCACTGGTTTTTGTCGCGACAGAACCTGGCTCGACCCACACTAAACTCCTTGCCTTGCACACACCAGGATCCCATAGGAGCACTGGTTCTTATCCCAGCAGCTCCACTTCCCATCCACAGCTCCCTGCTTGTGGCATGGAAAAGCAGTTGAGGACAGCCAAAAGCCTTGGGACGCTGTAACCTCATGGGAGACCTGGAAGAAGCTCCTGGCTCCTGCCTTCGGATTGGCTCAGCTCCTGCCGCTGTGGCTGCTTGGGGAGTGAATCAACAGCTGGAAGATCTTCCTCTCAGTCTCTCCTCCTCTCTGCATATGTGAATTAAAAAAACAAAATCTTAAAAAAATTAAAAATGTATTATGTTTGTAAGCCAAAAATCCAATAAGATGATGTCAATTAATCCCATCGGGGTTTGAAAAGGAGGGGAAGCAGGGCTAAATATCATAGAGCTACATGAGAAATAGTTTGAAGGGGCAGCACAGTGGCTCAGCAAGCTAATCCTCCACCTGCCAGTGCCAGCATCTCATATGGGCACTGGTTCGTGTCCCAGTTCCTTCACTTCTGATCCAGCTCCCAGCTTATTGCCTGGGAAAGCAGTGGAGGATGGCTCAAATCCTTGGGTCCTTGTACCAATGTGGGTGACCCAGAAGAAACTCCTGGCTCCTGGCTTTACATTGACTCAGTTCTGGCTGCTATGGCCATTTGGAAAGTGAGCCAGTGAATGGAAGATTCTCTGTGTCTTTCTATAAATCTGCCTTTCAAATAAAAATAAATAAATCTAAAAAATAGCCTGAGTATACACCCAAATTAATTGCCATATAGCTGATTAGACTCCAAACGTGATACATGCTTTTTGAGTCAAATAGTTCCTTTTTCTCCTTTTTTGAGACTAACATGTTTTATATAGCATAAAATTTACTGTTTAAAAATATACAATTCTGTTGTTTTGGTATAATCACCAAGACCTAATTCCCAAACTTCATCACCTCCAAATAAACCCCTTAAATCCATTACCAGTCACTGCCCTCACTCTCTTTCCCCAGTCCCTGGCACCCACCAATCTGCCTTCTGGTTCTATGGATTTGCCTATATTTGACATTTCACATAAATGGAATCTCACACAATGTGGTCTTTTGTGTCTGCTTTTACTTAGCATACAGTTTTCAAGGTTCATCTCTGTTGAGTCACATTTTTCTTGATCTTCTTTTTTGAAAAGCTTTTCCTTTCATATCACAATAGCAATCACACTGGCCCTCAATCTTTGCTGTATGATCTGCACAATGCAAAAAGACTCAGAGGATCTTGCGCTCCAAAGTTGCATTACCTGTTCTGTGGAACAGTTCAGTGTTACAGAAAATTATTCACAGTGATCCATCAAACATTTATATTTGGTTTTGGAATATGTTATATCTGGAGCAATGCTGAGGTGAAAGCTAGGACAGTGTTGGGATCACTGATTTAGTTTTTCTAGAGTCTAAGTTTCATATTTTTGAAATTTACAGAGAACATACCACAAGTGGGATGCTAAGGAGTCTGATTTATTTATGGAGTAAAAAGATTATATTACGCATTTTATTATGGATAACAAACTTTCTCAGGTGGATATTAGCAATGTCGAACAAATAAATATGTGTGTCCTCTTGAATTTTTCTTATTTCATCATGTTTGTTAACATTCCTAGATAGTGTTCATGTCTTCAAGTAGGAAATAAAGGATCCTAATCCTGAAGCTTCCTGTAATTCTATATATAAGAATAGAAGGCTCACTATAATTCAGTGGTCTATAATCTTTTGGGGGACATAAGTTTGTTGTCTTGAATCTTCGATGAGAGTTAGAAACCACCTTTTGAAAATAATTATTATTTCTAAGAATCTAAAATGTTTCTGGACCAAAGAATCAATGGTGTCTTATCCTGGATTGTTATAACACAATATTATGGATTAAATGGCTTAAACTACCATTTATTTCTCAAAGTTCTATGGTTGGGAAGTTATACTGAAGGACAGGAGAAAAGGTCTGAGAGATACAAACTTGAATTTGAGCAGCAGAACTTTCTAAATGGACAATTCAAGTCTCTGGATTCCCTGTGTTACAGAATCTGGCAAAGCTCAAGTTCATCCTTAAATCACTATAGAATTAAGCATTTGTGTTGTTGCATAAAGAGATAAGCATTTTATTAAAAAAAAAGTTGTGTTTTCTTAGTGTCTGCTTTAATTTACCCCATTTATATGTACTCCAATTCTGCCTTTATTTGGCTTAGATAGGCAGGAGTAACTAGGTGAAACTGTCATCCTATCTCCTTAGTAGGTGAGTTGAAAGATTCTTTTTCCATTCTAGCTTAGGTAAAAACATGAAATTTCATGTCATCTGCAGGAAACTCAAGCTAGGACCAAAAGCTATCTGACCTTGTCTTGGATACTGAGTTTTAGGTGTTTTCTGAGAAAGACACTGTAAGGCTGAAAACCTCTAGCAGACTGACATTAAAAGTATACAGTAGACAACAAAATAAAGTCTTTAACTGTATAGCTCATTCTCTACTTGTGAGAAATAAGCAATAAGTACATTCAAAGCATAGCATATCAGCTGCTGGCAAGTGCTATAAAGATAAAACCAAGCACTGGTATGATAACTAAATTGGCTAAGCCTTCACCTTACAGCACTGGCATCCCATATGGGCTTGTTTCGTGTCCTAGCTGCTCCACTTCACACCCAACTCAACTCCCTGCTTGTAGTCTGGAAAAGCACTGGAGGTATCTAAAGCCTTGGGATCCTGCACCCATATGGCAGACCTGGAAGATGCTCCTGGTTCCTGGCTCCTGGCTTCAGATTGGCTCAGCTCCGGACATTGTTGCCATTTGGGGAGTGAACCAGCAGAAGGAAGATCTGTCTCTCCTCTTTGTAAAACCTACCTTTCCAATAAAAACAAAACAGAAAAATCTAAAAAAAAAAATCTTTAAAAAAGAAAGATAAAACAAGATATGCAAAATAGGAAGTGCAAGACAGGAGTTATTATTTGTTGATCTGTTGGTGATCATGAAGGCTTCACAATAGGATGACATATGAGCAGATACTTGAGCACAGAAGAAAGTGTGTGAACAAGTCACAGGGACAGAGAAGGGGGAAAGATTCAAATTAGAGGGAAGCCAAGGAAATTCATTTGTCCTCTTAAGTTCATTTAAATTATTTCTTTAAAAAGATTGTATTAATCTATTTGAAAGGCAGGGTTACAGGTTGAGAGGTAGAGAGAGAGCAAATAGTCATTCCCAAATAGTCAAAGTGGTCAGGTTGGGGCCAGACTGAGGCCAGGAGGCTGGAATTCCATCTGCATCTCTCATATGGATAGTAGGATTTCATTTACTTGGGCTATCTTCCACTGCTTTTCCAGGCTCATTAGAAGAAAGTTAGACCAGAAATGCAGCAGCCAAGATTTGAACCAGCATCCATATTGTGTGACAGCTTCCCAAGTAGCAGCTTAATCCATGTGTCACAATGCTGTACCCCATATCTTTTTCACATAAGTATTAAGACACTGAAAGATTTCTAAACTATGGCTCACCTGTGTTTGGGATATTTTTAGAAATGATATGAGCAGATATCTCTTGCCCAGACATGCTTGTGACTAAATAGCTGGTAGGAGTTCAAGCGTCCAAGTGAAGCAGTCTCTATCAAATGACTATCAAAAGCCTATATCAAATAACTATGAATGTGATTCTAGAACAGGAATATATGCAAGAACATCCCATTTCTGCCATGTGTGCCATTTGTGTGATCTAGGATGACTCACTGCCTTCTAGGCCCAAGTTCCCAAATCTGCATCACTGAGAGGATCAGAGAGATTTGATTCTTCAACTAGCATTCATTCATGCTTTATTTTGATTGGTTTGTCATATCAGTTCACAATTTTCAGTATCATCTTAGGTTATAGAATCTACACCAGCAGAGCCATTATGATGACTAAATGAGGTAAATACTTATTTTGATATTTATTATACTTTTCATTATTATTAAAATCTAAATCAGGGGTCAGTTAATGAAATACCATCTATAATTAAAATCAGCTTCCACCTGCCTCTTTACATCCTTGTAGGTGAAGTTTTATTGACACACAGTCGTGCCTGTTCATTACGTACAATGGCAAAGCTCATAGTGGCCCTTTATAGAACAAGTTTAGTGCTGGACTAAACGGACAGTGAATCCTACTTTGTGTTTATCACTAAGTTTTGTAAACAACCTTACTTTGTATCAAGATATCAATATTTTCTACTAACTTCTTGTAGCCAATAAAAGACTTTTCCTTTACCAGATTTTTTTCAGGACAGTTTGCTAGACTCTACTAGAAAGTGAAGCAATCTTTCCTGCCCACCCCAAGATGAGGGTGTTAAGGACGGCAGGGGGGAAGCGATGTCC
Organism: Ochotona princeps; assembly: GCF_030435755.1. Lineage (NCBI taxonomy): Eukaryota > Metazoa > Chordata > Mammalia > Lagomorpha > Ochotonidae > Ochotona > Ochotona princeps. Next base: position 26,279,047 of record NC_080839.1, read on the forward strand.
CAGATTAATTGTATGCTTAAATTCCTAAAAACAAAAGCTAATCAGGAGACCTATCACATTTGGGTGCACAGTAAGATGCATTAGTATTTCCCCTTGCCTTCTAGTCTCCCATCTTACGTCGGCCTTTGCTTTGCAATGCCGCAACCAGGCAGGTGAGGGAACGTCTCCAGGAAACACAAGCAGTGAAGAGCATTTCAGCATTTCTCTACCAGTAGGATGATGGCTGAGGTCAGACTTACCCTTCACAGCATCTGGGACATTCAAAAAAAATGCTTTGGTCTTTAGTTTCAGCTTTCTTTTTTAGAAAGAGCTACGGGGTGGAGTGGACGGTGTGGTTTAGCAAGTTAAACTGCTTCTTGAGTTAGGTCTGCTCTGCTTTCAATTCAGCTTCCAGGTACAACACCTGGAATGGTGATGACTCAATTACTTGGGGTCCTGCTACATTTGTGAAAGACTTGGATGGAATTCTTGGCTCCTGTCTTCTGCCTGGCCTAGCCCTGGCTGTTGTGCACTTTTGGGGAGTAAAACCAGTGGATATCTCTCTGTCTCTCTCCGTCACTGTCCATTTAAAACAAATAACTCCTTTTAAAAAAAGACCAGGTGATGGGGAAGAGAGTGGGCAAGCATTTGGTGCAAAGGATAGGATGATGCTAGAGACAACTGTACCTCATATTGAAGTGCTATATGGGGAGTGACCCGGCAGATGGAAGATCTCTTTCTGTCTCTCCTCTGTAAATCTGCTTTCCAAATAAGAATAAATAATCTTAAAAGAAAAAACACAACATTTCATATACCTCTTTTTATTCTTTGGTTTAACTGACTCCTGTGAGAATTTGTGTCTCTGGGAAAGCTAACAGCACAACTCAGAAACATGTAGCAGAGCAAGAGGGAAGGAAGCCAATCAATGTGATTAATTAATTCCAAGTGAATATATATTTCCTAGGCACAAAGCACTGTATTTTCCTAGATATTTTATATAGGTCTAAGAAACTTCAAGCCTATAAGCAAAGTTGTATTAATTATATATCCACAAGACATTAAAAAAAAAAAGATTTATTTATTTATTTATTTGAAAAGGCAGATTTACAGAGAAAAGGAGAGACAAAGAGAAAGATATTCCATCCACTGGTTCAGCCCCCAAGTGGCTACAACAACCAGAGCTGAGCCAATCCGAAGTCAGAAGCCAGGAGCTTATTCCGGGTTTCCCACATGGGTGCAGGGTCCCAAGGCTTTAGGCCATCTGCCGCTGCTTTCCCAGGCTACCAGCAGAGAGCTGTGGATGGGAAAGGAGGCTGCTGGGACATGAACTGGCTCCCATATGGGATCCCAGCACATGTAAGGCGAGGACTTTAGCCACTAGGCTACTGCATTGGGTCTCCTTGTCTCCCATTTTTTTTTTAAGGATTTATTTTATTTTTTATTTTAAAAGCAGAGATACAAGGAGAAGGGAACGACACAGAGAGGATCTTTTACCCAATGGTTCATTCTCCAAATGACTGCAATGACTGGAATTTGGTCAATTGGAAGCCAGGAGCCAGGGGCTACTTCTAGGTCCCCCACGTGTATTGGGGTCTCAAGGACTTGGGCCATCTTCTGATGGTTTCTCGGGCTATCAACAGGAAGCTGGATGGGTAGTGGAGCAGCTAGGACTTGAATGGTGCCCATATGGAATATTGGTGTCACAGGCAGTGGCTTAGTTTGCTATGCCACTGCGCTGGTCCCTTGTCTCCCACTTTCCCAGCTTTTACCCTTCAAAACACGGTCTTCTCTCCTTACTTAACTTTAGTTTGCTGAAGAGAATTCACTAATTATGTTAAAAGGAGAAAGGAGACAAAAGAAAAATGTGTTTTTGCAGGGGTGTATGCTTGGCTGCATTTCTTTATTTTTTTATTAGATTCTTTTATTTATAATAGGTGAACAAACTTCATGTAATTAACAACGCAGACTTAGGAGCACAGTGGTACTTCTCACCCCATCCCTCCTCCTGGTTGTGCTCCTCACCCACCCACCCACCCACCCATTCACCATCTGCCTTCTTGATCTCTCTCTCTCTCTCTCTCTCTTAAATTTTTTATAATGACTTAATTTCAGTTCACTTCACAGGCATGAACTTCACACCTCACTAGGTAAGGAATTAAAAAAATAGTAAGTAGGAAAAAAGAAACCTCCCTGTTTCTCAAGAGCATAATCAAAGGCTATAACAGAAATCAAATCTTAAAACGTCAGTTTTGGGACCTGGTGCAGTAGACTAGTGGCTAAAGTCCTCGCCTTGAACATGCCGGGATCCCATATGGGCGTTGGTTTTAATCCTGGCGGCCCTGCTTCCCTTCCAGCTCCCTGCTTGTGGCCTGGGAAAGTAGTTAGGAATGGCCCAAAGCCTTAGAACCCTGTATCCACGTGGGAGACCCAGAAGAAGCTTCTGGCCCCTGGCTTCGGATTGGCGCAGTTCTGGCCGTTGTGGCCATTTGGGGAGTTAATTAACAGCTGCAAGATCTTCCTCTCTGTATATCTGATTTTGAAAAAAAAAGTCAGTTTTGCTCATATAGAACACATGCTTTAGACTGTTTTTAGATACCACAGATCAGGAAAAACATAGTATTTGCAGTATTTACCTTTTTGAGACTGGCTTATTTTGTTGAGCATAACAATTTCCAGTGGTATTTATTTTGTTGCAAAAGATAGTATTTCATTCTCTAATTGATCGAGGTGACGCTCTGCTGGCTCTGCGTTCAAACCTGAGAGGGCCTCCCTAAGAGGCCGTTGATCTTGACTGGACAGTGGGATGCTGGACTCTGTATGGTGTGAGCCTGTAATTAGGGAATCCCAACGGAACCTGAGCTGTGGTTATGCATCATGGTGAAGGAATTCACCATGGGGGAAGGGTTTGGGGTGAAGGGGGGGAAAATCCCAGTACCTATGAAATTGTGTCATGTAATACAATGTAATTAATGAATAAAAAATAATAATTAAAAAAAAAGATAGTATTTCATTCGATAGTGTATATATACCATGTTTTCTTATTTGGTGGATATCTGGGCTGGTTTCATACCTTGGCTATTGTGAATTGAGCTGTTATAAACATAGGAGTACAGATAACCCTCTCATATACTGATTTCACTTCATTTGGGTAAATTCCCAGAAGTGGGATGATTGGGTCTTATGAGAGATCTATTTTCAGATATCTGAGGAATTTCTCAGCTGTCTTTCATAATGATTGCATATTTTTTTACCTTAAATTTTTTTTTTCAAGTGTGTGTGTGTGTATAAGGGGGGGGAGAAAAAAAAAACCTCACCCATTGGTTCATTATCCAGATATACACAACAGTAAGGGCTGGGTCAGGTTGAAGCAGGAAGCTTGAAACTCAATCCAGGGCTTCCACATAGGTAGCAGGAATCCAACCACTGTCTCCCAAGGTCAGTAATCAGCAGGAAGCTGCAGTCAGGAGCCAGAGTTGAAAATTGAACCCAGAAATCCAATGCAGGGCACCATGGGTCCTAAACAGCATCTTGGCTGCTAGCCAAACATCTGCCTGATAATTATGCCGGAGAATCCGCACTTTTCCCCCTCTTTCTTCCTTCTCATTTCATCTCCCCCCACCCCCAAGCAAAGCTTGTAACTTCCTTCTGTCACAAGTAGCCCTAGAGAGAAGTTCTAGTAAAGACAATTATGTTGAGGTAACAAAGCTTACTTTTAATCTGTGACACTATTCATACTTTTTTCCAGGAAAACCTCATTAAAAGGTCAAACTTCAGCATGAGCTCTCAGATTTTATATAGTAAGCAGAGGAATCATCCAAAGGTAATGAAATTCTCACTATACTAGCAAAATTACAGCCCACAAAGACTGCAGGTTGTTGGAGATTATCTCAGGTATGTGAATATAAGAGCATAATTTGAAAAGAAGGAAAAAAGTTGTTTCCATCTAATTGGCTAATTTTAGCTGTTTTGAAAGTTAGAAATTTAGAGACTCAAACAGTAGAGCCAGCAGATTATCATCTTTTAGCCTTTCAGAAGACTTTAGTCCTTTTTGGCTTTTCTCCAAGAATATCTGGCCAAGACATTACGAGGCTGAAAAGCCATATTTTCAATGTTTTGTAACTGCAATCAATCCTATGCATTAATTTTTGGAGAGGAATAAATTATGAAAGTCATCTTAAGTCAAGAAACTATGGGTTTTCTTTCTTTTTTGGTGAGGAAATGAGAGATTTTATTTTAGTTGATTTTTTTTTTGTTTTTGTTTTTACAACCATGGATGAAGAAAAAGAAAATGCTTTCCTGGCACACAGCAAACTTTCCCATAAAATGTTCTTTGGCCATGGACTAAGTACAACACATATTATGCCAACAAAGGTTTTAGGTCTTTCCTTTTTTTCTCCTACAGAGAAAAAAATAAGCACAGGATCGAAATAAAGCTAGAATGAGAACCACATTTCCATCTCATCAGTTGGGCTTCCATCCTATCTGTTAACAGTCACTTCAAGGGTTTGGTTTTGTTAAAAAGAAGTCAAGAAAATCAAACTACTACTGGGGACCATGCCACCTCCAGAAGAATTAACAGGAAGTCTGTGAACTGCAATACCGCTGCTACATCAGTCAGGAGCACCTATAAGTTTCAGGATTCAGTTAGTAGTTTCAAGGGAGTATCCTATGAGCCGCAGTGGCTGAGACATTGTTCTGAAGACAGGACTATTGCCCTGTCCTGGAAGGCTCTTGATTAATTGAGTACTGCTTACTTTGGAGAAGGCTGACAGCTTGGCTGTTAACCATAGCTCCAGTCTTTGAAACTCAGGGCCCACTAATTCCAGTTGCTCCTGAGTCAGCAATCCACTTTATTGATTGAGACATTCTCCTGACCAGACAAGTAAGAGGAAATAGAAAGTATCTATATATATATATATTTTTTTTTCTAATTTTAAGCAGGACTGATTCTCCCATATATATCCCCAAATCAAATTCCTTCTCAAGAATGTAAGGAGGATTTTCATTTATTTTATGGAAAAGATAGTCATACTCATGTAGCCATATATTCTCTGTATTATGGTTGGAAACATTACATTTAAACTTCATGGGGACTGGAGACTTATAGAGCATGAAAACAGGGGAAAGTGGGGAAAATTCCCAAATAAAATTTCAGTAGGTTTTACTTCATAAGAATGTGATACTTCTGGGCCTGGTGGCGTGGCCTAGCGGCTAAGGTCCTCGCCTTGAAAGCCCCGGGATCCCATATGGGCGCCGGTTCTAATCCCGGCAGCTCTACTTCCCATCCAGCTCCCTGCTTGTGGCCTGGGAAAGCGGTCAAGGACGGCCCAATGCATTGGGACCCTGCACCTGCGTGGGAGACCCGGAAGAGATTCCTGGTTCCCGGCATCGGATAGGCGCGCACCGGCCCATTGCGGCTCACTTAGGGAGTGAATCATCAGACGGAAGATCTTCCTGTCTGTCTCTCCTCCTCTCTGTATATCTGACTTTGTAATAAAAATAAATCTTAGAAAAAAAAAAAGAATGTGATACTTCTATATGGCAAGAGAAACTATGCATAAAATTGAAAGTAAAATAATAAATGGGAAAATATAGCATAAATAACAAAGATTAATATGCTTACCTATAAGAACTTCTTACATAGCAATAAGAAAACCATTTGATGTTATCCTATCGTAAAAGTAGAAAAACAAATCAATCTTGAAGAACAAATGGAAGTACTTATATTATGAGCTTCCATAGTAATTAAGAGACTGTGTTGTTGGCTCAAGAATAAATAAACCATGGTATGGTGGTTAGGATACTATCTGGGTGCTCACATCTCATATTCCCAGTTTGAGGCCCAGCTCCCAGTTGTGATCTAGCACACTGCTAATGCACACCCTTGAGGGTAGCAGATGATGGCCCAAATGCTTAGGTCCTGGTAACCCATGTGGAAGACCTTGAATGAGCTCTGCCTCCTGGCTTTGGCCTGGCACAGCCTCAACTGTTGTGAACATTTGGGAGGATAAAGCAGCAGATGAAAGATCTCTATCTCTCTACTTTTCAAATAGATCAATTAAATATATTTTTAAAAATTATATTTTAATTTTTTTTATTTGAAAGGCAGATTTACAGAGAGAAGGTTGTTGTGGTCATCTGGGGAGTAAGCCAGTCGATAGAAGACGTTCCTATCTCTTTCAATAACTTTTCAAGTAAGTAAGTAAATAAATAAATCTTAAAATAATTCATGCAATGCATATATATTCTCTGTAATTTAGGAATACATGCAACATACGTACATATTCTGTATTAAACAAGGAAGGAAACATTGTACCATATCAAAATTGGTCATTTTTGTAAAGTGGAATTATAGGGCACTTATAATTTGCCAAGTTATTCCCTAGCGTTAAATCAAAGCTTCTATTATAGTCTTTGGCCTGTCACTAAACAGGACTCAAATCTTGTCTCATTCCATTAGCACCAAATGTTGCTTTTTTTCTAAAGATTTCTTAGAAAGACAGGAGACTCTCACACTGTTCTGTGCATAGCCCTCCGTGTTTCCTTTAGTTGTGTCTCACAATTCTTTTCAGCCAGAAGCAAAGAAGTTTCTCTCCTTGTTTTTGTCTTTGGTAGAGCCTAGACAGGTTAGTTTCTGACTTCCTCAATCCCGACCTTCTCATCCAGGCTTCCAAATCGCTGTTCCTTTTTAAATGGAGAACAATTCACCCCTACAATTAGGTTTATGTCCCTCACTCCACCCGGCAAAACTAACAGGAATTCTTGTCACAAGAATTTTTTAAGTTTTTATTTTTTCTAAGTTTATATTACTCTCAGACAGAAAATCCTGAAACATCCACAGCAACTCAGTAGGGGGAAATTTTTCTCTAGGCAGCAGCACTATTAATGAAAGCATGCAATTTGCAAGACCAAATCTGGTTAAGATTAACCTTAGGGCCAGGCATTCTTCAAACCGAAAAAAAAATTATGCACATCAAGTACAAACTTATCTGATATTTTGAATCATCTGTGAAGCAGCTCTCCTTGGTGAGGTCAGAGATTGAAACAATTTGCATTAGCTTTACATAGCATCAATCGATAACCAAATGAAACACTTAATTCTAGACTCTGAGAAAGTAGTGGTACAAGCAAACACAAGACAAGCGTTTGGAAACCCAGGGCTGCTTGCTTTTAAAATATTTTAATATCTAAATAGTTATCTCTTTTAAACATTTATTTGTTTGAAAGCCAAGGTTATGCACAGAGAGGGGGCGACAGAGAATGGGAGAGATCTCCCATTTGTTGGTTCACTCTCTAGATGGCTACAAGGTCAGAGCTGGATCTGGGCTGGACCAGAAATCAGGAGTTTCTTCTGGGTCTTTCATGTGAAGCACATGTGCCATCTTCAGCTACATTTCCTAGGCCACTATCATGTAGTTGCATCAGAAGAGAAGCAGTCAGGACACAAGCTGGCACCCTTATCAGATGCCAATGTTGCAGGCAGTGGCTTTACCCTGTGTACTTCAGTGCTGGTCCCTTATTCTGATCAATGCAGCATAAGGTAGTGCCCTGCCTATCTGTCCACTCCTCCAGGAAACACATACGCCCTTCTTGTGTGCCCTGCTGTAATATGGATGAACCTTGAAAACATGCTAGGGCTGGAGTTGTGGTTTGAAAGTTAAGTCACCACATGTGATGCTGGCATCTCATGTGGGTGCTGGTTCAAGACCTGGATGCTCCACTTTCAATTCAGTTTCCTGATAATGCATTTGGAAAAGCACTGGTTGAAGGCACAAGTGCTTGGGCCCCTTGACCCATGTGGAGACCCAGAAGATTCTGACTCCTGGCTCCTGGCTTACTGGTACACCCCCATCCATTGTGGTCATTTGAGAAGTAAACCAGTAGATGGCAGTTCTATCTCTCTGCCCCCCTTTAATTCTTTCAAGTAAATAAAAATAAATATTTTTAAAAAACCCCACATTATGCCAAGTGTAAGAGGCCAGATACAAAATATATATTTTTATATGATTCTGTTTATATTATATAAACTATGCAGAACAGGCAAATCCAGATTAGTGGTTGACAGGGGCTGGGGGAAAGGGAAGATGGGAAGTGACAGGTGGTTAGATGCTGTGGGTTTTTTTTAAGGTGGTGAAAATGGTAAATGTCATGTTATACACATTTTATCACAATAAAAATATGCAAAGCAAAAAAATCCATTTCCTAAGTTATGCTGGGGCCATTTTGGGTGCTCAGCAGCCATATGTAGCTAGGACTGCTGTTTGTACTGCACATATTACATTGTGTTTCTGCCATGCTCAAAGTTCTATTGAAGTGCTGCTGTAATTGTACACTTAAAGTGTATGAATTCATGGTATTTCAAATATTCTTTGGTAAAGACACGCAAAAGCTTAGAAAAGGAACATTCCCAGGGCAAATACTGATCTTGTCAAAGATACCAATCTCGTCAAAAAACAGTATTTTTATTTTATTGATTTCTCTCTCTTTTTTTGTCTTGAACTTAATGGGTTTCTTCTCTACTTATGGTTATTTTTTCTTTTGCTTGATTCGGGTTTATATTACTTTTTTCTTCTATTGAGCAAAGGTAGATGCTTAAATGACTGATTTCAGATTTTTCTTTTTAATATATGAAGTTAATACTCTAAGTTTCTCTTTTAGCACTGTTTTTGCTGCATTTGGGAAAAATTGAGGAGTTGTAATTTCATCTCAAAATATTTTTTAAAATTGAGAGATTATTCTTTGATTCATATGTTATTTAGAAGCATTTTTTCTTATCTAAATGTTTTGGCATTTATATCTACATTTCTGGTGTTGATTTCTAGTTTAATTCCTTTGTGATTTGAAAGCATAGTATGTATAACTTATAATCTTTTAAATTTGTTGGGGGTGTGTTTCATGACCTTAAATGTGATCTATCTTGGTAATCATTCTATATGAGCTTAAAAAGAATGTGTATTCTGCTGTTGTTGGATGGGATTTTCTCTGTCAATTATATCCAGTTGATTGATGGTGTTGTCCATTTTAACTGGATCTTTACTGATCTTCTGACTACTGATTTTGTTATCATAGAGGGATGTTTAAATCCTCAACTTTAACAGTTTATCTCTCCTTGCAAGTCTTTCAATTTGGTTTTACGTATTTTAATACTGTGTTGTTAGGTACACACACATTGAGTGTTTTCTGAGTTGACACTCTTAGCAATACGTAATCTCATTCTTCCCTGATAATTTTCCTTCTTTTAAAGTTTATGTTGTATAACATTAATATTCTTCAGCTTTCTTTCGATCAGTATTAATCATGGAAAATCTTTTTCTCTCACTTTACTTCGAGTATGTCTGTGTTTTTTTATTTCAAGTGGGCTTCTTGCAAACAAGATAGAGTACTTAGCCGTCTTGTCAGCCTGTCAATCGCCATGCTCAGACCATTCTCATTTATGCTGTCAAATCAATATTTACTATAATTTTATTTTTATTATTTTAAGAAGATTTTATTTGAAAAAGTTTAAATATTTATTTATTTGAAAGGCAGAGTTAGAGGGAGAGAGATCTTTCATCTGCTGGTACATCTCCCAGACAGCCACATTGTCCAGTACTGGGCCAAGAGCCAGGAGCTTCATCTGGGTCTCTCACCTGGGTGGAAGGGACACAAACACTTCAACCATTTTCCATTGCTTTCCCCAGGCCACTATCAGGGAGCTAAATCAGAGGTGAAGTAGCTAGGACATGAATTGGTGCTCAGATGGGATGCTAGTGTCAAACACTATGCCACAATGCCACAATGCTGACTCCCAACAGAGTCTACATTTTAGAGCAGCTTAGATTCACAACCAAATCAAGTGGAATGTATAGAGCATTCCCAAAGGGCCTCTGTCCCTTCTCATGCATAGCCTTTCCCATGATCAACATTCTCTGCCACAACTGTGCATGTGTTACAAATGAGGAATCCACATGCTTACATTCTTATCGCCCAGTGTCCACAGTATGTTAGGATTCATCCTGGTGTCATGCATTCTATCTGCCATATTTTAAAATATTTTCTTTTTTTTAAGGATTTATTTTTATTACAAAGTCAGATATACAGAGAGGAAGAGAGACAGAGAGGAAGATCTTCCATCCGATGATTCACTCCCTAAGTGAGCCGCAACGGCCAGTGCGCGCCGATCCGAAGCAGGGAACCAGGAACCTCTTCCGGGTCTCCCACGCGGGTGCAGGGTCCCAAAGCTTTGTGCTGTCCTCGACTGCTTTCCCAGGCCACAAGCAGGGAGCTGGATGGGAAGTGGAGCTACCGGGATTAGAACCAGCGCCCATATGGGATCCCGGGGCATTCAAGGTGAGGACGCTAGCCGCTAGGCCACGCTGCCAGGCCCAAAATATTTTCTATGTGTGCACTTGTTTCTTTTTGTCTTCCCCTCTTTTTGGCTTTTTCTTTTTTTAACTGGACATTTTCTATGACTCCTTTTTTCCCTTAGCACATCAGTTATACTTTATCAAAAATTTTTAGCATGGTGGTCCTAGATACAAATTTACATGGTATAAATTTACATGACATAAATTTAGCATGGTGATCCTAGATATACATTTACAACTAATAAAAATCTGTCTCAAATATCACTATATCCCTGTGCAGGTAGAGCAGGTACCTTATAACAGAGTAGTTCTAACTCTGATCTCTTATTCTTTAAAATATTGCTATAACTATCTCACTTTTTATAAGCTATAATCACCCAATACAAGGCTGCTATTTTTATTTATGAACAAGCAGCTATCTGTTACATCGATTAAAATTTAAAAATACAAGATTTTGTTTCATTTTCATTAATTTCCTTGTCTAACACCCTTTTAAAAATGTAAATCCAAATTTTGACCTATGTAATTTTCCTCCTTTCTTTCTTTTGTATAGATTTATTTATTTTAATTTAAAAGGCAAATTTTGCAGAGACAGAATCCTCTATTCTTTGATTCATTCTCTGACAGTCAGAGTTGAGCTGATACAAAGCCAGTATCCAGGACCTTCTTTCAGGTTTTCTACGTGGGTGGGGGCCTAAGCACTTTGACCACCTTCTGCTGCTTTCCCATGCCATAAGCAGAGAGCTGGATCAAAGATGGACTGGCTAGGATATGACCAGTGCAGGTGGAGGATTAATGTGTCATGCCACCATGCCAGCCCAATTTTCCTCCTTTCTGAATATTTGTTAACATTTCTTGTAAGGAAGATATAGTAGCAGTAGTCTTGTTGTTTGTTTGCTTGTTTGTTTTTTGATTTGCTTATCTATTTTGAGAGGCATAGAGATAGAGAAAGATCCCCTATTCTCTGGCTCATTTCCCAAATATCAATGATGGCAGGAGTTGGGCTCAAATCAAAGCTGGGAGCTGGGAACTCAATACGGGCCTCCCTCAGTGCCCATGGCTTGTCTGAAGTTTGTATTCCTCTTTCACTTTTGAAGGATAATTTCACTGAATGCAGAATTCCAAGTTTGTGGACTTTTCTTTCTTTTAGTACTTTAAATATTTTATTCCTTTCTTTTCTTTTCTTTTTTTTTTTTTTTTTTTTTTTGCCTTGCCTGGTTTCTGAAGAGAACTCTAATGTAATCCTTACTTATTCTTCTGTAAATACTACTCCCTTCTCTCGCTGTCTCCAACTTCTTTCAAGATTTTGTCTTCCATGGGGGGAGGGCGGGGGGAGGGGTGGGGTGATTCCCAGTTCCAACGAAACTGTATCACATAATACAATGTAATCAATGAATAAAAAAAATAAAATAGAAAAATAAATAAAAATAAATGATACTGTACAGGAAGTTTCATACACAGTTCTGAATTTTATGAAATAAATCACTAAAATTGGATATAACAATGGCTCATACTTTTCAGTTTTGTAATGTCCCTGACAACTACTAAGAAAAAAAAAAAGATTTTGTCTTCCAAACACAAATAATACTTACATTTTTCTGACTAAAAGTTTAAAAATACAGAAAAAACAAAAGACAAAAATAAATACCAGAAATATAAAAAACAGGGGGCAAATAAAAAAAAGAAGAAGAAAAAAATAAGGGGCAAACTGGAATATCTGTAATCCACATGGTGGGCAAAAGGGACAATATAATTGTGTGCACAGGTAAAGAGTTCTTCGGAGGCTAGCACTGCGGCATCGTAGGTAAAACCATCACCTGCAGGGCTGCCATTTCGTATGGGTCTCATACGGGTCCCACTTTGAGTCCTGGCTGCCTCACTTCCAGCTCTCTGCTAATGGTCTGGGAAAGCAGCAGAGGATGGCCCAAGGCCTTGGGATCCTGCACCCATGTGGGAGACCGAGATGAAGCTCCTGGCTCCTGGATTTGGACCAGCCCTGCTCTGGCCATTGAGGCCATTTGAGGAATGAACAGGAAAATTGAAGACTTTTCTCTATTTCTCTCTCTTCCCCACCCCTCTCCTCTCTCCTTCTCTTCCTCTCTCTGTGACTCTGCCTTTCAAACAAATAAAATAAATATTTCTTTTATTTTAAAGATTTATTTATTTTTATTGGAAAGTTAGGTATACAGAGAGGAGAAAGACAGAAAGAGTTCCTAACTAGTAAGAAGATACAGCAAAGTGTGATGAAAGAAAAAGCCAAATAATAGGAAAAGGGAGCTCACCAAGAGATTAAAATGTCCACTGAACATATGTAACGAAAATTTCTCATAACAAAAAATGAAACTAATTCAGGAAGGAGGCTTATTTTCTAAGTTCTTCAGACTAGTAATGCTTTAAAATGTTTGTTGTGGGCCCGGCGGCGTGGCCTAGCGGCTAAAGTCCTCGCCTTGATCCCATATGGGCACCGGTTCTAATATCGGCAGCTCCACTACCCATCCTTTGGGATGGCCCAAAGGCTTGGGACCCTGCACTCACATGGGAGACCCAGAAGAGATTCCTGGTTCCCAGCTTTGGATTGGCGCAGCACCGGCCATTGCGCTCACTTGGGGAGTGAATCATCGGATGGAAGATCTTCCTCTCTGTCTCTCCTCCTCTCTGTATATCTGACTTTGTAATAAAAAATAAATAAGTCTTAAAAAAAATAAAATGTTTGTTGCAGATTAAGAAAGGGTACATTCATAATTGCCCAATGAATCTATATTTTGCTATAATTCTCAAGGGTTGTTTGGCAAATTTATTAAATTCTTTGAAAACCCCAGTTTAGTTTGAGCCAGCAATTCTGCTTTTAGGAATCTGACTGCAAAAATTAATTGAACAAATACACAGATATGAATGTACAAAGATGTTTGTCATGCTGGTGTTTGCAACAGGGAAAAATCAGCAACAACTTGAATGCTCGAAAGTGTTTTTCTTGAAAGTTGATTTAAAAAATTTTTAAAATGAGAGATAAGAGACATAGCCCAAAGCTAGCTTGAAGTAGGTAAAGAGTGGCTGTTTATAGTAAAGATTTGTCTTCCCAAGTGCCAGAGAATGGAAGGAGTAGAATGCAGCGTGGCAACCCGCACACACGGCTCCCTCAGCTCTCTACAAAGATTGAGATGATTGCTCTCCTGACAAAGGGTCCTTCTCCCCTGTGAAGGTGGCGCCTAGCTTCTTGGTTTCACAAACATGCATCATTCTGTCTCCTTCTGCAAATAACATCACCTACTATTTCCTTTGAAGACTAGGAATGTGGCTGCTGTCTTTCAAAACACCCAGGTGTGACAGCGTGTAAAGGTTTCCACTGCCATCAGCCTGATTCTGGGAACACTGATAATAATGGAATGTTACTTCGCTGGGTATGCGGAAAGGGATGAGGCATAGGGAATATAGCAGGTATTCATAAACCCTCAGGCACAGCCAAACATCTAAGGTGACCCCAGTACAAACAGTTCCTGCTGGCCTCTTGAGTGGAACTGACTACTTAAAAGCAGAGACTGAACACTCAAGGCAAAGCCTATATGTCTAGAATGTTCCCCTTTCACTCCTTACCTTGGAATGACTCTTTTACCCATGGCTTTGAAGTTCTTGTAGCCTCTGACTTGCGTTTTGCACCAGACCCTGACTTCTGGATCTCCCATTAGGTGTCAATGGCTCTGAAGATCTCAGGCAAGCCACTTGCACCTGGCCATACCACCTCACCTTCCCCTCATCACTGAGAAAAAATGAAAGGTGCTACTCCCATGCTTTTCCACAACTTGGTGGGCCTAAACTCTATCCCAACCTTTCCAAGTCAAAACAGAGAGATTCAAAGTAGTAGTGGGGAATGCAGTGAGTAGAAGCCCCAGTTCTGTGAAAGAGGGGCAGGGCTGATGGTCCAAGGGCTAAGGAAGTATGGTAATAGACTGTGGTGGTCAGGCAAGGGTTGAGGAGCAGAGGAATTAGAAAGATAGAAAGGGAGGTTGAGCTCAGAGGAGCCAACGTGTAGGTGACAAATGAGGATGGGGTACATGTACTACTTCACATCTGCTGGTGAAGGTGTGTAATGATGTGGCCCAATTAAAAGCTCCAAAAGGAGAAAGATGTGTGGCTTTACTGAAACACCGCATTGTCAAGTCCTGCCTCCAGTCAGAGAACATAGCAAGTCCAGTTTTTCAGACAGTTGCAGGAAAGCATTGTAGCCGAGCGAACACTTTCTACAGACTTCCTCTTCCTGTTATGGGGTGCAGCCAGCGATAGCCAGCACCCATCGACAGTGGGCAAATGGAATGTGGCTGTGTCCCCAACCCTCTGTCCTGAAGGTGGGGCCTAATAGCAATGTGAATTCCATCCTCAGTCACTCTCCCCCACCACCTAGATATTCACTTCTGTCCACCTGTGACTCACCTATCATCTGAGAGGGGACAGTATTGCATTGTTGTGTAAATACTCCCCTCACAAGCCCCTTTAAAAAGCTTGTGAAGCAGGGGCTCCCTCTCTTTCTGGTTAGATGCTTCCGTTGCTCTGGCACCTTGACTCTTTTTTTTATTATTACGTTGCATTATTTTTTTAAATTTATTTATTATTTTTAATTCATTAATTACATTGTATTATGTGACACAGTTTCATAGGCTCTGGGACTCCCCAACCCCTCCCCGTGCCCTTCCCCCATGGTGGATTCCTCCACGTTGTTGTAGTATTACAGATCAAATTAAGTCCAGATTCTTTCTTTGCAAACATATACCAAGCATAGAGTCCAGCATCTTATTGTCCAGATAAATTCAACAGTTTCTTGGGGAGACCATCTCTGGTCTAAAGGTAGAGCTGGCAGAATATCATCCCGATCAATTGAAAGCCCCAGCACAACATCAACAACAATTTACAACACTATGGAATTAATTGACATGGTATTGAATAATCAATATGTTAAAACCATGTAAGTTCTTTACTACTTCCTGTGACTACTTCATTGACATTTCATTTTTTGTTTATACACAGAACCGGCTGCTATACACCCTAAAGTGGCTATAGGGTACTATTTAGGTGTCTCGTGTCTATTTTCATTTTAGTATTTAGCAGATTATAGTGTTGAAGCATAATTTTGCTGAACTTGGCAAATTTTAGGATAGTCTAAACTGGCTTATAATGGCACCTTGACTCTTGGCTGACCCAGGACAGGTAATCCCCTGTGCATGGTCCCTGTGCACAGCTTAGATGGGACAATGGATATAGCAATGTTATTTCTGGTTTGTGTACTAACCGGAGTTCCAGGAGAAGTGAGGCCTAGCAGTGTTGGATGTGGGCAGAGAAACCAGGGAAAGGTGAATGCCTGCAGCTTTGTAAGTATGTCCAGGTTATTCGTTGCATATCTCTTACGATAACTTATATTGTTGGGGAAGCTGGGACATAGGTCTTAAACTTAACGGATGGACTTCAGGGTGATGACCATTTGTTCCTCTTGAAGTTATGTTTGGTTGGATTATGATTGATTGGATTGCCATATGGATTTGTGACTTGTTATTTTTTTTTTTTAAGATTTATTTACTTTTATTACAAAGTCAGATATACAGAGAGGAGGAGAGACAGAGAGGAAGATCTTCCGTCCAATGATTCACTCCTCAAGTGAGCGCAATGGCTGGTGCTATGCCAATCCAAAGCCGGGAACCTGGAACCTCTTCCGGGTCTCCCACGCGGGTGCAGGCTCCCAATGCATTGGGCTGTCCTCGACTGCTTTCCCAGGCCACAAGCAGGGAGCTGGATGGGTAGTGGAGCTGCCGGGATTAGAACTGGTGCCCATATGGGATCCCGGGGCGTTCAAGGCGAGGACTTTAGCCGCTAGGCCACTGCACCGGGCCTGTGACTTGTTATTTCTAGTGTGCTCTATTATCACCAAGCTTGGTTAATAAAGACTCCTTAATTAGCCTTAGACATGTCTGATATGTTCTCGCTTGCACCCCGTAATATTCCTACTGCTGACCTGGTCACAGTGCCCTGGAGAGGTGCATGCATAGGAGCCCCATAACCCAGGCACTTCATACTCTGCTACTGTCAGATCCAGCTAGGCAGAATCTGGGCAATTTTCCCCCTAAAATCGGATTCCCTGATTGTCTGTACCCCTGGTGCTAGTCACCCTTCTCAGATCCCTGGAGTCAGCTTTGATGTCATTCGTTCATTCAGAAGTCATTGTGCCTCGCTACATCACATATATCTTGGGAGTTCTTAGATACCCAGTGGCTAACAAGAAAGCCTTATGGACTTACATACTTTCTCTGCGTTTGTAACTCTTTTTTTCCTATCACCATTTTAGTTCTGAGTCCAGCATTTGGATTAGCCTCTTCTCTGATGACTTGTCTGCAATCTACACCCCAATTCATCCTGTGTTCCATTCACTCCCAAATGTGACAGAACATCAGAACACATGAGGAACACTGATGCAGGTTCCCGGAGCCCAGCTTGAATGTTCATTACAGGCCCCAGAAATCCAGCCAGGAAGCCAGCTAGCTAGTTAACGATGTTTAAAGCAATCCTGTTAGGCAAACACACAGTTGGGTGTGGGAGCAATAGCACTCTGTCATTGCTAGATGAAATTCTTTAAGAAATTCTCATTGCTGGGGACAACATAGTGGCACAGCAAGTTAAGCCTTCCCCCTGAGGTGCTACCATCTCATATACGTATTGGTTCAAGCTCCAGCTGCTCCAATTTCCTTCCAGCTCCCAGCCTGGGAAAGCAGAGGAGGATGGCCCAAAGCCTTGGGATCCTGCACCCATGTTGGACACTCAGATGAAGTTCCTGGTTCTGGACTGGCCCATCTCTGGCCATTTCAGCCATTTGGGCAGTGAACCAGCAAATGGAAGACTTCTCTCTCTCTGTGTTTTTCTCTCTCTGTAACTTTGCTTTTTCAATAAAAATAAACATAAAGAAAATAAATTCTCATTGTTTTCAGAATAAATTGAAACACTAATGTAGTATTCAATATTCCAACTCACTGACTCAAACTTTTTAAAATTAACATTTTACTTTTCATTATGTAAATACAAAATCAAAGATGCAGTCTTGATTAGTTATTCTTCTGGAAGGAGTTAGAAATTTGAAGTGAGAGCACTTTCACTTCCATTCTCAACTCCCTTTTTGGTGAGAATTTCTGTTTCCACACTTTGCTCTTTCTCTCCTGTCTCCTGGCCTTTCTGCTTCTAATTTCTCTTGATCTTCTTTTTTCAGTTAGTCATCCTTACTCTTGATAAAGCGTATTAATTTATTTTTGTGTTGCTAATCACAAATACATGTTGGTAGTAAACACCTTTTTAAAAATATTTATTTTATTTTTATTGCAAAGGTAGATATACAGAGAGGAGACACAGAGAGGAAGATCTTCCGACCGATGATTCACTCCCCAAGTGAGCCGCAACGGCCGGTGCTGTGCCAATCCAAAGCCAGGAGCCAGGAACTTTCTCCAGGCCTCCCACGTGGGTGCAGGTTCCCAAGACCTTGGGCCGTCCTTGACTGCTTTCCCAGGCCACAAGCAGGCAGCTGGATGGGAAGTGGAGCTGCCGGGACCAGAACCTGCATCCATATGGGATCCCAGTGCCTTCAAGGTGAGGACTTTGGCCGCTAGGCCACCAGGCCGGGCCCAGTGTAAACTCCTTTAATGATATGGAAGAATAACAGAAACAACAAAAATGTCACTCCCTCCTTCCACATCAAGTACTCTTATAACAGTTCCACAATGTGAAGCTCTTTGCATTCCCACAGGAATTACATGCCTGTCCTCTTGTCCTCTCAACCACATTCTTCTCTGCCAGGTTTTGCTCTGGCTTTAACACTCTTGTCTGACAACACACCTGAGAACATACAGAATGATTCATCCTTTCCCATGACCTTTTTTTTCTTCCAAAGGCAAATAGTACATACTGGTTTACTCCCCAAATGGCTGCAATGGCCAAGGCTGGGCCAGGTGAAAGCCAGGAACCTGGAGTTTCCTTCATGTCTCCCATGTGGGCACAGGAGCCCAAACACATTTGAGCCATCCTCTGCTGCTTTCCCAGGCACACTAGTAACGAGCTGGATAGGAAGTGGAGCAGCTGGGGTCCCAAGCAGCACCTATATGTGGTGTTGGCACCACAGCTCACAGTTTTACCTGCTATGACACAGCACCAAACCCTATGAATTATATTTCAATAAAGCTTCAGTGAAAAAAATATTGGAGAGATTTCAAAAGCTTACCCCTGGCAGAGGAAATATTGGGGAGTAAGAGTGATGGGAAATCTGGTGTGGACATGGCTATTATTTTTTGAATAGGAATAAGACTTTAATTTCAAAATGCTATTTTCATTATAGATTGTGGATTTTATAGCATATCACAGTATAAATGAAAAGATGCATCTGAACATGGGTATTTTAACTTGTAGACTAAATGCTGGTTTCCTGGTTTTCACTAAGCGGTAGGATTTCTTCACATACTATAGATAAAAATCCCTCATCAGATGACATGGTATGCAAAACTTTCTTCCATTCTGTGGGCTTTTAACTTTGTTGGTGGTATTCTTTGAAGCACCAAGGCTTTTAATCTGTCCTGTTCATCTCTTTTTTGTCATTGTTTGTGCCTTTGGTGTCACAGGCAAGAAACCATGAAGTCCAACATCAAGAAGATTTGCAAAGCCACAGCCTGCAACACTGCAATCCCATATCGGAGTGCCAGGTTGAGTCCTAGCCAGTCAGGTTCTCATTCAGCTCCCTGCTTACAGTCCTGAGAAAACAATGAAAGATGGCCTAAATGTGGCCCCTGCCATCCATGGGGTAGCTTTCAATGAAGTCCCTGGCTCTTGGCTTTTGACTGGTGGCCACAGCTGTTGCACTATTTGGAAAGTGAACCAGCAGACAAAAGAGCTCTTTGTCTCTTCCTCTTCCTTTGCTGCTCTGCCTTTCAAATAAATAAGTCTTTTTTTTTTTTTTTTTGTAAATTTACATCTATATTTTCTTCTAAGAGTTTTATAATTTTGCCTCTTACATTTGGGTCATTGATCCATTTTGAATTAATTTTGTATATGCTATGAAGTATGGCTTTCAACTTCATTTTTAACCTATTGTCATTCAGTTGTCTCACCATTATTTGTTTAAAAGGTGACTTTCTTCCTATTAAATTGACTTCGTATCTCATGCAGCAGTTTAAAAAGATAGAACGCCATAAAAATCCTCTAATTTCAGAGTTGGAAGAGACTTCCGGCTTCTAGTTGCAGGCAGCACAATGCATTCTAGCTATTTTAATTGGGAAGGAATTCCTGAAAGCATTATTGGACGGCAAGAGTCAGAGGCTCATGTCCAGAGGCTGTCAAAGTTGGCTGCACCCAGGGATCACTAAGGAGCTAATGCCCATGTTGTAGCTTATATCATAAATCAGACTTCTGTGAAGGAATCCAGGCATCAGCATCTTAAATGAAGTACTCACATGGTTTCAATGCAGAGCCAAGGCTGAAAATCAGTACTCTAGACTGACTGCTAAGGACTAACATATGCAAACAGTGCTGAACAGATTTGGTGAGAGAGCTGCTACATTTAATACCTTGGAATAATACCACCACTGCCACCCTTACCCTGCACCATAATCTTCAAACTATAATAGTGACTTCTAGTCCCCTCCTCCCCTGCCCCTGCCCACCACCATGCCACCTCTGCAGTGGTTTGTGCTTTAGACAGCCAATGTCAAGGTTGTTTTCATTGGTAGCTCTTTTTTAATTAAAGCTTTATTTGGGTACATCTAAGTGACAGAAGCTGATTGTGATAGAAGCAGTATTGTGGTTTAGTGAATAAAGCTACTCCCTGCAACATCACTATCCCATATGGGGACTGGTTTGAGTCCTGGCTGCTCTACTTCCCATCCAGCTCCCTGACAATGGCCTGGGAAGGGCAGTGGAAGGTGGCTGAAGTGTTTGAATCCCTGCTCTCCATGTGGGAAACTGAGATCAAGCTTCTGGCTTCTGTTTGTCTCAGCCTGGCTGTAGCAGCCATCTGGAGAGTGAACCAGCAAATGGAAGATCTTTCTTTCTCTCTCTGACTTTTAAACAAACAAACAAACAAATAACTCTATGTGCCTCTCCTTCTCTCTCTGTAAATCTGCCTTTGAAATAAAAAAAAAAGGGGGGGGGGCTTAAAAACAAAAGGCCTGGCGCCATGATAAATTAAGTTAAGCCTCTGTCTGCAGTTCTGGATCCTGTATGGGTGCCAGTTCAAGTCCTAGCTGCTCCACTTCCCTTCCAGCTCCCTGCTAATATGGTTGTAAAAGCAGCGTAGAATTTCCCAAACCTGGGCTCAGCGGCATGGCCTAGTGGCTAAGGTCCTTGCCTTGATCCCATATGGCTGCTGGTTCTGATCCCGGCAGCTCCACTTCCTCTCTTTCTCTCCTCCTCTCAGTATATCTGACTTTGTAATAAAAATAAAATAAATCTTAATAAAAAAAAAAAAACAAAGTTATGTGACCATATTTAAAAAAAAAAAGAATTTCCCAAACCCTTGGGTCCAAGCATCCACATGGGAGACCTGAAGCTCCTGGCTCCTGGCTTCAAACTGGCCCAGCTTGGACCATTGTGACCACTTGTGGAGTAAAACTAGTGGATGGAAGATCTCTTGATCCTCTCTGTAAATCTTTCAAATAAAAATAAAATCTTAAAACAAAGCATAAGTAAATCTGTAAAAATAATAATAAATGGTAGAAGCTGTCATACATCTACATCTTAACAATGAAGGAAACTGGATAGTTTATTTGGATTTTTCAGTGAGGAGATGCACAATGTAAATGGCTATTAAAAGGTTTGAGAATTTTAAAAGATCTTGGGGCAGCCAAGAAAGTCAGGGATAATTGGCTGATTATAAATCAGGATGTGTATCATGTTGACCTGAGAAGATTTTACACTAATAAAGGCTCCCAGGGTACATCCCTGGACAAGTCTGTTCCGTGGGTTTGGGTGGGTTCTGAATTCTACAGAATGGGGGAGTTTCGAATGTCCACCTCCCATTTCGAAGAGGCGCAGTTTTGAGTAGACCAGGCTTATTCCACATGTATCTCCAGAGAAGCAACTAATTTCATGAAGATTCAAACGAGGCCATAAAGCACCCATAGAACCTTCAGCGGGGAGGGTAAATGCAGGAATGGTGCATAAAAGGAGGGCAGAAAAAGGGATCTGCAGTAGTGGGTGCTGGGAAAATGATAATTTTGATCTTTTGGAATAGCTATTTTCAAACTACAGAGTTTGAAAAGTGAATTTCTGCATCTAAAAGCATTTGTTAAAACAAAATATTACGATTTCCATAAAAAACAAACAAAAGAAAAATGTGCAATCTTGCAGACCAGTGGGGGTATGCAGAAGATAGTCATTTCTCAGTTGAGCGAGTGTGGAGGCCATCAGAATCTCTGTAGGATCTATAATGAGGTGTTTTCTTTCTTTGTTTATTTAATTTATATTTATCTGAATAAGGTATGCATTCAGAAAAGTTGGGTTAACAGTTCCCTAAACTGACTGATTCTTTGTGGAGAGAAGTTGCGAATTCCAAAGCAAAACAGGAGGGAGGGACCTTGGAAGAACACACCCCCACAGCTGTCCCTGGGGCCCAGCAAATCAAGTGTGTCCCTTAAATGACTGCAGTTTCAAAGTCCTCCCTGGAATCTTCAATGTACAACTTTTAAGAATTACTGGGGACACTTAGCTGTAATCCAGGTGACCACCACTTATTTAGTGTGCTGTGCATTCTCCATGTCCTGGGCCAGGGCTACTTCAAATCACACCTTTCCAGAAAGCTCACTGCTTTTTATCAACAGCTTGATTTACAAGTAGCAAAAACCCATAACCCTCTGCAACCTTCTGAAGGGCCTGCCTTTCATACCTTTCATACCATGTCCTCATCAGAGGGAATCAAACAGCCTCGTTTCTCAGATCTGTGAGCTGTTAGGAACGCTACTGGGCCAGTAGGTTATTGGAGAGAGACCTGTGTTCATGGGGAGTAGCTGTAACCAGAGGGAGTGAGCTTACAGCACAGAGCAATGTGTAACAGCCTGTTCTCTGCAAAGAATGCAAGAGCAGGAATCTGCACACATTCATGAAGGCAGCTAGGGCTTACAGGCAGTAAGGCAGTACTCATAATAGTTCTCTCTATATTTTCATAACCTCATGACTATTATGAGGGTGGGAATGGGGGAGGAAAGATCGGCCAAAGGAATGAATCAGGTACTGAATTGACTGAAGGAAAAAAATCTCTAGTAATAGGCATAGGTCTTAGACAACACTTATTAATGCAATAGAATCTTTTTCAACGGTTTATTTTATTGATTTGAAAGGCAGTACCAGAAAGAGAAAAAGAGAGAGATTTTCCATCCAATGGTATACTCCCTGAATGCCCACAATAGCTGGAATGGGGCTAGGCTGAAGCCAGGAGCCAGGAGAGAGGAATTTAGCCCTGGTTTCCCATGCAGGTAGCAGGGCATCAAGTACTTGGGCTGTCTGTTGCTGGCTTCCCAGGCACATTATCAGGGAGCTGGATTGTAAGCAGAACATCCAGGATTTGAATCAGTGCTCCTATGAGATGTTGGCCTGCTGGTAGGAACTTAACCCACTGTGCTCCAATGCTGGCCCTGAATCTGATTTAAAATATATATTTGAAAGACAAAGCATGAGAAAGGAAGGAAGAGAGGGGAAGGGAGAGGTATCTTCCATGTGCTGATTCACTCCCCAAATAGCCACAACAGTCAGATCTGGTCCAGGTTAAAGCGCAGCCGTACAAAAACTTGAGATTCCTCACATTCAATCTACATAATTAAAAGCTGAATAACTAAACAAGTATTATCAATGGAATGCAGTAAAAAAGACAAAGTATCACCTGTGAAATATTCACAAAAATACAAATAGAAAAGTCTGTATTTTTAAGTATTTATCGGTAGGAAGTAAACAGATAAAGAAAATAAGTTACATCATGAGGAAACAGGTACTCAAATGCAGAATGAAGGAAATGGGATAGGACAAATGACCTGTTTTTTGTTTGTTTGTTTGTTTTACAAGTATTTAGCATGAGAAAGAGGGGGTGTGCAGCACTGTGCAACAGCACAGTAAGCCTTTAGCTGTGGTGTCAACATCTCTTGTGGGCACTGATCCAAGTGTTGGTACTACTCTGCTTCCTGTCCAGCTCCTTGTTGACGGCCTGGAAAAGAGGCGAAGGATAGCCCAAGTCCTTGGCCTTTGTACTCATGAGGTTGGACTCAGAAGAAGCTCCCAGCTTCAGATCATTGTGGCCATTTAGGGAGTGAAACAGTAGATGAAAGATCTTGTCTCTCCTTCTCTCTTTGTTGTAACTCTTCCATTTGCATAAAAATAAATAAATCTTTAAAAAGAAAAAGGAGAGGGGAACAGGAAGCTATGATGTTTTTAAAAAGACAGTAATAACAAAAAATATATATAATTTGAAAATGGAATAGGATTTGATAGACAGTTCCTCAAGTAAGATACACAAAATGGCCAAGAAACCCATGAAAAAGAAATGTTCAACACCATTAATTATTAGGGAAATGCCAATCAAGCCATGATGAGATACCACGTCACCATTCTGATGGCTGTACTAAAAAATGTAGGAAAAAAAAAAACAGGTGAAGGCAAGGATCAACAGGTACTAGCACCATCAGACATCACTGGCAATAAAGTAAAATAGTGCAGTCCATGTGGGAAACAGTTTGCTAGTTCCTCAAAAAGCTCAACAAAGAAATACTATATGACATAGAAATTTCACTTCTAGGTTTATACCTGAAATAATTGAAAACTGGTATTCAAATACAAGTAAATGCATATTCATAGCTCACAGTGGCCAAAAAGTAGAAACAACCCAAGTGTTCACCAATGAATAATGGATAAAGAAATTAGAGTACATCTAAACAATGAAATGCTACTTATTCATAAGAAGAAGTGAGGTACTAAAATATAGGATGACTGAGACACTCATATCCCATGTCAGAGTGTCTGAATTCAGATCTTGCCTTCACTTTCAACTCCAGCTTCAGCTCATGCACACTCTGGGAGGCAGCGATGACAGCTTACGTATGAGTCACTGGGGTCCAGCGCGGTGGCCTAGCGGCTAAAGTCTGAGTCACTGCCAACCACATAGAAGATCTGGATTCAGTTCCAGACTCCATCCTTCTGCTTTGCCCATTCCCAATTGTTGTTGGCACTTGAGGGAATGAATCCACAAGGAAAAGATTTTCTCCTCTTTGCCTGAATCTCTCTGTCTGTGCCTTTCAAATGGTCATAATAAAACTACTTTGTGGGAAAAAAAAAATCAGATGCACCAGGAAGATCACACACAATTTGATGTTATTTTGTGAAGTACGTAGAGTGGGTAAATCCATAGAAACAAGGAAAACTGAAGGATGTGGAGGCTAGTAGTACAGGAGATTGGAGAGCAATAAATATGGCATTTTGGTTTTATTTTGGTATTATTAAAATGTGCTGGGCCCGGCAGCGTGGCCTAGCGGCTAAAGTCTTCACCTTGAAAGCCCCGGGATCCCATATGGGCGCCGGTTCTAATCCCGGCAGCTCCACTTCCCATCCAGCTCCCTGCTTGTGGCCTGGGAAAGCAGTCGAGGACGGCCCAAAGCTTTGGGACCCTGCACCTGCGTGGGAGACCCGGAAGAGGTTCCTGGTTCCCGGCTTCGGATCGGCGCGTACTGGCCCGTTGCGGCTCACTTGGGGAGTGAAACATCGGATGGAAGATCTTCCTGTCTGTCTCTCCTCCTCTCTGTATATCCGGCTTTCCAATAACAATAAAATCTAAAAAAAAAAAATGTGCTGGAACTGTATACGTCACAACTCTAACTGAATTAAACGCCCCGACTCCCTTTGGGACTAAGGAGAGAAGCTTTCTCTGGTCCTTGCCTGCTTCCAACTTTGGGTCCCCACCCCCTCTCATAATAACCACCAGGAGCACTCCAGAAACCCCTCAAAACAAACAAACAAACAAACAAACAAACAAAACTAGAATAGATAGAGAACAATAAGGAAAGCTTAGAAACAGACAGGAAACGGTCAGCGGGGATGCACTTATACCTCACTGGGTGGGACACAAAGATTAGTTACTCCTCACTGGGGTATGGAAGATTTCTCTGCACATCCCTCCTAAACATGCTCACCTAAACTGTTGACATATATCCTGTTAGAATTATAGAGTTAGACCACCCGAAAAACAGCCAGGTTCAGCGAAATCATGCTTCAATGCTATAAACTGCTAAAGACTAAAATTGAAATAAGCATGAGACAGCTGAATAGCAATCTAAGCCATTTTAAGGTGTATAGAACATTGTTGAATGTAAACCAAAATTGAAATGGCTATGAAGAAGTCACAGGTTGTGGTTGAGACCCTGCATTTTACTATTAACATATTGGTTAATCAATATCATGTCAATTAATGCCATAATGTTGTAAATGGTTGGAAATATTATGCTGGGGCTTTTAATTGATTGGGATGATACTCTGCCGGCTCTACCTTCAGACCAGAGATGGTCTCACCAAGAAACCATTGAACTTACCAGGACAATAAAATGCTGGACTTTAGGCTTGGTAAATACCTCCAATGAAAGAATGTCAACTGAATTTGAACTATGGAAATGCAACAAGGCGGAGCAATCCACCGTGGGGGGAGGGTGTGGGGAGGGGCGGGGGGAATCCCAGTGCATAAAAAAAGTATCACATAATGCAATGTAATTAATTTAAAAAAAATGAAATGCAATAAAAATATATGTTTTTAAAAAATTAAATGCCCCTGAATTGTTCATTTTAAAATTATTATTTTGGGCTGGACATTTTGTATAGTTGTTAAGTTGCCATTTAGGACAATGGTTTGAGTTCTGGCCCCTCCATTTCTGATCATGCTTCCTGACAGTGTACACCCTGAGAGGCAGGAAGTGATGATTTAAGAACTTGGATTTTTGCTACTTTTCTTGGAGTAGCAAAATGAATTTTAGGCTCCTGGGGGAGTGAGCCAGCAGATGGAATACTGATTAATCTATCTATCTCTACTTTAAAAAAAAAAAAAACATTCATTTTAAGTGACTTATTTTATATTGCTTCAGTAAAAACAAAACGTTGATAGGCAGATGGATGATATATGGATGGATAGATTTTTTTTTTTTAAGATTTATTTTGTTTATTTGAAGACAGAGTCACAGAAGGAGAGGGACAAAGAGAGGGATGGGCAGAAATAGATCTTCAACTGTTGCTTTACTCTTCAAATACCGCAATGACTGGGGCAGGGCCAGGTCAAAGTCAGGAGCTTCTTCTGAATCTTGCACATGGGTACAGAAACAGTACTGCAAGGACTTAGGCCATCCTTCGCTGCTTTCCCAGGCAGGGAGCTGGAATGAATATGGAGTAGCACTGTAAGCTGGGCCTTAACTCACTATCCCACAGTGCCAGCTTCAATAGATTTTTTTTTCCTTTCCATTATATTTATTTTATCATTCCATGATACAGTTCCATAGACTTCAGGATTTCCATTACCCTCTCCAAATCCCCACCTCCCTTCTCTCCTCTAATTTCCCCCATGTCATTACAATAGTATAGTTCGTCACAAAGAGTCATAAGCCCATCATTCTGCTATTTAAGTGTATCCTGACATTGTAGGCGTGGGCAATGGCAGACAGTCCAGCATCCTATTGTCAAGATGCATTCAGCAGATTCATTGGGAACCCATCTTTGATTTGGAAGTAGAGATACACACTGTATTGTATCTTCACATCTGCATATGATAGTCTCTACTACACAGTTACTTTACATCCCCTTAAAAAATTTACAACTACATGAAGTTAAATAACATGCTTTTTTAAAGACTTGGGAACTGGGGCTTGCACCATGATATAGTAAGTTAAGCTTCTGCCTGTGGCACCGACATCCCATATGGGGCCCAATTCATGTCCTGGCCTCTCTACTTACGACTCTCTATGTATGGTCTGGGAAAGCAGTGGAGGATGGCCAAAGTTCTTGGACCCCTACACCCATGTAGGAAGAGACTCCTAACTCCTGCTTTCAGAGCAGGATGGTCAGCTCCATCTATTATAGACATTTGGGAAATGAATCAGCAGACGGAAGATCTTTCTCTCTTTCTCTCTCTGTAACTCTGCCTTTCAAATAAAAATACATTTTTTGAAATAAATAAAGATGTGGGGACCATACTAACCAGCAATATATAAATTTTATTTTATTTCTAATTCAAGCAAAGCAATTATGAAAATGTATTTAAATTTTTAATTTCTCTATTTTATATATTTGAGTGATTTTGAGTTTAGTGTTAAATAGTG
Organism: Ochotona princeps; assembly: GCF_030435755.1. Taxonomy (NCBI): domain Eukaryota; kingdom Metazoa; phylum Chordata; class Mammalia; order Lagomorpha; family Ochotonidae; genus Ochotona; species Ochotona princeps. The sequence continues at coordinate 26,306,708 of NC_080839.1, forward strand.
TCAAGAAATTGTTAAAGAATTTGTGAACTAATGACATTGTGTTTTTAAATTTTCTTCTCAATTAAGGGTTCATTGTAAAATACTTATAAGTGAGGTCATATGTTTCGGATATATTTTTTTCAAAGATTTATTTATTTTTATTGGCAATTCAGATATACAGAAAGGAGAGACAGAGAGGAAGATCTTCCTTCTACTAATTCACTTCCCAAGCAGCTGCAGTGGCAAAAGCTGAGCCAACCTGAAGCCAGGAGCCCAGAGCCTCCTCCAGATCTCTTACGTAAGTACAGAATCCCAAGGCTTTGGGCCATCCTCGACTGCTTTCCCAGGCCACAAGCAGGGAGCTGGATGGGAAGCAGGGCCACCAGGATTAGAAACCATATGGGGGACCGGTGCAATGGCCTAGTGGCTGAAGTCCTTGCCTCTAATGCGCCAAGATCCCATATGGGCACCAGTTCTGATCCCGGCAACTCCACTTTCCATCCAGCTCCCTGATTGTGGCCTGGGAAAGCAGTCGAGGACAGCCCAAAGCCTTGGGACCATGCACCCGCATGGCACACCTAGAGGAGGTTCCTGGCTCCTGGCTTTGGATTGGCACAGTACCGGCTGTTGCGGTCACTTGGGGAGTGAATCATTGGACAGAAGATCTTCCTCTGTCTCTCCTCCTCTCTGCCTCTCCTCCTCTCTGTATATCTGACTTTGCAATAAAAATAAAATCGTAAAAAAAAAAAAAAAAAAAAAAGAACCCATACGGGATGCCAGAGCATGCAGAGCAAGGACTTTAGCCACTAAGCTACCCTGTCAGGCCCAGGATGCATTCTTAAATACTCAAGAAAAAATTCAGAGGGATAATAGTTGAAACAAGATTGCAAAATTTGAAAAGTTAATGGGGGTAAGTAATGGAATTATAGGCATTGTTGCCACTTTTGCAATCATTACAAATATGCATAATTAAAAATACAGTTGGAAACTATGGATTTATTGACTGCCCTTTATGATCTTTTGTGAAGGATATAGGTCATATGTCAGGAGGACATTAGAATTCGTGGCCAAAAATGGAGACAAGGGGGGTGGTGGGGTGGGGAGGAAAAGCAGCAGACAATAAAGAATACTGGAAAGTAACACTGAAACCACATTCTGCAGGGCTGTGTAAGGGCTGGGTTCTTCAGGAGGAGAGAACTATACTTCCTCAGCCACAGATCATGACCCCACCCTGAGTGCTTCCAGAGACAGCATTCCCAGGGAACCTGGACAGGGAGTAGGAGACATGCAGCTTGCCCCTCCCAGGGAAGAACAAAAAGCACCCTTGTCTTGATTACCACCAGAGGTTTACTGGGAACCATCCCTACGTGAGATACTGAGTTTATCAGCAGCTCTAAGTTAAACCAGATTCTTACACAATGCCCTGTCAACAGTTAGCAATTGCATTTAAATTGCCCTCACAGGATCTAGAGGCCTGCAGACAGAAAGGCTCAAACACAGCACAGCTCCCTGTTTTATTAACATATATTTTTAAAAGATTTAATTACTTATTTGTTTGGAAGACAGAGTGACAAAAACCTATATTGGGGAAGAGGAATGGGAAGGGGAGAAAGAGCTCTTTGTTTTAGCTGATTCTCTCACCAGGTGGCCACAACAGCCAGAATTAGAACAGGCCAAAACCAAGAGCAGGAACTGCATCCTGGTCTCTCACATGAGCAGCAGGGGCCCAAGCACTGGGCCATCATCTGATGCTTTTCCAATTGCATCAGCAGGGATCTTGAGAAGAAACAAAGCAGCTGGGAGTAGAACCAGCATTCTGCTATGAGACACCAGCACCACGAGCAGTTGCTTAACCTTGTGCACAGTGCTGGCTCCATGACTCCCTCTTAATTCCATAACTTTTGTGACAGATCTTCAAGATGAGTCCTCCGAGTCAGAGCCTTGGGCTGTAGCCTTGTTCTGTACTTAGTAGTCATGTGCATCCATAAAAGTCCCTAGTTGCCAATTCTGAGTGTCTTGTTAGTAGAATGAGAGTTTGAATAGTTTCTCTCATCTTTTCGATCTCTACAAGCACTTATGCCATTAATTAATTTATTGTATGTGCTATTATTTTATGGCTAGCTTTAATGCATCCACAGTTAGCGAAGTATTTAAGACTGTTAAACGCAAAACTCCAGAAAGTTTTCCCTTAGTGAAGCTTTCTAAAGTTATCTTGACTCTAAAAATTCAGAGCAAGTACTCAAGGCTTCCTCTCTAAACAGGAAAGTGCAACAAATGTCTTTCTTTTTAAACTTGAGAGAGTTCTTCCTTCTACTGGTTCACTTCCTTAATGGCTTGTTGATTGAAAGTAGGCCAGGACAGGAGTTCAGAAACTCAAACCAGGTCTCACTGGTGGAAGGCAAGAAGCCAATCACCTGAACCGTGATTTGCCACTTCCCAGGGTCCTGTATTTGCCGGAAGCAGAGTCAGGATCCAAGCTAAGAATCAAACTCAGGTACTCTGACATGGGATGTGATTATTTTACTCACTAAGTTAAACACCTGCTCCTCAAATGACTTTCTTTTTTTATTTAAAGTTTTATTTTACCTAGTTGAAAGGCAGAGAGAGAGAGAGACAGAGAGATCTTCAATCCACTAGTTCATTGCCCAAATGCCCACAATGGCCTGGGGCTAGACTAGGTCAAAGCCAGGAGCCTGGAGCTCCATTAAGGTATCCCACATGGGTGGCAGGATCCAAAATCTCAGCCTACTTTCTTCTGCCTCCCTGTGCTCATTAACATGGAGCTGGATCAGAAGTGGAACAGCAGGCTCTGCATGGTGGCCTAGCAAATAAAGTCCTCACCTTGCACGCACTGGGATCACATATGGGTGCCAATTCTAATCCTAGCGGTCCTGCTTCCCATCCAGCTCCCTGCTTTGGCCTGGGAAAGCAATCCAGGACGGCACAAAGCCTTGGGACCCTGCACCCACGTGGGAGACCCAGAAGAGGCTCTGGACTCCTGGCTTCGGATTGGCGCAACTCCAGCTGTTGTGGCTATTTGGGGAGTGAACCAGTAGACAGAAGATCTTTCTGTCTTTCCTTCTCCCTGTAATTTGCCTTTCCAATAAAAGAAAAATAAATCTTTTTTTTAAAAAGTTCACTAGAAAAAATATTACACTAATTTTTCAAAATATAAAACTAAGATAATAATACAGAAAACCTTTTCTAAAATGTTAGCTGATTTGGTGATTTCATCTTAATTTGGGACTCTGGAAGTCAACAAGATTTTACAATTCAAGGGGCGGGGGCGGGGGGAGGTCCTTAATGCAGGCAATGAGCAGACCTGATAAGAGATAGAGTTGATTTTCTCTGTTGTCCTTCAAATCATACAATATGGGAATCATTGTACTTTCCTCAAATCTATGGCTACAACCCATTAATATCCAAATCCCTGTCTCATTAAAGAAGTAGACTTTGGATGCACTTTAAAGTAGGGTTCAAAGTTTCATGGGAGCATTATGAAACCAAATGGAAGGTTATTTGGGAATAGCTGAGGACCTGGCAATTGCTTCTGGCATAGTGTACATTTGCCCTTCAGGTGTCTTTTGCTGGAAAGATCTATAATTCTGGTCACAACAAAGATCCCCCATCTCTCTAACATGGAATGTACACACTTTCTATGACACCTTAAATCAATACTTGATCATCTACCAGCCTCTTTCCATGGTGTTCCATTAAAATTGAGTTCCTCTCTATAACTGAATGTTGAACACATCAAGCTGATGAATGGTGCATTAGCCCTTGTCCTCAGGATTTTGGAGGCAAAATCTTCAGTCTTCTCATGTCTAAGAGAAGATTTATGAATCTCTGCTTCAATTCCAGTTTAATCCCCAAGTGTCTGCTCTTTAATTGTCAAATAGGAGTAAGCAGGATCTACAGAGAGCAGGGTCACAGTGCAAGCAGAGGGGGGTCAGCACTGAGTTCCTGCTATATTCTCTGAAAGTGAGGATTCCAGTTCTGGTGAGTCCAACCCTCTGTTCTGTAGTACTGTTTCTTGATTGGAAGATTTTTCCACAGTTAATGCTTACTCTGTGATTATGTGGGTCATCACCATTGCATTGCCATCATCATGCCTCTAGCAAAATATAATGTCACAAAAGAGAGACAATTATTGCCTGTCTTTACCTTTGGTAACTGAGGAATAAAAAACACACACATGCACACAAAACAAAAAAACAAGGGCTATAGAAGTAAATGAGGCACCAGCAGCCTATTCAAGACTCAGATCAGCTGCTGGTCCTACAAAATTAGAAGTTTCTGCAGAAGCTCAACTGCCTGTCTGATTTTCCAGACAGAATTCTCAAGAACTGGTTATGAAGAAGATTTTGGTTAAATGTCACCAGGTTTTATCCAAACTGATGAGAAGAGGTATATATAATGAAAGTTAATTTTTCGACACAAATATCAAGGTTTATCAGCTCCCTTTCCTCAAGTCCATCTGCAGTCAATAAGTTTCAGAGTGATGAGTGCAAGCCAGGAACTGCAGAGGCTGTCAGCAGAGTCACCCCAGACATGCACAGAAATCAAAGCTACAAAACAAGTCTTTCTCAGCCTCTTCTCTGTTCATCAGGCTGCACTTTTTGTGATACAGAAATCATATTGCATATACAGATTCAGGTATAAGATGTCCATTGTGTTGAACAAATAAATGGAAAGACTTTACGACGAGGAAGTGTAATTAAATTCTGAAACATTAAAGAGGATGCTGCAGGAAATTTATTGATGTGGAAAGATGTTCATGATATATTAGTAGAATAATAAAGTGGGAGAAAGTCTACATATTTATAATTTTTCTTTTCGGGTTAGGGCATTTTAAGTCTTGAAGGAACTATGTGTGCTTTATCTGGAAAGGGAAGGAAAATTTTATTCTAAGACTTTAGGTATATTTGCATGGATGGGCATCTCAGGGTAACTTACTGTGGAAGACACAGACATCCTAGTTCAACGGAAATGAGGCAGAGAGTGAGAATGGTTCAACTTGGGAAGACGAGGGGAAGCCTGAACGACAAGATTAAATAATTGGTGTGGTACTGTTTAGTTAGTGAAGAAGGGAGTAGATGGAAAAAATGAGTGGAGTAAATGAAGACTAACTTAATGCAGAAAACTCCAAACTAAGCCCTTGGAGAGAGCAGTGGGCACCAGTTGAAGGAAGATGAGAACAGTGAGACTGCGATGTTTCTGCTTGTGTTATTGTTTTGACCTCCTTGTCTTTCATTACTTAGCTGGCTCTAGTTGGGGAAGCTGATCACAGGAACACTCACGTGTGGAGCCTCTTTTCAAGTGGCAAAGTTCACTGCTCTTAATGTATTGCCCTCAGTAGAAATTCAGGTTAGGATTCAACTCCTAACATCAAAGATGGGGTACTGTGTTTCAACAGGTTAAAAACAACTCATGGTATCCCTAAAAAATGTCTGAAAGGTGTTCCCAACTTCAAAGGAATTCATTAAGAGATCTCCCCATTAAATTCCCTGGAAGTTCACTAAACTGCATGAAGGTGCTGTTATAAAAGTAGGTCCAGAAGGCATTTTAGTCAAGACCTCTAGTTAGATGATTGGACTAGGAGAGTTGTATTGAAGGCCTAGCATGGGGAACAGTTGGTTAGGATGCAGCGCCTAGGGAAAAATTCTTTAAAACTTTTAAAAAATTACTTATCTGAAAAGCAGGGTTACAGGGAGAGAAAGAGAGAGAGAGAGAGAGAGAGAGAAATGAGAAAGATGGAGAGAGACTGAAGGAAATTTTAAAAATCTGTTGGTTTACCTGAATTGCCACAACTGCCAGGAATAAGCCAGGACAAAGGCAGCAACCAGGAGATTCTTCTGGTCTCCTACATGGGTGGCAGGGATCTAAGCACTTGAGCCATCCTCCACTGTTTTCCAAGGTGTGTTAGCACACACCTGAAGTAGAAGTGGAGCAGCCAGGACTCAAACTAGTATCCACAAATGCAGATGGGTTGCAGCTTAACCTGCTATACCACAGTGTCAGCCCGAGGCAAAGTTTGTAATCCATCTCATCTCAGTTTCATCTGCTTTAACATGATAGTAATGATACTCATTCTTTTTTTTTTATTAATTATTTTGCATTATGTGACAGTTTCATAGGCTCTGGGAATCCCCCCACCCCTCCCCATACCCTTCCCCCCTGTTGGATTCCTCCACCTTGTTGCAGTATTACAGTTCAAATTCAATCAAGATTCTTTCTTTGCAAACATACCAAGCATAGAGTCCAGCTACTTATTGTCCAGATGGGTTGAACAGTTTCTTGGGGAGACTATTTCTGGTCTGAAGTTAAAGCTGGTAGAATATCATCCCAGTCAATTAAGAGTCCCAATATAACATCAACAGCAATTTGCAACATTATGGAATTGACATGGTTTTGAGTAACCAGTATGTTAATAAAAAAAAAATGCAAGTTCTTAACCACATCCTATGATTAGCTCATTGACATTTCAATTTTAGTCTATATACAGGACCGGCTGCTATATACCTTAAAATGGCTATAGGGTACTATTAAGCTGTCTCGTGTCTATTTCATTTTAGTATTTAGCCATTTGTTGTGTTGAAGTATGATTTGCTGATCTTGGCAGATTTTAGGATAATCTAGACTGGCTTGTAACTCTAACAAGACATTTGTCGACAATTAAGGTGCAGAACATTTTTTTTGGTGGGGGGGGGAGTGTGCAGGTAAATCCTCAACACCATGGTGAGGAGTGACTAATTTTTGTGTCCCACCCAGCGAGGCATGAGCAGATCCACGCCAGCTCTTGCCTGTCAGATTCCAAGCTCTACTTTTTGTTGTTTGTCTATTTATTTTAGGTTTTTTTTTAGTTTGTATGATTGTTTGTTTGCTATGAGGGGTTTTCGGAGCGATCCCGATGGTCATTGCGAGGGAGAGTGGGGAATGATACTCATTCTTACAAGTATAATAAGGGATTAAAAAAAGTTTGTGAACAAAGCCTGTCATTAAATAGCCACTTATTAATACTAACTCCTTGTAAGTACAAAAAGCTCAAAATCTGTGGTTCTTGCTTTAGAAAGATTCTAAGTTTTCCCCCACGAGAATCATATCTCAAATACAAGCAGTAGAAGAGGAAGCAGAAGGTTGAATTCAAACCACGCCTCAAAGAACAAAATGGTGAGATGTAGAAGGAAGGAGGCAGGTAGCTGGAAGGTCAGCATTTCGATAAGAACTGAATCAAATATTCCCTTCTTGTCCAAATGATCTCACTTGGTTTTAAGAAGTGAAACATAAGGACTGTCAAAATTTTGAGACTTTGGGCCCGGCAGCGTGGCCTAGCGGCTAAAGTCCTCGCCTTGAAAGCCCCGGGATCCCATATGGGCACTGGTTCTAATCTGGCTGTAATAAAATGAACAAATCTTTTAAAAAAAACCTTTTTTTTAAAGATTTATTATTATTGGAAAGCCGGATATACATAGAGGAGGAGAGACAGAGAGGAAGATCTTCCATCCGATGATTCACTCCCCAAGTGAGCCGCAACGGGCCAATGCGCGCCGATCCGAAGCCGGGAACCTGGAACCTCTTCCGGGTCTCCCACGCGGGTGCAGGGTCCCAATGCATTGGGCCGTCCTCTCCTGCTTTCCCAGGCCACAAGCAGGGAGCTGGATGGGAAGTGGAGCTGCCGGGATTAGAACCGGCGCCCATATGGGATCCCGGGGCTTTCAAGGCGAAGACTTTAGCCGCTAGGCCACGCCGCCGGGCCCCCCCCCAAAAAATTTTGAGACTGTCTGCAAGGTTGCTCAGAAAGAGAAAGAAAATGCGAAGAATCATGGTTTAAGTGACATGTCCTCGGATGCTGTAATATCAAACCCTGGACAGAAAGGTCCACCATGATCACAATGCAGGGGCCTGGGCAGTCAAATATTTTGTTCATGCTGTTTAAAATTCAGTGTTGAGTATATAAAAATGTCTGCTATCCAGATGAGGTTGTTAAATTCTTTCTTAAGAATAAGACAGAAAGGAGAGGTGATTTACTACAGCTATGTTGCCGGGTTTGTTTTTTATTTTTATTTTTGCTGTTCTAATCCCCAAGCCCACAGCAGCCCGTCTAGTTGAATCTTGATTTGTTTTTGTCTCATATGAATGCGAACATCCATCCTCCCAGCAGAAATGGTAAATAGCTGCACACATCTATGTCATGAAGTGGTCATAAATAACAATCATTTATGGGGCTGGCGGGAGGGCAACTCCAAGCTTACAGAACTGTGCAACAATACTGTTCCGTGAAGTTTTCTGTAGCTAAAAGGGTGAAAGCCCAGTTTTTGTGCTTTTTTTTTTTAAGATTTATTTTATTTTTATTACAAAGTCAGATATACTGAGAGGAGGAGAGATAGAGAGGAAGTGGAGCTGCTGGGATTAGAACCAGCAGCCATATGGGATCAAGGTGAGGACCTTAGCCACTAGGCCATGCTGTCGAGCCCTTGTTCTTTTTTTTTAAGCCTTATTTGAAAGTAATTCATTTGCACAGTCAAAAAAAAAAAAATTGATGTGCTATAGAGTGGTGTTAAATGAAAACACTCTATGTCCTGCCACCTCTATTTTCTGTCCTAGCAGTGATCATTTAAAAATAATCAGTTTTAGGCTATCTATATCATGCATGAAGACCTGTAAAAATTTAAAACCACATAGAGAAAGCTGAAGTCCCTCTTGATTATCACCCCAACTCTATTCCCCTCCCTAGAGGTAAGCAGCTTTGTTAGCAGATCTCTTTACAGGTATGCCTGCTTTGGCTTTTATTTTACTCAGATGGAACATTCTGGTTTTGTACTTAACATTATGTCTTGGATATCTTCCTGTTTTAGTGCATATAGATCCAGCTTACTCGTTTAAACTCCCATATGATATGACTGTGCCATAACGTATTTATGCACAATGAACAGTTAGGCATTTCCAATTCTTCACTATTATAGAACAGGGATGCAATGCAGGTTGCTGTCCTTGCTTCCTAGCACACAGGTGGAAGCTTTTCTCTAGAATAGATAAAAGGGACGCATCTTCAGCCATTCCTATTTTTGTTTTTGTGGGTCACCATGATCATTTACAATAATGAGCTAATCATTGATTTCACTTACCAAATTTAGATCTTGACTCCTTCCTATAAAAGATGAGGAATTTGGCTAACTTTAATGACTTTTTACCTCCCTACCTGCTGTCAGGTTTTAGTGGCTATATTTTATTATTGATTTTATACCAACTACCTTACAACTTTAACAGCTTACAGTTGCCTTTATACAGTACATTTGCATTCTCTATGACTAAAAATGAGATATTAGCACTTCTTCTTTTTGCTCTCCTTTCTTCCCAACCTATGTCAGTTACAGTGATACTTTTTTTCCCTGTCTTGCTTTATCAACTTTCCATTCTATCATGTAATGATAATCTTCCATAGTCTCCCTGTGGACTGACTCTAAGAATGGGAAAACATTTTGATAATGTTTGACTATTACATATTTTTCAAGAATTTTCTCAGATTACCCTAATGTTGTTGGTGAATCTTTGTAGAAGCTGCAATAATGCTCTAAGAAATATGTTCAAGCATCAATTCTGGTGGATTGCATTTCCTTACTCTCTATAATATTTTAAAAATAATGCCATATTTAGTTTAATTCACAGGAGGAACTTAATTTCCAAATAAAGTCTTCCTACCATGACATTTCTAGTTTTCTTCCCTTCTTTGTTCTTTTCCTCCCCACCTCTTCTATTTCTTCTCTAACTCTGCTTTTATCTTACGTGCATTTGGGTTTATAGGTCCCTTTGCTGTGTTTTCATCTGTAATATGGTCTTTTTTTTAAGATTTATTTATTTTATTACAAAGTCAGATATACAGAGAGGAGGAGAGACAGAGACAAAGATCTTCTGTCCAATGATTCACTCCCCAAGTGACTGCAACAGCCGATGCTGTGTCAATCCAAATCCAGGAACCAGGAACCTCCTCCGGGTCTCCCACGTGGGTGCAGGGTCCCAAGGCTTTGGGCTGTCCTTGACTGCTTTCCTAGGCCACAAGCAGGGAGCTGGATGGGTAGTGGAGCTGCCAGGATCCTGGCGAGTTCAAAGTGAGGACTTTGGCCGCTAGGCCACGCCTCCAGGTCTTAATCCTGTTTTCTAGAAAGTTATCAAGTGCTGTTGTCTATGAATTAATCTTTACTTCCTCCTGTCTTCCCTCTCTTCTTTCAAATTTATTTATTTGAAAAAGTGACATGGACACAGTCACAGAGAGAGAGAGAGAGAGAGAGAGGGAGAGAGAGAGAGAGAGAGAGAGAGAGAGAGATGGGTGTTCCATCCTCTGATTCATTCCCCAAAGTCAGCCTGGTCTGAGTCAGGCCAGAGCCAGGAGTCAGGAACTTGAACCATTTTCCACTGCCTTCCACGTATGTTGAAGCTGATCTGGGTGCAGAATAGCTGGGACTTGAATTGTCACGAGGCCAGCCTCTGACTCCTTTGTACTCTCTCTCATAAGTATGGAGGTACTTTATTTTTTTAATTTTTATTTTAATTTTTGAATTTTATCGTATAATTCTATATAGTCTGGGATTCCCCTCTCCCCAATTTCCACCCCTGACCGATTTTTCCCGTATTGTCACAATAGTACATTTCATCATAAGGGGTTACAATTTCATCAGCCTGATATATAAGTGTGCCCTGACGTTGCTGGTACAATGTCAGACAGTTCATCATCTCATTGTCTAAATAAGTCCAACACTTTCATTGGTAGTCCATTTTTGTTTGGAAGTAGAGAAGCATGTTGCATTGTGTCTTCACATCTGGATATGGTAGTTGGTATGAAGGTACTTTAAAAAGTTTGTGGAAAATGGATTTAAAAGTGAGTTTATTTCAATTTAAACAATTGAAATTTATACATAGCTCTTCCATGTAGGCCCCGGTCTCCCAAGGGTTAACTCCACAGCTTACCTTGTTTCTAAGGGGTAACAGAATGGGTAAGCCCCTGGCTTGAATGCAAGTTCCTCTTCCTTATTTCCCCTTTGTTAAGATGCCCCCAGGGGAGCTTAGGTGTTGCTTGAACATTGAGATAATACTGGGAGGGACTAGACAGACTATAAAAGATGCAGGCTGACCCCAAATAAACGGCATTCTGTTTACAAGAATGACCCACTGCGTGTTGTCTTGTGTTGTCTTGTTTTGTCTTTTTTTGTCTTTTTTGTAACCCTAGTCCCTCCGCTGGGCTCGGGGTATGCCGCGGTGACGCGGGCATTGCCAACACTTTCATAATATGCCCTCCCTATAAGAGCTTTATGAAGATCTCTTGTACAAGTATATCAATCTTGTTTTAGTGAGAATTTGGGTGAGGGAAATGCATATTAAGTCATTCATCTTGAATAAGATTAAATGGAAATTTCTGAAAGATCCCTTGAAATTCCATTGTTCCTTTTAAGGCATTTTCAAAATTACATGCCAGATAGTTTCGACAAATGAGGTTAACTCTTGACTTTTCAATTAGCCAAAGACAAGTGAAAGTGTTTTTTTTTTTTTTAAAGATTTATTCATTTTATTACAGCCAGATATACACAGAGGAGGAGAGACAGAGAGGAAGATCTTCCATCCGATGATTCACTCCCCAAGTGAGCCGCAACGGGCCGATGCGCGCCGATCCGAAGCAGGGAACCTGGAACCTCTTCCGGGTCTCCCACGCGGGTGCAGGGTCCCAATGCATTGGGCCGTCCTCGACTGCTTTCCCAGGCCACAAGCAGGGAGCTGGATGGGAAGTGGAGCTACCGGGACTAGAACCAGTGCCCATATGGGATCCCAGGGCTTTCAAGGTGAGGACTTTAGCGGCTAGGCCACGCCGCCGGGCCCAAGTGAAAGTGTTTTATAACCCAAACCACAAAAACAAACCTAAAATCTGGAAGAAATAGTGTTCACCACTGATTCAGTTATAAGGTGACATACAGAGCTCATATTTTCCTAGTCTGAAATGGTCTCTATATCCTTGCCTGTCAATCCTGATGAACAAAGGAAGGGGCTGAGGAAGATGCCATTGTCCATGGCAGGCCACAGAATTAAGTCTTTTTTTTTTTTTTTTTTAAGATTTGTTTATTTACAGGGGGCCTGCCACTATGGCTTAGTGGCTAAATCCTTGCTTTGCATGTGTCAGGATCCCATATGGGTACTAGTCTGTGTCCTGGCTGCCCCACTTCCCATCCAGCTCTCTGTTTGTTGCCTAGGAAACCGTAGAGGATGGCTGTAAGCCTTGGGATCCTGCACTCATGTGTGAGACCCTGAAAAAGTTCCTGGCTCTTGGCTTTGGATTGGCCCAGCTCTGGCCATTGTGGTCATTTGGGCAGCAAACCAGAAGACAGAAGATCTTTCTATCTCTCCTTCTCTATGTAAATCTGCGTTTCAAACAAAAATAAATAAATATTAAAAAAAGAAAAGTAGGAGTTACAGAGAGGAAAGATGGAGATACAGAAAGGAACAGAGAGAGAGAGAGAGAGATTTTCCATCCATTGGTTCACTATCTGAATGACCACAACAACTAGAGCTGGGGCAGGTTGAAACCAGAAACCTGAGGCTTCTTTCAGATCTCCCACATGGGTACAAGGGTCCAGGCACTTGAGCCATCCTCTGTAGCTTTCTCATACCATTAGCAGGGAGCTGAACTGGATGCAGAGCAGCCAGGACTCAAGTCAGTACCTATATGAGATGCCGGTGCCTGAGATGGAGGCTTAGTCTACTATGCCATAGTACCTGCCCCAGTTGGGCTTTTTAACGTCACATCCTTTATGGGTACTGCCGCAGAGAACTGGCGCTCCCAGGAGCCCATGGGAGAGCAGCAATTCAGAATTTGAAATTCAACCATCTGATCCTTCATAGTGGTAAGGTTTTCACCACTTAATTTCTTAAGTTTCAGATTCTTTTCTATAAAGTGGGGTTAACAATAGTGACTAACTCTTTGGATTGGATACTTGTTTCAGCACCAGTACACAGCATGCATTCAAATAAATATTAGGTTTTTTTTTAGATAATAAAACTTGCCTTCTGAATATACACAGCTCTCAACTGGAAATTCCAGGGGACTGAAGGAACATAATTCCCAATGCAGCCACTGTTCTCACTCCATATCCTTCACATGTCAGGAGTTCAATGGCTATTGGTTGGCTAAATAATCAAATAACAATTCCATGGTCCTGACAGAAGGCACAGATTCTTTGCTCAGGGAAAACTTGGCTTAAGGGAAGTAAGATAGATACTACATACAAAAGTACTGAGAACACTTAATCACAGCTCAATTATGTGATAATTTGTTCAATAACTATGACTCACTGCCAATGTGAAGACATTGTGTGAAAGCATAGCAAGACACTGTTTCTGTCTTCACAGATAAAATTATCTGTCTTCAACAGATAAAATTCACAAATGACATACATACATCACGGTGAGGGTGTTTCTGGTCAATTGGAAGAAAATAATTTTCTGAGTCACTTCATTACCATGTCAAACTCTTGTCTCTCAACTCTAGCCATTGTTGTCTGTGGCAATGTTTTGAACTGTATCTGGGAAAACAAAATTGAGGGCCTGGCATTGTGGCAGCCATAGCACATTACGTTATTGCCTGTGATGCCAGTATCCAAAATGGGTACCAGATTGAGTCTTAGCTGCTCTCTGCTAATATGCTTGGGGAAAGCAGCAAAAATGGCCTGAGGTCTTGGGGCCCCGCTCCTATGCAGGAGAGCTGGATGAAGTTTCCAGTTCCTTGCTTTAACCTGGCCTAGCTCTGGCCATTGTAGTCATCTGTAGAATGAACCAGTAGATGGCAGATCTTCCTCTCTCTCACCTGTTTATTTGTAACTGCTTTCAAATAGACAAAATAGAAAAAAATTTTAAAGGAGGTAGGTGATAACCCCATGCCTCTGAATAAACCTATGAGCATAATCTCCCTGCAAGGAAATGGATCTCCTAGAAAATACACATTGTTCATGCTCACATCTTCAACTTGTTTATTCACTGACTTCTTTTGTCAGTGATGTACTCTACATTCCATCAAGTAAGCTTACAAATTACATACCTATGGGGAAGTTGGAAAATATATCATATTTGTGAGTTCCACTATAACCTCAACCCAGTATATTTCCAGAGGTAGAGAAGATTGTAGACAAAACAAAACAAAAAAACCTTTAAAGCTAGACATAGATCCACAACTCCTTCACTTACTAGATTTATAAACTGGAGCATATTAACTTAAGTTCACTGAAGCTTAGTTTCTTCTTCCATAGATCTAAAATAAGAGCATTGAGCCAGAGACCACTAGTTCTTTCCCCAAATCTAATCCATTCTTTACTGTAGCAATACATTTTTAGCTAGCCATGAGGTTATGCAAACTAAAACAAGTTTTCCTTGGCCATGTAAATAAAATTCTAGGTGAAGAGATATAGGTGGAAGGAATGATGTATGGGTAAGTGCATGTATGTACGTTTAGTATACATTTTACTGGTGGTAAATAGACACAATTTACAGATAATAAAAAAGCAAATACACAGGGCTCTTTACCACAGAGCCAGCGGAATCTTACAGAATACTTGGATTTTTTCTGAATTCACATCCTCTTATAAACCACCACTGCAATTCCACCAGGATTTGTTGGAATTACATTTTGCAAACTATTTTTGGTAATAAATGCTTGTCAATGAATATGAGATATAACCCACTAATATAACTAAACCTAATCTGGGCCCGGCAGCATGGCCTAGCGGCTAAAGTCCTCGCCTTGAAAGCCCCGGGATCCCATATGGGCGCCGGTTCTAATCCCGGCAGCTCCACTTCCCATCCAGCTCCCTGCTTGTGGCCTGGGAAAGCGGACGAGGACGGGTTCCCAGCACAGCACCGGCCTGTTGCGGCTCACTTGGGGAGTGAATCATTGGACGGAAGATCTTCCTCTCTGTCTCTCCTCCTCTCTGTATATCTGACTTTGTAATAAAAATAAATCTTAAAAAAAAAATAACTAAACCTAATCCAACTACAAATATATTCACTAAACTGAAATCTTTTTCAGCTTTAGCACTACATATTGGAACCTAAAGAGTGACTTCTTGTGCTGAATTGGGTAATAGTTACCAAACACGGAAATAAAATTTCCTTAATGCTTTCTGTTATTTATAATATAATGGGTACAGATACACTACACATTTAATTTGGTCAGTTTAAGTAAATTTAATATCCATTAAAACATTTTCTTCATCACTTTCTTAAGTTAGACAATTAATTAATAAATCCAATCCTGACTTGTTGTATTTGCTGATTTCCATGGTATGGATAGTCTCACCATAGCAGTGTTCAAACTACCAGCATGAGGTCCCGAACATAGAGTTGGGAAGAAATATGCAGTGTTTACACTGTATAACTGTAATAGTTATCATTTCATACCTTTATGGTTATTTGGAATTCTTCTCTGAATTGTCTATTCATCTTATAATCTTTCTATTGCTGACTTCTTTTTCTCACTTATAAATGCTCTTGGTGCATTATCAGTCACACATCTTCTGTCAGTATAACGTAAGTGCCATGAATGTAAGGATGTTGTTTCTTTTATTCAACATTGCATCTAGTAGCATCTATCACACAAAAGGTGTTCAAACAAATATTTGTTAACTGAATGGATGTATTGCAAATATTTCCCCAGACGATCATTTGTCTTTTCATTTTATTTATGCTTTTTTTTTGCTATATAAAAATGTTAAATTGTATGTTGTCAAATGTGTCTGCGTTTTCATTTATTGTGTCTGAGTTTTTCATCCTACTTAAAAATGCCTCTCTCATCCCAAGGTTGATTATTTTAAATTTTCTCAAAAACTTTTTTTGCTACATTTAAATCTGGAATCCATCTGGAATTTATTTTTATATGTGACATGCATTTCTTCCAGAGTGCTAGCTCATTGTGACACCTCTGTAAATAAATTATTTTTGTGTGTTAAACCAAAATTCTAACTTTGTAGTACATTATGTGATCAAGTACGCTTGATTCTATTTATGATTCTTTAATGTGTTCAATTATATCTCTGTCTACTTCTAGACCCTTGTGACTCTTTTGATGTAATTGTAGTAACAGTACAATTGCAGTGGAGTCATATATTTCTTAAGGATGGATACCCATTCTGAGAAAAGGATTGTTAGGTTATTTGCACCACTGAAACATCACAGTTAACACAAACCTAGATGATATAGTTAATCACTTGATGTGGCCTCTTGATGCAATCAGGAAACAAGCTAAACATGTGATGTATAAAGCTGGTGCTGGCTCACACAGCACACTGTTTTGCAATAAGCCTTTTTTTTTTTTTTTTTTAGTAAGCAGAAGGTGTATACTGTAAAATAGTGATAAAATACAACATAATCATTTATCATCAAGTATTATGAACTGTACATAGTTGCAGGTGCTATAAATTTGCAACTCCTTTAGGATTTTATGGGGACTCCTTTAGTGTACTCAGTATGAAACATCTCCATGTGGCATATGACTACACTGACTCCATACTATCTTAAGCAATTTATACTTAATCCTCACACAGAACCTATGAGGTAGCTACCATTCAACACATGCTCATTTTATTATGGATGAGACTGAAAGACTGACAGGTTAAGAAACATGTCGAACATCACTGGACTACAAACTAGAACTACTGAATAACAGAACTAGGTTCCATGTTCGTTTTTTCTGATTAGCTAATAAGCTAATTCTTTACATTTGAAGACTGGAGTTAAAATGAGAGAAAGAAACACACCCTTACATGTGGAGGATGAGCCAAATGAGCCATTGTTCTGGCCTCAAACGAGAAATTTTAATATAGTTAATTCATTATTGTGAACCACAGTTACTCTATCATATCATAGAACATTAAAGATTATTTTTTGAGCCCAGTGTGATGGCTCAATGATTAAATCCTGACCTTGCAAGCATCAGGATGACATATGTCGCCCGTTCATGTCTCAGCTGCTCCACTTCCCATCCAGTTCCCTGTTTGTGGCTTGGGAAAGTAGAAGAGGATGGCCCAAAGCCTTGGGACCCTGAACCTGAGTGGGAGACGTGGAAGAAGATCCTGACTTTGGATTGGCTCAGCTCTGGCTATTGTTTGGTGAGTGAACCAGCAGATATAAGATTTTCCTGTCTCTCCTCTCTATAAATCTGGTCAGCCTTTATAATAAAAATAAATAAATCTTACAAAAAGATTATTTCTCCCACTATATCTCTGTACTCATTAACTATCCTCTCAACATCCCTCTCTCCCCACAATTTTCCTCAGGCTGTCTGGTAACACACTATTCTATTTTGTACTTCTTTTAGCTCTCATGGGTAAGTAAAAACACATGGTATTCATCTTTCTGTGATGGACTTATTTCACTTATTATGATACCCTCCAGTTTTATACAGGTTGCTGCCAATGACAAACGTCCTTTCTTTTGTAAGGCTGCATAATGTTCCATTGTGTATTTTTACCCCATTTTCTCTGTCTACCCAGACAATGATGGACTTCTAGGTTTATTCGATGTCTTGGCTTCTTGATTCATGTTACAATAAATATGCAAGGGCAGATGTCTCTTCAGCATGCTGATTTTAGCTCCTTTAAACATATACTCAATATTGGGATTGCTAGATGATATGGTAGTTATATTTCTAATTTTTTTTGAGGAACTATATAGTTTTCAACAATGACTGTATCAAGTTACATCTCCACAAACAGTGTATGAGAATTCCCTTTCCTTTTCTCCAGACAGATTTACAGAGAGAAGGAGAGACAGAGATAAAGGTCTTTGCTCTACTGGTTCACTCCCCAAATGGCTGCAGTGGCTAGAGCTGAGCTAATTTGAAGCCAGGAGCTTCTTTTGGGTCTCCCACATGGGTGCAAGGTCCCAAGGACTTGAACTATCCACCACTGATTTCCTAAGCCATAAACAGGAAGCTGGATGGGAAGTAAAGCATCTGGAACACTAACAGGTGCCCATATGGGATGCCAGTGCTCGAAGGTGAAGAATTAGTCTGTTGAGCCATATTACTGGCCCCCGTTATTTGTCTTTTCACTAATAGTTCTTATACATATGGTGACATGATGTTTCAGTGATTTTTAATTTGTATTTCTTAATTATGAGTGATAATGAGCATTTAAAGGAAAATATTGGGAAGGGGCAGCAACAGTGAGGTGTAGTGGGTAAACTCTCCACCTGCAGCACCACTGTTCTATAAGGACACCAGTCAATGGTCCAGCTGCTCCACTTCTGTCCCAGCTCCATGCTAACTGTTTGAGTCCCTACACCCATGTGGCAGACTCAGATAAAGCTTCTGCGGGGCTCCTGGCTTCAGCATAACCCAGTCTTGGCCATTCTGGCAATCTGGAGTGTGAAATAGTGGATGTAAAATTTCTCTCTGTGGCACAAAAGACACTTATTGTAAGACTGGAGAGGGGAATGTTGGGGAGGGGAGGGAGTTTGGTGAGGAGGAAGGGAGACCCTAATGCCTATTATACTATGTCATAAAATAAACAAATTGGGCCCGGTGCGGTGGCCTAGCGGCTAACGTCCTCGACTTAAATGCGCTGGGATCCCATATGGGCGCCGGTTCTAATCCTGGCAGCTCCACTTTCCATCCAGCTCCGATTGTGGTCTGGGAAAGCAAAAGTCGAGGACAGCCCAAAGCCTTGGGACCCTGCACCAGCGAGGGAGACCTGGAGGAGGTTCCTGGCTCCTGGCTTCAGATTGGCATAGCACCGGCCGTTGCGGTCACTTGGGGAGTGAATCATCAGATGGAAGATCTTCCTCTCTGTCTCTCCTCCTCTCTGTATATCTGACTTTGTAATAAAAATAAGTAATAAATCTTTAAATAAAATAAACAAGTTAAAAAAAAAGATTTCTCTCTTTGGTCTTTCCCCTACTTTTTGTGACCCTGCCATTCTAAATAAATAAATAGATAGATGGATAAATAGATAGATAGATAAATCTTCTTTTAGAAGGTTAATGATAAAAAATTATTTGAAAGAGTGCTAGAGAGTAAGAGACAGAGTGAGTTTTTTCCTTTCACTAGTTCACCCCAAATGACCTCAAAGCCAGGATTTTCCAGGCTAAAGCCAAGAGCCTGGATCTTTGGGTCTCCTATGTGGGTGGCAGAGTTCCAGGTGTGTGGGCCATCATCTGCTGCTTTCCCACGCACATGACTAGGGAGCTGGAGCACAGGCAGAGAGCCAGCACTTGAACTGGTGCTGTGTTACAGCATACAGGCACTGCAAGTGTAGACTTAAAATGTGGCACCACAACACTGGCTCTTGCATTATCCTTTCAGATGCCCAGTTGTTTTCTTGATGTCCTTTAGCCCACTTTGAGATAGTTTAGACAATTTTAATCTGTTCTGTGCACATACTTGAGTTTTTCATTGCCTGTTTAGGAGTGGGAAATGCCTGGCGTACGGAATCATTTGGTCTGGCTTTGCCAAAGCAACCATAGATGGGATCTGAAATTCAATAAACATGTAGCAGGGCAATTTTTAAGTTCATCATTTTGTATGGCTTGCAAATGATGCTATAAATATCCAAATGGCCCTTGGCAAAAAAAAAAAAAAAGGCACCCCACCAATAATCTTGAAGTATTATTCAGGGACTGTCTAATGCATAGTGAGATAAGAACAATTTCCATTCTATTACTAAGATTTTATTACTTTTGCTGTGTTGACATTTATGATGATAGTGCAAGTAACAAGAGGTAATATTGCTACTGTTTTATCATTAATCAAGACAGTGGCACCAAAGTGTGCAACTAATCATTTTACAATTTTTTAAGTTAATTTCATTTAAGAAAGTCCTAGATGAAGCAGCAAATTACTGATTTCTTTTTTAAAAATATATTCATTTATTGGAAAGTGAGAGTTACACAGAGAAATGCCAGTCCTAACTTATTAATTTCTTCACTATACATCTTTTTATCGTTCTCTGTGACCAAATGGGAACTATACATAGTGAATGTCTATACGCCACATTGCAGTGTCTAGATTTAATACCCAGTTCTAGCTCCTGACTCCAACT
The DNA here is from genome assembly GCF_030435755.1 of Ochotona princeps. Taxonomy (NCBI): domain Eukaryota; kingdom Metazoa; phylum Chordata; class Mammalia; order Lagomorpha; family Ochotonidae; genus Ochotona; species Ochotona princeps. The sequence continues at coordinate 26,326,753 of NC_080839.1, forward strand.
TCCTGACAATGCAGACCCAAAACGGCAGGTATGACGGTACAAGTGGTTGGATCCCTGACAGCTATGCGTGAGACCTGGACTCTGTTCCTGGCTCCTGGCTTCAGCCCAGTCCTAGCCACTGTGGACATTTTGAAATTTCTCCATCAGTTTACCCAATTAGCCACTTTATATATCTGTGTGTGTGTGTGTGTGTGTACATCTCACAAATAAATACATAATTTTACAAAAGCCGTGCTGCTGATGTATGATGGTCGTTTCTTGGAAAAGTTTTGTTGTAAATGTTAGTTGAAATCACCAACCTTTTTTTTAATGCAATGTCACCTTTTCTTGAAAGAATGACTAACAGATGAACTATGATAATTCAGATTTGGGCATTTGGCAGGCATATTTTGAGAATTAACTAAATGAGCCTGAGACTTTAAGAAAAAACAATGAGAGTATTTATTGTTTGTTGTAAAATTTGAGCTCTTAAGTAGACATTAAAATCTTGGCAAATTCGTATTTACCATTGTGAGCTTGACAGCTTTATAACACAATTTTTTTTTCTGGTGAAATTGATGGTAATTTTCCCAAAATTTTTCTTGTTATTGCATAATGAAATGAATCAACATTTGGAAGATTTACATAATTCAGAAACTAATATTATCTATATAGTAGATAGTAGGCAGCAGAGAGGTGATCAAATGGTTTGTCCCTAGTACTCACACAGGAGAGCTGGATTGGGTTCTGGGCTCCTGGCTCTGACCTGATCTAACCCCAGCAGTTACAGGAATTACAAAGTCAATCAGAAGATCTCTCTCTGGCTTTGCTCCTCTTTTTCTGCCTTTCAAATAAATTAAACTTTTTAAACAATTAGCACCTCAGGGATGGGTGCAGGGGAACAGCAGGCTAAAGCCTCAGTCTGCAGTGCTGGCATCCCACATGGGCACATAGTTCACTTCCCAAACAGCCTCACTGGCCAGAGCTGAACTGATTTGAAGCCAGGATCCAGGGCCTTCTTTTGGGTCTCTCACATGAGTACCAAGAACTTGGACTATCCTCTGCTGTTTTCTCAGAACACAAGCAGGGAGCTAGATGGGAAGTGGAGCAACTAAGACATGAACTGGCATCCATATGAGATGCTAACTTTTTTTTTTTTAAGATTTATGTGTTTTTATTGCAAAGTCAGATATATAGAGAGAGAGGAGGAGAGACAGAGAAGAACATATTTCGTCCGATGATTCACTCCCCAAGTGGCCCCGACGCAAGGAGCCAGGAAACTCCTCCAGGTCTCCCACGCAGGTTCAAGCTCCCAAGGCATTGGTCCGTCCTTGACTGCTTTCCCAGGCCACAAGCAGGGAGCTGGACGGGAAGCGGGACTGCCAGGATCAGAACCAGCCCCCATATGGGATCCTGGCACATTCAAGTCGAGGACTTTAGCCGCTAGGCCACAGAACCGGGCCCAGGATGCTGACTCTTGAAGGTAAAGGAAGGTAGCCTGTTTTGTCATGGCACTGGCCCCTCTGCTAATTATTTAAAATATTAAACTATTTTTTTTGAACTCTTGGAAGGATACGTGGTTCAGGGCAACATTACAGACTTCTGTCTTTTTATTATTTTTTAGATTACCTAACAAATATAGGAACTCATTTTCTGAGATTTTCATAGGAAAACATTTTTTTCCTCTGTATTCTCAAATATTCAGCAACAGAGCTTGAATGAAAATTCACTTTTAGGATTTGCTCATAACATCTATTTTCTTTTTCCCAAACTTGTATTTATTTTTTCTGTACTTTTTTCACTTAATTAGATTTGAGACAAAGTAACTCCAAAAATTATTGGTCTGTTCTCAAATATCAAACTTACAGCCTTTGCTTCTATCATTTTTTACATGATAATATTTTTTTTTGCATATCTTATCTTCTTTATTCAGATCCCAGAATGACAACTGTAGTGTCAAATGAGTGTCCCTGGAACAAACGCATCCATTTAGCAAGGATGGAGGAGGCTCATTAAAGTTTCTAACTTAATAAGTCAGTATAATGTGTCATAGTTTGCAATAAATTCTGCCCAATTAATTCACCCAAATATACATATAGCTTACCTAATATAAATGTAAATACCTTGTTACTGTATGTCATGATAGTATTTTAAAATGCATATTTATTTGTGATTTCCTAGTTCCTTCTTTTGACTTTCTCGATGTTACATAAGTACAAAGAAAACTGTATGTTTCGATACTCAGGCTGTAAACTTTCCTTGGAATGCAGTTTTAGATATGTCCATTAGTTTTCTTGTAAGGCACACTTCAAGTATACTTTCTGCTTCAATTTGTGATATAAACTGTGATTTCAGTTTTAACTTCCTCTTTAGTCAAGAAAACGTCATATAAAAATTGGTAGACTACGAAATAAAGGCCTTGCAGATGAACAATGACATCAGGAAGTGATTTTGACATCTCCAAACTTGAGGGTCACACCAAAAGCAGTAATTAATGAAGAGGAAATGATTTACTTTGAGTAGAAACAACACACACATTCTGAATTGTTTGATAACTCTGTTAAGAAAGATCAGAAAGTCATAATAAACTGGAAAAGAATTTATATTATATGGTAATGATTTGACATAATATACTGGACAAAAAGTTATGTAACACTCATATAAGGCTTATTATAAGGACAATGATGTCAAACTGATAATGAGAATAACAAGCTCAAAGAGAATTTAGGGTTAGTCACCAACTAAGAAAAATAAACGGTGGCTGGTGCAATGGCTCAATTGGCAAATCTTCTGCCTGCAACTGCTGGCATCCCATATGGATGCTGGTTCATGTCCTTGCTACTCCACTTCCCATCCAGCTCTCTGCTTGTGGTTTTGAAAAGCAGTAGAGGACAGCCCAAAGCCTTGGGACCCTGTACCCACGACTCCTGGATCCTGGCTTCGGATCAGCTTAGCTCTGGCTATTGTAGCCATTTAGGGAGTGAACCAGCAGATAGAAGATCTTTCTCCCAGACTCTCCTTCTCTCTGTCAATCTGCCTTTCCAATAAAAATAAAATAAATCTTTAAAACAGTTTTAAAAAATTTGAAATGGCCTTAAATCGTATTGTTTATATAGAAAAGAAACTCTATGGAGATTTTCCCAAATTCTGCAAAATCCTAAAACGTTATGTTATAATACCAATATGATATTGCAATGTTAAAAGAAATTTTCTAAACCATCACTAATACAATGAAAAGTTCAGGCAAGATGAAAAGCAGAATTATCTTTCTAGTCTTTCTTTGAAAAGTAATATAAAATCTAACAGCTGAAACAGTAGTCAAAGAATAGGCAGCCAAAGTACTATAGAGGTATACCATTATGTTATCTATAATAGTGAATAAAATATTATTTTCTACATTTCTAGTGTTAGAAAATGCAGTTGCTTTAAAATTTTAATGTGTTCTAACTTCCCTTTTCCTTCTACATATATATTCATATATACCTCTAATTTTGTATTTTTCTTAAAGAACACCTCCACCTTTCCTCCATACATGTCTATGCTTTAAGGCTCTCGAAACTTGTCATGAGTAGAGTTGGACTAACCCTAGACCTCCTGCTTCTCATTCACACATATACAAGTATTAGCTCTGAATAAAGGATTGTGATAGTGCTTTTCAAGTACCATGTGGGACGGGTTTTCCAAGGGACCTATAGCTGAAGGTAACACCAATTTCCAGATGCTTTCAAGCAGTATCTAAAAATAATGAAATACAAAACGGTGTTTGGACCACTTGGCAGGTATTTGGAAAGCTAAAATAAAATTGGATTATTACCTTGCTTTTATACCTAATACATTCCAGATGGAACAAAGATTTAAACATAAAAAATGAAGCCATAAAATGCTAGACAAAAGCATGGAGAATTTCTATATAATATCAATGTGGGAAAAGACTTTTTAGGCTTGATACAATTCCCAGAGGCAATAAAAAAAAGAATTGATAAATTTTAATGCATAACATGAAAAATTTTTGCCTGGCAAGAAATAATAAAGTAAAAGACAGGAAACAAATTGAGAAAAATCACTATAACCCATATTGCCTAGGATTTATTTCTTTAATACAAAGAGTTCCTACACATTAATAAGAAAAATAACCAACAACCTAATAGAAAAATAAGCAATGGAGATTAACAGATAGTTTGTGAAAAATGAAATACAGGTTACTTACAAACATGTAAAATTTACTCAAAAACTAAACATAGGGGTGGGCATTTGGTACAGCAGTTAAGACACTGATTAGGATGTCTGTGCTGCACGTAGAGTACGTGGGTTTGGTTCCTCGTTCTGGCTCCTGACTCCAGTTTTCTGCTAATGCGGGATGTGGGAGACAGTGGTGATGACTCGAGGTGTTGGGTTCTGGCTATCCACATAGGAGCCCTGGATGGAGTTCTCAACTCTTGGTTTCAGTCCCACTACCATTACAAGCAACTGGGAAGCAAACCAATGGGTGGGAGGTCTCTTTCAAGCTCTGTCTTTGTCTTTCAAATGAACAAATAAAATTTATGTGTAAAGAATATACAATGTTCAGGATAGAACACTGGACTTCAGTAGAAAGTTCATAGAAAATGTATACAATGAAAAAAATGCATGGATTTCAATTTTTTTGTGCCAAAATAAAAACGTCTTCTAAAATTCCCTTTTACACAACCTTTTTGAAGTCCCCTCCTATTATATCACTATATCTTAAAGATAGGGACTGCCTCCAGGCAGAGAGCAATGCACAGGGAGAAGTGGTGGGTGGATAGGGTAGGTAGGAAAATTACTTCCACTGTTTATTGTTTCGTGCTTTTTCAATATTTTTTCACGCACTCACATTACTTATTAATGTGATACAATTTATTTATTAAACCTAAGAGATACTGTGTAATGAGGCTAACTCCTATCACAATGTGTTAGTTATTTAAAAGTTTGAGTTATTTAAAACAGTTTGAGTTCTAGTTCATATGATATTATGATATTATTACACGCAGCTAATTCCTGCAACCTGGTTCTTTACCGCGAGCTGAAAACACCAGACACAACGAGGTATCTTAGGAGGTTTATTCCAGTGGGGCAGGAACAGGGGTAGAGGTGGTGGGGAGGCGAGGAGGAAAGGGAAGAAGGGGGGGAAGGGAGGCTGGAAGGAAGAGCGAGGGAGAGCCGCACCTGGGGGCCTTTTTGTCTGCCAGGTGTGGGGGGCGGGGATTGGGAGGGATTGAGGACAGGCCCCAGGGGATTGGTGCCTGCAGGTGAATGCCTAGGGATGATTGGTGAGTGGGAGGGGTTGGGGAAGGGGCTGGAAGACTGGGGTGTATTCTCAGGTGAAATGCTGGGTTACATCTGATTGGTGGATGGCTGGACTGGCGCGAATTTTGTGAGCTGTGAGAAAGAAGAAATGGCGCTGGATCGAGGGTGGGATATTAGAATAACTCCCTACACAATGTACATGTGAATATTTGAGTATTATTCTTAGTACTTTCTCTAACAGTGCAATATTTAGCACATAGAGATAAATAAAGATAGTTCAGGTTAAGTATAAAGTCATTCTATGCAAACGCGATTATCAATCTAGGAGCTGATGTTGAGATGCAGGTTACCGTCCCTCCTACATCAGAATGCTGGTTCAAGTCTGGACTTCTCC